>NC_136928.1:60918003-62270455 GCF_949752795.1 Hyperoodon ampullatus
GCTGACACATTTGAACAGTGTTGGAACCAATATTTGAAAGGGAGCTTTAATCTCTTGAAGGTTATGAAATGCTGTCATCCTTAGACAAAGTGCCTGTCATGAAGGGCTCAGAACAAACCAACAAAGGAGTCAGGTGCCAGTGAGGGGGTGCCTCCTGAGCTTCCCTTTGTCTGTCTCAGGTGTTCTCATCTTGTCTACATGCAACAGAGTGGGTGTTTATTTACATTTTAGTATTTGAACAAAACTTTTGATACAAATATTTTGTGGACACGAAGATAAATGCATTTATGCATATGTCATAGCAGACACTTACAATATAACGCTTTCCTAAATTAATTACTAGCTCCTTAATTAATCTCAGATCCTGACTTTCTCAGAGGACACAGAATTCTGGATTTCACTTTCTGAAAAAGGGAAAAGTTCACACACTGAAACAAGTGTTTGTCCAGTGACTAATCTCACTTAAAGATCAATGACTTTATAGATTATGCCTGGCATTTTTGCTTTCAGTATTACAGTTGATCGTTTAACTGTTGGTGACTGTATTTATTAAAGTCTGTTAATATATCAAAAATGCTTCGGTAGAACTCAGATAAGGAAATGTCTCTGCAGATATGTGGCTTCTGCAGTAACAGTCAATGATAAATTCCATTTTAGTTTACTTTTCTTTCCAAGGTCTTTTTTACCTTTTTAATATCTTTACAATGTGCTATCAGATCCTTATGAGATCAGTAAAATGAACAGACAATCAAATTGTTCTGGCAGAAAACTATCAGTAGTAGCATAGTTGATACTGTTATTCATTCATTCACTCACACAACACATATTTATTGACAATTAGTTGATCTAAACATATTGATATGCACCAAAAATTGTACAAACATGTGTAGGATATAAATCTAAATATCAGAGAAATGACTCACTGGAACACACACACACACACACATGCACACGTACACTTGCCATGGCTTTACTGATCTATTATAATCACACTATAAAAAAAACAAACTCTATGCCAAAATTTCCTCAGAAAAGAGGAAACAACTCCTAGGCTGAGGGAATCAGGGAAATATGATGGTCAAAATTACATGTAAATTGTATCCTGAATCAGAGATAGTGTCCAAGTGGCAGAAACAGGGTATAAAAAAAGAAGATATCTCTGTGGCATGAGCAGAGATGTAATGTGTAAAAGATCAAGGCATTTTCAGTGACTGCTAAGCACTTAAATTTCAGAACTATAATTTGGTTGATTTGCAGAAGGGAAAAATATGAGTACATAGGGGGAAGCTTTGAGTACCAGATGAAAACGTTCATACTTTATTTGAAACATTGACTAGAACTCTGAAAGGTTTTGGAGCAGAGGAGACCAGATTCTTAAAACATCAACTTGGTTGCTTTGTGTGAAATTGATTATGAGAGGGACAATGAAGGTGAGGGGACAAATCAAGTAGACAGCTACTGAAGTAAGTTTTATGATGGCTTGCAAGTCAAGGTATTTACCAAAAGTTAACAGTTTATAAATAGGAGGCATTATACAAGTTCAAAAATAATAATAATGCATAAGGTAGAATTAAATATTACTCCAAGCTTTCAGATCTTGATTACTACAAGCTAGACTACCTAAATTTAAATTCCTATCCCACTATTTGCTAACTGGGGTCTTTGGGCAAGTTATATCTCTCCTTGTTGCAGTTTACTCATCTGTAAAATGGGGATAATAATAATAGCAGCTATATTATAGGTTATTGTGAGGATAAAATTAGTTAACACAGGTAAAGCCCTTAAAGTGTTTCCTGGTCCATAGGAAGAGAAATAATGAGCACATTGTGATCTAATTCTATTTTGTTAGTCTTTAACATCACCAATGAACAAAGCCAACTTTGTGGTTAAAGAGAGGAAGCAGCTTTCCACACTGTAGTATTATGGTGTAATTTGCAAGATGACTTGTAAAATTCCACCCCAAAGCCTAGTCAGGACTGGGGAGATAGTAGCCAAAATGCTTGTGGGTATTTTTTACACTGGTGTTCCAATATTTAGCCATTGCCATAATTATATGAGCCATATACCTCAATCCTTGAGACATATTTAGTGACATTACTATTTTATTGATTAGCAAATAAACTCAACAGAGCTATATGATTTATCTGATATCATACATATTGAGAAGTAGCTATGAACCTGAGCTATTCCTAATCCAGAGGCCCACAATGTTTATTTTGTGACTTTTAGCCCTCCATTCAGAGCTATGGAATTGTTGGGTAATTAGTATAAATCTACTTTATAGCCTGTAATCAGAAGATCTAGGGTCAAGTCCAGGCTCTATTATCACTCAAATCCAATCAGATAAATCATAATTAGTTATTAATAGGATAAGGACTGCAGGACCAGCCTCTTGACTCCAGCATAGGGTTCTTTAAAGTATACATAATTTTTAATTGTGAGCATTCTTTTTCATTTTTCCTGTAGACAAATAAAAAACAACTTACAAGTAACACACATACACACACAAACACACACAAACAATCTGTATTTATCCACATCAATATTTACCCACATAAATGCAAGTAAAGAACTAATTTACTTCATTTGCTTTCTCTTGCTTTTTTATGCCTTAAGAACTAAGCCCTCCACAACTTTGCATGCACATATTCAGACACATTACCTTGTTGGAGAGTTTGCTTTTCAAAATAAATTCAAGGAGGATGCTTAAGGTGGACAATTCGCAAGCAGAGCATTTATCTTGTCGAAAGGATCTAAATCACAGTGTAATTTGTGAGTAAGGAAAACAATGATGAGCATTGTGCTTCTCATGATCCTGTGATCAAGTAAGAGTCAGAACATATATTCTGGGACTCCACTGCTATTCAATCATGTCAATGGTCTGTAGCAAATTGGAAGAAGCAAACCATTCAACCATGTCAGATTCCAGAGGCCTGTACAGACACAGTCTTGGAGCCTAGCAGTCTTTCTACCAATCTTTTACCACCTAGCCTTCCCTGTGTTCAAGACGGTAATTAGCATAATCAGAAATGTTCTCAGCCAAGAGCAATGCATTCATCCGTCGCTTTAATTTATTGGGTTGGCCAAAAGGTTTGTCCTGTTTTTTCATAAGATGGCTCTAGTAGCACTTAATTGTCTTTAATTTCATTCAAAACAATTTTGTTAGATTGTATGTGACAGCTGTCATATCAGTGTGCGTTTAAGAAAGGCATCAAAATCGGTGAATTTTTGTGTAGCCATTTTAATAATGAAGATGGAAGAAAAGAGCAACATTTTCGGCATATTATGCTTTATTATGTCAAGAAAGGTAAAAACGCAACTGAAACGCAGAAAAGGATTTGTTCAGTGTATGGAGAAGATGCTGTGACTGATTTGATGTGTCAAAAGTGGTTTGTGAAGTTTCACGTTAGAGATTTTTCACTGGACAATGCTCCACAGTCGGGTAGACTGATTGAAGTTTATGATGATCAAATCTGACATTAATTGAGAACAATCAATGTTATACCACATGGGAGATAGACAACATACTCAAAATATCCAAATCAAGTGTTGAAAATCATTTGAACCAGCTTGGTTATGTTAATCACTTTGATATTTGGGTTCCACGCAAGCGAAAAAAACCTTCTTGACTGTATTTCCGCATGATATTCTCCATTTAAACGTAATGAAAACATTCCGTTTTTAAAACAAATTGTGACGGATGATGAAAAGTCGATACTGTACAATAACATGGAAAAGAATAGATCATGGGGCCAGCAAAATTAACCACCACCAACCATACCAAAGGCCAGTCTTCATCCAGAGAATGTGATGTTGTGTATATAGTGGGACTGGAAGGGAATCCTCTATTATGAGCTCCTTCTGGAAAACCAAATGATTAATTCCAACAAGTACTGCTCCCAATTAGGCCAACTGAAAGCAGCACTCAATGAAAAGCATCCAGAATTAGTCAACAGAAAACACATAATCTTCCAGCAGGATAATGAAAGACTGCATGTTTCTTTGATGACTAGCAAAACCTGTTACAGCTTGGCTGGGACGTTCTGATCCATCCCCTTTATTCACCAGACATTGCACCTTTGGATTTCCATTTATTTAGGTCATTACAAAATTCTCTTAATGGAAAAAATTTCAGTGCTCTGGAAGACTGTAAAAGGTACCTGGAACAGTTCTTTGCTCAAAAAGATAAAAAGTTTTGGGAAAATGGAATTATGAAGTTGCCTGAAAAATGGCAGAAGGTAGTGGAACAAAAGGGTGAATACGCTGTTCAGTAAAGTTCTTGGTGAAAATGAAAAATGTGTCTTTTATTTTTACTTTAAAAAAAAGGCACTTTTTGGCCAACCCAATAACTTCCTTTGGGGCCTTTGCTGCCTGAATGACAAAGTTCTATTTTTATTATTTTTGACAGATTAGGCTTGAGATTTTGTTTCTCTGGGGAAATTTATACAAGTGTTTTAACTGTTTAGTTTATGTATTAAAATTGCCTTACACAGTGGGGGCAACACCATTGAAAATTTTTTTGTTTTGGTTTAAGAATCTAAACACTTAACCCATCCTTCGTCCCTCTCTTCCTCCTCCTTCTCTTCCTTCTTCTTCTCCTCTCTCTCTGTCTCCCAATCTCTCTCTCCCTCTTTCAGAAAGTTCAGAATGTTCTGTGGCAATGAGTTTAGGTGGTAGCTGTTCTAATTACCCAGAATCAAAGATCTGAAATCCATTAGAGAGAATTTATTTTACTTTATTTAAGAGAAAACTTCTGCCAACTCGACCCAATAACCTTATAATAATTTAAAGTGTATGTGTTATTAACCCAATTTTCAGAAAATAACTAAAATTTTAAAATTCACACTCACAGTGAACACATATGCAATGAACATATTCCCCTAAAAGTATATTATGGTATTTATCCATTTCTTTTGATGTAGAGAATAATTTCTTATCAGCTTTATATGCAGCCCTTTGAAGTGCTTCCAACTGTATCAAAAAGACATAAAACATTATTTACATTTAAAACAAGTATACAGTTAATTTCAAAAGTGCAATTAAACTAAATATATTAATTACATATAATTATATGCCATATCTACAATATATATATAGATATATCTAGGTATAATATATATCTACATATATTACTATTATTAAATGCCATATCTACATATATTGATTTTTAAAATACGTATCATACATTTTCAAATATATTTATATATACTTATTACATATATATTGTATACATTACATATAAATATAATTGATCAAATGTTCCTAAAAATAAAATGTCTAGGAAAAATAATTATGATAATATCATAAATAATACTATGGGAGTTATTTGGGGGGAACAAACTAATATGCAATCTATAAAAATACAAACATTTATTAATAGACTAGGGACTCATTATCCCCATAATTCCAACAAGATGTTTTAAATAATGTACATAATCACTAGCAAGTTCAATGTTATGCTAAATATTAGAAAACTTTTTCTAGTAATTGCTTTATCATGCATGAGCTACCACCAACCTTGGGTCAGAAGACAGTAGACATATGTAAGATAGTATTGGCTGATAATTTGGGGATTTACACATAATTGAGCAATATTTACTTTAAAAAAGCTGGATATAAAAATCAGCTCAAGACTTCTCTTTATCAGAGATTTTCAGTCTGGTCTCCCTGTGAGCATGGAACTTCCTTGGTGTAGGCTCAGAGGAGGCTTTGGGCCAGAAGGAATAAGTGGGAGCCCTTTTTAGTTTAAAGTAGAGCACTTTGAATTTGACCTGTTTTGTACATTCTAATTTCATGTAAGATTATATTGGAAATAAATGTCTCTACTACCAAAATGGTGTTGAAAACCAGTGATCCAAATATTAACTATATTGACTTTTTCTTAAAAATCTCTAAATGCTTTGTATTTATGAGTACAATCTGAATACTTTATCGAGGTTAAAGGAGCCCACTTGTGTCCTCCAGTGCCTGCATTCTAAGCTCCCAGCAAATTGAACTAAAGTACCTGTATTTCCCTAGTGCTCTATTGAGATGAAATTCTTTTTCATCATTACTTTCTTTACTTGGACTGGTCTTATCTGTGACATTTCCCCTGGCTACCTCCTTGGCTTCCAAGTTTTCCTTTTTTATAATAAACACACCAAGAAGCAAGAAGAGCTACAATCCTGCAGCCTGTGGAAGAAAAACCACATTCACAGAAAGATAGACAAGATAAAAAGGCAGAAGGCTATGTACCAGATGAAGCAACAAGATAAAACCCCAGAAAAACAACTAAATGAAATGGAGATAGGCAACCTTCCAGAAAAAGAATTCAGAATAATGACAGTGAAGATGATCCAGGACCTTGTAAAAAGAATGGAGGCAAAGATCGAGAAGATGAAAGAAATGTTTAACAAAGACCTAGAAGAATTAAAGAACAAACAAACAGAGATGAACAATACAATAATTGAAATGAAAGCTACACTACACGGAATCAATAGCAGAATAACTGAGGCAGAAGAACAGATAAGTGACCTGGAAGACAGAATGGTGGAATTCAGTGCTGCAGAAGAGAATAGAGAAAAAAGAATGAAAAGAAATGAAGACAGCCTAACAGACCTCTGTGACAACATTAAACGCAACAACATTCACATTATAGGGGTCCCAGAAGGAGACGAGAGAGAAAGGACCCAAGAAAATATTTGAAGAGATTATACTCAAAAACTACCCTAACATGGGAAAGGAAATAGCCACCCAAGTCCAGGAAGTGCAGAGAGTCCCATACAGGATAAACCCAAGGAGAAACACGCAAAGACAAATAGTAATCAAACTGACAGAAATTAAAGACAAAGAAAAATTATTGAAAGCAGCAAAGGAAAAACAACAAATAACATGCAAGGGAACTCCCATAAGGTTAACAACTGATTTCTCAGCAGAAACTCTACAAGCCAGAAGGGAGTGGCATGATACACTTAAAGTGATGAAAGGGAAGAACCTACAACCAAGATTACTCTACCCAGCAAGGTTCTCATTCAGATTCGATGGAGAAATCAAAAGCTTTACAGACAAGCAAAAGCTAAGAGAACACAGCGCCACCAAACCAGCTCTACAACAAATGCTAAAGGAACTTCTCTAAGTGGGAAACACAAGAGAAGAAAAGGACCTACAAAAACAAACCCAAAACAGTTTAGAAAATGGTCATAGGAACATACATATCGATAATTACCTTAAACGTGAATGGATTAAATGTTTAAGGTAATTATCTTAATTACCTTAATTTGTCTCTCCAACCAAAAGACACAGGCTTGCTGAATGGACAAATACAAGACCATCTATATGCTGTCTAAAAGAGACCCACTTCAGACCTAGGGATATACAACCTGAAAGTGAGGGGATGGAAAAAGATATTCCATGCAAATGGAAATCAAAAGAAAGCTGGAGTAACAATACTGATATCAGATAAAATGGACTTTAAAATAAAGAATGTTACAAGAGACAAGGAAAGACATTACATAATGATCAAACGATCAATCCCAGAAGAAGATATAACAATGATAAATATATATGCACCCAACATAGGAGCACCTCAATATATAAGGCAACTGCTAACAGCTATAAAAGAGGAAATCGACAGTAACACAATAATAGTGGGAGACTTTAACACCTCACTTACACAAATGGACAGATCATCCAAAATAAAAATAAATAAGAAAACAGAAGCTTTAAATGACACAATAGACCAGATGGATTTAATTGATATTTATAGGATATGCCATCCAAAAACAGCAGATTACACTTTCTTCTCAAGTGTGCACGGAACATTCGCCATGATAGATCACATCTTGGGTAACAAATCAAGCCACACTAAATTTAAGAAAATGGAAATCATATCAAGCATCTTTTCTGACCACAATGCTATGAGATTAGAAATGAATTACAGGGAAAAAATGTAAAAAACACAAACACCTGGAGGCTAAAAAATACGTTACTAAATAACCAAGAGATCACTGAAGAAATCAAAGAGGAAATCAGAAAATACCTAGAGACAAATGACAATGAAAACATGATGATCCAAAACCTATGGGATGCAGCAAAAGCAGTTCTAAGAGGGAAGTTTATAACTATACAAGCCTACCTCAAGAAACAATAAAAAGCTCAAATAAACAATCTAACGTTACAACTAAAGGAACTAAAAAAAGAAGAACAAACAGAACCCAAAGTTAACAGAAGGAAAGAAATCATAAAGATCAGAGCAGAAATAAATGAAATAGAAACAAAGAAAATAATAGCAAATATCAATAAAACTAAAAGCTGGTTCTTCGAGAAGATAAACAAAATTGATAAACATTTAGCCAGACTCATCAAGAAAAAGATGGAGAGGACTCAAATCAATAAAATTAGAAATGAAAAAGGAGAGGTTACAACAGACACCACAGAAATACAAAGCATCCTAAGAGACTACTACAAGCAACTGTATGCCAATAAAATGGACAACCTGGAAGAAATGGACAAATTTTTAGAAAGGTATAACCTTCCAAGACTGAACCAGGAAGCAATAGAAAATATGAACAGACCAATTACAAGTAATGAAATTGAAACTCTGATTTAAAATCTTCCACCAGGGGCTTCATTGGTGGCGCAGTGGTTGAGAGTCTGCCTGCCAGTGCAGGGGACACAGGTTCGTGCCCCCGTCCGGGAGGATCCCACATACCGCGGAGTGGCTGGGTCTGTGAGCCATGGCCGCTGAGCCTGCGCTTCCGGAGCCTGTGCTCCACAACGGGAGAGGCCACAATGGTGAGTGGCCCGTGTACTTCAAAAAAAAAAAAATCTTCCAACAAACAAAATTCCAGGACCAGATGGCTCCACAGGTGAATTCTATCAAACATTTAGAGAAGAGCTAACACCCATCCTTCTCAAACTCTTCCAAAAAATTGTGGAGGAAGGAACACTCCCAAACTCATCCAATGAGGCCACCATCACTCTGATACCAAAACCAGACAAAGTTACTACAAAAAAAGAAAATTACAGACCAGTATCACTGATGAATATAGATGCAATAATCCTCAACAAAATACTAGCAAACACAATCCAACAACACATTAAAAGGATCATACACCATGAACAAGTGGGATTTATACCAGGGATGCAAGGATTCTTCAATATATGTAAATCAATCAATATGATACACCATATTAACAAATTGAAGAAGAAAAACCATATCATCATCTCAATAGATGCAGAAAAAGCTTTTGACAAAATTCAACACCCATTTATGATAAAAACTCTCCAGAAAGTGGGCATAGAGGGAACCTACCTCAACATAATAAAGGCCATCTATGACAAACCCACAGCAAACATCATTCTCAATGGTGAAAAACTGAAAGCATTTCCTCTAAGACCAGGAATAAGACAAGGATGTCCACTCTCACCACTCTTATTCAACATAGTTTTGGAAGTCCTAGCCACGGCAATCACAGACGAAAAAGAAATAAAAGGAATACAAATTGGAAAAGAAGAAGTAAAACTGTCACTGTTTGCAGATGACATGGTACTATACATAGAGAATCCTAAAGATGCCACCAGAAAACTACTAGAGCTATTCAATGGATTTGGTAAAGTTGCAGGATAGAAAATTAATGCACAGAAATCTCTTGCATTCCTACACACTAATGATGAAAAATCTGAAAGAGAAATTAAGGAAACACTCCCATTTACCACTGCAACAAGAAGAATAAAATACCTAGGAATAAACCTACCTAAGGAGACAAAAGGCCTGTATGCAGAAAACTATAAGACACTGATGAAAGAAATTAAAGATGATACCAACAGGTGGAGAGATATACCATGTTCTTAGATTGGAAGAATCAATATTGTGAAAATGACTATATTACCCAAAGCAATCTACAGATTCAATGCAATCTCTATCAAATTACCAATAGTGTTTATTACGGAACTAGAACAAAAAATCTTAAAATTTGTATGGAAACACAAAATACCCCGAATAGCCAAAGCAGTCTTGAGGGAAAAATAATGGAGCTGGAGGAATCAGACTCACTGACTTCAGACTATACTACAAATCTACAGTAATCAAGACAATATGGTACTGGCACAAAAATAGAAACATAGATCAATGGAACAAGATAGAAAGCCCAGAGATAAACCCACGCACCTATGGTCAACTAATCTATGACAAAGGAGGCAAGGATATACAATGGAGAAGACAGTCTCTTCAATAAGTCGTGCTGGGAAAACTGGGCAGCTACATGTAAAAGAATGAAATCAGAACACTCCCTAACACCATATACAAAAATAAACTCAAAATGTATTAGAGACCTAAATGTAAGACCAGACACTATAAAACTCTTAGAGGAAAACATAGGAGGAACACTCTGACATAAATCACAGCAAGATCTTTTTTGATCCACCTCTTAGAGTAATGGAAATTAAAACAAAATAAACAGATGGGACCTAATGAAACTTAAAAGCTTTTGCACAGCAAAGGAAACCATAAACAAGACAAAAAGACAACCCTCAGTTGGGAGAAAATATTTGTAAATGAATCATCTGACAAAGGATTAATCTCTAAAATATATAAACAGCTCATGCAGCTAAATATTAAAAAAACAAACAACCCAGTGCAAAAATGGGCTGATGACCTAAATAGACATTTCTCTACAGAAGACATACAGATGGCCAAGAAGCACATGAAAAGCTGCTCAACATCACTAATTATTAGAGAAATGCAAATTAAAACTACAATGAGGTATCACCTCACACCAGTTAGAATGGGCATCATCAGAAAATCTACAAACAACAAATGCTGGAGAGGGTGTGGAGAAAAGGAACACCTTTTGCACTGTTGGTGGGAATGTAAATTGATACAGCCACTATGGAGAACAGTATGGAGGTTCCTTAAAACAACTAAAAATAGAATTACCATATGGTCCAGCAATCCCACTACTGGGCGTATTCCCAGAGAAAACCATAATTCAAAAAGACACATGCACCTCAGTGTTCATTGAAGCACTTTTTCCATTAGCCAGGTCATGGAAGCAACCTAAATGCCCATCGACAGATGAATGGATAAAGATGTGGTACATGTATACAATGGAATATTACCATAAAAAGGAACTAAACTGAGTCATTTGTAGAGATTTGGATGGGTCTAGAGACTGTCATACAGAGTGAAGTAAGTCAGAAAGAGAAAAACAAATATCGTATATTAACGCGTACAAGTGGAACCTAGAAAAATGGTACAGATGAGCTGGTTTGCAGGGCAGAAATTGAGACAGAGATGTAGAGAACAAAGGTATGGACACCAAGGGGGAAAGTGGTGGGGTGGTGGGATGAATTGGGCGATTGGGATTGACATGTATACACTAATGTTTTTAAAATTGATGACTAATAAGGACCTGCTATATAAAAAAATAAATGTTAAAATTTAAAAATAAAAAAATATAAACAGCGCATGAGACATAGCCTCTTCACAAATGTTTAGGTGTACAGTAGAGTGTTGGTAGCTATAAGCACAATGTTGTATTGCAGAGCTCTAGAACTTTTGCATCTTGCATGATTGAAACTCTATATCTATTGAACAGCAACTCTCCATGTCCTCTTCTCCTCAGACCCTGGCAACCACCATTCTACTCTCGGCTTCTAATCTGTATGAGTTCAGTTACTTTAGATATCTCAGAGAAATGGAATCATGCGTAGTTGCTTTCCTGTAACTGGCTTATATCACTTATCACCATGTCCCCAGGGTTTATTCATGTTGTAGTATATGACAGGATTTACTTCATTTTATGCCCGAATAACATTCCTCCTCCAGTTTTTCTTAAGTCATGATTAACAAAACACTTACACTTTTCTTATTACAGCTCCTAGTGTTTAAGTATTTATTCAACTTTATTTTGTTTACCTATTTGCCTAACTTTCCCTCTTCCTAATTTTTTTTTTTTTTAAGATGTTGGGGGTAGGAGTTTATTAATTAATTAATTTATTTTTGCTGTGTTGGGTCTTCGTTTCTGTGCGAGGGCTTTCTCTAGTTGTGGCAAGCGGGGGCCACTCTTCATCGTGGTGCGCGGGCCTCTCACTATCGCGGCCTCTCTTATTGCAGAGCACAGGCTCCAGACGCGCAGGCTCAGTAGTTGTGGCTCACGGGCCCAGTCGCTCCGCGGCATGTGGGATCCTCCCAGAGCAGGGCTCGAACCCGTGTCCCCTGCATTAGCAGGCAGACTCTCAACCACTGCGCCACCAGGGAAGCCCCCTCTTTCTAATTTTAAAGCTTATTCAGTTCTGTCTGTTAGTCCTAATATAGTTCTTAGCACACATTAGACAGTCAGTAAATGGTGTCATATTAATGAATATCTTAAGAACATTTTTGGAAGGGAATGTAAGAAGGGGCCAGCTTTCTTTAGTCCCTGACAATGAAGTATTTAATGGACACCTACTGTGGCTTCAGCATTCACTAAAGCACAATTTATTAGACAGTTCATGACTGTAAACACCTCTATGGAGCAGAAAAGAAAGTGAAATACAAAGCAATGGGTGGCGCTAGTGTTAAGACTTGGGCTCTAGATCCCAGTTTAGTCAATGTTTTCCATCCTTGCTGCACATTAAGAATTGCCAGCAACATTCAAATACACTTGATAGTTCCCCATTCTAGACCAATATAAATAACAAGTTGGAAAAGGGGTGTGTGTGGTCTGAGCATCAGTTTTTTAAAAAGCTCTCCAGATATTTCTATTTTAAAGCAAAGGTGAGAACCACAGAAACAAAGTGTTGACCAGATATTCAACATCCCCAAAGTACTCCATCCTTGCTTGGTGGCTAGAGCTGACTCCTTGATATAAGTGAAGGACTAGAGTGACATTCTTTGCTCCTAAAAAATTATTTTAAAAGGCTACAACTGGGCCTCCCTGGTGGCGCAGTGGTTGAGAGTCCGCCTGCTGATGCAGGGGATACGGGTTCGTGCCCCGGTCTGGGAGGATCCCATATGCCGCGGAGCGGCTGGGCCCGTGAGCCATGGCCGCTGAGCCTGCGCATCCAGAGCCTGTGCTCCGCAACGGGAGAGGCCACAACAGTGAGAGGCCCGCGTACCGCAAAAAAAAAAAAAAAAAAAAAAAAAAAAAAAGGCTACAACTAACCATTATTGGGATCAATGGCTTAAAAATAATTCTTAGGTGTAGGGAAGTGAGATAACACATACATAGCCAGTGACCAGAAATTGAAACACACTTTTCTCC
This sequence comes from Hyperoodon ampullatus, assembly GCF_949752795.1. Classification (NCBI taxonomy): domain Eukaryota; kingdom Metazoa; phylum Chordata; class Mammalia; order Artiodactyla; family Ziphiidae; genus Hyperoodon; species Hyperoodon ampullatus. The sequence continues at coordinate 60,931,227 of NC_136928.1, forward strand.
AGCCTTGAAGTAAATATTGCATTATCAGTGATTTAATAATGGACAGAAATCCAAATTATCAATATAAGATTCATATTTCTGGGATGTTGGCCAAGACACTAGTGGAGAGCAACACAAGTTTGTTAGAATATATGGAATGAATTCAGGAAGAGAGAAATCAAACAAATAAACGAAAGTACCTCCTGTCTAACCTAAGCTTACAGTTAAAATTGAAGAAACACATGATAAAATCTAATACTAACAAATATAAATGCATTAACAAGAAATATAGCTGCATATTAACAATCATAATTTCAAGTCACTATACGTAAGGTTAAAATAATAATATAGAAGATAAAATACTTTTAAGTAAGTTTAAAAATAATTTTCAAAGGGAATAAATTTAGAATAATACACAACAAAAACAAAAAAAAATATGCCTTTCAGATGTTGGTAACAGAACAAATTGCTATAATAAATAACCAAGTATAACATCTCAAAGTGAAAAAAATTGTCATTTAATTTAAAAGTATTCCCAGTAGATATTATTGATTCCAGACTGAACAAGTTGAAAAGACATTTAGTGAACTGATAAATTTACTGAGGAAATCATCCAGAAGCTAGCATAGAAGGATAAAATTAAATGGGAAATATGAAAGAAAGGTTTAGAGATCTGAAGAACAGGCAGATTGAAAGGCTCACCACTTGTCAAAAGTTCAGAATAGAAGACAATGAAAAGTGGAGAACCATTATGTGAAGAGAATTTTATAGAAGGGAAGATCAGAATTTTGAAATTGAAAAGTCTATCAAATATCTATCAGGATAAAGGAAATAGCTCCATATCTGGACTCATAATAATAAAATGTGTAACATTAAGAATAAAAAAAAGATATGAAAACTCTCAGGAATAAGAGCCTATAATAAAATTTAAATTGAAAACAGACTTCTGATGGATAAAAATAGGGAAATATCCTCAAGTGCTAAGGTAACTCATCTGTCAGCCTAAAATTCTATAGTCAGCTAAACTATCTCTGAAGAAACTAAAAAAAAAGAGACATTTTCACACATACATAAGCTATGAGAATGTATCACATAAACCATCACAGAATTACTGAAGAATTTATTTAAACAGAAAAAAGCACACTGAGAGGGAAAGTATGACGAAAAAGAAATGATGTACATAAAACTGAAAACAAAAAAGTATATATTATATATATATGTGTGTGCACATATATACATACACATAAAAATCATATACAAATTATATATATGTAAAGCAATTATATACAAGTTTTGCATATACATATGTACACAATTATACACATAAATATATTATATAATAATATATATAATCTTACTAAACTGTATTCTATAAGAATAGCATAGTGTTGATACCAAACATACCAAGAGAAAACACTTAATCATACGAAAAATATAAAGATTAATATCAGTGAATAAAAATTCTAGTCATATATTAGAACCATATTGGGGTTATCTCAGCAATTAAAAAATCCATCTTATTAACATATTAAAAAGGGAAATAAAAACATCTTGATGTATGCAGAAAAAAGCATTTAATTAAGTTCAATTCTTATTTGCAATGAAAAAGGAATCCTCCATCAGACTAGAAATAGATAGGAAGTTTGTTAATAAACCTCATGAAGAGGATATATGGAAATTCAATAGCAAATATACCTAATGGGAAAACTTTAGAAGACCTTTGGAAATTATCATGAAGAAATGATGGATGCCTACTACCACCTCCACTCTTCAACATTGTACTAGAGATAGAGATTTTGGAAATAAGATACTAACTTGCTATGGTGAAGCAGCAGGACTCATGGGATATATGCAGAATGCAATTTCATTTTTGCTTCCCTCTGCCTGTACATTTATTCTGTTGTGTCAGTTCTCATTTTGCCAGTGTGTAAAAACTCAGATGGATCTATGATTTTTCTATCACTTTTTGGAAATGCTACCACCCTTCTAAGTCACAAGTCAGTAATTTCAAGAGTCCTGTCCAAAATGCACATCAATTTTAATCTCTATGCACAGATAACACTTAGGACAGCTAGGGCTCGTTATAGGTATGTAGGTACTCTTGTAATCCATTCAGGGATAAGGATATAGTTGATCTTTATCTCTTTTGTGCTCTTATTATTTCTTCTCTTCCTTCATTTAGTTAACCAAAGTTTGTGATCCCACCAGTGTCTAAATGGGAGAAAAGAGAAGGTAATGGGAGTGTGAGGGTCATACCTGACTGGGAAAATTTATAGCTGGATTTGTGCTCTCTGGACCCGGCAGGTGTTTAAAATTGAGTCTTTCTCTTGAGGGAAGCTTCTATGGGTGCTTCAGAGGACTTTATCTGCAGCATTCAACTTCATTCCTTGTGATAATGAGTAATGTGTTTACTGCTCTATCACTCCTCCCTTGGTTCTTCCTTGGTTTCATTTTCTTCTTTTCTTAAATTTTCAAATGGATCACTAATACCATTACATTTGGTCCTTCGGGCAGCATAATAAATGATTCCTTTCAGGCTCTTTCTACTGCATGTGCCACTTCTATTTTGTGAAACACACCTATGTCCCCTGCCATAAGAAGTGTAGCTATTTCCCAGTGCACTAGAATCAGCCTTCTTCTCTCTCTGTCTCTGTCTCTCCTTCCTGCCAGCTCAGATTCATTGCCATACATTTATACATTCACACCTTTAGATTCCTCAGGTCCATGTCAAACACTAACACACCACCTCCAGGGGTTGTATATCAAGTTCACTGAGCAGCCTCCATGAAGCTAGCCTCACTAAACTTGAGATAAGCATAATACAACCCATCCTTCTCCTTCAGAAAAGAAAAATACATAGGAGAATGCATTGAGTACAGACATCATCAGTCTGAAATTTCTCATGATAAAATAGATTCCTTTTTAAGCACCTACTTTTGATGAAGAAAAATGTAAAACACGGGTATTAGGCATGAGATAATGGTGAGGAATACATTTTAGTCTTTCCCACTCCTCATTTCTCCTTCTTCAAGGTACCCCTTAAATAAAGAACTACCTTGAGAAAGACAAATTAGAAGGACAAGACATCATTTATCAGGAAAGAGCATTTCTGCCTAATGGCCCCTTGAGTAAAGTGTTTCTTTAGGACATCACAGCTCATGTGAAGGCAGATTTAAAGGCCAGGGCATCAATTAGAAATCCGCAGTCTTGCTGCCTAATCGCTCTTTGTACAGCTTCTTTTAGCAAGATAAAAGTACCATCAAAATGGAAAATAAGATTTGCCAAACAATTTCAGAACTTCCCTTAGGTCACAATGCTCCATACTGTCAGACACAGCGTTTCTGAGATCCTGGTAAAGCTGGGAAGGATTACATAATATTTTATGTAGTTTGTTGCTCTCTGCAATGCTGATTTAAAGAAACAGACAGCAGCAATGAACAGTTTAGTACTGAAACATCTGCCCTGGCAATGATGTTTTAAAAGCAAAGTGACAAAATTGAAATTTGAAAATTTCATTGTTAGGACAGAATGAGCACTAAATATAAAAGAAAAAGTCAACATATAGAACTTAATAAAAATTAAACTATACTGTTTTTGAAAATACACTGTTAAGGAAATAAATAAACCACAGACCAGGAGAAAATATTTGCCATGCATTTATTTGTCAAAGGACTTGTCTCCTACTTTATTAAGATTCTACCTCAATAAAACTGAATAATACACACACACATATACACATATGTGTATATGAATAATACACATATACCTTGTGTATAAGGTATACACAACTATACCTTAGTTGAATGTATGTAGTACTATTTGTACAAACTCAGATATAAGAATAATCTCAGTCTTGCAATACTACTCCTCTCAATGCCACCTAATAGCTGTGATAAAGCTAGCATGGTCACCTCCAAAATAAATGAACAGAACTTTAACAACTGATGACACAGTGTCAAGGAGACAAACAAAAATGTAATTGGAATCTCAGAAGAGAGAAAGAGAATGACATAGAAAACATAATCAAAGAAATATTGACTGAAAATTTGGTAGATGTGATTAAAAAATCAGCAGACCCAAGAAGTTCAGTGAACTCTGAACCAGACAGATGCATGGAAAGGCATACATAGGTACATTATTCATCAAAACCTGACCTCTTGATGACTGTTATATCTGCCTTTTCCTCCAGTATACCTGAACAGTAGAAAAAAATATATATACAATTAATCATGCTTATATCATTATAATTCATAGGATACAGATTTTTAAAGGTCATTATCACAGCCCATGAATATCCAGTGAAATTGGTGAATTCCCTAAGGAAGAGGGATTAGATAAAGGGAAATCTTAGACTTCTTTTTTAATTTAGAGCAAAGTATACAATATAGAATTACAAAATACCAAAGTTGAATGTTTAATAATTTAATAAAATTGTGTGTGTTTAGTAATTTTGTAATTCTCCTTATGTCATGGAAGTACTGATTATTTTAAAAACATGAATCTAAAATTTTATCTCAAGACATATAACAATAAGTTTAGGCTTAGGTAAAATAGAAAAATATGGCATATATGACTTTCATTCTTAATACAGTGTCCTTAAACATGATTTTGCTAGTGATTTCTCTGCATGATTTAATTTTCAATGTAACATAGTTACAACATTTTTAGTGTTTTAAAAACAATACTATAATTTTGTTTTCTATCTCATGCAGAAAAATAGATTATTTACTAGTACAACAATAAAAGCACAAATATCATTTTGAGGTCTAAGTTTGAAATGTAAAAAGAGATGCTCAGTTTAACTAAAATCACTCACCTAGAAGTTGTAGTATGAAAGCTTTGATCAGATTTGTTAAGAAAATATAATATATATGACCAAGCAACCAAAAGCAATAACATTCAAGAACATTTAATGTACCAATACTAATTTTGCTTCTCAAGTAGTTTTAGGGCTCACCTTTGGGGTGACTTACAATACTAAGCACAATATGAATAAAAACTATGATGTGTCCAGATGAAAATCTAATATGATCTCAGAAATTATTCAAAATTTTCCCAGCAAGAAAAATTGAAAGCCAATAGGACAGGAACTCAAGGGGTCAGTCTTAGTGTGGCAAAAATACAAAGATGCAAAGATGACTAGAAAGGAAATTCCCTAAGGGTTGTTGATACAGATAAACCAAGTCCATAGTTCAAGAAGAGAAAAAATCAAGAAAAACTGTTTATTTGAAAGCAAGTTAAAAAAAAACACAAAAAACAGAGGAGAAGTAAAAGCATGGAGGTTAAACTTTCACTACTGCTTAGAAGAAGGAAGTCACAAGAGTACATCATCATCACTTGAATCACAGAAACTTGCCAGATAAGCTACAAGATCTGAGATAAGAAAATCAAAGAGCTTAGGTTACAAAGAAACCTAAATTAACTATATTACAGAAAGTGACAAGCCCTATCTTGGAGAAAAGAGAACTTCCATCTTTGTCAGAGAGCTGTTAAGAAGAAAAACCTGTCATAAACAGAAATAAAGACAAACATCTAATGAATTTGTTATAGTTGTGTGTTGGTTAGCATGATGGATTAGTATCCTGAGCAGTACCATAGAAAAAAGTTTTTATCTACCTGACACATTTCTATCACAGGCCTTCCACATGCATGACATAGTATGATAAAGTGATGAAGACGGGATGCATAGTAAAACAGCTGACAGAATTTGCTCTCAGGCAGAATGAATTTTCCTCCATGAGAATCAAAGTTCTTCTCAAGTTGGGATTCAGGACAGAAATACTCAGAGAAATATCACTGAGGACACTCTGAGCCTACTCACTGAATTGCTACAACCTTTTGAAACTAAAGTAAGGAAGTAATTTCTTTAGGTGCAGAAAATAATGGGTGGGACAGGAGAGGAGAAAGAAATTAGCAGAAGTTCAGAAAACTGGTAGCCAAGCTAAAAGGCAGAGAGAAATCCTCCACAGTTTAGAAAGTTGAGGGCTGAGTTGTTAATTGAAAAAGAAAATGTCTCCAGAATATTGTTCATGTTTACATCTCAAGATCTAATAAAATGTCACAATTCTGCCTTCAGAATATTGGAACTTAATAATGAAATTAATCCAAACTAAATATGCCAAAAAGCTGACTCATCTCAACTAGAGACTAGATTGACTTAGCACTCCAAACTTGCAGCCTTGAAGAGAAGACATGCTTTTAGTGGGGATATATATTATTTACTGCAGTCTCTACAGTTTTTCCATAATGTCTACCATACAATAAAACATTTACATTTAATGAAGCATGAAAATAGGATCCATGGTCAAGAAAGAAGAAAATTAGTGGAGGCAGACCCAGAATTGATACAGATATCCTAATTATCAGAGAGGGTCTTTAAAGTAACTGATAAAAATATTAAAGGATATGTTATAAAAATGGAAAAATCTTAATGAACTTATAAAACTTATATTCAGCAGAGAGATAGAAGTTTAAAATAGAACAAAATTGAAATGCTAAAAAAAATGATATAAAAATGAAGATCTCACTTGAAGTGCTCAATAAAAGACTGGATCCAGGGCTTCCCTGGTGGCGCAGTGGTTGAGAGTCCACCTGCCGATGCAGGGGACACGGGTTCGTGCCCCGGTCCGGGAAGATCCCACGTGCTGTGGAGCGGCTGGGCCCGTGAGCCATGGCCACTGAGCCTGCGCGTCCGGAGCCTGTGCTCCGCAACGGGAGAGGCCACAGCAGTGAGAGGCCCACGTACCGCAAAATAAATAAATAAATAAAAGACTGGATCCAACATGAGAAAAGATAAATAAACCAGAAGGCAAACTGATACAAGAAGAGAAGAAAAAAGTGAAAAATGAGCAGAGACTTCAATGCCTATGGGACAATATCAAATACCCTAATACATTCACAGCTGGATTTTCAAAAAGAGGAGAAAAAGAACAAACGGGACAGAAGAAATATTTAAAGAGATTAAGGCTGGGCAGGGGGGGCATACCTTGGCACATTATAGTCCATCTGCTGAAACCAAAGAGAAAGAACACTTATTAAAAGCAGAGAAAGAAAGGGAAGGAGGAGGGAAAGACAGAAAGAGGGAGAGGGGAAGAGAGAGAGACTGATTTAGAGAAGATACATTATAGACAACATAAGGTGAGAAGGATGAGAAGGATGAGAATGATGGCTGATTTCTCATCTGAAACAATGGAAGCCAAATATTATTGAAAGATAGATTTAATGTGCTGAAAGAAAAAATAGTCAACCTAGAATTCTATATACAGAAAAAATATCCTTCAAAAATGAAGGAAAAGTAAAAACATTTTCAGACAGTCAATTCTTTAGAGAATTTATGTGCAGCAGACTTCACTACAAGAAATTCCAAAAGAAATTCTTCAAGCTAAAGGCATATGATGAAGACCAAGAACTTCAAAGATGCATGAAAAGCAATAGAGAGTATAACTTTTTTTAGATATAAAGCTACAATGATCATAGCAGTGTAGTATTTTTTTAAAAATATTGACAAGTAGATAAATGGAATTCCAGTCTGCAGTTTTTTCCACAATGTCTAGCGTATAATAAAAAAATTTGTAAGACATTTAATGAAGCATGAAAATAGGACCCATGATCAAGAAAGAAGAAAGTTAGTGGAAGCAGACCCAGAATTGATATAGATGTTTTAGTTATCTGTATTGATAAATTCAGATATACACTTATCTTTACACTGTCAATTGATTTTGAAGTGTGAGTCAAGTTAATTCAATAGAAAGTGGTTTTTTTTTTAAGTTGGCGTTGGAAAAGTTCAATATTTATACGTAAAAAATGAATAAATATAACTTTACCTATATCACTTCACATATAAAATGGATGAATCATAGTCCTAAATATAATATAGCAAGAAACAAAGTCTAAAAAAATATATAAGGAGATTATCTTAGTGACTTTGCAATAAGGAAAGATTTCTTAGAACCAATAACTTTAAACATAGAAATATATACATTTTGACTTCAAAGAAAAGACAAAATGAGTAAAATAGTTATAGAGTAGAAAAATATTCATAACAGATGAATACACAACTCACACAATTCAGAATACAAACCGATTCATATCCAAAATATTTCAGGGACAATCAACGAATAGTAAAAAACTAAAAAATATTATAACCATGAGCAAAAGATGCTCAATTTATTTGTCTTCAGAAAATTCATTTTGCAGCTACAGTGTGTTACCAAGTCACACACAATAGAATGGTTAAAATGAAAAAGATTGACATCAAGCATTGGTGAAACGTAAAGCAATTAAAACACCTACACATTGCTAGTGGGCATGTAAAATGATATGATTACTTTTTACAACTATTTTTCAGTTTCCCCCAAAGCTAAGTAAATATTAACCTCTGAGACAGGCTTTCAACTCCTAACTGTCTATTTTAGTTATGTCCAAAAAGCAAACCAACCAAACAAAAATGACTTGTATAGAAATGTTTAAAGCAGATTTACTCATAAACCAAACACCGAAATAACCCAAATATCCATCAACCATCCAGGTGAATGAAAAAACAAAAACAAATTGTGGTATGCTTTAGCCATGGAATACTACTACATCAATAAAAATTTAACAAAAATGAATACACACAGTGATATGTGTTATCACAAAAAAATTATGTTGAATAAAGAAGCCAGACACAAAAGAGTACATATTATATTTTTTGGTTTACATGAATTTTTTGAACAGAGAAAGCAGACTAATAAATGGGAACATAAATCGGAATTTTTTTGGCCCTATGTGGAGTGGGAATTGCTAGAGGGGAACTGAAGGGGGTCATTCTGAGGTGAGGGAAATATTCAGTCTTGAACAGGGTAGTGGATGTCTGGAGGTATGCTTGTATCAGAACTCACTGAATTGTACAGTTTAATCTGTGAGCATTTCAGTATATATAAATTTTACCTCAGAGGGAGAACATATGAGGAGATTTAGAGTAACTACAATAACACTGATGAAGAGAGTTTAATGGCTCTTTTGGCATAAAGTCAGCTCTAGGCATACTCCAATCTGGCCATCCCACATCTTGATTGCTGTATTTAATTTTAGACACTAAATTTATAATGTATACCAACATGTGAATTTATAGAGGATTATAGAGGAGGAAGATGGTTCTTAAACTATCATTATGAAAGAAAAGAAGAAATAAGTGAAAATGCTTAGCATGGAAAATAGAATATACCTTGGTAAGGGCCTAGTAAATGTTTGCAAACAATTGAAAAATAGTCACATGAAGGAGGAACTAGATTAGTTATGTATGAGACTGAGAGATGCAGCCATAAATTGTTGGAACTCAAGGGTGACAAGTTTTTACTTTTTATCCATGCAAACATGAAATCAATCTGAATATAATTTTTTGTAATAGAATGAAGACGGCATATCTTTTTGTTTCTGGTTGTATTCAAGGAAAAGAAGCAGCATTATTATTATTATTTTTAGCTGCACCAAAGGCAAAGGTGTATCCTAGCTTCATTACAGGACCTGGCTTCAGAGTCAACATAAAAACACAAAAGTCCCATAAGTTTAGTAACAATACCCCCCACCCCCACCAAAAAATGGAAACCTAAAAAGGCAGAGAAAAAGCTCCTAGGCCAGGGGCATAGGAAGCCCAGCTCATGGCACCAGGGCTGGCTGCAGCCTCCCCTCCAGCTAATGCTGGATGGTTGGGAGGGTGGGGTTCTGACTTTTCTTTGAGAGCACTAGGAAGCCATTGAAATGATAGAAGCAGCATAATGAACATAATAGATTTTTCATTTTAAGGCTATGCCAATTACTCAAGTGAGATAGTTTGTTAATTTGGACTAATATGGTGGTAGAGGAGATTAAAAAATAGACAAATTAAAGATATTTATTAGGTAAAATAAAGAGAAAATCCTCCATTTGATTATAGGAGTGAAGAAAAGGATCAAGTCAAGAATCACTCCTAGATTTTTGGCTTGTGATATTGGGTGGAAAGGTAAGATTGGCTGTAACATTTCAAAATATAGATCTGTTTACAAGTTTAATGTTATTGATATTATTTACGAAACAAAAATATATTCATATATGTCTCCAGATTTTATGGTCACTATCTATATATGTTATACATTAAATGAACCAACATTTTTAAAAAATTTATTTTGTTGAGAGAATCTTCATGTCTCTACCTGTGTACAGAGCATATCAAATAAATTGTTGGAACACGTCACTTCAAAAAGTTGTACCCTTAAAGTGGTTCAGGAAAACCTCAACTATAAAAAGTTTCACCAAATTGCAAAAGCAAAAAAAGACAAAGTAAGTATCTTTGGTTTCAAGAATTGATTTTGATATCTACAGTAGTTTTTGTTCAAGGGCTCAAAAAAATGTGTTTAGGGAACAACTATAACTCATTGATTTCTTACAGTCCATTGTAAGATAGATCACAAAAGTATGTATTATTGCTTTTAATTAGATGGACTTGTAAAAACAGTGTCACAGAAAAATAGTGTAGTATAATATTTTGGATAAAAATTTAGAAATCTTGGCTTTGGATACTGCTTCGTCTGAAAATAGTTACAAGATGTTGGTCAAATCTCACAATTCTTGGTCTTTTTTCTGCACTTATAAAAGTAGATAATTAGACTAAATTAATTCTGACACATGTCCTGAATTCCCAATCCTATGATTATAAAAGACTGTAACTTCTGATCATATGATTTAGGATAATTTTCAATATGGTGGCATGATAACAGCAACTGGTCTTTTGGGTGATGAGTGTAATTAATCCCTTTGGACAGAAGTAATAGATGGAAGTGGCTCTGGGACTCCTTCACTAACATGCACATAGACACATTCTGGCTTGTAGATTTGTCTATTCTAGTTTTCCAAAGCTAATGGCAGTTGGTCCGTATTCTAGAGTTTGCCACCAACTCTGCTATATCTTCAGCCAGAGGTTTCATAAACTTGTGTGTACTTAACATATGTAATCAAGCTAGTTACATAGTGTGAATATTAAGTAAGAGACACTGTAATAAATTTATTCCATGCAGTAATTTATATTGCATCATAAATTTTAGGGGTATCTTAATTTTCAGATATATTTTTTATTTTCAAATTCAAATTCACTCACTCATTTATTTACTTATCTACTTATCCAGTCTATACACATTCATTGAGTGCTTGCTGTGTACCAGGAAAGATTCTAGACACTGTAGGACAGAAGAGAACAAAAAAATATTCATGGAATTTATGTGATAATGAAAAGAGAAAGGAACTGTCAAAATAAATGCACATATATGTATGTTTATATTTGTATGTCTCTATATGTTTATACATATCAGATATCTCTGGGATAAAATAGAGCAGTGAAATGTCCTTCTTTTCCCACTAAAGGATTCATTCTGCTTTAGATTTAACCAGAAAGTTAAAGATGAGCAACTCATATGGCATATTGCTTGAAAAGAGTGAGCCAATTAATTTATAAAATATCTTTACATTTTAAAATTACATAGCTTACCTGACATTCTGAAATGAGCCTAGACACACATTCACAAATTCCAGTATTATTTACCATATAGAACCTACACAGACCAAGTACTATCTATTAATAGTATTCAACATATAAGAATTCTCTTGCTAATAAATAGCCAAGAGGTCTGTTGATAGCATGTTTGCATTTGTTCTTTTTTAGCTGAGATGTCCCCACTAAAGATATAGAGTAGATTTCAGGATGCTGCCATCTCCTTCCAAGCATACCTAATAATTTTTGATTGCTTGTATGTTACTTGTACTCGAGTTGATGCTATCTTTTTGGAAAAATGAGTTTGCTACTTCTTCTGCTACTAAGCTGATTCAGTGATGACTGATCACCTAGCTTAATTAGGGATGTGATGTGCTGAGACTGGGTTTCATCTTTGATGAGGCTTACTTTACCTCTAGGTTACCACTTGCCCTCCAGGGTTTTCAACTGAAATCTTGATATATTCTTTGTGATCCCTTCTTCTGACAGGTTTAGATCTCTTTTCTTTATTTCCCCATGCTTCTGAAATCTTCACTCTATTTTCCCAACATTGTATGCGTACGTTTTCACTCTGACTCCATGTAATTCCAAAATAAGGGAAATGCCCTGAGTGCCAAAGTGACCATATGCTTAAAGCTCCTTGTCTCCACCAAAAGCTCTGCTGAATATTTTGTCCCTGAGACAACTGATCTTTCTTACAAATGTACTAATTGTTCTTGTTATGATTGAGTCTTTTGCTCATTACCTCATCCTACCTCTAAGTAGAAGTTCTAATTTGCTTGATTATCAAAAGAGGCAACATTCTTCATTATTTAAAAGTTTGCAAGAATTCTAAAAATACCATGTCTAAAGAATGTAGTTTCTAAAACTTTATAAGAAATCACATTATCTATTTTGTAAACACTGATAGTAAGCCATATTTCTATAGAAATTAATTTTACATCGAAAAATTTATGTTGAGGTAGTACTTCAATGTAACACTATGAATGTTAACTGATCATCTAAGATTTCTCAATTGTTTTCACTACTACAGAGGAGGTAGGAATGGAACAGGTAGTTGGTCTCCAATGGGTCTACAGTTTGAAGAAGTGGGAAAAAGGTTGAGCATAGTTTGGGAATTGCTTTGTTTTAGATCAGTTGGGACATTTGGAGATATGCATCTCATTATCAGGAGAGAGAAGACAGGAATAAAGAGAGAGATTTGGTGGCCTTATTCTTAGAGGTGATAGATGAAACTTTTAAAACTAAAGAGATAACCCAAAAGGAAATGCAGCATTTAAAGAGAAAAATCTGGAGGTAGAAGCTTAAGATATCTTTTATATTAAATAATAATTACACTATTTGTTAAATATTTCACTCCTTCAAGTTATTCTGGAAGATCTGTTTAACAAATATTGAAATCACAGACTCTAAGTGCTTTTAATTGAGACTCTATTCAATCTGTATATTACTTGTGTATTATATCATTTTACTTATTATGGCTCTGAAATATATCTTAGTCACTATTAGGGCACAGTTAGGATTAATTAGCATACAATATTAAATTATACACTCAGAATGTATTATATTCCCATTTAATCACACACACACACACGTCTTGCATATGTTTTGTTAGAATGGTTTTAAAATTTATATTTTGTGCCTTTGTGAATTACTTCTACTTCCATTTATATTTCTGACTGCTTGTTACAGGAAAATGTTCTACTAATTGTTTTTACATATATTTGCCTTGACTTTAGTTGACTATTCCTATTATTTTTGGTTGATTTTTTTTTAGGGTTTTCAAAGCATGTAATTATGTCATCTACAGATGGTCAAAATTTTATCTTCATTCTATTCATTGTTAAAACTCTTACTTCTGTTTCAAGTCCTACTGGATTGATTAAAAACAAAATTACATAATCATATAGCAGCAGGCATTTTTATGGTTCTTATGATTTCAGTAGAAATACTTTCATTGTTTTACCATTAAAAGTATTTTGCTTTATGACTTGAGCCTTAATCTTTCTAATGCTTTAAAGTTTATACTATGCCTTAAGATTTCCAGGTGTGTGTGTGTGTATGTGTTTTCAATTATGAATGGGTATTGAATTTGAATTTTTTTAATGTTCTTTGGAATCATGATAATCATATGATTTTTTTTCCTTCTTTGTATATCAGTTAACACAATGATATGCACTATTTGCATATTGTTTAGGTCTACATGAGATAACCAATAAAATATGCTCCTAAGCTTTTCTTCTCCTGGAAAATGTTCTGACAAGTTCCATAATGGAATTGACCCATTATGGCTAAATTCCAGAAGATTTCAGAAAGAAGGAGCTAGCTTCTTGTGGGTGGAGGTCAGATATATTCTCTTTTAACTTAAGTGTATTAGTTAGGATTCAGTCAGAAAATACACAGGCTCTAGATTTAAGGACAATGAGCCCACCAAAAGATTAGAAATAGCAAGAAATTTTCATCTCTAAGGCTAGAGGGAAAAGAGTAAATTATGTAACTAGATCCCAGGAGCTGCTGTCAACAGGTGGAAGCTAGAAATGATTAGCTCCTCTTGGTTGGAGCTGAGATCACAGAAGGTAAAAGCTGTCTACTGGAGATTCTGCTGCTCTAAGAGAAAGAAAAGAAGGAAAATATACCATCTTTCCCCACCTCCTAACTTTGTATTCTGCTAGAGACTCTCATTGACTGAAACTTCTTAAAAGCCAGTAGGCAAGAGATTATAGGAAATATACTTTTCTGCAATATAGAACAGGACAGGAAAGGGCTGAGAATGGATCTGAGAGCAAATAGGAAGATAACCAGAACCCTGTGGATAAATGTACCATCTTTTATTTGATGGGAGGGGAAATTTAGGAACAGCTACAGAAGAATAACTGCGTCACAATCAAAAGGGTTCAAAAATTCATCTGTCAGTGCACAGTTCTAACTTTTACTTCAAATTAAGTATTACCTTGTTTGAGATTCCAGAAAACTGTATCATACCTCTAATTATATATGAGTTTATGATGCTAAACCACTAATTGTGTATTCATTTTATTTAATGTAGTAATAGAATTGTCTAAAGTACTTGTATAATTTGTTTCTTCTCTCAGTAGCAAGAAATGTCAAGCAATATCAATTTGAAATCAGGCACTTGAAATTATGCAATAAATTAATTGGCATTAGAAGTTTGATTTCCTACCCGCAAATGAACATATTATTTGAGCAATTTAAAACTCAATTGAAATTGTTTTGAGAAGTCAGGCTTGCAACCTATTATGGTCTCCCAGAAGCCTTACTTATAGTTTTAGAGATGCCACGGGGGCAACTGGAAAAGATAAGTTTACTTCTCCTGAGCCAGTATCAATAGCATGGGACCTCGAGATGCTTGTCACAGAGGGAGGTCAGTGACTCCTGTAATGGGTCACTCTGACATGCTGAGTGACACTGAGGCTGTTTTTTAAGTCTTAAACTAGTTTGAATGTAGCCTTCATCCCTTTAATTGATAAATTGATATGTACAATTAAAACACTCTTTTGACCATATATATAGAAAGAGAAAAACACTTAATATAAACCTGTTTGTTTTTTCTTTAAAGTTTACTAACAACAGTGATAGAAAATCAACTCTGTAACATGTGAAATGCCTCATTAACACCCCCCCAAAAAAAAGAAAGCAAAAAAATCCTCCATTTGTCAGAAATATGTGTATAATGATTAAAAATGAGAAGCGACTCTATTGGATTTCATTTGGCAGAAATGATACCTATAGTTATAAAAAGTGTCTTTTCATAGGGAAGGGGCACAACATACAAAGAAAATCAATTCTAATATGTGTAATAACCAGTGTTTCTATCCAGGGCTATCTTCATATACAAGTAGGGTCGTCAACTGTCTATGGCCCTAATTTGAAGCATTTCCTAGGAATATCTTGACTATTGGAGGATTTGATTTCATTAATCTAGATTTAAGCATTCTCATAGCATATGCTTTTTTTTTAAGTGGAAAAAGAAAGGAAGAAAATCAATTAGTCCTTCCAGCTGAGTTTTCTGATATTTATAATACATGTTTATTGAACATATATTTCTATGAGACCATTTTGTAAATTGTTTTGGGTGTTATTTTATTGAATCATCAAAAAATTTTATGAAGGAATGAAGTAGTTACATATACCACTGCAATCTACAGTGTGAGGACACTGATGATTACAGAGTTCAATTAGTTTACCCATTGTCATACTTCCAAGAAATGGTGGAGTATATATTCAAACCCAATCTGTCTGAGTTCAGGACATAATAATTTAAACATATAAAAAGAATTCTTCAAATAATTCTGCATTTGTAAGGGAAGGGAGGATTAACAAGACTCAATAACTTATAGAATGAAAATCCAGCTATTTATTGGAAGAATTGGAGTTGAAATCTAGATTTTTCTCCATACTATGCCATTCCACTCTTTGAAATTGTAACAGACAAAATACTCAATATCTTAGTGTATAGGAAACAGAAAGTTTAAATACAGAAGCCTCTGAAAGGAGAGGGACTGATAAGGCTGTAAGGATCCAAATAAACACATTCTGCATCTTCAAAGATAACTCTGATTTCACATATTTGTGAACGATTAATTCTAACTGAAGAGAACTTACATTCCTCAAAACTCTGAAAACCAAATCTGAATTTCTCAATGTGCTTAGATAAACCTACTTAATTTACACTATTTCTTAGCCTTGAAGTTGGAATAGCAAAGGGTAAACATACTACATACAATAGTATCATCATTATTATCAGCAGCAGAAGCAGCAGCAAAGTAACATATTGAATAGTTGCTCTGGGACAGGCAGTTTCTTACTGCTTATAAGCATTAGTTTATTTAATATGTGATGCAATATAGTAACAAATTATTCCCATTGTGTAGGTGAGGAAACAAGCTGAAACTTGCTAATTAACATTTCCAAGATCACACAGCTAGAAAGTGCTAGAGCTGGCATCTGAGTGTATATTGTCGAACTACAATGTTCACACTCAACTGTTAAGTAATGATTGTGCTAATCTAGTTAACAAAAGTTCAATACATTATTACATATAATTAGTTTATTAAATATCATAGGATATATGAAATAAACAACCAGAAATATTTTAGTGATATATATAGAGAGAGAATAATCCAACTGTGTAAAGTGGAATGAGGACTCTTAGATGATATAATGATGATAATTGTTTCTCCACTACTCAGTGACTAATACTCATAAATTGTAAACTAGTGCAAAATCTGGTTGAATATTTCCATAACTACCATAAAGATTTTGCAAAAGTTTCACCGTTGTGTGCTTCAAGAGTATTTTCCTCTGAGAAATAAAAGGCTGTTTGTAAGACTTATGTAATTGTCACTTGAAAACGTTTTTTTCTTTCCTGAGCCCTCTGCTGTTAACCTCCTTTTAAAAGAAAATAATAAACATAAAAAGTCATTCTCCAGTCATTGAGGGATTTTGGATAAGTACTTCTATAATATTTCAAGATGACAAAATGCCTTTAAAAATTGACACGATGTATATCTAACCCATCAACAGTAAAACCGGGGATAGAGTATATTGCTGTACAGTGAAACTAATTTTTTTGATCCAATTATCTGTACTTCCCATGACCATTATACCTGCCAACTATGTTCCTACAAAATTGCTGAAGGTCAATGCCTCTAATATTAAGTTCTATCATACAGAGCTTGAGTTAAATGACTTCAGAAGAAGCTGACAGATCGTGAATAAGAACAGGTTGTCATTTTGCCAATAAAAGTTGGTATAGATGACTAAAATAATGTCACTATTCACTACTGAGTTAAGGTCAGGCTCTAATGACTCCATGACAATCAAAAAGGCCTTCTGGCATAAGATATCACACATATTAATCTAACTTAAGGGGATTGGAAACAATGGATATGTTTCCAGTGCATAGCAACCCTCAAGTAATGATGGAAATACTTGCAGGTTGACAGTGTCACACTGAGCAGGAAAATAATAATTCTACATAGGTTTCTCTTTTTCTTTATCATAAAGGCTATTGTTGTATTTTATTAAGTGTGAGCTTCTACCATGATTATTACCATTAGTCTTTGAAAAGGCATTTGCACAGGCCAGCTTTGAAGGCCCCTAGTCATTTTCCCTCATCTTATTAAACCTATGGTCCAGATAGCAAGCTGTTGTTCTCTGCCCCACCAGGGCAAATATTGTAGTCAATTCACTTGTTTCTAACAGGTTTTAAACATCCTGGATAGTATTTGTGTTAAAACACATAAAATGGGGCTCACAGCTTAAGCTTTCCTATGTTCTGTTTGAAAGGAGGGCCTGGGACAGACAGTCCAGATTGGACTGTGCTGAGTTATCTAACTCATGGTGAACCTCAGAGTAGGAAAAAGAAGTCTCCTTTTTGGTAATAGGAGTAATCAAATCAAGAAAGTAAGTTCATCCTCAGAAGGATCATCTCCAAAATATTTTCTTATGTAATATTTCTTCTTGGGTATAAAATTATCTAGGGATATGGTTTCTGTCTTGGATCCTGGCCAAGGCAATAGGATAAAATGAGAGGAAGTAGAAAGGAAAAAAAATAAAGGCAGGTAAATTTGATCTATATTTGTGGTTCTCTGCCTTAGTAGGCATTCCTTTTTGAACAGGAGATTTGTAGATGAGAAAAGTTGAGATCCACTCTCTCCTTTTCCTAACTTCTGCCATACTTCCACACTGCTGACATGCAAAACCTATCTGACAAACACATCACAGTTCCTGGAAGATGAATTAGAAATTACATGTTCCTATATTGAAGGCATGTAGTAATTTATCCTTAACTTCTACAGCTTATTTAACCAAATGCTTTTGCTCTAAATCAAATTCAATACTGTGGATGTCATAAAGTTGTATAAATATTCCACAGCCACTAATGGTCCTCTGAAATAAGCATATTCTATCATCCCTCGAGACCTCAGTCATATAGTATATTTTGTGATACTTTCTAAGTTAAATATTTGAGACGATCTAACTTCTTCACACTCACAGTACATGTTATCATTTCTTTTATTCACTTTTTGTTACTGTTGAAGAAATAAATGTCTGTATTAGTTAGAAAATATGGCAGGGATTTATAACTCTTTCCACACGTTTAGTTTCTGTCTACATAGTATATGGACAGTCAGTAAAGGCAGTCTCGAAAATTCATTTATAAGTTGGTTGTCTAGAAGTTAATTTTCCCATATAATCAATGTAACAAATTTTGGTTCTCCAGTCGGATTTTACTAATGTAAATTCTATATCCTGTGATCAGTGACATTAAAATGTACAGGAGAAAGAAAAAGGGGCGAGATCCACTCTGCCTTGGATAAACACAAAATAGAATTTTGAAAACAGAGAACTGTGATTATGGTAATTCATTCTGTTCCTTTAAGGACTTTACCCTCACCTCTTCAAACCCATTTTCCCAGACCCGTACATACTACTATACTGCCAGAGCCTGCCCTATATTAACCCCATTCTTTTGCATTATGCTTCCCTCTCCAATTTGAAATCTCTATCTTCCTCAATCAGAACATTTTGTCTTTTTAAGAAGAATAATTCAGCAAAGGGATGAAAGAAGTCAAATTCACTTCAGTTAGGCTGTGAAGGATGCGTAGATATAAACTACTTTAAAGAAGACACTATACTCTCTCATTCTTTTATTGTCTTCTACTTAGGATAGTACTTAGATAGTACTTAGCATATATTCAATTTTTAATATATAATATTTATTTATACTATATCTAATAAAATGCATTAATCTCAATATCTATTACCTAATAACAATGCTGTTTTTATAGGTTCCTGCCTTAAACTGGTTTCTCATTTTTAAAGAAGTTGGCTTATTTAAGTTAAGGGGACTCTCATATATTGAGCACCTCATATGCCCTAGGCACATTAGATGTTTTATATAAATTTTCCCAAATTAAAGTAAAATCTATGGAGTAAATATAATTCTAGTTTTTAGATTAGGAAACTAAGGCTTTGTGAGTTTAAGGAATTAAGCAAGAGGGTCACTATTAGATTTGGCATTCCAACCTAGTTCTGTCTGACTTCAAATCCTATACTCTTTCTGTTAAAAGAAGTTGAAAAAGGAAATTGTGTTAATAGCTAAAATTATGGTAAATGTAGCAAAATGAAAATAAAGATTTCAGAAAATGTAGAAGAGTGTTGTTGATGGGTTTTTTTGTTTGTTTGTGGTGGGACCATTCAAGACTTAAAACTTACTTGAGAGTCTGCCCCTAGGTTTATAGCTCCTTTATTTTCTTCCTTTCTATCTAAAGTCTTATATTTTCCAAAAGAACTATGCTCACTGAGGACAGGCACTGGTGCTGTGCATTTCTCTATCTCCATACAAATTCCACGGCTAACTTCTAAGACTCAATAATTATTTTTTAAACGGATAAATGAACAAATATTTTCAAATCATCAAATAGGAAGACTCCTATTTCTTAACTTGAAAAAAATAAAACTTTTATTGATATAATTTTTCTCTTAGGACATGCAGTAGTTTATATTTTTATGTCTTTCCATGTACTGCCCTAAAATATTTCCTTCGTTTCACTTACTTACAAATGGTAGTTAACACTTTACATATCTGACAAAACTATGGCTTTTGATAATAAGAAAATTCACCAACCTAATTTTCTATGTTCTATGAATAAAAAATGCAAATTGCTCACAGGCAGTTTCTTTGTAGAAGAGGAATAGTAGAAATTTAAGCAATTTCCTGTGATTTGCATCAAGCCAGGCAGCTAATCTGAATCTTTCATACACTTTTTGTATTAACAGAAAAAGAAAGGCTCTTGCCAGAAATTATCCTGACGGTTGACTCTGAAAACACAGGTTGGGATTTGGCTTCCTGGTTCTGAATCTTATGCAGGAATTAAACACTTCATTTATCCTCTTCCCAGGAGATCATCGAAATGAGGTAAGTCAGCATTACTCTATGGTATGGCTTTTCAGACAAGTTGGAAAGAATATGCTAACACCATTTGATTCCCTTCTGATTTGGCTCTTAAATGTTCAAGGTCTTTCTTATAGTGAATTGAAACACAAGTTGAACCATACAGAACTTTAACCATTAGGCTAGTCTCTCTCTGTGACATTTTGAATCTGGGGGACTAATTTATTACTTCCTGGTATTTTAAATTCAACAAATTCTTCTGCTGGATTAGCTGTGGTCTGTGTGACTTAAAGTATGGCCTTTAAACAAACGCAAATAAATTTCATGATTTAACTTAGGTAAAAACATTGGGTGACACATCTCTCAGTCTCACCGTCCTTTTCTTTTTTTCTTATAATTATTGTATTTTGTCAGGTAGGGCTGGATTATGCTGACAAATATCAGTGGATTCACATAACAAAAGTGTATTTTTTGCTCAAATTACATAAACAACATGGTTCAGCAAATTCAGTCAGAGACCCAAATCAACACAGCAGTGGGAAAGAAACACAGAATCCAAATCATGCACTGACTCTTATCTCTCTACATGGCGGTGACATACCCGATTTAATCTCCCATTTTGTGGTCCAAAGCAATTCTCATTACCGTGCCTAACTCCAAAATCAATTGAGAAGTGCAACTTACCATGTTCACTGAAAGGTAGAGCACCAGAAATGTTTGATGATCAGCACCAATGACTACCCCATGTTTCTTATATCACACACTTCCTTTTCTCTCCCAGCAGCATAGAGGTTGACATCTCAAATCCTCACATTGGAAAATCTGGGACAAAGTAGACTGAGCTATTTGCTTGCTACAGAATCTTGAACAAGTTTCTAAACGCTCAATGCTTGTTTTTTTTTTTTTTAATCTGTAAATGATGAAAAGCAATGCCTCCTCCATCACAGGCAAATTTCCAATTTTTACAATGAGCTGTTATTGAGCATTTTTTCTATTACCTTTATTATTTCTTTGCCATCACTCCACCATCTTAATTAGTTTAGCTTTACATCGGGTTTTGATATCTGGAGGGCAAGTACCCCTTTACATATCTTCAAAATTGCATAAGCAATTTTGACCTTTATTTTCCACACAGATTTGTAAAGTTTCAGGAAAAGGTGTTTAACATTTACATTGAAGTTAAATGTTAGGTAACAAATGACCAGTTTAAGATATTGAATCTTCCTATCCACTAACCCTAATACATTCTGCAGATTGTTCAGTTCTAAATATTTTCTAATTAGCATTATGATTTCTTAATTAAATCATTACTTATTTGGAAGCATTCCCTTTAAGTTTCCAAAATTATATTTTATAATTTGTTTTATTGATTTCTAATTTTATTGATTTGTATTTAAAGAAAATTGTATGTTTCTGTTTCTTTGGTATTTATTACTTTCTTTATGGGCTAGTACATAAGTATCTAGGAAAATGTCATTAGTTGAAGGATTCTATGTATGCACACTTAAAAGAATGTGCTGTTTCATTGTTCTGTGTTACTATTTTAGTCATTCATTATCATTTCTTTTTGCTTAATGATTCAATTACTGAGACAGATGTCTTAAAACTCGTCTAATATGATATGGTTGTCCTAATTTCTCTACAATTTCATCATTTTTGCTTTAAATATTTTGCAGCTCTTTTGTTATCTGTTACCCATTCATTCAGAATTATTATATATTTTTGGCAGATTGCTTCTCATCAATATGTGGTAGCTCTTTTTATCCTTGCTGTCTTTAATTTTCAGTGTATTTTTTCTAGATGCATTTTGTTTTACTTTTTTCCTGTTTGGTGCTCTTGGAACTTATTGATTTTGTGGTTTGATAGCTTTCATTACTTTAGAAAATTCCTTCCCATTATGTTTTGTCTGCCTTATTCTGTCTCTGTTTTTCCTCTGGAGCTTCAGATAATCCTGTGTTCAGTCATTTGATATTGTCCCACAATCCATAGCTCTTAGATTCTGTCCCATGTTTTTGTTGTTGTTTCCTTTGGACTCAATTTTGTTGATTTCTTATTTTCAAGCTCACCGATTTCTTAAGCCTACTGATGAGTCCATCAAAAAGTTTCATTTCTGATATCATGCTTTTCTATTTCTATTTGATTCCTTTTTCTATTTTTTATCTTTTCATTAAAAATCCCTATCTGCTAATTCGAGTAATCTATCTTTTTCATTATATCCTTTAACATATCATAACAAAGTTACTTCAGAGTACTTGACTTATATTTCAAATATCTTGGTCATCTGTGAGTATGGTTCTGCTGATTTTTTTGTCTCTTGACAATGGATTGTTTTCCTTGTGTCTTTAATTTTTTATTGAATGTGGGACATCATATGTACAACAGCATAGACTAAGGTTAAGTAGTACACATGTTTATAAATTAAAATGTCTCTTTTTCTGTCAGGTCATTAGTTGAAAGTCTAATTAGGAGTTGAACTAGGATTGAGTTTTGTTGTTTCTATGGTTACAGTTAGGACATGTCTAGTATTTTAATCCTGTATTTTTTTTGTAAATCTGCTCACCTCAGTTATTCTTCTTAGTCAAGAGACTAAGGGTTGGCTATTGAAATTAGATTTCAGGGATTTCTCCTTAAAAATGAATTTTTTTTTTCTTCTCCTATTGGATGAAAATTGGGTTTTATGGCTTGAGCTTGAACAGTCATCTTCATATTGAGGATCAAAAAGACACTTAATGTTGAACAGCAGGAAGCTTGGAAAGAGAAAGTGTGTGTGTGTGCGCGTGTGTGTGTGTGTGTGCATTTTCATTCATCACTTTCAGCAATCTTAATAGTCTTCATATATTGAAATTGAAGGAATTCATTATTTTAAAATACCTTGTTTTCTTTCTGTTGTTTTTTTGTCTTGAGGAGAGCTCATTGCCTCTGTTCTTCATTTTTACTATTAAAATTTGTACATGATTAATGTTATCCTAACATTTTTGATCATCTTGAATTTTTGCTCAACTCTGGAAATTCTTTTTTATCTTTATGTTTGACATTCCTACTTTGAACTTAGCTATCTCTGTTTTTCTTATCCTGTTTATCAGTACAATTATTTTACCTTTAGGGAAACATTTTTAATTGCCATGAACTTTTTCTAATTGTACCCTTTTAAAGCAGTCTTTTCTGGGAATTCCCTGGCAATCCAGTGGTTAGGACTTGGCGCTTTCACTGCCTGGGCCCATGTTCAATCCCTGATCAGGGAACTAAGATCCCGCAAGCCTCTCGATGTGGCCAAAAAGAGGGCAGTCTTTTCTAATTTAATAATGTCTTCTGATATAATAAAAGCTATACTTTCCCATGCTACTTCAAATATCTGATGGATATGAGTTGTTTATCCTCAGTTTTTTAAGCTTTTTAATTCTTATGAGGATGGACATGATAACCTCTAAGCTCATTATATATTAGACTGGAGATTGTAAGTCCAAATTTATATTTTTAACCTAAAGCATAATGATTGAGCACAGTTGAAAATTATGGAATGGGAAAATACATACCAAACAAATGCATAATAGCCGAAAGAGAGTTAGTGTAGCCATGTTACTATCAGCTAACAGGTACTAACACAAGACCCAAAAGATATAAAGCAAAAAATGACAACACTACAAGTAGAGTTTGATAAATCCATTATCACTTTTGAAGACTTTTAGCATACCTATCTGAAGTTGATGGACAAAAATTAGGAAAGAAAGAGAAAATTAAAACAGTAAAATAATCAAACTTGATCTAATGAATGTTTAGACAATCCAGTACCCAACAATTATTTAAGAAACTATACTTAAACACTTACTTTAACTGTACTAAAACGTATGAAACATTTTCAAAAACTTGACCTTATACTTTCCAAAAAGAAAGCCTCATCAAATAAAAAAGATCAATTTCTTATAGACCATGCAGAAATGAATAAAAAAGGTGTGCATGGTGTTGTGGCAACCATTCTACTGGGCAGAATTTTACAACTCACTGCCAAGTTTATTCTACTCTTCACTTTTTAACACTTCAAGAAATCTGATGGGTAAGAATTGGGTAGGGATGAGGATGAGGATATCATTTTCAAAAGAAGATTTGACTGTTGAGCATTGCCACAGATAAGGGGATGAGATTCTTATAGGTCTTCTTAAATTATTCTGTAAGTTGTATTGACAGGACAGGAAGTAGTACTGGATCCCCATCTTAAGGACTAAATAATTTTTCTTTTCTTTGCTACAAGTATAAACACTGTGGGTTTGTCTTGAGTTCTCCCAAATTTTCAGGATATTTAGATTAAAATTAGCAAAATTATACAGATCCTATATAATAGTTAAAATATTTAAAAATCTGAGAAAATAATGGAATGATGTTTATTACAGGATGGCTTAATCTAGTAGATAATAATGAAAGTTAGAGACTTAACATTACTTAAAGCAATAAGAAAAGGAGCTGAAATATTGCTAATCCTGAAGAATAGAAAGACAGACATTCTAAAGAGCAAATTTTGCACTAAGAGAAGAGGTCATTATAACTCTGAGATTCATTAGTATTATTACTCTTTAAGAATTCCCCAGCACAGCTGTGTGTGCTGACTGGCACCAGATAGCAGATGTACTCTCCTCCATAGACTGGACTTTATATTTCTATCAGTGTAGACTGCAGTTAATCTTTCAAGCAACCACAAGGTAAATCACAGTCAAGTAAAAAATTAATGAGAAATCACAGTCAAGTAAGAAGGAAGAAGGAAGGGAGAAAGAGAGACAATGTACATATGTTGGTTGCACACGTGTGCACTACTTTCATGGGAAAACAGAGAGAATGGTTTTATTCTAAAGCAGCTTCTTCCAAAAATGGCTATGAGAACCAGGATTGATGTGTCAGTAAAATTTGCCATTGCAGTGCCTCAGTGGGTGATTAGTTATTAAAACTTGTCCTGCTCTATGCCCAGTGCTGAATTCATGTGACAATTTCCAAAGGAAAAAAAGAAAGAGCGAAAAGAAAGGAAGTGTCAGGTGCTTATTTTAAAAGGTCTTTGTCTTTCACTTGCATATATTATATTCATTTTATATGATGTTTTGCCATGAGTGGCCTTGTGAAAATTCCACTGACCGGAGTAGAAGTGCTCCACCCATGGACCTTTAAGAGCTAATATGTTTTGGTGACCTCAAAAAAGAAGGCATCTCTACCCCCTTCATACTATCCCTTTAAGCTTAAGAACAGCCTACTCACAGCACAGAAAAACTGATACAAAATTGATTGAAGCATGACAGATATTGCTATTGTGGGGTTACATAATAAAAAAGGAAATAGAAAACAGCAGTCTCCCGGAGCATATTAATAATGATGAGATAGTTACCACACTTGTAACTTGACCTCAAAGTCAGCAGCACTTTGGCAATGATCAAGAGTGCCCCAATTTCCTTTATAAGGGCCACCTATTAGTTATTTTCAACTGATCTAAATCAGTGGTTGTCAGCCAAACATCTGGCAATATCTGGAGACATTTTTGATTGTCACACTGCCAATAGGAGAGTTGACTGCTACTGGGATCTCCTAGTAGAGTCGAGGGAAGCTGCTAAATATCCTACAGTGCATAGGTTAACCCCACAATGTAAAAATTCTGTCCCCAAATGTCAATAGTCCTATGTCTGAGAAAGCTTGGTCTAAATTCAAATTCTCTTTTCTTTCTTTTCCTCTTCTCCTACAAACGTATCTGCCTCCAGAAACCAAATGATAAGACTGCAAACCATTGTATGAGAAAGATTATTAAGAATTATGTTACCATTTATGAAGTATCACTATTCTAGTCAAAGTCATTTAGAGTATTACTCCATCACATAAAGGGCATTATCACAATTAGGTTTCCAATATTTTAAGAACAAAAATGATGGAATATATACTCAAATTGAACTTGACTGAGAATTTCTTAATTATTTCAGTAATCCTCTAAATCATTTTGAATCATTTTGTGCATGATACTGTACACTTGTGTGTATTTTACATATTTGCTTGCAATTTGCATATATTGTGATCATTTTGTAAGCCAGGCAATATGTTGTTTGCTTTTTAATGTACTGTCTCAGTTAATTTTCAAAATAACTACGTCAGGCAGAATTATTTCTGTGAACATTCTACAACGAGAAAACAAAGTATGGAAACTAGATGACTTGCGCATCTACCGGCGTACCTCATTTTATTGCGCTTCACTTTGCACTTCGCAGATATTTCATTTCTTACAAATTGAACATTTGTGGCAACCCTGAGTCGACAAAGTCTATCAGCATCATTTGTCCAATGGTATTTGCTCAGTTCCTGTCTCTGATTCATATTTTGGTAATTCTTGCAATATTTCAAACTTTTTCATTTTTATTGTAATTGTTATGGTGTTCTGTCTTCGGTGATCTTTTATGTTACTACTATGACTTGCTGAAGGCTCAGATGATGGTTAGCATTTTTTAACAATGAAGTATTTTTAAATTAGGTATGTACTTTTTTTAGACATAATGCTATTGTACATTTAATAGACTATAGTATAGTATAAACGTAACTTTTACATGTACTGGGAAACCAAACATTGAGTGACTTGCTTTATTGCAATATTTGCTTTATTGGGGTGGTCTGGAACCAAGCCTGCAATAGGCAAAGTATGCCTATTTTTGATTAATAAATTGCAAAGCCATGTTTTAAATTCTGGTCCTCTGAATTCAAGATAATCCTCTTATCACTTTCAGAGACCAGTGATGGAAACACCCAAACTTAAGCAAATAGAGAAGAGAGGAGGATAAGAAGGGGGATCTTAGGTAGGTGCGTTAGGCTGCTGCTAAGACCTTACTATGCCAGCCACAAGGTATAGGGAGAATACAAAAGAGAACACCAAAGCGTGAGTGAGTCTATGAGCATGCTTGAGACGGGGGTGGGGGAGTAGCGCTTAAGCATTGCCTCCCAACATATTTCAAAGTCAATAGTAACCCAATCCATCACTAAATGTGGTGCATTCATATCATAGAATTGAAAATAAGATAAATCATTTCTCACTAGTTAGAGGGGAAGGAAGGTAGGGTTAACTACAAAGAATTTCAAGAACCCCCTTTATTATTCAAGCAGAGAAGTCATATAAGGATTTCAAAGTAAAGAGAACAGCGTGAGCAAAACCATGGAAGCAATATTTAACATGGTGCCATAATGAAAGAGAATTGTGAAAAGTTTAGATGGAAAAGAGGCTAAGAGGGATGGATAGTATTAGTAAGATCACAGAGTCTTTTGGGTCAAGGAGTGTTTTGATGTTATTTAAAAGGCAAAGGGGAAGCACTTTAAAACTTTATTCAAGAAAGGGATTACTTAGTTGTTCTTTTGAAATAAGGCAGCATAGCATAATGGTTAAGTACCCAGTCCCTGGAGTCAGATTTCTATTTCTGCTACTTAGAGTATAACCCTGGGCAAATGACAACTTTTTCACCTTTAAAGCTGGAATAACACTGTTACTTATACCTCTTTGTGTGTGTGTGTGTGTGTATAGATTAGATTGTGCCTGACACATAGTAAGTACAGAGTGAATGGAAGCTATCATTATCAATACCAATAATATGTATTATATTTATATTTTTGTTTTGGAAATATCACTTTGAGTACCTTTCAGAGAAAGCTTTTTAGAATAGACACAGATAGAAACAATTTTTAGATGTCCTTGGTGTATACAGATAAGAAATTAAGATAATTTAAAGTAAGTCAATGATAAAATCATTGGAAACTGGTTCAGATTGTGTGATGCTAGATAGATCTGATAGATTTTATTGACCAGGTAGATATGGGAAATGAAGGAAAGGACTTATATTTCTGTATTTGGAAACTGATTGAATATTTTATTCATTGAGATGGGGGTACAAGAAGAGCAGGTTGATGGTAGATATGGTAAGTTCAATTGTGAACATGTTGCATTTAAAGATTCTGTTAGAGGGCTGAGTAAAAAAAAAAATTCTTCAGTCTACGGAATACATGGGACTATACCTCCGAATAGAAAATGACATTGAACATGTGTTTTGAGAGTTATCATTAAATTTAGTGGGGGAAAGGGTTTTTTTTCTTGGTGAAGGGAGATTACTTCTGGAATACTCTTCCCTCAATTCATCTTCTCACTTACATCTGATTATTTGAAAAGACAAACCGGGTATGAGAAACTCAGCATCTTTCATTCTTCTTTATCTTGGGGGCCATCCTTTCTACAGAAAGCATGTGTTCTTGAATGTTCTTTGTCATGTGATGTGCTTTGGAGAAAAATAATATTTCCACAGAGCGGACCACAGTGGTCCACTGTTGCCAGTGAATGGGTGGGTAGCTCCCTGCTTTATTGCATTTCAGTGTTTGACATTCCACATTTCCAAACATATAGGCCACATCCAAAGACACTGGCCTTTTCAAAAATATAAATATGATGTTTTTATTTCTACCCACCCAAGTCTCTGTCTTCTCTCTATATATGATCAGAATTCAGCTAGAGAAGAAGGTGACTGTTTATTGGACCCCCTTTAAGACTATAATCCACATGTAGGTAGCAGTCAAAGCTATTGGTATCAATGAAGGGAAAGCTTCCAGAGGAAGTACTTTAGAAGAGGAGAGAAGAAGAGATGGAAAATAGGAGCAATGAGAAGTGAGCTAAGTTGAAGAGAGAGAAGAGGAAGATCTACTTTTAAGGGAAATCAGTACAGAGCCAGGACTACACTATTATGGGAAGAAAATCTCCTGGTAGGATAGACAGAGATGAGTTGGAAAACCAGAGTGTCACAGGAACACATCAAGAGGGAGCCCTTCCAAAGGAAGCTGTATGGGTGGGAGTGGGGACCAAGCAATAAAACCAAGTACTGAAGATTTGTCAAGTCGATTAAGGGCTAAAAGCTATCTTTAAGATTTGTTATTTAGGATGCAGCTGATGAATAGCTTAGAGCTAGCTATTCCTATTGGAAATGGAGGCAGGGGAGGGGAGGAGAAATGAGTTGGACCAGGCTGTGTCATTCTTGCTACTATAATTGTGTGTGTGCACTTGTGTTTAGACAGATAGATGCATGCACATTTTCATATTCTTCTTCATCTCAATTTTTTTTAAATCAAAGAAGAGTCTCCTTAAAAGTCCTATTGAAATTATTCTGGGACAGGATTTTTTTTAATATAGCAAACAGTGATATAAAATGTATGTTTCCTCTCCTTAGGAGGGGTAATTTTTGGTCAAAATCTTTATGTGATTTACTCACAGTACATGAAACTTTAGGCCTATCTCTTTGCAAAGGCAAACCTTATTCTAGCTAAGCAGTGCAAATGAACACAGATCAGTTATTTAGCCTTCTACTCACATATTTTGAATGCTTCATGTTTGTCCTGAACTGTGTTAGGCTCTGCTAATACTTAAAACACCAACTTCAAAAATAATAGGTCAAGCAGTATCTTATTGTTGCTTGAGTAACTTACAGCATGTTATGGTGAACCTGAATATTTAGTCAGCATCAAAAGTTAATAAAAAATAAATAGATCCAATAGGCTATTCTTCTAAAGAGTGTTTTTTCTGGAACACTGAGCTCTTGCTTTTTCAAGGAGCACAAGGATAAAATCGTACATGATTGGGCTATAGTCTAATTTATGGATGAGTCTAAAACAATTTTAGGAGCTTAACACTGCAGTAGCCTTTTGGGGTATTAACTCCGTCAATGGCTTGCAAATCAGAAAATTGATAGCTCTGTTATGATGGCATGTGAAATATCAAATACATGGACTGGATGTAAACTGCTTTATGAGGTGACCAAAAACTTCTGACTATTTGTTGGCTTAAATCCTGCTGAATGTGTCCCTTTAATTGCCTTAAGAAAATTCTTCTAAATAATTCAAAAGAACTAGACCTAAAGGGGAAGAAATATGTAAGTTCAAATGGATTGTATTTAAATTAGAAAGTGTTTTTGAGGCAAGGTTTTCTATAAAAAATGTTAGGGTTTCAACCATACTTAAAAATGAAAAAATTGAGCAGGACAAAAGAAAGAAAGAAATGAATTTTTTTGCTCAGATATTCCTTGTTCCTTTCTCAATCATTCCCATTGCACTGAGAGTGTTATTATATGTATAGTGTATTTTTTAAATTGAAGCATTCTTAGCATAGTATTTTGTACTTAGTGGCAATTCAATACCCAAACTGAGCAAAAAGAATAATTAATTAAACATGTACTATGTGTCAGGCATTTTATTATGTATTTGGTATATTATGGTGAAGAAAACACAGTCCCTGCCTTAAATGAGCTTAAATATCTCATATGTAATGCAGGCATCTTCAAATAAATTTCGTGAGAATTTTTAAAGACATTATGTCATAGTATGACTCCAAATAACTTTTTTAAAAAGAACTTAAGGCATCTTACATAAATACAAATTGCACATTAATGTAATTAACTAGTTGTAGCAATATATAATGGAGATGGACATGAGGTTAAAGCACTAAATACATGTTGTAAATTCCTGTAGATTCACTGGAGGTAGGAGATATAATTGATTCTCAGTTTTCTGGCAGCAAATTTAATATTACTTAGGGGTACTGGTTAAGATATTGTGGTCTGAAATTGGTGGGTAAAATTGGTAGCTCCAAAAATGTGTAGACAATTTTTTTTATCGCCTTTAGAAATTCTCCTTAAAATTGCTCCATGAAATTCTCAGATTCACCTTCTTGTGACTTTATCTGCTCACACTCATGAGAGGCTGACCAGGTGGCAATTCTCTGATTTCCTCCATTATATCCCACCCACCTTATGTAACCAAAATTGCATGGACTCGATTGAGCATCGTCTTACCTGAGGTCGGTTTCCAGCTTCCAACATTTAAACTCATTCCTCCATATTTACTTACAGAATGTGTGAGTGGGAGACTGGGAAAAATAACTGGATATTTCTTGGGATTGCCCTAACTAGTATTAAAAATATTGGGCGAGACTGTCCTCTCAGATGAGGAAGAAACTTGGTGAGCCATCACAGGAACCCACAGAATTTTCCATCAAAGCAGAAAAGTATCCCATCTAATCTGTGCTGGCTAGTTATATCAACTCTACACACTATGTACACACATAAAGAAAAGACAATGGTAGAAAAGGGACTTGTCTCAGAAGTTCCCAAGATGATATATACTCAAAACATGAGATTATTTACTCCCTGACTCTTTCCTGTCCTCAGGGATTCTTTGGATCATCTATGATATTTTATTGAAATTAATTTCTAAAATAAGAAAAGAAATGTGACTATCTGCTTTTGCACACATTCAGAACTGGCTCATAATTAATTCATTGTCTACTGAAATATATTGTGAAATTGGGTTGGGTGTGTGAAAGTAAGAGCCTTTCCAAAGTAAAATGTTATAGATCCTGACCATGTCAATCATGTTCATGTGCATGAGAAATTGAAGTGATAATTTGAGCCTTTGGACATTATGTTTCTCTGGTGACATTAGCAAGTAGCTTTAAGGAATATGCTATTTTACTTACTGTACATTTTAGCTATTATAAGTATTTGTTATGCCTATTATTAATTAGTAAAGCACATTTAAAAATCATCAAAATCTATTTCCTAATATTAGTGACAAATGGGATAACCATGTCTTACTAGAAATCTTTATAATAAAGTTTCTGACCCATTGGAAGTGAAATTCTTCAAACTACTTCTCTATTTATATATCTTATAGAAGATAATATCTGGAATTGATATTCAATAATGCATACCTCAAAATTCATCACAGCCTCAACAGTTTTACAAACAAGAAAGAAATATTTGTTTCATATAATTCTGAAGAGAAAATGCAAACTCAGCTTAGAGAATATAAAATACAAAGTGTGAAAGAAAAGAATTGCTTTCATTTATAAAAATAGTAGCTATCAATATGATTTATATGTTTGTCAATGCTCAAATGGAAAAAAAGATGCTGGTGCAAACCATAAAAACTTAAATCCAGAATAGTTAGAACTCAAACATTGCATAGATATTCTCAAAATTGGGACAATTCCTATTGTTTTATTATTTGGAATGTTCATTTTCACTCTAGGTATTGGTATGGTAAAAAGTCAGAAAGAGAAAGACAAATACTGTATGCTAACACATATATATGGAATCTAAGAAAAAAAATGTCATGAAGAACCTAGGGGTAAGACAGGAATAAAGACACAGACCTACTAGAGAATGGACTTGAGGATATGGGGAGGGGGAAGGGTAAGCTGTGACAAAGTGAGAGAGTGGCATGGACATATATACACTACCAAACGTAAAATAGATAGCTAGTGGGAAGTAGCCGCATAGCACAGGGAGATCAACTCGGTGCTTTGTGACCACCTAGAGGGGTGGGATAGGGAGGGTCAGAGGGAGGGAGATGCAAGAGGGAAGAGATATGGGAACAGATGTGTATGTATAACTGATTCACTTTGTTATAAAGCAGAAACTAACACACCATTGTAAAGCAATTATACTCCAATAAAGATGTAAAAAAAAAACTATGGAATGTATTCATGCACATTTCAGGAAAAGGGATGCTACTTTGTCTACTGTCATTATTTAACAGAAAATTGTTCCAGTTATTTTGAATGGGAAAAAAAATCCATACTACTAAAATACTTTCTTCTAGATATTTCGATTCCCATTTTAGATATTCTAAGTATAATATGTTTTCTTTGTCAATTTTTTTTCCTCCCATGTTTGGCCAGTTACATCTTTCTGAACTGCAAGGCATATGAAAAGTTATTAACTGGGGAAGTCTGTGAAAAATATGATGAGTTCAGGACAGTTCTAGTTTTGTTTCATTATAAGCTAGGGAAGCACTGTGATAACTGATTTGAAGAATAGGTTAAATACTTGACAATGAATTAGATGAATCTGACATACTCTCCTATTATAAGTAATATTAGCTATAGAAAGAAACCTTCTTTACATTCCAGGCATATTTACCCTGAAGGTTAGTAACTTAAAACGATGAGGTAAAGAAGAAAAGAAACATTTATCTATCACTAATGGCTGTTTTCATTTTGAACTAAAAGGACATGGCTGTACTTTTCAGTAATAACAGAATCTATCTCCAACTGTCAGTCTCAGGAGAAAAAAAATGTTCATATAAAATTCATAGAACTAAAGGAGTTCCTGTCATAATGCTTTCGAGAGAGCACTGTCAAACCTCTCTGGACCTTTAGTTTAAATGTCATTTCTAGTCAACTGCAGGGATTTTTAAAGTGTTTCAGCACCAGCTTTTTCTTAGGGGTATTTTGGGTGTTTCAGAGAATTTATGTTTTTCAATAAAAGACACTGTACTGCCAGTCTTTGTGAAATACCCTCCCAGATAGTGTCATTTGTAATGGACTTACAGGAGAAAATATGCAAGAATCATTAATTGGTTTTCAAATGGTAGAAAATGGACAAAGATTGCCAGGATAAGAGCTTCATGAATAATAAAGTTAACCCCACAGGAAAATTACAGCAGGATGCTCCTATAATCCTACTCACTGTAAGGAAGGATTCATTATGATTCAAAACTATCCTGGGATTCTTCCAAAGGGATTCCAATATTGGAAGACTCAAGTGACTCCATCCTATACTGGGTCAACACAAAAGACCATCAAGTTATGATAAGCCTGGAAATGACCTCATAGGGACATTTTAATATCTTAACCTCTTTCACCAACCCTTCCTAACATAATACCCATATACATTTTTTTTTTTAGTTTCTGCTTTATAACAAAGTGAATCAGTTATACATATACATCTGTTCCCATATCCCTTCCCTCTCGCGTCTCCCTCCCTCCCACCTTCCCTATCCCACCCCTCCAGGTGGTCACAAAGCACCGAGCTGATCTCCCTGTGCTATGCGGCTGTACCCATATACATTTTTGATGTTCTCTTTCCCACTTGACTATTTATAATTTGCTACAACTTTTATAAGATACATGCTATGAAAGTGACCTTCCTTTCTTCCCAAAATACTTTCTTCTGCTGGACTTGGTCTTAGATAAATTGTTTTCATCTACTCAAAACATTTATGGAGTCATCTTTTTCATCAGCTACCAAAGTGGTTAAAGTTAGTCTTTATTATTACAAAAACTATCTAAAGTAGTAGTTTCCTCCATATATGTCAGCTATTATGGCATTTGTATTTCAGCTTATTATTTATTTAGTCTTCACCATTCTTGTTGTGATTTAGTAAACAGCAACCAAATCAAACAACTTAAATATTTGCTGTGTGAATGAGGAGAAATGTTTTGAAACTGAAATCAAATGGAGATAATAATTCCATAGTTGCTAAAATTATTACATTATGTCCAATATGGAGACAGAAATCACATAATAATTTAAATGAAAGAACAATATTAAACCCCAGAAAAAAACTCTGATGAAAGGAAAATAATTTACCCTATAAGGAGTTCAAAGCAATGGTCATAAAAATGCTTGCTGAAGTTAGAAAAAGAACAGAGAAATACAGGAAGTACTTCACCAAAAATTAGAAAATATAAAAAAGAACCAATCAGAGCTGAAGAATACAATAACTGAAATGACAAAAGAGGGAATCAACAGCTAAGTGAAACAAGTCAGATGGAGAAAGACAAATGTTCTGTTATCTCTTATATAATATAAAAAAATACAAATGTATATATATTCAAAACACAAGCAGACTCATAGATATAGAAAACAAACTAGTAGTTACCAAAAGGGAGAGGGAAGGGAGGAGGGGCAAATTAGGGGTATGGGATCAAGAGGTACAAACTACTAAACATAGAATAGATAAGCAACAGGGATGCATTGTATAGCACAGGGAATTGTGGCCATTATCCTGTAAAAACTTTTAATGGAGTATAATCTGTAAAAACACTGAATCACAATGTTGTATACTGAAACTAATGTAATATTGTAAACTAAAAAACTGGTGGTGGGACAACTGAATATCCTGGGGGAAAGAAGGGAAGAATGAGCCTCAACCCTACCTCTACCATGCATAAAAAATAACCCAAAATGTATCACAGACCTATAGGTATTAACTAAAAGTATTAAATTTTATGTGAAAATATGGGAGAAATATTTTTGTAATTGGGATAAGCAGAGTTTTCTTAAAAAGGGCACAAAAAACACAAACTATTAAAATCATAGATAAACTTCACCAAAATTAAAAACATATTCTTGTCAAAACACACATTTAATAAAATGAAAATGTAAGCCATAATTCAAAGAAATTATTTTAAAAATATACATCTCGTAAAAGGCTTATATCTAGAATATATAAAGAGCATTTAAATCTCAATAATATCAAATCAAATGACTTAGAGAAATGGAAAAACAACTCGAACAGACATTTCAAAAAGAAAATATACAAATGCCCAATAAGAACATAAAGTGCTACTCAACATCATTTACTCATCATGGTAATACAAATTATGATCATATGACTATGTCAATGAATGCAAAACAACCATTCAAAACATTTCAACACCTATTCATGATAAAAGTTCTCAGTAACCTAGGGTAGAAGAAAACAATCATTTCATAAGGGGAATCTAGTAATATCTATAGCTAACCTACTACTCAATAGTGAGATAATGAAGGCTTTGTTCATGAGATTAAGAAAAAGGCAAGGAAAAAAAAAAGAAAAAGGCAAGGATGTTTGCTCATATCACTTTAATACTTGACGTCCTAGCCAATGCAATAGGAAGAAAAAGAAAATAAAGTGGTTACAGATTGAAAGGAATACAACTGTTTTACTTGTAACATACTGTGTATGTAGGAAATTCTAAGAAAAATTTTTATAAAACCTTGAATAAGTGAATTTAACAATATTTCAGGATTCAAAGTCAATATAAAAATCAATTTCGGGCTTCCCTGGTGGCGTACTGTTTGAGAGTCCGGCTGCCGATGCAGGGGACACGGGTTCGTGCCCTGGTCTGGGAAGATCCCACATGCCGCGGAGCGGCTGGGCCCGTGAGCCACGGCCGCTGAGCCTGCGTGTCCAGAGCCTGTGCTCCGCGACGGGAGAGGTCACAACAGTGAGAGGCCCGCGTACTGCAAAAAAAAAAAAAAAATCAATTTCATTTCTATGTGATAGCAATGAACATTTGGAAAATGAAACTAAATGTATATATCATTTACTATATCATCCATAGTGACAAACGGTGGCTACTCGTTTACCCAAACTGATTAATGTGCTATTATTTCAAATTGCATTTAACACTCTGGGTTTCCATTTCCAGCTGAATGTGCTTTAAGTTTGGTAGGTGCTAGTGTCTCCAAAGTAAAACTCTAAATTCCATGAGGGTTATAGGTACACATGGGCCCAGTGTTTATTTCTACTCCAGAATGTACTGTTTCTTTAATATAGGGGTTTTTGGATTACTCTCCCCTCACCCCCCAATGAATCGATTCTCCCCTGACATGCTGCCCCTTGGCTTGGCATTTTTGGAAATTCCTCAGCCCATCATAAGGTATCACCAGCATAACCCTGTTGTGAGTCCTCAGTGAAGACAGAAATTACAGTATTGCAGCAAAGTACACAGAAAATTAAAATCTCAACTCCTGACAAATAAGTATGATGAAATGCACTGAGCAAAACAGATTAACCAAGCAAAATCACTGTCTAGACTAATCATGAAGAAAACCCTGCCAAATCTTAAAAGGCGTCACTCATTACATGAAAATAGAGATCTAGAAATTTTAGCTGCTATAAAATTATGATTAGTACATATAGTTCATGCAATATGTCATATATATGACTGGTTTTAACAAATGTCTAATAAGTTTTAGATTTGTCTCTGAAACCAGCATGTCTTAGTTGGCTTTATTTTATTCACCTTATATTACTATATAAAATTTTTTCTTATGTTGTTTTCTCCCCCAGATTCAATTGTAAATTTCTCAAGTGTAATGGATGAGTTTACTTTTGTCTTCATATTTCTTATAGCAGTAACTCCAGTTTTTAGTATATGTTGACAATCTGAGCTATTACATAAAGAAATTGATCAGAGATCAGCAGCCAAACCACCTTTAAAAAAGTCTCTTTAGGGCTTCCCTGGTGGCACAGTGGTTGGGAGTCCGCCTGCCGATGCAGGGGACACGGGTTCTTGCCCCGGTCCGGGAAGATCCCACATGCCGCGGAGCGGCTGGGCCCGTGAGCCATGGCCGCTGAGCCTGCGCGTCTGGAGCCTGTGCTCCGCAACGGGAGAGGCCACAGCAGTGAGAGGCCCGCGTACCACAAAAAAAAAAAAAAAAAGTCTCTTTAACTTGTTTTGGGAAATGAAGGAATTCACCAATAACGATGACCTAATAAATTATACTTTTAAGCTCTTTTTATTAAATACATCTCAAGTTTTATACTCATGTCTTTACCCAAGAAGACCTGGAAGTATTTTCTAAGAATAGTGCCCCTATTGATACTCAGCAGTCTAAAAAGTGCTTGTTAACCACAGTTTCAGTTTCAATAAACATTATGATCTACCTCCTACGGATCAGGTGCTTTTACATATTTCATTTAATCCCATCACAATCATGTGAAGTAAGCGATGTTTTACTCATTTTAAAAAAAGAAGGATCTGAAACCCAATGAGGTTAAGTAGCTCACTCAGTATGTTGCAGCTAGCATCAAAAAGACCTTCAAACCCAGCTTTTCTGTCTTGCTACCCAGTAGCATTCTGTGGTGTGATGGCTTGAATTGATTGAATTGATGAGCATATCAAAACACAAAAGAAATTATAGGCATTCATTCTCTCTCTCTGCTATATATATATATATATATATATACACACTATATATATACACTATATGTTAAATATATACACTCTATATATAGTATGTATTATATGTATACTCTGTATATTAAATATAGTATATTTAAAACTGTATATATTCAGATAAGTAGAGGGAAGACACTTTGTTAAGGTTTATCTGGGAAATTTCATCACAGGAAACAAGCAAATATTGTCTGGTATTGAAATTACTTAAAATCCTAAGAAAATATTGGAAAATTTTCTCCAGAGACAAGCCATTTAATGACTGAGCTAGTGTTAAGATTAATTTATCAGATTAGTACAAGCCATATTTACAGGGTTCTACTAAATAGTTAAATCCCTAGCTACCTTATTAAAAACAGTACAAATCCTCTATCTTCTTTTCTTGTTTCATTTTTATTTCTTGTCCCATTGAGTTTTTATTATTTCTTACTGTCTCATATAGACAATAACTTATTTATCTTGCTTATTTTTATTTCCCATTAGATTGTAAGCTCCATGAAGGCAAGTGTTTTTGTACCTTGCTTGTTTGTTTTCCTCCTATTTGACAGTGTCTATAATAATACCAGACAGGGCTTCCCTGGTGGCGCAGTGGTGGAGAGTCCGCCTGCCGATGCAGGGGACACGGGTTCGTGCCCCGGTGCGGAAGGATCCCACATGCCATGGAGTGGCTGGGCCCGTGAGCCATGGCCACTGAGCCTGCGCGGCCGGAGCCTGTGCTCCGCAACAAAAAGTATAATAATACCAGAAATACTTTAAGTGCTCAATTTTTTTTTTTATGAGTAAATGGGTGAGTCAATGAACATGGAATTATGTTCTTGAAAAGAAAGGCAGTCTAATCTCTTGAAACTTTAAGGGATATTTTTCTTTTAAACACTCTACTGAGAAAGGAGGGGACATATTTTTCAGTCTTGCTGGCTGGTGCAGATCAGTAAAAGAGAGTTAATCATCTGAAGTCAAGTGCTTCACAGAGTCTGTTCTGAATCACTGTAGTTCTTATTGTCTAGTGGCCTTAGTGTCCACAGGAGGTTATTTATCCCTCTTCAGTGTTTCAATCTTTGAGAGTTAACCAGCAGCCAGAAGTAACAGTGATAGGCTGTTTCCAGTAGCAAAAAACTCAAAAATACTCATCCCAGTATTGTTGACTTTTTCTGCCTATACAAGCAAAGTTTCTGATAACCAGATATAGTGTGAGGAGGTAAAGAGTGGTTAACCCTAAAAAGTTGTTTTACACACTTTGACTTGACAGCACATGAGTAGAACAAGATAAGTAAGAAGTCTAGAAAGAGCTCAGAGAGGCATCCTTGGGAAATTTCAAATTCATGTAGATGCAGAAAGGGTAAAATTATTATTTTTAAGCACTTTAAAAATATTAAATCCTTTAATTTTTACAACCATTCTCTGAGATGATACGATGACTATTCCCATTTTACAAATGAGGAAATAGAGTCACTGAGAAGTGTAGTGACGTGCCCAAGATCACACAGCTAGGCAACAATAGAGCTGGGATTTGAATCCAGGCATCCTGACTCCACGGTCCATATTCTTGGTTGCTGTATCACATTGCTACACAAAAATAAATACAAGGTCCTAAAAGGATGGTGGTAAAGAAAAACCACAAGGATTAGGTGTGTTTTTCATATCAATATTGTTTTAGTTAGAGGATTTTGAAATATGTTTTATAACATTATTTTTTCTCGCCAAATTATTGTTTCTATTTCTCATTGCCTATTTTAGTAAACGTGACCAGTAGTCATCTAGTAACACAAATTAGAAAACCTAGACTTATCCAAGATCTCTACTTCTTTTATACTTCCTACATCTAATGAGTGGCCAAATCTTGTGGTGGGTGTATATGAATGATTAAAACAGCTTTGATTTACTATGCACCTATGATCACAAACTGTGCACATTCAGAAAAGTTAAAATTATTAAAGAACCAAAAACAAAACCAAAAAATTCAATAATCCTCTCAACTGTATCCCAGTTTTTAATATAATATTTGAATATACTTATTATAATTATAATTTAATTAGATAATATATAATATTTATAATTTTAACATATATTTATAAATAAAATACAAAATATGGTCTCATTATAAATTTATTTTATCTATTTTTTTCTTAAGTTATCTCTGTTTTAGGGTATCTGAAATGACGTTCACCAAATGGTAATGATGGATGTTTCTTCATTATGGATATAGGGTTGACTTTTAATTTTGTTATTTTTTATATTTTTAAATGTTTATTTAATTCTCATGTATATTTTTCCAGTAAATCTAATACTGTTATTCTTAAAAGCAAATGTGTAAAATCAAAGCAGAGTAAGCTTGGAACAAATAATATTTTCTGATTCTAAAATAAAGCAGTGCCAATAATAATAATAGTTAACAATGACAGCAATAATACATGGGAATAAAATTTTAAGCAGTTTTCCCTCTGAGAACACCTGCTCAAGAGTAAATTACGGGCTTACCATAAAGAATGGATGGGTGCAGGGCTTCCCTGGTGGCGCAGTGGTTGAGAGTCCGCCTGCCGATGAAGGGGACACGGGTTCGTGCCCAGGTCTGGGAAGATCCCACGTGCCGTGGAGCGGCTGGGCCCGTGAGCCATGGCCGCTGAGCCTGCGCGTCTGGAGCCTGTGCTCCGCAACAGAAGAGGCCACAACAGTGAGAGGCCTGCGTACCGCAAAAAAAAAAAAAAAAAAAAAGAATGGATGGGTGCAGATTGACAGAGAATTTAATATATTGAAGATTTTAGTAGTTTGATGAATAGACTATATAGATTATATAAAGTCTAAAATATATTTCTGCCAAATGTTTATTGAGTGAGCAATATATACCAGAAGCTAAAGGAAATACAAAGATGAATAAGCTTCAATTCTGCCATTAACAAGTGTATGATTCAATAGGGAAGTTAAGGTCTGTTCAAAATTTATTATAAATAAAGTATTGATAGATGGAGTAGTACATGGAAGGGCAAAACCATATTTTGCTGAAGGAATTAGAAAAAAATAAAATAAAAATACATTGGGATAAGTCAAGGAGTTTCAGTAACTGAAAAAAATGATTGTACATGGCAACTCTTTGCATGTATTATACGTGTAATCTCTACAACTAGTCAATGTTATTTGTAGTTGTTATTAATTGCTGCTGTAACAAATTATCCCAAATTTAGTGACTTAAAACAACACAAATTTATTCTCTGAAAGTTCTGTAGATTAGAAGGCTGACATGGGTCTCACTGAGTTAAAACCAAGGTGTCAGTAGGACTGCATTCCTTTTTGGAGTCTCTAAGGGATAATGCATTTCCTTGTTTTTCTAACTTCTAGAAGCTGTCCAGTCCACATTCCCTGGCTCATGGCCTCCTTCCTGTATCTTCAAAGCCCACAACATTGTATCTGTCTGACCATTCTTCCATAATCACATCTTCCTCTGACTCCAGCCAGGAAAAGTTCTTTGATTTTTAAGGACCCATTGAGCCCACCCAAATAATCCAAGATAATCTCCCCAACACAAAGTTGTTAATTTAATCACATCTGCAAAGTCTCTTTTGTCAAATAAGTAACACATTCCTAGGTCTGAGAATGGGGGCATGGACATTATTTGGAGTCATTATCCTGTCTACCATAATCTGCCCTCTGGAACCTAAAGATTCATGTTCTTCAGACATGCAAACTACATTCATCTCATCCCAAAGTCTCCAAAATCTCAATCCATTACAACACCAATTCAAAATCCACTCATCTAAATTTCATCAGCTCAACAGCCCCATATTTTATCATCTGCATCAAGTATACCAGGGATGAGTGAGACTTTGGGTATGATCCATTCTGGGGCACAATTTGTGTACACATGAAACTTAAGAAACAAATCTTCTGTTCCCAAAATACAATGGTGGTACAGGCTTAGGGTAATAGTGATAAAGATTCTGAGTCAGAGAAATTACATTCTCTTGTCATAAAACTAAATTTCCTTTAACCTTTTTTCCATATTTTAAATTTAATATTGATATTCATCTGTTCCCAGATATAGGACATATAAGAAAGCTCAAATTTCACTCTTGCTGCTGAAACAGCAAGAATAACTGAATATATTAAGGAAAATTTCTGGTTATTTTGTGTATAGAGTATGCCAGAGCCCATAAAAACAATCAGTTGCTATGTGAAGCCTTAACCAAGGAAATTCTTTTCCAGTTTAGGAGTCAAGGTGACAGGGCAAGCATGCCTCCTTTTATTTCCTTACACAGTGATAGCCCCAGTAGTTTCCATTTGGGTGATGGGAGATAAGGTAAAGCTGGAGAAGTTGCTCTTATATGGTTGCAATAAAATATGGCGATTTTGACTTGTATAAATCTTGGTCAGGTTTAATCCTTTTGGAACTAGGCTTGAGAAATTGCTGCCTCTGCTCCCATAATAGTTGTAACAATAAAAGATCAATAAACTTCTCTAAGATGCAGTGGCCAGAGCAGGCTTTGTCTTCTTCATTACCATAGAATGCTGAAGTACTGCAAACCATACATGTTAATAAATAATATATATTAGAGAATAATATTATATTTTATGCATTTATATATGATGTAATCATAGTGTATGGAACATAGTCAGTTCCTCCGTATGTCTACTACATTACAAAGAGTGTGCAATTATATTTATATAAAATTAGTTTATAACTAAAATAGATTTTGCCTGTATAAAATGTAATAAATAAAAAGAGTATAATTTGGCTTCTAATTCTGTACTTCCTTATTTCACAAAAATGCCTGTCATTATTAGAATTACTAATGCACAGGGAGTCTGGTCCTCCCTTTGGATCGAGAGGGAATCTGCCTCTTCCAGGGATGTGCAGAATATGAGGCCTTTCTTCCCTACTGCTTGATCCTGAGAGGTTTTTTTCCTTTATCCTCAGAGATTCCATTAACCAACCTCTATGGAGTGTCAGAAAACGCATTTTTCTGAGATGGGGGACTAGCTTCAGGGATGCATAGAAATCACTAAAGCTATTTGCCATGAGTCTCTACTACTTTCATTGCTGGGCTGAGCTACACTGAGAAATACCAAGAGGCAATCCAGGAATGTGTCTGGCAGAAATATGACTGACCCTAAATCCTGATATCCTTCTGCAGGTTTAAGAGGTCATGTGCTCTCAATCCTTCAATTGCCTCCTTTCAAATTAGGCTTGCTCTCCTGTTGGGATTTATAGCCTCATTAGCTACAAATGAAAATGCAAATTTTCAGTTTCCTAATATGAAATTTAAACAAGGAAGAGAACTACAAATAAATAAAAATTAAAATATTTTGATACTTGACGTAAAAACCTATGAAAACTATTAGCCCATTAAAGATCAGGAAGAGGGTGTCCCCTACATTTTTAGGACATTACATAAAATTCTAATAAAGACAATAAATGTAGTAGCTTACACATGTTTTAGTAAATGGAGCTGCATTGCAGCAAATTCACTCTTATTTGCTCAAAACTACCAAAAAGAACTTGAGTTCAGCTCAGGTTACATGTTGAAATCTTCTTCCTATGGATCAACAGGCTCAACCTGAATTCCCAAGCATTCTCCTGGCTGTATTACTTTTACTTTTGATTCATGCATCATTTTGGCTTTTAAAACCTAGAATCAAATCGTACTAAAGACAGATGCTTGCTATTAGTAGCAGGCAATTACTTAGTTCATTCATTTTTTATCAGATTGTCAGTCATCTTCTGGTTATAGTGGATCAGCTTTTATTCTAATTTAAATAAATATGTTTATAACAGAATACAGAATATACTGATGCTACCATATACTTATTAGTGTTTTTCTTCTAGTTGATACGTATCTTGTCTCCCATTCACTGAACATTCATTATATGCTGTACTATCCTTATGATATTTTGATAACAGATCTGTTTATCTTGCCTCTTATGGCTTACTGTGGAACTGTTCAGTTAAAATAGTAATAATAATAATAATATTTCAAACACAAAAGGTTAGAGCAGAAGATAATCTATATACTAAAAAGTTATTATATTTATGTATATATATATACAATTTCAGAGAGAGCAAAAAGACAAAAAAATATTATCAGAGAAGAAACTACAGCCAGTATTTTTGCCCTATAGACTATTGCTAGAGAATATTGCCCTCTGCTGTTAAAAATTTGTGACTTTCTAGTAGAGCTGATTGAACTCTAGTAGAGTTCTTAAAAATTCCTATCCTTAATATTCAGAGATTATTCTCATAAATGGTGTTCTTCAGAACAGGAATGAATTATTAACAGCTATAAAGTTAGATAATGAGTAATTTCCCTTTTTTAACCTTACAGATATTATGCTC
Organism: Hyperoodon ampullatus; assembly: GCF_949752795.1. Taxonomy (NCBI): domain Eukaryota; kingdom Metazoa; phylum Chordata; class Mammalia; order Artiodactyla; family Ziphiidae; genus Hyperoodon; species Hyperoodon ampullatus. The sequence goes on from NC_136928.1 coordinate 60,975,712, forward strand.
TATCTCCCCTTTAAGCACGAGGATTCATTGCACTCTAACGAATGTAAATTTCTAACCACTTTGGTAAATATCACTAAAGGTTAATATTATTTCAGAATCCTATGAGTATATTGAACCAAACTCAAATATATTCCAATGAAGCTTTAGTGTTGGCCTTTTTTAGAAGAATCTTACCAAGCTACGTGTCAAGAGGGTAAAAGACCCTAAACTGAATATGGGTAACATCCAAGTTGCTAAGTTTTCTCTCTGCTTATATTGTCAAAGAACTGTGTAGTTGCTTAACGTTTGAGAGATGATATTGCCAAAAATTTATAGGCAAAGTTATTAATTTCTCACTGAGATATCAGGAAATGATAGTTGAACACATGTGAGAACAAATCTTTCTGCTTCTGTGCTGTGGTGAATTTGAGGTTGCTTGAGCTTGCTTGGTCATGTGGCAGTAGGGACAGTAGGGGAAATGAAAATGGGATCAGTTCCAATAGCAATTTACCAGAATAATTATAAATGTCTAAATGATGGCACATTAGAGATGACATGTTTTTGACTACAACTTGGCATAGAATTGCAGAGTTTGTCCTGTGTTGACTTCAAACTTTAATAAAAGCTTCCAGGATAGTCAGAGACAGAGAAGATCTGCTCATTTGGCAATCTTCAGGGTCAATGTAAATTCATTGGTCATACCAGATATGCCACATATCAAATGTGAAAACAACCATAATTATGTTACTTTGCATTACATACACTTGGATCTGGAATGCATTCATTTCTTAAGAACTTGAAGAAATTGACAAGGTCCTTTCCCAGCTCTGTATTTTGTAGATGCATTTTGAGCCCATCTATCTCCCATTTTTTTCTACCTTTCTATTTTCAAAGATGTCGAGGAAATTGATTTGCCTTTAGGAAGGGTCTGTGTGTTCTGTTTCACACTGTTATAATAAGAAATCCTTACTGTCAAGACACTTCCTGATTGCATTTTAACCTAAGAGATGTGTGATGAATTACATATAATGATTCATTTATTCTAATTCAGGAAACAAGGTGAACAGTGAATATGTTAAGGTCACAGAAAATAAGTGGTAGAACCAGGACTTAAACTCATGCTTCCTGTTTCATAGTGTTCTTTATTCTGAAAGTCTCTCTATAGTTTAAATGTAAAATTTGCTAGAAAGAAGTAAATACTTTCTTGACCAGAGCTTTATTTCAAAATTTAGCTCCCACGAGTGAGAAAGTATGCTTTTACTCTGAATATTATTTTTTTTCTGTTTGGGTCTATTTTCAGTATTTTATGTCTTCAATGTAGATAAAGATGAGCTGTATTTGCTCTTAGAAATAAAGTCAATATTTGTTATAATTTAACAATAATTTATTGAATACACATTCTTCATTATCAAAGTAATAAACTAAAATATGAAAGAAAATCTATGCCCAACAACAGCTTACAGTTTCACTGTGGCAACAGAGCATAATAGAGAAAAATGGATATGAATAACTGTTAAAGGAGACATGCATATGAATAAATGTTAAAAGAAAAATGTAAAGTAATGATTTTAATATGTTTGCTTGATATTCAAAAAAAGACTTGATAATGATGCATTTCCTTACACATTTTTTTTTTTTTTTTTTTTTTTTTTGCGGTACGCGGGCCTCTCACTGCTGTGGTCTCTCCCGTCGCGGAGCACAGGCTCCGGACACGCAGGCCCAACGGCCATGGCTCACGGGCCCAGCCGCTCCGCGGCATGTGGGATCCTCCCGGACCGGGGCACGAACCCGCGTCCCCTGCATCGGCAGGCGGACTCTCAACCACTGCGCCGCCAGGGAAGCCCTCCTTACACATTTTTAATTGACATCGAAATTTTTAAAAGTGGTTTAAACTTTTATGTTTATGTGTACATAAATAAAATTTAACTTTTTATTTGCTATGACAATAAAGTTCTAAGCTAAAAAAAATTAAATTGTTACTACAATTGCTTTTTTTTTTTTTTTTTGCGGTACGCGGGCCTCTCACTGTTGTGGCCTCTCCCGTTGCGGAGCACAGGCTCCAGACGCGCAGGCTCAGCGGCCATGGCTCACGGGCCCAGCCGCTCCGCAGCATGTGGGATCTTCCCGGACTGGGGCACGAACCCGCGTCCCCTGCATCGGCAGGTGGACTCTCAACCACGGCGCCACCAGGGAAGCCCTACAATTGCTTTTAAAATGGAACTGAACAAAAACACTTTACTAGAAAATTGGACATAAAAAACTGGACATAAAAAATAAAATATTGAAAATGCTTCTCCTTGAGATTAAAAATATTTTTATAGTATTTTATATCAATATTGGAATATGATTTACTGCTAGAATGAGAGTAGTTCAGCATTGACTTAATTTTCTTTTTTTTTTTTTTTTGGCACTTGTATTTGAAGTGTTGGAAAACCTTCTAAACATAAACAAATAGAGAAAAACGACAGGGCTTTTGATACGGCAATGTCACTCAAATATTCGAACACTTTTCACGTTATATACTAAAAGTCATGTGACTTTTTTGCAACCAACAAATATTGGGGACTTCCCTGGTGGCACAGTGGTTAAGAATCCACCTTCCAATGCAGGGGACATGGGTTCGAGCCCTGGTCGGGGAAGACCACACGTATCGGGGAACAACTAAGGCCATGAGCCACAAGTACTGAGCCTGCGGTCTAGAGCCCATGCTCTGCAACAAGAGAAGCCACCGCAATGAGAAGCCACCGTACCGCAATGAAGAGTAGACCCTGCTCACCGCAACTAGAGAAAGCCCTTGTGCAGCAATGAAGACCCAGTGCAGCCAAAAATAAATAAATAAATTTATAAAAAACAAATATTGGAATGGTAGTTCATCTGAAAACACATTGGATTTTCCTTCAATTTTTGTTTACATCAAAGATTTTAAACTGTGGCTTTTAGAAGGATTGTTTCCAGACATTAAAGTTAATTATTTTCTTCGTTCCTAATTAAATATCTTATAACCATATCTACTACTCTTTCTTGTAAAGGTACTTTGTGGAATAGAAATTAGTCCAAATACTCACTGTTTTAGAAGTTTGACTAAGTGACTTGGTTGGATATTCTGTTTTCAGGAGTACAACTTTATTTTGTAGATGGTAACAAAAAGATGCCTTTGATGAAAAGTTTCAAAGAGGAGGGATTAGTTTCTAGTAACTTTGAGGTGCTCTCTCATAAATTAGCCGTTCAACAATTTCTGGGAGATGCAGTAGTTAATGTCATGAAAATAGAACTGTCAATTCCCCCCACCCTCACCCCACTCTACAGTACTGTATACCTGAATTTGATTTCAAAACATCCTAACTGCATTTCACATATACCACTTCATGTACCATGCTTCACTCTAAACAATTATTTTCACAAGCCAGGGAAATTCATGAAGGCTTCCCATTCATGGTGCCTTCATTAACCAAGTGTTCTCAGATAACAGAACTTAACCTTTTTGTTTGTTTGTTTGTCTGTTTGCCTGTCAATACACTGTAGAAAGATTCTTGATGACTAAGAGTCATACTTTTCTCCCCACAGAGAGGAAAGACAATTATGAAAAAGGAGATGGAAATAGAACCAACACAAATCTTAAACACAAGGACATTAATAAGATCAGTTCTTACAAAAAACACAAGTATGTTATGGATCCAAGCAGTGAGTCTATAGAATCCCCCCTGCTGCATATTCCTCAGAAAGTTTTTCTTTACCTGACTGTGATGCACATACCACTATGACAACTGCGGATGTAAAACAATAAGTATATAGAAGGATGTAAAAGGAATAAATCTGTAGGACCTGATGTCAATAAAGGCTTCTATGGGTGGTGTAAGGATGCTCTGTTCCCATAAAGATGAATAGGAGCTTAGCAGACAAATAGCTGAGGACAGGCACTTCAAATAAAGCTAAACACAGCAAAGATTTTTAGGATCACAAGGCGTGGTGCTTTGGGGAGAGTGAAGAAAATAACTAAACAAGTAAAAAATTTGCCTAGCTGGGTTAAGAGGTATGGTTAGAGAGGTCCTTCGTACCTCAAGTTGGAGAAGGCTGTGCTTAAACTTTATCTTGCAGAAAAACACTTGTCAAAGTAAAAACTGTGGACCACCTGCTTTAGAATCACTTGGGAGTACTACTTAAAACAAAATCTTGACCCTGATTCCAAACCTTCTCAAACAGAATATAATGTCTGGTATCTGCATTTAAATCAAGTACCTGGTGATAGTTACATAGAGTATAGGTGGTGAACCTCTGCTATGAGTGTTTGGAAATACTGAAAGATTTTGAGCATGGAAGAACATTCATGACTCAGAAGCTTTGCGGCTGCATCGGCTAGACTAGGTGGACTGTAGAGAAGTTAGATGAGTCAAGGAAGACTTTAGGTTTCACAACTGAGTGACTATAAGATGATGATGTCATCGGTTGAGGGGGCGCCATGCTTAGGGAATAAGGAGGTTCCTGTTTATATGGTCATCACTTTACTTCATAATCTAATTTGCTTTCTGTTTGAACTTTATCATCCAATAAGTTAATCATTTGATTACTCATATCTGATTCTATCAAATTTGTGGTCAGCCATTTATGTTTCTCAGAACAGAAAAAATAAACTAATCAATTTAAATCTATTAGTTAATATATATGTATCCTAAAACAAATCAGAGCACTGGATGAATGATTATTTACATCCTCTTATATGTAAACACTGTATTATTCTAATATTCTGTAAAAGTAAAAAACCAAAAAGTATAATATAATGCAACTTACTTCCCCTGGTATAGTTAAGAAATGCATCATTCATCCTTCTTTCTAAATCTGCTACCATTTGATTTGGCCTTTTCTGACCTTAATTTCTCTGGGAACAGGCTCTTGTGGAAAGGCTTCATGTCAGGTTTACTCAAGGAAAGAGACAAAGGAGAAAAAAATTTGTAATAAAGGTTTAGTAAGGAACTAACTGACATTAAAATGACCTATTCACTTCAAAATCTTGATTATTGGCCAGGAAGCCCAGAACAATATTAGAAAATAATATAAAGGTTGATAGCAGGAAAAAGAAAGAAAGAAAATGATGAAGACTCATTTTCATCCTTCAATTTCTTATTTTTAACTCAAGGAGAAAAGTAAACTCTGGGTAAGAAAATATTGTACATAAAAATTCATTTCTCAAAACCCAAGACCAACTATGTGTCAGTTCTGCTTTATAAATAGCTCAAATATAATCCTTCTCACCAGCTTTGTAAATTTAATCAAGGAGGTAACAGACCTATACTCTGAAAACTGAGAGAGAGACAGACAGATCATTATACGGAATGGGCTTACTCGATTATGGATGTTGACAAGGCCCAAGATCTGCCGTAAGCAAGCTGGGTATCTAGCAGAGCTGATGGTGTAGTTCCAGTCTGAAGGCTGGCCGACTTGAAATCTAGGAAAAGCTGATGTTTCAATTTGAGACTGAAGGTAGGAAAAGATCCATGTTTCATATCAAAGACATTCAGGCAGGAGGAGTTTTCTCTTAAAGAAGATCAGCCTTCTTGTTCTATTCAGGCCTTTGACTGAGTGGATGAGGCCCACTCATGCTAGGGAGAGCAATCTGCTTTACTCAGTCTACCAACTCAAATGTTAATCTCATCCAAAAACACCACACCTTCACAGACATACCCAGAATAATGCTTAATCAGACTATCTGGACATCCCATGGCCCATTCAAGTTGACATATAAAATTAACGATTATACTCCCAGAAACTTAGTTTCCCTGTGTGTTCCTTTACGATCATAGTTCTCTACCTAATGCTGAGAGAAAACCACTATCAGATGTTTAAAAATAATTTTGCCTGTTTACTAACTTTACAATATATATATATTCTTCTCTAAATTTATTTTCCCAATATTTGTAAGTTTCATACATATTGATTCTTGAAGCTGTTATTAATTTTCATTGCTATATAATATTCTATTGCATTAATGTACCACCTTTTACTAAGAATACTGCTGTTGATACACATCTGAAAAGTATCCAGACTGGGGCTAGTATGAATAAATCTGCCATCACTATCCTTATACCTTTCTGCTGATGCACATGAAATTATAAGAATTTTAAATAGAAATAAAACTACTGCATCATAGGATATATAAAACTTTAATTTGTGTACATGATGTCTATATGTGTGTAGGTCTTTTTCTGGATTATTTTGTTAAAATTATCTGTTTGTATATTATTGTGCAATACTACAGTGGTTTAACCACATTTTCTATAGCACATATTTATAGCTGAAAGTATCAATATTTCAAACTTGTTCCCATTAAAGATTATTTTGGCTATTGCTCATTTATGTTTTCATATACATTTTAGAACAGTGTTAAAGATTTTGTTAAAATTTTGATTGTTGTTTGACTGAATGTATAGATTTGCTTGGATACAAATGATATTTACAACATTAATGCATCAGTCCATAAACACAATACATCTGTCAATTTTTTAATGTTTGTCAAAATTCCCTATGCAAATTTTCTTAGATTTGATCCATGTTGTTTCATTATTTTCATGATTTTATACAGTTTAATTTTTTCTTTGTGGGGCTTAATATTCACAAATCAGTGATTTCTGTATATTCATGTTTATGGAATAAATTTAACAGACTTTATTATTCTAATAATTTATCTTTTGATTCTTAACCTTTCCTAATCTACTACAATCCTATTATCTGAATGCTATCTCCTTTCTTCATCTCTTTCCTTCTGGGATGCCACTGACATGAATTAATGTTAGACCTCTCATTATCCCACAAGGTTTGACACTTGTTTGTTTGCTTGTTTTCCTTAAAGTTTATATTCTCTAAATTTCTGCTTTTCTATCCTAAACTCACTGTCCCTCTTGTCTTCTCCACTGTGCCACTGAGCACATAGAATGAATTTCTTATATTAGATGTAATATTCTCCATACCAAAACTAGCGTTCAGTTCTTTTTATGGTTTATATTCCCCCATGAGGACTTCCATACCTTCATCCATTTGAAGAGCACAACATTGTCTTAGGCAGCATAGTTATACCTGCTTTATAGTCTTCAATAATTCCAATATCTGGATTATCCCAGGGTTGGTATCTATTGATTACTTTTCCTTGGAAAAATGGTTGCTTTTCCCTTTTCCTCTTCTTAACATTGTCCTGATAATTTGCAAGTCACATAACATTTTCTTTTTAACATCTTTATTGGAGTATAATTGCTTTACAATGTTGTGTTAGTTTCTGCTGAATAGCAAACTGAATCAGCTATATTTATACCTATATACCGATATCCCTTCCCTCTTTCTTCTCCCTTCCACCCTCCCTATCCCACCCCTCTAGGTGGTCACATAGCACAGAGCTGATCTCCCTGTGCCATGTGACTGCTTCCCACTAGCTATCTATTTTATATTTGGTAGGGTATATATGTCAATGCTACTCTTACACTTCGTCCCAGCTTACACTTCCCCCTCCCTGTGTCCTCAAGTCCATTCTCTACGTCTGCGTCTATATTCTTGTCCTGCCCCTAGCTTCATCAGAACTTTTTTTTTTCAGATTCCATATATACGGTATTTGTTTTTGTCTTTCTGACTTACTTCACTCTGTATGACAGACTCTAGGTCCATCCACCTCACTACAAATAACTCAATTTTGTTTCTTTTTATGGTTGAGAATATTCCATTATATATATGTGCCACATCTTCTTAATCCATTCATCTGTAGATGGACACTTAGGTTGCTTCAATGTCCTAGCTGTTGTAAATAGTGCTGCAAAGAACATTGAGGTACATGACTCTTTTTGAATTATGGTTTTGTCAGGGTATATGCCCAGTAGTGAGATTGCTGGGTCATATGGTAGTTCTATTTTTAGATTTTTACGGAACCTCCATACTGTTCTCCACAGTGGCTGTATTAATTTACATTCCCACCAACAGTGCAAGAGGGTTCGCTTTTCTCCACACCTTCTGCAGCATTTATTGTTTGTAGATATTTGGATGAAGAGCATTCTGACCATGTGAGGTAATACCTAACTGTGGTTTTGATTTGCATTTCTCTAATGATTAGTGATGTTGAGCATCTTTTCATGTGTTTGTTGACCATCTGTATGTCATCTTTGGATTTGTTTGTTTTTTTGATAATGAGCTGCATGAGCTGCTTGTATATTTTGAGATTAATCCTTTGTCAGTTGCTTCATTTGCAAATATTTTCTCCCATTCTGAGCGTCTTTTCATCTTGTTTATGGTTTTCTTTAAAATCTTCATGAGGGAAAACCTGTACACATCATCATTTTGGCATGAAAATATGCCAAAATGCGATAAATATCAGCTTACTTTCTGTGAAAGTGCCAGGCAGCACGGTATTCATTTCATTTTTATAAAAATATATTGTTAAAGAGTAAATCCTGTATAAAACCTAAAATGTATTTAACTCCAAGTATAAAACAGAAAAGTAATAAACCAATTGCTAAAGATTCTAGATGTATAATGTTCTAATATTATGATTAGAAAAGCAATTTCTAGTATTTATGAACAATGATTCCAAAGATGTAGTAAATGTTTAGAGAGTTTATTACAACCATAACCATACTGATACCAAAGCTCTTCAGGCCATTAAGATGGACTAGAAAGGAGGACCTAGTCCAAAGAAAAGAGATATCTACAAGTTCTTTAACATTAGAAAGTTTGAATTTCATTGAATTGGAGTAAGATTTTCTTTAAAACATCAAAATAAACCGGCTCTACACATACAAAGCACATTATCACAGTCTTTGTTACCTATTGTCCTATGACTGAGAACATTTTGTCCAAATATCTGATTGTTTATGGTGGGAGGGCGAGTTTGATACCAGCTACTCAAGTATGTGTAGAAGTGGAAGTGACGTTGAAATATTTTATTATTTTGACTCCAAGTAGATATAATTCCTCTGTATATAAGGCAGAGATTGCAGGAATTGAATAAAAGGGGATATTTTTATTGTCATCCAAGATAGAACTTAGTGAAATAGAATGTCACAAAAATTCATAGTTAGAAACATAGATAATTAAGAATGGTTTTTTAAATTAAATTACTATTATCAGGCCTATAACCTTCAAAATATCTTAGTTACAAATATAAAATATAGAGATATTGAATAGTAAAGTAAAAGTGAATTTTCATTTATGCAAGGGAAAGTTTAAATAATAAAAACATGAACCAAAAATATTAAATGTTTAAAAGGGTACACGGAGAATAAAGTGACTAAATTTTGACAAAAAAAGTAAAATGTGTACTCTCAGAAATCTGTCATCTGTAGGATGTGAGAATTTGTTGAACTCTGAACAAATATTTTTCTTTCTTAAATATTTATTGATCATATTCCAAAATCCTTTCTAAGTAAATCTTTTTTTAAAGAATTAATTTATTTATTTTTGGCTGCGTTGGGTCTTCGTTGCCACGCGCAGGCTTTCTCTAGTTGCGGCGAGCGGGGACTACTTTTCATTGCAGTAAGCGGACTTCTCACTGTGGTGGCTTCTCTTATTGCGGAGCATGGGCTCTAGGTGCATGGGCTTCAGTAGTTGTGGCATGTGGGCTCAGTAGTTGTGGCTTGCAGGCTCTAGAGCGCAGGCTCAGTAGTTGTGGCTCGTGGGCTTAGTTGCTCTGCGTCATGTGGGATCTTCCCAGAACAGGGCTCGAACCCTTGTCCCCTGCATTGGCAGGCGGATTTTTATCCACTGTGCCACCAGGGAAGTCCCCTAAGTTAATATTTTTAAAATCAATAAGTTATATACACAGTCTAAAGTTGGGAAGAATTTAAAATCATATTTGTTGTGGGAGTTCAAAACTTCCTATTATAATTTCCTCCCTGTGAGGTGATAAATTTTCCAACTATCAATTTCTTCTTATTAGATTTTCATTTTAATTTGTTCTTTATCTCTGCATATGTTCTCCCAGCAAAAGGACTTCTCAGATAGCTGGTTTATATGGGTGATTGTGTTTTGTGTGTGTCCTCTAATAATACATGAAAGCAGCATGTCCCAACCCCAAAGATATGTTTTCTTAAACAGGATCAAAATACTAAGGACTGAAGTGGTAAAATGTTAATGATTGTTTAAGCATCCTCTAAAAAGTAGGAAAGCAAGTAGAATGAAATGTTGACATCAGGGCCCTTTTTGTGCCTGAAATTGAAACATGTAGTAATTGACTGCTCTGCTCAGACATCTCAGTGCAGCAAAGAGATTTAACTCCTAGTATTTCACATCTAATATTGAGATCACATAGCCAAACAAAACTTCTCCCAAATGTAACCACTGTGTAGCAATTTTATCCATAATAATAATTTTTCAAAAATATACTGACCCTTAGGATTAAATTTTAAAGAAAGAAACAAAAGCAAAAACAAGAATGGTCACAGTAGCTATGTGTTTTAAATACTACTCACCTGATTCTTAAGTGTAGCTTGAGTTGAGATCTATCAGCTTTCATCCTGCTCAGAGTTTTCAGTCTTGTTTAGGGTCTGATAGATTGGTGTTTTCACCTTAAAACCACTCTAGTTCATGACATGCTATCTTAAAACTGTTCTTTAAACAATACTGCAATTTTACTCTCCTTGATCACAATTTTCATTAAGCATAATTAATTCTAAATGATTTTTTGACTATTTTCAAAGTTTAAATGAATCCTTAAATGGTAAAGATTTGCTATTATTCTAGACATAAAGAGGAAGCAGCAGTCACCAAGAGCACTTATGAAACTATTTTGTACAATAATAGCATGGTTCCAAGGTAAGTGAAATAGACCAGTACCTTTGGAAATGTTCAAGTTCTAATATATTTTAAAAGTAGTTTCATTATTTTATAGTGACAACTAATACTATAAATAGGGAGATACAATTTCTCTCAAACATTTCTAGTAATCGTGGAGTTTGTATATTAAAAGTCGGCAATTCAATTCTCCTGAATTGGAACTGCTGAAATTTAATCTAGATTGAGTATATGTTTACAATTGTACTTTTAAAAAAATAAATGCCTTAAAATGCACTGGAGCATATGAGTTTTCAAGGGAAATGTTTAGCATACATAAAAGAAATTATTTAAGAACTTCAACAGCATTATGGTTAATTAAAAGCATTTTTTTATCTTATGGTGAAAACAGTCTTTAAAGGTTTCCTCAATTTCAAAATTATTTTATCAGCAAGATTTTAAAAGAAATATAGGTTGGGCTTCCCTGGTGGTGCAGTGGTTGGGAGTCCGCCTGCCGATGCAGGGGACACAGGTTCGTGCCCTGGTCCGGGAAGATCCCACATGCCGCGGAGCAGCTAGGCCCGTGAGCCATGGCCGCTGAGCCTGCGCGTCCAGAGCCTGTGCTCCGCAATGGGAGAGGCCACAACAGTGAGAGGCCCGTGTACCGCAAAAAAAAAAAAAAAAAAAAAAAAAAAAAAAAAAAAGAAATATAGGTTTTTAAAAAATGTTTTCAATATTTGGAACTATTATACTTTCCAAGTGTAATATATTGACAGAAAGGGACCATAAGCAACTATCTATATAAAATTATATTAAGCTTTCAAGGCTAAATGTATACACTTCCTCTGGAAGTGAAATAGCCACATATATCAAGAGCAGAGGCAGTATCTCTCAGTGGAGCGTCTCTCAATGGAGATGATATAGAGGGGTAGCAGCTGTCAGTGAAAACATAAATGCAAGATAGGTCCTAGTGTGCCATTGTCCTTTGAAACATGGAGCTAAACAACTCATGTTCATGAAGAACTGTCACAAACAGCCTATGCACTGACACTCTCAGGGAATGTTCAGAGGTATCCATGACCCTCTTAAGCCAAGCTTGGCATCAGAAAAGCCACGTCCTCATTCAGAGTTGGTGCTCCTGAACAGTAACACTGCCTTCAGATTTGTAGAATATGCAAAGTCCATTTCATCTCAATCTCTAATTTTGACTGAGTTGTACTGATTCTGAGTTTGATCCAATGATCTTAATCCATTTTTTCCACATAGGCATTGATATTCTCCATCAACTTTGAAAGATAACCTTCAATTTTAGTATTAATAATTTTTGATCCTTATTTGGCTCTACAAATGTCATATCGGCCAGTTTAAATTGTATTTGCATTACTTTAAAAGTGGCTGTATATGGATATAACTAATAAATATGCCTGTAAAGTTTGACAATATATCTCAAGTTGGTGGTCTACTACAAATCAATGAATTGGTTTAACAAGCAGTCATTTCTTCTTAGACATACTAATTTGTCTTGTTTTGTTTTTTGCAACACTATGGATCTCTTTCAATATGCAGAAAAAAAAATTCACCACTGGAAAATTAAGGTAATTTTGGGGATATAAAAGCTGTTAGTTTTTTAGAACAAATATTGGGGTAATAATCATAGAAGCTTATACTCATTTTAAAGTTCATCTTCTTGTTACTCTGTACACAGTTCAGACTTTCAAAATGTTACACATCTTGAAGGAAGAAAATCTGTTATGTATTTTTCACTGACTACAATTCTTCATTAAAAACCTTAATCTGAAATATTTAATATATTTTGTGCAAACTGCAAGTCAAACTTTTCAGTCATAATTCAGCAATCTTATGGTTAACAAGTGATAAACTAATAGATAAGATTGTACTGCTTTCTGTGTCTAAATCATAATCTCTGTGTGAAGTCAGTAGCCCCTCTGAGGAACAAGAGTGAATGGACTTGAGGACTCCGGGATATCCAGAAATTTTATGCACGCATATTTGCAAATACACATGCATGCATATACACATGTTCATTTTCTGGTAAGAGACTTCACTAAATTTTTAAATATATATTTGATCCAAGAAAAACTAAAAAGGATTGGACTGCCTTTGTGTTTTAATGTAACAATTAGCATTTACACCAGAGATATGAGGGAGAGAAAATACATTTTTCATATTATCTGCTCTACTGGTCTTAGAGTTAGGATGACCGTTTATCCTTGTTTATTGAAACAGTCCTGATTTACACCTATTGTGCCTTCCTAATTGCTAGTAAAGGATTGCTTTGCTCTCCAAAATGTCTCAGTTTGGAAGATAAATTATATGGTCACTCCTGTAAACATAGAATCTGAAACCAAACTGTCTGGGATCAAACTTCAGTCCCAAGTTACACACTTCCTAGTTGTGTAACCTGGGACAATTAGTTAAAATATTCAGTTTCTTCTACTGTAAAGCAAAGCTAATATATTCACTAATATCTGCTTCATAGGGCTGCTATAATGATAAGATTAATGTTTTTGAAATTTTATGAACAGTGGTTACAGTTAATGTATATGTTTGTAAGTAAGTAACAAATTGTAAGGAAATTAATTAGTGTATATTGTTATTATCAAGTGAAACTTTCTAATTTCCTACCTTCATGTCCCACTTCATTTCATTTCTTCTGAAATCCCATCCCCTTTTTCTCTGTCCAATTACCCTTTTCCTTTAACCCAGATACATTTTCCACATGAATCCTTCCTCAATCTTGTGCTTGATTTCTTGGGAAACCTCCCATAACTCTCTACTTCTATTGATACACCACATTAGAGAAAAATCTCATATTATCCACCTACCATTCCTACAAGATTATAATTTTATTAGATATCAGGACAAAGTTTTTTCTCTTTCTTATTCCCCACAGCACTTACTAGGGTTTTGACTGAAGTTTTTAAGCAAATATAATTTTATGAATAAAAGAGAATTTCCTTAAAATATAACCCTTCCTCAGGAATATTCGATTTTATCAGCAATGGAAAAATTCTTAATACACTTAAGGATACTTAATATACATAGAGAACTATACTCAGATAGAAGAAATTTGGAAATAACTGGAATATTTTAACCACTGCAGTAATCTATCCATAGTGGGAATAGTCAACCTTAAAAATGGGAATGTTTTACTAAGATACAGTTGACTTATAACATTGTGTAAGTTTAAGGTGTACAACATTTGATACATGTATATATTGTAAAATGTTTACCACAAGATGTTTAGTTAACATGTTACCTCACATAGTTAGAAATTACAAATGTCAATTATATCTCAATAAAACTGGGGAAAAAAGAATTACCTGACACATAGTAGGCCCCCAATAAATATTTGTTAAAAAAAAAAGGAGGGAGGCATGTTTTGAGATTGACTACTGGAAGAGTAGGAAGCGATTCTACTTTGAATACAGCAGACCATTAAATTCTTGGGGAGAGAAAATATTCTCTGTATCCCCAAATCCTTCATTTTAACCATGGAATTTTATTTTCCTATCACCTTTGAGGAGGCATAGTGAATGCACTCTAATTTAAGAATAACTTCAGCAAAATAGAGACACAACAAAACTGAAACTAAGACTAGTTTCTTGATCCCAAGCCCATAAAACTCTTTCCAGCATCTTATAGCTTCTTAATTTGGCCTTTTTAAGTTACCATTGAACCTTGTGAAAATAGTATTCATGAGAACATTTTAAACTCATTTAGTTTTTGATTAGAATAGTCATAGCAATTTTAGATGTGAGGAAGACAGGTTAAGTATTTTTCCCTTAGGTTAAATGGAACTAGCATCTCCAAAATAATTCATCAGTAATCTCCAAAATTTTGATCACATATTTAAGAAAACATTTTATAAATTTATGAATTATAAATGTTTACTACTTAAAAATCACATGCTCTACTATAGACACAAATATTGAATATAATTAAAACTATGTGTTACTCTTATTGGTAATAAATATTCATTGAAATTCTATTTTTTAATTTTGTCTATTATGCTTCAATTGTTTTTTCATTGAAATAAAGTACCTATACTCTAGGGTTGTTGTGAGAATTACATTAGCAAATATGTATCTCATGCCTAGAATAATAATTCAACAAATGCTAGCTTCTCTTATTATCATCACATCCCAATGGAACATATGTTTTACCCTCTGGGGTTCACACGTGCTGATTTGAAGATCAGTCTTTTAAACTGTTGTTATGTTCTGTAATTATGTATGTTTTCTAGTTTATCATCCAGTGTCTTAACATTTTCATGTTGCCTAATATTTTAGTCTTTGCTTGGAATTGAGAAAATACATTAATAGTATTAATGTATTAATAAGTTGAATTATTGTATATTAAAATATAGTTATCAGTCATTTAACATTGGCCAGAATATGTATCCCTCTCTATATCTAGACATTTTATCATCTGTAAATTATGTTAATTATTCCTTTCTTCCTTACACCAAAAGATTATTGTAAGAAATGGTGCCTAGTGTGTGAAAATTATTTGAAATCTGCTAAGAGAGGCAAGGTGGCTAGTGCATTTTGCAAACTTACTATAGTGGAGGCACTATGCTTGGTGCTTTTTAGTAAACTCATGAATAAATCAAATGTTAATAAAATGATTATTATTTTCATGTTCGTTGAGAAAGTAACTATGTCTAGAAGAGTGCAAATAATTATGAATATTTGCCTTAATTGTTTAAGAGTTAAAAGCCTAAAGTAAATAATAATATGCTGGTAAGAATATTAAGGGATATGTCCGAGCCATTCCAATTAAAATAAATTTCCCCATAGTTTTGTATCAAAAGAACCTCTGCAATTTTAACACTACTTGTTACTTAAAGTTTCAATTCTTGGTAAAGGAGAAAAATTGCATAAAGCTGTTAATCTCTTCTTTTTTCACATTTTCTGAGGACACTTCTCACAACCACCACCAATTTACAAGTGTGTAGGAGCTTTGCATGTGTACTTAAACACGGTTTTTCATTAACAGCTATATTTACTCTTTTTTTTTTTTTACTCTCCAAAGAAAAATTGGAGAGATATTAGTGCAGAAACTGGAAGCTATGAAATAATTACACCCAGGCTTATTAGAATAATTTCTAACTGCTTCCTAAATCAAAGTAGTTATATACATTAAACATATATTTGAAGTAATATATTACATTTCATTTAAAAATGAAAACAATTCCCCTTTGATTTTCTTTTTCTCTTTTAAAAAAATTCCAGATTTTTAAGGTATAATTGACAAAAAATTGTAGATATTTAAAGTGTAGAATTTAGTGTTTCAATATACGTATACATTGTGAAGTAATCACTACAACCAAGCTAATTTACATCCATTCTGGGGAGGTAGGGAAATCAGAGATGTTAGTCAAAGGGTACAAAGTTTCAGTTATTTAAAATAAATAAGTTCTAGAGAAATAATGTACTACAATGTGACTATAGTCAACAGTACTCTATTGTACACTTGAAATTTGCTAAGGGGTTAGATCCTAAGTGTTCTCACTGCTTTGATTTTCTAATATGTTGAAGTAGCTTCTATCACCCATTTCTTTAGTCTCAAAAAAATTACAAACGTTCAGTAAATGGAAGTGGAGGGAACAATTTCTAACTCATGTTATAAGGCTAGTATTATCCTGACACAAAAACCAATGAGATAACATGAGATGTAAACTACAGACGAATATACTAACAAATATAGGAGCTGGCAAAAGGAGAGACACACAGATCAATGGAGCAGAATAGAATGCTCCGAAATAAAATCATATCTACAGTTAATTTATCTTCAGTAGATATACAAAGGCAACACAGTGGAGAAAGTATAGTCTTTTCAACAATTTGTGCTGGAAACGTTGAACACTAATAAATTAATAAATAAACAAATAAATTTCAATCCTACATTGTATCATATACAGAAATTAACTCAAATCATAAACCCAGATGTAAAATTTTAAATCATTAACCTTCTTAAAGAAGCATAGTGGAAAAATCTTTGTGTCCTTGGATTAGGCAACATTTCCTTGGAATATTTTCTAACAAGAAAAGAAAATAAATTGCTACATTGGACTTTAAAAATCTTCCATTAATGTAGTGTATCACATTAATTTTGTGTGTATATTAAGCTGTCCTTGCATCTCAGGCATAAATCTTACTTGTTCATGGTGTATGATCCTTTTAATGTGCTGTTGAGTTCATGTTGCTAGAATTTTGTTGAGAATTTTTACATTTATATTCATCAGGTGTATTGGTTTGTAGTTTTCTTGTAGTGTCTTTATTTGGCTTTGGAATCAGAGTAATGCTGGCCTCATAAAATATATTTGATAGTGTCCCTTCCTCTTCAATTTTTTGGAAGAATTTGAGAAGGATTGACACTAACTCTATTTAAATGTTTGGTAGAATTCACCAGTAAAACCATCTGGCCACAGGTTTTTCTTTTTTTGAGAGGCTTTTGATTACTGATTCATTCTCCTTATTCATTATTGGTCTGTTCAGATTGTCTGTTTCTTCTTTTTTCAGTCTTGGTAGGTAGTATATTCCTAGAAATTTATCCATTTTTCTAGGTTATCCAATTCATTGACATATAATAGTTCATAGTAGTCTTATGATCCTTTATATTTCTGTGGTATCAGTTGTAATGTCTCTCCTTTCACTTATAATTTTATTAATTTGGGTCCTCTCTTTTTTCTTGGTTGGTCTTTACCTAAGATTTGTCAATTTTGTTTATCTTTTCAAAGAACCAGTTCCTAGTTTTGATAATTTTTCTATTGTTTTCCTATATCATGTATTTCTGCTCTAATCTTTATCATTTCCTTTCTTCTGCTAAGTTTGAACTTAGTTTGTCCTTTTTCTTGTACCTTAAGGTATAAATTTATGTTGTTTATTTGAGATGTATCTTTTTTCTTGATGTATGTGTTTATCACTATAAACTTTACTCTCTGAACTGCTGTTTCTGTACTTCATATGTTTTGTTATGTTGTATTTCATTTGTCTTAAGATATTTTCAACTGTCTGAAGATTTTATTTCTCTTTGGATTTCTTCTTTGAGCTATTGGTTGCTCAAGAGTGTGTTGTTTAATTCCCATGTATTTGTGAATTCCAGCTTTCCTTCTGTTATTGACTTCTAGTTTCATACCATTGTGCTCAAAAAAAGATACTTGATATAATTTGTCTTCTTGAATTTGTTGAGACTTTAACATATGATCTTAGAAAATGTTCTGTGTGTTTGAGAAGGGTGTGCATTCTGCTGCCATTGGATAAAATGTTACGGATATGTCTGTAAGATCCACTTGGTCTATAATGTTGAGAATTTTTGCATCTAAGCTCATCATGGTTATTGGCATGTAGTTTTCTGTAGTGTCTTTGTCTGACTTTGGTATCAGGGTAATGCTGGTCTCATACAATAAATTTGGAAGCCTTCCTCTTCTTCAATTTTTTGGCAGAGTTTTGCAAAAGATTGGTATTAATTCTTTAAATATTTGTTAGAATTCACTAGCGAAACCATGTGGTCCTGGGCTTTTACTTTTGGGGATATTTTTGATTACTGATTTAATCTTTTTACTTGTTATTTGTCTGTTCAGATTTTCTATTTCCTCACGATCAGCCTTAGGTAAAAATCACATGATCATCTTAATAGATGAAGAAAAAGCATTTGACACAATTCAACACCTTTTCATGATTAAAAACTCTCAACAAACTAGGTATAAAAGAAATTTACCTCAACAGAATAAAAGCCAGATATGAAAAGCCCACAGCTAACATAATATTCAACAATAAAAAAACTGAAAGCTTCTTCTCTAAGATCAGGAACAAGACAAGGATGCCCATTCTTATCACTTATATTCAACATAGTACTGGAGGTCCTAGCCAGACCAATTAGGCAGAAAATGAAATAAAGTGCATCTAAATTGGAAAGGGATAAGTAAAATTTGCATATGACATGGTTTTGCATGTAGAAAACCCTAAAGCTTCCACAAAAAATCTATTAGAACTAATAAATTCAGTAATGTTGCAGGATAAAAATCAGCATACAAATCTATTGTGTGTAGTTTCAGTTATTTAGTTATTAAGATGAATAAGTTCTATATATCTGCTGTACAACATTGTGCCTATAGTTAACAATACTGTATTGTACACTTAAACTTTTGTCAAGAGCATAAATTTCATATTGAGCTTTCTTACCATAATAAAGAATTTTTTTTAAAAACCTACCCTTCAAAAGATATTGTTAAGAAAATGAAACGACAAACTACATATTCGAATAAAACATAGGTAAAACACAATCTGGTAAAAAACTTATATTCAGATTATTAAAAAACCAAACATTATACTATAAATTTGGAAAATATATGAATAGACACTTCACCAAAGTGAATATATGAATATTCATGAAAGATGTTGAACATGATTATTCATTAGAAAATGCAAATTAAAATTACGAGTCACCATTTTACATATATTTGAATGACTAGAATTAAAAATCAAAACCAAAACCAAAAATAATGAAATTACAAACTCCTGGGGAGTACATATTACAGAATCGAATGCTTATATTTGCTGGTGGGAATGTGATATCCTTTAGGAACTTTGGATTGGCAGTTTCTTATAAAGTGAAACATAGACTTATCATACTAACCAGCAAACTTACTCCTAGTTTTCTGCCCAAAAGCAAAGAAAATTGTTACATATCTTTCTATAGCAGCTTTATTCATAATCTCCCTAAACTGGAAACAAACTAAATATTTTTTCAACTGGTGCAGGTAAAAATAAACTGTGATATATCAAAGAACAGAAAAGTATTGAACAATGAGAAAACAACTATTCATACATGCTGTGAATGAATCATAAAGGCATTATGCAAATCAAATGAAGCCATACTCATACTGTATGCTAAATACTATTCACTGTATGATTCCACTTACGTCTCATTCTGGAAAAGCCAAGACATTTTAAACAGAAGACAGCTCAGTGTTTGCTAAGGAGTTGGAACTGGTAAAAGGGTTGAAAGTAAGTAGGGAGATTTAGAACTTCTTCTTATCTTGATCATGGCAGCTGTTAAAAAACTATATGTATTTCTCATAAGTCATATATCAATACACAAAACATGTGAATTTTGCTTTATGTAAATTCAGCCTTAGTAAATCTGACTTGGAAAAAACTGCCAAAATTTAGTAGTGACATTTATTCTTAGTGTACATAAGTTGTACTAATGCATTTTTCATAAAGGGATATTCTTAAACCTTATATTTTATGTATCTTGTCAAAAAATAGAATCCCATTGTTTTTAGCTGTTTATATTTGACACTGAAAATAAAAGCTTAGAAAATTACAGTGATTTTATACCCAAGTTAAATTCTCAATAGAATTATTGGAATTATTAATATAATACTATTTTTGCAGTCAGGGTGTTACTGAGCAATGAACATATGAATTTGACTTAAAATCAACTTAGTTTCTTATTTCAATGCTGCCACAGTATGGATAAAACTCAGTAGTAGTATTGTGACATTTAATTATGTCCATGTATTGAAAGCACTTGTCACACTGTCGGCAATTTTAGGTACTCAGTAATAATTAACTCTTCTCTACTGTAAATGAGGCAAATGAAGGTGTTTCAGTAATTTAGTCCCAGGTCACAGCCAGTAGTTACTCAATGAGGAATCTAAACTCGGGTTTCTGACACTACATCCATGATGTCTACACATACAATACTTTCCCTAACTCCTTAATATAGGAGTTAATCTTGATGCCTCATTGAAATATGGTGCCTTATAGGAAACAGACTATGAGACGCCTCTTCATGAAAGGTGACTAAATAAATAATCATTGAGGAGGAGGATCTTCAAGATGGCAGAGGGTTGAGATGTGGAGATCACCCTCCTCCCCACAAATACATCAAAAATACATCTACATGTGGAACAACTCCTACAGAACACCTACTGAGAACACTGGCAGAAGACCTCAGGCTTCCCAAAAGGCAAGAAACTCCCCACGTACCTGGGTAGGGCAAAAAAAAAAGAACAAACAGAGACAAAAGAATAGGGACCAGACCTGCACAACTGGGAGGGAGTTGTGAAGGAGGAAAAGTTTCCACACTCTAGGAAGCCCCTTCACTGGTGCAGACGGGGAGTGGCGGGGGGGAAGCTTCGGAGCCACGGAGGAGAGTGCAGCAACAGGGGTGCAGAGGGCAAAGCGGAGAGATTCCCTCACAGAGGATCAGTGCGGACCAGCACTCACCAGCCTGAGAGGCTTGTCTGCTCACCCACTGGGGCGGGCAGGGACTGGGAGCTGAGGCTTGGGCTTCAGAGGTCGGGCCCCAGGGAGAAGTTCCTTTAGCATTTGTTGTAAAGCTGGTTTGGTAGTGCTGAACTCTCTCAGCTTTTGCTTGTCTGTAAAGGTTTTAATTTCTCCATCAAATCTGAATGAGATCCTTGCTGGGTAATCTTGGTTGCAGGTTTTTCTCTTTCATCACTTTAAATATGTCCTGCCACTCCCTTCTGGCTTGCAGAGTTTCTGCTGAAGGATCAGCTGTTAACCTTATGGGGATTCCCTTGTGTGTTATTTGTTGTTTTTCCCTTGCTGCTTTTAATATGTTTTCTTTGTGTTTAATTTTTGACAGTTTGATTAATATGTATCTTGGCATATTTCTCCTTGGATTTATTCTGTATGGGAATCTCTGTGCCTCCTGGACTTGATTAACTATTTCCTTTCCCATATTAGGGAAGTTTTCAACTATAATCTCTTCAAATATTTTCACAGTCCCTCTCTTTTTCTCTTCTTCTTCTGGAACCCCTATAATTCGAATGTTGGTGCATTTAATGTTGTCCCAGAGGTCTCTGAGACTGCCCTCAGTTCTTTTCATTCTTTTTTTCTTTATTCTGCTCTGCAGTAGTTATTTCCACTATTTTATCTTCCACCTCACTTATCCGTTCTTCTGCCTCAGTTATTCTGCTATTGATCCCATCTAGAGTATTTTTCATTTCATTTATTGTGTTGTTCATCATTGCTTGTTTCATCTTTAGTTCTTCTAGGTCCTTGTTAACTGTTTCTTGCATTTTGTCTATTCTATTTCCAAGATTTGGGATCATCTTTACTATCATTATTCTGAGTTCTTTTTAAGGTAGACTGCCTATTTCCTCTTCATTTGTTAGGTCTGGTGGGTTTTTATCTTGCTCCTTCATCTGCTGTGTGTTTTTCTGTCTTCTCATTTTGCTTATCTTACTGTGTTTGGGATCTCCTTTTTGCAGGCTGCAGGTTTGTAGTTCCCGTTGTTTTTGGTGTCTGTCCCCAGTGGCTAAGGTTGGTTCAGTGTGTTGTGTAGGCTTCCTGGTGGAGGGGACTAGTGCCTGTGTTCTGGTGGATGAGGCTGGATCTTGTCTTTCTGGTGGGCAGGTCCACGTCTGGTGGTGTGTTTTGGGGTGTCTGTGGCCTTATTATGATTTTAGGCAGCCTCTCTGCTAATGGGTGGCGTTGTGTTCCTGTCTTGCTAGTTGTTTGGCATAGGGTGTCCAGCACTGTAGCTTGCTGGTCGTTGAGTGAAGCTGGGTGCTGGTGTTGAGATGGAGATCTCTGGGAGATTTTCGCCGTTTGATATTATGTGGAGCTGGGAGGTCTCTTGTGGACCAGTGTCCTGAAGTTGGCTCTCCCACCTCAGAGGCACAGCACTGACTCCTGGCTGCAGCACAAGAGCCTTTCATCCACACGGCTCAGAATAAAAGGGATTAAAAAGTAGAAAGAAAGAAGGGAGGGAGGGAGGGTAATTATTAAGGAAAAAAAATTTTTTAAAAGAAAAAAAAAACAGATGGATAGAACCCTAGTGGTGGAAGCAAAGCTATACAGACAAAATCTCACACAGAAGCACACACATACACACTCACAAAAAGAGGAAAAGGGGAAAAACTCATAAATCTTGCTCTCAAAGTCCACCTCCTCAATTTGGGATGATTCCTTGTCTATTCAGGTATTCCACAGATGCAGGGTATCAAGTTGATTGTGGAGCTTTAATCAGCTGCTTCTGAGGCTGCTGGGAGAGATTTCCCTTTCTCTTCTTTGTTCTCACAGCTGCCGGGGCTCAGCTTTGGATTTGGCCCCGCCTCTGCGTGTACGTCGCCGGAGGGCGTCTGTTCTTCGCTCAGACAGGACGGGGTTAAAGGAGCAACTGCTTCGGGGACTCTGGCGCACTCAGCCCGGGGGGAGGGAGGGGTATGGAGTGCGGGGCGAGACTGCGGAGGCAGAGGCCGGCGTGACGTTGCACCAGCCTGAGGCGCTCCATGCGTTTTCCCGAGGAAGTTGTTCCTGGATCCCGGACCGTGGCAGTGGTGGGCTGCACAGCCTCCCCGGAAGGTGGGTGTGGATAGTGACCTGTGCTCGCACACAGGCTTCTTGGTGGCGGCAGCAGCAGCCTTAGCGTCTCATGCCCGTTTCTGGGGTCCGCGCTTTTAGCCACGGCTCGCGCCCCTCTCTGGAGCTCCTTTAAGCAGCGCTCTTAATCCCCTCTCCTCACGCACCAGGAAACAAAGAGGGAAGAAAAAGTCTCTTGCCTCTTCGGCAGCTTCCGACTTTTTCCCGGACTCCCTCCCGGCTAGCCGTGGTGCACTAACCCCCTTCAGGCTGTGTTCACGCCGCCAACCCCAGTCCTCGCCCTGCGCTCTGACCGAAGCCCGAGCCTCAGCTCCCAGCCCCGCCACCCCGGTGGGTGAGCAGACAAGCCTCTCGGGCTGGTGAGTGCCAGTCGGCACTGATCCTCTGTGCGGGAATCTCTCCGCTTTGCCCTGCGCACCCCTGTTGCTGCGCTCTCCTCCGCAGATTCGAAGCTTCCCCCCTCCGCCACCCGCAGTCTCCGCCCGCGAAGGGGCTTCTAGTGTGTGGAAACCTTTCCTCCTTCACAGCTCCCTCCCACTGCTGCAAGTCCCGTCCCTATCCTTTTGTCTCTGTTTATTCTTTTTTCTTTTGCCCTACCCAGGTACGTGGGGAGTTTCTTGCCTTTTCGGAGGTCTGAGGTCTTCTGCCAGCGTTCAGTGGGTGTTCTGTAGGAGTTGTTCCACGTGTAGATGTATTTTCTGGTGTATCTGTGGGGAGGAAGGTGATCTCCGCGTCTTACTCTTCCGCCATCTTCCCCTCGAGCTCCGCCATCTTCCCCCGTTGGGAGATTTTAAATCACAGTTTCAATTTCAGTGCTTGTGATTGGCCTGTTCATATTTCTGTTTCTTCCTGGTTCAGTCTCGGAAGGTTGTGCATTTCTAAGAATTTGTCCATTTCTTCCAGGTTGTCCATTTTATTGGCATATAGTTGCTTGTAGTAATCAGATTCCTTTTATTTCTGTAGTGTCAGTTGTTACTTCTCCTTTTTCATTTCTATTCGAGTCTTCTTTTTTTTCTTGATGAATCTAGATAATGTTTTAACAATTTTGTGTATCTTCTCAAAAACCAGCTTTTGGTTTTATTGATCTTTGCCATCGTTTCCTTCATTTCTTTTTCATTTATTTCTGATCTGATCTTTATGATTTCTTTCCTTCTGCTAACTTTGGTTATTTTTTTGTTCTTCTTTCTCTAATTGCTTTAGGTGTAAGGTTAGGTTGTTTATTTGAGATGTTTCTTGTTTCTTAAGGTAGGATTGTATCCGTCTTAGAACTGCTTTTGCTGCATCCAGTAGGTTTTGGGTCGTGGTGTTTTCCTTGTCATTTGTTTCTAGGTGATTTTTGATTTCCTCTTTGATTTCTTCAGTGATCTCTTGGTTGTTAAGTAGTGTATTTTTTAGCCTCCATGTGTATGTATTTTTTACAGATTTTTTTCCTGTAATTGATATCTAGTCTCATAACGTTGTGGTCAGAAAAGATACTTGATATAATTTCAGTTTTCTTAATATTACCAAGGCTTGATTTGTGGCCCAAGGTATGATTTATCCTGGAGAATATTCCATGAGCACTTCAGAAGAAAGGGCATTCTGTTATTTTTGGATGGAATGTCCTATAAATATCAATTATGTCCATCTTGTTTAATGTATCATTTAAAGCTTATGTTTCCTTATTTATTTTCATTTTGGATGATCTGTCCATTGGTGAAAGTGGGGTGTTAAAGTCCCCTACTATGATTGTGGTACTGTTGATTTTCCCTTTTATAGCTGTTAGTATTTGCCTTATGTATTCAGGTGCTCCTATGTCGGGTGCATAAATATTTACAATTGTTATATCTTCTTCTTGGATTGATCCCCTGATCGTTATGTAGTGTCCTTTTTTGTCTCTTGTAATAGTCTTTGTTTTAAAGTCTTATTTTGTTTGATATGAGAATTGCCACTCAGCTTTCTTTTGATTTCCATCGCATGGAATATCTCTTTCCATCCCCTCACTTTCAGTCTGTATGTGTCCCTAGGTCTGAAGTGGGCCTCCTGTAGATAGCATATATATGGGTCTTGTTTTTGTATCCATTCAGCCAGTCTATGTCTTTTGGTTGGAGCATTTAATCCATTTACATTTAAGGTAATTATCAATATGTATATTCCTATTACCATTTTCTTAATTGTTTTGGGTTTGTTATTGTAGGTCTTTTCCTTCTCTTGTGTTTTGTTACATTGTTTTACATGGTAGTATTTGCATATATTTTAAACTTAATATTAATAGAAAATGTGGTATATTTTGTCTCAAAAAGAATTTATCTTACATGAATTGCATATTTTTTATCCTTAAGGAACATGTGGGCTCAGAAATCCATACAGGGCTATTTCAGTAGTTTTAATTTTTTTGTTTGTTTGTTTTTTGGCCAAGCCACACGGCTTGCACGTTTTTGGTTTCCTGGCCAGGTACTGAACCTGGGCCATGGCAGTGACAGTTCTGAGTCCTAACCACTGGGCCACCAGGGAACTCCCCACTAGTTTTCAGTTTTCTTTTCTATCCATATCCTGGACACTTTAGGAAAGGGGAAGGCCATGATGCAACTCAGTAGCTTCTGAGAGCATGTGGCTTATTTACTAAGAAACCCTGGGAGAGCCAAGCCTTGGGGAGCTAGTTTCTCCTGGCACATCTTACAGACACTTCTTAGTTCCACTCTACAACTTTCTCCTTCTTCACATTTCTCCTGCACCTATGTAAGGCCTTTCTTATCTTTGTACTGAAAGAAGATACTGAAAAATTTTAGACATCCAAACTCAATCTTTGAAAATGTAAGCAGTTTTTTTTCTGCAAAAAAAATAATTGTTAGTCTTAATAGTTAACAGACTAACTCTCTGTTAGTCTTAAATTTTTAATATTCATATATAGCTGTACTTGAGTCTGAAATGTACATTCATTATAAAGTAAGTTCCAGCAAGGTAGGACTTTTTGTTTGTTTTGTTTGTTTGTATGTTTGTTTTTTGTTTTTTGGGTCTGTTAATTCACTGCTTAACACCCCAAAACCTAAAACAAAGGTGTTTAGCAAATATTGCCAATTAAATGAGTGTGTTTTAATTTCAAAAATAAACTCTATGACAACTACTTCTCAGAATTTTTCAGCCAGACAATAAAGAGCTCATACAGAATTTCAACCCAGAATGAGGAAATGCAAAGCAATTTCCCGAGGGAAGCAGGTAACAAGGCAAATGCAAAAGCCTACAAGAATTCTACCTTTTGATTTGACATTAATGGAGATTAGTGAAAAATAAAAGCAGCTGCTCTGTAATAATAAGCAGAAAATTTCAACATCCCTCTTTCCATTGCCATTCTCTCACTCTAGCCTTATCTTTTAATTAAACCTGAACTTTAAAATAAATGTGTCTGGCTTGCTTGTTTATTAAATGGAGTATCAATGGAGAGCTTCTAGATTCAACAATTCGTATGCTATAGAATGCCTTTTAAAAATAAATGTCCACATCAATGGCTCTGATTTTATTGAAGGTTCAAGTTTATAGTTCTCCTATTAGGAAGGAGCAAAAGAAAAATGTGAAAATTAAAGTGGTTTGATTTTAGACTCCTTTATAGTATGTTGATGTGCTCACATAGCTTTATTTAAGGGATGATTAACTTTTATTAACCATGGAAAGGTTTCCAAGAAATGTAAAGTTCATTATACTTTATACAATGCAGGCCATCTTGAAACTTCTGAATTTATACCTGCTGAATTTTGCATGTATTTGTCATTTCTGTACTTGCTTAAAATCCAACATAATCAAATTCACTATATACTCTCTCAGTTAATCACATAACATTTGAGTTAGCAGGGGACACTGTTTGCTTTTGAGGTATTACTATTATTATTATTTTTGGAGTATAATTGCTTCACAATACTGTGTTAGTTTCTGTTGTTGTTATATTCATACACATGTCCCCATATCCCCTCCCTCTTGAGCCTCCCTCCCATCCTCCCTATCCCACCCCTCTAGGTCATTGCAAAGCACCGAGCTGATCTTCCTGTGCTATTGGGCTGCTTCCCACTAGCCAACTACTTTACATTTGATAGTGTATATATGTTGATGCTACTCTCTCTTCGCCCCTGCATTGCCCTCCCACCCCATGTCCTCAAATCCATTTTCTATGTATACCTCTTTATTCCTGCCCTGCAACTAGGTTCATCAGTAACATTTTTTTTTTAGATTCCATATATATGCGTTATCATACGGTATTTGTTTTTCTCTTTCTGACTACTTCACTCTGTATGACAGACTCTAGGTCCATCCACCTCACTACAAATAACTCAATTTCGTTTCTTTTTATGGCTGAGTAATATTCCATTGTATATATGTGCCACATCTTCTTTGTCATCTGTCAGTGGACATTTAGGTTGGTTCCATGTCTTGGCTATTGTAAATACTGCTGCAGTGAATACTGTGGTACATGTCTCTTTTGGAATTATGGTTTTCTCAGGGTATATGCCCAGTAGTGGGATTGCTGGGTCATATGGTAGTTCTATTTTTAGTTTTTTAAGGAACCTCCCTACTGTTTTCCATAGTGGCTGTATTAATTTACATTCCCACCAACAGTGCAGGATGGTTCCATTTTCACCACACCCTTTCCAGCATTTACTGTTTCTAGATTTTTTGCTAATGGCCATTCTGACTGGCATGAGGTGATACCTCATTGCAGTTTTGATTTGCATTTCTTTAATAATTAGTGATGTTGAGCATCTATTCATGTGCCTCTAGACCATCTGTATGTCTTCCTTGGTGAAATGTCTATTTAGGTCTTCTGCCCATTTTTTAACTGTATTATTTATTTTCTTGATATTGAGCTCCATGAGCTCTTTGTATATTTCGGAGATTAGTCCTTTGTCAGTTGGTTCATTTGCAAATATTTTTTCCCATTCTGAGGGTTGTCTTTTGGTCTTGTTTATGGTTTCCCTTGGTGTACAAAAGCTTTTAAGTTTGATTAACTCCCAATTTGTTTATTTTTGTTTTTATTTCTGTCACTCTAGGAGGTGGGTCAAAAAAAGATCTTGCTGTGGTTTATGTCATAGCATGTTTTTCCTGTGTTTTCCTCTAAGAGTTTTATAGTGTCTGGTCTTAGATTTAAGTCTCTAATCCATTTGGAGTTTATTTTTCTGTATGGTGTTATGTCATGTTCTAATTTCATTCTTTTACATGTAGCTGTCCAGATTTCTGAACACCACTTATTGAAGAGGCTCTTTTCTCCATTGTATGCTCTTGCCTCCTTTGTCATAAATTAGGTGCCCATATGTGCATGGGTTTATCTCTGGGCTTTCTATCCTGTTCCTTTTATCTATATTTCTGTTTTTGTGGGAGTACCATACTGTCTTGATTACTATAGCTTTGTGGTATAGTTTGAAGTCAGGGAGCCTGATTCCTCCAACTCCGTTTTTCTTTCTCAAGATTGCTTTTGCTATTTGGGGTCTTTTGTGTTTCCATACAAATTGTAAAATTTTTTGTTCTAGTTCTGTGAAGAATGCCATTGGTAGTTTGATACGGATTGCCTTGAATGTGTAGATTGCTTCAGGTAGTATAGTTATTTTCACAATATTGATTCTTCCAATCCAAGGACATGGTATGTTTCTCATCTGTTTATGTCATCTTTGATTTCTTTCATCAGTGTTTTATAGTTTTCTGAGTAAAATCTTTCGCCTCCTTAGGCAGGTTTATTCCTAGGTATTTTATTCTTTTTGTTACAATGATAAATGGGTGTTTCCTTAATTTCTCTTTCAGATTTTTCATCATTAGTGTATAGGAATGCAAGAGATTTCTGTATCCTGCAACTTTACCAAATTTGTTGATTAGCTTTAGTAGTTTTCTGGTGGCATTTTTAGGATTCTCTATGTGTAGTATCATGTCATTGGAAAACAGTGACAGTTTTACTTCTTCTTTCCCAATTTGTATTCCTTTTATTTCTTCTCTGATTGTTGTGGCTTCGACTTTCAAAGCTACGTTGAATAAGAGGGGTGGGAGTGGATATCCTTGTCTTGTTCCTGATCTTAGTGGAAATGCTTTCATTTTTTCACCATTGAGTATGATGCTTGTTGTGGGTGTGTCATATATGGCCTTTATTATAATGAGTTATGTTCCCTCTATGCCCATTTTCTGGAGAGTTTTTATCATAAATGGGTATTGAATTTTGTCAAAAGCTTTTTCTTCATCTATTGTGATGATCATATGGTTTTTATTCCTTAATTTGTTAAT
Source organism: Hyperoodon ampullatus (assembly GCF_949752795.1). NCBI lineage: Eukaryota > Metazoa > Chordata > Mammalia > Artiodactyla > Ziphiidae > Hyperoodon > Hyperoodon ampullatus. The sequence continues at coordinate 61,005,048 of NC_136928.1, forward strand.
ATTGTGTGTCACATTGATTGATTTGCATATATTGAAGAATCATTGCATCCCTTGGATAAATCTCACTTGATCATGGTGTATGATCCTTTTAATGTGCTGTTGGATTGTGTGTGCTAGTATTTTGTTCAGGATTTTTGCACTATGTTCATCAGGGATATTAGTCTATAATTTTCTTTTTTTGTGGTATCTTTTTCTGGTTTTCGTATCAGGGTGATGGTGGCTTTGTAGAATGAATTTAGGAGTGTTTCTCCCTCTGCAATTTTTTGGAAGAGTTTCAGAAGGATGGGTGTTGGTTTTTCTCTAAATGTTTGATAGAATTTGTCTGTGAAGCGACTGGTCCTGTACTCTTGTTTGTTGGAGGATTTTTAAATATGGTTTCAATTTCATTACTTGTGATAGGTCTGTTTATATTTTCTAATTCTTCCTGGTTCAGTCTTGGAAAATTGCACCTTTACAAGAATTTGTCCATTTCTTCATGGTTGTCCATTTTATTGGCATATAGTTGTTTGTAGTAATCTCTTATAATCCTTTGTATTTCTGCAATGCCAATTGTGATTTCTCCTTTTTCATTTCTAATTTTATTGACTTGCATCCTCTCCCTTTTTTTTCTTGATGAGTCTGGCTAAGAGTTTATCAATTTTGTTTATCTTCTCAAAGAAACAGCTTTTGTTTTATTGATCTTTGCTATTGTTTTTTTCATTTCTATTTCATTTATTTCTGCTATGATCTTTATGATTTCTTTCCTTCTACTGACTTTGAGTTTTCTTTGTTCTTCTTTCTGTAGTTGTTTTAAATGTAGCATTAGATTGTTTGAGATTTTTCTTGTTTCTTGAGCTAAGATTGTATTGCTATAAACGCTTTTGCTGCATACCATAGGTTTTGAGTCTTCGTGTTTTCATTGTCAGTTCTTTCTATGTATTGTTTTATTTCTTTGATTTCTTCAGTGACCTCTTGACTATTTAGTAACACACTGTTTAGCCTCATTGTATTTGTGTTTTTTTCCTGTAATTGATTTCCAGTCTCATAGCATTGTGGTCTAAAAAGATGCCTGATGTGATTTCAATTTTCTTACATTTTACAAGGCTAGATTTGTGACCCAAGATGTGATCTGTGCTGGAGAATGTTCCATGTGCAGTTGAGAAGAAAGTGTCTTCTGCCACTTTTGGGTTGAATGTTCTATAAACATCAATTAGATCTATCTGATCTATTGGGTCACTTAAAGCTTGTGTTTCCTTATTTATTTTCATTTTGGATGATCTGTCCATTGGTGTAAGTGGAGTAGTAAAGTCCCCTACTAGTATTGTGTTACTCTTGATTTCTCCTTTCATGGTTGTTAGCATTTGCCTTATGTATTGAGGTGTTCCTATGTTGGGTGCATAAACATTTATAATTGTTATATCTTCTTCTTGGATTGATCCTTTGATCATCATGTAGTGTCCCTCCTTATCTCTTGTAACAGTCTTTATTTTAAAGTCAATTTTATCTGATATGAGTATTGCTACTCCAGCTTTCTTTTGATTTCCATTTACATGGAATATCTTTTTCCAACCCTTCACTTTCAGTCTGTTTGTGCCCCTAGGGCTGAAGTGGGTCTCTGGTAGACAACATATATATGGGTCTTTTTTTTGTAACCTTTCAGCCAGTTTGTGTCCTTTGGTTGGGGCATTTAATCCATTTACATTCAAGGTTATCATCAATATGTATATTCCTATTACCATTTTCTTAATTGTTTTTGGTTTGTTTTTGTGGGTCTTTTTCTTCTCTTGTGTTTCCTGCCTAGAGAAGTTTCTTTAGCATTTGTTGTCAAGCTGGTTTGGTGGTGCTGAAATCTCTTAGCTTTTGCTTGTCTGAAATCTGTTGACTTCTCCATCGAATCTGAATGGGATCCTTGATGGGCAGAGTAATCTTGGTTATAGGTTTTTCTCTTTCATCACTTTAGTTATATCCTGCCACTCCCTTCTGGCCTCAAGCGTTTCTGCTAAAAAATCAGCTGATAACCTTATGGGGATTCCTTTGTATATTATTTTTTGTTTTTCGCTTGCTGCTTTTAATATTTTTTCTTTGCATTTAATTTTTGTTAGTTTGATTAATATGTGTCTTGGTGTGTTTTTCCTAGGGTTTATCCTGTATGGGACTCTCTGTGCTTCCTGGATTTGGGTGAGTATTTCCTTTCCCATGTTTGGGAAGTTTTCAACTATAACCTCTTCAAATATTTTCTCAGTCCCTTTCTTTTTCTCTTCTTCTTCTGGGACCCCTATATTTCGAATGTTGGTACATTTAATGTTGTCCCAGAGGTCTCTGAGACTGTCCTCAATTCTTTTCATTCTTTTTTCTTTATTCTGCTCCTCAGCAGTTATTTCCACTATTTTGTCTTCCAGCTCACTTATTCATTCTTCTGCCTCAGTTATTCTGTTATTGATTCCTTCTAGTGTATTTTTCATTTCAGTTATTGTGTTGTTCATCTCTATTTGTTTGTTCTTTAGTTCTTCTAGATCTTTGGTAAACATTTCTTGTATTTTATCAATCCGTGCTTCCATTCTATTTCTGAGATTCTGTATCATCTATACTATCTTTACTCTGAATTCTTTTTCAGGTAGATTACCTGTTTCCTCTTCATTTATTTGGTCTTGTAGGTTTTTACCCTGCTCCTTCATCTGTGACATACTTTTTGGCTCTCTCATTTTTTTTTTTTTTTTTTTAAGGAGTGGGATTGTGTTCCTATCTTACTGGTTGTTTGTCCTGAGGCTTCCAAGACTGGAGTTTTTAGGCTATTGGGTAAAGGTATTATTGGCCATTTAAGAATGAAATATATGATTAATATGTGGTATAATAAAAGATAAATGTCAGGTTGGTTGTATTTCTTGGCCCGAATCCATATGACAAACTTAAAGAAAGATAAATGTCATTATCTAGGATTTGGATTTTAACACATAGTATAATACATGTGTGGCAACATAGATTTTTTTTTTGGAGTATAATTGCTTTAGAATGTTGTGTTAATTTCTGCTGTACAACGAAGTGAATCAGCTGTATGTATACATATATCCCCTCCCTCTTGGACTTCTGTCCCATCCCACCCCCATTCCACCCATAACATAGATCCAATTGGATAAAGTTTCATATGAAAAAAGGCATTATTATAAAAGAAAAGTAACTTTTCAGGCCACTTCACTAAAATATATTAGGGTGTTCAGTTAAGGTAGATAGTACGTCCACATTGCAGTGTTAGATTATTTTTAACTACTTAAAAGGGACAATTGGCAACTTAAAATGTATCTGGAGAGGTAAGAGATCTGTAAACCACATATGTGAGAAACATGTGAAGTGCTAGGCCTATATAGCTTCCCCTCTCAAGTGCTATAATAGCACCTAGTGCGTTTTATCATAATTTACAAAATGTTTACTTCTCTGTAACCACATTAATCCATAAACTGTGTAACACACCATGTCTCTTATTCACCATAGTAGCCCCAGTTTCTACCACACGTTAATTCTACAGTAATATTCTTCTTAAATGGGTGAATATTTTTTTTGGCGGGGGGAATCTAAAGGATAATATGTCTGGTGCATTCAAAGTAGGAATAGATAAAGCACATAAAACTAAAGTTAATATGGAAAACTTAGAAAGAATTAGAACTGATCGAATGAATGTTTCAGTGACATGAATTTCTACTCAGTTTAAGGGAAGATGTTATAACCGTTAGACAAACCCAAATGTTGGAAAGGATGCTTCCAAAAGTAAAGCTGACTCATCAACAACAATATTTAACCAGATACTGGATAAGATTAATCAGCATTGTTCTGGAAAGAGATTTCTGCCCTGGGGTTGAAGTTTGAATTAAATAACTGCTAAAAGTCTCAAAGCCTGTCTCTAATTGTTATGTGGTTCAATTTGTAAAACAACAGTAGATAGAATTAAGCATTATCCAAAAGCAATGATTACAGATTTTCTCCATCAAAGATGAGTCACTGTATTGACTGGCCCAAGGCTACAAAAGATGCCTTCTAGAAAAGGTCATTTCCTGATCCACTTGGTTTCCATACTAGGTAGAAGACAGGGAGCTGCCTCCAACAAATCCTGGCTTACCTTGTGCTCACCAGCTTCATATTCTGCTTCTAAGGAATATCACACTTGCCTTTCCAGATCCCTTTCCTGTTCTGCACTAGCATCATATCTCATTCTCTTTTATAGGATCATTAAAACGAATAAACAGAGTAATTACATTGCCATCAAGTAAGGTTAATCTCCTTGCATATATCCTAAATGTCTTAACTGTTTTGAAAACCAACTGGTCTGTGTCTCAAATGCTGACAACAAAGGTAATGGCTTTTATACCTAGACAAGCTAGTGGTTTTCTTTTATGGGTTTTTAGATTTGTCACAGGGAAAAAAATGTAATAACTTCTTTCACAATGGTAATAGCCTAATGTACATCAATTATTGTGAGACAGCTGAAGTAACTGTGTAGTTCAGGACTGTGTGTTATCTCTCAGGGCCAGAGCAGGATTGCCATTTTTGGTGAGAAACAGCTAGCTATCCACTTACGGCCACCTGATTCAAATAATATAGAAATTCATTTGCTTGTCAGAATTTTTTTGGCTGTGAATTCTAGGAAATGTGCTCTGTGTTACTGCTGTGATGCTCAATTTGGGGTCCTTGTTTTTTTGTTTTGTTTTTGTTTTGTTTTGTTTGTTCTCTTTTCAGTTCTTTTTTCTCACCCTTTTACTTAACCTATAACCTCCAAGGGAGGGAAATCCTTGGGTTTTCCCACCTGGACTGGACATTGAAACATCTTTTGTTCCTTATGTGAGAACAAGATGGAAATCATTCAAAGGGGAATTATGTGAATTCAGCTGCTTCATACTTATTTGTGACATAACTGATGCCCTGTGGATTCTGGCTCTGGGGTTCTCCAGAAGCCTCCCACCTCTATTATGGAAAGGCCTACATAGCCATGACAACACCCATGAATATACTCAAGGGCAGATTTCTACTTGGCATTAGGAAAGTCTGCTTTCTCTCTGTAGGGTGAAAGCTGCATTCAGTAAATTGCTAAGTTACAACACCTAAAGTAAAGAAAAAATTACCAAGCTTATGGGTGAGAGTCAAGGGTATTGTAAGATATAGTTATTTCTATAGTTTAGTTTAGATTGAGAGTGTATTTTCCAACCAGACGGGCTGGGCTTGAATCCTTGTTCCAGTTCTTGTTAGCTATGTGACTTTAGGCAATTAAATAAATTCCCTCTGAAACAATAATAAATAGGACTAGCATCAAAGGATTGATAAGAGAATTAAATGTGATAGTGTCTATAGAGGATCTACAACAATGCCTATTTCATCATGTTCAATAAATTATAACACATTTTTATTGTTACTACTGTGACTACTACTATTATTGTACTGCAAAATTATTTAACTCCTCACTGATAAGTGAGATAAACAGCATTATAAAGAGATGGAGATTCAGGAAATGAGCTATCAAACTCATCCATAGTAAGCCCTCAGTTAGATTTAAACTGAGTCTTATAAGCAGATTTACTCTTAATCAGCTGGCAACCCAGCACAGGCACAGCTGTTTGGACACTTAAATGACAATTTTAGCCAGGACAACATGAGAAGAGAAGAAGGTTTATCTTTTTCCTCATTGTTGTAGTTGGTTTTATTTGTTTTAAATCCCTTGTCATAGCTCCAGGGCTTCTCGAGTGCAGAGCCAGCTGGGAAGAAAAGCTCTCATAAGTACTCATTTATCCACTCCCACTGCATAACATCCTCAATATGCTGGAGGATACAGGGAAAATAAAATTACAGGTTACATTTGGCCAAATATTTCTGTCATTTCACATGTTCATTTTGGCTTTTCTTGCCATCAATCTGATGTATCTAAAAATATGGCTAAATTGTCCCTGAACAAGGCCACTCAGTTGGAGCTGTCTTAGTTAGATTTTGGAGCCTACCCAGATTTCAAAAGTTCATCTAGTTTCCATTTTCAGGAATGGATTTTTCAGTGTCATTCATATTGAAATGTGTCTGAAAAATGGATGAATTAGGGAGTTGGGGTAAGTGGCATTTCCTCTGGGGAGCATTCCTTTTGCAGGAACACAGTCACAGTCTGGAAAGAATTCTACTTGTCTGACTATATGATAATAACCTGTTTGGAACCTTAACCAAAAATTGCCTTTACGTGTTTGTGCTCTTTCTGATGTATATATCAGAGATCAGTTTTTGAAATTGGGAAAAATAAAACTAAACAAAAGGTATATAATGCTTTTATTAAGCTTTAAAACCAACTGACCCATATTTTAATGGAGAAAAATGGATAAAATAATACAGAACTGGGAGTTAGGGGAACTACATCAATTAATAATGTTATACAGCAGACAAATATAATGATAGTTGAAAGCAGCGGGTCTCTTAAAATTAACAAATGCATTAGAGAAGGTTGTTACCATTGAAAACATAGAGGGTGGTAGCAAGAGATGAGAGGGAAGTGAGAAGATTTTCATTGGGGTTAGACATATAAGTTCAAAAACAAAGTGATTTGTTGATATAAGAAAAATAATATTCATTTCAATTTACAAACTGAAAACTACTAAAAGGATATAATTGTGGAGATGTATGTGTAGTTGACCCTCTGTATCTACAAGTTTCTATCTGATATAATGGAATACTATAGAATGGGTGGCTTATAAACAACAGAAATTTATTTCTCACAGTTCTGGAGACTGGGGAGTCTAAAATCAAGGCACTGGAAGATCTGGTGTTTAGTGAGGGCCTGCCTCCTGTTTCATAGATGACCCTCTTTCCTCTGTGTCCTTACATGGTGGAAGGAACAAGAGAGCTCTCTGAGGTCTCTTTCATAAGGGCACTAATCCCATCAGTGAGGACTCCACCTTCATGACCTAATCACCTGCCAAAGGCCTCACTTCTAAATACCATTACATGGGGAATTAGGTTTAAACATATGAATTTTGGAGGGACACAAACTTTCAGTTTATGTTAATCTGGTGGTCTTAATTTCTTTACATAGATCCAATATTCTATCTGGAATAATGCTCCTTGTACATAAAGAACTATTTATTACATTTCTTGTATTGCATACTACTGGTCAAAATTAATTAATCTTTGGTTTACCTCAAAATGTCTTTATATTGTCTTCCTTTTTCTAACAGCATTTTACTTGATATGGGATTCTAGAATGGTGATATTTTTCCTCCCAGAACATTAAAAATGTCATTCCATACGGGTCAGTGCTTGCATTGTTCCTAAGGAAAAGTTGTTAGTATTTCTTATTGTTCTCAGGCACATAATTCCTTTAGCTCCCAGTTGCTTTTATTGTTACTTTTGAGCAGTTGGACTATAACATGCTAGGTATGGTTTTCTCACTGTTTATTCTTCTTGAGACTCATTGAGCTTTTTGAGTCTGTGGGTTGATATTCTTTACCACAAGTAAACTCTTTTTAGCATTATTTTTTCAAAAATTTTTTTCTCACTCATTTCTCTCCCCTTGATTTCTGACATTCAAATCACTGAAATGTTATGTTTTTTTGTATCTTCCCACAGATGATAGATTGTCTTAATTTTACCTGCTTTTTTTCCTCCCTCTAAATTTCTGTTTAGATAATTTATCTTTCTGTTTCTTCAACTTCACTGATCATTTCCCTTACATTTCTCAGTCTGCTGTTATCTCATCCCATAAATTTCTTATTGTAAGTATTTTACCCCTTAGTTTGAGAATTTCTATTTCATTTTGTTTTATCATTTCTATTACTCTATTGACAGTCTCCTTTTTTTTCAACCAGTACATTTATCTTTCCTAAAATATTTTAAATATTGATGTTTATATCTCATATCATAGTTCAAAAATTTCATTTGTGGTTCTCTTCACATTGTTTTTCTTAATTATAGGCAATAATTTTCTGCTTCCTTATATATTTTTAAGGTAAAAAATTTTAATATTTTGAATACTGCAGTGTTGAGAGTCTGGATTTGGTTGCCTTTCTTTAAAGAGTAATCAATTTTGTTCTAGGAGGGCAATTGATTTACTGCTGGATTAATGTGATATTAATCAAGCTTGATTTTAAGCTTTGTTAAAATAAGCCTAGGTTAGGCCTTACAAAATGATGTAAGTAGTTCTCCTTTCAAGGTATGACCTTTTGGAATCTCAGCTGAAAACCTAAGGTATTTAGCATGGTGTCTCTACTCTTTCAGGCTGAAATTCCTACATATCCTTGTATTTTTTAGCCCAAGTAAGCTCTGTTCAGTGCTCAGCTTCCCAGTAACTAGGCCTTATGCAATTTCATCTTGCATTTTCACAGTTTAAGGTTTATCCAAAGACAAACTCTGTTCAATAACCTCCTTTCCAATATCCTACACTCTAACTTCCAGCCGCTTCAGTAGACTGAGTTGAGAATTCTGCTTCATCAGCTCAGCAATATCGCCATGCTTTGCTTAGGCTTCATTTCCCTATATTGTTGTCTGGAAAGTACCTTAAGGAAGAAAGCTGGAATGACCGTAGGAATTACCGCATGTGTTTCTCTTCTGTTAAGAATCACATTCCTGCACTGCCTATTCTCCCATGTCTGAAAAGTGTTGCTTGTTATGTTTTGTCCTGCTTTATACTTATTTATGGTAGAAAGACTAGTCTGGTGTAAGTTATTATGTCATGGCCACAGTCAGAAGAGTTTTGGTTATTTTTGGATATATTACTTCAAGTATTGAGTCTAATGAGCCCAGTACTTAGACTGAGTCAAAAATCTACTCTAGTTAGAACAGTTTATTTTGATAGTTACTAACAATGACTAGCACTCAGTATATATTTAGGAAAGCATGTATACATCCATACAAAGAGCTTAGCAATGGGAAGTCACACTAAAACACATAAATCTAAGAACACAGTATCTTTTCCCTTTTCACATGGATATTTGATTGTTCTTTATTCATCTTAAAATATCCACCAATAAACTGTGCCAATAAGGCAGTTTTAATAAAAATGTTTTCTTTTAATTAAAGAAATGATGAAGTTATTTTCCATTGGTCTTTACAATAAATGAGAATGTGATCATATCTAGGCAATATTGGAATACCAGTATTTTCACTACCTATTTTAGAATTCAGAGATAATAGAAAATAAGAACCTTAAAAATCTTTGAGGTATATAAGTCATAGCAATATAATTTTAATTGAGTCACAATTATAAGATTGCACTATCAAATATAACTTAGTCTCATCATGGACAATTTCTGTCTTTGAGGTGAACCTCCATTTGTTTTTGCTATTTACAAAAATTAATAAACATAAACAGTGCTTTCAGGATTCTTTCATCAAATTAGGCTTTACTGTGTGCCTATTTTTGCATACCCATACATATGTCCTACAAATCAAGGCTTCTTATTCTAATCAGAATAGTGTGAGTTATCATTTTAAGACACATACTAAATAAGAAAGTAATTAACTAATTTCCCAATGTAGACACAGATTTATGATGTCCTTCATAGCTGTGTAACCAAAGATGTTTATAATTGAAGAGATGAATGTGTCATATTTTGTTAGAAAACCAAACATAATTTTTTTGCAGTTTACATGAAGTAGTGACCTATGGTCATTTTATTATTTTAACTAATAAACTGCACCACTTAATTATAAAATGGACTGACTTTGCTTTGTGGGTAGAAGGTGGCAAGAATAATTCATGTGATACTCATATTCTTCAATAACCTGTTAGTGGAAACTAAGGAAAAAGTGACTCATTATAAGTATTAGTTTGGAAATTATGGAGAGTTGGATATTAAAGAAACCTCGAGAAATTATTTGTTCTAGTCTTCTTCACTGTTAGGCTACTAAAAGGCAAAACATTCAAGATGAATTTTTGTTGATAATTTTCTAAATGTTTTAAAGAATCTGGAACACCAGTCCTGATAACCTGCTATTGCTTTATTTTAACCCATGTCTCGTTTGGAGTATTTATCTTGTTTGAACACTGATATTTGGTATTCCTTTAATTATGGTTCTTCATTAAAGGTAGTGGTGAGGGTGGGGCTGTGAACCTTTTTCTCTCTTCTAATTTAAGTAAAACTTGGAACTTACAATTATTTAAACATGTATTGCATCATACAAGCAATGCCTGATGAGAGGCATAGTTTCCTTCAATATCCCAGAGCAGTTACAGCCTCAGCCTTTCTTCCTTCATCTGTAGACAGATTTCTCTTTCCTTTGTGACCCTTCCTTCTGTCATCAGAGCCCTATTATCACAACGCTCTGTCCCTCTAGTATAGTCCCCCTTTTCATTATGGAGCCACCTGGAAGTCTTATCCCTACTACAACCTCATTCCCCACACTCATGCTGTTAGACCCAAAGCCAGAGAAACAGATATGCACATTAAGAGACCCTATAAGCTCTAACTAGCAGATAGTATAAATGCAAACTCACATACAATATACTCAAATAAAATGTTCTTTTAATTCAAGAGGTTTTTCTGTGTGTTCACGATATGTTCAAAAGTAAAGCTGCGAACGAGGCAGAAATAATTTCAAATTTATTCTTTACTGAGAAGATTCCCTACCTTTGTAAAAATGAAAATAACAACCATAGTGAAAAACCTATGGATCAGCAAATGCTCTGGTCTAAATATTTCTGTGGTGTTCATGCCACAAAATGCCTCCCTGTTCTGGCATTCAATTTTTCCTGTAATAGCACACAGAGAAGCAATGCCAGCTTGAAGTGCCAAATAAGGTATCCCTCCTAGGGTCTGGTAAGAATGGGACAATGCCAGCTTGAAGTGCCAAATAAGGTATCCCTCCTAGGGTCTGGTAAGAATGGGACAATGCCAGCTCACTGGGCACCACATGGAATTATGTTAGTGCTAATATCTTGATGTGCAACTCTGGGGAAATCAGAAAGCCAAGGTTTTGGGCTGTACAAATATGTCTTTCCAGGACTCTTTTTGACTAGTGAGGAGTATTTCAAGTATAGGAAAGTGTTGTAGCCAGTCCAATGCCTAGGATAGCAGATTATTTTCTATGAAGTTTCATAATTCAAAAGACAAAATGAAGTTCAGGGACCAAAGGTTGAAATGAACCAAAGATCTCTAATAAAGGCAAGTTATATTATTTAGAAGGATATATGTGGAGGTCCTAAATATTTTACAGGTTGAAATAAAATTCAAGGCTATGCCAATTCCCACCCCCACCCCTATTTCAAATATAATTGCTGAAGTCCTCTAAATATTACTAAAAAATAATGGAGCAACAGGATATGACATTTGAAAGAAATCCCACCACCTCTGCAAAGGATCCTCTCATGTCTCAGCCCCCCTGCTGCATCTGCTTCCTTCACAATTGGCACTTAGACTCTCTGGTCTCAGCAGCATCAGGCTGCCACTCTCATGGATGCAGGGCTTTAACAATATCTGCTTCATAGGTTATCCCTCAGGGAGAAAGGGGAGCTGCTAAGAGAGTGGAAGGAGGTAGGGAATGAGATAAGAAGCACCTTCCATTCTGCTGAGACCCCATCAGTCAGCCTCAGAACACATTGTTAAGACCTGCTGTGCTGACATTGTTAAGACCTGCTGAGCTGACAGAGGCCATGATTTCCAATGAGATGCAAAACAGAGGTTCTGACTTAACATGCCTGAAACAGATTCTTAGCACTTTTTGACAGAGAAATGATCCTGGTTATCTTGGCAAGAATCCATTGTGGTAATTGTATTTCTGTTCACCTATCCTCTCCCCAGAATTTTTACTATTAATGGGAATTCTTCTAATACATTATGAAGTGATACATTTAGCCACCACATTCCAAGCAGAGTATGTCCCCAAGATAGGAAGAGGAAAATAATAATAATAAATTTTTTTTCTCCATGTACTCATCTTTTGATATTTGTAATGTACTTTGTGTAAAATTCTTATAAGAAAATTCTATCATAACTAAGAAGGAGGGTATCCCACTTACTAAGAAAAAATTAAATAATAATATGAAAAGGTATTTATGAAAGTCAAGTGGGTAATCAGTAAAGAACCAAGAAAAACAAGGTCATTCCAGAGGAGTGAAAAAAATGTGAGAGTGCTTTCGGTTGTTTGGGGGAAGTGCATTATTTATATAAATGCACTTTTTTTAAACAACTTTATTGGAGTATAATTGCTTTACATTGTTGTGTTAGTTGCTGCTGTATAACAAAGTGAATCAGCTATACATATACATATATCCCCATATCTCCTCCCTCTTGCGTCTCTCCCTCTCAAGCTCCCTATCCCACCCTTCCAAGTGCTGACAAAGCACCAAGCTGATCTCCCTGTGCCATGCGGCTGCTTCCCACTAACTACCTATTTTACATTTGGTAGTGTATATATGTCCAAGCCACTATCTCACTGCGTCCTGCTTACACTTCCCCCTCCCCATGTCCTGAAGTCCAATCTCTACATCTGTGTCTTTATTCCTGTCCTACCGCTATGTTCTTCAGAACCATTTTATTTTTTTAGATTCCATATATATGTGTTAGCATACGGTATTAATTTCTCTATTTCTGATTTACTTCACTCTGCATGACAGACTCTAGGTCCATCCACCTCACTACAAATAACTCAATTTCGTTTCTTTTTATGGCTGAGTACTATTCAATTGTATATATATGCCACATCTTCTTTATCCATTCATCTGTCAATGGACACTTAGGTTGCTTCCATGTCCTGGCTATTGTAAATAGAGCTGCAATGAACATTTTGGTACACGACTTTTTTTTTTTTTTTTTTTTGTGGTATGCGGGCCTCTCACTGTTATGGCCTCTCCCGTTGCGGAGCACAGGCTCCGGACGTGCAGGCTCAGCGGCCATGGCTCACGGGCCCAGCCGCTCCGCAGCATGTGGGATCTTCCCGGACCGGGGCACGAGCCCGTGTCCCCTGCATCGGCAGGCGGACTCTCAACCACTGCGCCACCAGGGAAGCCCTGTACACGACTCTTATTGAATTATGGTTTTCTCAGGGTATATGCCCAGTAGTAGGATTGCTGGGTCATATGGTAGTTCTATTTTTAGTTTTTTAAGGAACTTCCATACTGTTCTCTATAGCGGCTGTATAAATTTAAATTCCCAGCAACAGTGCAAGAGGGTTCCCTTTTCTCCAACCCTCTCCAGCATTTATTGTTTGTAGATTTTTTGATGATGGCCATTCTGACCAGTGTGTGGAGATACAACATTCTAGTTTTGATTTGCATTTCTCTAATGTTTAATGATGTTGAGTATCCTTTCATGTGTTTGTTGGCAATCTGTATATTTTTTTGGAGAAATGTCTATTTAGGTCTTCTGCCCATTTTTAGATTGGGTTGTTTGTTTTTTTGATATTGAGCTGCATGAGCTGCTTGTAAATTTTGGAAATTAATGCTCTGTCAGTTGCTTCATTGACAAATATTTTCTCCCATTCTGAGGGTTGTCTTTTCCTCTTGTTTATGGTTTCTTTGCTGTGCAAAAAGCTTTTAAGTTTCTTTAGGACTCATTTGTTTATTTTCGTTTTTATTTCCATTTCTCTAGGAGGTGGTTCAAAAAGGATCTTGCTGTGATTTATGTCATAGAGTGTTCTACCTATGTTTTCCTCTAAGAGTTTTATAGTGTCTGGCCTTAAATTTAGGTCTTTAATCCATTTTGAATTTATTTTTGTGTATGGTGTTAGGGAGTGTTCTAATTTCATTCTTTTACATGTAGTTGTCCATTTTCTCAGCACAGCTTATTGAAGAGGCTGTCTTTTCTCCATTGTATATTCTTGCCTCTTTTATCAAAAATAAGGTGACCATATGTGCATGGGTTTATCTCTGGGCTTTCTATCCTGTTCCATTGATCTATATTTCTGTTTTTGTGCCAGTACCATACTGTCTTGATGACTGTAGCTTTGTAGTATAGTCCGAAGGCAGGGAGACTGATTCCTCCAGCTCCGTTTTTCTTTCTCAAGATTGCTTTGGCTCTTCAGGGTCTTTTGTGCTTCCATACAAATTGCAAAATTTTTTCTTTTAGTCCTGTGAAAAATGCTAGTGGTAGTTTGATAGAGATTGCATTTAATCTGTAGATTGCTTTAGGTAGTATAGTCATTTTCACAGTGTTGAGTCTTCCAGTCCAAGAACATGGTATACCTCTCCATCTGCCATCTGTTTGTATCATCTTTAATTTCTTTCATCAGTGTCTTATAGTTTTCTGCATACAGGTCTTTTGTCTCCTTAGGTAGGTTTATTCCTAGGTATTTTATTCTTTTTGCTGCAATGGTAAATGGAAGTGTTTCTTTAATTTCTCTTTCAGATTTTTCATCATTATTGTATAGGAATGCAAGAGATTTCTGTGCATTAATTTTGTATCCTGTTTCTTTACCAAATTCATTGATTAGCTCTAGTAGTTTTCTGGTAGCATCTTTAGGATTCTGTATGTATAGTATCATGTCATCTGTAGACAGTGATAGTTTTACTTCTTTTCTGATTTGGATTCCTTTTACTTCTTTTTCTTCCCTGATTGCTGTGGCTAAAACTTCCAAAACTATGAATTATAGTGGTGAGAGTGGGCAACCTTGTCTTGTTCCTGATCTTAGTGCAAATACTTTCAGTTTGTCACTAATGATAATGATGTTGGCTGCAAGTTTGTCATATATGGCCTTTATTATGTTGAGGTCAGTTCCTTCAATGCCAACTTTCTGGAGAGTTTTTTTTTTATCATAAATGGGTGTTAAATTTTGTTCAGAGCTTTTTCTGCTTCTATTGAGATCATCCTATGGTTTTTATCCATCAATTTGTTAATATGGTGTATCACATTGATTGATTTGAGTATATTGAAGAATCCTTGCATTCCTGGGATAAACCCCACTTGATCATGGTATATGATCCTTTTAATGTGCTGCTGGATCCTGTTTGTTAGTATTTTGTTGAGGATTTTTGCATCTATGTTCATCAGTGATATTGCCCTGTAGTTTTTTTTTGTGTGTGACATTTTTGTTTGGTTTTGGCATCAGGGTGATGGTGGCCTGGTAGAATGAGTTTGGGAGTGTTCCTCCCTCTGTTATATTTTGGAAGAGTTTGAGAAGGATAGGTGTTGCTCTTCTTTAAATGTTTGATAGAATTCACCTGTGAAGCCATCTGGTCCTGGGCATGTGTTTGCTGGAAGATTTTTAATCGCAGTTTTGATTTCAGTGCTTCTGATTGTTCTGTTTGTATTTTCCATTTCTTCCTGGTTCAGTCTCGGAAGGTTGTGCTTTTCGGAGAATTTGTCCATTTCTTCCAGGTTGTTCATATTTTATTGGTATATTGTTGCTGTAATAATCTCTCATAATTTTTTTGTATTTCTGCAGTGTCAGTTGTTACTTCTCCATTATCATTTCTAAATCTGTTGAATTGAGTCTTCTCCTTTTTTTTCTTGATGAGCCTGGCCAATGGTCTATGAATTTTATCTTCTCAAAGAACCAGCTTTTAGTTTTATTGATCTTTGCTATCGTTTCCTTCATTTCTTTTTCATTTATTTCTGATCTGATCTTTATAATTTCTTTCCTTCTGATAACTTTGGGGTTTTTTGTTCTTTCTCTAATTACTTTAGGTATAAGGTTAGGTTGTTTGTTTGAGATGTTTCTTGTTTCTTGAGATAGGTTTATATTGCTATAAACTTCCCTCTGAGAAATGGTTTTGCTGCATCCCATAGGTTTTGGGCCGCCTTATATTCATTGTCATTTGTTTCTAGGTATTTTTTGATTTCTTCTTTGATTTCTTCTTTGATTTCTTCAGTGATCTCTTGGCTATTTAGTAGTGTACTGTTTAATCTCCATTTGTTTGTATTTTTACAGGTTTTTTTCCTGTAATTGATATCTAGTCTCATAGCGTTATGGTCAGAAAAGATACTTGATACAATTTCAGTTTTCTTAAATAATACCAAGTCTTGATTTGTGATGCAAGATATGATCTATCCTGGAGAATGTTCCATGAGTACTTGAGGAGAAAGTGTAATTCTCTTGTTTTTGGATGGAACGTCCTATAAATATCAATTAAGTCCATTTTGTTTAATGTATCATTTAAAGCATGTGTTTCCTTATTTATTTTAATTTTGGATGATCTGTCCATTGGTGAAATTGGGGTGTTAAAGTCCCCTACTATGATCATGTTACTGTCAATTTCCCCTTTTATGGCTGTTAGCATTTGCCTTATGTATTGAGGTGCTCCTATGTTGGGTGCATAAATATTTACAATTGTTATATCTTCTTCTTGGAGTGATCCCTTGATCATTATGTAGTGTCCTTCTTTGTCTCTTGTAATAGTCTTTATTTTAAAGTCTATTTTGTTTGATATGAGAATTGCTTCTCCAGCTTTCTTTTGATTCCCATTTGTATGGAATATATTTTTCCATCCCCTCACTTTCAGTCTGTATGTGTCCCTAGTTCTGAAGTGGGTCTCTTTTGGACAGCATATATACAGGTCTTGTTTTTGTATCCATTCATCCAGTCTATGTCTTTTGGTCAGAGCTTTTAACCCATTATGTATATTCCTATTACCATTTTCATGTTTTAGGTTTGTTATTGTAGGTCTTTTCCTTCTGTTGTATTTCCTGCCTAGAGAAGTCCTTTAACGTTTGTTGTAAAGCTGGTTGGTGGTGCTGAATTCTCTAGCTTTTGTCTGTAAAGGTTTTAATTTCTCTGTCAAATCTGAATGAGACCCTTGCTGTGTAGAGTAATCTTGCTTGTAGGTTTTTCCCTTTCATCACTATAAGTATGTCCTGCCACTCCCTTCTGGCTTGCAGAGTTTCTGCTGAAAGATCAGATACTAACCTTATGAGGAGCCCCTTGTATATTATTTGTTGCTTTTCCCTTGTTGTTTTTAATATTTGTTCTTTGTATTTAATTTTTGATAGTTTGATTAATATATATCTTGGCATGTCTCTCCTTGGATTTATCCTGTATGGGATTCTCTGCACTTCCTGGACTTGATTGACTATTTCCTTTCCCATATATGGAAGTTTTCAACTATAACCTCTTCAATATTTTCTCAGTCCCTTTCTTTTTCTTCTCTTCTTCTGGGATCCCTATAATTCGAATGTTGGTGTGTTAAACATTGTCCCAGAGGTCTCTGAGACTGACTTCAAGTCTTTTCATTCTTTTTTCTTTATTTTTCTCTGCAGCAGTTATTTCCACTATTTTATCTTCCAGGTCACTTATCCGTTCTTCTGCCTCAGTTATTCTGCTCTTGATTCCTTCTAGAGAATTTTTAATTTCATTTATTTTGTTGTTCATCATTGCTTGTTTTCTTTTGTCCTTCTAGGTCCTTTTCAAACGTTTCTTGAATTTTCTGCATTCTATTTCCAAGATTTTGGACCATCTTTACTATCATTATTCTGAATTCTTTTTCAGGTAGACTGCCTAGTTCTTCTTCATTTGTTTGGTGTGGTGTGTTTTTACTTTGCCCCTTCATCTGCTGTGTGTTTCTCTCTCTTCACATTTTGCTTAACATACTGTGTTTGGGTCTCCTTTTTGCAGGCTGCTGGTTCATATTCCCATTGTTTTTGGTGTCTGCCTGCAGTGGCTAAGGTTTGTTTAGTGGGTTGTGTAGGCTTCCTGGTGGAGGAGACTGATGCCTGTTTTCTGGTGGATGAAGCTGGATCTTGTTTTTCTGGTGGGCTGGCCTGTGTCCAGTGGTGTGTTTTGGGGTGTCTGTGAACTTAGTATGATTTTAGGCATCCTCTCTGTTAATGGGTCAGGTTACTTTCCTGTCTTGCTAGTTGTTTGGCACTGTTGCTTGCTGTTCATTGAGTGGAACAGGGTCTTAGCATTGAGACAGAGATCTCTGGGAGAGCTCTCGCTGATTGATATTACGTGAGGCCAGGTGTTCTCTGGTGGTCCAGTGTCCTTAACTTGGCTCTCCCACTTCAGAAGCTCAGGCCTGACACCCGGCCAGGGCACCAAGACCCTGTCAGCCACATGGCTCAGAAGAAAAGGGAGAAAAAAAAGAAAGAAAGAAAAAATAAGTAAATAAAATAAAGTTAATAAAATAAAAAAAATTAATTATTAAAATTAAAAAATAAAGTAATTAAAGAAAAAGAAAAAAGCAACAAAACCAATAAACAAATCCACCAATGATAACAAGTGCTAAAAACTAAACTAAAGTAAACATATAAATCAGAAACTAGTCAGTCGCATACAGCACACCCCACGTCTACAGTTGCTCCCAAAGTCTACTGCCTCAATTTTGGGATGATTCATTGTCTATTGAGGTTTTCCACAGAAGCAGGGTACATCAAGTTCATTTTGGAGATTTAATCTACTGCTTCTGAGGCTGCATGGAGAAATTTCCCTTTCTCTTCTTTGTTTGCACAGCTCCTGGGGTTCAGCTTTGGACTTGGCCCCGCCTCATTGTGTAGGTCACCTGAGGGTGTCTGTTCTGTGCCCAGACAGGATGGAGTTAAAGAGCGGCTGATTAGGGGGCTCTGGCTCACTCAGGCTGGGAGGAGGGAGGGGTATGGAATGTGGGTCAGGCCTGTGGCAGCAGAGGGCAGCATGAGGTTGCAACAGCCTGAGGCTGGCTGTGTGTTCTCTGGGTGAAATTGTCACTGGATCACGGGACCCTGGCAGTGGTGGGCTGCACAGGCTCCCTGGAGGGGAGGTGTGGATAGTGACCTGTGCTTGCACACAGGCTTCTTCGTGTCTCCAGCAGTAGCCTTGGCATTTCATGCCATCTCTGGGGCCCGCGCTGATGGCCACAGCTTGCGCCCGTCTCTGGTGCTCATTTAGGTGGTGCTCTGAATCTCGTCTTCTCACGCACCCCAAACAATGGTCTCTCGACTCTTAGGCAGCTCCAGACTTTTTCCCGGACTCCCCTCCCTGTTAGCTGTGGCGCACTAACCCCCTTCAGGCTGTGTTCACATGCCAACCCCAGTCCTCTCCCTAGGATCTGACCTCTGATTCAGGAGCCTCAGCTCCCAGCCCCCACCCACCCTGGCTGTTGAGGAGACAAGCTTCTCAGGTTGGTGAGTGCTGGTCGGCACTGATCCTCTGTGCAGGAACCTCTCCGCTTTGCCCTCTGCACCCCTGTAGCTGTGCTCTCCTCCGTGGCTCCAAAGCTTCCCCCGCCCACCCCCTGTCTTCACCAGTGAAGGGACTTCCTAGTGTGTGGAGACATTTCCTCTTTCACGGCTCCCTCCCAGAAGTGCACGTCTCATCCCTATTCTTTGTCTCTGTTTTTTCTTTTGCCCTACCCAGGTACGTGGGGAGTTTTCTTGACTTTTGTGAAGTCTGAGGTCTTCTGCCAGCGTTCAGTAGGTGTTCTGTAGGAGTTCTTCTACATATTGATATATTTTTGATGTATTTTTGGGGAGGAAGGTGATCTCCACGTCTTACTCGTCCGCCATCTTGAAAGTCCTCTCCTAAATGCACTCTTTAATACCAATACTTTTAATTAGTTTAGATTACACATGAAATGCACAAATCCATTTTTCTCATAAAAATAACAGTGTTGGGGCTTCCCTGGTGGCGCAGTGGTTGAGAGTCCGCCTGCCGATGCAGGGGACACGGGTTCGTGCCCCGGTCTGGGAGGATCCCACATGCCGCGGAGCGGCTTGGCCCATGAGCCATGGCCATTGAGCCTGCGTGTCCGGAGCCTGTGCTCCGCAACGGGAGAGGCCACAACAGTGAGAGGCCCACATACCGCAAAAAAAAAAAAAAAAAAAAAAAAAAAAAAAAAAAAAAAACAGTGTTACCTCTATTCTGTTACATTTCTCAGAGAAAACCAATACTAGTAATTTGATTTGTTTCCTTTCAAAAAACATAGGT
The DNA here is from genome assembly GCF_949752795.1 of Hyperoodon ampullatus. Classification (NCBI taxonomy): domain Eukaryota; kingdom Metazoa; phylum Chordata; class Mammalia; order Artiodactyla; family Ziphiidae; genus Hyperoodon; species Hyperoodon ampullatus. The sequence goes on from NC_136928.1 coordinate 61,024,812, forward strand.
GTGTGCATAATTACATATATGCACCTATAAAAATGTATGTACATAATTTATGTTTGCACAAGTGCTACCATACTTTATTTAGGCTCTGTGTATTCTTCTCGCTTAATAGCATTTCTTAAAAATCTGCCACATTCTTGCACCTACCACCTTGTATATTGAGATTAGTGCTTCTTAAGCTAGTTACTGAAACAGAATTGCTGGGTCAATGGAAATGCACAAAGTAATTCTAAAGTATCTTCCGAATGATCTTTATAAGCATACCCATTAGGATTTTTTTTTAGATTTCTGTGCTAAATGCCTCTATAACTTTGTAGCTCTTTATGTAGAGCACCGTGACCAAATACTGCTACAGACCCACCCGTCAAAGCTCAGCTCAAAGGCACCTTCTGCTGAAGGCATCACTATAACTATAATCAATCTTTCTCACATGTGAAATTGTACAGTGCTTTACGTGTAATCTTACCCTGGCATTTACTATGGGTTCATTGCATTAGAGCCATTCATATGCAGAGTTTATCTCCTCCTTGTCCCCCAGTAAGCTGTAAGCCCCCGAAAGGCAATATTCATGCCGTCATTTTTATATTTGCATCCCCATATTCTATAGGTGTGTGCCTTGCTTAGGTTATTCTTCTATAAGTCTCTATTAAATGAATAAAAAGATGAATAAATGAATTCATGGTATAGCACTTCATGTTAGATCAATGCCTTAAAAATTCCAGGATATATCTGTTGTGTTGTCTATTGTCAGTTCCACGGAAGCTTGAGCTGATCGCGAGTGGTCATGGTTTAATCTGTTATCACATAATTGCTCCTTTATGCATCATGTTTTTACATCACTGTTAATGAAAATGATCCTGTATATTTTCAGGGTAGTCCTTGTCATACCTGAAGAAGAATCCTTGTGAACCCTGTCTGAATTGCTCCCTTTCACCAGCACTATTCTTAGCTGCAGTGAGAGATACTTTTGTTATTAAGTATTTTGAGTATGTACTTGATTCTGCCTGATTGATATGTCATCACAAAACCTTGACCTCCACCTCCACCCCCCAACCCAGTCAGCAACTTGGACATCAAAAATCACTCAAGATCTGGGTATCAAGATGCTACATGTCTCAGCAGATGCATGGAAGCCACTTCTCCTTCCTTTCCTCCCTCCTTCCTATTCTTTATTCCTTCTTTCATTCTCTCTTACTCTCAGAACTAGAATCATCAGAGAAAAGGGTGTGTTTGGAATACTTGAAAATATACTCGCATTAAGCCAGCGATATTATGGGGGACTTACAGATTTTTAAAGGAAAAATATTTTAGCATTCAAAAACTCATATAAAGTATCTAAAGCTGATTCAAATTAGTTTTAGGCAGACCAGCAGTATGGCTTTCAACACCTCCTATCTATCTCCCATTTGCAGTCTCTACTAAACCTTGTCATTTTAAGATTTTATTTTTAATGAATTTCTTCTCTTTAGCCTCTTCTATCTCTAGTAATGATAATAACTCTTTTATTATGAAACAGCCTATATTTGTATAAAGACCTGTGTTAATTCTAGTTTTTATTCTTAAAGAAATTTCTACATTGTAATTCCAATAATATGTTTTATATCTTCAATCTCTGTTATTAAACCTTGTTTAGACAGTAGATACATAATGGTGACTTATTAATGCAGACTGATTTAATTATTCTAGATACTACAGTCTGAATTTACTACAGTCAGCAAAACTCATTCAAGTTGAATGGTTCTTCTATAATGTTGAGCATCTTGATTACAAAATTGTAGAATATTAATTATAAAGTTGTATAGAATTTAAATATTCTATAAATAAGGGTTAGTCACAGACATGGTCCTGAAACATACCATACATTGAAGATTGGAATAGCACATTCAGTTGTGTAAAATATATTTATATGTTTTCTTCAAAAGTTTTAGAATTTTATTTTTGAGTAAGATTTTTTTTTTTTTTTTTTTTTTTTTTGCGGTACGCGAGTCTCTCACCGTTGTGGCCTCTCCCGCTGCGGAGCACAGGCTCCGGCTGCGCAGGCCCAGTGGCCATGGCTCACGGGCCCAGCCGCTCCGCGGCATGTGGGATCCTCCCGGACCGGGGCACGAACCCATGTGCCCTGCATTGGCAGGCAGACTCTCAACCACTGAGCCACCAGGGAAGCCCTTGAGTAAGATTTTAACTCAACAACTGATGATACTAATTCTGTTTTTCATGGTGCTATTTAGAAATATATAAATTTCTCCAGATTCTTATTTCTTTCCTGTTTATGTAACAAGTTCTTCGATTTATTTTTACTTTTCCTAGGAAGTTTTGAAACGTTTTTAACTTAACTAATGATAACATTAGCCTCATAACACCTTGTTACAGAAAACCTTCCCTGTACGAACATTATGATAATTAGATCTTCTATTAGATTGGCTCTAAAATTAATCTTGTGTCAGTTTTCTAAGTTGTTAGATTTAGAATCACAGTATTCTGCAACAAGTCTGCCTTGGGATTAGTTAAAGTCTAAAAAAAAAAAAAAAAAAAAGACCCAGCGCAGCCATAAATAAATAAATAGAAATTTATTTTAAAAATAAAAAATAAATTAATTAAATAAAAACAAAGTCTAGACATACACTATGTGCAGAATGCTATGAGTAATATATAATAATTTTATCTTTAATATCAGAAAAGGAAAAAAAATAAACCTTGGTCATTGCTTTAGGAGACTAGCCTTGCTCTTTGAAACACTTCTGGACATTTCTTGTTTTGAAATAATTGAGTATATGAATATATATATATATATTGCCCTCTGCCTCCAGTTCCTGGCACAGAGCTCCTAAAATCATTGTAATTTTCTAAATGATAATAACACCAGGGTAGTCCTAGTCGTACTTGAAGATGAGTCCTTGTGAATGCTGTCTCAATTGATCCCTTTCATGAGCACTATTCTTAGCTGCAGTGAGAGATACATTTGTTATAAGTATTCTGAGTATGTACTTGATTCTGCCAGGCTGATATGTCATCACAAAACCGTGACCTCCACCTATTATTCTAATATTTGGTTCTTTTACCCTGCACTCCAAAATCCCTTGGAATTTCCCGGGTGACAGGAGTGTCTTTTGTCCTATTGAGGTGACTGTTGGTGGACTCCTGGATAGTTTCAGGATGTGGGTTGATCCCCAGAAAGACCAAGCCATGATTAGAACCCTGGAAATATCTGCCCCACACCCCCATCCTCCAATGAGGAGGGAGAACCTGGAGGCTGAGTTAATGGTTGAACATGCCTCATGATGAAGCCTCCACAAAATTCCCCAAAGTGAAGAGTTCAGAGAGCTTCTGGGTTGGCGTACACATGAAAGTGCTCACAGAGAGGGTATAGAAGCTCCTTCCCACATCCCTTGTCCTATGTATCTCTTCATTTATGTCCTTTATTATATCCTTTATAGTAAAGTGGTAAATGTTTCTCTGAGTTCTGTGAGCCGTTCTAGCAAATTATTGAACCAAAGGAAGGGGTCCAGGGACCCCTAATTTATAGCCTGTTGATCTGAAGTACAGGTGAAAATCTGGGACTTACAATCAGTGTCTGAAGTAGGGGTGGGGCAGTTGTGTAGAACTGAGGCCATAACATGTGGGATCTGACGCTAACTCCAGGTAGATAGTGTCAGAACTAAATTGAACTATAGGACACCCAGCTGGTGTCACAGAGAATTTCTTGATGTAGGAGAAAACTCCCCACACTTTTGGTGACCAGAAGTGTCAGAAGTGAAGTGTTCTGTGTGAACAGTAAAGGAGGAGAACGCAGGAGTGTGTTTTCCCTAGACATCTGTTCAGTGTCTTATAGGAGGTGAGCAGAGGTCTTCAAGTCAGCTTTTGTGCCACTTTCTCAACAACCTCATCTTTCAGATTCTTTACTTGGAAATTTGATTGAACACTAAACTCAAACAGGTCTCCATTTATCTTAATAAAAAACTTCCTTTAAATCAATTTCTGCCCTTACAGCTATCAGAAATATTTTTCAAAAATATTTATTTTCTGCTTTATAAGGTTAATTGGAATGAAAGGCTGATATGTTTTCCCTTGAAAAATATTGGGCTTTTGACCTCTGCTTACAAAACAACTAACAGATATTTTATGCCTTCTTGATTTATTAAACAGATGAAACTGTCTTCTTTTTTTGAACCATACTTCTTTCTTTTCTGGTGAATTCTAAGCTTTGGACTATGTATCTGCTTTTCACTGCTTATTGCCTTTGCAAGACAATTCTGCTCCATGCAAATACTGAATACTAGCCTTGCTGCTATCCGTTAGAGACAAAGAGGATTCTTCTGAGGGCACTAATGTCTACCACTAGCTTAAGACTTCTAGAGAAAGGGGCTGAAGCATGTTTTTCACTACAATAATGGTAACAGAGACTTTGAAAATTAAGTAGATTTATTCCAAAACATTAAGCTACTTGGACCAACACTGGTAAAACACAAAGACTGTTAAAACACACACACACACACACACACACACACACACACACACACACACACAAGAGGGCATCAATGCAAGTGATATAGAGGGAAATAATTTGCATATTTGGGATGGTTGGAAGAAAGTCTTTGCCTTAGAAGAGATAGAAGAATGAGGAGAAATTGCTAGAGTAAAGCATTCTTTCCACATTAAGATTTAAATAAAGTATCACCTATTTTCTTTCCATTAGTTTTTTATTCTTCTTTTCTCACTGTATTCCATCCACTGAATGGCTACTCTGGTTTAGTTATTCCATGATATAATCTCCTCTTCTTCCTTCCCTTCACTTACTTTATCTTGCTTTCCCCTCTAATTCATCTTCTTTTCTTCCATCCATTCTCCTCTGGTCCTGTGTTGTCAGGTGAGATCTGATATCCTTGCATGCTCCAGCTCACTAAAGCAACTATGGTGGCATGTCATGACGAATACTTTATAATAATTTACTTGGTCATAAGTAGTGAAAAAACTAGCTTAAAACTCTAAATCAAAGCAAAGTTTCTTTTGTTTAAAAGACAGGGACCCTATAATTTTACTGAGTTATAACTCAATTTTTGTATAATCAACTAACTAAATATATTGGACTTCTTTTGTTAGCTTTTCCTTTCTTCTCAGCTATATTATACCTTCTTATTCATGGAAAAGATAAAATAAAATATGGTAGAGATATTAAACGGAGAACTATAACATCTGTATTGGGTTCTCATTTGAAAGTTTTTCACAGTTATATGTTGAGTTTTTTAATAAAGTATTTTATGTGGTGACTTGCCTAATTGTGTATGGGATATTTGATACCACTTATATTTAATGTTTTTAAATAAGTTCTAATTTAATATAGTCAGTGAGGTTACGGGTGTTGATTTGATTCAATATGAATAGCTCAAGTTTTGAAACTATATTTGTATTCAAACTACTTACTTGTAACTATCTGTATACAGGAAATGAGGCATCTCATTTCCTTTTCAAGCAGTTAATGTGAAATGCTCTTCATTTGGTATTAGGTTATATATTTCAAGCTTTGGGGCATACATTTTTCGTAATTTTTTACACAACTATAAACTTTAGCATTTTATACCCAAGGAAGCTGTCAACACTAATAATTTCTGGGAAAGTTTTGCAGACTGGAAGCATGAGTCTCATTGAGCTAAATTATCCATTTTGTTTTTGAGTTTCTGTGTCTTAGGTATATAGAAATGAATTGCCATGTGAGGAGAATCTCCAACGCATTATTTTAGTTCTTAATCTAGCAACATGTCTTTTCTCCATTTGGGGAAGATGAATTTCCCTGCGGCCACATTCCTTGAGGAAAACCAGAGCATTGGATGTGCCTTGACCCAGCTATATATCTTAAGACAGTCACTGCTGATTCACTGTACACAGTACCTTCTTCAATATTTAAACATATTTAAATACAGGCCTTCCCTGAGTTTAGTGACACTGCTATCCAAAGGCCCTATTTTCCTCCTTATTTCTCACTAATCACTCCTTGAACTGTGCTCTGGAACCACCAATCAATGTTCAAGAAATGCTAGTATGGCCAGGTGAATACTAACAGCTTGCATAAAATAGCTTATTTAATCTTTGAAACATATGGTATGAAGAAGAAAGAAATGCACATAGAATTTAAAGACTAAGGTACTAGGTAGACTCAATTTTATGCACTAGAACGTTTTTATTTCCTTTTTTCCTTCTCCTTCACCTTCTTTTTCTTTTTCTTCTTTTTTAAATTTTATACCACAAATATCTCTAACTTCACGCCAATGCCTTTGGAGCAGCATCCTCTTCAGAGTCCTTCGCAGGACACCATCAGGAGTAACTGAATTTGCCTGGCTAAACAGATGCATTCTTGACATCTCAGCTTATATAAGCAGACTTCTCTGTACATCACCCTTATACATACTCAAGCACACATGGCAAATATTGGGTAGTGCTTCTCTTTTACATGGACTCTAATGCTATTCTCTATTACCCACCAGTAGCCATCATCATTACTTTATTGTCATTGTTGACCTGAAACAAATAGACTGCCATACATTTCTCCAGCAAAGATGGGTTTGTTTGGGGTCAACAGAGAACTGCAGTTTAGAGTCTAAAATCATGGTGAGTCATGTGCAATTCTCCTCCCAGCAAGAGATGGAAAACACTTTATAGAAAGGAAAAAGAAGTTGGGATGGCTGTAGTAATCAAAGAGTCCGTGGCTTTTCATTGACTGAGTCCTTTTAAGGAAAGAGGAGTAGCCTTTCTTCTTCCTGTTTGGCTCTGCTATTGTCACAGAGTATGACAGCTTCCCCTTCTGGTCTCCTAACTCTAATTGAGGTTTCCGTTTAATAATTTTTTACATTATTATTTCCTATTTATTCATCTGGATCTCTCACTAAGCTCTCAGGGTAATGAAGCAGGCATAGTTTTGACCCTATTCATTCTAGTAGGTAAGGTATCTAGTACCGTGCATAGCATATAGTAGAGTTCAATAAATGTTTGTTGAATTAATAAATGAATGAAGTAATTAGGCAGGTGTTATTTCATATAACAGTCATAATTATGAAGATAATTTGAGAAACTAAAGCAAAATGGTCCTATATTCTTAGGAAAAACTTTTAAGACAGAGAAGCTTGCAAGTGTAGGAGAATGAGAACACATAATTAATTTTTGATTCTCAGAGCAAAGTCCAAATATATGTCAACCTCTTCATGTAATTTGTATGGTAACTGTCTTCCAGTAAACCCAAACTCAGCCCTCCATTTCCTTATACCACAAGATAGGCTTATTTTGTTTTCTGGTTTAAGTATTTTGTGAAAAATTGAAGCATTAATTTTTATAACAGCAAAACTAAGTGATAAGCCACTAGTACTATTATCAATTAATGAAACCTACAAATAAACAAGCAGTGAAAAACTTAATAGTGAAAGTGTTAATCTACAATTGCCTTGAAAAGTGCCTGTAAATTTTTTTCCTTCAGATTTTGCTGCCCAAAACATTATGGTAGAAGTAACATGGTGTTACAATAAGAAAGGTTAAAAAATATCATAGCCCAATATTTTAGAGTGTACTGCATCGTGAAAAGATATAAGGAATTCTCAAAACTTTCTACTGCTATATACTGGGAGCTCTGTATGAAATTGCTAAAGTGGTATTGATAGAAAAGAGGATAGTTTCATTTTTTTGTATGCTGTTTGTATGATTCTGTCTGTCCTGTGTAATTCAGATGTACAAATATAACAAATGAATTAGAAAAAGAACCATACTCAGTTTCCGGTTAGATTTGCTTACTGGGACTTTGCAGTAGGATATTACCTGTCCTTCATGCTCAGAGTCTGTCATGTTCACATTTTAGCTCTCAAAGTTCCACATATATTTCTTTCTACATGATACGTATCACTATATGTTTGTTAAACGAGGTGGAAATCAAAAGACAGTTGGAGTATATATAAAAAGAATTTAAAATATTTCTAAAGTGATTTGCAGTCTTTTAAGTATGTATTTACCAAAATATTTAGAAAATCTGACCTCTGTGGCTTATATGACCCAGCAATCAAAATATAACAAAGTGTCATCTGAAACAGTGTGTAAATCTAGAGGGTGTATAAATTTAATTTAGCTGCTTCTGCAAACCAAAAATGGGAAGTGTATTGAAATAGTTCAGAACATGGGCTTTGGTGTTTGATGACCTGGATTTTAATAACAGATCTGCCACTTAATAGGCAACTTTACTTTTGTAAGCATCAGCTTCTTTATCTAAAATAAGAGTATATTCCTGTCCTGCCCCTAGGTTCTTCAGAACCTTTTTTTTTTTTTTTAGATTTCATATATATGTGTTATCATACGGTATTTATTTTTCTCTTTCTGACTTCACTCTGTATGACAGTCTCTAGGTCCATCCACCTCACTACAAATAACTCAATTTCATTTCTTTTTATGGCTGAGTAATATAAAAAATAAAAATATAAAATAAAATAAGAGTAGACAAACACCCACCCTATAAGCTTGTTTTGAGTATAAATACAACAATAAATGCAAAATGTTTAGCACAGGACCTATCACTCACTAAGCTGCTAGATACATTTACCTCTTTTTTCCTCAACTTGTAGAAGGAAGTTGTTGATAAACAGGAAAAACAACATAAAATTACTCTGAGCATGCAATATAATTTTGAGGTAGCCAGTGTCCTTATTAACGTAGGCTTTAATATCAGAAAGTTTGAAGCCCAAACAAACTAGGAGATCTAGCATAAGTCACTTAAAATTTGTAGATTTCTATCTGTTAATTGGGGAAAACAATAGCTACTTTGCCTAGTTTAAGTAATTGCTGTTAAAGGGAATTCTAAAATACAAAGTATTAAACAAACGAAATGGACACAGAACACACTCCAGACTGTGCCAGTTTGTACACAGTGACTTGCAATTTTAAATTACTATGAGACATCACAGGATATTGAAAATATGGAACACAAGAGCCAGATAAGTAGAAAATTAGTTCTGGAAATAATGTTTGTTCAGATTGTTAGGGCAAGTCCATTTTTTCCCCTCAGGCAGATATTTTGAAGGTTGTACTAGCTTCATTTTCCAGAGAGAAGGGTAAAGAAAGGAAGTTAATCTTATCTCTTCATGTGTCACGTACCTTAGGACCTGGTCAATAAATATTAATTGATGAAGATGATATTGCAAGGACTATGTTTTGTGAAATTGATTCATAAAAGTCAGCCTTAGGCAGTTATAGCGATGTGGTTGGATGTTTCCAATATCTTTTATTTAACTCTTCTTTGTAAGATCATGTCGAAATAAATATGTTTAATTGGGATCCTGAGCGTCTATCTTTTTTCTTCTTCCCCTTTCCGCCCCTCCTTCCCTCCCTCCCTCCCTCGCTTCCTTTCTCTCTCCCTCTTTCTCTCCCTTCCTTCCTCCCAGCTCTCTTTCTGTCTCCTTCCCTTGACTGTTTATATAGTGTGCAATTAAACCATAACCTTATAGGATGGGGATAGCAATTAGATCAATTTCAATCTCTTTTTATCGTTAGCCCCTGAAAAGTCTTACCTAGCAAACCTAGAAAGTAGAGGAAAAAGGGACTTAAGCTAATGTTTTTTTCTTCCTATTGCCATTTACCATTCACAGAAACTCAAGGTTCAGCTGGTCTTTCTGAAAAGTCCATTTTGTGGAAAGTTGTATGAATGCCAGGACTTGTACAGACCGGCACTGGGCACCCTCAGCTTGGAGGGAACATGGCCCAGAGGCTGGTCTGAACTTGTTTTAAAAAATAGTTGCTTAAATCCTTGGAACACCATCTCAGCCCAACCTGTGCCTGAACCAGTCCCTGGAATAAATTCCTGCATTGTCTGCTGCCTCATTATTCCATACCCCTTAGGGACACACACAAAGGAATACTTAAGATCACAAAACATCATGATCTCGATAACTTATTTTTAAAGTTTTTGTTCATCCCAAGAGTTTTATTTTTCATGAAATGCAATTAATTAGAGAGGTAAGTCATGGAATTCCAGATTATAATGTCAAAATATTTACCATGGGGCTGCAACCTTGTGTAGTGGACAAAAAGCCCCTGCCTAGTAACATATTTCATTTTTATATAATTTAATATTGATTTTTCATGTTTTGTTTTCCCTGAAAGCCTAACTTTTGGTAGGTTTCTTGAATTATCAGCAGTTTTTTTTGGAGATTCCTACAACCACATAGTAAATCAATTCAACAGACAGGTTTGAGTCCGATCTATGTGCAAGGAGGGGGCAGGAATGAACAGGACAGCCTGTGAGAAGCTCAGGTGTGATGGAGAAAGTCAAGCTTACACATAACTAATATACCTAGTAAAAAGCCTTAAGCTATAGGAACAATACAAGTTTTCTAGAAGACTAGAAGGAAATATTGTTTTTGGCTTAGTGAGACTAGTGCTTTTTGTGGAGTATCTTCTTGAAAATTTTCTTCATTTCCTCTGTGGTAGTTTGGCTTAGATTTTCTAGCACTCCATCTTCTAGCATGGGATTTTTTGTTTACGTTGTTGAGAACTACCTATTTTTATTATCTCTTCCTGGATGTGCAAGAATTTGTCTTTGTTTCTGTTTCCATCTCCTGCTCTCTCTCTCTCTCTTTCTTTCATGTTTAAAATCATAACAGTTTACCAGGAAATGTCTTGGAATTCATGGCTTTGTATCAGTTATTCTGGAGACATGGTGTACTCCCTCCTCTAGACTTGGATTCAAGTTTTCTTTTTATTTCTGAACAGTTTTCTCACTTACAAATTAAAATATTTTTTGTTTTATTTTTTTCAACTTTTGTCTTCGTGAAGGCCACATCTCTCATTTTATGTATTTTTAACTTCTTATTCATTTCAGTCATTTTTTAAGTTTTTTTCTTTGTCTTGTCCTCTCTGGTATTTACCATCTATTTGATTGTATAGACTCTGTTTTTCTTAATCTCAGCATGACCTTCATTTTTGGTGCCATCTTATTTTTTTTTCTTCACCTTTTTTCCTTAGAAGCAATGTCAATTTATTTTTCATGTCCTTCCCCTCCCTGCCATGCCGTTTTCCTGTGTGTGTGTGTGTGTGTGTGTGTGTGTGTGTGTGTGTGTGTGAGAGAGAGAGGGAGAGAGAGAGAGAGAGGGAGAGAGAGAGAGGGGGAGGGAGAGAGAAAGGAGAGGGAGAGAGAGAGAAAACATGAGTGCTTTGGTTTGATTTTCCTTATTCCCAGATTTTCCTTATTCCTACAGATACAGGCCTGCTTACAACTCAGTCTTCTCCAATGGGCTTCACCTTTGGATAAGTGTTTCAGTGATGGGACATCTATAAATTCTTTTATTTATCCTAGCATCTTTAATCTGTAGTATCTAACAGGGTCCAAAGATCTTCATTCAACAGCCCATGCCCTTCAGTGTCATTGCTCCTAACAATGGTGTTGGTTCTGTCCCTCAGGGTGAGGCACCTGGCCTGGAACTCTCTGAGTTTTTCCAGTCTTGTGTGCATCTGCATCAGCAGGCATGTCTGCTCTACCCTTTACTTGTTCTGACAACTCTCCTCATACATTGGGCCTGTGGTTATAGTGTGCCCTAGATTAACTGAAGAGTTGATGTGTCTATTTCTCATCCTCCCTCTAAGCTCAGAGAGGAAAGGGGGATACACGTCCTGATCCTGTCAGTATAAATGTAAAGTCCCCAGAGTCTTTCTTTAAAGTTCTATCCATAATTTTATGACATTTGTTGGGATAAAATGGTAAAATAGAGTTGTCAGTTTTTGTAGTCAGGAATCTTCCCTGAGGATTATTGATTTGTCTTGCATACTCTTGACAGCACAAACACAGTGCAATAAAAAGAATAGTAGCTAAGGTTTGAGTGTGCTTACATAGGTACTGTCCTAATCCTTTACATGTATCAACTCATTTAATTTTCACAGTCACCTTATGAAGTAGATGCTATTCTAGGCCAAACTATCATTCAAGATTATGGAAATACATAGATTGGGGTTTGCAATGTGCAGTATAACAGATATTATGTTATATTTAGCAACATAACCTGGCCAGATTTATGATTTAACTTTTATTATCGCTAAATGTATTTCTCTGAGTCAGATAGAGTGGTGGAATTAATAACAGATATACATAACTTTCCTTTCCAATTGGTTTTTTAAAAAGAAATATGCTAATAAATAATGATCAGACTTGAGAGCGGAGGGACCAGGGAAGAGGTAGGCCCTGTGTAATTGACAGGAGCCACAGGGGTAACGTTGGATGGATCTGCCAGAGTAGCTGAATGTATGCTTTGCTTTATCAGAAAAAGCTTTGATGCCCAACTCAGTTACTCATTATCTCCTTGATGAGAAAAAGGTAAATAACTGAAACAAAAGCCTGGATCAGTAAATTTCTGATCTCATATATATGTGTAACATCTGATCCTTACCAGCTAGATCCCAGGGTTCTCAGTATGATAATCTTCTACCTTGGGATGCAGAATGAGCAGTAAGGCAATGAAGAGATTTGGGCCATTACCATGTATTCTTTTAAAATATTTTTCATTTATTCACTGCACCTGGTATGGAGGCCTACCCCTTATTTTCTAATTTGATGGCTGGCGATTACATGTGCTTAACTTAGTTGAAACATTCAGGTGGTCTCCAGGAAAAAATAAAATTGGCTGTCTGTCCATGAACTTAGCCCAGAAGCCATTCTATAATATTTCTTTTCTGCATTATTTTTAGTATCAAGTTCACATTGATTCATATGGTGCCTAACACAATAACTCTTACATAGCAGAAAATCTATAAATGTTTTTTGATTGAATGTAAATTCTAGCGTGGGTTAATTTAAAGTATTACCTTCTTTGTGGTATTTTGCCTGATCATAATTCTTGAGCAAGGTAAGTATAAGACTGACCATCATTATATGACTAAAGAAAAGAAAATCCATTGAGAAAAGACCCATAAATAACTTCTTAGACTTCTTGCTGTATAAAATATTCTAGCGGTTAAGATCACAGGCTTTAGAATCAGCTGAACCCTATTTGAATTCCAGATCTATTACTATTCCTTATTGTGAGAATTTAGATATGTTACTCAAGTTCTTTGAGTCTTATTTTCTTCATCTCTGAAGTGAGGTTAATAAATGTATTTCTGAGAACTTTGTGAGGATTATCAGAGAAAAAATGAATTAAAGCACCCATCCTTGAGGTTTTATATTTACTAAAGAAATAAAAGAGAGAATACTATCTCAAAAAACTTAAAGTTCAAAAATCTGAATATTCAAGTTGAAAACAGAATTCCTGAACTTCTACTAACGCTCTCTTGCTTTTTATAGGGCTAAAAGTGTTAGCTAGTCCAAGCTTGTACCGCTTGCCACAGGACGGGCCAATAAATCGAGAGATGAGCTTTTGGGACCAAGAGTAGTGACTTTATTCAGAAAGCCAGCAGACCATGAAGATGGTGGACTAGTGTCCCAAAGAACCATCTTACTGAGTTAGAATTCAGGCTTATTTTATACTAAAAGGGGAGGGAATGTGGCTTGTTGTTGCAGACTTCTTGGTGCCAGAATCCTCTGTTCTTACAACTGTCCACATAGGTCTGGTCACACTGTTCCTGTAAACCTCCAAAGTAGGCATTTCTAATTGTGAATCATTTATTAATTTGTTGTATAAGAGTAAGATGAGAAAACACAGTAAACAGAAAAATTAATTAAAAATAAATATTTTGAATAGGTATATTTTTACTTCTATCCAACTTCCTGCTCTTTAAAAGACTTCCAGTCCTAAATTTTACTTGGAAGAATTTAGTCAACAAAGCTAGTGGCTGCACTGCCAGAAACACAATTGCCTTATTTGGCAAGCAGCAAGTATTTCTCTTTAAGTGTTCACCAAACAGCACCATTTGGAGTGAGGAAGTATTGACACTGCTTTTAAAACATGCTCTTAAATATATATTTTTAAAACAAAGTCAATTTTAGTAAACTAGGTTGTTTTTCTCTTCCTTTTGCAGAAATTGAAGTTCAAAAGATTGTCAGTTATTTTTAAGTTTCATGAAGGAAAATGCCTGTACTCTTTATAATAGAAAAGGCACATGTTACCCAAACTCAAAGCAAACTAAACTGATTTTGCTGCAAAATTTTCAGGCTATAGCAACTTACTTGAAATAATCAGTTATTTATGTGTACTTCTTTCCTTTAACCAAATTTTTATCAGTGATTTAGAACACATTTATTAATGTTTCACTTAATAGTATGTATTAATGTTTCACTCAAAATGTTATTTGGTTTGAAAATAACAAAAAACCTGCCCCAGAGAATAAGAGACAGTAAATTTTAAAAATGAGAGGGTAAAAAATAGTATGGTCACTGTTTTATTTCTTTAAAAATCTGTGATTTAGGGGAAAGAGTACAGTGAATCATGAAACCCAATCTACCAATCAGGGCATTGAGACCTGGTGAGAATCATAAAGTGTGCTGGACCGTATTATGACTCATATAAAATGTGAATCCCTATCAAACCCTCTGAAATTGTGTGGCATCTGGGTCAATTTGAACCTGTGATTGGAGCTTCAACTTCATCATTGGAACTCTGTTTTCCTGTTAACTAACATATTAGTTAAGGGTATAAGAATTATAATTAAATCCAGGTCTGACCTTCATTAGTTGCAGGTCCCCAAATTCCTAAAGCACCACTTTCCTTATCTTTACAATGGGAATAAGAAAATAATAAGTAACTCTCCCAGGGTTGTTATAAGCTTTATATTTTTATTGGAGTATAATTGCTTTACAATGTTGTGTTAGTTTCTGCTGTGCAATGAAGTGAATCAGCTGTATGCATACCTATATCCCCTCCCTCTTGGACCTCCCTCCCACACCCCCATCCCACCCATCTAGGTCGTCACAGAGCACCGAGCTGAGCTTTCTCTGCTTTATAGCATGTTCCCACTAGCTATCTAATTTATGCATGGTGGTGTGTATATGTCAACGCTAATCCCCCAGTTTGTCCCACCTTCCCCTGCCCCCCTGTGTCCACATGTCCATTCTTTATGTCTGCGTCTCTATTCCTGCCCTGCAAATAGATTCGTCTCTACCATTTTTCTAGATTCCACATATATGCATTAACATATGATATGTTTTTCTCTTTCTGGCTTACTTCACTCTGTATGACAGGCTCTAGGTCCATCCACATCTCTACAAATGACCCAATTTCATTCCTTATTATAGTTGAGTAATGTTCCATTGTATATATGTACCACATCTTCTTTATCCATTCATCTGTCATCGGACATTTAGGTTGTTTCCATATCCTGGCTTTAAATGAGTTAAATAGTAGAAAATGCTTAGCACAGTTGCTTGCACATTCAGCTCTCAGGAAGTGTTAGCAATTGTGATATAGCCAGGGCAGGAGTCTTAACACAGAGATACTCTGCCTATTGTGGGACTTCCAACACCCGTCCTCTCATTCTTATGGGAGGATTTTCCCTTCTACCACCACAGGATAGATAGCTTATCCCTCCCTGGAATGGCCAATAATCTCATTAACTAAGAAAGGAAATATAAAAGGAAGAAATTTAGGGTTTATTTCCTTAGTTTTTATTGAAAGAAAAATGTTGCCTTTGGCTGTATTATTTTGGCAGTCCTTGCATGTGAAAAGAAAGGGAGAGCTATGGGTTCCTAAACTGAATGTTGTAAGTGAATTTAACCACTTGAAAAAATAATTTCCATGGCAGCAATGCATTAAAAATGAATAGTAACAATGAGCATCTACAAAAAAAAATTCTTTCAATTTATAAATTGATTATCTCATGTATTATCTTTTTTAATTCCTATATTCTTATATTTAGATATTATTATCATTATTATTTAACCAGATAAGAAATAGTGTGATTCAAAATATTAAGTGACTAGCTTATTATCCCATAGCTGAGGCTTCTAGCTATGTTTATATATATATGTGTATACATACACACACATATTTGTGTATTTATAAAATATATGCATATATGTACATATTTATATGTGTATTATATAATGTGTATGTACACACATGCATACATATATGAATATATATTAATATATGTGTATATTCATATTCATATGAATATACACATAAATGTATAAAGTGGGAGAGAGGGTATACTATGTTTGCAAATGTATTGAATATATTTACTGAATATATTCTGGCAAGTATGAACACAAAATTGAGATTAACATGACAATGTTAGTTGTAAAAATAAAGAATTCACATATACAAATTATACTTGAAGAAAAACTTAAAATAATTGTCCTAGCTCCCTTTACTGAAATGATTTATAAAATTTCTGATATGTGATTCAGGTGAGTAAATAAATATACTGCTCATATAGGAGCAACTGAATTATTAGATTCATTTTATTCATATCTAATTTTCTCAAAGAATATAAGCAATTTTAACAAATTGAATTCATTACTTACTCTAAATTGAATTAAAGTGATTTCTTGTATTTCTTATGTGGAAGAGGTCACTGGGGTTTTCTTTCCTCTCAAATACAAGTTATGAATCCATTTTCTTTCTTTGATTGATTATGTGTGTAATGAAAGGCTTTGAACAGAATTCAGAAAACATCTCAAAAGAAAATTAATATTTAGACATTATTTAAGTCAAAAAAATGAAATTTTGTGTTACACTATGAAATGAAAGTACAATTACTGAGCACTAATATGTGAGTTGCTTTCATTTATATTGCTTAGTTTAATACTGACAACATACCAATGTGGTAACTGTTAACCTCTTTTGAAAATGAAGAAATCAAGTCACAGATAAGTTATTCACTGAGCATAAGATTGCACAATTAGTAAATGCAATTCTGCATTCAATTCCATATTTTTCTGATTCCAAAGAACATGTTATTCTCTTTTACAGAATTACTCATTTTTTTTAATTGAAGTTGTCAACCCATAACCATTTTAACAAACCAAACAGATGAAGGATTGACATTTTCATGTGGCCACTTCTTTATTCTTTCTGGGTTTCCCACTCTCTGAGTTCTCAGCTCTCTAAGAATTTCTGAGTGAGTGTTAGTCAGTATTACAATCTTATGTAGCAGTTGGAGACTAAATCCCCTGTTAGGGAATTCCCTGGCAGTCCAGTGGTTAGGACTCCATGCTTTCCCTGCTGAGGATGGGGGAACTAAGATCCCACACAAAAAAATGTAGACTTGGGGCTTCCCTGGTGGCGCAGTGGTTGAGAGTATGCCTGCCGATGCAGGGGACACGGGTTTGTGCCCTGGTCTGGGAGGATCCCATGTGCCGTGGAGCGGCTAGGCCCATGAGCCATGGCCGCTGAGCCTGCGCGTCCAGAGCCTGTGCTCTGCAACGGGAGAGGCCACAACAGTGAGAGGCCCGCGTACTGCAAAAAAAAGAAAAAAAAAAAGAAAGAAAAAATCCCCTAAGTTACATTCTGCCTCTGCCATTTATTAGGTTGATGACCTTGAAAACTTTAACAGATTTCTGAGCCTCATTACTTCTAAACTGTGGTATTTCCCAAAGAGTCTAAGTTCATCCATCAGTTTGTCCCATATCCACTGAGAGTTTTATGTTTCTCACATGCTTTGCCTGGCCACACTTTATAAAGTAGATCCACCACCAACACCCAGAAGTTTATTCTATAATGTATTACATTTTGAAATTCTTTCACTTATTTTATTTACTTTTTTTTTTGTCTCTGTGGAATTAGGGACCTTGTCTGCATGATCATTATTTTATGCCCTGTGTCTAGTACTTTTCCTGGCATGAAATCAATACTCACAAACTATTGACTGAATGCAGAAATGATTGAAATTACTAGTGTTCAGTTTGAGTCAAACTAGAAAAACAATAACATTAACATATTGTTTCCTTAACCTTATTCTGATTGGTGTGTGGGACATATTATA
This sequence comes from Hyperoodon ampullatus, assembly GCF_949752795.1. NCBI lineage: Eukaryota > Metazoa > Chordata > Mammalia > Artiodactyla > Ziphiidae > Hyperoodon > Hyperoodon ampullatus. The sequence goes on from NC_136928.1 coordinate 61,042,677, forward strand.
ACTCATTTGTCACTAAGTGAGGTGGAACATTTGTATTGATTTAGTGTTAAGATCTGCTATTTTCCTCATGTAAACCTGTTTCTTAATGGTGTGACCACACAAAATATTTCTAAATATTCCAAGAAAAACTGAAATAAGACAAAAAGTGCTGTGTAATAGTGTTGACATCTCTTAGAAGCATAAAGTAAAGAGAAAAAACAATAAAAAAGACAAGTTCTGAATAAAACTTGTTATGGTGGATTGACACTCTCCTTTGAGAGTTTATTTCTAAACAAAACTAAGTATTGTAAACTCTTCAAGATACAGTAACAATTGGAATATTAAAGCACTTAACATTTTAAGACTAGCATACAGACTTATTTTTATGTGCTTAACTGTCAAATGTCCTGGGAATTATGAAGACAAGTCCTTCAGCAACTATCATGTATGAATCATACAACATGATTTTATTAGACTTTAAAATGTTTATTATTTTCTTTAGACTCTATAATAAAGACTATTAAATAATATTTTCACATAAATATAAAATAAATAGTGCTACTCCTTTATAAAATAATATGAAACATCTTTTTGCAAATTAATACAGGCTGGTATAATTCTACTCTAATCAATATTGAAATACATTTACATTTAGTCACCAGGCCTTCCCTGTGTTTAATGTTACTACCATCCAAAAGCCATATCAAGTTGGGAAGAACTGACATGTTGACAATATTGAGTCTCAGTATTCATGAACGTGGACTACTTCTCTGTTCGTTTAGTTCTTTGAATTCTTTCAGCAAAGTTTTATAGTTTTCCTCATAGAGATCTTGTGCATATTTGTTAGATTTATACCAAAATATTTCATTTTTGGGGGTGCAAATGTAATGGTGGTATGTTTCTAATTTTAAATTCCACTTGTTCACTGCTTGCATATAGGAGAGTGATTAACTTTTGTATATTAATATTGTATCCTGCAACCTTTCTATACTAACTTATTAGTTCCAGGAGGTTTTTTTTTATGCCAATTTTTTTAGGTTTTCTAAAGAGATGATCATGTCATCTGCAAGCAAAGACAATTTTATTTCTTCTTTCTCAGTCTGAATACTTCTAATTTCCTTTTCTTGTCTTATTGCATTAACTAGGACTTCTAGTATGATGTTGAAAAGCAGTGGTTAGAGGGGATACCCTTAATTTGTTCCTGATTTTCATGGAAGAGCTTTTAGTTTCTCACCATTAAGAAGAAATGTTTTTGATAACCTGGAAGACATATTACAAATGATATTGAGGAGGCATTTTGAGATAATTGAAGGTACTGTTGACCTATGAATTCCGTGCAACAAACCTTATAAGGTACTCACTAGCTCAGAAAACCAGTGAGTCTATAATACTCAATCTGTTCTTTTTTAAAAAAAAAGTTTTGCATAATTTTGAGTAGTCAACAATTTGTCCTTAGGTAATAATAGCTAACATCATACTCAACACTGAAAAGTTGAAAGCTTTACCTATAACTTCATGAAAAAGATAACAATGCCCACTCTCACCACTTTTATTCAACATAATACTGGAAGTCCTAGACAGAGCAATTAGGCAAGACAAAGAAATAAAAGGCATCCAAATTAGAAAGGAAAACAAAATTGTTGTTATTTACAGATAATATGATCTTATATGTTAAAAATACCAAAGACTCAACCCCAAAACTATTGGAACTAATCAACAAATTTAGTAAATTTGTAGGACATAAAATCAATATACAGAAACCAGTTGCATTTCTGTAAATACTAGCAACAAAATATCCAAAAAGGAAATAAAGAAAACTATCCCATTCACAGTAGAATCAAAAAAATAAAATACTAAGGAATAAATTTAACCAAGGAAGAGAAAGATCTGTACGAATAAAGCTACAAGGCTTCAATGAAATAAACTGTAGATGACACAAACACATGAAAGCTATCCCATGTTTATGGATTGTAAGAGTTAATATTGTTAAAAAAAAAAAAAAATATATATATAGTATGAGTCTTACAGCTCTAGAAACAGGTGTCAAATAGTATGTGAGTTTTTGTGGCAAATTTCTTGTCTATGCTCTTGATTGTTTTCGTCTTCTAACTTTTTAAGCAACTCTATAAGGTATAAATTGTATACCGTAAAATTCATCCATCATAAGTGTATTATTCAATAACTCTTACTGCAAAGAGTTGTACAACTATTACCACACTCCAGTTTTAAAAAACTAACATCACCCCTCAAATTTTCATCATGTCCCTTTACAGTCAGTCTCTGCACCCTCCGCTAGACTAAAGTGACCACTGATCTGCTTTGTGTCTTTATAAATTTACCTTTGCTAGTAATGTCACATGAATGAAATCATACAACATGTAGAATTTTATTTCTGGCTTCTTTCACTTAATACAACAAATTTGACATCCGTCCATGTTGCACATGTATCAACAGTTGGTTCATTTTTATTGCTGAGTTGTGTTACATTGGATGGATACCTCATATTTTGCTTATTTACTCACTTGTTGAGGGGCATTTGCGTTGTTTCCAGATTTTGGCTAACATAAATAAAATGGTTACGAATGTTTGTGTAAAATCCTTTGTATGAACAATCTCCTTTCATTTATATGGGTAAAGACGAAGGATTAGAATAGCTGTTTCATGTGGTAGATGAATGTTTAATTTTTAATGAACTGCCAGTTTTATTTTCCAAAGTGACTGTAATGTTTTACATTCTAAAAGGCAATGTATGAGGGTTCCAGTTGCTCCACATCCATGAAAAATTTGGTCTTGTCAGATTTTTGGTTATAGCCATTCTAATGGGTATGGAGTAGTCTTTAATCTTGGTTTTAATTAGCAAATTAGTGGATCATCTTTTCATGTGTTTATGAACCAGTCATATATATTCTTTTTTTTTTTTTTTTTTGCGGTACACGGGCCTGTCAATGTTGTGGCCTCTCCCGTTGTGGAGCACAGGCTCCAGATGCGCAGGCTCAGCGGCCATGGCTCACGGGCCCAGCCACTCTGCGGCATGTGGGATCTTCCCGGACTGGGGCATGAACCTGTGTCCCCTGCATTGGCAGGCGGACTCCCAACCACTGTGCCACCAAGGAAGCCCAGTCATATATATTCTTTCGTGACATGTCTATTCAAAACTTTTGTTCTTTTTTTTCTTTCAGTTTTATTGAGTTATAATTGACCTACAGCACTGTACAATTTAAGGTGTACAGCATAATGATTTGATTTACATATATCATGAAGTGATTATCACAATAAGTTTAGTGAACCCCCATTATCTCATATAGATACAAAATTAAAGAAATAGAAAAAAATTTTTTCTTGTGGCAAGAACTCAGGATTTAATCTCTTAACAACTTGCATATATAGCATATAATAGTGTTATTTATCATTCTGTACATTACATCTCCAGTGCTTATAACTGAAAATTTTTACCTTTTGACTGGCTCCATCCAGTTCCCCCTCCCCTAAACACCCTCCTCTGGTAGCCACAAATATAATCTCTTTTTCTATGACTTTGTTTGTTTTTGAAGTATAATTGACCTAGAAGACTATGTTAGTTCCTGGTACACAACATACTGATTGAATATTTCTATACATTTCAAACCAATCAGAACAATAAATTTAGTTATCATATGTCACCATACAAAGATATTACATAGTTATTGACTATATTCCCCATACAGTTCATTTCCGACCTGTGGCTCATCTATTTTTGTGACTGGAAGTTTGCACCTCTGAATCTTCCTCACCCATTTCTTTCCTCCCTCCATCCCTCTCCCCTCTGGCAACCACTTGTTTGTTCTCTATGAGTTGGTTTCCATTTTGTTATGTTTGTTCATTTGTTTGGTTTGTTTAGATTCCACATATAAGTGAAATCATACAGTATTTGTTTTTCTCTGTCTGAGCATCACTTAGCATAATACCTTCTCAGTCCATCCACATTCTTGCAAATGACATGATTTCATTCATTTTTATGGCTGAGTAATATTCCACTGTGTGTATATAGGCAACGTATATATGGGTCTCATTTTTTGTTTTTGTTTTTTTTAATCCATTCAGCCACTTTATGTATTTTGACTGGAGCATTTAGTTCATTTACATTTAAAGTAATTATTGATAGGTATTGCCATTTTGTTAATTGGTTTGGGGTTGTTTTTGTAGTTCCTTTTTTGTTGTTTTTTTTGTTGGTCCTTTCTTCTTTTGTTTGCTTGTGATTTGATGAGTTCTTTGAATATCTTTGCGATCAGTACCTTGAACTCTTTATTAGGTAGATTGCCTATCTCCACCCTACTTACCTCTTCTTTTGGGGTTTTATCTTATCTCTTCATTTGGAACATGTTTCTCTGTTGCCTCATTTTGCCTCATTTGCTGCTTTTATTTCTATGTATCTGGTAGGTTGATTATGTTTCCCAACCTCAGAAAAGTGGCCTTTTGTAGGAGACATCTTATGTATCCCAGCAGCACACTCCCCTCTGGTCAGCAAACCTATATGCTCTAGGGATGCCCCCATGTGGTCTGCATGGGTCCTTCTGTTGTGGTAGGCTGACTACTGTGCATGGTCTTAGAGGCATGGCTGGCCCCTATTTCGGTTGGTTGCCAGGTCTTGCCTTGTGTGGAGACTGTTGGCCACTGGTTGGTGGATCCAGTTTACAAGGTTGCTGGCTGCAGAGCTCCAGGGGTCCTTGGGGCTAGTGCTGGCCCACTGGTGGTTGGAGCCAGGTTTTGGGGTGGGTGGTTGCAGAGCCAGGGTCCTGGATCTAGTGTTGGCCTGCTGGTGGGTGGAGTCACCTCCTGACATGGCAACTGCAGGGTCTGGGATGTCCCAAAGCTGGTGCTGGCCTGCTGTTGAGTGGGGCTGGATCCTGGGGCCGCTGGCTGAAGGATCTTAGGTTTCTTGGTGCTGGTGGCAGCCTGCTGGTGGGTGGGGCTGGGGTCAGGGGTGTCCTGGGGCTAGCACCTTCTCACTGGTGAGCAGAAACCCATAGTCTCTGGCTTCAGGCCCTTGGGTCCCAGAGCTGGTGTCTACATGCTGATGGTTGGGGCTGGATTCCAGGGCTGCTAGCTGAGGGGCCCAAGGTGTCCCAGAGCTGGTGTTAGCCTGCTAGAGGGAGGAGCCAGGGCACAGGGGGTCCTGGGGCGGGTGCTGGCCTGCTGGTGTGTGGCTTGGGTCCTGACACTGCAAGCTGTCTGGCTGAGGTGGTCCTAGAGTTGATGCCTACCTACTGGTGGGTGGAACCAGGTCCTGGGATCTCTGGCTGCAGGGCCCTGGGCATCCTGGGGCTAGTGCTGGTGCAGTGGTATGTGGGGCTGGGTCCTGGGCTATCTGGTAGACAGGCTGGGTCCTGGGATTGTTGTGGGTTTAGGGTGGCTCTTAAGGCAGCAGGCCTACTGGTGGGTGGGGCTGTGTCTCTGCTAGCTAGATGCTTGGTTTGAGGTGTCCCTGTACTGGTGTTGATGGGCTGGTGGGTGGGGCCAGGTCCTAGTGCTAATAAGCTAAAGGGAGCATTCCAAACTGGATTTGCCAGCACCATTGTCCATGTGGTAGAAGGAGCTCCAAAAAGTCTGTGTCCCTAGGGTAAGCTCCAGTTGCCCCCTGCCTCTCCCGGAGACTCTTCAAGATCAGCAGGTGGATCTAATCCACACTCCTTTCAAATCATTGCTTCTTCCCTGGGTTCTAGATCATGTGAAACTTTCTGTGTGCCGATTAAGAGTGGAGTCTCTATACCCCACTGCTCTCTAGCTCTTCCAAAAGTAAGCCCTGCTGGCCTTAAAGCCAAACAGTCTGGGGACTCATCATTCTGGTGCAGGAAACCGAGGCTGGAGAACCCAATATGGCACTCAAACCACTCACTGTTTGGGGAGAACCCCTGCTATTATAATTATACTCCTGTTTGTGAGTCTCCCACTGAAGGATATAGGCTTTTTTTTAATAATATCTTTATTGGAGTACAATTGCTTTACAATGGTGTGTTAGTTTCTGCTTCATAACAAAGTGAATCAGCTATACATATACATATGTCCCAATATCCCCTCCCTTTTGTGTCCCTCCCACCCTCCCTATCCCACCCCTCTAGGTAGTCACAAAGCATCGAGCTGATCTCCCTGTGCTTTGCGGCTGCTTCCCACTAGCCATCTATTTTACATTTGGTAGTGTATATAAGTCCATGCCACTCTCTCACTTCGTCACGGCTTACCATTCCGCCTCCCTGTGTCCTCAAGTCCGTTTTCTACGTCTGGGTCTTTATTCCTGTCCTTTCCCTAGGTTCTTCAGAACCTTTTTTTTTTTTTTGGATTCCATATGTATGTGTTAGCATATGGTATTTGTTTTTCTCTTTCTGACTTACTTCACTCTGTATGACAAACTCTAGGTCCTTCCACCTCACTACAAATAACTCAATTTCATTTCCTTTTATGGCTGAATAATATTCCATTGTATATATGGGCCATATCTTCTTTATCCGTTCATCTGTCGATGGACACTTAGGTTGCTTCCATGTCCTGGCTATTGTAAATAGCGCTGCAATGAACATTGTGGTACATGACTCTTTTGAATTATGGTTTTCACAGGGTGTATGCTCAGTAGTGAGATAGTGGGGTCATATGGTAGTTCTATTTGTAGTTTTTTAAGGAACCTCCATACTGTTCTCCATAGTGGCTGTATTAATTTACATTCCCACCAACAGTGCAAAAGGGTTCCCTTTGGTCCACGCCATCTCCAGCACTTATTCTTTGTAGATTTTTTTGATGATGGCCATTCTGACTGGTGTGAGATGATACCTCACTGTAGTTTGGATTTGCATTTCTCTAATGATTAGCGATGTTGAGCATTCTTTCATCTGTTTGTTGGCAATCTAAATATCTTCTTTGGAGAAATGTCTGTTTAGGTCTTCTGCACATTTTTGTATTAGGTTGTTTGTTTTTTTGATATTGAGCTGCATGAGCTGCTTGTAAATTTTGGAGATTAATCCTTTGTCAGTTGCTACATTTGCAAATATTTTCTCCCATTATGAGGGTTGTGTTTTGCTCTGGTTATGGTTTCCTTTGCTATACAAAAGCTTTTAAATTTTATTACATTAGGTCCCATTTGTTTATTTTTGTTTTATTTCCATTTCACTAGGAGGTGAATCCAAAAGGATCTTTCTGTGATTTATGTCATAGGTTGTTCTGCCTATGTTTTCCTCTAAGAGTTTGATGGTGTCTGGCCTTACATTTAGGTCTTTAATCCATTTTGGGTTTATTTTTGTGTATGGTCATAGGGAGTGTTCTAATTTCATTCTTTTACATGTAGTTGTCCACTTTTCCCAGCACCACTAATTGAAGAGGCTCTCTTTTCTCCGTTGTATATTCTTTCCTCCTTTATCAAAAATAAGGTGTCCAGGGCTTCCCTGGTGGCACAGTGGTTGAGAGTCTGCCTGCCAATGCAGGGGACACGGGTTTGTGCCCCGGTCTGGGAAGATCCCACATACCGTGGAGCGGCTAGGCCCGTGAGCCATGGCCACTGAGCCTGTGCGTCCAGAGACTGTGCTCCGCAATGGGAGAGGCCACAACAGTGAGAGGCTTGCATACCGCAAAAAATAATAATAATAATAATAAGGTGACCATATGTGCATGCTTTTATCTCTGGCCTTTCTGTCCTGTTCCATTGATCTATATTTCCTTTTTTGTGCCAGTACCATCCTGTCTTGATTACTGTAGCATTGTAGTATAGTCTAAAGTCAGGGAGCCTGATTCCTCCAGCCCCGTTTTTCTTTCTCAAGATTGCTTTGGCTATTCGGGGTCTTTTGTGTTTCCATACAAATTGTGAAATTTTTGTTCTAGTTCTGTGAAAAATGCCAGTGTAGTTTGATAAGGATTGCATTGAATCTGTAGATTGCTTTGGGTAGTAGAGTCATTTTCACAATGTTGATTCTTCCAATCCAAGAACATGGTATATCTCTCCATCTGTTTGTATCATCTTTAATTTCTTTCATCAGTGTCTTATAGTTTTCTGCATACAGGTCTTTTGTCTCCTTAGGTATGTTTATTCCTAGCTATTTTATTTTGTTGTTGCAATGATAATTGGGAGTGTTTCCTTGATTTCACTTTCAGATTTTTCATCATTAGTACATAGGAATGCCAGAGATTTCTGTGCATTAATTTTGTATCCTGCTACTTTACCAAATTAATTGATTAGCTCTAGTAGTTTTCTGGTATCATCTTTAGGATTCTCTATGTATAGTATCATGTCATCTGCAAACAGTGACAGCTTTACTTCTTCTTTTCCAATTTGGATTCCTTTTATTTCTTTTCCTTCTCTGATTGCTGTGGCTAAAACTTCCAAAACTATGTTGAATAATAGTGATGAGAGTGGCCAACTTTGTCTTGTTCCTCATCTTAGTGGAAGTGGTTTCAGTTTTTCATCATTGAGAACAATGTTGGCTGTTGGTTTGTCATATATGGTCTTTATTATGTTGAGGTAAGTTCCCTCTATGCCTACTTTCTAGAGGGTTTTTTTTTTTATCATAAATGGGTGTTGAATTTTGTCAAAAGCTTTTTCTGCATCTATTGAGATGGTCATATCGTTTTTCTCCTTCAATTTGTTAATATTGTTTATCACATTGATTGATTTGTGTATATTGAAGATTCCTTGCATTCCTGGCATAAGCCCACTTGATCATGGTATATGATCCTTTTAATATGCTGTAGGATGCTGTTTGCTAGTATTTTGTTGAGGATGTTTGCATCTGTGTTCATCAGTGATACTGGCTTGTATTTTTTGTTGTTGTTGTTTGGTGACATTTTTGTCTGGTTTTGGTGTCAGGGTGATGGTGGCCTGGTAGAATGATTTTGGGAGTGTTCCTCCCTCTGCTATATTTTGGAAGAGTTTGAGAAGGATAGGTGTTCAGTCTTCTCCAAGTGTTTCATAGAATTCACCTGTGAATCCGTCTGGTCCTGGGCTTTTGTTTGTTGGAAGATTTTTAATCCCAGTCTCAAAATCAGTGCTTCTGATTGGTCTGTTTATATTTTCTATTTCTGGTTCAGTCTTGGAAGGTTGTGCTTTTCTAAGAATTTATCCATTTCTTCCAGGTTGTCCATTTTATGGCATATAGTTACTTGTAGTAATCTCTCATGATCCTTTGTATTTCTGCAGTGTCAGTTGTTATTTCTCCTTTTTCATTTCTAATTCTATTGATTTGAGTCTTCTCTCTTTTTTTCTTGATGAGTCTGTCTAATAACTTATCAATTTTGTTTCTCTTCTCAAAGAACCAGCTTTTAGTTTTATTGATCTTTGCTATTGTTTCCTTAATTTCTTTTTCATTTATTTCTGATCTGATCTTTATTTCTTTCCTTCAGCTAACTTTGGGGTTTTTTTGCTCTTCTTTCTCTAATTGCCTTAGTTGTAAGGTTAGGTTGTTTGATATGCTTCTTGTTTCTTGAGGTAGGATTGTATTGCTATAAACTTCCCTCTTAGAACTGCTTTTGCTGCATCCCATAGGTTTTGGGTCGTCAGGTTTTCATTGTTATTTGTTTCTAGTTATTTTTGGATTTCCTCTTTGATTTCTTCAGTAATCTCTTGGTTATTCAACAGTGTATTGTTTAGCCTCCATGTGTTTGTAGTTTTACAGATTGTTTTCCTCCAATTGATATCTAGTCTCATAGCATTGTCATCGGGAAAGATACTTGATAAGATTTCAATTTTCTTAAATTTACCAAGGCTTGATTTGTGACCCAAGATATGGTCTATCCTGGAGAATGTTCCATGAGAACTTGAAAAGAAAATATAATCTGTTGTTTTAGATAGAATGTCCTATAAATATCAATTAAGTCCACCTTGCTTAATGTGTCATTTAAAGCTTGTGTTTCCTTATTTATTTTCATTTTGGATGATCTGTCCATTGGTGAAAGTGGGGAGTTAAAGTCCCCTACTTTGATCGTGTTACTGTCAATTTCCCCTTTTATGGCCGTTAGCATTTGCCATATGTATTGAGGTGCTCCTATGTTGGGTGCATAAATATTTACAATTGTTATATCTTCTTCTTGGATTGATCCCTTGATCATTATGTAGTGTCCTTCTTTGTCTCCTGTAATAGTCTTTATTTTAAAGTCTATTTTGTCTAATATGAGAATTGCTACTCCAGCTTTCTTTGATTTCCATTTGCATGGAATATATTTTCCATCCCTTCACTTTCAGTCTGTATGTGTCCCTAGGCCTGAAATGGGTCTCCTGTAGACAGCATATATACGGTCTTCTTTTTGTATCCATTCAGCCAGTCTATGTCTTTTAGTTGGAGCATTTAATCCATTTACATTTAAGATGGTTATCGATATGTATGTTCCTATTACCATTTTCTTAATTGTTTTGGGTTTGTTATTGTAGGTCTTTTCCTTCTCTTGTGTTTCCTCCCTAGAGAAGTTCCTTTAGTATTTGCTGTAGAGCTGGTTTGGTGGTGCTGAGTTCTCTTAGCTTTTGCTTGTCTGTAAAGTTTTTAATTTCTCTGTCAAATCTCAATGAGATCCTTGCTGGGCAGACTAATCTTGGTTGTAGTTTTTTCCCTTTCATCTCTTTAAGCATGTCCTGCCACTCCCTTCTGGCTTGCAGACTTTGTGCTGAAAGATCAGGTGTTAACCTTATGGGGATTCTCTTGTATGTTATTTGTTGCTTTTCCCTTGCTGCTTTTAATATTTTTTCTTTGTATTTAATTTTTGATAGTTTTATTAATATGTGTCTTGGCGTATTTATCCTTGGATTTATCCTGTATGGCAGTCTCTGCACTTCCTGGAGTTGATTGACTATTTCCTTTCCCGTATTAGGAAGTGTTCAGCTATAATCTCCTCAAATATTTTCTCAGTCCCTTTCTTTTTCTCTTCTTCTCCTGGGACCCTTATAATTCAAAACTTGGTGCATTTAATGTTGTCCCAGAGGTCTCTGAGACTGTCCTCAATTCTTTTCATTCTTTTTTCTTTATTCTGTTTTGTTGGAGTTATTTCCACTATTTTATCTTCATGGTCACTTATCTGTCCTTCTGCCTCAGTTATTCTGCTATGGATTCCTTGTAGAGAATTTTTAATTTCATTTAATGTGTCATTCATCATTGCTTGTTTTCTTTAGTTCTTCTAGCTCTTTGTCATACGTTTCTCGTGTTCTGTCCATTCTTTTTCCAAGATTTTGGATCATCTTTACTGTCATTACTCTAAATTCTTTTTCACGTAGACTGCCTATTTCCTCTTCATTTTTTAGGGCTGGTGGGTTTTTACCTTGCTTCTTCATCTGCTGTGTGTTTCTCTGTTCTCATTTTGCTTAACTTGCTGTGTTTTGGGTCTCGTTTTTGCAGCCTGCATGTTCATAGTTCCCCTTGTTTTCGGTGTCTGCCCCCATTGGCTCAGGTTGTTTCAGTGAGTTGTGTAGTCTTCCTGCTGGAGGGGACTAGTGCCTGTGTTTGGGTGGATAAGGCTGGATCTTGTCTTTTTGGTGGGCAGGACTGCATTTGGTGGTGTCTTTTGGGCTGTCTGTGATCTTATTATGATTTGTAAAATTATGAGTGTAAAATTAAAATCATAATGATACACATACTAAACAGAATGGCTAAAATAAAGAAGATTGACAACACCCAATGTTGGTGTGCATGTGAAACAATAGAGCTCTCAATCTTGTGCTTTGTATGGGAATACAAAAATCATACAACACTTTGCAAAGTGTTCTTGGAATTCTTACGAAGATATATATACACCAACCCTCTCACCCAGAAATTTCACAGCCAGGTGTTTACCCAAGAAAATTACAATGGGTATCCTCAGAAATACTGTACAAAACTGTTCATAGCAGCTTTATATTAATATTCAAAATAGAAAACAGTCCAGATGTCCATTCCTAGGAATATTTTGTAAATATACCTGATATACAAATTCAATAAACTACTGAATATTGTATATACAATATACAGTAATAAAGTAGAGTACATCACTGATATACTTAACATCTTCAAAGAACGTCAGACACATTTCACTAAATGTAAGAAGCTTTACCCTAAAGCACATGATTCTATTAATGAAAATCTGCAGTGGGCAAAATAATGCCTGACACAATAAAAACAGTGGTTGTTTCAGGAGGATATTGGGGTTGGGATTGACTGGAAAGGAGGATGAGGAAACACTAGGGTGAATTTAATGTCCTGTAAATTGGTAGGAGTTTGGATTGCATAGGTATATGTATGCATTTGTTAAAATGTAATGGTAAGTGGTATGCTTGGTAAATGTATGCTTAAGATCTGTGTGTTTTATTTTGTATAAATTTTACATAAAAAAACAAAAATTTTAAGAAAATTTTAAATTATTGTTGCTAAAAATCCATGCTGAAATATTTAGGACGAATATTTTTTTCTGAGCACCACTTACAGTGATTTTATTGGTATACCTTTCTCAAGTGAGGGCTCTCAAGCTGGGGTTCCCAGTTGTGTAATCATATGTCTAAGGGCATAATATTTGCTATTATAAATACAACTAATCTGTCTATATAATCAATTTCACTCAATACTGAATAATTTAAAGCATTCAACTTATTTTCAGAAAAGAGATACTTTATAGAATAGAATGCAAATTTCACAAGAAGGTTTAAGAGAAAATGTGAAAATGTGTGACTTCAAAGACAGTTGTTTGTGCTGAGCTGCTTCAGGCTCTGCCTTTGCACTCCCTGAAGGTACACGTTCAATCTCCTATGCTTTTTGGGACATTGTGATGGAAAAGTTAGAGAAAACCTGCAACTGAAACAAAAGATCAAGAATGGAATTACATGAGAATTATGTGGATATCTTTTAGTACAGATTTCATTTTAGCAGGTACAGCTTGATAGGAAAAGACAATTTTCCTCAGTCTCAGACAGTGTTCCTGCAGGGGGTACTTTGATGTTAGACTTATTCATTGTAGTTAAAACCATCCAAAGAGGTGTTTAACATCTGGTTCCAAGTAACAGCCACAGAGTTCTGTTATTAAAGATGGTAAAATATCATTGTTGCTCTGTCAAGGAATACATATAACTCAGCAAGAGAATCTGAACTAATTTCAGCATATACAGTTACAGTAATTGCTTTTGAAGCGAAGAGCTATGGTGGAAATATATAAATAGGTTGGATAGGTTTTACTCTCTGAGCTCAGAAAGTATAATTCCTGAGCTCAGTAATTATAGGAGAAAACTAAACTTGTTGCAGTTTTCAAGAACCAAGCTAGTTCACCTATTCCACCCTTTTTTTAAGTGTTTCTGGTTAAGAGCATAGGTGGACTAGCAAGATAAGGAAAGAAAGATTAAATGCATTTTTTGACCAAGTTGAGTTTGTGTTTATATCCAGAAAGAAGCCAAAATAGAGTTTTATTTGGGGGAGACATATATATATATATATATATATATATATATATATATATAATTACATATATATGTGCAATTTTGTGTATATATCTATGATATATGTTTTGTATATTTTTATACAGTATTCTATTTATATTTTAAAATATTTATGTATTTTATACAATATGTACAACATATATGCAATATATACGTATTTATGTATGTATATGTAATATATATACACTAGCTATATGTATATTATATCTATACTATATATATATATTTATAGTAGTTAAGTATATATCAGTAAACTACCTTTCACAGGAATAATTACTGGTAGCAAAACAGATCCTTATGGTTTTCTAAGATTTAAGCACCATGCAATGTAAGTGGAACTGAAAAAGAATCGAAGAATAAGCTACCCATAAGTCTAGAAGAGAACAAGTAGAATGAAATATCACTGCAAACATATAGATGTTCCATGAAATTAGGGGGAGAAATAAGAACAGGTCAAACATCCTAAAAACTACAGAGATGTGAAGGAGAAAGAGGACTGAGAAAGAACAATTAAATTAGAAAAACTACTTACTTATTGACTTGGGCAAGAGGAGAATTTTTAAAATAATTATAAATCCTCAATTATCAATTCATGTTACTTCAGAACTTTGCTCTGCTGGTTTTGGAATTGTGCTTAAAGCTATCATTCCTAAATCATTAGACTGTGAGAACGCTATTCTCGTCCAAGGTCACACGCTCAGTTCTGCCCCTAGAAAGAAGGGAAGAGAAGAGCTATTTGCTCTTTGTGTAGTATGTCATTTCTCCATAATTAAATTCAAGCATGCATCCTTAAAAAATAGTTAATTTGGGCAATGACACTTCTTAGATTTTTGTCAACCAACTATCCCATCCTATATCTCCATACTATTAATTTAATGAATTTGAGCTTAAAGCAGGAGGAAAAAAACAAAACAAAATCACACTGACAAATATCCACCTACTAGTACTTTATCTGAAACAACACCATGTAACCAACAAAAAAGAAAATCTTTAAAGATGACTGCTGTAACACATATCCTTTTTATATTATAATAAAATGGGAGACCACTTGTCTATGGAATTCAACAGTTGCCTATCAGAACAATACAGTTCATTTTAGTTGTTAAAGCAGATTTCCTCGAGTGTTCCAGATGAATGCCCATGTCAAGGATTCCCAAGTCTCCCCTCAATACACTCTCAAAAAGCAAGTCTGCGTTTGACAAATATTCCCGTTCATAGCAAACTCTATACTAACAAATACAAAACTAATGGCTGTATCGAAAATTGTTACCATTCTAAAGAAATAGATAGGCTTGCAGAGGATAGATTTCCCAGCATGTCTTTCATATAATGCAAACCATGTGTGCCTGTATTCAGTTGCAACAATAAACAGAATATAGTGAAGCCTAGAAGATTGTCTATTAACATTGTCTTCAACTTCCTTGTAAAGAAAAACAATTTCTCATTTTCTTAAGGCTTTGTGATAAAAGTAGACCCTGACAAAGACATCATTGGGTGTTACGGAAGCAAGCCAGCCTGCTTTATTATGCTATGCATTCATTCCTCATTTGAGCCATAGACTCAATTGTTTTATAATACGATCATCTAGTTCTCTTTAATCTTTCTTTTCTTTTTCCCTTCTTTCCTTTTTCTTTTCTTTCAATAAAATTACTAAGCATTTAATAAATGCTTAAGGAGTGCTATCTGCATTGTCATGGGCCCACAAAGAAACCAATAATAATAATTTAAAAAACAAATTAATAGCATTTGGTCAGAATTAAATGCTTTCCAACTATGCAGAATTTTAAAATTCACTAATAAAACGTCCCTAATTTTCTCAACCTATAGTCAGATTTAGTTGGGCTTCATGTATGCTTGGCTGCAATGGACCAGGGATGGGAGATATTCAGTTTCCTGTATATCCCTTTATATATTCCACTTTAAGTTCAAAATCAACACTTTAAAACTAAAACTCATCTCTTTTATAAAAGCCAAAATATTTTATTAAACCAGACTTGTTACTTTGGATCAATATTTAATTTCTATACTTTCATTATTCCCTATTTTTCAAATACTACATATATTTCTAGTTCCTTCTTACCTCCTCCACTTTTCTGCCTTTTTTTAAGGCATTCATCATTTCACACCAAGATGACCAAAATATTTTGTAAACTGATCTCTCAAGAGTCTCCTCCATTTCTACCTCCAAATTAGTTTATATATCATCTATGGCATATATTCTAGAAAAAAAATCATACCATTGTTTTATATATTTTTTGTGACACTCCATTTGTTAAAGAAAACAATTCAAACACCCTAATTTTGTGTTTAATACTCTGCTACCTGGCCCTCAAAAATTTAATATAAGAAAGAGAAATTCTACTTTAAAAAGCAAAAACAAGAACAAAACATGGTTCCTGCTAAAGTAGTTATATCCCCCAACACCATGGAGGTCTTCAGAATAATCAAAATGACCTATTGTTCAGAATATTAAAGCTATCAAAGAGTTTCAAAGGATATCTACATTGGACAGGAATTTGAATTTGATATTCTCTGACCTTTTCCTCACCTTTGATTGTTTGATTCCATTCCTACATCTTTATCTCCCTTGACTCCCCTAGAGAACTTTCTTATCACTCTCAGACTCAGAAACTCCTCATTCCTGAACATGTTCTGTGCCTTGCTGCTCTCATGCATTTGCCCTCATTTGGTACCCCTACCAGAAAAACCTTTTGCCTCCACTCTTCACTGTCTAAGCCCTTGCTCTCTTTGAAGGGATAAGGGGAAGGGCCAGTGGCTGTTACATCTCATCCCGTTTATCATCAGAGTTGCTGATCTTGATGTCTAGAGAGCTGCCCTCGCATACATCTCACCTCACTGCTGTACAAGAAACAGCATAGCAGTTTCTTGTTCAATGAAACTATGTTCAGTGAAAGGTACAGCTGCCTTCAAACTCTGCCTCCCCCATGAAGCTTTCGTTAACATATTCACCTTCTAAAATCTTGACAGAAAATTCCAACCTCGGGTCTTTCTTAACAAGGTCATAGGTAAATAATTGGAAAAGTGAGAGAGAGAAGTGTAGGGGGTGATACAAGACATGTGATTCTTTTTTATTGATGCCTCCCACCCAAAGGCTATTGACCCTGGTTACTCACTTAGCAGTAATGTCCCTAAATTCACATTCTGATTTTTTTTCTTTAAGTGTAAAGATCTCACTCAGATACCCCTTAGAGATGGTGAGTTGAACACGTGCATTAGCTTCCATTCCTTTGTGAATTATAATTTCACCAAAGGTACAATATAACTCTGGAGGATGGCAGAATGGGAAACCGGTTTGCATGGTGAGTGAGCATATATCTGTGTGTATGTGTGGAGGGATAAAATTTACAAAAGAAAGCAAAATCTCAAGTTCCATAGACAATGACTAAAACTGAAAAGTAAAGAAGTAGCAACATAGGCATATTATTTAGAGAAACAGAGACAAATACCAACATAAGCAGTTAAAAGATTAAAGGGAGCAGCTGACCTCTTGGCAGCAGCAAATGTATGTGGGGCTCAGAAAATGACTTTTGAACTATATTTATGCATAAGTTTCATGAAAAACAAATACTAAATATAAAGTTAATTATAGAATAAGGTATATCATTTTAGAAAGTTATGACAAAGTTTGAAAAGCATACACACATAAACACATACAAAACAGAAGACGTGATTTCTGATTGGGTAACACTGACCAGCTGGCTGTCTTCTGAAAGCCTGATCATATGGCATAAGTGTTGTCATTGTATCATGGTTTAAGATTTGACCCTCAGTAGTGTAAGATGTGTAAGTAGTGTAAGATGGTTTAAGATTTGACCCTCAGTAGTGTAAACTCAGATATGCCAACTTCAGCATGCCAAGAGTAGATACCTCTCTCAATGGTAAATTCAAGCTCCATTTCTCAATTTCTTGTGAGTTGTCTTCTTGGCAAATTATTTCAGCAGGACCTATTTTCTACATTATATTTGACAAATAATATAGAGATTGTGTAGTGATAAGATTACTAGTTAAAAGACTGGTCTTAGGAGCTCTCCGACTGTAAATTGGGAAAGACATTTCTTTATCTTATCAAAATAAGAGATGCTTCTGAGCTCTAACATACAGGAATATATATATGACTGGGCTCAGGTGTGAATACTCCCAAGCAGAGGTTCTTGGCACTCGCTCTTCATTAAAAGTTAATGAAGAAAAAAAAAAGTTAATGAAGATTTTCTAGCCCCACTGAAAGAATGCCCCAATTTCTTGGAGGAATTCAACCTCAAAAGCCTATCCATGAATCTAAGGCTTTCAAGACCTCAGAAAATCAGAAGTCCTGGGTTTGAGTTCTGTTTGTATTATTCAGCCTCAGACCCTGGACAAATTGCTTATCATCCTTGTACCTTCAATGTTCTCTTGTGTAAAACAGTGATAATAACTGCTGTCCTGCCTCTCTTACATGCTTTTTGAGATGTATGTATATATGTATGCATGTATGTGTGTATGTATGCATGTATGTTTGTGTTTCTATGCATGTCGTATTAACGCTGCTAAACATAATCAAATGAACAGTATTCGTATATTTTATCCAAATAGAAAAACATTCCTTCTTTTTTACCATCAGCTCTGAGCCAGATGTGATGCTAAGACTTTACTTCCATTGACTTTTTATCCTTATGAGGTAGAATTGCAATTCTCATTTCCCAGATGAAGAAATTGAGAGTTAGAGTTGTTAAATAATTGCCTAAAATTACACTGACAGTAAATGGCAGAGTAGGGATTTGAAAATGGGAGTCTAGTCTAACTTCAAAGTCCTATTTTTTAAAGACATTTTCTTACTTCTTTAAGTATTCTTGTACTGATTTCAAAAAGCAATTACTCAGTTCAACAATGAGCTAGTTTTGTCTAAAATAATTCTGAAACTGTCATAACAATTTAGGGTTTGGGCTGGTAATAGGTAATGCTAAAAAATATACTATTACTCAGGATTCTGTGACCCCTTTTATCCTGGGTATCCTTTAACTTCTTTGACTGCCTGTTTCATTTATGAATCTATGAGCTTCTGTTATGTCATCTGCTAAATTATATAATAGGATTAGAATCCCTCCTTTGGTCCTTTGCTGACGTAAACATCTATTTGTCTTTTCCCTTGGTTGGTTTAGGTTCCTATATAACTCCCTTCTAGCAGTAAGTATTTTCTGAATTTAAGCTCTGACATTATTTTCATATTTCTCTAACCTTCTGTCTACTCTTTCTCTCTCCAAATCCACTCCAATCCAGTATCTTCATCTCTCACCTGTATAGTAACAATATCTACATCTTTGTGCTACACCATCCTAAAATGACATTCTAAGGTCTCTGTCTTGTAAAATCTCTAATTGTTGTTCTATCAGCGTTTCTACAATTAATGACTTCACACCTCCATGACATTATACTTAGCTTGCATTCTGCCTTCCCTCTCTTCCACTGTACTTGAAATTGCTCTTCATGTTCAACAACAGCCTATGAAATGCTAAATCCAATTGGTTTTCTCCTCTTTCAGTTTACTTTTTTTTGTGGGAATTAGCACTGTTAATCTCCCTTTCCTTTTTAGAAATCTCTACTTTTTTTTTTTAACATCCTTATTCGAGTATAATTGCTTTACAATGGTGTGTTAGTTTCTGCTTTATAACAAAGTGAATCAGCTATACGTATACATATGTTCCCATATCTCCTCCCTCTTGTGTCTCCCTCCCACCCTCCCTATCCCACCCCTCTAGGTGGTCACAAAGCACCGAGCTGATCTCCCTGTGCTATGCGGCTGCTTCCCACTAGCTATCTATTTTACATTTGATAGTGTATATATGTCCATGCCACTCTCTCACTTCGTCCCAGCTTACCCTTCTCCCTCCCTGTGTCCTCAAGTCCATTGTCTATGCCTGCATCTTTATTCCTGTCCTGCCCCTAGGTTCTTCAGAACCTTTTTTTTTAGATTCCATATACATGTGTTAGCATATGGTATTTGTTTTTCTCTTTCTGACTTACTTCACTCTGTATGACAGACTCTAGGTCCATCTACCTCACTACAAATAACAAATAACTCAGTTTCATTTCTTTTTATGGCTGAGTAATATTCCATTGTATATATGTGCCAATCTTCTTTATCCATTCATCTGTCGATGGACACTTAGGTTGCTTCCATGTACTGGCTATTGTAAATAGTGCTGCAATGAACATAGTGGTACATGACTCTTTTTGAATTATGGTTTTCTCAGGGTATATGCTCAGTAGTGGGATTGCTGGGTCATATGGTAGTTCTATTTTTAATTTTTTAAGGAACCTCTGTACTGTTCTCCATAGTGGCTGTATCAATTTACATTCCCACCAACAGTGCAAGAGGGTTTCCTTTTCTCCACACCCTCTCCAGCATTTATTGTTTGTAGATTTTTTGATGATGGCCATTCTGACTGGTGTGAAGTGATACCTCATTGTAGTTTTGATTTGCATTTCTCTAATGATTAGTGATGTTGAGGATCCTTTCATGTGTTTGTTGTCAATCTGTATGTCTTCTTTGGAGAAATGTCTATTTAGGTCTTCTGCCCATTTTTGGATTGGGTTGTTTGTTTCTTTAATATTGAGCTGCATGAACTGCTTGTAAATTTTGGAGATTAATCCTTTGTCAGTTGCCTCATTTGCAACTATTTTCTCCCATTCTGAGGGTTGTCTTTTCATCTTGTTTATGTTTTCCTTTGCTGTGCAAAAGCTTTTAACTTTCATTAAGTCCCATTTGCTTATTTTTGTTTTTAGAAGTCTCTACTCTTTTGACTCTTGCAATTTCCTAAATCTCCTCCTAAATGTCTCACTGTCTTCATTGAGCTTTTCTATAATCTTCATTGAGCTCTCAGTTCCTACTTGCTCCTTCAAATAAAGGAGAAAGGAAGGCAAGGGGACACCTATGTCTGTATATTGTCCCTTGTGGAAGTAAGCAAAGACCACCTGAGAACGTGCATAAGTATTAATTCAGAGCTTATCTCAAGAAAATCAGCCGCCATCACTTGTGTCTGACAGAGACTCAAAGGCAGGCAGGGGAATAGGAAAGCTTTATAGTGAGGAAAAAAAAGAACCCTTCAAGTATGCCTTGATTACAGGATGTTAGCATAGATAACCTGGAGGTGGGCTAACTAGAAATCCAGCATCCTATGTCATGAGTTTAGGGAGCATATTTGGCTTTCTCTGGTTGATCTTGAGTTGGAAGCAAGGATAAGGGGATAAAAATTTGGGAAGCTGGCAGTCATGGCCCAAGTACTGACTAGTTTAGGCCAACTACTGCAGAGGCTGTGGTTTGGATTCCCAGAATGGTGGCTACAAGATTGTGGTCAGAGTTCTATTTTTATATACAGTCTGACCATTGTTCCATTGTCTCTCACTCTAAACTCATAAAAGAGGCTACTTTAAGAAACTAGCTCCTACTTCTGGTCCTGGTTTTCTACCACAGACCATATGTCTACTAGTATGTACACGTTTATGTCTGACTTGACTTCTTTCACTCAGCGTTTTTTGACATTGATTTATTTTTGGTGTATATCAGTAGTTCTTACCTTGTTATTGCTAACTTTTCTAAATAGAATTCATTTGTATTAATATAACACACTTTGTTAACTATTCTGATGGAAATTTGGCTTATTTCCATTTTTCCCACTGGATAAAACTGCTATGGACATTCCTTTAACTCTTTGTGTGTATATATGCCCTCATTTCTCTTAGATATATACCTAGGAATAGAATTACTGTTTCATGGAATAGGTGTATGATTAAGAAGATAAGAAAGTGTCAAAGAGTTTTTGCAAAACAGCTGTACCATGTCACAGTCCAACAAGCAATATATGAGAATTTCCATTGCTCTACATCATCACTAACTCTTGGTATTGTCTATCTATAACCATTGTGATGGGTGTGAAGTGGTATCTAGTTGTGGCTTTAATTTATATTTCTCTGTTGACTAATGATGTTGGATACCTTCTACATGTATTTAGTGACCATTCCTATATCTTCTAAGTGTGTGTTTACTTGTTCTGCCTAGTTTCTAATGGGTTGTTTGTCTTTTCTATGATTTATTTATAGGTTTACTTTATATATCCTGGATACAAATATTTTGTCTTCAAAGTTATTTTTGACCCATATCTCTTCTAGATCTACAACTACTTTAAAATATTTTGTTTTAAGCTAAGGAATATTTAAACAAACAAAAATTCATTAAAAATAATATTATAAACATCCACAATTGATTTTCTCACCACACTAAGATATGACAACCATTCATCTTAGAAAATAAAATATTACAAATACAGTCCAATTACTCTATTATACCATTTCCTGGTTGTGTTCTCTTTTAGCACCTTCAGGAAAACAAGTGGAAAGTATCTTGTTGTTGGTATTTACCATTCCGTGTGTTTATTTATACTTTTTTCATGCATATATATATCTAAATAATATATAACATTTTTTCTATATTTTAAAACCTGATATATTGGTATCATGTTATATGCATTTTTTAATAAATGGCTCTTTTTGTTTAAATACTATTATTGAGATTCAACTATATTGGTGTTTAACCTATAAATCAAGGCAATATACAAGCAACCTCTGATGCAAATTTGTGTATGCATTTTGCCTTCTCTGTAGAGGCAAGATTTCTTGTAAGTTTGGAATCTGGTAGTTTTCATTTGATGAAGTTGTAATCGTTCTTAAAAATTATCGTTTCTTATGTGTTTCCTGATGGGAGGGACTGGTCCCTGTGTTCTGGTGGTGGAAACTCTTTTTTTTTTTTTTTTTTTTTTTTGCATTACGTGGGCTTCTCACTGCTGTGGCCTCTCCCGTTGCGGAGCACAGGCTCTGGACGCGCAGGCCCAGCAGCCATGGCTCACGGGCCTAGCCGCTCCGCGGCATGTGGGATCTTCCCAGACCGGGGCACGAACCCGTGTCCCCTGCATCGGCAGGCGGACTCTCAACCACTGCGCCACCAGGGAAGCCCGGTGGAAACTCTTAAAGGAAAACATAGGTAGAACATTCTTTGACATAAATCACAGTAAAATCCTTTTTGACCCGCCTCCTAGAGTAATGAAAATAAAAACAAAATAAATAAATGGGACCTAATTAAACTTAAAAGCTTTTGCACAGCAAAGGAAACCATAAACAAGATGACTCAGAATGGGAGAAAATATTTGCAAACAAAGCAACTGACAAAGGATTAATCTCCAAAATATACAAGCAGCTCATGCAGCTCAATATCAAAAAAATAAACAACCCAATCCAAAAATGGAATGAAGACCTAAATAAACATTTCTCCAAAGAAGACATACAGATGGCCAACAAACACATGAAAAGATGCTCAATATCACTAATCATTAGAGAGATGCAAATCAAAACCACAGTGAGGCATCACCTCACACTGGTCAGAATGGTCAGCATGAAAAAATCTATAAACAGTAAATGCTGGAGAGGATGTGGAGAAAAGGGAACCCTCTTGCACTGTTGGTGGGAATGTAAATTGATACTGCCACTATGGAGAACAGTACAGAGGTTCCTTAAAAAACTAAAAAGAGAACTACCATATGAACCAGAAATCCCACTACTGGGCCTATACCTGAGAAAACCATAATTCAAAAAGATACATGTACCCCAATGTTCATTGCAGCACTATTTACAATAGCCAGGCCATGGAAGCAGCCTAAATATCCATCGACAGATGAATGGATAAAGAAGATGTTGTACATATACAATGGAATATTACTCAGCCATAAAAAGGAACAAAATGGAGTCATTTGTAGTGATGTGGATGGACCTAATGTCTGTCATGCAGAGTGAAGTAAGTCAGAAAGAGAAAAACAAATACCATATATCGATGCATATATATGGAATCTAGAAAAAACGGTACTTATGAACCTAGTGGCAGGGCAGGAATAGGACGCAGAGGTAAGGAACAGACTTGTGGACACAGGGGGAAAGGGAGGGTGGGACGACTTGAGAGAGTAGTGTTGACATATATACATTACCATGTGTAAAATAGATAGCTAGTGGGAAGCTGCTGTATAGCACAGGGAGATCAGCTCGGTATTTTGTGATGACCTAGTGGGGTGGGATGGGGAGGGTAGGAGGGAGGCTCAAAAGGGAGGGGATATGTGTGTACATATAGCTGATTCACTTTGTTGTACTGCAGAAACTAACACAACATTGTAAAGCAATTATAATCCAGTAAAGATGTTAAAAAATGTATGATTTCTTGGATTTCATACATTTTTTGGATTTTTTGTTTATGTAGGAGGTGTCTCTGTTTGTGTTACCATGTTGTAGCACAGACCAGAACCTTCAGTTATCCTTAAATTACATTTAAGTCATGAGCACTGGATTCATGAAACTGGAAACTATCTCACATCTGACTGAATAAATGGAATTATTTTGTAGTTGTACCTTAAAAATCCCCACATAATTAAGTGCTAGGGAAATGACATCTGCAATGAAGGAGCAACTTAATTATCCATTAGTGCATGATTGCTGATCTGTCCTGAGTTCCAGAACCAAATATAGTCAATTGTCAACTTGTCATTTACTCTTGATGATGTAAAATTAATGAGACTATCCTTCACCAATCTTGTCCTTCCCTATTTTTCCCATTTCACTAAATGACTCCACCAAATTCCCACTTGTTTAATTGAAAACCTTACAATTCATCACTGATTTCTCTCATTACATCTATTTCTATATCTAATCAATTAACAAGTCCTGACAGTTCTACCTCCGAAACATATCCCAAAATGGACCACTTTTTTTCAACTTCATTGTCACCATCTGGTCTATACTATCTTTATCTCTCTGATGGATTACTTCAGTAGCCTCTTAACTCATCTCCATGTGTCTAATCTACAATTATTTTCTATAAACGGCAGCAAGAACAATCTCTTTTAAATAAAATAAATAGTTTTTCTCTTTTGCTTAAAGTCTTCTAAATTACATATCAAGGCTATAAGGTCCTGAAAATAAGAATTTTTGCCTATTTCTGTAAGATTATCTTGTACCCCTCATCTCATTGCTTCAATGTCCAACAAAGCTTGTATTCTTTCTTTTTCTCAATCACTTTAAGGTTGTTTCTGTTCCAAGATCTTTGTTCTTGCCTTTCTTTGCATAGAGAGCTCTTCTTCCAGATCTTCTCATAGATGCTTCTTTTTTGCCAACCATGTTCAAACTCATTTGTTACTTCCTCAAAAAAGACATTCTTTATATTATCTTTTAAAACAACATGTTCTCAACCCAATTTGCTACTACAGCAGCCTCTTTTATTGTCTTCATGGATTTTCACTATCTGGAACTGAGCTGTTTATTTGTTAGTTATCCTCATTTTGCTTATTGTGTTTCCACTGGAATCTAGAATCTACTAGAGCAGTAACTTTATTTTATTATCACCCTATCTCTTGTGTCTAGAAGTGTACCTGTTATATAATGGATGCTTAATAACTCTGGGAGTTAATTAAACCACATACAAGTTTAGATGGAATTTTGGTTGTTCTGAGTGTGTGTTTCTTGTTGTTTCTTAGATAAAACTCTTTAACCAGGCAATTTTTCTTGATTTTAGTAGAGAGCAAGAACTAGATCGAGTTATATCCGAGTTTCTTTTTGGAATCTCAATATAAACAAAACAAAACAACAATTCTTTCTACTTGCCTCTGTCAAGACTCCACACCCATGTTCTTGGTACAAATGGGCTGGAGGAGTGGTTGTGGGTTCTGTAATGACGTACTTTCAATACTTATTTAAGTTTTTTGAGGTGATCAATAAAGTCTTCAATTGAAGTTATATTATACAAAAAAAATCACATTAACAACAAAGCCATAAATTTCTGCCTTAAGATTGGTAAGGTATATATTGCAGTCATGCAAAATAAATAATAAATCAATACTGAGAAACATGATAGCAGAAGACAAATAAAAGAGTCCTATTTCTGATGGAAAACTGAATAATGTAAGTCTGATACATCTTCAAAATTTCTTTTAGGTTTAGTGTAATCTCATAAAACTATCAATGGACATTTAAAATAATTTGGTCAAAAGATTTAAAATTTTTATTTAGAAGAATTAATAGGATGGGTCCAATATTATAACAGAAGTCAAAAGGGGAAACTCATTATATAATTGGAAAATCTGAATCACTCATACAAATAAAAAATAAAGCACTGGGCTTCCCTGGTGGCTCAGTGGTTGAGAGTCCGCCTGCCGATGCAGGGGACACGGGTTCGTGCCCTGGTCCGGGAAGATCCCACATGCCGCGGAGCGGCTGGGCCCGTGAGCCATGGCTGCTGAACCTGCGCGTCCAGAGCCTGTGCTCCGCAGCAGGAGAGGCCCCAACAGTGAGAGGCCCGCGTACAGCAAAAATAAATAAATAAAATAAATAAATAAAGCACTAAGGTATCAAAGAAAAAAAGTGTTAAAATTACAAAAGGAAATAGTAATATCTAATAAATATATTAAAATATTAAACCTAATAAAATTAAATAAATACTAATGAAAAGTTAGGTTATCAAATTATCATATTAGTTAGGATTTTGAGTATTAATATAAATTATTTATCACTTTTCCATGATGATTCTTTTATGTCTACAACTATGGATTTTTTACTTTTTGAAATATACACCTAAGAACAAATGTACTGGGTCATAAGTAAGGTGACTCATACTTTCTGCTTTCTTGGAACAGACTTGGTTTAAGTTTATTGTCTCAGAGTAAACATAAATGGTATCCTCTTTCACTCTCCAAATTGTACATTCACCCTAACCATAGGTTATGTGTATATTTAAATGACTAACTATTTCCAAGCCCTCATCAGAATGGCTGCATCAGTCTACACTCTTCAGCACTGTGTCAGAATTTCTGTATACCAACATCATTGCCAGCACAAGGCAATACATAGATTTCTAATTTTTCTGGCCAAATCAATATAAAGTAGAGCCCTACTGTGGTTTTAATTTGTATTTCTGTGATTATTAATAAG
This sequence comes from Hyperoodon ampullatus, assembly GCF_949752795.1. Classification (NCBI taxonomy): domain Eukaryota; kingdom Metazoa; phylum Chordata; class Mammalia; order Artiodactyla; family Ziphiidae; genus Hyperoodon; species Hyperoodon ampullatus. Next base: position 61,069,060 of record NC_136928.1, read on the forward strand.
TTTGAGTACATCTTGTTATGCTTGTTAGCTTCATAGATTTCCTGTTTTATAAATTGCCCGATTATATTATCCACTATCTTTTTACATGTGTTCTGCAATATTCCTAGTTGATTTTCATAATTGGAAATAAAACTTCTAAGAAGCAGCTGAACATTAGGACCATAAAAGCACTTAAGTCAATTTAAAAAATATTGGTTTGATAATAGAATTCTACTGTAGTTTTAAAAAATATATATATTCAGTAAATGATTGTTGGTTTTCAAGTATGACCTATATTCACCTCCTACATAATATTAATTTTTATACTTTTTTCATATATGCATATATTTTATTTTAGTGCACCAGAAAACTTCCTTCTTACCTGGTTCCATTATTCTTTTGGCATTTCATTTGAAGTTAGGGAACACAACAAATTAGGAAATGGGAAAGATAGCTACAGCCTTATCTTAGAATAGACAGACTAATTTTGGACATGGCATAAGTGACAGAACTATCTGTATCTAGCTGGATTTGGTCATCTATTGGATGTCCTTGTTAAAGTCAGCTCCTCACAAGAGATTTGAGTTAAGTTCTAAGAAATGAAGTGTAATTTCAAGCTATCCCATTCAGACTCAAAGATACTAACTTTAAAAATAAGGTTCCATAAATTTTGTATGGTTACCAAAACAAAGGGTATTTCTTGTCCTTATATTTCTTTGTTAATTATAAAAATCACCAGATAAACTATTTTTAATCTCTCAACTCGGACAATCAGAACATTCCTAAGTTTCCTAAGTCTTTTCCAAGAGATGTTACTTTTTTGAGAAGATGCATTCGTTTTTTCAGGGGTTAACTTAAGTTTAGTGCACAATGCATTTAAATATCTTTTGTACTGAAAGCAATCCTATACTTCAAATTCAAAAAAGCACTTCTAAATGAGTTATCATTAGCATATTTGACCATTAGGATTATATTTAATAGATGTAAATGAGAAATTGGCATAAATAACTATATGTAACCATTCTTCATTTGACCATCAACTGGAGAAATACCTACTTATTCTATTTTTCATTATGTCACATCTTGATAATGATTTTTACCTGCAGCATTAAAAAAAATCTTAACAGACTGTTGCATGGTCAGTTTATAAGTTTAGCCATCTTAATGACTTATTAATATTACTTCACTGTGGGCTAGGTTTATTGCTGAGCAATCAGTCTTCAGTATGACTTCAAATTCCAAATCAAGCATGTTTTGCTCAGTTTGGTAGGGCAATTTCAACACTGTTGGTATGGATACTAAATTTTTGTCCATCTCACTCTGTGTCCTGGGTCAGTTCATTAAATTTTCCGGTGGATGAGTATCTTCCTCTATAAAGTTGATATTCTACTTGTCAAAAATGGAGGAAGAAACAGCTAATTAAAAATATGAAAGGCCTTTTAATGCTAACAAGTATAAAATAAATGGTAAGTTGAACAGTTAAACTTTAATGTTTGTACTACACAACTATCAAATATAATTAGTTATAATATTAATTTTACATTTTACCCAAAAATATCTGTAATTTGATTATAAAAGGCAAATAATAGGGATAAAATTTTGATTCAGGATATAAATCAGGTTATTTTTAACTTTAACCAGGAATAAAAAGGGAAGGAGGATAGTTGATGAAAACAACTTTGGAGGAACAATTCAAGATATAAGATGTAATTCATTAGGCTAATGACAAAAATTACGAGCATATGAAGTATGAGTTTTTGACGTCTTTTAAATACCCAGGTGAAATTCGTATAGTTGGTTGTTTAACCAATTTACACTTTCTCTAAAATAATCGGATTTTGGTTCCTGTTGCAATCTCTTCTCCATTTAAAATATACCCACTACTTCCAACCCCCAGCTCCAAGTTTAGTTCAGACTGGTCTAAGAGTACATGTAACAGATGGTAAAAGTAATGAGTTCAGGAACTCTACAAATTTCCCTTTATTTTCAGCTGTCTCAGGATATCATGGTGTATAGTTGTGAATCTTGAAACAATTACAGATATTTGCCATGATGAGAGATGCTAGCTAGAAGCTGAAAACTATGCATGGGAAGGATGATGCAGCACAGGCAGAGCAAAGAGTTGGAGGCACAAACATTGGAGTTAAGCCAAGCATGAATTTGCTCTACCTTTGGCTTTCCAGTTAGATGAATCAGTATTATACTTACTGTTTAAGATAAAGCCCCTAAGCATGTATGTACAGGTTGTATATGTTCTACAAAACCCCAGTGGGTGCTATTCACATAGAACTCAATTTGTTCCTGGGTTGTTTAACATGATGGTCCAGAAGCAGTTACATTACCTCAGGGAAAAGCATCCTAAAGTATGCAATGATAAATGATCAACTTACAGATAAGGCTCTTTACAATGTTTAACATGACTAAATGTTTAATATTGCTAAAAAATTAGGACTATGTGGATAATGGTGAGATTAGCAAAAGTTTAAGTAATAACCATAATAGAATTATTAACATAATTATATTCAGCTTGAAGTAACCTTTTTGCTGAGTGGCTTCTATACACAAAACAATATACTAGATGATGCAAACGATACAAAACAGGAAATACAGTTCTTGCCATCAGGGAATTTACATCATTTATAAAAACATACCACAACAAAAATAGCCAAGTTCTTGGTAGGAGACTCAAAAAAGTGATAAATCATACTAATTTAGTGTAGAAACAGCTTGACTAAAGAGGTGAGACTTAGTTGTGTCTTGAAGAACAGAGCTTGATAGATTTTCATAGATACAAATATAGCAGTGGTATTTTGCAAGCAAAGAGATAAAAATGCAAAAACCAAAAACGAAACAAACAAACAAACACACACACACAAACAACCCAGAAAATTCTACAGATTAAAAGTATACTAAGTTATGTGAAAAAATCATTAGAAAGTGTCAACAAATTTGAGGTACCAGGAGAAAAAATTCAGTGAATTGGAATATAAATCAATAGAAAATATGTATTCTGAAGGGAAAGAAAAGAGATTAAAGAAAAATAAAATACTTAAAGAGCCATAAGACAACATCAGCATTGCAATATATATAAAATGGGAGTCTGAGAAATAGGAGGGAACAATAGGTAAATTTTTTGAAAAATAATGGCCAGAACTTCCTAAATGTAGTAAGAAAATCACTAATCCACAGATTCAGATAGGATAAACACAAAGTAATCCACATCTAGGTACATCACAGTCAAACTGTTAAACACCAAAGCAAAGGAAAAATCTTGAAAGATGAAAGAGAAAACACATCACTTAGTGGGGAACAATAATGCAAGTAAAAGCTGATTGCTCATAATAACAATGGAGATGGGAAGTCAGAGGGATGACAAATTCAAACTGTGTATGGTGGAGGAAGGAAGGGGGGAAACACTGTTAATTAGAAATTCTATATCTAGAAAAACTGTATTTCAAACCTAAAGGTGAAAAATAGGCAGTTTCAGATGAACAAAGCTTGAGAGAATGCATTGCTAGCCAATTTACCTTACTAAATACTAAAAGAGGAATATTACTCAGCCATAAAAAGAACGAAATAATCCCATTTGCAGCAACATGGGTGAATATAGAGATTGCCATACTGAGTGAAATAAGTCAGATAAAGAAAGACAAATATCATATGATATCACTTATATGTGGAATCTAAAAAAAAATGGTACAAATGAACTGATTTACAAAACAGAAATAGAGTCACAGATGTAGAAAACAAACTATGGTTACCAGAGGGGAAAGAGGTGGGGGGGGGGGAGGGATAAACTGGGAGACTGGGATTGACATATACACACGACTGTATATAAAATAGGTAACTAATAAGGACCTACTGTATAGCATAGAGAACTCGTCTCAATAATCTGCAATGACCTATATGGGAAAAGAATCTTAGAAAGAGTGGATATATGTGTATGTATAACTGGTACACTTTGTTGTACAGCAGAAACTAACACAACATTGAAAATCATCTATACTCTAATAAAATTTTTTTAGAAAAAGAACTCCTTCAACTTCAAATGAAATGGCATGCAATATAAGTTAAATCCACAGGAGTATACGGGAGTAATAACAGCATTATATTCTTGAGTTTATAACATAGAGATATGTGACAGTAATAGCAAAAAGGAGGGAAGAGAAAAAAGCTGTATTTAAGCAAAGTTTCTACATTGTACTAAAATTAAATTAGTATTAATCTGAAGTAGATTGTGATAAATTAGCTGCATATAATCTGCAGAGAAATCTCTAAGAGAATAAATACAAGAAATATAGTGAAAAAATCAACAGAAATTTTTAAATGGTTTGATAAATTCTCCAATAAAAAGTAGACAATTCCAAATTTCAAAAAGACTAATTTTGATTCCTGTATTTTGTTTGCTGCCTTGCTTTCTAATCATTGGCTATTTCATTGCATTAAAGGGGTATTAGTAAGTTAAAGGAAGGAGGTGAATAATCATGGTGATGGCCATCTTAAAGATGAATCTAGAATCTCTAAATTTAGTATAATCCAGAACAATAGGATTTCTCTCACTGCTGTAGTGACAGGATACAAACTTCTGTAAGGACCTTCATAAGTCATTGAACAAATGATTTGGCCATATCACACTTTTTCTCTTGCCTACCTATTACAGTATGATGGACCTCTCTACTTACTGAGTAAATTTGAGTATCATGTGTGTGCAAGAACAAATTAATGCTTATGTTTTCTCAGTCCATTTCAAATTAATGTGGTATGGAGTGGTCAGAAGAGGTTTCACTGTCCCTCTGCTGGTCTTCCTTCTCTTCAATGAGTTCCGTTAAACGATCCCTGTAAGAGACATCCTTCATTCCTGGCTCACAAAAATTGAGTTCTGAATAGCATTGTTTTTTGTATGGAATTCAACAGATGGTACCACACGGACAATATTTTAAACTACTTCCCAAGAGTAGATCTTCAGCTGAGCCTCCCTATCACCCTTATTCTCATCGAGTTTAACCGTGTGTTCATTCATTTCAACACTGTCATGTGAGCAGTACTCACGTTTCCCTAGAAGAAGATGTAATTATGCATATTAGCAAATATAAAGTTTGAGTTTCATAATGTCTGCTTTTATGCTTGTATTATCTTCAAACAGTGTCTTATTTTTAAATGACTGTGTTCCATTTTAAATTCCAAATGGTGACTACTTGTCTTTTTGTAATTCAGTTCACCAAGGAATAAATTATAGGTAGTGATTTTGTCTTAGCTATCAATAGATCTTTGACAGACACTCTCATCTTTGTTGACAGCATGAAACATTCTGTTCTGGAACAGAAGAAAAAACATTCTTCACACAGTGCTTATGAGTCTCTGAAGTCTTTATTGGTACTCAGCATACCTTCACACCCTCACGGTAAGAAAAAGTAGATTTATATTAGAAACTGTATTGAAAAATGTCTACTTCAAATGCACTCAAGGACCTTCCAGTTGTTTTATTGCAATTCCATAGTACCTTCATGTCACTGAAATAACTTGGGCTAAGCAAGGTGGACACTTTTCTAAATTTGTGGGAGGCTACCTTGAAAAAGATGATGGGGAAATAAATAAGCTATATTCTGCTGTTGTTATTCATGTTAGAGCTTTCTAGTAGTAAATTACTACTAAATAGATGTAAATATTGGAGTCGCAATAAAAGGTGAGTACCTACCATATATTTTTTTTTTTTTTTGGTGGTACGCGGGCCTCTCACTGTTGTGGCCCCTCCCGTTGCGGAGCACAGGCTCCGGACGCGCAGGCTCAGCAGCCATGGCCCACGGGCCCAGCCGCTCCGCGGCATATGGGATCCTCCCAGACCGGGGCACGAACCCGTATCCCCTGCATCGGCAGGCGGACTCTCAACCACTGCGCCACCAGGGAGGCCCCCTACCATATATTTTTAACCTGTAATTCCACACTTGTAATTCAAGTACAAGGTCAGTACAACCAAATACATAAATATTCACATTTTCTACGTAAAATATATGTATAAAAATTTTAGTAAACACACTTTTGGTGCCATCTTAAAGAAATAAGGTCTTACCCTATATTTAAATAATGGTAAAGCTAAAAGCTACTTCCAACAAGAAATGCTGATTTGAAAACTTATAGAAGATATTAACTTTATATTAAAATTAAGATGAATTAAGTTTAAGCTTTAAAAAGCAGGCCATTTTAGAGACCTAACTTTATGAATGTTTTTATGTCTTTCTGAAACCCAAATGTTCACCTTAATTTCACACTCTGATTCTACTTCTGTCCTCTAAAGCAGCATGCTACAAACATTCTTCATGACATTTTGAAAGCTTTGAAGACAACATTAATTTTTCCAATTAATGTTTTTTCTTTTAAATGTAAAAGTTCTATTTACTTTGGACTATTTTTCTAGCCTCTGATCTTGAATGATTGACAATGCATTGCTCCTCTCATACTGTGATATCCAGAACTGGACTCAGGAGTTTCCACTAACATGAATTCTATGAAATGCCATAGGACTAATGTACTTCTGGTTCCTGGCTCTACATTTGCATTAACTTACTCTAAGATTTAGTTAAAATACATGTCTTAAAGATTTTATTAGTTTTTAAAGCAGCTGCATCCAATTCATGGCTTAGAATCTTTGATCAGCTAAAATATATTAATTTTTCTGTAATATAATATGTGCGTCAGAGTTTTTGAAATTATACTTCTATAATTAATTATTTTAACTCAAATTCATCATTATTTTACATTTACCACTCAAGTTTATCTTATATTTGGGGATTGTACCTCTATATCAGACTATCAAAATGCAAGACACTTTGAATCCTTTTTTTTTTTCAGCCAACATGTGAGCTAACTCCTGCCTTTAGTTTTTTTTGTTGTTTTTTTTTGTTTTTGATAGATCTTTATTGGAGTATAATTGCTTCATAATACTGTGTTAGTTTCTGTTGCACAACAAGGCGAATCAGCCATAAACATCCCAATATCCCCTCCCTCTTGAGCCTCCCTCCCATCCTCCCTATCCCACCCCTCTAGCTCATCGCAAAGCACTAAGCTGATCTCCCTGTGCTATGCTGTTGCTTCCCACCAGCTAACTGTTTTACATTCGGTAGTGTATGTATGTTGATGCTACTCTCACTTCGCCCCAGCTTCGCCCTCCCACCCCATGTCCTCAAGTCCATTCTCTATGTCTACATCTTTATTCCTGCCCTGCAACTAGGTTTATCAGTACCTTTTTTTTTTTTTTTTAAGATTCCGTATATATGCGTTACCATACAGTATTTGTTTTTCTCTTTCTGACTTACTTCACTCTGTATGATGGACTCTAGGTTCATCCACCTCACTACAAATAACTCAATTTCATTTCATTTTACGGCTAATATTCCATTGTATATATGTGCCACATCTTCTTATCCATTCATCTATCGATGGACATTTAGATTGCTTCCATGTCCTGGCTATTGTAAATAGAGCTGCAATGAGCATTGTGGTACATGTCTCTTTTGGAATTATGGTTTTCTCAGGGTATGTGCCCAGTAGTGGGATTGCTGGGTCATATGGTAGTTCTATTTTTAGTTCTATAAGGAACCTCCATAGTGTTTACCATAGTGGCTGTATCAATTTACATTCCCACCAGAAGTGCAGGAGGGTTCCCTTTTCACCACACCCTTTCCAACATTTATTGTTTCTAGATTTTTTTGATGATGGCCATTCTGACTGGTGTGAGATGAAATCTCATTGTAGTTTTGATTTGCATTTCTCTAATGATTAATGATGTTGAGCATTCTTTCATGTGTTTGTTGGCAGTCTGTATATCTTCTTTGGAGAAATGTCTATTTAGGTCTTCTGCCCATTTTTGGATTGGGTTGTTTGTTTTTTTGCTATTGAGCTGCATGAGCTGCTTATAAAATTTGGAGATTAATCCTTTGTTGTTTCATTTGCAAGTATTTTCTCCCATTCTGAGGGTTGTCTTTTTGTCTTGTGTATGGTTTCCAATGCTGTGCAAAAGCTTTTAAGTTTAATTAAGTCCCATTTGTTTATTTTTGTGTGTGGTGTTAGGGACTGTTCTAGTTTTATTCTTTTACATGTAGCTGTCCAGTTTTCCCAGCACCACTTATTGGGTATCTTTTCCCAAGTCTTTATTCACAATATGAACACAACAGTCATAAAATATACATTACTTTTTCAGTAATACTAGGTTTGACAAGTGATACAATTTTCTCAAATTATCTTTTAAAAAAGGAAGTATAATTGATGTTAAAAACTCCTTTGTTTTTCATTTTTACCTCACATATATATTTTTATATGGTCACATGAACAATCAATTTAAAATTTATGCCAACTGAATTTCCAAGACCAATTAGATACATTTCTTTGTCATTACTGATTCTTGCAAACAAGCTTGCTAATTGAGCCATCAGATAATTTATAATATTCCCTACAGATATTCATTAAATACATTTAATATAACATGTTTGATCATTTGTGCTTCATCTCTCCTATCTGATTGTGCTCTACCTAAATGGAAGGATATTCTTCTTGGTTCATCATTTTGTTCATTCTCTTAACATAGTAACAAATAATAAGATACAGGTTTAAATATTTGGTTTTTGTAAGATGAATGTTCTAGGATATTTTTGTGATCAGAAAGCCTGGTTTGTGGTTTTGGAACTCATGTTCTGTCACTTCTAGAAGATTCAGAAATCATTACCCAGCCTATAGTTTTCTGACATTTTGCTTTTAAAATAATTTTTAATATTTACCAGGTAGATTTCAAAATAATCTTTGCTAATTGTTCAAAATAATGGCATATAATACAAGTGGAATTAATGAACTGAAAATATTCTGTCATACCCTTTGTAGCAAAGAATCCATTAGAGATTTAATATAAATCCCCAAGATTTTTCAGGTTAAAAAAAATTTGCATTGGTCATAATCCTTAGTTAATGATTTCTATCTCCATCAGTCCATTAAGGCATTGCTTTATTTTATTTTTTTGTTTTATTTTATGTTATCCTCTTTATCTCTAATAACAAGTTCAATTTCTTCACCACTCTTCTCTTTGGATATTAGATGCTAATTTCTTTTTCTTTTCTTTTTTCTGAACACCTACCTTTGATACTGATTCTCTTTTATAGTATTTATTCTATCTTTCTCCAGTCAGCAGGTCATTCTTTTTGTTGTAGAAGAGAAGCCTTCTGAATGTACAGGAGGTCTTCTTTCTCTGTAAGTTCTCTTTATATTAATTTCAGCTATCCCAATAAGACACTGACATTTCCTTGCTCTTATTGTCTTTAACAAAGCAGAGAAAACTTATTTATATTAATAGAATTTCAGGGTAAACCTTATGCATTCTGCCTCTTATTAATTTTGTATACCACTTCTAATCCTTTATTTTGACACATTAAAACAGTAGACAGACCACATGCATGTAGGAAGGACAATTGACTACTCTCACCTTGTATGGTGGCCTTGTGTTCCTTTCTGTCCTGTCACCTTAAGCCTACAAAAATATGTCAACATGCTCTTTTTTTCCCCAAATGAATTTCTTGTAAGTAAAAATAATTTATTTTTATTTTCCTCTCTGTTCTATATGATTATTCAAGCATTTATGCTATCTGTGATTATGTCTTATAATAAGTGTGCTCTGCATACTTTTTGTGTGAAGGTATTTTGAAAACTATCGCCATCTCTCTAATCCCTTAATGAATGTTTCCTTGGGTAATAGAAGTGTTCAGTGTTAAAGGGGTAACATAATTGTTTAATTAGTTGAAGACAATATTCGTTTGTAACTATAATATGTTTTAGACTCAAGGACTTTTTTTTAAAAAAAGGTATTTTAATCAAACTAGAAAATAACAGCTATTATTTTTACAACAATTTCAAATTAATGAATTGTGGATAATAATAATTACCCTTTTCTTAACAAAAGACAGAAAATCCTAAAAGCTAAAATGTTTGGTATTGCTTTACATAAAACATGTCCCAGGCTGTTTTAAAGGGTTCATCTTAAATGCAGTTCTTCATCCCCACAGTGTAGGTAAATGTTTGTTTTGTGTTAATTAAGAAGTCATTTAAACATCTGCCTTTATTTTATGGACTGCCTTTAAAGTGTAAAATGTGTTTTTCTTATGAGAACACTTTATGCTCCCAAGTGACAATTTTAAAATAAAGTGTCTCTCTTTCAGATATAAAGTCTAACGTGCAAAGGTTTTGCCATCTGTTCTGTGTAGTTGTACTTGTGAACTAGTTGTTTGACTAGAAGCAACAAATGCATAGAAAATGTCTTCACTCAAAAAAAAAAAAGCACAAATAGTATACTGTCTGCTTTTATGATTCCCTTTATAGATTGTCATTTTAAATTTCATTCAGGATTAACTGGATCTCTTAACTCAGAAAGATCATCATTAAATTTAATTTTATGTAATTTAGAAAGAAAGAGAAAAAAATCAGTTTTTCAAAGCACAAAGAATCCCTCACTTCAATATAGGGTAAAAAAATAAATCAGTGCTGCTCACCATGTCTATTCAATAAAGAGTTATGAATTCAAAAATAGTTTATCAGTTTATGATGCCCTAAAAGTAAGTCATATCTACTAAGATGTAAGCCAAACTCTTTTGTTAGAAATAGTCTTTAAGAATACAGGGAAATATTATTCAATCCAAAAATTGATAGAGTAGCTATCAATAACTTTGAAATTTATCAATGATTCACCAGTTTAGATATTTGGACAGAAGTTATTTTTTAAAAAATAGGAAAATGCAGCTGCAACAATTTTTTGTGTATTATGTACTCACTAATTGCAGGGTAAATGCTTATTCATCCAAACACTTTGCTCCTATCAATAACAAAACATTTACTCCTTTGGAGAACACTATAGAATCTGTACTAATTCTAGAATCTTTTGAAATGTTGCGATTATTCTGAAGATATTGGTTTTCTCAGAGTTCTCTGTATCTTTACTGAGAATTCATCCATGTTTCAGGCATGGATACTAGAAACATGCAGAATGACACAGATGATTTCTATACTGAAAGGCATTTAAAATAAACTAAGTTTCCTTTCATTCATGAAAGTTTTGATTTAGGGCAGGACCAAGAAGATTGCTCTGCCTAAAATCTCAGAAAAAAACAGATATTATCTTCAAATCAGTAGTCACATTGAGGACTCTTTGAATCTGAAATGATTTTTGTATTAGTCCTGAAGCCATTTTCTAGCTGCTCCCAGGATTCTTCATAATGTCAAACTTTAATCTATTTTAACCATTCCACTGGGGCTACTGTAAGGCCTGAAAACACCAAGAAGCTTTTACACTCACTTCAGGATTTCCTGTGCTTAGGAATTTTAAATAACTATAAAACAATATGAGATAATTTTTGCTAAGCAGTACTTAACAATGTTGATTGAAACAATGGCAATATTAAGCCTTATATAGATGGCATGTATGTGAAATGTATAAACAGTCCAGGAAGTCAATTCCAGGACATATTCTGATTTTATAATCAAGAATATCTTTATAGAGATGTTGGATAGTTTTTTTAACAGAGCTTTCAAGTTTGGGTAATATTCTGTTAACATTGAAAGAGGGAAGGAGAACAGTTAAGAAGAATGATAGTGACTCCCAAACATGGGGAAAAATAGAGGAACAAAACAAAAAATATGTTTAGAAGATATTAAGGAAAATAAACTAGCTAAAATGAAGGTTTCCACCCATTAAATCTTAGGAGGTGAGTTGGAAATACAGGTTGGAAGAACACCTTAAATTATAGTCTAGGAATCATCATTTTTATTTTTTCAAATTAAATTCTACGTCAAATCTTTGAGCAGCTGAAAGATAAGATTAAAGCAGTAGTTTTATGAAAATTAATCGAAGAAGCATGTCTTTTAATTTACCAAGCACGTTATAGATTTTCAGTAAATATTTTAAAAATGTAATTGTCATATGTTAATTATTTGAAAGGGGAAATACTCAAGATAATCAAGCCTATTAGAACCTTATTATAATATGCTTTATGTTGATGAAAATAGAGATGGAAATATAAAATCAAATATGAAAGAAAGTGCAAAGCTTTGGGACTGAATAAGTGTGTGAAAAAAAGAGAGAGGGAGACTTTGAGACACATAACATGCACTGTACACAGTAAGAGGAGTCAGTTGGTCTGGTCCAATTGCAGCTCCCCCACTCCTACATATGGAGCCACGGACAAACCCTGTAACTTCTTTCTCCCTGGTATAAAATTAGTTATACTACCACCAGTTTTGCCCATTTCACACAGTTTTCATAAAAGAAAAATCATATACCTATATTTAGGCATACATGTGTATGTATCTTCTTTGTAAAGTTCCTCACAGACAGATTATAATTAATTAATACGATAATAATAAAATAGCCAAAATTTACTAAGCACTTAAAATGAACTGGTCATAGTGCTACTGACTTCGTATATACAATATCAAGTTTCCATATGCACATAAGTGATAACATCATAAAATGAAAGTATTTCTTCCCCCAAATATGTGTAAAATATTATAGAATAGGATGGAATATTATATGTCTCAAATTAATATTACAGATAATTCAAAGTGCTTATCAGTCAGTTTGGTCCCTGATAGCACATATTAAAATAACAAACCTGGGCCTCCCTGGTGGCGCAGTGGTTGGGAGTCCGCCTGCTGATGCAGGGGATACGGGTTCGTGCCCCGGTCTGGGAGGATCCCATATGCCGCGGAGCGGCTGGGCCCGTGAGCCATGGCCGCTGAGCCTGCGCGTCCGGAGCCTGTGCTCCGCAACGGGAGAGGCTGCAACAGTGAGAGGCCCGCGTACCGCAAAAAAAAAAAAAAAAAAAAAAAATAACAAACCTATGTTCAAATAAGTTCATCAAGCTTCCATGCAGTTAAGTTTCAACAAGAAATATATGCCTAATCCTATGGACTGCACCAATCTAGAAAAATCCACTTATACAGACCCCTAGAATAAACTATTAAGGAATTCTGTTAATGGGAGGGCCATGATGAAGTGAACATTTTCTTTTATCCTCCAACTTTGCCTCCAAGTTGTTGAAGGCCCCTCCTGACTGCTGGGACAGCCCTCATACAGTTGGATTACCTCAAGCATAACCTGTCACGGACCTCATGATGAAACATGGACTCTGTCTTCCCTAAATAATTGATTTTTTTCCTGAGTGCTTTTATCTTATCTTAGCTCCTTGCAGTCAAAATGTGCCATATCTCTAGTTCACACCATTTTTGTTTCTGTTATTTCAGATTTCTGTTTTTTTTTTATTTTTTTTATTTTTTTTGCTGTACGCGGGCCTCTCACCGTTGTGGCCTCTCCCGCTGCGGAGCACAGGCTCCAGACGCGCAGGCTCAGCGGCCATGGCTCACGGGCCCAGCCGCTCCGCAGCATGTGGGATCTTCCCTGACCGGGGCACAAACCCGTGTCCCCTGCATCGGCAGGCGGACTCTCAACCACTGCGCCACCAGGGAAGCCCCAGATTTCTCTTTCTTAAATTAAGATTTTTAACTGTCTCCTTTTAAAAAATCATTTGGGACTTGATAAACTAATTATGGAAAAAAATATATATGGTTGTTCTCATCAGAACAATATCATCATTACTTTGAACTATTTGAAAACAATTGCATGAAAAGCTTTTCCAAATGAAAGAAAAACAAAATAATAAACAGAAGAAAGTAAACAGAAACTGAAATCAGGTGAACTGTAAGAAATGTTATCTAAACATAATCTTGCCAAGTTTTCATTATATTCTTTCAAAGATTAAAAACAAAACAAAACCTAAAACTCATGCACTTTTTAACATCAAATAATTAAATGTAATAGGCAAGTTTAGTGTATTTATTGTAATCTAACATGTTAATTTCACTAAAGAGCATTGAAAGATACTGAATCCTATATAGCATGGTTATGACTTAATTTACTGAAGAGCAGATACAAAGGTTCCAGGAGGAAGTAAAACAGGGGACTTGAAGCAAGATATGGCACATTCAAGGAACTCAGAGAAGCTGAAGATTACCTATAACATAAGAAAAAATAATAACTCATATAAGAAAAAATAGTATTTATGTTTTAAAGGGGTAAAAATGATGCTATTCAACCCAGCAAATAAATATATTTAAGGTGCTAGGGCTTCCCCGGTGGCGCAGTGGTTGAGAGTCCGCCTGCCGATGCAGGGGACACGGGTTCATGCCCCGGTCCGGGAAGATCCCACATGCCGCACGGAGCGGCTGGGCCCGTGAGCCATGGCCGCTGAGCCTGCGTGTCCGGAGCCTGTGCTCTGTGACGAGAGAGGCCACAGCAGTGAGAGGCCCGCGTACCGCAAAAAAAAAAAATGTATATATATATATATATATTTAAGGTGCTAATTTAATATGACAGGAGTTTATAAGTAAATGCAATAAATTAGAGAAAATTTTCAGAATACTTTATCCTTTAACAAGAATATAATCAGGTAGTTAATTAAACTGAATTTTCTTTCACAACTATTAATTTGACCTGAAATTATATGTTCTAAGAGTAATGGTTTTATAGACCGTTAATAAAGCATGTTTTTTAAAGTTTGAAAAACTGATTAAGTATACCACATTTATGGAATTCATTTAGAAAAAAAAACAAGTACATAAAATTGTATTAAAATTACTAATTTATATTAGTTTATATCTCTCAATGTTTGTTGAAAACCAAGTCAGTCTCTAAAGCACTGACTTGGAAACTTCTGACCTTGAGCATGATGAACAAAGATATTTCCATCAGCTTTTAGGAGACTGGCATGAACTAATGGATTCATTCTATAGAGAAATCTTTTCTAATATGTAGATCAAATTCTCATTTCCCCCCACTTTCTAATAATAATTTTAGTTTTCTCTCTAAATCAAAAGGGAATAATACCCTCACATTCCTTCTTCCTTTTGTATTCTATTGTCAATTGTCTTCTCTAAATCAATGATAATGAGATTATGTAATAGTATTTTTCCCTGAAACTAAAAACTCAATAAGAAATGTGTGACTACCAGGTATTTTATGTTATCCTTCAATTTCAATCCATATTCACCATTGTATTTATGGTTGCACACAATAGACTATAATCAAGAGTGTGGTCGACAGTGAATAAATCCCCTTCTTCATAGAGAGCATGTTTCTAGATGGCTCAGCAGAACACAGGATGTGTGGTTGATCCAACAAGTGTAGAGAAATTTGCCTCCACTTGAGTGCTCTGTGAATTACCATACAATTTATCATCCAAACAAAGACACTTTCAAGAATGAAAAAAGTGGTAATAATTAATCCAGGCAACTGTTGTAAACTGGATTTTGCTGGGCAAATTGGTTATCTGGTCTCCTTGATAATAATAAAAAAAAGAACAAAAATCCAGAAAACAACATATTGTTTAAGACTTTATTATTATGTCAATAATGACTAGCCTCTGTATATGGAGCCCCCACTCCCCCTCAACCCCACACACACCTGATCTTAGGAGCTATGCCAGTTATGTAGGAGCCATTATTAGTTTAAAAATGAATATGAATGAAATGAATAGATTGATCTAGTAAATAACATATGATTCATCAATTAGTGGTTGTTTATATTGGGTTGGCCAAAAAGTTCGTTTGTTTTTTTTCCGTAAGATGGCTCTAGCAGTACTTAGTTGTCTTTAACTTCATTCAAAACAATTTTGTTAGATTGTATGTGACCACTGTCATATGAGCATGCATTTAAAAAAAGACATCAAAATTGGTGAATTTTTGTGTAGCCATTTTAATATTGAAGATGGAATTTAAAAAGCAACATTTTTGGCATATTATGCTTTATTATTTCAAGAAACGTAAAAATGCAACCAAAATGCAAAAAAAGATTTGTGCAGTGTATGGAGAAGGTGCTGTGACTGATAGAACGTGTCAAAAGTGATTTGCAAAGGTTCCTGCTGAAGATTTCTCACTGGACGATGCTCCATTGTTGGGTAGACCAGTTGAAGTTGATAGCAATCAAATTGAGACATTAATTGATAACAATCAATGTTATACCATAGCCAGTATATTCAAAATATCCAAATCAAGCGTTGAGAATCATTTGCACGAGCTTGGTTATGTGAATCACTTTGGGGTTTGGATTCCACATTAGTTAAGTGAAAAAAAGTTCTTGACCATATTTCCACATGCAATTCTCTACTTAAACATAATGAAAACGTTCCATTTTTAAAACAAATTTTGATGGGTGATGAAAAGTGGATACTGCACAATAATGTGGAATGGAAGAGATCATGGAGCAAGTGAAATGAACCACCACCAACCACACCAAAGGCCAGTCTTAATCCAAAGAAAGCAATGTTGTGTATATCGTGGGATTGGACTATCATAAAAGTCCTCTATTATGAGCTCCTTCCAGAAAACCAAACAATTAATTCAAACAAGTACTGCTCCCAGTTAGACCAACTGAAAGCAGAACTCGATGAAAAGCATCCAGAATTAGTCCACAGAAAACGCATAATCTTCCATCAGGATAATGCAAGATCACATGTTTCTTTGATGAACAGGCAAAAACTGTTACAACTTGGCTGGGAAGTTATGATTTATCCACTGTACTTACCAAACACTGTACCTTCGGATATCCATTTATTTAGGTCATTACAAAATTCTCTTAATGGAAAAAATTTCAATTCCCTGGAAGACTGTAAAAGGCACCTGGAACAGTTCTTTGCTCAAAAAGATAAAAAGTTTTGGGAAGATGGAATTATGAAGTTGCCTAAAAAATGGCAGAAGGTAGTGGCACAAAAGGGTGAATATGTTGTTCAATAAAGTTTCTGGTGAAAATGAAAAATGTCTTTTATTTTTATTTAAAAACCTAAGGAACTTTTTGGCCAACCCAACAGAATAAGTTGAGACAGTATACTTTTTTGCAATGTTTATGGCAAGAGAAAGATGTGGGCTTATGTATAAGAACTTAGAAATTCAAAACAAAATTTAATATAAAAATGAGACAGTTCTATGGAAAACAAAATTTTAAAAATTGCTTTAGATCTGAATTCTTATTGGAAGATATAGGTTTAGACCCTCCCACTGAAACACAATGTAAAGATTATCAGAATTAAATGTTACTCAAGATTCAAAACAAGGTAATGCTTTGAAATTAATCTCTGAAGAAAGACTCAGAGTCTTAGGGCAGAATCAGATTTATATTGATCAGCTTTGAAAGAGACATTCTAAACAAACAAGAAACATGTTCAGGGGGACATAAAGGCAGACCGACATTATTAAATGAAGATCAGAATTATGGGAAAACAGAGTCGGCAAAGACCAGAAGCCCTAAAAAAGAACTGTGGTATAATACATGGGTCCCATGGTGGTGAAACAGAGCCAAAGGAATGAATATCTGATGGCATCTGGTTTTACCTCCAAATCTGGCTAACAGAAAAACTGTCATGTTCTCCAGCTGCCATGCAAAGTCCTTTTAAAGGATTTGTCCCCTTCTTATGTTAGATTGAGATTTCTTCTTGTGGTATCTATACCTGTTTTACAGCTTTATGTTCCCAAAGGAGAGTGATCTTGTTTCATTGAAGATGCTGGATTTCTTTAGAGCTTTACAACGAGGCAAAAGCTAACCTCTGAAAACCAGTAAACAATATTCACCCCACTGTCAATAAACAAACACTTGATATAATTCAATCAGGTATTTCTGATGATAACTTGAATGTCCATGGTGCTCCACATGACTTGCTTTAAGAGTATAGATCACAAGTCACTATTTCAGTACCATTCAGAAACTCACAATACTTTAGAGCTGAAAGGGAACTTAAAAGTTTGATTTTGGACATATTTATTGAATACTAGCTATGTTCCTAGGCTTGTGGATGCTAAAGCTGTGTGATATAAAAAGTGTATAGTCTTTAAGATAAAATATTACCGTATTTGACAGACAATATTAAGGAGTAGGTTAGGCTTTAATTATTTAGAGAGAAAGATAATAATGATAACGACAATAGCATTTACCTACTGAGTACTTCCTATGTGCCAGGCATAATGCTAACTTCACCTGCATTTTCTCATTTGCCGCCCCATGCATCCCCCACCCACACTGAGAAATATCAGATTAATTCCACTAGAATGGCATGGAGCACTCTAATAAAATTAGGTATTTTAAAATGTATTTATTTTACTGGAACTGGTGATATGAATTTATTACTCTTAAAATCTGTACAGTTCTGGGGACAATGTCTCTGTAGGGGGTTGAGCATAAGCCACAAATTACCAGAAACTGGAGATTTCAGTATATCCAGTATGATTACAGTGCCAAAGAAACCATGGTTACAATCATGACACTGCTCTTACTTTTAAAACATTGTTTTCATTATTACATTTTTAACTGCTCAAATCCCTTTCAGTTCAATTCTAAAGCATGTATCAATTGCTTTTTATAAAACAGACGATTACAATTTTCATTGGAAAAAAATAACTGATATTGATTGAATTAATGAAAATAGAATCATGAAGTGAATTAAATGGATTACAATCAAGTCAGTTGTTATGCTATACCTTTTTTTATACACAGATTTTATTTTTATATGAATAAGTTTATGGAACACAACTGATGTCCTTTTTCAAAGAGACCAAGGGAAAAATGTAGCCTCAGCAGTCATGGGTGTTAATTTTATGGTCCCCATAAAGTCTCAGACCATGTCCCAGAACTGTAAAGTTTATGATATAGAAATGAATATCAATAACTTGTATCAGACCTTGGTGTAAGACAGTAACAATTTGTTGGTGGGTAGAAAATAGCCCCTGCTCTGCAACAAAGAATAGCCCTGTCTCGCCACAACTAGAGAAAGCCCACACGCAACAATGAAGACCCAATGCAACCGGAAATAAATAAATTTATTAAAAATAATGAAAATGTCCATATCATACACTGTTGTTATAATCACAAACCATAACAAATTTCACAAATCTGGATTTTTATTTATTTAATGTAGTACAAATTTATCATGTTTCGTGAAATGATTATAATTACCCCATAAATGATTTTGTTGTTGAATTTACCACTATATTTATAATTTAGAATTGCTTCACTAAAACAGTCAACTGCTTTCTCATATAATCAAACCACTAGATGAGTGAATGAAAACATTCTATACAAATCTGAACTAACTATTCTAAACAGGTATTGAATAGGAATTTCTTAATATAATATATAATTATTAGTTAATAATTCTATATTGTGTATTTAAAGATTTGTTCAGAGGGTAGATCTCGTTTTCTGTTCTTAACACACATACCACATACATAAGGGGCATTGACATGCCTGATTTTTACATCTTCTTGACAAATTTACACTTTTACCGTTATAAAACGTATTCTTTTTTTGGATATAAATATAGCAACTTTACTTTCTTTTGATTAATTTTTCACAGTGGAACATTTTCCATATTTTTACTGTCAAATGATTCGCAGCCCTGGGGAAGGTTTGGGAACTGTTCAGTTTCACTGTTCCCACGTTGTACTTTGCTCTTTTCATAGTGTTTCATTCTATGCATTCACTGCTAGGTATTCAGCAAAGATTCAGGAGAACATTTATTCAGATTTTGAACCCTTTTCCTGTATCTTGGGATCTCTGTCTAGCAACTTCCATCTACTACAGACCCACTGACTGATTCCCTAATTTGACAAGATCATCATATTCTGCTTGTGATCATGCTCCCTGATCAGCAGCGAGAAATATACCTTTAGTGAAAAAGCCAGGCCTTTTAGAAGTTCCTTTTGTTTGTTGACCATCTCTTAGGGATATAAATCCAGAATTATCTCTTGTCCAGAATTCAAAGACAGTTGTTTCATATATTTTGTGCATTTTTTTCCTGGTGGCTTAAAAGTAGGAAGCCCAGTTCCTGTTGCTCCATCATGGACTCTTACATTGGAAGATTAAAATGCAAATTTTTTTCTATCAAAGTAATATATTTTCAACATAAATACTCAGTCCTTATTTCTTCTCTGATCTATAACCCATGTCTATTATATTCTATTTCTGAGCTTTACTCACTACTAACATGTAGGCATGGGGATCCATGATTTAGGTGTTAGTCATAGATGTTGTCTGTTTTGCACATTCCTCTATGATTAAAAAAATTGAAATTCAGTAGCAGTGACTTTTGGTGTCTTATCAGAGTGTTTCCACATCACGATGTTTGCATGAAAGTAGCCATACCATTGTATACTTATCAGAATGCTACATTCAAAGGCATATTTTGTAAGTGTGCTTAGCAGTGCAGAAAAATTGTCTCAGGATAAAATATGATTTGCTTCCAAATTAGTGCTAATGACTGTTATTAGCCTCAACAATTTAGTTGTATTAACCTAACTTTACTCATTTGGCAATTAAATCTAGAATCAATTGTTTGAATACTATTTTCTAATTGTACTTTGTTTTTAAATTTATTACAGAAATAATGGAATATAGAAAAATATTTAAAAATAAAAACATATACTTCCTACAAAAGGTAACAGCCACTAACATTTCAGTGAATAGTGTGTTTTACTTTTTCTTTCAGCAAAATTGCCAATGCACTATACATATTTTTGGTGACCTATACTTGTCATAAATATGTCCTATGACATTAAATATCCATATGTAATATGATTTTTATAGTCAGCAAATTCATTTAATTAAATTACTTTATTCCACGGGGGGGGCTGTGATGGGGCGGGGGAGAGGCATGGACGTGTATACACTGCCGGGCGTGGGGTGGATGGATTGTGGGGGGTGGCCGCGTGGCGCGGGGGGATCGGCTCGGTGCTTTGTGGCCGCCTGGAGGGGTGGGATGGGGAGGGTGGGAGGGAGGGAGACGCAGGAGGGAGGGGATGTGGGAACAGATGTACATGTATGACTGATTCACTTTGTTGTAAAGCAGAGACTAATAAAGAAAAAATAGATTTTTTTATATTAGTTTCTGTTTTATAACAAAGTGAATCAGTTATACATATACATCTGTTCCCATATCCCTTCCCTCCTGCTTCTCCCTCCCTCCCACCCTCCCTATCCCACCCCTCCAGTCGGTCACAAAGCACCAAGCTGATCTCCCTGTGCTATGCGGTTGCTGTCCACTATCTGTCTACCTTACGTTTGGTAGTGTATATATGTCCGTGTCTCTCTCTTGCTTTGTCACAGCTTACCCTTCCCCCTCCCCATATCCTCAAGTCCATTCTCAAGTAGGTCTGTGTCTTTCTTCCTGTTTTACCCCTAGGTTCTTCATGACATTTGTTTTTTTCTTAAATTCCATATGTATGTGTTAGCATACGGTATTTGTCTTTCTCTTTCTGACTTCACTCTGTATGACAGACTCTAGGTCTATCCACCTCATTACAAATAGCTCAATTTCGTTTCTTTTTATGGCTGAGTAATATTCCATTGTATATATGTGCCACATCTTCTTTATCCATTCATCCGATGATGGACACTTAGGTTGTTTCCATCTCCAGGCTATGGTAAATAGAGCTGCAATGAACATTTTGGTACATAACTCTTTTAGAATTATGGTTTTCTCAGGGTATAGGCCCAGTAGTGGGATTGCTGGGTCATATGGTAGTTCTATTTGTAGTTTTTTAAGGAACCTCCATACTGTTCTCCATAGTGGCTGTACCAATTCACGTTCCCACCAGCAGTGCAAGAGTGTTCCCTTTTCTCCACACCCTCTCCAGCCTTTATTGTTTCTAGATTTTTTGATGATGGCCATTCTGACTGGTGTGAGATGATATCTCATTGTAGTTTTGATTTGCATTTCTCTAATGATTAATGATGTTGAGCATTCTTTCATGTGTTTGTTGGCCATCTGTATATCTTCTTTGGAGAAATGTCTATTTAGGTCTTCTGCCCATTTTTGGATTGGGTTGTTTGTTTTTTTGCTGTTGAGCTGCATGAGCTGCTTATAAATTTTGGAGATTAATCCTTTGTCAGTTGCTTCATTTGCAAATATTTTCTCCCATTCTGAGGGTTGTCTTTTGTTCTCGTTTATGGTTTCCTTTGCTGTGCAAAAGCTTTGAAGTTTCATTAGGTCCCATTTGTTTATTTTTGTTTTTATTTCCATTTCTCTATGAGGTGGGTCAAAAAGGATCTTGCTGTGATTTATGTCATAGAGTGTTCTGCCTATGTTTTCCTCTAAGAGTTTCATAGCTTCTGGCCTTACATTTAGGTCTTTAATCCATTTTGAGCTTATTTTTGTGTATGGTGTTAGGGAGTGATCTAATCTCATACTTTTAAATGTACCTGTCCAGTTTTCCCAGCATCACTTATTGAAGAGGCTGTCCTTTCTCCACTGTACATTCCTGCCTCCTTTATCAAGGATAAGGTGACCATATGTGCGTGGGTTTATCTCTGGGCTTTCTATCCGGTTCCATTGATCTATCTTTCTGTTTTTGTTCCAGTACCATACTGTCTTGATTACTGTAGCTTTGTAGTATAGTCTGAAGTCAGGGAGCCCGATTCCTCCAGCTCAGTTTTTCGTTCTCAAGATTGCTTTGGCTATTCGGGGTCTTTTGTGTTTCCATACAAATTGTGAAATTTTTTGTTCTAGTTCTGTGAAAAATGCCAGTGGTAGTTTGATAGGGATTGCATTGAATCTGTACATTGCTTTGGGTAGTAGAGTCATTTTCACAATATTGATTCTTCCAATCCAGGAACATGGTATATCTCTCCATCTATTTGTAGATTTCTTTCTGATGACCAAACCCACATCTCACTAATGAGGCAGTAGTCTCTTTCAGTAGAGGAAAGGTGACTTTTACTCTTGTGTGCTACCATTTGTTAGGTACTGTGAGTCATATGATATGTACTCAGTAAATAATTGTTACTTTAAAAACGGAAATATATGAGGAAAATTATCTACTACCCTCATTTCAAAGCCAAATGCTGTCATGTGTATACACTTTTTAGTTTTATCTTTGAAATATATTATTTTATTTATTTATATTTTTTGCGGTACACGGGCCTCTCACTGTTGTGGCCTCTCCCGTTGTGGAGCACAGGCTCTGGACACGCAGGCTCAGTGGCCATGGCTTATGGGCATAGCCGCTCTGCGGCATGTGGGGTCTTCCCGGACCAGGCACAAACCCATGTCCCCTGCACCGGCAGGCGGACACTCAACCACTGTGCCACCAGGGAAGCCCAGAACTATATATTTTAAATAGACTAATTACTAATAATGAGATTGAAAGAGTAATCAAAAAGCTCCCAACACAAAAGCCCAGGACCAGATAGCTTCACTGGTGAATCCCTCAAAACATTCAAAGAAGATTTAATACCTATCTTTCTCAAACTCTTCCAAAAAATTGAAGAGGAGGGAAACCTTCAAAACACATTTTAGGAAGCACCAATTCCAAAACCAGAAAAGGATGACAGAAAAAAATAAAATAAAATTCAGGCCTGTATTGTTGACGAACATAGATGCAAATTCCTCAACAAAATGTTAGTAAACTGAATCCAACAAACATTAAAAGATCATACGCCATGATCAAGTGGGATTTATTACAGAGGTATAAGAATAATTCAACATTAGTTCAATATCTGCAAATTAGTCAATGTGATCCATCACATTAACAAAATGAAGGATAAAAATAACAATCAACTCAATAGATGCAGAAAGGCATTTGAAAAAAAATTCAACATCCATCTATGATAAAAACTCTCAAAACAGTGGGTATACCTGAAAGTAACACAACATTGTAAATCAGCTATACTCCAATATAAAATTTTTTAAATCTTTAATTAATAGATAAATAAAAAGGCAAAAAAAAGAAATGGAATAAAAGTGAGTATAAAGGGAACATATTTCAACATAATAAAGGTCATATATGACAAACCAACAGCTAATATCATACTCAGCAGCAAACAAATGAAAGTTTTTTGTCTAAGATCAGGAGCAAAAGAAGGATGCTCACTCTTGCTACTCTTATTGAACCTAGTATTAAAAGTCCTTGCCACAATAATTAAGCAAGAAAAAAAAAGTCATCCAAATTGTAAAGGGAAAAGTAAAACTGTCACTGTTTGCAGATGCCATAAAACTATACACTGAAAACCCTAAAGACACTACTGAAAAACTGTTAGAACTAATAAATGAATTCAGTAAATTTGCAGGATACAAAATCAATATACAGAAATTTGAGGCATTTTTATACACTAATAACAAACTGTCAGAAAAAGAAATTAAGAAAACAATCCCATTTACAACTGAATCAAAAAGAATAAAATACCTAGGAATAAATTTGACCAAGGAGGTGAAAGACCTGTACACTGAAAACAGTAAAACACTGATGAAAAAAAATGGAAGAAAATATACAAAAATGGAAAGACATTTTGTGCTCATGGATTGAAAGAAGAATGTTGTTGAAATGTTCATACAGCCCAAAGCAATTTTCAGATTCAGTGCAATCCCTATCAAAGTGCAAATGACATATTTCACAGAACTAGAATGAATAATTCTAAAATTTGTATGAAACCCAGGAAGACACCATATAGCCAAAATAATCTTGAGACCAAAGCTGGAGGTATTATGCCCCTGATTTCAAACTCTGCTACAAAGCTATAGTAACTGAAACAGTATGGTACTGGCACAAAAACAGACATAAATCAATGGAACAGAATAGAGAGCCCGGACATAAATCCACACATATATGGACGATCAATCTATGGCAAAGGAACAAAGAACATATAATGGGAAAAGACAGTCTCTTCAATAAAGGGTGGAAATCTGGGTTCTCCACTTGTTCTTCGCTGAGGCAAGTCAGTGTTGAACTGCAGGGTTTCCTCCCCCCACCTCATGGAGTTTGGCTGCAGTAGCATGCTTAATGACTAAAACATTTGTCTTGCTAGTACAATTCTTTCATGGTTTTCTGGCTAGAGAAATCGGGCTTTTTGGAGTACTGAGCGTTTTGTTTTTGTTTTTTTGTGTCTTTGCCTGTTTGTGTTTCTGGGTTGTTGGCTTTCCCAGCACCCAGTCTAGATTATATAAGGTAAAAAAGATAACCAAGGGAATGCACTATCATGTTGTTGCTTGAGTCTCAAGGTCCCTAGCTGATTTATCTTTTCTCTGCCTTTCACTTTATTATTATGTTTGTCTTACATATAATTTAAGAGTTTTCAGTAGTAATTAGAAAGAGAAATCAGGGAAAGTGTCTACCTCAACTTCTTGGATATGAAAATCTCTTATTCTGAAAACATTTCTGATCAACATCCATTACTTTAAGCCTTTCCAGAAACATCAATATATACTTTGCCTTACCAGCAGATTTTGCTACCTAAAAAATGAGTAAGACATATTGTTTCCAAACTCAGTGGCCAAAAACATTTCCCTATTTCTGCCAGTTTAACCACCACAGCCTGATATTTATCCTATAATAAGAAATAGTTATTCTGTAATAAGACATCAATTATCATACTCAAATATGAGGAATAAGAGGCTGAATTAACAATTTGCCTTCTTATTACATATCTTTAGCCCAATTCATGTTTAGATGACACTTCAAAATATTACTTTTATCTTAAGTGCACTTTTATATACCTGCAGATGAGGATCAGCATTTTTCTATTCATGCACTGTAGAATTTCAGAAACTTTGGTTGAGTCAATCAAATCATTAGAAAAGTACATAAAATAGTCACTTTAGAAATTTCCTATGTGGTAACCATTATAAGTAAAATGCACATCTATTATCTACTTACCATATAGAATAAATTGGACATTTTTTCCTAAAATAAGCATATTTATATGTGTCTTATATAGAAGCACTACTTCTTTCAAAAAATCTTTTATAGTGGTCTCAAAAAATGCGCAAACAGTTGCATACCACACAAGGGAAAGGAAACTACATTAATGAAGTTGGACCATTATTAGGCGGGTTAACAAAAAGAACTTGGAAGAAATTTGGCATCAACTTCCATACCAAAAGGAAAGCCTCCAAAGCAGAAGCCCAGCTGTCCAAACCAATATTTTCAGGAAAGTAAAAACTGTGAAAACTATCATTGTTATACCTCATTATAGGGAAAAATATGACATTATTAATGTATCACCCCTAATACTAACAATAGCTAATAGTAAAATACCAGAGCTTGCTAATCCCAGGAAGATGAAATGAAGATGAATGAAAGTAGTTCCACTGGGCTTGTCTCTAGGAGATAATGAATGATAGGATAAGACCTAAATGGCTTTTACAATGAACTAAAGGAGGATAATCACAAGTAGGGTGGAAAGAGGGCCTCTTTACAGAAAAGCAGAGGCACATGTTGAAGTTAGATAAAATTATATCTGTCAGGGAATGCTGTCACATGGCCATCTGTGAGGGAGTAACTTAGATCTCACTAAATGAAAGGTGTCTCTGGGTGACTGGAAGTAATATTTGTTATGCATTCCTTACCTCTATAGTTATAACAGAAAGATAAATTTTAAAATCCTCTAATTAATGATCTTATAATACAAATTACCAATCTCTAGTTTAGGTTGATAACTTAATTTCTTAAAATAACCATCTCTTTTCTTAAAGCAAACCAATCCAAAACAAAAACAATATTAAATAGCCTGAGAATCTGAAGGACTTCAATTCAGACTGAATCTAACAGTAATTTAACTGCTTTGTATGTGTGAATATATGTATGCATGTACAAAGCCCTCTGTGGGCTTTAATGTTCTCATCTGTAAAATGATGAATGTCTGAAGACTTTTTGGCCTAACAGTCCATAATACTAATGTTCACTAATTGATGAGTTACATACAATGCTTTCCACATATATGCAGAAAATAATTTAAAAATTAATCACTAATTACAAAATTGGGGAAAATTAGCTGCTATTATTTGTATTAACTATACTCAGTGACTTTTGCCTATGTTATGCAAATTATGCAGAGTTTTAAAATTTCTACACCTAAAATTTCAGAAAGCAAAATCAAAGCCAGTATAATGAATATATGCTCTATTGGCTCTGGGGTCATTGGAAACAGAATTTCAACTCAGGAGGATGAAGATTCATGGTCCCAAAAATGGATGATTAGTAGATACATAGTAGATAGTCATAGCAAAATAATATATAAGTGGGAAAGTAGAAGGTGGGAAATTTGGAGCTCAAATGGCTACATGATCAGTACCTAGATCCACATTTAACAGGGTTTAGAATTTAGTCAGTGCAAAGATAGAAGTATGTTTGAAGATCCATCCACCAAAGGACTTAAGGCAATATGGTAAAGGCAGCACCAATAATTCAGTTTCAAGTATCTTGAAATCAAATAAATATTAGATGTAGAAGTTAGTCATAATGTTAAAAGTTCGACAGCATGGACTCAGGGCTCATGGTGAGATTGCAAACAGAGTCAAAAATACATTTCATTGAACTTCAATGGCCTCTATATATTAGACATGGATCCAACATTTGTCCAAGAGAATGATGTCTACTTGAAATTCCAGATTATATTGAGGTGTGAATTCTTGCTACAGCTAAAGCAAAGGAAGTAAGGGAATTCAGGAAAGCATCACAGGTGTCTGGCTTCAAATTTATTGTTATGTTCTGGGGACAAAAATTATGTTAAGAAAACTATATTTCATTGAGCTACCCATGAAATAATTAGAAAAAAGGTAAAATTATATATAGACACACATATATATGTATGCATATGTATACTAAATGATCATTAAATATTTTTCTATGTAAGAGCATTAGGAGTTATTATGGTACAATATTATGTCTCATGTCTATGGCATATTAAAGAATCAATAAGTAAAGGATATGTGCTATAGTTCAATTTTGATTCCTAGGATCATTCTTTATCAGATGACTTGAAAACGGCTCAAGAATTAATCTTCTGATAATAAAACCATTGGACACAAAAAGCAAGAATTAATTTTTATAGTAAGAATAAAATAACCAGATTTAAAAAATTAATTCAAACCAGCAAACAAAAAGAAATGAACTTTTTTTTAATGAATGAACCTTAAAAAAATGAACTTTTTTCCTTTAAAAAATAACTTAATAGCAATTATAACAAAAGTTAATGAAAATTTCACTATGACTGATATTACTAGCAGGTAGACATTTTCCATCATTTTGTATTTTGACTAGTTCTTTGGATTAATTGTCTATATAAACAGAAATGATTTAGACATTTGTTTAAAACTCACAATTACTGCATTTTTGATGAGTTTCTTCCAACTGAATATTACTTCTCTTTCATATATATACATATATGTGAAGCAATATTCCGATATTAAAAATAGATTCAATTAAACTGGTTTAAAATAAATCCTAGGGACTTTAGCTTCTAGAAAGATGGAATAGACATACTTTTTCTTATTCCTTTCACTAAGTAGAACTGAAAACTCTGGACATTATACATAAAACAACCATAAAACTCTGAAAGGTGTAGAGTAGTATGTACACCAGTTGGTGGCCTCAGGACCCAAGGAATGACAGTAGAACACAGGTGAGTTTCCTGTGTTATCTTTTTGTGTCATATATTTCAGAGGTGAAGCTGAAAACACTGGCGATGTAGAAACATCAAAGGCATAGAAAAAGAAAGTTCCTCCAAACCCTACTTTTCTAGTCAAAGAACTAGGAAAGGGGTAGGAAACTTTTCAAAATAGAAAATTTTAAATGGTAACCACTCTACTCTAGCCAAACACCGCAGAAAATACTGTAGACATATTATCACCCACACCAGCAAAGGCGAAGTAAGGAGCCTATACTTCTCTCAACAGGTTATAACAAGATACCCCCACCCCACAGCTAAGATGATGTCAGAGAATGCTGAACAGGAAGCCAGAAGTATCATCCTTGCTGGGTGGTAAGAAGCAGCCCTAAATGGTGGAACTGGAAAATGTATAGCGAGTTTGAGCCCCCCACTGGCAGTAACAGGAAGCCCCCATTTCAAGTTTCAACAGAGACTGTGGAGAACCTGAAATTCTAGCAGCACTTAGCAGTAAGGAAGTTATCTCACCTTCCTCTGCTAGACCAGTGTCAAAGGAAGGCAGCTAAAACAGAAAGTTTAAATAAGATCTAGAGACTCATAACCCCCAAAATGTCCAGTTTGCAGAAAATCACTCAGAATGATAGAACCATGAAGGGCTCAAAAATTTAAAAAATATTAAAAGATGACAATATGGAGATGACAAACATGGTAGAATTATTAGACAAAAATTTTTAAAGCAACCATTCTTAAAAAGCTAAATGAGCAATTATAAATATGCTTGAAAGCAGTGAGAAATAGAAAGTCTCAGCAAATAAATGGAAGACATAAAGATCCTAAAGTATATTTTAGAACTAAAGTACACAATTACTGAATAAAAACCTTAATGAACAGGCTCAATAGCAGAATGGAGGGTACAGAAAAATAATCAATGAACAGGCTCAATAGCAGAATGGAGGGTACAGAAAAATAATCAATGAACCAGGTAATTGAAAAGTAGAAATTACCCAGTCTGAACAACAGACAGAAAATAGACTAAAATAAATAAACAGATCCTCAGAGGCATGTAGGATTAAAACAAAATATTTAACTTTTATATCATTGGAATCTCATAAAGAAAGGAGAAAGTACATGGGGTTGAAAAAGAACTTGAAATAATGGATGAAAACTTAACAAAATTGGTAAAAAATACAATACTACAGATTTGAAAATCTGAGTAAAACCTTAGGATAACTCCAAAGATATCCATACAGGGACACATCACTCTCAAACTTCTGAAACTTAAAGAAAAATTAAAAATCTTGAAAGCAGTGAGAGACAAACAATACCTGACCAATAGCTGAAAAAATTTTTTGAATGACAGTGGATTTTCATTTAGAAGTCTTGTGGGCCAAAAGGAAGTATTACAACACTTCAAATGCAGAAAGAAAAGAACTGTTAACCCAGAATTCTACAGTCTGAAAAAATGTTCTCCAGCAAGGAAGGGAAATCAAAATATTCTTAATTGAAGAGAAGCTAAGCAAATTTGTCACGGTCAGACCTATCCTCAAAAGTTTTAAAATAGTTCCCTAAAGACAAATGAAATAAATTTTTTAAAAGAGCCATGAAACATTAGGAGGAAGAAAGACTATAGTAAGTAAAAGGATGGGAATACAATACTTCTTCTCTTGAGTTTTCTAACACATAACATGTTCATAGACTGGAAGAGTCAGTATTATTAAGATGTCAATTCTGCCCCCAGTTGATGTTTAGAGTCAATATGATCCCAAGCATAATTTGATTTTTTAATTTCTTTTATTTTAGAAATTAACAAGCTAATTCTAAAATGTATATGACAAAACCCCAATAGATATGTAATAGCCAAAACAATTTTGAAAAGAACATAATTGGAGGACTTACACTACCTAGTTTTAAGATTTACTAGAAAGAGTAGTTAAGACAGTTTTGTATTGTGAACATATGTTCAATTTATCAGTTTTCTTTTGTGGTTCATGCTTTCTGTGTACTATCTAAGAAAATGTTTGCTCTTTGGAAGAAACTCTTAAGGAAATGAAAACATACATATTAGGATAAAATATTTTAAAACACATAGAAGATAATGAAATATTACCTAGAACATCTGAAACAACTCAATAAGAAGAGGAAAAAACTCATTCTTTTTTTGAAAAAAACAAGATATTTGTACAAATATTTTCTTAGAGAGACTGATAGCAAATAACCACATGAAAAGATGCTCAACATCACTAGTCATTAGGGAAATTCAAATTAAAGCCCCAAAGAGATAGCATTACTCAGCAATTAGAATGGCTTGGAAAAATAAAAGCCAGTATCAACCGTTGGTGAGGATACCCGGCAACTGGATCTCTCATATAAGTCTGGTGAAAATGTAAACTGCTACAATCACTTAGGAAAAGTTTCTTTAGAGTTAGCATATTATTCACACACTACGCAGCAATCCCACTCTTGGAGAAATGAAGACATATGTTCATACAAAAAGTTTTCATGCAATTGCTTATAGCAACTTTATTCAAAATTACCAAAAACTGGAAGCAACTGACATGTCCATCTACTGGTTAATGAATGAACAAGCTGTGGTCCATCCACACAACGGAATACTATTCAACAATAAAAGGAATGGGTTACTGTCACCTGAAACAACATGGGTGAATCACCAAAGCATTATGCTAAGTAAAAAGAAATCCAGACTCAAAAGAATATGTACTATATGACATTTCAATTATAGGAAATTCTGGAAAAGGGAAAATTACAGCAATAGAGAAGAGGTCAGCAGTTGCCAGTGGTCAGAAGTGAGGTTGGGAGGGTGACTATAAAGGAGCACAGGGAAATTTTTTGAAGTGATGGAAATATTCTTTATCTTGATTGTGGTAATGGTTATGCAATGGCATATATATATTATATAACTGTATATATGTGTGTATATACATAGCATAAATATATAGATATAATACATATACATGGTTACATATATATGCATTATATATATATTACATACAACTGTATATATATTATGCAACTGAATTACATATACACAGATTGTATATATTGTATTGTGTATGTTATATAACTGAATTATATATGTACAGATTGTATATATATAGACTATATATATATATATACACACACATATATGTACATAAAATCTGTGCATGGCTTCACTTTGTTCTCAGATGTTCCTCTATCCCATAAGCAAACACATTTCTTTTCTGATTTTGGTTGTACACAGAAAACTAAATTGATACATTATAATTTTTGAGTCTGAGATATCATTAAATTATTAATATTAATTGCCAATTTTTATTCTGGAACATATTTGTGTCAACTCTTCAAATTCTTCTATCATTTTTTATTTTAAAAGTTTTTAATTTGAGATTTAGAGAGTTTTCAGTTGTTGTTCAAATTTCCATCTAACTCATAGAAAATAGAAAATATCTATTTTAGTGTATAACGTATGTGCCTTACAAAATATTTAGACACGCCTAAGTCCATAAATCATATACTAAGTTTTTAAATTAAGCAAGGATTTGGGTACAAAGGAAAAGAATGGTCATCCTTGTACATTATAAAATGTAGTTATCTTGTACCTTTTGATAAATCATGAAAAATACGTCGATGATCTTATTTCAAAGATTATCTTTTTGTTGTTTGCAAGTTACAATAGCTTTTGTGTTCATATGAAATAACCAACTCTTTTCACAGTTTTGTAATAAGATTTAATATAATACTTTCTGGCACTTATTATAAATTGGAAGAAAATTTCTAACACAATTAATATCCACACTCTGTTTTGGTACAGAATGAAAATACACAATGCTATATCTTTTACTTCTTTCTTTTTGTTAAAACACCTAATGCAGAGTTTAATGAATACTTAATGATTGATAGATATCCTCATATTATTAATTTTTAATTGATAAGTGTATTTTTCTTCCTTAGTGCTCTTGCTATATAGTAATAGTAATTAAAGGCATAATCTTATAATTTTAATTTGTAAACTATAATCTCCCAACATGGACAAGTTGATTCAATTATTTCTGTAAAGATAAGCATAGAATGCTACATATTCCTTTCTGCTTCCTCTAATCAAAATTATCTTCTTCTAAGTAACTAGTCAATGGTAGAATCCACTTATTTTCTTCACTTTGCTTAACAAAAATTATTTCTAAAGTAAATTACTACTGTTTCATTTGTATGTATTTTAAGCTTTATGTAATCCTTTAGATCAGTTTTTCACTTAGAGTTATTTTTTCTGGGAATAATGTTCACATTTAATGAATAATAGAACAAGTCATGTTTCTAGCTAATTAGTTAGATAATAATTACATTAATTTGAATAAATAAGAATATAGTACTCTCAGTTAAATTACAATTCTCTCACCTAACTAATCTCTATACTCTGCAAAGAGGCAATATTTGCATTTGAACTTTCTGGATAAAAGATTGTTACATAATTAGATTCTAATATATTCTGATTAATTTTGAGAAGATTCAATATTGAAATTCAAGTAGGAGATTTGAAAGTTCTCAGAGGTGTAGAATTTCATTTTGACTCCAATTCTATCTGTGGTTACAGATAACTCTATTCACATCATATAATGAGATTGAATATTTTTAAAACCCAAAATGATATTAATACTTATTCCAATAATTCAACTAATAAAGTCTTCCTTTATGTGAACTAAGCCATCTCAATTCTTATAAAGTAACTTACATGGATCACCTTTGAAAGATACAGATATACACCTTAAAAGGGGCTTTAGCCCACCTTGTAGGTGCATTAACAAATATAGCATTCAGGGGTATAGTGTTAACTATTAGACATAATTCCAACAAATTATTACTGATAAATAACTGGATATAAAACCAGAGTTAGGTGTATGAACTAAGATCACAATCATCTAGAATAAATTATAGCATGCAAGAACTCAGGATAATTATGGAAGTTTAGTTCAATCAATATTAGAATACGCCCCCCAAGCTAACAGTGCAGCTGTCCAGATCACTCATTAAAAAGACCATTAGTGGGGCTTCCCTGGTGGCGCAGTGGTTGAGAGTCCGCCTGCCGATGCAGGGGACACGGGTTCGTGCCCCGGTCCAGGAAGATCCCACATGCCGTGGAGCAGCTGGGCCCGTGAGCCATGGCCATTGAGCCTGCGCGTCCGGAGCCTGTGCTCCGCAACGGGAGAGGCCACAACAGTGAGAGGCCTGCGTACTGCAAAAAAAAAAAAAAAAAAAAAAAAAAGACCATTAGCCAACTGGACTAATTGGTTTGACTGTTTTTTCCTCTCTTTGCTTGGCTACATATAAATGCTTAATTTCCTCTCACAACTGGTCCTTTTCATTGTGTTTCCCAGTATAACACTTATTTTCACATTACTAACAGTGTAAGTCAAGAAAATTGTATATACAACCCTGGAAAAACCTCTTCTAAGCCAGAATTTATCAGCCTTTTAAAATATTCAGAAATAATCAGTAAATACAGAAATTGAAACTTGACTAACACTTATATGTTCAACCTAAAGTTTTGCATTATTTAACTGATGGCTGCTACTCAAAGTACTAGCTGGCTCATCAAAGCAAAATAAGAATAGACCTGAAAGGAAAAGAATAATGAGTCATTTTGATTTACAAATAACTCTTATTATAAAAAGGACAAATGGAAACAGTGAATAGATGATCCAGGAATCTAAGAAATGACACTGGCATATTTTGAATCTGGCAACCCAGAATCTGTTCAGTGTATTTGTTTGTTTTATTTTGTAGAGGAAATATAATGGATTCCAGAAACATTTAAGCTAATTGATAAAAGGCAGAGGCATAAATAGCTATTAAAGGAAAATGGAGTATCCTAACTACTAAGGCCTATGTCTTGCCTTTTAGAAACCCTATTAACAAGAGAATATTGTACTGGATAAGCCATGGGTGTAATCTAATATATCAACTCTGTATCTTTGTAAATGTAATTACCACTCTCCATTCTCAGGATTAACAATATATTGGCTCTTAAGATCTTAAGAATTTGTTCCAATAACCCCTATTGCTTCTAAATGGCTTTTTATCCAGGTCATACTTCCTACATTACAAGTCCTTCAGAGAACTTCTTTTTCCACCTGATTAACTTTATTCATTGTGAAGAATGAATGAAGTGGTAAGGAGGAAAACATATGTTAGCTTTGGGCAGTGCTTTATACCTTTATGATAGTGCGCTAGGAAATGAAGCTTGTCAAGCCTGGAGCATATCTTCACAATAAAATTAACGAATGGAAGCACACACCAAAAAACCCTATGAATATTAATTTGCCATAGTGTTTTAAAGGTCACATGTTAATTTCAGCCTTGACATACTCTGGAAAACAAAGAGTACATCATTTTATCATGACAGTTTAAAAAACCCCATTATTTTCTTGACATTGTATTTATAAGCTATCCTGGATATAATGTCTATGGCATAATCCTTGTCTTCATGAGAGTTATAATCAAATTTTGGAAGATTAAACATAAGATCATTTAAAAACTAAGAAAGTGATTTTTATTTGTAAGTTGGATGATAAGAGCAGTGGTCCCTAACACTTTTTGGCACCAGGGACTGGTTTCATGGAAGACAGTTGTTCTATGGACCAGTGGCGGGGCGGGAGAGATATTTCAGGCTGTAATGTGAGCGACGGGGAGCGGCAGATGAAGTTTTTCTTGCTCGCTGCTCACCTCCTGCTGTGCGGCCCGGTTCCTAACAGACCGGTCCATGGACCGGGGGTTGGAGACACCTGGATAAGAGTATATGCTTTCTGCAGTTTTACTCTGTATTTCAGTTGGGGTTTTTTTGAAAATGGGAGTTTGAGGTGATAAGGACTAATACATTGAGAAGAAACTAATTTTCTATGAAACTTGAAAAAAAATACACTTTTAAATTGCTTAATAGCATTCAGTTTATTGAACATTAAAATAGGATTTGTATGAATTTCTGACTAGTGTGCATTTTTTCATCTCTGCCTTAGTTTTAATAAAGTATTTAAAAATTAAAAATAGATCCATATTTTAAAACTAGCGGTGTCAATCTCATCCATTAAGGTCTGCGAGGCAAGAGTTTTTATTTAAATAATGCTTCATCATCTTCACATACCAGATATACTGCTGCTTTAACAGTGTTTCCATAGAAATGTCATGAGTTTATAAATTATTTTATATAGATGAAAACAGCTTCTGTTTACAATAATCTCCCCTCATAGCATTAAATGAAAAGAAGTAATATTCATTAAAACAGCAGGGGTTAGCCATTTGATAAAAAAGGGTATTTTCTTCTAAAAAAAAATCCTCCTAAATAATTGCCAGAGGAGTCATTTTAACATTGTGGAAGTAGAGGGGTAACTTCCTGAATGGTTTGAAGCAAAGAACAACTCTACTGGAGAGTTCACAGCTGGAGCAATTCAAACTATGAATAAGCTTGCTTAATATGACCCAGTAAGTAGCTGGTAGAAAAAGTAATATTGATTTTAAATACCATGGTAACTTCTTATTTAAGTTTTTTAATAATAATAATGCTTTAAACATAGCTCTCCTGGGCTTACCAATATATTCAAATCAGTTTTGTTAAGTCTTACCTTACGAATTCTGGAATAAAATCTTATGCAGTAAATAAAAAGCATATTTAGGGAGAGACCTTCAAGATGGCAGAAGAGTAAGATGTGGAGATCCTCCTCCTCCCCACAAATACATCAAAAATACATCTACATGTGAAACAACTCCTACAGAACACCTACTGAATGCTGGCAGAAGACCATAGACTTCCAAAAAGGCAGGAAAATACCCACATACCTGGGAAGGGCAAAAGAAAAAAGAAAAGACAAAAGAATAGGGATGGGACCTGCACCTCTGGGAGGGAGCTGTGAAGGAGGAAGTTTCCACACACTAGGAAGCCACAGGAACGTGGAGTGGAGCTTTGGAGTCACAGAGAAGAGCACAGCAACCGGGGTGCAGAGGGCAAAGCAGAGAGATCCCTGCACAGAGGATTGGTGCTGACCAGCACTCACCAGCCTGAGACGCTTGTCTGCCCACCCTGGGAGCTTAGGCTCAGGCTTCAGAGGTCAGACCCCAGGGAGAGGACTGCGGTTGGCTTCATGAAGACAGCCTGAAGGGGGCTAGTGCACCACAGCTAGCTGGGAGGGAATACAGGAAAAAGTCTGGACATCCTGGAGAGGCAAGAGAACATTGTCTTGGGGTGTGCGAGGAGAGGGGCTTCCTGCTCTGTGTGCCCACAGATGACAGAGTACTGCCTAAGTGAGCTCCAGAGATGGGAGTCAGCCAGCTCTCATCTCAGACACCAGAGGTGGGCATGGACTATTACCACTGCTTCTGCTGCCACCAAAAATCCTGTGTGTAAGTGATGGTCCCTACCCACACCTTCCCAGGAGCCTGTGCAGCCCGCCACTGCCAGGGTCCTGTGGTCCAGGGCCAACTTCCCAGGGAGAACACATGGTGTGCTTTAGGCTGTTGCAACGTTGTGCTGGCCCCTGCCACCACAGGCACGCCCCGCATTTCCAATTGTGACTACCATGCCCCTCCCTCTCCATGGCCTGAGTGAGCAAGAGAGCCCTAATCAACTGCTTCTTTAACCCCCTCCTGTCTGGGTGGGGAACAGACACCTGAGGGCAGCCTACACGCACAGGTGGGGGAAAAACCAAAGCTGAACCCCAGGAGGTGTGCGGACAAAGAAGAGAAAGGGTAATTTCTCTGTGCAGCCTCAGGAGCAGCAAACTAAATACCAGAAGTAGGCTTGGTAAAAGCTGCATGTGCACATACCTGAATAGAAAATGAGTGTTTCCAAAATTGAGGCAGTGGACTTTGGGGGCAACTGTGGACCTGGGGTTTGCCTTCTACGTTTGATTTGTTTTTGGTTTTATGTTTATCTTAGTTTAGTTTTTAGTGATTGTTTTTATTTGTGGATTTGTTTATTGGTTTGGTTTCTCTCTTTTGTTTTTTCTCTCTTTTTGTGAGTGTGTGTGTATGTTTCTTTGTGTGATTTTTGTCTGTTTAGTTTTGCTTTTGCCATTTGTCTTGGTATTCTGTCCATTCCTCTTTTCCTTCTCCTTCTTCTTCTTCCTTTTCTTCCAAGCTCTGTGGCTGGCAGGGACTTGGTGCTCCAGCCAGGTGTCAGGCCTGAGCCTCCAAGGTGGGAGAGCTGAGTCCAGGACGTTGGACCACCAGAGACCTTCTGGCCCCATGTAATATTAATCAGCAAGAACTCTCCCAAAGATCTCCATCTCAACACTAAGACTCAGCTCCACCCAACAACCAGGAAGCTCCAGTGCTGGATGCCCCATGCCAAACAACTAGCAAAACAGGAACAGAACGCCATCCATTAGCAGAGAGGCTGCTGAAAGTCATACTAAGTTCACAGACACCCCAAAACGCACCACTGGACCCGGCCCTGCCCCCCAGAAGGACAAGATCGAGCCCCACCCACCAGAACACAAGAACTAGTTCCCCCCGCCAGGAAGCCTACACAAGCCACTGAACCAACCTCACCCACTGGGGACAGACACCAGAAATAAGAGGAACTACGAACCTGCAGCCTGTGAAAAGGAACACAGAGAAATATGCAGCAGATGAAGGAGCAAGGTAAAAACCCGCCAGACCAAACAAATGAAGAGGAAACAGGCAGTGTACCTGAAAAACAATTCAGAGTAATGATAGTAAAGATGATCCAAAATCTCAGAGTCAGAATGGAGAAAATACAAGAAACGTTTAACAAGGACCTAGAAGAACTAAAGAGCAAACAAACAACGATGAACAACACAATAAATGAAATTAAAACTACTCAAGAAGGAATCAGGAGCAGGATAATTGAGGCAGAAGAACTGATAAGTGACCTGGAATATAGAATAGTGGAAATAACTACTGCAGAGCAGAATAAAGAAAAAGAATGAAAAGAATTGGGGACAGTCTCAGAGACCACTAGGACAACATCAAACGCACCAACATTTCAATTATAGGGGTCTCAGAAGAAGAGAAAAAGAAAGGGTCTGAGAAAATATTTAAAGAGATTATAGTCGAAAACTTCCCTAACATGGGAAAGGAAATAGTCAAGCAAATCCAGGAGGCACAGAGGGTCCCCATACATATAGGATAAAGCCAAGGAGAAACATGCCAAGACACATAATAATCAAACTATCAAAAATTAAATACAGAGAAACAATATTAAAAGCAGCAAGCAAAAAGCAACAAATAACATACAAGGGAATCCCCATAAGGTTAACAGCTGATCTTTCAGCAGAAACTCTGCAAACCAGAGGGAGTGGCAGGACATATTTAAAGTGATGAAAGGGAACAACCTACAAGCAAGGTTACTCTACCCAGCAAGGATCTCATTCAGATTTGACAGAGAAATTAAAACCTTTGCAGACAAGCAAAAGTTAAGAGAATTCAGCACCACCAAACCAGCTTTAAAACAAATGCTAAAGGAACTTCTCTAGGCAGGAAACACAAGAAATGGAAAAGACCTACAAAAACAAACCAAAAACAATTAAGAAAATGATAATAGGAATGTACATATCGATAATTACCTTAAATGTGCATGGATTAAATGCTCCAGCCAAAAGACATAGACTGGCTAAATGGATACAAAAATAAGAACTGTATATATGCTGTCAACAAGAGACTCACTTCAGACCTAGGGACACATACAGACTGAAAGCGAGGGGATGGAAAAAGATATTGCATGCAAATGGAACTCAAAAGAAAGATGGAGTAGCAATTCTCATATCAGACAAAATAGACTTTAAAATAAAGACTATTACAAGAGTCAAAGAAGGACACTACATAATGATCAAGGGATCAATCCAAGAAGAAGATATAACAATTGTAAATATTTATGCGCCCAACATAGGAATACCTAAATACATAAGGCAAATGCTAACAGCCATAAAAGGAGAAATCGACAGTAACACAATAATAGTAGGGGACTTTAACACTGTACTTTCACCAATTGACTGATCATCCACCTAGATGGCTCTGTGACCACCTAGAGGGGTGGGATGGGGGAGTGGGAGTGAGGCTTAAGAGGGAGGGGATATGGGGATATAAGTATACATATAGCTGATTCACTTTGTTATACAGCAGAAACTAATATAACTTTGTAAAGCAACTATATTCCAATAAAGATGTAAAATAATAGAAAATAGAGTAGATTGACTTGAAAAAAAATAAAATAAAAAATAAATAAATGATACCTTCCCCCCCCCCAAAAAAAGCATATAATAGATTTCCCTTTCAAAAACAGGCAAGGTGAATTCATATACTTTCACAAGTGTACCAAGTAAGGCAACAACCAAATCCATTATAGGAACTGGTTTCAGACACATACTTTTCTGAAATTAGGTCAGCCTCTTCCTGGACACACTTTAAATAGCACTTAGGTAATCTTACTGTACTTTTTAAAATTTATTAATTCTGATCTTTTATTCAGCATGGTGTTCAAAGCTTATAGACATATGCACATTTTCAAACACAGTTGACACAATAACAGAAATGCCTTTGGGCTTCCCTGGTGGCGCAGTGGTTAAGAGTCCGCCTACTGATGCAGGGGACACGGGTTCGTGCCCCGGTCCAGGAGGATCCCACATGCCACGGAGCAGCTAAACCTGTGAGCTATGGCCGCTGAGCCTGCGCATCCGGAGCCTATGCTCTGCAACAGGAGAGCCACGACAGTGAGAGGCCTGCATACCGCATTAAAAAAAAAAAAAAAAAAGAATGCCTTTAACTTTTACATTTATTTGGATTGTGCCTTATCATATTCATACGCAAAATGGGGTGCTGCTTTAAATCTATTAAACAAAACTAATTATAAGCTTGCAAAATATTTTGTAACACAAAACTACATCCATTTATATAAAAAAATAGGGTCCAGAGGGAATGGCAAGCTTTTCGTAATAATTGGAATAGCATCAATCAGTAGTAGTTTAAAATGGTTCTTAAGTTGCTGGAATACTGATGGCACAATGGTATAACTTTCAGACTTTCTTCTCAGTTTGTCTAAATGTGAGAACCCTTAACAGAGGCGGTTACAAATACAAATAGACCTATATATTGAGTGTGGTATTTGTATAAGAAAAAGGAGAGAGGGATTCTTATCCCCCATCTAATCTCCCAATTCTTCTACCAAAGCAATATATACTTACAACTTAAGTCTTAATCTTCCAGAGGGATGTAGTTGATGATAGTTGTGATGGGTGTGATCTCTTTAGAGTCATAACGAGACTCCTTGCTTTTGGTGTTTTTTGTACAGGTGATTTTTTTCTGCAGAGGAAATCCTGAGGGTCTAACTGGGTTTCAAAATAGCTCCTAAGCAAGCAACCATGCATCTTAAGTTTCCATCTCCTGATCTGGACTCAGTATATTCATGATACTCCCTGTGCCGCAGTTCTTACGTATCAGGGCAGGGTCTTGGCCTCATGGGTTTCTTTCCCTCTGAATCTTATATGAGAGAGGAGACTTTTTTGTAATGGTCTTTCTACCCATTATATAATGTGTAATAGGTATCATATATTCATATTTATTCAAAGTTGGAAATTGAATTATTGACTCAATTGCTTTGCATTGCTTCAGAAGCAAGTTATAGTAATATCAAGAGATAGAGGGCTTCCTTGGTGGCGCAGTGGTTGCGAGTCCGCCTGCCGATGCAGGGGACGCAGGTTTGTGCCCCGTTCCGGGAGGATCCCGCATGCCGCGGAGCGGCTGGGCCCATGAGCCATGGCCGCTGAGCCTGTGTGTCCGGAGCCTGTGCTCCGCAACGGGAGAGGCCGCGGTGGTGAGAGGCCTGCGTACTGCAAAAAAAAAAAAAAAAAAAAGAGATAGAAGCAATATTAATTCCAGTTCACTTGACTGGTAAAAAATTGTTTCCAATTGTATTTTACATATTGTGTCACAAAAACAAAAAAACAAAACAAAACAAAAAAAACCCTCACCATGAGTAAACTAAACATATTCAGTACAATGCTTAGTTCTTTTTTTTCCAAAGCAAACTGATTAAAATATATATTGTAGGAAATGTCCCATATACAAGTTTACACTCCTTGTCCTTCCCACACTTCCAAAATGAGGCCACCACAACAGAATTTAAGGTATCTATTCTGTATTGAATAAATTAACGATGCTTTAGGTCTCTTCTGT
This sequence comes from Hyperoodon ampullatus, assembly GCF_949752795.1. NCBI lineage: Eukaryota > Metazoa > Chordata > Mammalia > Artiodactyla > Ziphiidae > Hyperoodon > Hyperoodon ampullatus. Next base: position 61,110,659 of record NC_136928.1, read on the forward strand.
GACTGGAGTAAGTGTCTAAAGATCAATGAACTGTTTAGTTTCATTGGTAGCTCTTTGGAATGCTTTAAGGTATCTGATTTTGAAAACCAGAGTAAGGAAATGAAGAGGTGACCTCCTTTGAGCTTGATCACATAGCATACTTATCTCAATCAACAAGAAGCCTCCAGGTCTGGAAACATTTCTCAAACACTAAAGTCCTCTCACTTCAAAATACCTCTGTTAAAATTCTATCATGGCACAAAAGCTACAGGTTATTTGCTATAGGATTAACATATTACATCAGTTTAATTACACCATGTGAATTAAATTCAGAAACTCTGAAGGACAAATGTGCACAGACAGTTGTCTTGAGGGAATAAAAGTTTTGTTTGCTTAGAGGAAGGAGGAGTCATTATTAGAACATGAATCTCTCTTTAGAGACACGGTGGCATTAATTGAAATTCTCAGCAGAAAAGGACAATTTATGTCTTGATCCCCTCTCACTCCAGCAATATATCAAGAGCCCTAAAAAATAAAGATCTTTTCCCATTTATTGACCAGCTACAAATAGATGAAAGTGCTATTTAAAACTTAAAGGAAAAGGAAATGCTGAGAAAGCAATACATTATATATATATACACACACACACACACACACACACACACACACACACACACACACACACATGTATATAGTATATAGGTATATTGTCATGTACATTTACATGAATTTTATGTTTGAGGTGAGTCAGTGGCTTCTAAGAAATTCTTTCTCTTTTTGAAGTTGGTACCAGAGTACACATGCTATTTGGCACCCCAGGACAATAGTAGCATCATGGTAGACTGATTACACAAATGACCTCAGTTGCAATGCAGCCGTGTCCTTCTACTTACTCTCACTGTGGGCCCTGCCATACAACCTTTTTTTTGCCAATATGATGCTAGCATATCTGATGCAGAGGCTTGTAAAAACACTTGCATGTTTCTGCTCACTCAGGCCCTCTATCATCACCAATGAGACTATCTCCACCTTAGCTTTCTGGATGATGAGGAACAAATTGCAAAGAGTGAGTATTCCCAGTCACCTCAGCCAAAACGATATTAGGTCAGCTGAGATCAGAAAAATCACCCAGTTGATCTTAGAGTAAAATTCTCATCTTATTAAATAAATGGTTATCATTTAAGCAACAGAATTTTGGGGTGGTTTGTTATGGAGCACTCTGGTAGCAAAAGATAACTGATAAAAGTATTAAGTAGAGGAAAAGAGAGAGGACACACTGATAAACCAAGATAAAGGCCCTCAAGGCACTGATGCTCTGCTTTTTTTTCAAAGAGGGACTATTTTCATGTTCAGAATTCCATTAGTCTATTCCCATCACTCAAAAAACAATTTAAAAACCTGTTCTCAGTAGAACACAGAAGCAAAAAATGAAGTATTAAAAAATGAAGTGTTTTGGGCTTCCCTGGTGGTGCAGTGATTGAGAGTCCGCCTGCCAATGCAGGGGACATGGGTTCGTGCCCTGGTCTGGGAGGATCCCACATGCCGTGGAGCGGCTGGGCCCGTGAGCCATGGCCGCGGGGCCTGTGCGTCCGGAGCCTGTGCTCTGCAATGGGAGAGGCCACAGAAGTGAGAGGCCCGCGTACTGCAAAAAAAAAAAAAAAAAAAAAAAAGAAGTGTTTTGCAGTAGCCCCATCCCTCTCAGGTTCTTCCTTTTGTGAATAAAACATATTTGACATAACACAACAAACAAATATAAGAAAGCTCTGAAAGTTGCTGTAGTTAGTTGAATAGTGTCCTTCCAAAAGATTTTAATTTCTAACGTCTGGAACATGCAAATATGACTTTATTTGGAAAAAGTATCTTTGCAGATGTAAATCATTAAGGATATCCAGGTAAGATCATCCTGGATTAGGGAAGACTCTAAATCTGATAACCAGGGTCTTTATGGAAGATGCAGAGAGGAGAAAGCCACGCAAGATGGAGTAGAAGTTGCAGTTAAGTTGCCACAAGCCAAGGAACACCAGAAGACACCAGAAGCTGGAAGAGGCATGGAAAGTTTCTATCCTAGTAACTTTGGAGGAAGCATGAACTTGCCAACAACTTGACTTTAAACATCTAACCTTCAGACCTGTGAGAGAATAAATTTCTGTTGTTGTAAGCGGCCAAATTTATGGTAATTTGTTATGACAGTCTTGGGAAACTAATATAGGTAGAAAGAAAAAAGACTGCACAGAGACATTGGGGCTTGAGGAGAAACATGGTGGAAAATTACCTGATTTTTCTTCATTGCCTCCCAGACAAGGAGCTGCAGAAAAGCCTCCAGCCCAGAACCAAAAACAGGTACAGAAAAAACAGAAACAAGCAAACAAAAACTTCAAGGAAAGTGTGCTCCCCCAGCCAAAAGGACATGGAAAGAGAAGCCTAACAGTACAGAAAACTTTTCTGACAACAGGTGCCCTAGTTTAGTAAAACACCAATGGAAAAACTGACCTCCTCATCCTTGAAGTTTCAGAAAGCCTGAGTGAGGAGCTGATTTTCTGCTCACTGCTTGGTGGAAGCAAAGCCACGGTGCTCAAACGTCCTGAGCAGGATGGTGTTGGTAGGGCCAATGGAGAGCTGAATTTTAACAAGTGCTGGAGGCAGGCTGCAGTACTCCCAGTCTTCTGACCTGGTTTCTTTGCCTAGATAGTGTTAGTGAGGATCCGCAGAAGGCTGAGCCTCTGTCACCATCCAGTAGCATCAAGCGTGAAGGAGGTAGAACAAAGGGAGTTAATCTGCACTCCGTTAAACCCAGGCCCTTTCCCCCTCCCCATGTCATCAGAGCCCAGCAAGGCTGAAACTCCATCCCCCACCAGACATCAATTACATGAAATGAAGTGATATGAGATGAGCATTCTATTTCCACCCCCTTTTGTCAACAAGGACTAGATGGAAGCAGAGATTACATCTCCACTCAGTAGCAGTGAGGCAGTGCTATTTGACACTTTGCTTTTGTTGGGAAAGTGTTCATGAAGCTGAGAAGAGAGCTGCACTCCCATCCTCATCCACAAATCCTGTTTCCTCTTTCCTCAAGATTCATTTAGCTATCATCTTTTTTTTTTTTTTTTGTGGTACGTGGGCCTCTCACTGTTGTGGCCTCTCCCGCTGCGGAGCAAGGCTCTGGATGCGCAGGCTCAGCGGCCATGGCTCACGGGCCCAGCCGCTCCGCGGCATGTGGGATCTTCCCGGACCGGGGCACGAACCCGTGTCCCTTGCATCGGCAGGTGGACTCTCAACCACTGCGCCACCAGGGAAGCCCTAGCTACCATCTTTATCTAAGCTGCAGTAAGCTCTCCTCAGAATTACTGTCCTGACATTCTAAGGGATCGCCTTTGCCTTTGCCACCTACTCTATGTTCTCAACAGAGAATAACAAGGATGTTTTAAAATGTGAGTCAGATCTTGTCATTCTTCTGCTTACAACCATCCAATAATTTACCTTCTCATTCAGAGTAAAAGCTAGGTTCTTACAATGTCCTACAGTATGTTACCTGGCGGTCGGCTACCTGTCAGACCACCTCACCTCCTATAACTCTCTCTTGATGATGCCATTAAGCCATATCAGCCTCCTGACCATTTTTTAGGACAAGACTGCTCCTGACTCAGGACCTTTGCACTATCTATATGTTCTGCTTGGAACCTATTACCTACAGATAAATGGATAGCTCTCTCTTTTACCTCCTTCAGTCTCTGCTCCAAAATCAACTTATTATTGATGCCTTCTCTGATCATACTATTTAAAATAACTCTATCACTCTTACACTGCCACTTTTTAAAAATACATGACATCTAACACAAGCTGACATATCTTACTTGGTTATTGTTTTACTGAATGTCTGCCATATTCTAGAAAATTAGCTCTATAGGATGGTAATTTTTATGTGCTTTTTTTTCAATGTTATCCTGAATTTACAAATGAGTTTCTGACATATTATATTTGCCAATAATTATTTGATGAGTAAATGATTTGCTGAGTCTTTACAGAGGGAATTTTTTCCTTTAATACTAATCCAAACTCTGAGCCAATGCAATTCCTTGGATATAGATTTCTAAAAGCATTTGCTCTTTGCCTAATGATGTACAGCACTTAACATGCATGGAGATCCACCTAAAATACAGATTTGAATACAGTAGGTTGGTGTGGAAACAATATTCTGCATTTATAAAAAGTTTCCAGTGAAAACAATGCTGTCATTCTTCAGACCACACTTTCAGTAACAAAAGCACACAACAAATTGTCTGCCATGGCCATGTTTCCTCATTAAAAGTACTGGATTGGTTAGAGAGAATTAGGGCTTATGTGAAATCCTGTTTTGTTTTGTTTTGTTTTAATTTCCTCACTAGAGTCCATGGAATTGCCATTTTAGATTTTTTTATTAAAACTTTTTTTTTTAAGTTAAAGAATTAAATTTGTTTCAATCAGTAAAATTCTGAGTATGGAAAACATGCCTCTGAAGTTGCTTTCCTTTCTATATACTTACTTGCTTTTAAACAAACACACCAAAAAAGCACACCAATAAACCTAAATATTCACATCACTTCTTGAAGCATTTTGCTTCTTGGATGGATCAAAATTGAGTAGGAAGTCATCAGTCCCATTAAATTTGTCTTCAAAGGGGGTAGTCACCTTGAAACCAGCTCTTACTTTACCACACCCAACTTCCCTTTAAACACCTATGTCTTTTTCCTCTCCTCCACCTACACTCATTCCAGAACACTGGGATACATTGCAGACAAAGCCAACACCAACTATTTATTTAAAGATCTTGAAAATTTAGCAACCCCTAAATGTAACAAAGCAATTAGGATTCATTTAAAGATATAAAGCCAATATAAAATTCTCAGAAAAATTGCCTAATTTGACAATTTCTCTCTAATAAAATACGTTATCTCTATATACTGTCATAAGACAGAAATTCATGTTTGTTTAGAACTTTATCATATATATATCACATATATATCATATATATATATATCTTACATTTTAGATACACAGAAATCACAAAGATTTTAAAATATCACTTTAAAGATGAGAAATGTGAGGCTCAAAGATGTTACAACTGCAGTCATGTAAGAATCAGGGCTGGAATTTGAACCCCAAGTCTTTCTGTATCCAAAGTGCTTGCATTTTGCATTATTCCTTGCTACCTCTTAACAATGATTTTTGAAAATTGGGGGTGGTGGTGACAATTCCCTAATGCATCATAATAAAAAAGAAAATAAGTAATTTTATTATTGTTCATACTGAAAAATTAGAAAAAGCAAATAAACATAAAACTGTACAGTCCCAATAATCAAAATAATTCAAATTTAAGACACCAGATACATTTTTAATGATAATATTCAGTGTTGGCAAGACCGCAGTAAAAAGATAGCTTCTGCTGCTGCCAGGAGTTATAAAAAGAACTGTCTCTTTAGAGGATAAATTGGCAACATATATCAAGATATTTAACATATCAAATGTTAAATGTTAACATTTTTTTGACTCAGTAAATCAACTGCTGGGAACTTATCCTAAGGATAAGCATAGAGTTCTACATAAAACATGTTCACTACATTTAAAAAATAAAACCAAAAATATTGCTGAAATCTTCAAAGGAAATGAATAAAAAATTACCATCACTGAAATGCCATACAAATAAATTGTATTCAGTCTTAAAGTCATGATTTCAAGGCATTTTAATGACATAAGAAATGTTTTAAATACTGTATAATATTAGGTAGTAATAGACTTTGAAATTATATCATCTCATTTTTGTTGCTACTCCTGTTCCTAACTATGTGTGACTGGAAGTCAGGGAGTTAGTTTTACAATCCCTGTGTGTTGATGGTATTTACCTCTGTTGTTGCCTCTAAGCAGTGATGACTTCATCTAGTCACAGGGTAGTGAGGGGGAGTGGAGATTGATGACCATCATCTTTGTCCCCACCAGTAACCCTATAAGAAGACTGAGGAGTAGTTATTGTTCTAATATAAGTGACTCTCCTAGGAAAAGTATCCAAGTTATTTACTAAAATTCTGGTTGATCTCAAAGCAGCAGTAGAGTATGGAAGGGACATAAGCTGTAATTTCACTTAAAAGCTTAAGGCCGTTCTCTTGTTTCACTCTGTCTTCTTAATGTCCCTCACCCCCTTCCATGGAGCCCTATCTCTGAGATCTATACATCTACATGAATTCTCATGTCCTTTGTTTAAGATTAGACTGTGATGTGAGCTCACAATAATTGTGTTTTTTTGCCAGGGTAATCATTATTTTGTTATTCTTTAGTGATATCAAGTATAATTTCAAATGAGAATATATATATGTATATGTCAGCATCATTTTAACTTTTTCCCATAAGGATTAAAACAATAACTCTAATATTAGTGTGCTAAGAGCATCTGACTCTTCACTATGCTTTAAATAAAAGTCACCTAAATAGTTATAAATGGCTGCATATTTGCCATCTGATAGAGATTGGGCCAGCTTCAGTTGGTTTCTCTTATACTCTAAAATATATTAAAAGTTAATGTGGCGATGCTGAACAATTAATCTCATGCAGACATGTTCTCAATAGTAACTCTGGTTGCCTCTCAACTATAGGTTTATCAATGAATTATAAATTATACTCTGTGTAAAATGTTTTCTTAATTTTACTTTTTTATATTCTATTTTTTATACTTTTCTGTATTTTATAATTTTTAGTGAAAGTACACTTAAAGTTCTTTTATAATCAAATACATTAACATTATGCCAAAGAATTCATGAAATTTCAGCTGTAATGCTTACAACAATTACCTACAATTTATGTGATGTCTACTCAGACTGTCTTCTCAAATATCTGTGGTTCACTGATAGTGTGATGTAGCAGAAATAACATGGGTTTGGGGGTAATATATGTATTATAATCTCAGTCCAACAATTGAAATCTGTCTGATCTTGACCAATCACTTGACCATAAAGCACTTCTATGCCTCAAAAGCCCAGATTAATAATATCTACCTTACAGGGTTTGGGTGAGGTTTAAATAAAATAAATTAATATGAGAAAATATAATGTACAATATTTAGTTTATGTTAGGTCGCTAGAAAGGAAATTTATAAGCTCCAAAAGTAATTGTTTTTCTTTTGAAAAGTAGATGATTCATCAGAGTTCTTTTTTCTTGTGTTTGGCGTGAAATATCAAATTCTTGCAGACAGACTGCTTGAATTTTAGTATCTTCTGCTCTGCCCCTGCTAACCCCCTATCATCCACTTCCTTCCAAATATTGATTTTATTGTGGCATAGATGTAAATGAGCAGTTATAAAGTATGTCCTAAATTCCTGGAAACCTGCAGGGCTCAGGCTGTTTGAGTATTTTAAAGCAAGTATTTTTTTTTTAGTCATAAATTCCTTGAAACATAGTAAGACTGTGATTCCTGGCCAAACTGGTGAACCAGGAAATCGAATCACTGTTCTGAATGTCATTGTGGTAGTAGACTTGTTTCTAAGGTACCTACAGTAAATAGTTAGCTTAAAAGGCTAATATATAAATGAAAAGTCTGGTAATATTTGACAATTTGAAGCCCAAAGAAGCTTTTGAAAGAAAAAAATGTAAATATAGTGGTTTAAGTTTTTACTACACAAATGTAGGAAAAATGTGATTTGAAAGTAATGCAACTAAATAAGTAGATTCATTGAAGCATCATGGAAGTGTTTATTCTATTAATTTCTATGCCTGAATTTTTTATAGTAATTTTGGAGAGTTTTGGGTTTTTTTAAACTCAAAAATACAAAAAAAAAAAAAAATCAGATATCTACCACCCATAAGCAGTTTGCAGAAATATCTCAGAACATTTAATTGCATATTGGCACAAATTGAGAAAATTTGCATATAAATGTCCTTTTATATTTAACATGACATTATATCATAAACATTTTCCATGCCATTATCATTTTTGTAGTAATTTAGTAACTATATTATATTTTATTTTGCATGGTTGCCATAATTAATTTATTCATTCTGAATTAAATTAATTCATTCTGAATTTTCACTATCATAATAAAATTCAACAAACATTTTACATATAAATATTTGCCTGCAATTTTCAAAACCGATCTACTCTCAGTTAAAAAAATGACTCTTGGGGCTTCCCTGGTGGTGCAGTGGCTGATTTTCCGCCTGCCAATGCAGGGGACACGGGTTCGTGCCCCGGTCCGGGAGGATTCCACATGCCGCGGAGCGGCTGGGCCCGTGAGCCATGGCTGCTGAGCCTGCGCGTCTGGAGCCTGTGCTCTGCAACGGGAGAGGCCACAACGGTGAGAGGAACGAGTACCAAAAAAAAAAAAAAGACTCTCTAAGGTTTTGAGTCCTTTTGGATTTCTAGATTTAAATTGCCAAAATGCTTTATTAAAAATTGCATACCTTTGCACTCCCACCAGTAGGGTAGGATAGGAGTATGTCTCCTTTCTACCACACATTAATGTCAGATTTATATTTTTTAAGAAATTCTGTTCAATTGGATAGAATATTTTCTCATCACTTTATTTGGCAATTTTTTTATTATTAGTGAGATTGAGCATTTATTTTTTCATGTGTCCGTTAACCAGGTATTATCAAGGAAAACATTTAGTCCAAAGAAATCAAAGTGAGCATTCAGTTAACCAGTGCAGGGTCTGACAGGTTGGCATCACACTGCTGGCCATGTCTGTAACAGAACAGAATATTTGGTGAGGATCCCTCCAGACTGAGGTGAGATTTCAGCCTAATGATTAGAGGAAGACTGGACTTGCAAGTGGGGCATTCTTGGCGTCTGCAATGGGAAGATTTGGGAGGCAGAGTCTGGGAAACCAACCAGACATTTAGAAAAGGCCAAAAATGCACTTGTGTTTGCATTTATTCTAATGACTTGATCAGTTGACCAGTCAGTTAGTATTTATTTTTGTACTTATGCAAGCTATCAACTGATCTAATGGATAAATATGCAACATCCTGGTACTGGAGCAGAGTAAAATGGTTACAAATTTATAGTTCTTAGAAAATTATCCCCTTTGAAAAAAGGGAGCTGTTTTCACATTAGTTTAGGAAATGGCACATAATCTATTTCTCTCTTGGAAATTTGTATTGCTTATTTTTTTTAATACATTTATTTATTTTATTTATTTATTTTTGACTGCATTGGGTCTTCTTTGCTGAGCGCAGGCTTTCTCTAGTTGTGGTGAGCAGGGGCTACTCTTTGTTGTGGTGCGCGGGCTCTAGAGTGCAGGCTCAGTAGTTGTGGTGCATTGGCTTAGTTGCTCCGTGGCATATGGGATCTTCCCGGATCAGGGTTTGAACCCGTGTCCCCTGCATTGGCAGGTGGATTCTTAACCACTGCACCACCAGGGAAGCCCTGCATTGCTTATTAAAGTATTAAACATTCTGAGAAATCTTATAATAAAGCAACCTGTTTAATTTTAACCCAATGTTTACAAAATTTATTGTCAATTTTGTGGGGTAAGACAGTTGCTCTGTAATATCTGTTTCCACTAAAACTGATATTCTTCACAAAACACTCAAAAAAGGATAATTAAACAAACAAAGAAAATAATCAGTCTTCGGAGCCACTTAGAAATAGGTTTAAATCTTGATTCTGCCACCCATTAACTACCTAATATACCTAAAATCTCTTGGGTAAATTACTTTTTCTGAAAATCTATTTTCTTATCTGCAAAATTGAAATTAAATAATAGTTGATTTGCATGGCTCTTGCTAGATTAGCAATCCTATATCTCTATATTATGGATATAGTGGAAATTTAATAGATTTTAGCTATTATTGTTAGTGTAAATGCCTTTTAAGACATTCAAGTTTTACTGGAAAATATAAAATCATAATTTTTCAGAGAAATGCATGTTTTGTAATAATTTATACAGTTACTCATGCCCATGGAAAGCCTGGTTGTTTGAAGTAAACAGCCAGTGTCAGGCATAGTTGTTTACTTTTTATTGTCTGTGTGAGTTAAAGGTATTGGTTTACAAGAAGATATGTACCACATTTAGGAACAAAAAAATGTTAAAAAATGTTTTAACATTATTATAAATGAATTAAACAGTCCAACTGAGCATATGTTTTTCACATTATTAAAAAACTTAAAATTACAATTACCTAGTAGTTCTTAAGACTTCAATAATTCAATGGATGCCTAGGTTTTCTCTTATAAAGTTGAAAAATATGAATTCTACATGTATAATATTTACTAGATAGTGCTTCATCTTCCTAATCTTTAAATATACAAATAAAAGAGGACTTATTTGTGAGTATATATGTATACCATATTATAGTTGTGGCCTTCAGAATTTACGGACACTTAAACACAGGAGTACTAATACCAACTCAGTTTTCTGTGCATATTTTTGAGAAAACAACCAAAGGGCTAGTAATAGCTAGGGGAAAAAAGCATAGGCACCATCTTTTACTCATGCACACACAAATTCTTGTATTGAATTACATGCACTCATATTTCATTACTGTGCATCATGTTAGAAATTCAAATTGATCATGATGTCTTTCAGCTGCTCTTGATGACAACAAAATTCCCCGGGCATTTCTCTCCCTTGAGGCAAAAAAAGGTGAAACTCACTTGCATTCAAAAATAACATCACGTCTAAGATTTTATATTGCTTTTAACTCTTTCCAGCTCTTAGGTGGTTGGTCAAGAAATTGGGTCTGCTTTATCACTGTTTAAGACTAAAATGAAAAGTGATTATAGGGTAGCAAAAGGCTGATACAGTAAATGGCTCTCAGAACTTACTGTTTTTTTGGGTTTTTTTTTTGCAATACGCGGTCCTCTCACTGTTGTGGCCTCTCCCGCTGCGGAGCACAGGCTCCAGACGCGCAGGCTCAGCGGCCATGGCTCACGGGCCCAGCCGCTCCGCAGCATGTGGGATCTTCCCGGACTGGGACACGAACCCGTGTCCTCTGTGTCGGCAGGCGGACTCTCAACCACTGCGCCACCAGGGAAACCCAGAACTTACTGTTTCATATAATTTTTATTACATTAGTTACCAGGGAAACCCCCTTCTTCCTCAGTACTGGATTACAGCTGTCTTCACTAGGGTGTATTTAAATTTTTGCTTTCACTCGAATTGGTGTACATGGACAATTGTCATTGGTATTTAACTGTGGTGAAATAAATGAATTTGTGTTGCTGTGGGTTTACTTGATTAAAATAGTTAGAATATATAGATAAAATTTTTTAATTTTATAAATTAAAAGTATCCATAAATGTCCTTTTCTTAGGCTACTTAATAATAGGAAACTCCTCATTCTAACAGACTGAGAGAAAAAAATCACAGAAACGTAACTCAGACCAGAACAAATAATTAATCAAATGTTTGATTTGGCTGCTTTTTCTTGTGATAAAAAGTCATAGCTGCTTATATTAAGGAATTCCCTAGACACTTTTGTCATCCTTTCCCCTCCCTACATTATTTGCCTCCAGCAAACTTCTTAAAATCCGTATCTTTATCACAGGTTCCAAATCTACATATTCACTTTCACTGAATATGTGCTCTTGAGCATGGCTCAAAACCAGGCTCTTTATTTTCCCCCTACTGAATACTATTTATGACTTCCTATTGTTGTTAATAATATTGCCTTGGTTATTTTTTCAATAGATGCAAAACATAATTTTTTCAACCTGCAAAAATCTACTTACAAAGATTTGTAAAATAGAGGAGCAACGAGCCCTATTTCACACTAGGGAATAAGAATTTCTGTGGCAATGACGGGAAATGTGCTTTTTTTTTTTTTTTTTTTTTTTTGCTGTACGCGGGCCTCTCACTGTTGTGGCCTCTCCCATTGCGGAGCACAGGCTCCACACACGCAGGCTCAGCGGCCATGGCTCACGGGCCCAGCCGCTCCGCGGCATGTGGGATCCTCCCGGACCGGGGCATGAACCCGTGTCCCCTGCATCGGCAGGCGGACTCTCAACCACTGCGCCACCAGGGAAGCCCAAGGAAATGTGCTTTTTAACAAGCACCTAAGTTACCCATAAAGTTTGAAAATCATACTAGTTTCTAAATTTCTAAACAAGAACTGGCTACACATCAGCATCATATATCAAAACATCGAAATCATAATCATAAAAAAAACAATTGTATATATGTATATGTACACAAATCTGTCTAGATGGATCGATATTAATATAAATATATACATATCTATTGATATATCTGTACATATATCTATATATATTCTACCCTGGATTGCATTCCCGAAGGTACCATCTCAGTATGCTTGGAAACCACTATCTAGACTATAAGATTACAAAATAACAGAAATTTTACTTTGCTAAACTAATGCTCACAGAAGTAAGACTTTCCACAGGGAATTCAGAACTCTTTTCCAAAATGTGACTCAACTCTGTATAACTTTGTGCAGAATTATGTGAAGCTACTATACAGGAGTTAGATAAAAGTATCCCATATCTGTGGAAAATATGAAAGAGAAAGTATTCCATACCTGCAGATTGCCTGCCAAAAAGTGTTAACAGTACTTCCAGAATTAATAAGATTTATTATGATATATGAGCTATATGATATTTAAAATACAATTTAATCATTTAATCATTTTATTTAAACTTCAGCTAGTCAGCCATTTGTAATTGCGGATTTCACATCCGCAGATTCAACCAACCTTGGATCAAAGATATTTGGGAAAAAATCTTCCAGAAAGCTCTAGAAAGTCAAACTTGAATTTTCTATACCCTGGCGACTATTTACATAACATTTACATTATATTTATAACTACTTACATAGCATTTACATTATATTAGGTATTATAAGTAATCTAGAGATGATTTAAAGTGTATGGAAGTACATGTATAGATTGTATGCAAATACTACATCCTTCTACATAAAGAACTTGAGAATCCTTGGATTTTGGTATTCCTGGCTGGGAAGGGACAGTATGCTGGAACCAATCCCCCATGGATACTGAGGGATGACTGTATTTATAAGGAGATATGAACTTTATAAAGTTTATTACTTCCCTTGTTATACCCAATAAGGTTAGTTGATGTCTAGTATCCTATTTCCTATTGTTTAAAATTACTTGAGCATGTGCTCTCTTTACTCTCTTATATAAAAGATTGAAAAATTGTAATTTCCAGGCCTCCTCTGGCTATCAGTATCAAAGGGAACATGAAGCATACAGAAGCCTTCACTGCCGGCTGTTCATTTACAGTAATCTCAACATACCCCATGTTGATGAAAACATGCTTTCTGTGGGAGAAAAGACTATTCTACTGTTAGCCTCTCTCCTCAGGCATATTGCTTTCCAAATATCATACCAGTGCAACTGAAGAAAGAGAAAAAAATCTTCCTCTGCAATGACCTTTAGCACATATGGTTACTCTTCTCCACTCATTTGACCTAAGCTATGAACCCTTCATCATTAAAAGCAATAAAATATCTTATCTGAAGACAGAATTATTTTCTTAAATAACTTACTTAGATATTCTCTTTATGAAGTTCAGTTATCTATACTTCATGCTCTTTGTTTATTCTTGTTGATCAAGCAGTGACTAATTAATGAATGTGTCTGGTGTAGCATGCCTTGTATTGAAAAAGCAAATGGGATAAAGTGAGGGTTAAATAAGCCCTTAGAGTTAATCTTATTCAGCTCATTTTATATTACAAATGAGAAACATCATACCACAGCCAATCTTGGTCTCCAAGCACTCTTGGTCTCCAAGCACGCTGGAACACTTCAGGAGTCTGCTGGGATGGGAGAAGCTAGAGTTTGAATCAAGTAACAGCTGGTCACACTCTAGATATTCCCTTGAGAAAATTAGACACATTGACACTTGAAAATGTCTCTCATCTTTTTGTTGATACAGAAAGACACCCATGGTAATGGCTAAGACAGAAAGCAGATTTCTCAGATAGTGACAGTACTTGAGGACAGATGTGTGGCAACATCTTGGTTCTACATGACCAATTCTTTCTTGGAACAGACTCTCATTAGGGTTCATGACCTCAGGGAAAAGGATCATTGTAAAGTCATGGAAGAACAAAACTAAAAATAGCAGAATTCTAGTAAGATTTCCTAAAGTAGTTAACATGTGAATCAAGATCCTGCAGTAAACTTTAAATTACATGAAGTACCAAAAAACAGTAGGGATGAGGAGGAAATGGGGGGTTTTGTAAATACCTAGAACACAAAGCTTAATCCAGATTCACTAGATATCTGACTTTATTAATTCCAGTCTGCATTTACTGGCAGGAATAAACCCTTGAAAACCTAGGTATGGCTGAGATTATAAGACAAAAGTATCAGTGTCTATAGATGATGAAGATGGCAAGACCTAACAATCAAGTGAAACTCATAAAGAGAAAATGATTCCTCCAAGACCATGAAGATGATCAATGACACATGTAGAACAAATCCCAGATCCTTAAATTCCAGGACAATGATTATGAAACTACATCCCTGTTCTAATAGAACCTAAGAGAATCTTCAATTTAATTGGGAAGATAGAAAATAAACACAAACATTAGATATGGAAGTAAGCAGAATAAAGACTTAGGTCACATTGTCTGTATAAAAATGCAGTAGAGAAGGAAGATACTACAGACATTACCTGGGAAACTATTTCCATGGCTGCTCTCTCTCCACCCTGCTCTATCATACATTTGTAATAGGATATCTAGAATGCACTAATGCCAGGTAGACCTATCGTATGTATTTTTGTTTCAGTTAAACTCAAAATTTTTGTTTTTCTCAGAAATTGTTTTTTAAAATATTTCTTTTGAAGCCTGCTGCCATTGAAAATTATGGTGGCCAATATCTTAGGAAGATTAAAACAACAGAATGAGCATTTATGTGAATATAAACAATAAACTATGTGCAGTTTTACAAGGCAAGCTAAAATTATAAGCGTCATCAATTGTGTTTCAAATCATAAAATGATAACCAGCTGGAATTAGGAAAAAAATTTCCCCTGTGGTATAATATTGAACAACTGGACAGGTGCATTATGAAAGGTAATTTTTTTCTGGCCTTCTGCTGAAGCATCTAGTCCAGGTCTTTATAAAATGCCAGTCTAATATACCATTGACCTTCTCAGCTAATGCAATTTGTAGGAGTCTCACTTTTCCAGAAGTAATCAATAAGAATCTTAAACCCACACTGAAAAAAAAAAAAACATACTACTGATTTACTAGAAGACCTATCTAGCAAAGAGATAGACTATATTGAAAAAGAAATGATACTGTAGTCACCAAAAAAGCAATAAAGGAATGGTCATGTTATATACGAAAGTACATTTATAGTGATAACATTGGAAACATTTATGCCTCCATGTGTAACATCATTCAGAACAGAAATGATTGCACTTAGAGATGTACAAGTAGAAATGTGCCTAAGTCACATTTCTAGGGCATTTGATATAACTTGCACCTATTAAAAATGAAAACAAAAGAGCTTAAAGTTTACTTATTAGAATCATTCTGAGATCTTCTAAGAATTTTCTATAAGGCTAAAAGTAAGAGTTTATTTCAAGAGTTTATTTTAGCATTTAAAGCTATTTGAAAATCTAAGACTACCAGACATCCATCGATAGGAATTTAGTTAATTATATTATGATATACACTTGCAATAAAATAATATGCAGTCATTAACTTTTTTCCTGTAGTAAAAAACACACAATTAGGCAACTAAATTATAAACCATATGAAGGCATTGAGGAAGGAAGGCAAATGCCCCTTTTAATTAGACTTTTTTTGTTGAGAGATTTGGGTATAAAAATGTGCATGTGTGTAATGAGTAAGAAAGAGAATGCTAACTAAGTCCCTCATGAATTGGAGGCTAAGAGAGAAAACAAAGTGTGGGAGAAGAAAGCGGGGAATAGTTACGAGATGGAAAAGCTCAATGAGTAATCTTAACAAGAAAGGTTGAGCAATAGTTACTTATACACAATTTACCTTAGTAAATGCAAATACCAAAAATGAAGTTATTCATAAAATGTATTTTAGAGATGTTTTCTTATAATTGATAGTGATAGGATGAAGGTGAAAGGCATTTGAGACATTGCACTTACAAATGGAGCATTGCACTAAAGTTATTCCTTATTAAATTCACCATTTCACCTGAGCCCTAATGTGACACCATCTTAAAACTGAGCTAGACAGAGGTGTTACAAGAATAAGCAATGACTATTCACAAAAAGCTTGGCATAAAATAGGTTCAATAAAAACTGTTCTGCAATAACACTCTTTATAAGAGTTTACGGAAACAATTAATAGAATAAAACTGATGGAACATTTTATGTACTATTGCATTTTACATTATTCTTTGGCAGTGTGAAGGCATTAATACATGAAAATTATCAACATTTTACAATGAAAATAATTGCTAAAGTTACTCATATTAACACAGGAATACAAGCAAAATGAATTGCCATTAATTGGCCATTACATCATCATCGTTGGAATTATTTAGTATTAATAAAATATTTCATTTTGTAATGGTCATACAGTTATTACAAAGAATAACGCTATCACAAAAAACACCTGTTTCTTGAGTTGGCTATAAAATCTCTTAGCTCAGCAATTTAAAATAAGCTATGTTGCTTTTTCAGTAGCAGTTGTAATTTTCTCATTGACTTCTTAACAACTGCAAAAACAATATACTATTTGGGACTTTTTGGAACTAAAAACAGGGTTTTTCCATTTATTTTTATATCAATATGAACAGATAGATCTATTTGCTAAATGATGTGCATCTAAAATGGTACTGTTCTCTTTTGTGTTCTCTTTTGTTTCTCATGGCTCATGTATACATGTATAAAACTGTCAATAAAAAATACTCTAGATTTTTTAATCCATTTAACTTAAAATCTAACAATAGTAACAAAGAATAGATTTGATGTGAATCATCACAGGATTTCTTTATTTCTTCTATCGTGTATTTTTAAAAAGACTTTTTAGTGCTTTTTACATGTAGTTATACGTACCTGAACTGTTTCTTGTTGTCACATGTATCCAACCTAGCTTAGCTTTATAGATTCCTGTAGGACCAAAGTTATCATTCCCCATCAAAAATTATGAAGCCAAGTTTAGTGTTTTCTACAAAGATCAAATATTCTATAATAACAATGACCCTTTAGGGCTTATAAGAACCTTAACTGCAGTAGTTTGTTTAATTCTTACCCAAACCTTTGCCATTTTTATATCCTCTAACGTATAAAAAAAGGAGGATCAGAGAGCTAAAGGGACATAACCAGAAATTACGCAACCAGTAAATAGCAGAGCATAAATTTGAAATTATGACTTTTAGAATCAAATCCATCACTTTTCCACCATTTAATTTCTGCACCTTTATTCACCATTTTAGAATTATATATTCAAATAGCCAGCAGATGTGTACACTTTTTTCCTTTTTAATATATTTAAAATGCCCATTTTATCTACTCATGAAACCAACAAAATATATTTATTCTGCCTTATAAAGCTTTAAAAATGGATTATCTATCAAAATGGCTAAAATATAACACAAATATTGGTAACACTGAATGTTGGTGAAGATGCAGAAAAACTGATTACTCTTATGCTTTGTCAGTATGAATATAAAATTATATAACCACTCTGAAAAAAAGTTTAGCAGTTTCTGATAAAACTAAACATGCACTTACCATATGACCTTCTGGGCATTTATCCCAGAAAATGAAAGCTTATGTTTATACAAAAATGTGTGCAGGAATATTTATAGCAGCTTTATTTGTAATAGCCCCAAACTGGAAACCACATATCTTTGAAAAGTGAATGTGAATGTTTAAACTAACTTTGGTATATCTGTATCATGGAATAATACTCAGCAATAAAAAGGAATAAATTATTGATCCATACAACAACCTGGATGTAATCTCAAGGGAATTATGCTGAATTTAAAAAGACAATTCCAAAAGATTGGAAGGGATGGTGTGGTTATGAAGAGACAGCATGAGGGAATCTTGTAGTGATGAAATAATTCTGTATCTTGATTGTGGTGCTACATAAATGTACACATGATAAAAATCGCAAAACACACACACAAATGAATGTATAAAAATTGGTGAAATCTGCCGCGGAGCGGCTGGGCCCGTGAGCCATGGCCGCTGAGCCTGCGCGTCAGGAGCCTGTGCTCCGCAACAGGAGAGGCCACAACAGTGAGAGGCCCGCATACCGCAAAAAAAAAAAAAAAAAAAAAAATTGGTGAAATCTAAATAAGCTCTGTAGATTGTACTAATGTCATTTTTCTGGTTTCGATATTATAAATCATTTTTGGAGGCAAATCTGATACTGTCTCTAAGATTCAAAATACCCATATCCTTTGCCTTAAAATGTTGGTTCTAGAAATGTAACCAAAGAAATAAATGAACATAAGCCTACAAAGACTGTTTATATCTATATCTACATCTAACTATATTCATTTTAATATTTATAGTGAGTATATTTATAATATTAGTAATTTTAAATCCTAATAAAATAAGGGTTCAACAATAGAGAAATGATTGAATAAATGCCTCAGCCATGCTATGGAATGCCAGGTGTACACATAAAATTTGAGGTCTATCTACACTTAAGTACAAATATCCAAAGATAACCATATGCTTAGGTGGAAAATAATACTGTAATATAATACGTAGTGTAATGTAACAAAACTGTCAATAAGAATTGCATCAGAGATGGGGAGTGTCAGTGGTTGGGACTTTCATATTTTAATCTGTGTACACTTAAATTGTTATATATATATATATTTTACATCTTTATTGGAGTATAATTGCTTTACAATGGTGTGTTAGTTTCTGCTTTATAACAAAGTGAATCAGTTATACATATACATGTGTTCCCATATCTCTTCCCTTTTGCATCTCCCTCCCTCCCACCCTCCCTATCCCACCCCTCTAGGTGGTCACAAAGCACCGAGCTGATCTCCCTGTGCTATGCAGCTGCTTCCCACTAGCTATCTATTTTACGTTTTGGTAGTATATATATATATACACTACCAAATTGTTACATTTTTTATTCTGAAAATGAATTCATGTATTACATATATAAAAATTTTGAGAAAAAAATTTCATATCATTATAGAAAACATTAAAGGTTGACTTGGGAAAGATATTTGCCCTCAACAGTAAGATGTGCAAGTATAGCTCTTCTCTCTTTGGATTTGTATTCATGCAAGAATAATTTCTATCCCAAGTCAAGTACTGCATAAAGTTCCAATTGAGGTTTAATAGAGGCAGTTCTAACCTGCAGAGATGTATTTTTCTGAGTAACTGATAAGCCAAAGTTGCCACTTAGAAAAAAAATGAGTTCATCCATACAGTCTTTTGTAAGTGCACAGCTTCAAATTGTTAAGAGAAATAAAAGAGTTGAAGTGATGCACTTGGTCTTACTGTTGGCTCTGAGATGGTCCATAAATTCAGCAAAGTCACTTTATGTTCATCTTAGCTAAAGGAAATAATTCCAAAAAGAAAAGAAAAATGCACATAGATGTTGATGATGTTATGAGTACTGAAGTCTAAAATGCTAGATCATGATAAAGATGATGATGAGAAGAATGGAGAGGGGAGGATTTTGTATATAGTCTCAAAAGAACTTCTTACTGAAAGAAGAGTTTATGTTGGCAGTTTGTAGAATATCACACTTCCCCAAATCTATAAATATATTGATATGGAATTAATATTTCTGCATAAAATTCCGATCTAAAGCAAATGTTTCTTCTTGATTACCTTTGTAATCTTTATTTTTTCTTTCACTCACATCATTTTTTTCCTATTGCATTTAATATAGAGTCATGTCTTCATTTTCTCTTCACCAATCCATTTCATGAATGCAGAGAGAAACATATATCCAGCAGTTGATTTGTATGTACTAACTACTCAGTTCCACATTTCTAATCTTTCCAAGCATTGGAAGTACTAAGATTGGTTGTCTTTATAAAAATGTGATTTTTCAGTTTACCCAGAGGTTGTAATTTAAAGCAACTTTAGTTTCTTAAGAGCCAATCTTGTACTACTTGCATTTGATTAATAATTAGCAAAGCACCTGCCACATTCTAAACAATTAATATATTTTTAGATTAAATGCTAAAATTTGAACAAGATTCTGAACTGTCCAAAATGATAGTTATCTTTGCTTAAGAGATCAGGTCTAGACCATGTGAAGTTCTGAGCTTTGGATGCATGAAACATCTCTTCTCATTAGGCCAAAAGCCTTGGAGGCATGATTGATTTCTCCCTTTTCCCCACACTTCACATCTAGTCTTTCAGCAAATTCTAAAGGCATCACCTTCAAAATATATTCAAAATCCATCCACTTATCTGATCCCAAGTGCTACCAGTGGTGTCAGGCGCCACCGTCACGTGCCTGAATTCTTGGCTCAATTCCTAAACTCTTCTTCTTGTTTCTACCCTTGTCCTCTTATGGTCTCTTCTAACACAGGAGCCTGAGAGGTTCTTTTTAAACATACAAGAGCTCACATCATTTCTCTTCTCAAAACTCTCCAAGGCTTCGCTCTCAAGCAGTTAATGGGCCAAGACAATAAAATGTGAAACAGGATCTATATGACTTGTATTCCACCTTCCTTCCTTCTTTTACCTCTTAATTCTTACCGCTCTCATCTCAGTCATGCTGCTCCAGCCACAGTACACTTCTTTCTGTTTCTGAAACACACCAGGCATGATCCCACCTTAGAACTTTCATGCCTGCTGTTCCATTTTCCTGGCTATTCCTTACTCTAGATATCCAAATGCCTAACTTCCTCAAACCTTTATTCAAACATTGCCTTCTCAGGTAGTCTTTCCCTGTCATTCTCTCTAAAGTTTCCATAGCATTCTCTCACTTTTTAATCTCTTTCTTGATCAGTTTCTTCTGTCTCTTTAATACTACCATACTAATGTGAGGATGCAGGGAGTACAGTGTAACCTATTCATTTTGTTTATTGTCTCTTTCCATCACTAGAATGTAAACTTCATGAAGGCAGAAAATTTTGTCTCATTTGTTCACTGCCCATCCCTTGTGCTAGAATTGTTGCTGGCAATTAGAATTTGCTCCATATGTATTTTATGAATGAATTTGTTCAAAGAATGCTACACTACTGGAAAAAAATTAACTTCATTCTTCTCAGGTGGCTTTTCCTCAGAATATATGTCCTTCTTTTTTTTTTTTTTTTTTTGTGATACACGGGCCTCTCACTGTTGTGGCCTCTCCCGTTGCAGAGCACAGGCTCCGGATGTGCAGGCTCAGCAGCCATGGCTCATGGGCCCAGCCGCTCCACGGCATGTGGGATCTTCCCGGACCGGGGAACGAACCCGTGTTCCCTGCATCGCAGGCGGACTCTCAACCACTGCGCCACCAGGGAAGCCCCTATATGTCCTTCTTGATGAAAGCATTGTACAGGGAGAGCAGGGAAGGCATCGAGCAGTTACAATTACTGACTAAATCACTTCTTCCAAAATGGCCAAGAAACACAACTCCCTTTGCCAGCCCAGGATTCCTTCCACATTGCATTGATATAAGGCCAAGTAGGTAGCCACCCCACTGAGTTTATTTGCACAAACCAGAGATACATATAGTTTGACAGAGTTCACAGCTTCTTAATCTCATGTGCTCAGTACAATCTCTTTTCTTACCAACGCCTTGTGATGGCATCTTTTCTTTGAAGAGAGCACAAATCTATTCCAAATTTTTATCCAAAATGTCTGTGGCTAATTACTGTTTATTTCATTGGCATGTAGTTTTTTTTTTCATTATATTTAGCTAGCTAGAGAAGGAAAACCTGTAACCATGGCAACCTGGAGAAGTGCCTCTGTGTTTCAGTTTTAGCTTTGCCCTCTGCTCCATTTCCTTGAACTCTAAAAGTGTTCCTGGCTTTTCTTATTTCTGGGGTTGCTAACACATACAAGCTCTTTAGTCTTATCTTTCTTAATATATCATTTTTCTTAATATATCTCCTCCCCGATTTCATTAATTTAATTAATATGTTGTTTCTATTTATTAAACTTAATGTAATTCTCTTTATCAATACACTTTCTATTCTATTCAACATTCTTGTTATACAATATTCTAAGACTCTTTTTCTTTCTCTACATAAAGTCAATGTTTTAACAAGAATAATCTTTCAGATTCCTTCAATCTAAAAGTCCATGGTTTTTCTAAAATATAAACCCCAAGGGCGCTGATCAATACACAAGAATACAACACTTTAATTTTCCATTTTCCATTAAAGATATGGGAAAATTGGTCTTTCTTCTATATAGGAAGTACCTGATAAGTTTGAATTATAACAATCTTCCAGTATATTGTACATACATTTTCCCCCATCATATTCCATGGCCACAACAACTATATCCTATAGAGAAATTATAAGTAACACATTGCAGATAAAACAGTATGATTCACTGCAACATAGAAATGTGAAAAAAGTAGTTGTGGTTTTCCAAATCCAAAATAACGATTTGGTTTTTAAGCCCTGGCTAGATATGTTGATTCATTGGGAATTCATATTAGCCTGAATAGACAACAGTGAAGCCAATTAAAATGTGTTCCTTGTTGCAAACCTTTTAGTAATAAGAATGGTGATGTATCAGCAGTGATAGTAGTAATGGTGGTGGTTGTCTGGTCATGGACATGAGGTGATAGTGATATTGTTGATGGTGGTGGTGATTGTTAATATTTACTGAAAATATATTATAGATCAGGCACTTAGCTAAGTGTCCTACATGCAATACACCACTTAATACGTAAAATAATAAAACAAAGCAGAAATTATTAATATTCCCATTCTATAGAAAGGCACACTGAAACAGAATATTCCAGTAACTTGCTCAAGAGACAGCTGGTGAAAGGGACTTCTGTGACTCAAATTTAAATTAGAATGATATCAAAACTGAAGCTTGTAATCAAACTGAAGAATCTAAAATAGATTTATCTTTAGGGAACAGTACAAAGAATAGAAGCAAGTGCTATTCTGCTAAATAACTGCATGGCTTTTTGCTTTCCCCATTAAGAAAAGAAAAAGCCCTTTCAGATGACATTAGAGTTATTGCTACCAAAACATCAGTTATTTTCTCCTGTATCCTCCTATATTCATGGAGAAAAAGACATTGATAATTTCTGCATCAGTATCATGTCATAATTATTTAGTCAATATTTTTTCTTTGTAAAATTCTTAACATGGGCTATATATAGATGATTCCCCAAGAATCCCATAGGTTTCTTAATTAAACTGTAGTTGGATAATTCAGTATAAAGCCAAAATTTTTGCATAGCACTTTACCATTCTACATTCCAGGCTAAATGCTTCATAATCTTACATTCAGATTCTGATATAAATATTTATATTTATACATATTTATATGTACACATTCTTTTAGTGTGGCACGTGGAATTCTCTCTACTTGGAAAGAATGGCCTGCATTCTGTTCACATAGCATTTTATATCTGCCTCTGTTGTAGTTCTGAGACACATAAACAGCTAACAATAACATAAAGTAATATCACCCATGTTAGATTATGTTTGAGGTAAGAAACCATGATTTTATGCATCCTCATAACCATAGGATCTATCTAAGTACCTTGTAGATAAAGTAGGTGCTCAGTAAATGAATAAATTAAAAACAAACATTTGAAAAGGATAATCTGGGTTTAGTCAGAAACACACACATACACAAACACATACATCTTTCTCTAGTGAAGGAAGGAAATAATTTAGTTAACTTTTAATTCAGTAAAATTGGAATATATACAATGAGTAAAGGAAAAGTAAAGAGTATGATGGTCATGCTGAGCAGATGGAAAGGTGTTTGCCTGATTCTTTGTTGTAAGTACTATATTCAAAAGTTGCTTCATTTTAAATAACATTAATTGGAAAAACTGAGTTATGCCTTTATATATGATAAATCAGTTAATATTGGAAACATACTATTAAAATTTTGAAATTATGTTCAATAAGCACATACTGTACTCCATTTACAAATATGTTAAATGAACATATGCTGTCTTCCAGACCCTATTCTGGATTTGGGGATTCAGAAATAAATAAAACAGGTAAAACTCTAGCTCTTGTGAAGCCTAAATATTGTAGCACAAACCTAATTATAACACAATTTAGGCTTTAGAAAAGACTAATGGGATTCCAATGTTAAAGTTGTTGTGATGATGGTTGTAATATGTGTGTGTGTGTGTGTTTTAAGTGTTAGGGTTTCTTTTCTTAATGCTATAAAGCATGAATAGCTAATATGTGCAATTCACTAACCAGACATATCTGCAAAGTGATTTATACATAAGAACATAATATTAAAGGTGAAAAAATACTCTCTTGTTAATTATATTATTCAAAGTTATTTATTAGAATTCCAGGCAAAACCAGAGGGCAACATAGAATAGACATTTACCAGCTTCCTTTCAACACTAAGAATAAAATTACAAAGGGAAATGTCTTTATAGGTTCTAAGAAATACACATTTTAGAAACTTCAAAGTGGATGGTATAAATATAAAGAGTATAGAGAGGATAGATGATATATAGTTGTAAAGATACAGAACAGGTGGGATTGCATTTTTGTACCCTACATCTTCAATGTTCATGTTAAGCAAAATATATAAATAATTTTTAAATGCTTATTATCATATTTCCCTATTCTTTATGCTTTGTAATTATTGCATTTCATGGCTGTATATACTCTACAACATGAAGGTGATAATATTTTTAATCATTTCCCTATTGTTGGACATTTTACTTGCTTTGAAATTTTTAGTATTATTAATGACAAAGCAATAAATATTAGTCAAAAATTATAAACAATAGGTTCCGATTTTTCACCTGTCATGTAAAGTTTTTCTGAAAAAAGAAATTAATTTGTAATGCTACTGGAGGCAATGAGAGTGAACACTCAAAATAGATTCTTGGAGTGCAAACTGAAAATGATTTGATTGGATAGGAATTAGAAGCTAGAAACATTAATAACCATTAAAGCAATTGCAAAAGTTATCAAACTGTATTCAAAAGTGACCCCCATGAGCTAGATGATTTTCTAACAATTGTTTCAAAAATTTAGTATACATGAAAACTATAATCCAAAGTTTCACCTTCTGAAATTGTTTTCTTCCCCAAAGCCTCAAAGATAAAAATATGAAAAATAGTTATGAATTACTAGATATTGATTTAATAGATGAGAGTTGAATGCTAGATACATAGAGTACAACAAAATGTTGCTTTCCTTACTCTCACAAGCACTCTCATCCCTGTCTTTTTGTTTTTCATTCCAGTTCTGCCACTGTGTCACCAAAGACAAGTGTCAAATCCTATTAGTATTGTTAGTTGCAAACAGTAAGAAGCCACTCTGACTAGTTTAAGTTGTAAAGGGATGTATTAAAGTTTATTAGGTTGCTTACCAAATTACTGGGACAGTTGGAGAAGCAGGACGAAACAGCAGGAAAGGTCTAATGAGATAATTCCTTCCAGCAGGGTCACCGCCTTTCCTGAGTCAGAAACTTGACCGTGCATTCTTACTACCCCTCAAAGATAAATGTCTGTCTCCACAAACACCAGTGAAATGAAAGCTCTGCACAGCCTCATTCCTTATGCTTCTCATTTCAAATAGGAGCCTCTCATAATGTGCATCTTATTGGAAGCGCCTAGCAGGAAGGGAGCCTGGTAATTTGAGTTCTAGTATAAGTCAAGAAGACAAGATATATAATAGTAACATATTCCCTAAATACAGTAGGGCTATTAAAACTTTAAGGGCAGTGATGGGAAAGACCAGTATTCATGACAAGGCCTTAGTTTTCTAATCAGCAAAATAAAGATTTATGCCACATGGATTAGTGACTTATCTACTTGCCACTTGATTGACTATTTCCTTTTCCATGTTAGGGAAGTTTTCAACTATAATCTCTTCAAATATTTTCTCAGTCCCTTTCTTTTTCTCTTCTTCTTCTGGGACCCCTATAATTTGAATGTTGGTGCATTTAATGTTGTCCCAGATGTCTCTGAGACTGACCTCAAGGCTTTTCATTCTTTTTTCTTTATTCTGCTCTGCAGTAGTTACTTCCACTATTTTATCTTCCAGATCAATTATCCATTCTACTGCCTCCGTTATTCTGCTATTGATTCCTTCTAGAGGATTTTTAATTTCAGTTATTGTGTTGTTCACCATTTTTTGTTTGCTCTTTAGTTCTTCTAGGTCCTTGTTAAATGTTTCTTGTATTTTCTCCATTCTATTTCCAAGATTTTGGATCATCTTTACTATCATTACTCTGAATTCTTTTTCAGGTAGACTGCCTATTTCCTCTTCATTTGTTAGGTCTGGTGGGTTTTTACCTTGCTCCTTCATCTGCTGCGTATTTCTCTGTCTTCTCATTTTGCTTAACTTACTGTGTTTGGGGTCTCGTTTTCGCAGGCTGCTGGTTCATAGTTCCCACTCTATTTGGTGTCTGCCCCCAGAGGGTAATGTTGGTTCAGTGCGTTGTGTAGACTTCCTGGTGGAGGGGACTGGTGCCTATATTCTGGTGGAGGAGGCTGGATCTTGTCTTTCTGGTGAGCAGGACCTGTCCAGTGGTGTGTTTTGGGGTGTCTGTGAGCTTATTATGATTTTAGGTAACCTCTCTGCTAATGGGTGGGGTTGTGTTCCTGTCTTGCTAGTTGTCTGGCATGGGGTGTCCAGCACTGGAGCTTGCTGGTCGTTGAGTGGAGCTGGGTCTTATTATTGAGATGGAGATCTCTGGGAGAGCTCTTGCTGATTGATATTACATAGGGCTGGGAGGTCTCTGGTGGACCAATGTCCTGAACTCGTCTCTCTGACCTTCAATGCTCAGGTGTGACACCCGGCCGGAGCACCAAGACTCTGTCAGCCACATGGCTCAGAAGAAAAGGGAGGGGAAAAAAAGAACGAAAGGAAAATAAATAAAATAAAGTTAATAAAATAAAAATATTTTAAAATTATTATTTATTTATTTATTTATTTTTTACAACTTTATTGGAGTATAATTGCTTCACAATGGTGTGTTAGCTTCTGTTCTACAACAAAGCGAATCAGCTATACATATACATCTGTTCCCACATCCCTTCCCTCTTGCGTCTCCCTCCCTCCCACCCTCCCTATCCCACCCCCCGAGGCAGTCACAAAGCACCGAGCTGATCTCCCTGTGCTATGCGGCTGCCTCCCACCAGCTATCCACTCCATGTTTGGCAGTGTACATATGTCCATGCCTCGCTCTCGCTTTGTCACAGCTTACCCTTCCCCCTCCCCACATCCTCAAGTCCATTCTCAAGTAGGTCTGTGTCTTTATTCCTGTTTTACCCCTAGGTTCTTCATGACATTTTTTTCCCCTAAATTCCATATATATGTGTTAGCATACGGTATTTGTCTTTGTCTTTCTGACTTATTTCACTCTGTATGACAGACCCTAGGTCTATCCACCTCATTACAAATAGCTCAATTTCGTTTCTTTTTATGGCTGAGTAATATTCCATTGTATATATGTGCCACATCTTCTTTATCCATTCATCCGATGATGGACACTTAGGTTGTTTCCATCTCCGGGCTATTGTAAATAGAGCTGCAATGAACATTTTGGTACATAACTCTTTTAGAATTATGGTTTTCTCAGGGTATATGCCCAGTAGTGGGATTGCTGGGTCATATGGTAGTTCTATTTGTAGTTTTTTAAGGAACCTCCATACTGTTCTCCATAGTGGCTATACCAATTCACATTCCCACCAGCAGTGCAAGAGTGTTCCCCTTTCTCCACACCCTGTCCAGCACTTATTGTTTCTAGATTTTTTGATGATGGCCATTCTGACTGGTGTGAGATGAAATCTCATTGTAGTTTTGATTTGCATTTGTCTAATGATTAATGATGTTGAGCATTCTTTCATGTGTTTGTTGGTAGTCTGTATATCTTCTTTAGAGAAATGTCTATTTAGGTCTTCTGCCCATTTTTGGATTGGGTTGTTTGTTTTTTTGTTATTGAGCTGAATTAGCTGCTTATAAATTTTGGAGATTAATCCTTTGTCAGTCGCTTCATTTGCAAATATTTTCTCCCATTCTGAGGGTTGTCTTTTGGTCTTGTTTATGGTTTCCTTTGCTGTGCAAAAGCTGTGAAGTTTCATTAGGTCCCATTTGTTTATTTTTGTTTTTATTTCCATTTCTCTAGGAGGTGGGTCAAAAAGGATCTTGCTGTGATTTATGTCATAGAGTGTTCTGCCTATGTTTTCCTCTAAGGGTTTGATAGTTTCTTGCCTTATATTTAGGTCTTTAATCCATTTTGAGCTTATTTTTGTGTATGGTGTTAGGGAGTGATCTAATCTCATACTTTTACATGTCCCTGTCCAGTTTTTCCAGCATCACTTATTGAAGAGGCTGTCCTTTCTCCACTGTACATTCCTGCCTCCTTTATCAAAGATAAGGTGACATATGTGCGTGGGTTTATCTCTGGGCTTTCTATCCTGTTCCACTGATTTATCTTTCTGTTTTTGTGCCAGTACCATACTGTCTTGATTACTGTAGCTTTGTAGTATAGTCTGAAGTCAGGGAGCCTGATTCCTCCAGCTCCATTTTTCGTTCTCAAGATTGCTTTGGCTATTCGGGGTCTTTTGTGCTTCCATACGAATTGTGAAATTTTTTGTTCTATTTCTGTGAAAAATGCCAGTGGTAGTTTGATAGGGATTGCATTGAATCTGTAGATTGCTTTGGGTAGTAGAGTCATTTTCACAATGTTGATTCTTCCAATCCAAGAACATGGTACATCTCTCCATCTATTTGTATCATCTTTAATTTCTTTCATCAGTGTCTTATAATTTTCTGCATACAGGTCTTTTGTCTCCTTAGGTAGGTTTATTCCTAGATATTTTATTCTTTTTGTTGCAATGGTAAATGGGAGTGTTTTCTTGATTTCACTTTCAGATTTTTCATCATTAGTGTATAGGAATGCCAGAGATTTCTGTGCATTAATTTTGTATCCTGCCCCTTTACCAAATTCATTGATTAGCTCTAGTAGTTTTCTGGTAGCATCTTTAGGATTCTCTATGTATAGTATTGTGTCATCTGTAGACAGTGATAGTTTTACTTCTTTTCTGATTTGGATTCCTTTTACTTCTTTTTCTTCTCTATCCCACCCCTCTAGGTGGTCACAAAGCACCGAGCTGATCTCCCTGTGCTATGCAGCTGCTTCCCACTAGCTATAGGTTTCACATTTTCCCCTGGCCATTTTGCTTGGTTGTTCTGTAATCACAACAGCCTGCAATGTAATATGGGCTTGCTCTGCCTCTGAGCAACA
This sequence comes from Hyperoodon ampullatus, assembly GCF_949752795.1. Taxonomy (NCBI): domain Eukaryota; kingdom Metazoa; phylum Chordata; class Mammalia; order Artiodactyla; family Ziphiidae; genus Hyperoodon; species Hyperoodon ampullatus. Next base: position 61,139,943 of record NC_136928.1, read on the forward strand.
AGCTCTTTACCAGAGCTTTAACTGGAAGTTGAAGCAGTAAAAATGTGAATGCAGGAAAGTCTAGATTCCCTGTAATGAATCTACTGTTAGGAGGCAGTATGTGTGGGGTTAAGAGCACAGGATTTGAAGTTAAATATACATGAGTTCCTATCCCTATTCTTGTAAGTATCGGCAATGTGAGAGTAGAAGTCTTAATTACTTTCTCAAGGCTGCCAATTTCAATAATAATTATAATAATAATGCACAACGCATAACATCATGATGGTTAAAGAACATATAAACAAGTACACAGAATTTGATTAATTGCATCTGCTTTTCAAAGTATTGTTAACATTATTAATCCCCTTCTCTGCTATTCTAAGTTCTATGTACTCTCATTAATGCATATGTTTCTTTTTGGATTTACCTGGAAACATAGATAATCTGTGCTTACATAACAGAGCAATTCTTCTTTTAATTTTCAGTGAAAAACTGATGGAATAGAGACACTTTACAAAATCTAACTAGTTTTACTCAGCCTACTTCTTAAAAAATTGGAGAAAGTTTGAACTTTTGTTATAAGGCTTAATAGTATAGTTGAAGCTCAGAAGAGAACATCTAAGAAAAACACATGGCATATACTTTATTTCCAGACACATGTTATAGAGTCAGGCTTTGCAAATGATCCTAAGCTTTTTAGGTCCCAAGTATTCTAAGATCTGGAAAAAAGAGAACAACAGTTCGTTAATTTTGCACTCAGGCATAATCTGTGAGGCAAATTCCCTTACAGAGTTAAGTGATTTCCTTGAAATAAAGTTAAGGAGGAATTTATGGCAAGCTTCTCTGCTTAAGTGACACAGATTAACACAATGGATAATCTATGGTTTAATAAAAGATAGAACTGCTGTTCAAATGCATGCATCTACTACTGCATCTTTATAAAGGAGAAGGCATATTATAAATGTAGCTCAGTGAGAGGCTGAGATAATTGTGCCTTCAGTTCTGTTGCATTCTGTTGATCTAAATTAATATAAGAATTGTAATTTAAGAGAGAGCCTAATGGGCATGAAGTCTCTCCATCCAGCTATTCTTCTTCTCAGATATTATATGTCTTAAGCAAGCATTTGGCAGGTGTTAAATTGAAGTAAATTCATGATTGAATTCTCTATCAGGTACCTGTAGTGGTGATAATCTATTTCTCTGGATAAAGTGTGAGCCATATACTTCAATCATTTCTGACACAGGCACTATGGCCACAAAAAGAAAAAGGAAAGGAGGCAGATTTTCCCGTGTGGTTATGATGGCAGAATGGAATGGGGTGGGTAAGCACTGTCTGAAGGTCAAGTAATTATGATTTTGAACTATATCTCCATGTCTCTCAGTCGTGCCTTCAGTGGGAGTTCAAGGGAGGCCCAAAGAAATCTGCTCCTCCTGCAGTCAACCTCCCAGCAGTCCCAAGAAAAAGCTACTGTTAGATTGGAGTACCTACATCTCTTTTACAGACTATTAAAGCTGATCCCTCTATACCTAAGTCACCACTAGAAGCCTGGGCTTTTTAGGTCATCCCTCATCACAAAGACTCTCATATTCATTAGACTGCATACTCACTATCATCTGATTCAAAACCTTTTTCTTTCCATTGTGCTCTCTGGAACCAAGTGCCTATTATCAGCAAAACCTCGTATTAACTGCCTCTCTGTATATATATATTTCTCTAATGAAGTGTAGATGTTCTATTGAATGTACTACTGAAGAAGATACAGTCTCACAGTGCTGGTGTGTTTTTTCCAGTACCCACCTACAGTTAAACCTAAGGGGGATGCTTCTTCCTCACTTCTTATTGTCTCTTCCCTAAAACAGAATAAAAAAAACATTAAATTATATGCTACCACATATATCATCTGTGCTCCTTTGAGGTCACCTCTCTTTTTCCTGGGCATGTATTCTTTCACTGAAGGTTTTTTTTTGCACCTGGCTTACTGCTCTTTCTCCACCCTGACTTTCTTCATTATTCTTGGTGCTTTTAAATAATTCATCCATCTCCCTGTGTCTCTCATCCTGTGTCCTTACTGCCAATGATTTCATCCTCTATCCCACCTCAACTGATCATTCTCATGGTCACTGACTAGATGGTATCTTTTCCAGTTTCTATTGTACCTCATAATATTCAAGTATCTCATCTTATGGCACAATCTATCTTTCTAACTCACCACTCTAATATCGTAGTCACCAACTCTACCAGTGCTACCAGATTCATTAAACCTACCAACTTTTCACTGTCCATTTTTCTCCTCATGTCCTCTATTTCATCTATACCCACTTCGATTTCATGAATCATCTCTATACTAATGTATTTTCAGACACATCCAACTCTCGATTTCTTTCTTCCTCCATCATATTCTTCTGGCAAAGCCTAATTCTGGTTGTAGCCTACTCTTTTACTACTGTGCAATCAAATCCAACCGCCTCACTTAACTAGAGTGACCTGACTGGACTCACTACAAATCCGTGTCTTAAATGTCAAATGGAGACTCAGTGCTGCCTGACACTCCTGTTACACTTCTCGTGTCAATCCATTCTCCTCCTGTCCCCAGCAACTATTTCTTACTTCAGCTGATAACTTTGTTCTCATTTTCTAGGAACAGAAAAGCAAACAGAAGAGAACTGCAACATGTCCCCATGATTAAATCTACTGACCTCTTCACAATATTTGAATCCACAACTCTTTTTCTCCAGTTGTGATGGATAACATCGCTTTGATCCTATCAAAGGAACGCCACCCTTGTACACTGAATCCCATCCCCTTTTGTCTACACGAGGATTTGGATAATAAAACTATCTCTTTCTCCCAAATCTACATTTTCCTCTCTTCTATGTCTTTCCAATCAACAGACACCTTATGTTGATTCCCATATCCTCTTTCATGAACTGCTCCATTTCTCTGTCCCCCCTCACAGGAGGTGTCTATAGTCATTATTCTCTTTATTCTCCTCCTATTACCTCTTGACCTCTCTCCAGTCAGCGTTGTGTCCCCATTTGTCCTTTGGAATTGTTATTGCAAATGTTACCAAAGGCCTCCACATTGCCACAGTCTCAGTCATCGTCTTACCTTCTCAGTAATATCTGATGTAGTTGAACATATTCTCTACCTTGAATCACTTTTTTTAACTAGCTTCTGAGACACTGCACTTTAGTGGTTTTCCATGTATTGCCTTGGTCATTCCTTCCCTGTGTCCTTTGTTGACATCTCTTTTTTATCCCAACCTAGAGTCCCTGGATAATCCCAGAGCTAGATCCTCAAGCTTCATCTATTTGGTATCTACACTGCCTCCGTTGGTGATCTCATCTAAGATTGTGATGTTAAAAGTACCTTTTCCATATTCCACTTGATGACTCAAATGCAGATATTTAATTACTTTTCCCCCGTTTTTCACATTTTCATATAACTACTTAACTGACATATTTGCTTAGATTTCTAGTAGGCATCCCAAGTATAGACATTGCTCTGTCAGGAGGGAGGTTTGTGGAAATACCTGTGATTGTGGCGGGTATCTAAGACATCCCTTAAGCTTCCATAGGTCTCTATGAAACAACATATTACATTCTCAGTGCTAGGATTAAATTGATTTGAATTTCTCTCCCATGTGAAGAGATGATGTATATAATTTTTTTGTCCAACTCCTGAAAATGGATGATACAAGAACCCAAGTATAAGGAAAAGTCATTGTTCTGATGGCAATCCTAAATCATCTTTGAGTTTAAATTTATTTTCTTGATAGAATATTTAACATGAAATTAAAAATAAGTCATGTGGGCATTACCCCTTGGTGATAACTATAATCTCCTAACTCTGTCTCTACATCTGGAAAGGAGTTGACACACAATAAGCAATCAATGCAATGTTACCCTATTTCTATGGATACGATTGTTGGAGAACCGTAACACATTGCACTGGCAGATAGATTCACTAGCAATGCCAGCCTGAATGTGTAACGAAAAGAGCATAGATTTAAAGAACAGTAGAGTTGTTCCCTTTCTTTTCCTTACTACTCTTGAGTCATGAAAATAATTGCTTTTGGCAGCTCTTTCCACATTTGTAAATGCAGATGATAACATTTACCTGTAAGGTTGTTGTGAAGATGAAGATACTAGGTACAAAGACTTAGTTATGTTAATCATCATAACAGATGCTAAAAAATTCTAGTTGCCTTCTCCACTCCTGTGCATACCCCAAAATTTCTCTGAGTCTACTACATCATATTTTCAAATGTCAGATAATTAGATAAAACTTGATAATTTTTAAGTTCTAGGACTACCCTCCCTAACAACCACAGCTTCTTGGAAGTCTTGTATTAAGTTAGAAAAAGATAAAGGTAATGAGTAATAACTTTTACTACACTGACAAAGTCAAGAGACTGTATTAAAGAGAAAGTGATTCTTTAAGCTGGTTCAAGAGAATATACTGTGACTCAGGTATATGTAGATCACAGAAACCCATTCTTCCAAGTGTGTAGTAAAAGTGGAAACTATTGAGATACAGCTTTGCCACAGTTATGTATACATTATGATATCCTTAGAACCTCCCCATTTTTTCTACCTTAGATTGTCTCAAGTTAACCTGTCTCTCACTTTCGATGTTAAAACTTTAAACACTAGAGGAATTCTTAGTAGAGGTGTAAATGTCAGATGACAGAAAGATAAACACCACAGCTTTGTAAAAGTGTTGTCATTTTGTGCCTATAAACTGCCCATGAGCCCAGGGAATACACAAATTGTTCCTCTCTTCAATGACGTATAAAAGTGTAAACATATCAACATCTAGCACCTAACTCATGACTGTCCAGTAAGAGTGAATGATGCTCATGCCAGGAAAAAAGATCGATCCGCTTACAATTATTCTGTGTGGCAAGTGCTTACAGCACTTAAGGACACTCAGCTGCCTAAGTCTTGGGGGAAGAGAAACTAGATTCCAACTGAGATGTTGGAAGCCCTCTTTTTTACCTGAACAAACACAAGATGCCCTGTTATGGGCTGAATTGTGTCCCCCTCCCAAACTCATATATTGAAATCTTAACCCCACTTACCTCAGAATGTGACTGCATTTGGAGATAGGTCTTTAAAGAGATAATTAAGTTAAAATGAGGTCACTAGGGTGAGGCCTAATCAAATATGACTGGTGTCATCATAAGGAGAGGAAATTTGAACATAGATGGTTACAGAGAAAAGGCCATGTGCAGACAGAGGAAGATGGTCACCTACAACCCAAAGAGAAGGACTCAGAGGAATCAACCCGACTAATACCTTGATCTTAAATTTCTAGCCTTCAGAAATGTGAGAAAATAAATTTCTATGGTTTACGCTATGTGGTCTTGTAATCATCAAAAGTGGGGGTCCAGCTGCTCGCTGCTCAAAAGACAATAAAGGGGCAAGGTTTGTGGAAAAGAAAGTTTGCTTTCTTCTGGAGCCCGGCAACCTGAGGAGGAGGGTGGATTCCTGTCCAGAGGCTTGCTGCTCCTCACGGACAATCAGTGGGCAACAGAGGGAGGGGGCTACATGCAGAAACAGCACAGTCAGCTCTGACAGTCATCTTGAAATTGGTCATGCAGTGATCTGATCAGCATCATCTTGATTGTTTTAAGTACAGTTAGTCTTTAGTTCCAGGGTCAGTTTGTTTCCGTTTCTTTGAGGCCAGTTCTCAGAATTGTGGCAGCTTGGGTTGTAGATGACCATCTTATGTCATGGCTATAGTCTGGTCATCATGTAGTTAACTTCTTCTACCTCGTGAGGGTTTCAGTATATATAGGACAGCTCAAAGGACGTGGCTCAGAATATTATCTATAGCCTTTGAGGAGGAACTAAAGGTCCTTGACTTTGCTTAATGACTAAATTATTATTACTTGGTCTCGTTTGACTGTTTCCCTTTGTTTCTGAATATTCTTACTTCTCTGATTAAACTTATTGTTGGCTAAAGTTTTTCCACAGTCAAAAGGCAGGCTGAGGAAGGCATGGTGGGGAAGAGCCATAGGGTCCTGCTCCATTACAGGCTGTGGTAATTTGTTATGGCAGCACTAGCAAACTCATATACTCTCCAAGGTGAGTCAATGTATAATGCACTCTAGTAGCAATAATTATAAAATACTGGCTAGTGAATGGTGAGAGTTGGGGAGAGAATCCTGTAGTGTTCTGGTCTGCTTGCATATATTAGTCATTTCTTATATCCTTATAACCTTAATGCACATTATTCAATTTGTAGCTACACATTTTATATAGTTGTTTTTTGGGTTTGGTTACATATTTTAAACTTGTCTGGTACAGTTTATCAGCTGATACTGGATGTGCTCATTTGCAACTAATTTTCCCACAGACTGTAACAGGGAGAAAATGAAGTCTAATATAATCCGAGGCAGAGACATCTGACCACCATTTTGATAAGGAGTAACAGAATTGCACAAATGAAAATGGTAGTGTTTTTCTTTGGCTTCATCCCTATTAAAAACTTGCCCCTAAGTTCCTTTTTCCTTCAGATGCTTGCGAGCCATGGCCACTCTGTCGATGAGCCAAGAGAAAACCTGGTGAAACCATCATTTGAAGGACCCGTGATATCAACTTCAGGGGCTCAGTCAGATGGTCAGTATTCCACTTCGAAAAGCATCAAGGTCCAAAGTGTAATTGATTTTATTTCACATTATATTATATTATACTATTTATATTTATTTATATTATATACTATTTATATACTATTTATATTTATTTGTATTATATTATACTATTTATATTTATTTATTTCCAATGACACAATCACCAAGCAAACGCTGTAACTAGTCATGTTGCTTTCTCTGGTACCAGTTGAATTATTAATCTTTCTGTCAAGTCTAATTCCTGACCCTCAATTTAATTCTATTTCAGCAGCTGATGCCTCTATTAGCCTCACTGCACTGGAATTCTGTTGCTCCCTTGGTTGTAGCCTGCTGAGAAACTGTTTTTCGAGTACTTAGCAGAAAAGCTCTTTGCTTTATTGACTCAGATTTTAATTTCAAATACTATTCTTACTGATCAGGTACTTGAAAACAAATGTTCTGAGAGGCTTCGCTAATGCACTGAAAGCTTATTGACAAATTTCATATATGTCCAAGGGCATAAATTATAAGAGAATCTTTCATTCTTTATACACTTTCATTCTTACACCATTAATAGAGTCCTGGAGGAATCAATGGTTCTGAAGGTGAAAACATAGAAACTTTAAGAAAGCTGATAGCAGAAAAAAACATGGATTTGTACCAAAAAAGAGACTATGGCCAGATTTCACTATTTCTGAATATTACATAAGCAAATTAAAATACAAATTTCATGTTTAAGTGAGAATATGACAACCCAATAATTAACAAAACATGATGTAAGTAAAAGATCAATACAACTGAATGAGATGTCTTTATATTTTGGGACTGCCTCACTAATTTAGCACACACATAATTGATGACAGTGCAATATATTGAACCAATCAACTAAATTGCCCTAACTCTTATTAGTGTGTTATCACCAATAGTAACATAATTCTGAATTGCATAGAGCAGTGATGCTTCGGATAAAAAGTTTTCTACAGTGTTGCTGAGTACATGAATCTATAAAACATATTGCTATGTCCTTTGATGAAAATTAAAGCAAAATTACCAGTATCTCTTCTAGTCCAGTCTCTTGCTGAATAGCACTTATATAAATATGCTTAAAGTTACTTAGCCCAATCTCTCTCCTCCAGTGAGAGAATGTATAACTCTTTACAAGAATGGTCATTCCAATTTTGGATGAATCTAATAATTAGAGAATTTCTTCTCATAACAACTTTTTTTATAATTCCTACTACTACCCATTGATACCATGGTGACAATGGAAACCACACAGTAAATACATTTCCTTCCTTTCTACAAGATAGTTTTTGAAATTGTCTGAAATTTCCATCTTTAGCTTGCATTCAGCCAAGGTGAGACTATTTATACCATAATAGTCAACAAATGCCACCATTCATTTTTTTTTGTGGCTGTTATATTTTATTTTCTGGAGAGCCAGTGAGCACCAGTACAGCACTGAATTTCACCCATTTTGAAAGTTATTGAATGCTCTGAACCCTTCCTAGAGAAATAACACACAAAAGTTTTGTGTTTGACCCAATTTAAAGAACTCTGATATTATTGGTGCATTAAATTTCAGTATCATCCAGGAAGAGAGAACGATGGCAGAACCTTAGAGGGAAATGTCATTTAACACAAAAGTAGAAGAGGAAGCCTTAAAGGAAAGGAAAACCCCAGATAGAACAGGGAAAAATGTGGACAGTGTTTCCAGAAGGAATTAGTGAATTGTGTTGAATGCTGGGCAGAGGCAAAGCAGACTAAGGAGTGAACATTTTCTTCAGATTCAGCAACTACCTTGCAGTTACATTGATACGGTAAGGATAGAAGTCAGGTTAAAGGGCTGGGGAACGTTCAAGGATGAATGAATGAATGTGGAGTTGAAAAATCAGGAATTAAGTAAAGGTTACTCCAGAATCTTATGTGTAAAATAATTGAGAGAAACTGGTGGTAACCATAAGGCAGACACAAGTTGTGGGGAAGCCTTTAAGACTGCAGAGGTCTGAGCTTGTTTGAATGCTAATGGGAAAGTGCCAGCAGAATGGAAAGTTGAAGGTAACAGAGAGAGAGTAACAGGAGCTAGGTTTCTAACGAGGTAGGGAGGAGAGGATGGGATACAGAGCATCACTAAGGGGTCCTCTCTTTACTCCCCTTCTCTCCTGCTGAACATGGGCTTTTTTCTCTAAGATTTTTATATTAATTTCCTGTAACAAACTGTCACAAATTTAATGGCTTAAAACAATGCAAATATATTCTCTTACAGTTCTGAAGGTCAGAAGTCCAAAACGGTTCTCATTGAGCTACAATTAAGGTGTAGGCAGGTCCATGTCCCTTCTAGAGGTCCTAGGGGAGAATCTGTTTCCTTGCTTTTTCCAAATTCTAGACACCACCCACATTCCTTGATTCATGACCTTACTCCTCTACCTGCAAAGCCAGCAACATGAGGACAGGTCCTTCTCACTCTGCTCTCTTTTTGGTTCTCTTTCTTCTGCCCTTCTTGTTTACTTATTAAAATCTGTGTGATTATATTGGGCTCACCTGGATAATCCAGGATAATGTCCCTTAATTCTATCTATAACCTTAATTTCCCTGTTCCATGGAACCTAACACATTCACAGGTTCTGGAGATTAGAACATGGGTATCTTTGGCGGGGGGCTATTAGTTTGCCTGCCACACACGCCCCCCCATTTCATGCTCATGGTCCACTCCATTACTTTTCTACATTCCTCTGATTGGAGAAGGAATAAGTCTTCCCTTTCTATAAAAGTGACCAATACTGAACAAAGTGCTTTTTATATATATATATATATATATATATATATATATATATATACACACACACTATATATATACACACTATATATATATATATATACACACTAACCCACTTAACAGTCACCACTCTGTGAGGAGAGGTATTTGCTTTAATTAATAGCTGATGGACCTATAACTGACACAGACTTGTAAAATAACTTGCTTCAAATCACACAGTAGTAAGTGTTGGTTTGGGGGTGAAAACCAGAATTGTCTGATGGAATACCTAGTGACCGATCAACTTAGTTGGTATTGTCAACTTATCAATGTTTATATAGAATAAAAATAATTACACATGTGAAGAGAGATTTAAAAATAACATACACATAAAATGAAAAATCATTTACAAAACCATTCTATAATAAACTTTCTTTCCTGCAATACTTTTTTTTTTTTTTTTTTTCGGTACACGGGCCTCTCACTGCTGTGGCCTCTCCTGCTGCACAGCACAGGCTCCGGACACGCAGGCTCAGCGGCCATGGCCCACAGGCCCAGCCACTCCACAGCATGTGGGATCTTCCTGGACTGGGGCACGAACCTGTGTCCCCTGCATTGGCAGGCGGACTCTCAACCACTGAGCCACCAGGGAAGCCCCTGCAATACTATCTTAATATCCACTACTTCTAACATATAAAGAACTGTTCATCAAGGAGATATACCATATTTACTTAACAATACCCAAACAATTGGGAATTTAATTGTTACCAGTTTTTAAATGGGCTATTATTTAAGAAAATAAAAATAATATTAAAGTAAATAAACATACCTTTTGCTCATTCCTCATTCCATTTCTCTTCTTAATGTCTTCTCTCTTTCCTTTAGACTTTCTCTCTTCCAATCTAAGTCCTCTCAACTTTTAAAAATGTTCTAAGTTTTTATTCTTCTATGAAACGTTCACCCTCTGAGCTCTAGGTTTCCTTCTTTTTTGGAACTCAAATCATTATTTGCCATTCCAATTTTTGGAAATATCTTATTAGTATTATGTTCTGATCTTTATATTTTTCTGAGATTTAACATTAATGGGTACTTCTCAATAGGCATCTGGGGGAAGGGCCTGCATCATTTCTGAATTTTCATTCTCCAGTTCCATCTACCACAATGCATGCAAATAATATGCATGGAGGGCCCTGTTTGGTTTTGTGCTATTATCCTTTAAGCCAATAACTGAATATTAGCAGGCATCAAGAAACTTATTTCATGAAACATGTATATTCTCAGACATACATGAAAAGAATTCTGTTATCTGGTTGAACACAATAAAATATTTTCTGCTAAAATAATATACTTATCACATCTGAGTTTCGCTAGCCAGTTCCCTTTTGAATAAATAACACACAAGTTAGGGGCTTGCCTACTTTACCATTCAACCTCCAGCTCCTAGAAATGTGTCGATCTCACAGTAGTCCTCAATAAATATCTATTGAATGAGTGTGTGCTTGCTTGAAAAAAATATAGGAAATATTCAAGAAAATTTAAAATGTGGCATAGAGTGTATTCACTTATTTGACTAGGTTGGAAAACAGCTGTGTCTTTCTAAATGTAATACACTAATTTAAGCCTCAATTCTTTTTTTAAAATAAAAACTATATGCATTTATGTATGTCGCTTGTGTTTGTGCATCAGTTTTACTTCTCTTACAGGCAAAACCTCTTGTTGGTGTCTAGTGTATGGTTTATGTGAAAAAAATTATCTTGATTTACCAGTTCACTGTGATATAATGGTATGCATTTACAATGACACAATATCTACTGGCTAATAGACTCATTTTCATAGCAATACATTAGCACCCACCCTGCAAGAGGTACCCCAGAAAATTATAGGAGATCAAAAAAGAGAAATAACGTAATCCATAAATTCAGCCTAGAAGATATTTTTTTGTGCCAACACCTGCTGTCCTCATGCTGAATACTAAGGTTCCCCAATTCTGAACTTTGCCCTTTTTCACTTAGCCATTTCAGATTGTTACCTTCCAGTCTTCTTCTCTTCCCTCTTCTCTTTTCCCCTCTCCCCTTCCCCTCATCCGCTGACTCCTTAGTCCTATTCTTCCCACCTCTTTCTTCTTCTCTTTCTCCCTCTCTCTCTATCTCTACCTCTGTTTCTCTGTCTCTGTCTCATTCACATTTGTTTTCATGCAAGAGATGAAAGGCAGCTCAATATTTACTAAAAATCTCCTCAAGATGTCTTTAGAACCAGAAGAATTCTTCCCAACAACAACACATTATATTTCAGAAAGTTTGGTCAAATATATTTACTAATTTGGATTAATTACTTCATTAGTGCCTGGGTTTCCACAAAAATTATTTCACTTCTCCACCACCTCTGAGTGACTAGTTAGCCATTCTGCTGCCTTTCCCTAAACAAGAAAATCTGATCTAATATGATGTGCTTTATCTGCTCTCAGTCTTATCAACAAGGAGGGGGAAAAAAAAACACCCTCTCTTAAATGTGGAAACAGAGCAGGACATGAAGGAAGGAAGGAAAGAAGGGAAGAAGGAAGGAAAGAAGGTAACTAGGTAGGAAGGAAGGAAGAAAGTTAAATGATGCTTTTAAATGTTCTTTATTTCAGCTATAGCTTTGACCCAGAAATTTTGAATTTTTTCTTGAGGGATAGCAGTAGTCAAAACAGTAGTGTCCAGGGACCTAACCTTAGGAGCTCACACTCTCACTGGAACTGCCAAAGATACACATAATAAGTGAGCTAGGAAACCCAGTATTTTAGGATTAAGAATCAAGACATATCTTCTTCAAAGCTGTGGAAATCATTTTTGGTTTACTGAATTAAATGTTTAGTTAAATAAGTCATTATTTATTATAACAGGACAAGTATTAAAAATCTTAGCTTTCAGGTGAGATCCTTTTGCCTGAAATGAACTATAACAGACTAAAGGAGTTGTTATTCACTAAGTTGTTTTGGTTCCTTGTAGAGAAATATGAAAGAAGATGTGTTCTCTTTTAAAGAGAGCCACTTGTTAAATTTACCAAACTTAACAGTGCCTAATGGAATCAAATGATAGAAAGATGAATCATCAATTCAGTATAATATCAAAATTAGGGTGAGAGCATGGTGCTCACCTTGGGCACAAAACTAAGAGAGTGCCAAAACAACAACAACAAAGAAAACCAGTAGTTAAGATACATACTATTTTTGCATGGGGACCCGGCCTGAGGAGCAGGGGTGGGAGCTTCGAGACTAGGGTGGCGCGAAAGGGGTGAGAAGTGGACAGAAGACCTGATAGGAAAGGTAAAAAGAAAAGGAAAAGGAAAGTTTCCAGTTTTGACAATCAAGCTGTCTTCTGCATCCATTTCATCCCAAGACCACCAAGCCAATGTGGAGGCCTTTTCCTCCTTTCCTTTCCTTTTCATGAGACTGATCACAACCAGCACTGCAGAGTCCGTCGAATTAAGGAATGCTGCTGCCTACATGTGTGAATGATCTGTGAGTAAACTACTGAAGTAGAGGAGAACTAACTTGAAACGTCCTCATGATGTCCATGTGCCTGACAGGAAGTTAACCTGTCATAGATGCGCTAAAGAAGAATAGTTGGGGAGGAGCTTCAAGATGGCAGAAGAGTAAGACCTGGAGATCACCTTCCTCCCCACAAATACATCAGAAATACATCTACATGTGGAACAACTCCTACAGAACACCCACTGAACGCTGGCAGAAGACCTCAGACTTCCCAAAAGGCAAGAAACTCCCCCACGTACCTGAGTAGTGCAAAAGAAAACAGAAAAATCAGAGACAAAGAATAGGGACGGAACCTGCACCAGTGGGAGGGAGCTGTGAAGGAGGAAAGGTTTCCACACACTAGAAGCTCCCTTGTGGGCTGAGACTGCGGGTGGCGGAGGGGGGAAGCTTCGGAGCCGCAGAGGAGAGCGCAGCAACGGGTGCGCAGGGCAAAGTGGAGAGATTCCCACACGGAGGATCGGTGCCGACCAGCACTTACCAGCCTGAGAGGCTTGTCTGCTCAACTGCGGGGGTGGGCGGGGCTGGAAGCTGAGGCTCGGGCTTCGGTCGGAGCGCAGGGAGAGGACTGGCGTCGTGAACACCGCCTGAAGGGGTTAGTGCGCCACGGCTAGCCGGGAGGGAGTCCGGGAAAAAGTCTGGACCTGCCGAAGAGACAAGAGAGTTTTTCTTCCCTCTTTGTTTCCTGGTGCGTGAGGAAAGGGGATTCAGAGCGCTGCTTAAAGGAGCTCCAGAGACGGGCGCGAGCCGCGGCTAATAGCACAGACCCCAGAGACGGGCATGAGACGCTAAGGCTGCTGCTGCTGCCACCAAGAAGCCTGTGTGCGAGCACAGGTCACTATCCACACCTCCCCTCCCAGGAGCCTATGCAGCCCGCCACTGCCAGGGTCCCGTGATCCAGGGACAACTTCCTCGGGAAAACGCACGGTGCGCCTCAGGCTGGTGCAACGTCACGCCGGCCTCTGACGCTGCTGGCTCACCCCACACTCCATGCCCCTCCCTCCCTCCAGCCTGAGTGAGCCAGAGCCCCCCAAATCAGCGGCTCCTTTAACTCCGTCCTGTCTGAGCAAAGAACAGACGCCCTCAGGCGACCTACATGCAGAGGCAAGTCCAAATCCAAAGCTGACCCCGGGAGCTGTGCGAACAAAGAAGAGAAAGGGAAATTTCTCCCAGCAGCCTCAGGAGCAGCTAATTAAATCTCCACAATCAACTTGATGTACGCTGCATCTGTGGAATACCTGAGTAGAAAACGAATCATCCCAAATTGAGGAGGTAGATTTTGGGAGCAATGATATATATATATATATATATATATATATATATATATATATATATATATATATATATATATATATATATATATATATATATATATTTCCCCCCCCCCTTTTTCTCTTTTTCTGAGTGTGTATGTGTATGCTTCTGTGTGTGATTTTGTCTGTATAGCTTTGCTTTTACCATTTGTCCTAGGGTTCTGTCTGTCCGTTTTTTCTTTTTTTATTATTATTAAAAAATTTTTAAAATTATTTTATTTTACTTTATTTTATTGTATTTTATCTTCTTCTTTCTTTCTTTCTTTTTTTCCTCCCTCTTATTCTGAGCCATGTGGAGGACAGGCTCTTGGTGCTCCAGCCAGGCATCAGGGCTCTGCCACTGAGGTGGGAGAGCCAAGTTGAGGACACTGGTCCACGAGAGACCTCCCAGCTCCACGTAATATCAAATGGCAAAAATCTCCCAGAGATCTCCATCTCAACACCAAGACCCAGCTTCACTTAACGATCAGCAAGCTACAGTGCTGGACAGCTTATGCCAAACAACTAGCAAGACGGGAACACAACCCCACCCATTAGCAGAGAGGCTGCCTATAATCATAATAAGGCCACAGACACCCCAAAACACACCACCAGATGTGGACCTGCCCACCAGAAAGACAAGATCCAGCCTCATCCTCCAGAACACAGGCACTAGTCCCGTCCACCAGGAAGCCTGCACAACCCACTGTACCAACCTTAGCCACTGGGGACAGACACCAAAAACAAGAGAAACTACGAACTTGCAGGCTGTGAAAAGGAGACCCCAAACACAGTAAGTTAAGCAAAATGAGAAGACAGAGAAACACACAGCAGATCAAGGAGCAAGATAAAAACCCACCAGGCCTAACAAATGAAGAGGAAATAGGCAGTCTACCTGAAAAAGAATTCAGAATAATGATAGTATAGATGATCCAAAGTCTTGGAAATAGAATGGAGAAAATACAAGGAACGTTTAACAAGGACCTAGAAGAACTAAAGAGTAAACAAATAGTGATGAACAACACAATAAATGAAATTAAAAATTCTCTAGAAGGGATCAGTAGCAGAATAACGGATAAGTGACCGGGAAGATCAAATAATGAAAATAACTACTGCAGAGCAGAATAAATAAAAAAGAATGAAAAGAACTGAGGACAGTCTCAGAGACCTCTGGGACAACATTAAATGCACCAACATTCGAATTATAGGGGTCCCAAAAGAAGAAGAGAAAAAGAAAGGGACTGTGAAAATATTTGAAGAGATTATAGTTGAAAACATCCCTAACATGGGACAGGAGATAGTCAAGTCCAGGAAGCACAGAGAGTCCCATACAGGATAAATCCAAGGAGAAACACGCCAAGACACATATTAATCAAACTATCAAAAATTAAATACAAAGAACAAATATTAAAAGCAGCAAGGGAAAAACAACAAATAACACATAACGGAATCCCCAAAAGGTTAACAGCTGATCTTTCAGCAGAAACTCTGCAAACCAGAAGGGACTGGCAGGACATATTTTAAGTGATGAAGGAGAAAAAGCTACAACCAAGATTACTCTACCCAGCAACGATCTCATTCAGATTTGACAGAGAAATTAAAACCTTTAGAGACAAGCAAAAGCTTAGAGAATTCAGCACTACCAAACCAGCTTTACAACAAATGCTAAAGGAGCTTCTCTAGGCAGAAAACACAAGACAAGGAAAAGATCTACAATAATAAACACAAAACAATTAAGAAAATGGGAATAGGAACATACATATCAATAATTACCTTAAATGTAAATGGATTAAATGCTCAAACCAAAAGACATAGATTGGCTGAATGGATACAGAAACAAGACCCGTATATATGCTGTCTACAAGAGACCCACTTCACACATAGGGACACATACAGACTGAAAGTGAGGGGATGGAAAAAGATATTCCATGCAAATGCATATCAAAAGAAAGCTGGAGTAGCAATTCTCATATCAGACAAAATAGACTTTAAAACAAAGACTATTAGAAGAGACAAAGAAGGACACTACATAATCAAGGGATCAATCCAAGAAGAAGATATAACAATTGTAAATATTTATGCACCCAACATAGGAGCACCTCAATACATAAGGCAAATACTAACAGCCATAAAAGGGGAAATTGACAGTAACACAATCATAGTAGGGGACTTTAACACCCCACTTTCACCAATGGACATATCATCCAAAATGAAAATAAATAAGGAAACACAAGCTTTAAATGATACATTAAACAAGATGGACTTAATTGATATTTATAGGGCATTCCATCCAAAAACAACAGAATACACATTCTTCTCAAGTGCTCATGGAACATTCTCCAGGATAGATCATATCTTGCGTCACAAATCAAGCCTTGGTATATTTAAGAAAATTGAAATCGTATCAAGTATCTTTTCTGACCACAATGCTATGAGACTAGATATCATTTACAGAAAAAAAATCTGTAAGAAATACAAACACATGGAGGCTAAACAATAACTACTTAATAAGCAAGAGGTCAGTGAAGAAATCAAAGAGGAATTCAAAAAATACCTAGAAACAAATGACAATGAAAACACGAAGTCCCAAAACCAACAGGATGCAGCAAGCGCAGTTCTAAGAGGGATGTTTATAGCAATACAATCCTACCTTAAGAAAGAAGAAACATCTCAAATAAACAACCTGACCTTACACCTAAAGCAATTAGAGAAAGAAGAACAACAACAACAACAAAAAAAACCCTGCAAAGTTACCAGAAAGAAAGAAATAATAAAGATCAGATCAGAAATAAATGAAAAAGAAATGAAGGAAACGATGGCAAAGATCAATAAAACTAAAAAATGGTTCTTTGAGGAGACAAACAAAATTGAAAAATCATTAGCCACACTTATCAAGAAAAAAAGGGAGAAGACTCGAATAGAATTAGAAATGAAAAAGGAGAAGTAAGAACTGACACTGCAAAAATACAAAGGATCATGAGAGATTACTACAAGAAACTCTATGCCAATAAAGTGGACAACCTGGAAGAAATGGACAAATTCTTAGAAATGCACAACATTCCGAGACTGAACCAGGAAGAAATAGAAATATGAACAGACCAATCACAAGTACTGAAACTGAAACTGTGATAAAAAAATCTTACAACAAACAGAAGCCCAGGACCAGATGGCTTCACAGGCGAATTCTATCAAACATTTAGAGAAGAGCTAACACCTATCCTTCTCAAACTCTTCCAAAATATAGCAGAGGGAGGAACACTCCCAAACTCATTCTATGAGGCCACCATCACTCTGATACCAAAACCAGACAAAGATGTCACAAAGAAAGAAAACTACAGGCCAATATCACTGATGAACATAGATGCAAAAATCCTCAACAAAATACTAGCAAACAGAATCCAACAGCACATTAAAATGATCATACACTATGATCAAGTGGGGTTTATGCCAGGAAAGCATGGATTCTTCAATATATGCAAATCAATCAATGTGATAAACCATATTAAAAAATTGAAGGAGAAAAACCATATGATCATCTCAATAGATGCAGAGAAAGCTTTTGACAAAATTCAACACCGATATATGATAAAAACCGTCCAGAAAGTAGGCACAGAGGAAACTTTCCTCAACACAATAAAGGCCATATACGACAAACCCACAGCCAACATCATCCTCAATGGTGAAAAACTGAAACCATTTCTACTAAGATCAGGAACAAGACAAGGTTGCCCACTCTCACCACTGTTATTCAACATAGTTTTGGAAGTTTTAGCCACAGCAATCAGAGAATAAAAAGAAATAAAAGGAATCCAAATCAGAAAAGAAGAAGTAAAGCTGTCACTGTTTGCAGATGACATGATACTATACATAGAGAATCCTAAAGATGCTACCAGAAAACTACTAGAGCTAATCAATGAATTTGGTAAAGTAGCAGGATACAAAATTAATGCACAGAAATCTCTGGCATTCCTATACACTAATGATGAAAAGTCTCAAAGTGAAATTAAGAAAACACTCCCATTTACCATTGCAACATAGAGAATAAAATACCTAGGAATAAACCTACCTATGGAGACAAAAGACCTGTATGCAGAAAATTATAAGACACTGATGAAAGAAATTTAAGATGATACAAAAAGATGGAGAGGTATACCCTGTTCTTGGATTGGAAGAATCAATGTTGTGAAAATGACTCTACTACCCAAAGCAATCCACAGATTCAATGCAATCCCTATCAAACTACCCCTGGCATTTTTCACAGAACTAGAACAAAAAATTTCACAATTTGTATGGAAACACAAAAGACCCTGAATAGCCAAAGCAATCTTGAGAAAGAAAAATGGAGCTGGAGAAATCAGGCTCCCGGACTTCACACTATACTAGAAAGCTACAGTAATCAAGACAGTATGGTACTGGCACACAAACAGAAATATAGATCAAGGGAACAGGATAGAAAGCCCAGAGATAAACTCATGCACATATGGTCACCTTGTCTTTGATAAAGGAGGCAAGAATATACAGTGGAGAAAAAACAGCCTCTTCAATAAGTGGTGCTGCGATAACTGGACGGCTACATTTAAAAGAATGAAATTAGAGCATTCCCTAACACCATACACAAAAATGAACTCAAAATGGATTAAAGACCTAAATGTAAGGCCAGACACCATCAAACTCTTAGAGGAAAACATAGGCAGAACACTCTATGACATAAATCACAGCAAGATGCTTTTTGACTCACCTCCTAGAGAAATGGAAATAAAAACAAAAATAAACAAATGGGACCTAATGAAACTTAAAAGCTTTTGAATAGCAAAGGAAACCATAAACAAGATGAAAAGACAACCCTCAGAATGGAAGAAAATATTTGCAAATGAAGCAACTGACAAAGGATTAATCTCCAAAATTTACAAGCAGCACATGCAGCTCAATATCAAAAAAACTAACAACCCAGTCCAAAAATGGGCAGAAGACCTAAATAGACATTTCTCCAAAGAAGATATACAGATTGCCAACAAACACATGAAAGAGTGCTCAACATCGTTAATCGTTAGAGAAATGCAAATCAAAACTACCATGAGGTATCATCCCACAGCGGTCAGAATGTCCATCATGAAAAAATCTACAAACAATAACTGCTGGAGAGGGTGTGGAGAAAAGGGAACCCTCTTTCACTGTTGTTGGGAATGTAAATTGATACAGCTACTATGGAGAACAGTATGGAGGTTCCTTAAAAAACTACAAATAGAACTACCATACGACCTAGCAATCCCACTACTGGGCATATTACCCTGACAAAACCATAATTGAAAAAGAGTCATGTATCAAAATATTCATTGCAACTGTATTTACAATAGCCAGGACATGTAAGCAACCTAAATGTCCATCAAGAGATGAGTGGATAAAGAAGAATTGGCACATATGTACAATGGAATATTACTCAGCCATAAAAAGGAACGAAACTGAGTTATTTGTAGTTACGTGGATAGACCTAGAGACTGTCATTCAGAGTGAAGTAAGTCAGAAGGAGAAAAACAAATACCGTATGCTAACACATATATATGGAATCTAAAAAAAATAAAATTGTTCTTAAGAACCTAGGGGCAAGCTGGGAATAAAGACACAGACCTACTAGAGAATATACTTGATGATACGGGGAGGGGTAATGGTAAACTGGGACAAAGTGAGAGAGTGGCATGGACATATATACACTACCAAACGTAAAATAGATAGCTAGTGGGAAGCAGCTGCATAGCACAGGGAGATCTGCTCTGTGCTTTGTGACCACCTAGAGGGGTGGGATAGGGAGGGTGGGAGGGAGGGAGATGCAAGAGGGAAGAGTTATGGGGACATATGTATATGTATAACTGTTTCACTTTGTTATAAAGCAGAAACTAACACACCATTTTAAGGCAATTATACTCCAATAAAGATGTTAAAAGAAAAAGATACCTACTGTTTTTAAAAATTAAAATTAATGGGAAAAATCCATGATGAACAAAATATTAAAAAATAAAGACAGGATCTGACAAAGCACGTTGTTCCTGAGGTATAAAGAATAAAAACATGCCCCTATATACATGCTTTTGTGTTTTTTTAAACGATAAATTTCTCCAGAACATTAAAGTAGTTGAAAAATATTTTTAAATGGAAATTAGATATATTAAAGCTCACAAGATTATTTTAACTTTAAAATTTTTGTTTATACTAAAAATATTATTTTATATATTTTTCATGGTTAATTTTTTTCAAAAGCATATTTTGAAGATTTTATTGTTGAGTGTGCCTTCAGTAAAAGAGACTAAAATTACATATACCAAAAACATCTTTTCTTTTGCCTCAGGATTTAATATGGCTTAGCCCTGGGCTGACAAAATGTTTACATTTTGATATTTTAAAATACCAAAACAATTTTGACGTAAAGTGTCTGGATTACTGAGTTTTTCTGGACCCCTGTAAAATTTGCACCTAATATGAGGTGCCTCACTTTCCCCAACCTAGTCTTTATTCTGAAGAGAGAGAACTTTAATAATACTGAACACACATGCCAGTAATCACATATGCTTGTATGTTTAATGTTCAAATCACTATCAACTACCTTTATAAGGAATGTTTATGATTATAGACCTTTAAAAGGAAATACTTTCCTTGACATGAAGTCAGAAAACAATTAATTAACTCTAGGTGATTATCCAATCTCCCATAGTTCCCAGATATGTTATTCAGTGACACATCTAACTCAGAGAAGATTTTACAGTAAAATTACCAAAGATTCATACCAAATCACCCACAAACATATGAACACTCACAGAAGTCCAACAACAGTACCTGAAATTTAGAGAATATAATATGAAAATGACTTTCTCCTCACATAAAAATGAACATATAAAATTCCCCTTGTGCTTTAGAAAGTCATAAAAACTAGAGCACTAAGCAATAAATGGGAACACATTACATAGTCCTTTGAAAGAAAGAATATGAAGAATTAAGCCTAAAGTGTATTGCAGTCCTCCCTGCAGTTTCACTTATATAATGTACAAAATCTTATCTCCCATTAAAACATTTCTATTATTGCAGACCTTATTTGCTTTAATGAGGAACAAAAATTTTATAAAATAAAGGAGTTTGCTTTCTCTTTATTATTCCTTATAAATGTGTGTGTATATTATACACATTTAAAAAATTTAATACATAACATATATATGTATCTATACACACACATGTACACAATGAACATTCATAATTCATATTATATAGAGTTTCCTAGGAACTTTCATTTTAATAATGGGATAACTCTCCCTTTCAGTAATTGCTTTTTTTCCTGATACCTTAAAATCCTTAAAACATCAGTGAAAAATTGAGTTGTACTACTTTAACTGTGCAAATTGCCCAGCTATCAAGCTGGTATCCTGGGGCTTTATCTGAAATACAACTCAAAACTGAAAGTGGATCCGGATATGTAGCAGGACTCTCATGGGCTGCAAAATGTGAAACAAAAAGAGAATCAAGAATAGGTCCAGAAACAAAAATATTCACAGGAATCATGAAAGTGCAAGGAAGAAAAGTTAATCAACGGAATTTAGGAAAGAAAAAAAATAATTTTGAATGGGTACTGCAAACAGAAAAGGCTACTTTAGAAGGAAAAATGGCAAGGCTCCTTGGCATTGTGTCAGGTTTCACTTATGGATTGTTTTTAGTTCTAAAGACCATCTTAAAAGAAAAACTAAAAGGAGAAGGCTGATGCTTAAACAAATGGGATTCTACAAGTCAGTTTCCAAATTTTTCGTGATGTACCCCTTCCTCCAAATAGCAAGATTCTACTGTAATTTCACATAATTTATTTCATATCTACCTCCCCAATTGATTGGACTTTGGAATCCTTTAGACAGGGAGATTATTTTGTCTTACTTATTTTACTTTATTTTATTTTAATTTCCTCAGTACACCATAAGGAATGTCAAATATACAGTAAGGAAATGGAAAATGTTAAATGAATCTCTACAACCATGTTTCTCAATCTTTAAAATTCATGTTTCATTATAACAAACATAAAGATGACCGCCACATACACATACCTTCCACCAAAGGGGATTTGAAAACTCCTCACATCCCTCACCCATACTGTCTGGACTTTTAAATTTCTATGTCCATTTTATACTGACTGTTGCTACACTGTCAACAAAATAATTTATCCAAAGTATGAATTTTATTATGTCATCTCCTGCTTTAAAGAATACAATGGCTTCCCTTAGCTCTTAGGAAAAACTTATTTTTGCCTCAGTTGCCAGTACCATTTGGCCCCTTGCTCTTCCATGCCCAACATTACATTTCTGACACTAAAAATGGAAAAAAGTGCCTGACATACTCAATAAATATCTGCTGAATTAATGTTATTGAAGCAAATAATTATCACAGGAGATCTACTTTAGAAATCTTCTATCACTTAAGTTCAAGTTACCAACTTAGAGGAAAAAAATGAAACAAAAAAGCCAAATCCTAAACAAATTTACCTCAATATGAAATGGAAATTTCTTATCTAAGATATAAATCTGAGCAAGGAGAAAACCCCCATGACCCTTCCTATCTCTGGGTCTACTTTTATCAACTTAGATTTATTTCATTGTGGGTCAGAATACCTGGAACAGAATTCTCTCTACCTTGTTTACATGCTGAGTGAACTTGGACTGTACTAAACCTCTCTACATCTCACTTTTTTTCATCTTTAAAATAATTACAACAAATAATGTTTACAAAAAATACTATTGTATAATGTGGCTGTATTAAAATACAAATCACTCAATATAATAGTTCCTAAAGCATTTCATTTACTCAGTATATGTTAGGTACAATTCTTTCTACTCATGCATTCACTCCACACTTAATGAATACCTATTTTATTTATGTATACATACATACATATATATACATATATATGTATATATACAGGCACATATGTGTGTGTGTATATATATGTATGTATAATCTCAATTTGGGGATTCAAAGATGAAAAGCAACATAGCCTTTCTCCCTTAAGAGATGTCTTCTCTGACACAAAGTATACAGACAAACGTACAAAAAGTCACTGACCTGACCTGCTAGAGGACAGGGTAAGACCCAGTACAAA
Source organism: Hyperoodon ampullatus (assembly GCF_949752795.1). NCBI lineage: Eukaryota > Metazoa > Chordata > Mammalia > Artiodactyla > Ziphiidae > Hyperoodon > Hyperoodon ampullatus. Next base: position 61,163,236 of record NC_136928.1, read on the forward strand.
GTACAGAGGGAACTAGAGAGAGTTCTGCCAGGGATTCACCAAAAAGCCTTCACAGAGAAACTGGCTGATTAAAATGAATCTTAACAGTTAAAGCAAGTAAGAATGTCTGAAAGAAACCATATTCCATGCAGATAGAGAAGACAGGAAATCTTAGAAGATTTTTACATCAATATTAAATGTTTGAACTTGATATCACAGGCAGTGGAAATTGCTGCATGGTTTTCAGTTAGAAACTGAATGATCATATATATGCATCTGAGAAATCCGTCTGCTCTTGCAGTGGAAAATACTTTGAAGGGTACAGAACTAAATGCAGAAAGATCAACTAGGAAACAACTACAAAAGCAGGTTGAGAGATGATTTCGGAATAAGGGCAGTAGTCCTTGAAATGTACTGGAGGGAAATAAAAAGATTGGGAAGTGGCATCTGAGGATTTGGTACTGTCTCTTCCACCCTCCATTTTAGTCTGTAGAGATGCCATAGCAAAATACCACATCCTGGAAGCCTTAAAAAACAGAAAGTTATCTTCTCACAGTCTGCAGGCTAGAAGTCCAAGATCAGGGTGCCAGCAGAGTTCGTTTCTCCTGGGGCCTCTCTCCAAACATGACCTTTTCTCTGTGTGTGTACACTCCTGGTATCTTTTCTTTTTCTTATAAGGACACAAGTCCTATTGGATTAGGGCCCCACACATATGACCTCATTTAACCTAAATTAACTTCTTAAAGCCCTATCACAATATACAGTCACAAAAAAAAAAGTCTCTGCCCACTTTTTTCTGACCATTTTCATTTGGACTCTTTCACCATATCTTTTGCCATATTTTATATCCTTTGCTCCCTTTTGATAATTCGTGTAATCTTTTCTCATCTTCTAAGCCATATGCTCTTTGTCCTCATGTAGGTCCTGAATTCATACCTATTGTCATTTTCTCTGGCTCTCTACTTCTAAACTTTTTTTCTTTCTTCTACTAATTTTCTTGTGAGGAATTGAGTAGAAACAAGAGTTGATGTTGGATCAAGAAAGGGAATTTGAGGGAGTTAAAAATGTTAATTTTTCTTAATACCAATTTCCCAGGACTATGGACCAACTTAAGTCATCTTTGCAGTTTTTTATTAGATGGTCTAAGTAATTGCCTGAAATCTCTGAAATAAAAAAGCTCAAAAAACAAAAAAATAAAAACTAATGTACCTGGAGAATGAAACTTTCTGACACAGACATGAATCCAAAACTTACTTATTTATGTACAGATCATTGGAAACAATTATCTCCTTACCTCAGCAGTGAGCTAGCTCAGTGACTATGACTTATTCAGGAATTTTTCATGCTTTGTTAACAACTCATTAGCACAATTACCAGTTCATTAGTTTTGACTTTGAAAAATACTTCCTAAAAACTCACTATTGTTCAAAAGGTTTGTAATCACAATAAGATATTTGAAAGTTGTCAGATTGGGACATAACCCATCCTAATCTGGCATTGCGGGGAACATGTTTATAGAGATGTTTCTATATAAGAATAACTTTAACACATCCTCAAAATGATCACAGATAAGACTACATATTCAAATAGGAATGTTATAATGGCTTAATAATTTTTCTTTTCTTTCCTGAGCTGTTCCAGCTCAATTCTCATTCTTTGCTTTTGTTGTTGTTGATGATGATGGATAATGATGATATAAGCTCCTTGATCTCCTTTAATTTAAGATAAATATTTAAAATAATTCTTTTCAAATGATGATTCTTTATCTGTCATTGGCCTTTCATGTTACTGCATTCTTCTTCTCCTTCTCTTTCTCCTTCTTCTTCTTCTCCTCCTCCTCCTCCTCTTACTTGTCCAGCATAGGCATCCTTGCAGAACAATATTATACGTGCATAGTATTCACGTTAGTTTCTTTTTGTACATTGCTCTTCTTCAAAGTAGAATCAGGGCTATTCAGTCCAGACAACAAACAACAGTAAGCCCACCAAAATAGTTAACTGTCAAGTTAACTGTTGAATGCTTGAGACATTGAGGGGAGGTTAGACATAGTAGATTTTCTATATGTGGATATTAATTAGTTAATTAACTAATTAATTAAAAACAGCAATTTGGCAAACCTTTTAGGGTCACTGTGTCCTAGTGATTGAACCACACAGGCACAGTCTCTTCTTCTTCTTTATTTTGCACTCCAAGAATGATTTCCATATATTATCAGTGATATTAAGAAACTGGGAATGAACTCACATGGGATCAAGCTACACTCATCCAGCAAGAAGCAAGTTCTGTTAAATATCATCACTGGTAAATAATTAAGAATATCTTACTAAAATTATTACTGATAATATCTTTTTTATTTTTATTTTTTGGCCATGCCATGTGGCTTGTAGGATCTTAGGTCCCCTACCAAGGATTGAACCCAGACCCTCGGCAGTGAAAGCGTGGAGTCTTAACCACTGGACCACCAGAGTATTCCCGATAATATCTTGATTATATGTTTCTTATTTATATTTTCAAATTGCTCTTATGATTTTGATATTTGATTTAATACTGCTCTAAGGCAGATAAGGATAGTGTATTCTTGTCATTTATAAACCAGGAAACAGAGCCAAGCAGTGTTTAAGTGACTTACACAAGGTCACAGAACGGGTAGCCAAAATATTCATTTAGTATACTCTTTTAGAGAATAATTAATAACAGTCCATAAATAGAAATGACTTTTCTTTGTATTTTTCTCCCAAGGACCTATTAGTTACTAGAGAAGTGATGAAATATTGGAAGAGTAATTAGAAAAATACTGTGGAAATACTCAGTATTTGAAATTACATCAGTATATTCTTTTTAAAAAATCATTTGTGGAGCCTACTTGATAAATCTGTATCTAGACAACTTTAGTAATAATATTTAAGAAATCACATTATATATTATCATGTATAGGGAGAAGATACCTGATCAAAATTCAATAAAGGATTACATTAAAAAAATACAGTTAAATAATTAACACAGATAATTAAATATTACAGTATTTTATATAAGATATTTTATTCTATGGTTTTATGTGTCACTAACAAAAATACTTATATTGCTTCTCTAAGGAACATTTTTATACTTTACCTATTTTGTTGATTTGTTGCTATGTTCTGTCTTTTATAGATGGTACTACAAGTACCCTTATTAACTTCAACAATTGTTTCCAGCTTGGCTAGCTACTCTAATTGCAAAACAAACTTTTCATCTTACTTTGATACTATCTAGTTTCTCATCAGTAGGGAGAAATTTGCATGAAAATATACTACTCATGTAAATGCTTCCAAATTATTGCAAGGGAAAAATAGACCACTGAATCATTATTGAGCTCATTTGAAGAAAGATGCTATGTAAGTACAAAATACTATCATTTTGTCTGACAAATACCATTAGTTCATTATGAAATATAACATTCATTTATCTACGACATGCAACAGAAATGAGATGCTTTGTTAGGTCCTGCTAAAGTGTTATTCTGAAATTGCTTTTTAAATTTATCTGGCACTACACTTTTGCTATTAAAGAATGAATGGACTTCACTTAATTCAGATAATTCATTGCTTCCCTTCAGGATAAGCTAATTGAAATGGCAACTTCCTTGAACATACTTCTGTGGTTCTGTAAAGACTGCAGTCATGATAAAAGTCAGGGATCATGGTATGTTTTACATGAAATAATATGTTATTATTAATAAGTGAACTATGAAAAATTAAGGATATATGGATGTATATTGTAATTGCTGAGGGAATCTTTTTTTTCGTTTGCGGTATACAGGCCTCTCCCATTGTGGAGCACAGGCTCTGGATGCGCAGGCTCAGCGGCCATGGCTCACGGGCCCAGCCACTCCACGGCATGTGGGATCCTCCCTGACCGGGGCACAAACCCGCGTCCCCTGCATCGGCAGGCGGACTCTCAACCACTGAACCACCAGGGAAGCCCTAGGGAATCTTTTTTTTTTTTTAATGGGAAAAACCCAATAGCTAAACCCCCCCCCAAAAGATTAAAATAGAATTCTAAAAAAAAAGCAAATATTAAAAAGAAAAAGAGGCAGGGCATAAGGAACAGAAAATAGAGAGGGTGAGTAGAAAACATAAATCATAGACAAATCTAAACATATTAATAACTACATTAAATGTTAGTGGATGAATCTCACCAATTAAAAGAAAAAGGTGTCAGAATAGATCACTTTAAAAAAAAGAACAATCTCTGTGTTGTTCACAAACACATGTGAGTTGAAGATAAATGGACAGAAAATATGCCAAGCAAAGATTAAACAAAAGAAGCCTGAGGCAGTTATATTAGTATCCCTCATGAAAATAGATTTTAAAAATCCTTATGAAATTATTAGCAAATTAAATCCAATGATCTAAAAAAAATAATACATCATAACCAAATGGCATTTTACCCAGGAATGCAAGGATGGTTTAGTATCCAAAAATCAATAGATGTAATAAATCATATTAATAGAATAAAGGAGAAAAAATCTAAGATAATTTTAATTGATGTAGAATAAACATTTGGAAAAGTTCAACACCCTTTCATGGTAAAAACTGCCACTAAATAGGACTGGAAGTGAGCTTTCACAACCTGATGAAAGGCATCTGCAAAAAGCCTACAGAATGTTCAATCCTGAAAACCTCTATGCTTTCAACCTATGATAAGGAACAAGCAAGGATAAACCTTCTCACCACTTTTATTTAACATCATACTGAAGGTTCTAACAAATCCAGTAAGAAAAAGAAATAAAAGGCATACAAAATGGAAAAGAACAAGTAAAAGTCTTACTATAGATGAATAACCATGAATGTGTAAAAAATGCTAAGAAATTCAAACCAAAGCTATTAGAACAAATAAATGAATTTAGCAAGGTTTTGGAATGTAATGCCAACATACAAAAACTATTTTTATTTCTTTGTACTAGGAACAATTAGAAAATTTAAATTAAGTTTCATAGTAACTTTAAAAATGAAACAAATTTAGTAAAAAATAACCAGGAGTTGAGAGCTGAAGTTGAAAACTAAAAAACATTGCAAAAGGAAATTAAGTAAAACAAATAAATGGGATGAGGCCCCATTTTCATCTATTGGAAGACTCATTGCTATTAAGATTAAAATACTCATCAAATTGACTTACAGATACAATTCACTCTAAACCTCAGGACATTTAGAGAGCCTATTCTTTTTTTTTTTTTTTTTTTGCAGTACGCGGGCCTCTCACTGTTGTGGCATCTCCCGTTGCGGAGCACAGGCTCCAGACGAGCAGGCTCAGCGGACATGGCTCACGGGCCCAGCCGCTCCGCGGCACGTGGGATCTTCCCGGACCGGGGCATGAACCCATGTCCCCTGCATCAGCAGGCGGACTCTCAACCACTGCGCCACCAGGGAAGCCCCTCATTGTAGCTTTGATTTGCATTTCTCTAATAATTAATGATGTTGAGAAGCTTTTCATGTGTTTCTTGGCCATCTGTATGTCTTCATTGGAGAAATGCCTATTTAGGTCTTCTGCCTATTTTTTTTTTTTGATATTGAGCTGCATGAGCTGTTTATATATTTTGGAGATTAATCCTTTGTCTGTTGATTCATTTGCAAATATTTTCTCCCATGCTGAGGGTTGTCTTTTCATCTTGATTGTAGCTTCCTCTGCTTTGCAAAAGCTTTTAAGTTTCATTAGGTCCCATTTGTTTATTTTTGTTTTAATTTCCATTACTCTAGGAGGTGGATCAAAAAAGATCTTGCTGTTATTTATGTCAAAGAGTGTTCTTCTTATGTTTTCCTCAAAGAGTTTTATCGTGTCGGTCTTACATTTAGGTCTCTAGTCCATTTGGAGTTTATTTTTGTGTATGGTGTTAGGGAGTGTTCTAATTTCATGTTTTACATGTAGCTGTCCAGTTTTCCCAGCACCACTTATTGAAGATAATGTCTTTTCTCCATTGTATATCTTTGCCTCATTTGTCATAGATTAGTTGACCATAGGGGTGGCTTTATCTCTGGGATTTCTATGCTGTTTCATTGATCTATATTTCTGGTTTTGTGCCCATACCATATTGTCTTGATTACTGTAGCCTTGTAGCATAGTCTGAAGTCAGGGAGTCTGATTCCTCCACCTCTGTTTTTTTCACTCAAGACTGCTTTGGCTATTTGGGTTTTGTTGTGTCTCCATACAAATTTTAAGATTTTGTTTTCTACTTCTGCAAAAAATGGCACTGGTAGTTTGACAGGGATTGCATTGAATCTGTAGATTGCTTTGGGTAGTATAGTCATTTTCAAAATATTGATTCTTCCAATCCAAGAACATGGTATATCTTTCCATCTGTTTATGTCATCTTTGATTTCTTTCATCACTGTCTTATAGTTTTCTGAGTACAGGTCTTTTACCTCCTTAGGTAGGTTTATTCCTAGGTATTTTATTCTTTTCATTGCAACAGTGAATGGGATTGTTTCCTTAATTTCTCTTTCTGATCTTTCACTGTTAGTGTATAGGAATGCAAGAGATTTCTGTGCATTAATTTTGTATCTGGCAACTTTACCAAATTCATTGATTAGCTCTAGTAGTTTTCTGGTGGCATTTTTAGGATTCTCTATGTATACTATCATGTCATCTGCAAACAATGACGGTTTTACTTCTTTTCCAATTTGTATTCCTTGTGTTTCTTTTTTTTTCTCCGATTGCCGTGGCTAGGACATCCAAAACTGTGTTGAATAATAGTGGTGAGAGTGGACATCCTTGTCTTTTTCCTGATCTTAGAGGAAATGCTTTCAGTTTTTCAGTATTGAGAATGAGGTTTGCTGTGAGTTTGTCGTATATGGCCTTTATTATGTTGAGGTTGGTTCCCTCTATGCCCACTTTCTGGAGAGTTTTTATCATAAATGGGTGTTGAATTTTGTCAAAAGCTTTGTCTGCAACTATTGAGATGATCATATATTTTTTTAATATATAAATTTATTTTATTTTTGGCTGCTTTGGGCCTTCGTTGCTGCATGCGGGCTCTCTCTAGTTGCAGCGAGCAGGGCCACTCCTCGCCGCAGTGCACGGGCCTCTCATGGCAGTGGCCTCTCCTGTGGAGCATGGGCTCCAGGTGCGTGGGCTTCAGCAGCCGTGGCTCGCGGGTTCTAGAGCACAGTAGTTGTGCACAGGCTTAGTTGCTCCGCGGCATGTGGGATCCTCCCGGACCAGGGCTTGAATCCGTGTCCCCTGCATTGGCAGGCAGATTCCCAACCACTGTGCCACCAGGGAAGCTCATCATCATATGCTTTTTATTCTTCTATTTGTTAATATGGTGTATCACATTGATTGATTTGCGTATATTGAAGAATCCTTGCATCCGTGGGGTAAATCCCACTTGATCATGCTGTATGATCCTTTTAATGTGTTGTTTGATTCTGTTTGCTAGTATTTTGTTGAGGATTTTTGCGTCTATATTTGTCAGTGATATTGGTCTGTAATTTTCTTTTTTTGTACTATTTTGTCTGTTTTGGTATCAGAGTGATGGTGGCCTCATAGAATGAGTTTGGGAGTGTTCATTCCTCTGCAGTTTTTTGGAAGGGTTCAAGAAGGATGGGTGTTAGATCTTCTCTAAATGTTTGACAGAATTCACCTGTGAAGTCATCTGATCCTGGACTTTTGTTTGTTGGAAGATTTTTAATCACAGTTTCAATTTCGTTACTTATGATTGGTCTGTTCATATTTTCCATTTCTTCGTGGTTCTGTCTTGGAAGGTTATACCTTTCTAAGAATTTGTCCATTTCTTCCAGGTTGTCCATTTTATTGGCCTACAGTTGCTCGTAGTATTCTCTTATGATGCTTTGTATCTCTGCGGTGTCCATTTTAACTTCTCCTTTTTCATTTCTAATTTTATTGATTTGAGTCCTCTCCCTCTTTTTCTTGATGAGTCTGGCTAAAGTTTTATCAGTTTTGTTTATCTTCTCAAAGAACCAGGTTTTAGTTTTATTGATCTGTGCTATTGTTTTCTTTGTTTCCATTTCATTTATTTTTGCTCTGATCTTTATGATTTCTTTCCTTCTACTAACTTTGGGTTTTGTTTGTCCTTCTTTCTCTAGTTCTTTAGGTGTATGGTTAGATTTTTTATTTGAGATTTTTCTTGTTTCTTGAGGTAGGCTTGTATTGCTATAAACTTCCCTCTTAGAATTGCTTTTGCTGCATCCCATAGGTTTTGGATCATTGTGTTTTTGTTGTAATTTCTCTCTAGGTCATTTTTGATTTCCTCTGATTTCTTCAGTGATCTCTTGGTTATTTAGTAACATATTGTTTAGCCTCCATGTGTTTGTGTTTTTTACGTGATTTCACTTATATGAGGTTTCTAAAATAGTCAAATTCATGGAATCGAAGAGTAGAATGAATGTTGCCAGGGGTTGGGGAAGGGGAAGTGAGGAATTACTAATCAATGGGCATCAAGTTTCAGTTAAGCAAGGTGAATAAGTCCTAGAGATCTGCTGTACAATATACTACCTATAGTCAAAAATACTGCATTGTACACTTAAAGAGTTTTAGGCTAGTTCTTGTTAAATGTTTTTACCACAATAAAATAAAATAAGAGACATTCATCTAGTACCAGCACAGACTGTAGAAAACTAAAACCCTGTTCTTATTCTGGTAAGAAGTAAAGTTTTCTCTTTCCTTCACTCAAAAATAGGATCAAAGACTTTCATCCATAGTATGAAAGGAAGTGATATGTGCCTTGTTTAAGCAATGTAGATTTTATAATTTATGTCTTAAGGAAAATGGATTTCACAAGTATAAGATTATCTGGATAATAAACAAATAAAGAAATCTTGTTTACTCTAGTTTGGCTAGACCAATGATGAAAGGACAAATATATTGATGACTGATTAGTCAATAAGATGATATTGCCTTGGCTAAGCTCAGGGTCTAATTACACTTTTCTACACTCCGATTTTCTATGTGTTGGTGTATATACATTATCAATTTCTCAGTCAACCCTGTTCTGGTACAACAGCAGCACAATGATTTTTCTAAATGATTTCATTGATTTATTTTGACAAAGAATGACTTTTTAACTCAAATTCAATTCTTGGTTTCTAAAATCTTCACATCAAAGTAAAAAATGCAGAGGAAAGGGAAATAAGCTTCCCATAGAGAAAAAATGAAGAACAGTTCGCATTCATTTACCCAAATGCCATATGCTCTGCAGATTTGGTCTGCAATCTGGAGCTGAGGGCTATAATGGCTCCTGCTGGGTAAAACATCCGTTAAGAACAGACATTTGTTGGTGTGCAACTGAGGAATGCAGACACTTGGCACTCACAGATCATAGTCTGAAATAACAGTGAACGTGTCTCAGCAGAAAAAAAAAATATCTTGACAACTTTTCAGCATTATGCAAAAAGTAGTTCTAGCCTTTGGAATTAAGTTATCCTTAAGGAGAGTCCAAGTAATTTTCTTTTTCCTGAGCACCCCTCTGCCTTTCTCTCTCCTGGATTTCATTTGTTATAAGAATGCTCTCATTTTGTGATTATGTATGTACAGAAAGAAGTTAGAAAATTCATTGATCCTATAAAATTAAAAATAAATTACTGTCTAATCATTCACACTCAAGACCTCCTATCACCTAAATTCTTCCTCTAGACATATATACATTATTTTTACATGTTAGGTTTAAAGAAATTTCTGTAGCACTTTATTTCTATGCTCAGCAGACTTGGCTCTGTGTGTCAACGACTACTGTGAGTTTTTTGGAAGGGTGGTGGTAGATCAGGACTCCTCCACATCATAAAATGAATACTCATGGAATATCAAAATGCATTAAAGTCTTACTCTTTTTTTGATTAAGGTTTTTATGGTTATATGGTTATATGAAAATATATTATGAGAATTGTTGGTCACACATAAAATACTTGTTATGGACAATTGGTTATCAAGGTGTGGCCCCTCAATGGTTCACAAAGCTAAAAGTACTTTCATAATAATATTAAAACATTATTTTCACTCTTATTTTCTCACAAGATTACAATGGAGTTTTTCAGAAGCTACATGATGTGTGATGTTGTAACAGATTAAATGCAAAAGTTTGCACTTCCACTCTTTCCTGTCTTCCCTCCCCTATTCTCTCCCTCTCATTTCATTCAGCGTAAAAGTATTGCTTACTTGGGGTTCATCTTAGATTCCAGAGAGCTAATGGTATCCAAGTGGGTGCAAAGATATTTAGCATTTCTTTGGATTGGTTCTTTAACTCTGATTCCAAAATAATACAGGGATCAGGAACTCTGGAAAGGAACTCTTTCTAGGAATGATACATATCCTGAAGATAGAGAGATCTCTTATGTTCTGATTCTCAGAAACCTCAGCATATGGTTTTAAGTGCAGGAGAACAAGATACCCTAATGGAAAACATAGCACAATATGCTGTTATTAACTTCTGGTGTTTCATAACAAGTTTCTTATCAAAATGGTTTTTAAACAATCTTGGCCTCAAACACAAATGCAAGAAGTCAAATGTGATAGAGACTAGACTAGTCAGAAATATGAGAAATTGGAGATATTCTGGTGAAATTATGGTCACCCAGGGAAAGCTGTCAGAACAGATCTCTAGGTAGCACTGGGGCAACAAGGGGGAGGGGTAGAAAAATGGAAAAGGGGCATAAGACAATTTAAAATAAACACCATTCTGCTTAGATCCTATTCCTACTTCCTCACATGAGTTTACATATGTTTACACACGTTTAAATGGTTATAAAATTGTATGTAAGATCTAATAAAGGATAATCTGGAGAAATGTATTTATGAATTTATTATCTGAGCTGACCATTAACATATTATACGACTTTGTGCTAATAACTTATCCTCTTTAGACTACAGTATTCTCCTTGAAATAAGGATGAAACTATTTGCTCTGACTAGTTCATAGAACGGTTTTATGCACCAAATTAGAAATATCAAAGTGTTGCCTATGCCTTAGAGCACTGTATAAAGTAAGATAGCATCATTACCTTCTTATTCACTTTTTAGCAGAAGTGCATTCCATATTTTATACCATTACCTTTTTGAATATTTCTTACCAGAAGCTACATATACATTTACATTTAGTCTTTTGCGTTTTTATTTAAATCCTTATTTAGTGATTATAGGGTGCTTCAAAAGTCATAGAAATGGCAATTCTAACTTAAACAATAAAATATTTTATAGAGAGTCATTATTTCCACAGTATCACATTCTCTACCACATATTTATGGGTTTTCCCTGGTGGGTGTTAAGGTGAATTACTCACATGGTTTAAATATTTTAAAATGTACTTATTGAAGTATTTCTCACAATGAAGAGTGCAAATTTTAAGTAAATCTGATCTTCCATATATATTCACCTATGTAATAACCATGCAGATCCAGATTTAGAACTGAGGGGACAGAAGGCTCCTTTCTGCCCCCTCCCAACCAGTAGTCTCAAAGATACAAAATATTTAATCTAGTTAATGAAAGATAATATGTTTTTAAATATCAAATTTATTTATGATTAAAAATTACACATATTTATGTGCATCAGATTCCCTGATGAAAAATTGTGTGTGCCACATATGTTAATCACTAAAACCATCCATCAAGCACCTATACTTGGCACTTTTTTAGAGGCAATCTGCAATTTTTTTTGACATGTGAATTTAGCTATCATTTATTCAGAAAGGTATACAGAAAATAGCATAGACAAGGGAAATGTCCAAGATGGTGGAGTAAGAACATCCTGAGCTCACCAACTCCCACAGACACACAAACATTAAAACTATTTACAGAGCAACTATCAAAATGGATGACTTGAAGATTAGCAGAAAAGATTTTCCACAACTAAAGGTGTAAAGAAGGAATAACAATGAGATGGGTATGAGGAACAGAGACTTGGCATTGTCAAGACCCACACCCCTGGAGAGGTGACCCACAAGGAGGAAGGTAATTACAATTGCAGAAGTTCTCCTCCCACTGATGAACACAGATGCAAAAATCCTCAACAAAATACTAGCAAGCGGAATCCAACAGCACATTAAAAGGATCATATACCATGATCAAGTGGGGTTTATTCCAGGAATGCAAGGATTCTTCAATATATGCAAATCAATCAATGTGATACACCATATTAACAAATTGAAGGAGAAAAACCATATGATCATCTCAATAGACGCAGAGAAAGTTTTTGACAAAATTCAACACCCATTTATGATAAAAACCCTGCAGAAAGTAGGCAGAGAGGGAACTTTCCTCAACATAATAAAGGACATATATGACAAACCCACAGCCAACATTGTCCTCAATGGTGAAAAACTGAAACCATTTCTACTAAGATCAGGAACAAGACAAGGTTGCCCACTCTCACCACTCTTATTCAACATAGTTTTGGAAGTTTTAGCCACAGCAATCAGAGAAGAAAAGGAAATAAAAGGAATCCAAATCAGAAAAGAAGAAGTAAAGCTGTCACTGTTTGCAGATGACATGGTACTATACATAGAGAATCCTAAAGACGCTACCAGAAAACTACTAGAGCTAATCAATGAATTTGGTAAAGTAGCAGGATACAAAATTAATGCACAGAAATCTCTGGCATTCCTATACACTAATGATGAAAAATCTGAAAGTGAAATCAAGGAAACACTCCCATTTACCATTGCAACAAAAAGAATAAAATATCTAGGAATAAACCTACCTATGGAGACAAAAGACCTGTATGCAGAAAATTATAAGACACAGATGAAAGAAATTAAAGATGATACAAATAGATAGATATACCATGTTCCTGGATTGTAAGAATCAACATTGTGAAAATGACTCTACTACCCAAAGCCATCTACAGATTCAGGGCAACCCCTATCAAACTACCACTGGCATTTTTCACAGAAATAGAACAAAAAATTTCACAATTTGTATGGAAACACAAAAGACCCCGAATAGCCAAAGCAATCTTGAGAACGAAAAACGGAGCTGGAGGAATCAGGCTCCCTGACTTCAGACTATACTACAAAGCTACAGTAATCAAGACAGTATGGTACTGGCACAAAAACAGAAAGATAGATCAATGGAACAGGATAGAAAGCCCAGAGATAAACCCACGCACATATGGTCACTTTATTTTTATTTTTATTTTTATTTTTTTTTGGCAGTACACGGGCCTCTCACTGTTGTGGCCTCTCCCGTTGCGGAGCACAGGCTCCGGACGCACAGGCTCAGCGGCCATGGCTCACGGGCCTAGCCGCTCTGCGGCACGTGGGATCTTCCCAGACCGGGGCACAAACCCGTGTCCCCTGCATTGGCAGGCCGATTCTCAACCACTGCGCCACCAGGGAAGCCCCTGGTCACTTTATCTTTGATAAAGGAGGCAGGAATATACAGTGGAGAAAGGACAGCCTCTTCTGTAAGTGGTGCTGGGAAAACTGGACAGGGACATGTAAAAGTATGAGATTAGATCACTCCCTAACACCATACACAAAAGTAAGCTCAAAATGGATTAAAGACCTAAATGTAAGGCCAGAAACTACCAAACCCTTAGAGGAAAACATAGGCAGAACACTCTATGACATAAATCACAGCAAGATCCTTTTTGACTCACCTCCTAGAGAAATGGAAATAAAAACAAAAATAAACAAATGGGACCTAATGAAACTTCAAAGCTTTTGCACAGCAAAGGAAACCATAAACAAGACCAAAAGACAACCCTCAGAATGGGAGAAAATATTTGCAAATGAAGCAACTGACAAAGGATTAATCTCCAAAATTTATAAGCAGCTCATGCAGCTCAATAACAAAAAAACAAACAACCCAATCCAAAAATGGGCAGAAGACCTAAATAGACATTTCTCCAAAGAAGACATACAGACTGCCAACAAACACATGAAAGAATGCTCAACGTCATTAATCATTAGAGAAATGCAAATGAAAACTACAATGAGATATCATCTCACACCAGTCAGAATGGCCATCATCAAAAAATCTAGAAACAATAAAGGCTGGAGAGGGTGTGGAGAAAAGGGAACACTCTTGCACTGCTGGTGGGAATGTGAATTGGTACAGCCACTATGGAGAACAGTATGGAGGCTCCTTAAAAAACTACAAATAGAACTACCATATGACCCAGCAATCCCACTACTGGGCCTATACCCTGAGAAAACCATAATTCAAAAAGAGTTATGTACCAAAATGTTCATTGCAGCTCTATTTACAATAGCCAGGACATGGAAACAACCTAAGTGTCCATCATCGGATGAATGGATAAAGAAGATGTGGCACATATATACAATGGAATATTACTCAGCCATAAAAAGAAACGAAATTGAGCTATTTGTAATGAGGTGGATAGACCTAGAGTCTGTCATACAGAGTGAAGTAAGTCAGAAAGAGAAAGACAAATACCGTATGCTAACACATATATATGGAATTTAAGAAAAAAATGTCATGAAGAACTTAGGGGTAAAACAGGAATAGAGACACAGACCTACTGGGGGTGGGCTTGAGGATATGGGGGGGGGGTGGGCTGTGACGGGGCAGGGGAGAGGCATGGACATGTATACACTGCCGGGCGTGGGGTGGATGGATGGTGGGGGGTGGCCGCGTGGCGCGGGGGGATCGGCTCGGTGCTTTGTGACCGCCTGGAGGGATGGGATGGGGAGGGTGGGAGGGAGGGAGACGCAGGAGGGAGGGGATGTGGGAACAGATGTATATGTATGACTGATTCACTTTGTTGTAAAGCAGAGACTAATTTAAAAAAAAATACCAAAAAAAAAAAAAAAAAGAAAAGACACAGACCTACTTGAGAATGGACTTGAGGATATGGGGAGGGGAAGGGTAAGCTGGGACAAAGCGAGAGAGAGGCATGGACATATATATACTACCAAACGTAAGGTAGACAGATAGTGGAAAGCAGCCACATAGCACAGGGAGATCAGCTTGGTGCTTTGTGACCGACTGGAGGGGTGAAATAGGGAGGGTGGGAGGGAGGGAGACACAAGAGGGAAGGGATATAGGAACAGATGTATATGTATAGCTGATTCACTTTGTTATAAAGCAGAAACCAACAAAAAAAACAATAGGTAAATAAAAGAAAGTGAGCAAATGAGGGCAAAAGGGTAAGAAAAGTAGGAGAATGCAAATAATGGGAACTAGAATAAAGAGAGTCACAAGAAGAGGGGTATTATATGGCTAGCCAAAATAGCCTTAAAAGTTGCTTCTTCCTGAACTCTTGATATATTCAAATGAAAAGGGAGAGGTGCCTAATCTTATTTTTCATCATAAAGCTGTATATGGATTGATGGGAACATTTTTTTTAATGCACAATTGAAAATTGGCAATTTTGTTTCTTTATAGATGAAAAGAAATAGAAATAAGGTCTTATATGCATTTATTTTAAGACATATTTCATAAGATCAGCAATATGACTGGTGTCCTTTGGTGTATCAGTGTGGGTTGGGGAATGTGGGCAGAGAGCCTGGTTCTTTAGAAGAAATCTCACTTCTCCGGAGGCTGACATTTAGCAATTTTGTATTAGTTATGTCTCCTTTGAATTGCTCAGAGGACAGGAGGGCTTCATAAATACAAACTTAATTAAATGTGAAGACTAGGTGGTGGATTTGAGATGAAGAGGTGGGGAGAGCTCACACTGCCATGTTTTTCAACGAATCAGTATGGTTAAATAAATGGGAAAGTCATGATAAATCCCCTGCTAAAGTTCACTCTCTATTTTAGGAAGGCGCTGCATGTAATTAAAATACTTATGAAATAGTCCTCTGTTTCTCTACAGGGAATGATCAGGACCGGAACAGAAGAATTTTCTTTACTCTGGTTTCCTTAGAACCTGAATTAAACAAAGTAAATAACCTTTTTGACTTATAAAATTTTAGTTTATTACATTAATAAAAATAACAAAATATTAACACCAGATCTTGGGATTCCAGAGCCTATGCTTCTCCTGCTACCCCACTAACACTCCATCGTGAGGCACTGTTCTCATCTCTATCCAGCTCTTGTCAATGCATTCAACACTGATTCACTTACTTCCAAAAGTACATTTTCCTGAGCATTTGCAAAGGGATTAGGCACATTTCTTTATTGCAGTATGACTGTAAGCAGATCAAGAGGCTAATTTGGTTTCCCCTTGAATTGGATTCTTTCTTAACTGGATGTTGATTATTTGAGGATCTGGGTGGGATCCTGAAAAAAACCAAATTAAGATCAACTGATTGTATGGTTGATGGCCTCATTCTTGCCTACACTTGACCTTAGGCATCTCCACTTTCAAGATGTTCCTAAGTAGTTTTTCCTTGGAGAAATTTCCATTCCTGTTAATACTTCTATCAATTGAAATCACTTTTTAAAATTCTATATTGAGTGGGTATACTGCACTCTACTGAGCAAAATGGAGGATATAAAGATAAGGAAGATTAGGGCTTTGCTTTCAAAGAGTTACCGTCTAGTGGAAGAGCTGTCTTGTACA
Source organism: Hyperoodon ampullatus (assembly GCF_949752795.1). Taxonomy (NCBI): domain Eukaryota; kingdom Metazoa; phylum Chordata; class Mammalia; order Artiodactyla; family Ziphiidae; genus Hyperoodon; species Hyperoodon ampullatus. The sequence continues at coordinate 61,179,676 of NC_136928.1, forward strand.
CAACCACTGATTTCCTGAGGATTTTGTTTCATATCATTCAGGTCTTTATGCCTTCTCCCCAAAGTAAAACCTAACCAATCTCATAAATAATTTTTTATAATGTTCAATCCTCTTTGCAAGCTAACAATTGTTTTTTAATAAGAATTCTCTGGAGAAAATAATAACTCAGATGAATAACTCCAAAAGAAGGAATATCAGGAACTCTAACACGTTGCTTATAGAGGTTTGGTATAGATAGTTAACAACATAGCATCCCTCAAGTGACATCCACTTATTTTTATCTATGTATATGGCTAACTAACTCTGATATGTGTTATGTCATTCTCACCTGCAATCAACTGAATTTTGATCCAGACAACTGACCCACTTCCTATGTGACACACTGGCATTATTTTTAATTTTCACCTTTTACATACAACTTACTGTGTTTGGTATCTTTGTGGCATTTTAGGAGAAAAACGGTCCTTGTGTGGCCTGAATAATGTCAGAGTTTTCACATTATTAGTATGCAGGACTTGGGTTATGGAACAATGTTTCCAGCAGACTTGAAGATGTGTTTAGAATACATGCAGTGTTAAGAGCCTTTTCAGTGATTCACAGCAGTTACAATTTTTGCTTTTATTAAACTAGAGCAATTGAAGAGGAAAATGCCTTGCTTTTTCTTTAAGGAGCAGTGGGTGAGGGGAGGCCTAATATCTTAACCCAAAACCAAAATATTGAGTATATGCAAATTTACCCTTTTACAGTATGAACCAAATTGTTCATCTCCACACAAAGAAAGGAAAAAGGAACTCCCAAGGTCATGTTTCCTGAATGCTTAATTGTACAATGACAATTCAATAACATTTCTGGAATACAGATATATGAAGATCAACCTGATTTGTTTAGTCACTGGTAATGTTATCATGATCACACATAAATATGAAAAGAAAAAGAAAAAAAAATAGAGACCAATTCAACTATTTAAAATAAACTACTATCATCTCCATCTTAAAAAACTTTATAAGAATATCTAAATAAATGGTTTTTCCCTGAATCCTCCCTTAGACATTAATGTATAAGATTATAATGTCTGATAATCTTCTGAACACAAAATAAGAAAATGAAAAAGACAAATGTTTACTTGTCCACTTTTGAAAGCCAGCAATTTGGGAAACAATTTGAAGATACTGGGACAGGGAATATACTGTATAGAAAAGGAGCCTATAATATTGCTGTTAATATTTTGGGAAAATTAGAAATACACATTATAGACTAAATTAAGACTAATTCTCAAGTATTGTACTTAGATATAGTTGAACTGCAAGTATTAACAAGTATCAGGGTAAATATTTTTTGAATCACTTTAATAAAACATTCAGAAACATGAATATCTGCACCACAAGCACAGCCTTTAAATATTAAAATTTAGCATTTCATCTAGTGAGGTTTCAGAAATGTTTACATCCTGGGAGGGTGTTTAGGACTCCTTTTGCTTCAGAAATCACTCAAAACTCTACAGCAAAAACAGAGCATCTCCAGAAAATGTATGATGTCACAATTTTTCCTTAATTATAAGAGCAATAAGATCCATTTTGGAATATTTATATATAGATATAATAAATTACGCATTTTCCTTAACTAAAGACACCCACTATTAATAGTTTACTTTTATACTTTAAGGTCTTTGAATGCAGTTAAAATAATACAATACATTTATATATATATATATATTTTTAACATCTTTATTGGAGTATAATTGCTTTACAATGGTGTGTTAGCTTCTGCTGTATAACAAAGTGAATCAGCTATACATATACATATATCCCCATATCCCCTCCCTCTTATGTCTCCCTCCCAACCTCCTTATCTCACCCCTCTAGGTGGTCACAAAGCACCAAGCTGTTCTCCCTGTGCTATGCGGCTGCTTCCCATTAGCTATCTGTTTTACATTTGGTAGTATATGTAAGTCAATGCCACTCTCTCACTTCTTCCCAGCTTACCCTTCTCCCTCCCCGTATCCTCAAGTCCATTCTCTACGTCTGTGTCTTTATTCCTGTCCTGCCCTTATGTTCTTCAGAACCTTTTTTTTTTTAGATTCCATATATATGTGTTAGCATATGGTATTTGTCTTTCTCTTTCTGACTTACTTCACTCTGTATGAAAGCCTCTAGGTCCATTTACCTCACTACAAATAATTCAATTTCATTTCTTTTTATGGCTGAGTAATATTCCATTGTATATATGTGCCACATCTTTATCCATTCATCTGTCGATGGACACTTAGGTTGCTTCCATTTTTTCATTTAAATGTAAGTAATAGGCATTTCCTTATAAATTAAGGTTTTAATACAAAGAGATCCCAAATTTATGTTTTCTTTAAAGGACTCAAGAATAAGTCCATTATGATATAGACTCAAGCAGCATCTTTTATCTCAACAGAAGCTGAGAGGAAGTCATTACCATTCAAAAATTCAATACCTGAATTTTTTTTAATATATAGAATTGAAAGATTTGAGGAACTGTAAGAACAAAACGGGGTAAATCTAAAAGCTTGTCATAATAATATGCAACCCTGTAGTAAAAGGGCTATTTTGGTTTGCAGTTCAGCTCTCAGAAACTGGTTTAGAAAGTATCCAACTCAAAAAAATAAAAGCAATCTTATCCTGTACTTCTTATAAGTGAAAAGTGCATTTCAGTGGGTGCATCTGCCATGTACTGTGACAGGAATTTTTGCAAAGACGAATTAATTTAATCCACAAATAACCCATATAAATGAAAATATCACTCCTAATGTTAACACTCAGCCTCCCAATAGCTAATAATAATAATAATAGCAACCATTTTACTACCTGTCACTCAAATACTCATTTCAGGCGCTTACTATGTGTTTGAAGTACATTGTCTCATTTAAAACGTAATCTCAAACAATATCACAAAGGTAGATATTTACTCCTATTTTATAGAACACAGAGGCTCAGAAAGATTAAGTAGTTTGTCTAGGTCATACAGCCATTGATGGAAAGAATTGTCAGTATTCAAACTCAGGCATGTCTGATATCATCATCTGTACTTTCTTCCTCAACACATGCTGGAGCATAACTGTTCTGAAATGTCGATGGAGTAGGCAGACTCTCTGCATGGGATGATATGTCTGCCTGAAAAATAAAAGTCAACATGCCTGCCTGAAATCCCACTCCCCTAGCATGCTCTTTCTCTCTCTTTTATTTTTCTTGGCTTTTGATTCTCAAAAGCCTGATTTTACTGTGAATTACCTTAGAACATGAAAAATCTTAACGAGTAACACTTAAGGTTGTGGAGGAACAGAATATTGCAATTGACAGCAAGCTGAAAGTTGGTCTCCATGAAATGGAACCAGCAAAAGGGCATTAAAAGTGCATGTGAGGTTCAACCACTACACACCTGTTGGGATAGACAAATCCAGAACACTAACAAGAGAGCAAATGCTGGTGAGAACATACAGCAACAGGAATTTTTACTTATCGATAGTGGGAATTCAACATGGTACAGCCATTTTGGAAGACAGTTGGTGGTTTCTTACAAAACTAAGCATACTCTTACCATGCCATCCAGAAATCCCACTCCAATCTATTTACCCAAAGGATCTGAAAACTTATGTCCACACAAGAACCTGCACATGGATGTTTATAGCAGATTTTTTCTGTAATTGCCAAAACTTGGAAGCAACGAACAAGTCCTTCTATAGGTGAATGGATAAATAAACTGTGGTATATCCAGACTACTGAATAGTATTCAGCTCTAAAAAGAAATGAGCTGTCATGAAAAGACATGGAGAAAACATAAATGTATGAAGCCAGTCTGCAAAGGCTTCATACTGTATGATTCCAACTATATGATATTCTGGAAAAGGCAGAACTATGGAGACAGTAAAAAGATCAGTGCTTGCTAAGGTTTAGGGTGGGAGAGGGATGAAAAAATGCATGTGAGTACCAGAAAGAAGGGGAACATCAGAAATGTACTTGTCCACTTTGCCTTGGCTTAGTCATGTTTATGTGTATATGTGCAGATAGATGAAGCAAAATGTAGGCATTATTTAGCTAGACAAAATTCACCCAGCATATAAAATACTTACTTGTTTTGACTTGAGAATTTTCCAAGAGGCCACTTACATGAATCTCATTTATTGGCTAATCATTCAATCATATCTTTTCTACTTTGCCTGGATGAGCACAGTCTGAAGCACAGGGACTGACGTGCCACTCTGAAAACAGAGCCAGTAATAAAAAAAACGCTGCATGAGCTTCTTTTATGGGTTGTTCACTCTGCAAAAGCACCAGCAGAGGTTGATTTTCTTTCATTTCTAAGTTAACACCTTTCTTTTCTTGCATTCACACTTTTGTCAGCCTTGCCTTACAGTTCCCTGTATCTGCCAACATTTGGTTGCATCAAGTAAATTTATTGTTTTCCCTGCTCTTCATTTTCCTCTCTACTTCCTTGATATTTTCAGACAAAAATGTTGGGGTTTTTTTCCTAAAAGGTGGTATTAATGGATTTCTCCTCTGTTGATCTAAAGATAGGTGCTATCCATTTTACCCTCAAATTTTCAGAACTAGATACATCAGTGAGTTTAAAGGTTAGTCTCACATAAAAGTTTTTGTACGTTTCTCTTACTCTGAGTAGTATTGATGGTATATATGTAGAACATGAAAAAAATCTATCTATCTATTTATCTATCTATCATCAATCATATATCTGTGATGGTTAATTTTATGTGTCAGCTTCCCTGGGCTAAGGGATACCCAGACAGCTGGTAAAACATTATTTCTGGGTGTGTCTGTGAGGTTGATTCTGGAGGAAATTAGCACCAGTGGCCCCCTGGTTCTTAGGCCTTCAGATTTGGAATGAATTATATCACCGGCTTTCCTCATTCTCCAGCTTCCAAAAGGCCTACTGTGGGACTTCTTGGCTTCAATAAGCTTATGAGCCAATTTCTACAATAAATCTCCTCTTTTATATCTATCTATCTATCTATCAACATACATCCTATTGGTTCTGTTTCTCTGGAGAACCCTGACAAATACACCATCTACCTATTTATCTATCTCTCCACAAACATATTTATTATTTTAGATATATATAAATAAATGTATACATAGTATATATGTATATATAATATATGTTATAGTAACTCTCTTGGAAATTAAAAATAAAAGTTCAATAAGATTTTTGTATGCAAAGCACAAATGAGATACTAGGCAATTATTTTTTATTGAGGCACACATGATTTAATCTCTGGTATACCTATTTCTATTTTTAAAAGATGTATGAAGTTTTAAAGAAAGAAAAGAAACAAACAACATCAGAAATAAAAATAATTTAAAGCAAAGAAGATTTGGGTTATTATTGCTGTTTTGGGTTGTTGTTGTTTTAAACACAGTCTCCATTAAAATGGTCCAGGTGGGTATATTAGTCAGGGGTTCTTCAAAGCCAATAGGAATATATATATATATATGAATATATATATATATATATATATATATATATATACACACACACATATATATATATATACACACACACACACAGAGAATATTATATATTGATATCAAATATATATTACATTTATATAAAACTGCATTATATATTGTATTTACATATATGATTTTATATTCATACATATATATATATATATAAAATCGAGAGAGAGAGAAAGAGATTTATTATAAGGAGTTGACTCATGTAATTACAGAGGCAGAGAAGTCCCAAGATCTGCACGCAGCAAGATGGGGGGAGAGACTCAATGGTGCAATTTTAGTCATCACCTAAAGTTCTAAGAATCAGGAGAGCCAACGGTGTAAGTTCCCGTCTAAGTGCAGGAGAAGATCAATGTCCCAGCTCAACAGTCAGGCAAGAGGAGCTTCCTCTTACTCAAACTTTTTGTTCTATTTAGGTCTTTGCTTGCTTGGAAGAGGTCCACCCACATGAGGGAGGGCATGTGCTTTACGCAGTCTATCTATCCAAATGTTGATCTCATCCAAAAACACCTTTACTGAGACACAAAGAACAATGTTTGATCAAATATCTAGGCACCCCATGGTCCAGTCAAGTTGACACAAAAAATTAACTATTACAGTGAGTAAAATATTTCCAGAGTAGCTGAAGTTTACTAAGAAAGAGAATAATCTAAGCTGTTATCTTGAAAACTTGAGTAATGATGTCACTATTAAATATATTTTAACTCATTCTTATTAAAGAAGCTAATCATCAACTTTTAATGATTTTTTCCCTCAAGCATTTATTGAGTACCTATTGCATTCTTGGTCTTTATGTGTGTATTTGGTAAGGGGAATGGATATTTTTTACTACAGTACTATTTTAACTTATAAAATACTGATACCTTCCTAAATGTTCAAAATGGGAGATTAGGTGAATCGACAATGGTACATAGACACAGTAAAGCACTCTGCAGTTAGAAAAATAATGAGGGCCTCTGTGAACTGATATAGAGTGTGTCTAAAAAATACTAAGTAAAAAAGCAAACTTAAAAAAAATTTGTATATTTATGTATATACATACATACCCACATATCTGTATACATATGACCTGAATGAAATCCAGAATCAGAGAATGGTTCACCTCACAGGTAAAATACAACAATCATTTATTTCACTATTGAAGTAACAGAGACTCAGAGTCAGACAATTGTCTGACTCCAAGATCACAGATGAGGTCAGAAGCAATACCTTCTTCTTCCCAACACTGACAGGCTTGGAATGAACTGGGAGAAAGCTAGCATGCATGAATCCTATTGGAGTGAGTATTAACTACAGTGTCTTTATTGTGCTAAAGTTCTAGATGAAGTTACTCTCCCCTACATTACCTGCTGGTGGCTGTCTTAGCAAAAGAGTGACTATACCCGTAAGTTATCACATCACACCACTCACTTTGGAGAATAAATCAGGTAGTTGATTCTGAAAGGGCAGGTGGGAATGATTACCATAGGCTGCTTCACCTTCAAACCATGAGAAACAGAATACTCATCACAAACAACATTCTTTAGCAGGTCATTTACTATTCTGCACATTGTGTCCACTTATAAGATTTTGCTTCTTATTTGAATTCAGAGATAAATAGAACTGTGAGAGTTGCTGAACACAGCTTTCAATTTAAAAGGAAGGTATATTGATTACTCCCTTGGATGTGCATAGAAAGTTATTCAGCGTATATCATAAATTAGTTTTTAAAAAACCCTCAACAATACTCAACATAATGTGACTCACAAAACAAAGGTAGATCTTGTCTCATTTGTTACTGCGTAGTAAAGGGAGGACAAACAAATGAAGCCCAGCAAAAGATTAGGAGATAATAATTCACTCACTGTGGGTGTGATTACAGCAATTTTTCAGAACTTAATTCATCCTAAAATGTTTATAATGTCTTTCTTACTGACTCTATATTTCCAAATTCAAAACTAATTTTCCATTAAATAAATAAGAACACAAAAACAATGAATTGATTTTAAGGTGCCCAGGTAGATAAAACTCATTCAATATATAAAGCATGAAGTTAGGTAGATAACACGTAAGTGTGTTTGTGAATGTGTATGTGTGCATGTGTGTGTGACTGCATGCATGTGTGTGTGTGTGAGAGAGAGAGAGAGAGAGAGAAGGAAAAGTTTCATATATTCTTTCCTCAGATTATATCAAGCAAAGGGAAGAATGGGGGCCCCAGGATAATTGTATGAGTCTGTCCTTTACTCCACAAACTTCCATAAAAGTCTAGTTTCATTACTGGGATTCCAGCTTCTTCACTATCCAATCAAGTTTACAGACCTCAGTTCTCTAGTTTATAGGGCAGAGGCTTTTACACAATTCCTATCTCATAATTCATGGTAGGTTACATGGTTTCTGCCCTTTGGAACACAAAATTTCGGTATTTATTTATTTTTGAATGAATTTATAATCTTACCATCAACTCAAGATTTGAGCATTCTTTAAGCAAGCCTATTTAAATGATCTGATCTCCAAGTGAGTACATACATTATGGTGTAAATAGCAGCAGTCCTTGTTTTTTAGCCCAGTAATGCAGGACTATAAATGATCAAGAAAGCTGAAACTGTACAAAGTGATCTCAAAAATCAATAGAAAAATTTCAAAAGTCCTGTGACCTTTACAGATTTTCCCCCCAAACATGAAAACCCTCTTACTATTGGTTATAAATGTATAAGAAAATTTAAAAATAGTAAAACTAATATTTATTTAGTACATTGTAATTTTAACATTAGAAACTGAGAACTTGTGTCATTTCTTTTTGAAAAGAAATGAACTATCAAAGGTAGTTTGAGTAACGTGTGCCTTCTCATTACATAATTACAGCACAGAACAAGCATCGTTTCTCTGACTTGGTAAATTATCATATTCCTTTCTAAGTTGGGATCAATTTCTAACATTTATTCTTTGTGTATTTAATATTGCGAGATAGCTCTGAGTTCTTTTACTGTGAAGTTTTTTTGCCAGTGTTAATTCCTCTAGGATATCTTCACCCTTTCCATCACAACTATGTTTCTCAGTTGTGTTGATAAGTCTGCATTCACAAACTTCCTCTAGAATAGTAGTGATAAGAACATTGCCATACTCAGCATTTCTTCTCCAAATCCTTAATGTTCTATTTGAATTTCACTTTCAGCATTACTTTTCATTCTTTGCTGCATTTTCACCTTTTTGGGCCAATTCCCTCTTTACTCATTTTTGTAAAATTTTATGTGACTTTAAATCACTGGAAGACAAGGAGGCAACACAAAACCACATTTTGCTGTGTGTGAACTGAATAACAAACAAATGTGCAGTAAATAATTATTTCAGGATCTTGAAAGAAATGATGTGATTAGCCACTAATCATGATGGACGTCTGTTATTCACATAATGATTTGTGGACTGAAAAGCTAGCAATGAATTTTCAACTTTATGTAATTACTGAGAGTTAATACACCTTGGTAACTGAAATTTAAAGTGTACTGTTGAGAAACTGGTATATTTCACTAAACTGTGGTAACTGAAATTCATCGATATTAAAATATGAAAAGCAAGGACTCCCTATATATATTTTTTGAATTTTATTTCTTTTTATACATCAGGTTCTTATTATATTTTTATATATAACTATACGTGTATGTATGCATGTAAGATTTCTTTAAATATGACAAAACATTCAAAAATAATTTAAGGCAGATGGTCCTAAATATTAGTTTGATCATTGAGATTCCTTATCCATTCATTCTTCCTTGAAAATTTTCCTAACAGGTGTGGTGAGACAGCAATCTGGAACTTCAAAGCATATGACAGGAACCATCTTTCCAGGCCAACTGCTCCTTGGCTACTATCAATATCAAATAAAGATGTTCTGCGTAAGCTAGGGCAAAGATATCTTTTCTCCTGTAAATAGATGTCAGCAACCTTTAACTCTGCAAAATTCCATTTGACTTGCTAAATTTACTTCACACAAAAATGAAGTTGATGACCATCAATGCACATACCACAACTAGCATTAAAATAATTAAATGCTACTATATAGAGTTGAACTTTATGCTCTTAGGACAGCAAAATACAAGATGATTGCTTGCTATTCAGCAGCACCTTCACAGATCTTTCTAATTAATCATCAGAGAAACTACAGAATACTGGAGAAAACTCAGAGGCAGGCTCTGAGAAAACTTTTACTCAGATGTAAGAGGACCTGCAGCTCATGGATGCACGAATTTCAACAGCACAGAAAAAGTGCTGCCACTTGTTCATCTTCCTTTCATTCTTATCCTCTTCCCTTTAATCTCACTAAAGTAATTCTGAACCACAGAGGGATTGTTAGCTGAACTATGTCAACCATACGTGCTGATGAAAAGATCATCCATGTCAGATAGTGGTAGCATTGGACACTCTAGGAAAGGTGAGACTGAGCTAGGACTTTGGGGGGAATTCAAAGGTTATACACAGGTCTTAGAACTACCCAGATTCTCCTGGGAAGTCAGCGTAAGACAGAATGGTAGAAGACCGTTGCTACTATAAGCTTAATTCTTACAAAGTCTGAGGCTAAAGATGATAGAGCTTCTAAGGTCAGTAGAGATGGCCTAGTGGAGAAGACAAATGTTGGTTTCAACAGATTAGGTGGTAGTGGTCCTTTACCAATAGTGGATTCAAAATAGAAGATAGGGTTAGGACTGGTAATATCCAGCAATGGGGTTCAGAGACAATCCTCAAAGAATGCAATTAAAAAATACCCAAGAATTGAAAAGAGCAACAAAGTCACCCCAGACCCAGACACAAAAATGGGTTGTGCTTGAGAACAACTGACACATAATTCCCTGCTTCCTAAAGTTGTCCATTAGTTCTAGATTTGAATACAGAGAGAAATCTACCAAGGAAAATAGGCTACACGTGGAATAGGTGTTATGACCAAGGCAATAGCTGTCTAGTTTATTATAATGAAAGTTGTGAGGCTGCACCTACTTTAGTGGAGAATTGAACTGTGATAGTTTAGAAAGAAATTGCACTCTGATTGATTGGTAATATCCATCATAGACATAAGAAGCATGACTCGCAGCATGTGTATATTTCCCAATTCTGGACTAACCCTTTGGTAGGATTAAAGGGAAGGATTAATGCTCAAGGTCAGTGAGTTAGAGGCAAAAGTCAGACAAGCTTCTATAATTAATCTTATTCAGAATCTCACTCTGACAATTATTCCCTCTGCCTTTCTTTTCCAGTGGGGCATCACAAGTACCTTAGCTATAAGTGGAGGACTTCAGAAACACTGTGTGGGGTGAGTTAGAAGCTAGTCCTAGGGTATGATAAGGTTACAGAAAAAGCAGCACTTGTGTGTGAGAAAATCCTATTTCCTTTTTCTCTAGAGTTAGAATAACAACGTGTCAGTGCTCTGGGTATGTTTAATTACTTATATGGGGGTTATTAGTGTGTGGTTAGTGAGTCCTTATTGGAAGTTATACATGTCAGCAACCTGCAGTGAAGCTATGTAAGACAGTGTTCTTGCTCAATTGTTAAGATATAAAATGAATAATAAAGGGCATTTTAGTGGGAAAAAAGCTGTTCAAGGTAGGGAAAGAAAAGTGAGAAAGAAGGGTAATGAGTCATTCTATCCCTATGGGAAAGTAAAGCAATCTTTCACATAAATTAGTGGATGATGGATATATCCATAGCAGACGACACACAAAGCAGGCATATTTGAACTTACTGCACCCTGAACTTTTAAAGATGGCATCATGGAGGGCACTGATATTCTCCCTGCTAGGGTTTTATTGGACCATGGTATTGTTTTGCTTGTCTTCTATACCCATAAACCTTACCTCCATTGAGGTGTGTCTATCGACTTAGCCTTGTCTTGTCCATAGAATGGGAAAATATAGGCAGTTCTTGCAACAAATGTAAGGATAGCGCATTTTTTATTGGTTTTTCTTGGACCTTCTGTACAGACCCTATTGTTCCTAGGTTCTTACCTTCTTATTACCTCTCTGTAAATATGTTATTTCTAACCTTTATTGTGTAGTATCTCCCTTCCTGGGTCTCTCACTCGTGTCACATCATTCCTGTTGTATTAGCTTCCAATTGCCACTGTAATAAATTACCACAAATAAAGAGCCTTAAAGGAATACCAGTGTATGATCTTTCTGTTCTTGAGATCAGAATTCTAAACTGACTTTGCAGGGCTTTATTCCTCCTGTAGGTGCTAAGGAAGAATCAGTTCACTTGCCTTTTCCGGCTTCAAGAGGCTCTCCATATTCATTGGCTTATGATCCTGCATCATTCTGACCCCTATTTCTACCATCAAATACGCTTCTCTCCCTCTGCTTCCATAGTCACATCATCTCCTCTAACTCTGACCCTTCTGATTCCTTATTATTAGGACTTTGTGATTACACTGAGCCCAGGATAATCCAAGATAATCTCCACATCTCAAAATGCTTAATTTAGTCCCTTCTTTAATGAGCCTTTTGCCAGTTAAAGAAACATATTGACAGATTCTGGGGATTAGGACATGGACATTTTTGGGAACAATTTTTCAGCCTTCCACACCTAGGAACCTATTAGATCCTGTCATTTGATATATCCTAGCCCATGTCTGAGAACTTGCTATTTCAGGTAGCTCTTATACCTGCATTTCTTTCACTTGATCTCTCATGTTTTCTGCACTTGAATTTGGTTTAACAGTTTGGATCCTCTCCACTTGCACTGTTTAAATTGGGGTCCTTAAACCCAATCCTTTGGCTGGAAACATTTCCTTCTTTCCTGTGTTGAACTTCGAGCTTTAGAGCCAACTAGTCTACTTACAACCAAGCATCCTTCTCATAGTGAAATGTAGAAATTCTTCATCAACCTATGGATTCTGAGCCCATGGTCCTTCCCCACTCTCCTCATTTGCAATCCTCTACATTCTTATGGAAAGAACATATTCCTGCCCTATAATTATAACTAAGTCTAACCCTGGCCCATGTATGCTGTATTCCTGGTCCCAGCATTTGAAGCCTGGCCCTGACCCATGGCAGAAAGCCTGTCTGAGACACTTTGAGTTGGCATCTTGGACAAGCTGAATTTCTCAGATGCTTTTGTTGCAATGTAAACCAATCATGCAATGTAAACAAATCAGACTACCAAAAAGTGAGAGAAGGGGGGAAAAAAAACCCCAAACAAGCAAACAAACAAACAAAAAAACCCTCTGCTTTATTTGGAGTGACTGTTTTGTTTAGTCCTTCTCACATTTTTATCCTTACCTATTCTGTGTCTATGCCTATAGTACAACAGGTTCACAGGCACCAGAGCAATTCCCTGGCAAAAACAGAAGTGCCTGTAAATGTTTTGTTTGCTATGTGTCCCTGTACATGTCATACAATTTGATATGAGCTTGTGATTATTAAGCTGACTGCTTGGCCATGGATGTGGCTTCAGTTTGCCACAATTTTGTAAAATCTCCCTACACATCTGATGTTCTGATTTACAACACAAAATATTTGTTCCAAATGTCCACAAGGGGATTTCTAAATAGTAATTCATGGACACACATATGGAAGAGGAATTTTTTGCTCAATTATTTGTAAAACTTGGTGAAGTGCTTCTTCCTTGAGAAAGAGCATCATCACCCCTTGGAATGACACATCATATTGAAGGAAAGGTTAGAAGAGAGTCTTGGGTAGTTAGAAAAAAGATATTCAAAATACCTAGGAATAAACCTACCTAAGGAGACAAAAGACCTGTATGCAGAAAGCTATAAGACACTGATGAAACAAATTAAAGATGATACAAACAGATGGAGAGATATACCATGTTCTTGGATTGGAGGAATCAACATTGTGAAAATGACTCTACTACACAAAGCAATGTACAGATTCAATGCAATCCCTATCAAACTACCACTGGCATTTTTCACAGAACTAGAACAAAAAATTTCACAATTTGTATGGAAACACAAAAGACCCTGAATAGCCAAAGCAATCATGAGAAAGAAAAACGGAACTGGAGGAATCAGACTCCCTGACTTCAGACTATACTACAAAGCTACAGTAATCAAGACAGTACGGTACTGGCAAAAAACCAGAAATATAGATCAGTGGAACAGGATAGAAAGCCCAGAGAAAAACCCACACACATATGGTCACCTTATATTTTATAAAGGAGGCAAGAATATACAATGGAGAAAAGACAGCTTCTTCAGTAAGTGACTAAATCTAGTCATGATGTCACTTTAAAAACTAAACACATTGAAGGGGCTAGATTTGTTATTGTATTCTGTTTGATTGATTGATTTAATTATTTCCATTTTGCATATATGAGACATGAAAGTGGAGATATCTGGTAGGCTACTGGAGATATAGATCTGGATTACAAAAGAGATAGGACTACTATTCATTAGCAAACATGTAGTAGTAGTCAAAGAGTGGATAGGGTTGTTTGGGAAGTTGTGGATGCAAAAGAGCAGAGGGCTAAAGACAAAAGTTAAAAAAAAAACCCAGAAACTAAACAATAACTAGAAAAGTTAAGAAAGTAAGGAAAATAGTGCCACAAAATCTGATGGAAGGGGAAAATAAAATAAGGTCTAGAAAAGAGAAACTGAATGGATTAAAGATTTAGTTAATAAGACCTCTATGTGTAAACTGACAGAAGTAGATGACTTAACCTGCCTGAGGAAGTGGACATGAATTGGGGTTGCTTATAAGGGTCACATGTTACTTGTAAACATGTATAATCTACCTGGACAGTGTTTTCAATCTTTAGAGATGATAACCAGAAGTGAATGTATTATATAAGAAAAGTGTTTAAGATTATATATATGTATAACATACTATATATAACTATATATAACTATATAACTATATAAATATATATATAAATATATATATATATATATATACATATATACACATGTACATATAATCTCCAGAAACTTCAGAATTTCTATATAGAGGAAGCTTATAGGTAGCATTCCAGTTGAAACACAAGGCTAAGAAACATTTCTTGAGGTTGTATTTCCACGAGCACTTGGTATTTGCTTGGAGATTGTGTTTCATTAGGGGTGACTGTGTGGAGGGCTGGCTGATGAAAATTGCGGTGATGGACTTAAGCTACTTAACTGCCATGAGCCAGATCTTGATACCACGTTAGATCTGTGGAATCACATGTAGGTCACCCCTTGGGTTCTCTGTTGGTAACTTTGGGTGGGCTTTAATGAGGATGGCATGATGATCAGTTCTGGGTATTATACCTGTCCATTCCAAGTATAACAACCCATTTAGATAAAGTCTTCCTTAGAAGGTGAATATTAGATCTGATAGTCTTTTGAAATATCTTGCAATGTTGGTAATCAATACTTTTTGTAATCAACACTCCAATGTAATTATGATTTTTTAAAAAAGTGAAACAGTGGGCAAAGAAGTGGGAAAATGTTTTAAAATAGTGCAGGTTGGATCTCTGGGGATTTTAAAGAACCATGTGTTTGTTGAAAAAAAAGTGTTCCTCAGCTTAAAAAAAAGTTGAAACTGAAACCAAGCATATTCATTTAAAAAGTTTATTCTAGTCCTACTCCAGACTCTTTCAGAACAATGTTATTTATTCTATTCAATCCCCATATCTTAACATAGTTGACAGTGTTGGAGGTATATCAAAGTTGACATTGCTGGTATAATTTCTGTGAAGGTTTTAATGTCTAATTGAAACATGAGAACCTCTAGAAACAGAAAAGCCATTCTTTCTTATCTTTCAAAAAAAGTGTTTATATCTGCAAATGACCTCTCAAAAGAAACTTCCACAAATGTTATCTTTTTTATGGGTAAAAAGAGGAAAATTACTTCATCCAAGTGTAAGTAATATGAATAAGAAAATTCTCATTACAGAAATTTGCCAGGGCCCTTTTATTTAGCTCAATAGCATTCAATTGGCTATAGTGATGAAATTCAAAGTTAGCAGTAGTGGAATATTCTTCCATTTAACATCAAGCCAGTACTGAAGAAAACTGCTGCCATATTTTCTAAGTTATTAACCTTTACAATGAGATATATTTCTATGCATAGAGAAGAATTTTCTCCTCTATTTTAATGTGAACTTAAGTTAGAGATACTAATCAAATAAATAAATTGAAATCGAGCCATACACAGCTGTTTTCTTTTGTCCTTTCTAAATTTGCCTTTACGTTACATATTGGAAAAATGTAGGAAATGTTTGAAACTCTTATTGATTGCAATAATGCCATTTTGTTATGCCAAGAAAAGTGATTGTATGAGTTAAAGCATATGCCTTTTTCTTAAAAGTGTGCGATAGACTCCTATTGCCATTAAAACCCCTCAAAAATCATTATCTATGTCTGAATTACTTCATTCAAACTCCCTATTCCTCCACTGTGGTTCTAGCCAACTTCCTGACAGAAAGTAATCAAAAATGCCTTTATCCATTCATTTCCCTTCTGCCTTAGTGGATTTTCCATAGTACTGCATGCTCAGGTTACCCAACTTTCCTCTTTTCATATTCCCATGAGTTGATCTTCCATAAATAGTTCCACAATTTAACCTCACCCCAAAACCTTGTTCAGATTTATCAAGGTATACTTGAGTACTTCTTTCTTCTAACCCTGTTTAGATACATCACTCTTGCAGCTAAACTCTATGAGCTCTCTCAGTTTATGCACTTATCCAGCCTAAAACCTCCCTTTGTAAATAACTTATTCCAGACTTTATTTTGATAGTCCTTTACCCTATTCACATTTATCAGCCCCCTGCCCCACATAGTAAAACACATGAGTTTAGAGTAGGACAGCTAGAGTATAAAATCTAGTTCTGAGTGTGTGACTTGATTCTCTGAAATTCAGTTTTTGCATCAGCGTTATAGGAACAACAATATTTATTACAGAGTATTGTGTGAATATTAAATAACATAAATAATGTAAGACACTTTGCTAAATGCCTAACACTTTGAAAGAATTGAATAGGTGTTAACCATTCTCATTCTCAATAATTTTATTATTCTGCTGTTTTTGAACGTCTCTAGGAGATGTAAAATAAACTGAGATACAGTGAAATAGTCATGGGATTTGAAATTAAACAGATCTCTGTTAGTAATCTGACAGACTTAAAACTTATTAGCTGTGTGACTTTAAGTGTCTTACCTTCTTTAAGCTTTATAGTGATGATTCAATAACATGATTTGTATATAACAGCTGACATAAAATTTGTCCTGATTAAATGTCTATTGAACGTGTAAATGAGTGATGTACACTGTAGTGTTGACCTTTACAGTTTCAAAAGTATTTTCACTGAACCATCCAGCAAAGGTTTATTTATCACATTTGGACAGTAAACTGTACTAGGCATGGGGAATAATTTCAAATAGGTCTGGTAAGGACCATTATCTATTTGTGTGGTACATAATACAGCACTGCCTGACCTCAGATTGGTTAATAATTCTTTGGAAACAGTAGCAGGTGTCTCTTTCTACTCAAGCCTAAACTATAATTCACATACATCTGGTATGTCTGGAAAACTGATGAGTCAGGCCTTCCCCTAATCAATTTCTATAACTTTTCCCCTATAATTCTTTCAAGCCACCTGAGACAATTATAGGGGTGGCCATAAGAGAAAAAATGTCTAGAGAAAGGTATTAGGAGAATGTATTCAGGGTCAGCAGCAAAAATGCATGCAAGGTAGACTCTGAAATAAGTTCCAGGGGAACAGTGCCATTGGAGGTAAGTGGGCTGGTTGGAAAGCATCCACGGTTCCAGGCTGAGTAGCAGAGAAGAGCACTGGATGGAGTTTTCCAGCCTCAGCTTGGAGGTAGCAAATCTGGATTACGTAAGAGATGTGATTATGACAAACTCAATCATATAATCTAGAATTTTTCCCCCATTGCAAGGTTGAATGTTAGTAAAAAGAAAACATTATTTAGGATTTACATATTAGTCACTCAACCACAACAGTCAAAATAATAATAGTTCATTTTAATATTTACCAGATTAAAAGTGCATTTCTAAAACCAAGTTCTCATTACTTACTGACTTCTCAACAGCTAGTATTTAAATGAATTTTATAAAGTCAATAGAATATGCATTATAACTGTATAAACATTAATTGCATTAATAAATTTCCTATGTGACTTTAAGTACATGATCCCTCCAAACGTTTTCACTATTTTTCCAAAATCATGTAGTGATATAATTACCCATAAATAAAAAGTGATGCAACATATTTGAATGTACAAGGTGCTACCTTGAAATTAGCTTATAAAAGTTAATGGTCAATAAAACTTGTTTTCAGTTCATAGAATGTGTTTATTTAACTTTCTCTTGAAATATCTGACAATTAGAAGCATGCTATTATTGTACTGGAATAAAATCCAATTAAATCACAAAGCTACCTCCCTTCTTTCAGAAATTTTCAGAGAAATAAGAAATAGCTCTTGAATAGAGGTCATATCTAGATATTTACTGTAGAATTATGGTGAGAATATAATGGTGGAGAAGAATTGGAAAAACAAGTTGAAACACTGTAATGTTATTTCTAAAAACAAATATTATGATTGACACATGCCCATGAACTTTTCGAATGAAAGTAGATGGAAATCTCTTGCCACTTGATATTAAAATTCCAACAGCAAATGTCTATGGCTGTATCCCAAACTGAGTAATTATATTTGGTCCATAGCATAAGCATTTGATGATTTTATGTTTCTCAGTATGTAGTGCTTTTACAATTTCACCAAGGACTGCATTAAAAAAAAAAGAAACACTAATATTAAAATGGCAAAATCAGGGCAAGTTAGAAAAAAGGCAACCAAATAAAACTGAAACAAGGGTAGATATATCTAGAGAGATGTTGCCATACATAAATAAATAAGCCTCCACCTTGAATGACTGAATTCTATGTAAAAATAGTCTACACATATTTAAGAGAAAAATTCCTCTAGTATGAGCTTCAGGCTCATTGACCGTTATGCATTATATGCTAAAATGTAGTGAAAAGAAGAAGAAAAATATCTGCAGCTATGATGAGTGATGGGCAGGCCTATGGCCAGTAGTTATCTTCTCTCTTTTCATAAAATCTTCCAGTTGAACTTGGTGGAACAAAAAATCTGTGTCCAGGTTATCCTGGGACCTCTCTGGTTCCCTAAGTTTGGTATTGGCTAGTAGGTATGAAGCTTAATAACTCCCAAAGTCCTTTTAGATATCTTGCTCATTCAGCGTTAAAAGAAAGTGTGGCCAAATTGTTTTTAATTGCTCAATCAAGTGTGGCATGCTTGCTTGTTTTAATGTACAATGCTGAAAAAACAGCAGAATGAAGAGTTAAGATTAAGAAACACGATTCAGAAAAGTAAACCTCAAAAGGAGAATACCAGCTAAACTGAAGAAGTAATCCATGATCTTCAAGTCTTGGATACACACTCAAAAGAAAGTGGCCAACAGTTGCTATTTGGCATAAGCTCCTAAAGCTGGTACAACATGGTCTATCAATCCTGTGATCCTAGCTATACCGAGCTAGGTTGTGGGCAGGTGTATAAGCTGGGAATCACAATCTGCAAGTTGGACACAAATTGCTAAAGAGCAAATTCTTGCCTGATAGAGGAGCTCTGTACAGAGCAACAGCCTGTTAATACTCTCTTTTGGAATGCTCAGTGAGCAAGGAAAAGATAGACCACTGGGCCTCATTGTATTATTCTAAGTGCATTACACATTCTGGAATAACTAGGGTGAGAGAAGGATGTAATTTGTGAGATGACTCCCCTTTGCCCTTATTCCTGTGGGTCCTTGCAGTAAACCTCCCTTAGAGAAGATAATCTGTGTAACCCTAGAAACATCAAAGTATTTGATCTCTTATGAGAGACAAGCACAGAAATATGAGCACCCAGATTTAGACACTGTTGTAGTGTGACAGGCCATTGCCAAATCAGGCTGAATTTATAGCAAAGTTTCGAAGTGAGAGAGTAGAAATGACATATATACACTACCAAATGTAAAATAGATAGCTAGTGGGAAGCAGCCGCATAGCACAGGGAGATCAGCTTGGTGCTTTGTGACCACCTAGAGGGGTGGGATAGGGAGGGTGGGAGGGAGACACAAGAGGGAGGGGATATGGGGATATATGTATACATATGGCTGATTGACTTTGTTATACAGCAGAAACTAATACAACATTGTAAAGCAATTATACTCCAATAAAGATGTAAAAAAAATAAATAAAGCAAAGTTTTAAAAAATTAAAAGTTAAGTTTCAATAATAATGTATTTTAGTTTTGAAGAGAAGTTTGAATTTTGCAGAGCACTATATACAGCTTTTATCTCATTTGACCCTCAAAACAGACCCAAATAAAGGAATAGGTATTATGTTTATTTTACAGATGAAGAAATTTAACCCCACAGAAATTAAAAGATTTTTTCCTACTTTATTAGCAAGGATCGGCAGTTAGGACTGGAACACGGGTATTCTGAATCTAATTCCAATTGGGTGTACATGTGTCTGCACACATCTGGGCATACTGTGCAGTCTGCCTTGAAATGGGTCTCATCGAGTGTTACCATCCAATTGAATGTCTACTCATAAATGATTCACCATGAAAATGGACGTTGCTGTGTAATTGACAGGAGTTAGAAGCCCTGGTAAAGTCATGCATAGCATGAAGAGATTTTTCATTTTAATTTTTAAATCAAATTGGCAAGGCTATTATGGGACAAATGAAATTCCATTTGACTTGCAGAGTTTCAATTTAAAAGAACTGAATATTTTGTCATGCAAAGTGAACAGTAGTATGCATAGAAAAATTGATACAATCAAACCACATCTATGCACGGGTTGATTTTAATCCCATGGCTCTACTTTTGATGTAAGAGTAAGGATAAGTAAGGATAAGCATTACCCACTGATAACAGTGGGTAACACTGAAGGAATGCTTATTGTATCAGACACTGTCCTAAGTACTTTATGTATACAACTTTTCCAACCTCATAACAGCCTTTATGTATACAACTTTTCCAACCTCATAACAGAAGGAACAATTATTATCCCCCTTTTTAGACTGAAACTGAGACCCTGGGAATAAGTAACTTGTTAAAGGTTGCATAGTGGGTAAGTAGCAGAGTTGGGTTTTGCCTCTGCAGGCTAGCTCCAGAATGAATGCATTTAAAGAAGAAAGTATACTGCCTCTCATAAAAGTAGGATTACATAATGGAGAAGAACCACAAGGGACTCTGGAGTCACACAGAATCAGTTGGATTTCTGGCTCTGTCACTGCCCAGCTGTATTATTCTGAACAAAAGGTTTACCCCATCTCTGCCACAGTTTATTTACCTGTAAAATAGAGATGCTAGTAAAGCCCTTTTTCTAGGATCATTAGCAGTTTCAAGTGAGTTAAGCCTACTTCACTGCACATTAGGTAATGAATAAATGATAATTGTAAAGGAAGAGCAGAAATCATACTTTAAAAATAACCTACTCCAAGCCCTTAATTAAAAAAAAAACAAAAAAAAACATGAAGAAGCTGAAGCCCAAAGGGGTTAATGGCGAATTTTATATCATGTTGTCAGTGGCCAAATCAAGAGTAGAAGCCACACCTTTCAAATCTATGTTTGTGGTCCTTTGAACCACAAAGGAGTAAATAAAGGATTTTATCTCACATACTTTTTTTCAATTAAAAAAGTTCACTATTGAAATATTTTTACTTCTTCTCTGTTTAAAGATGAGTCTACAGTTACAGGAATACCCTTTCAGTCTTGTCTATATGTCACAACTATTTGTAAATAAACTCTAAAAGCTGTGAACTTTTAGCTTGGAAATAAAGAAATCACAATTTAGCAGTCTAAGATACCAACACGGTTTTGATGAAGTTTTCTTTAATAGCATATTATTTGAGACTCATGATAGTAACAAAAAATTGGCAAATGGAGGAAATCTAGACAATTTTTTATCATACTCAGACCGTATGTAATAAATATCAACGTTGATGACACAGGCAAGGGCTGTGAGGGCTCAGAGGAATAGGGGGTGGCAAGGACTGCAGTGTGCTGGGGGATAAAGCATGACACCCTCTCCCAGCACCTCTCCCCTCACTAAGGACTTGCACTGTCCCCCTTGGAACCTCTCAGAGGAGATACTTTGTAGTTTACTTGGACAAATATAAAATAAGTAAAATTCTAACAGTGATGAAGGATGCCCCCTTCACTTTCCTGATTAAGTATCAGGAAAGATAAGGATAGTTAATGAGGCATGCAAAACAAGACAAAGGCTGATGAAAGAAATGCAAATCGCTTACAAATATAGGGAATAATTGTGATCATATGCTTCTATTTTCTACCTCTACTTTTCTTTCCCTCTTTTTCATCTATGTCTTGCTATACTTTGGTTAATCCTCTTAAACCCAACTTCAGTTGTTTCTAGAATATGGCATAATACAAATTTAAAATAAGAAAAAGACGCTTAATCAAAAGATAACCATATTGAAAAACACACTGATATATGTATTGCGGTTTCTCAAGCTTATTTTTTTAAAAATTTTTTTGATGTGGACCATTTTTAAAGTCTTTATTGAATTTGTTACGATATTGCTTCTGTTGTATCTTTTGGTTTTTTTGGGCACGAAGCATGTGGGATCTTAGCTCCCCAAGCAGGGATCAAACTCTCACCCCCTGCATTGGAAGGCGAAGTCTTAACACTGGACTGCCAGGGAAGTCTCTCTCAAGCTTAAATTAACTCATAATATTCTTTAAAAATCTTCAATCAGCATCCATTTATAATGCTCTTATTGAAGCAAGTATATATGCAGATAAGTGCACATATTATAAATGCACATCTCAATGAATTTTCATGACATAAACATCTCTCTAACAGCACCAACATCAAGAAAAAAGAAAATACCTGGGTGTACTCTGATGCTTTTGCAAAAATGTTCCTATAAAAGGTTTCATCTTCAAGGAATTCATGGAAAAGACTCTGACAAGTACAGGTTTCTGGTAACTGACTATACTGCTGAACTGAATGAATAAGCATTTTCAGAACTCTAATGGAAAACTGATGAATTCATAAAAGTGCTAACAAAGATGAAGATGAAAAATAAATTAATTACATGGGACTGAGTGAACTGATGAGGATGATTATAATTTTTTGTGATTTTCTGTTTGAATAATAAAAAAAATCCCACAAGGACTCAGAGGCAAAAAATATACAAATCAATTTTTACTGCAAAGTAAAGGAGCTGTTACAGTGGACGATTACTGGATTGAATGTCAATATCATGACATAGTATGAGTGTGTTTCGTGTTTGGTAATTGCAATCATTGTTGCTTTTGTTGTGGTCATCCATTTATAATGCTTGGCGTCAGTTTATTTATCTCTTGTAAAAATAAAATACAGTGTGTGAAAAAAAAAAAAAAAAGAACTTTGTGGGGAGGTCCCTGGTGGTCTAGTGGTTAGGATTCTGCACTTTCATTGCTGTGGCCTGGGTTCAATTCCTGGTCGGGAAACTGAGATCCTGCAAGCCTTGCAGTGTGGGCAAAAACAAAAAACAAAACAAAAAAAACCCAGCAAACGTTGGTTCTCTGGAAAGGAAAGCCATAGAGTGAGATTCTATAAATGTCTAAAAGGAAAAAAAAAAAAAAAAAAATACCAGCACACTGAGAAGCCCTCCTGTCCTGTCTTCCATTTTCTGCCCCACTAAGGTTACCCACTGTCCTGACTTCTATCACCATAGTACAAGATGGTCTGTTTTTGTATGTTATAAAAATGGAATAATACCATATGCATTTTTCTGTGACTTCTGTTGTCCAAATTTATGTTTAGATGATGATATTTACATTATTCATTAGGTAAAAATAAATTCATAAATTCCTTGGATAAATGACTATTTAGATAATTTCCTCATTTTAAATTGGCTTGCCTTTTTGTTGTTGAGTTGTAAGTGTTCTTTATATATTCTAGATACAGGTTCCTTATCAGAACCTACAAATTCAGGCTTTGCTTAGGTGATTTGAGGGAGGGTTCAAACAAGCGAGTCTTTGGTCTGAATTGGATACTCTCAGGAACTGTGGATAATTCTGTGGTTAAGTAAAGAATAAATCTTATTTGGCAAGAGAGAAGGCTAGAGCAAGGCTAGAGCTGTTAATTGTTAAAGAAGTAGTAGTCATCATTCATACTAACTGGGATAGAGGGATGTTTGATATTTTAGGGTTTACAAAATGATATTGTCTTTCTTTTTACTTAGTCAACATCATGAATTGTTCTTGTTTGTTATCTCACTTCACCACAGTCACACAGTGACCTTTTCTGAAATTGAGATTCTGTGAAATAACTATGTCCAACAGGAGAACCCTATGGCCAAGCTGTGGGTGCCAGGCAGGTTCTAACACCAAGAGCTAGCTTAAGAGTGAAGCAAGCTCTGGATTTTTAGAGGCTAATTTTCTTTTTATCGTGGATGAACTATATAGTAAGTAACACATTTGTCATCAAGTCTTATGAGTCATTAAATAGATTCAAAGAACCATGGTGATTTAATTTACAAAGTTACACTTTGTACGTTATAACAAATCAACTCTCTTATGCTACTATGCTACTGTTTTTTTTTTTTTTCCTTTTTTCCTTCTTACTGTTGTCCACTATTAAAGATATTTAAAGCACTGTATGAGCTAGCAGGGATGTTGGGGTGGGAAATTTATAGTAGGATTGTGGCCAGATATCATGTTTGAGCAAACAATCAATACAATTCAAAATGTGGTCTAATGATTACAATCCCTCATGCCAATTTGTCACTGAAAAAGCAATAGCTTTATAATAATGTGACAAATATTATTTCCAAATTTCAAAGTCAGCAGTAAAGTGTGAGGTTCTCTATTTATATTCTAATATTTCACTAGGTTCTACACTATCAATTTACCAAGTTGCATGTTAACCTCGGAGATTTAAAGGACACTCTTTGGAGTAAATCAGCTGTTTGTCCTTCAGAACAGTGAATTCAATTTAAATGCAGACCCATGGGAAAACCTGCTTTTAAAACAGAGCTAGTGTTTTATAATTTGCACATTCCTTTACTCACAAAACATTCCTTTTTAAAAGAAAATTTTGTTATTTCTATTCATATTATATTATTAAGATAACCTGGCATTGGCATTACTGATGAATTTGAAATATACATACTGAGGTCACATGTGCTTTTTCTGAATTTTATTTTATGTAAAATATATATGTATATATATATGTGTGTATATATACATATATAAATACATGTATATAGATATATGTGTGTGTATACACACACATATATACTGTATATATATATATATATATAAATATATATATATATATATGCCAATGTAGCCTTGGATATTCAGGTTCACTTGATGGAGTAATTCTACATGCAAGTTCAAATCAATGTGTTTCACAAAGCAGACCCATGTTCCTGAAATAATATCAGGACAGCATGGGCAAGTTTTTCCCTGGTTAAAGTTGCATGAGATAACACATACTCTTTGCATACCAAATAAATCTAAAAGGCTACTGTATAGTATGGTTTACATTGTCAAAATAATACATGAAATTAATTTAAAAATTCATTGACAATTTTTAAATTATAAGTACATGCATTTGAGCCAATGTTATTGAGCAAATATCACACCACATGTATAACTTTGTTTTGTAATATTTATTAATTCTGTTAGGACAAATACCTCTGCTTTACTCTTACTTATGTAAGGCTGGCTTAGCTTTCATATATTATTCTTCCATATAGGTTGTAGATAAAGTTTGTTAAGTTTATCAAAATATCAAATTTGAAATATCATTGGATCGCATCACAGTTATAGATTAATTTAAGAACAACTGACTCATTTGTAATATTAACCCATTTCTCCTAAAAACATGAGATGTCTCTTGAAAAATTAAAATCTTCTTTTACACCCTTATTTCTACAGTTTTTTTCCATATTGCACTCGAGATAAATTACTATATGAATTAAAGCTTTTGTTGCTGGTGTGATGGTGTCCTATTTTGTATTATATATTCTAGTTCTTGTCAAGAACTGTGAATGGTCTAAGATTTTTACCTGATTTGCAAGCTAACAAGTTAGCCTACTGCAGTTTCATGGATGCTGGCAGGAGACATGATTCTTGGTTCAGAGACAAATGGTAATTGAAAGTTTGTACAAACTCACTTCAAAAACTTTTGGCTCTAGCTTTTGTTTTTTGTTTTTTTTGTTTGCTTGTTTGTTTGTTTCTAATGGGGAAATCTTAGCTACTATTTTAATTTTGTTTAAACCTTATTGTTACCCAGGACATTTTGAGATTATATATTTTTCCAGAATTTATATATTTTTCTCTAGGTTTTCAAATTTGTTAGTGTATATGGAAACATATATGACAATGGGCATATCAAAAGTAGTGGCGAAAGGACAAATTATTTAGTAGAAGAAGTTAAACAAACTACTTCAAGGAGAAAAATGAAAGTGGATGCCTACTTAACAGCACATTCAAAAGTGTCTAAATGGATTAAGATCTAAATGTAAAGGTTAAACTATTAGATAGTTCAAGAAGACAAAACTGAGTATCTTTATAATCTCTAGGTGGAAAAATACTTTAACAATAAAACTTCAAATTCAAAAATCATAAGACAAAAAAATTGATGAGTGTGATTACATCAAAATAAGGATTACTCTTCAGTGAAAGACACAAAAGACAAAATAAATAGATGGATGACAGAATGGGAGAAGGTGTGTAAAAGAAAGGTTTAATATATATCTTAAAAGACATGTATGTTAATATAAAGATAAGCAAAAAGAAGCTTCCCCAAACCCACAGCAAACATAATGTTTACCGTGAACTGTCAGAAGCATTCCCTTTTTTTCCCCTCCACTTAATGTTAGATAGGCAACAAGGATATACTTTTTTAAATGAGTGTTGAGCAATGATGCCCAAGTTTCTGTTTGGGATCACAGGCACACAACATCGAATCCAACAAACTAAAATCCCAGTCCTCACGGGGCTTTTGTCACAGTGGATCTTTTGATGATTAACCTTATCTCCAGAATCTGTACATAATGAGGAGATGTTGGTCAAAAGGTACAAATTTTCAGTTATAAGATGAATAAGTTCTGGAGGTCTAGAGTACAGCATGGTAATTATAGACAATACTGTATTGTATACTGGAATTTTGCTAATGGAGTAGATCTTAAGTGTTCTCACCACACACACACACACACACACACACACACACAGGTAATTATATGAGGTGATGAATGCGTTAATTAACTTGATTGTGGCAATCACATCACAATATGTGCATATATTAAGTCATCATATCATACATCTTTTAAAAAAAATCACATTGGACAACCTAAATATATACCTACAATATACAATATGTACAACCTAAATATATACAGACAGTGCCAACTTACAATGATTTGACTTAAGATTTTTTGACTTTATGATGGTGCAAAAGTGATACACATTCAGTAGAAACCATACTTTGGATTTTATTTTGACCTATTCCCAGGCTAGCGATATGCCCTACAATGCTCTCATAATGCTGGGCAGCTGCAGCAAGCAGCAGCTCCCAGTCAGCCATGTGACCAAAAGGTTAAACAATCGACAACCATTTTGTTTTTCACTTTTAGTACAGTATTCAATCAATTACATGAGATATTCAAAACTTTGTTATAAAATAAACTTGGTGTTGGATGCTTTTGCCCAACTGTAGGCTAATGTAAGTATCTGAGCACGTTTAAGATAGGCTAGGCTAAAATGTAATGTTTGATAGGTTAGGCGTATTAAATGCATTTCAACTTATAATTTTTCAACTTATGATGAGTTTCTCAGGATGTAACCCCACTGTAAGTTGAGGAAGATCTTTAGAATTTTTATTTGTCAAACAAAGCTAAATAAAGCGGTGGAAAACAAATGAAAAAAAATACATTTTTAAAAAAAGTTTGTTTAAATTAAATACTTCTGGAAACTCTGAATTTTAGTATTTATATCTACAAGCTTCAGGGAGATTTTTTTTTAAATTAACTATTATTCTAATAAACTGACATACAATGAAATAATTAAACATACGTGATAGAACAATAGGTAAAGAATCCACTTGACTAACTTAGATTGATTATTGAGTACCTACAAACTTAAAAATAAAGCAATATTCAGTTACAGAATCTATTATAACTCAGTTTTTTTTTTTTTGAACATTCACTCTGTATTTTCTGACCATAGCTTGATTTAGTATCACTGTATGATTCTGAGGAAGAGGCTGATTTTCTGAAAAGTTACAAATGAAGGAATCAATTTTTCTATAGATTTGCTAATTTAAATTTCATATGGTTCAGTGAGCCAGAAAACATTAATGGATCTTTTTGTTAATATAGCTTTGCTGTACATTGGTTCAACTGGTAACAAAACCTGTATTGAAGTATTTTTTATGAGTGATAAACTTCCAGATTATTCAGGTCTGAGACTGTATCTTATCACCTAGTTAGAGGGGTAATAATTTGTTCTTCTAAATAAGCTTTACATAACATTCCCTGATGAGTAAGAACAGAGGACATGATATATATTTTTACCTTTTCATAATTGAATTAAACTTTTCTTGCTAAGTTTAAGTTTGAGGCTTGGAAGCATGGGGAATGAGACCAAAATTTTAAAAAGAGAAAAAAGAAATGAGTCATCAAAAACTGTGATTTCAAACTAACTAATGTGGTTTATAACCGTTGGTATTTTTATAACAAGCGAAGGAAAAAATATGCTGCTACTGATGAAAAAATTTTATTTTGGGTATTGTTTGGTTTCTATGTAGTTTTGAACCTCAAAAAGCAAGACTGACTCTATTGGTTGAATTAACTGAATAACTGCTAGCATGTGACATTTATGTTACCTATATATGGAACAAAAAGAATGTACTAAACTTGAAAAAAATAATCTAATCAATTTCTGTTTTAATTATCCAGATACTTTAAGCAAGTTCCATTGGATATATTATTTAAAATCTATACCGAATTGTGTAGAGATCTTAAATCTAATTAGAAATAAATTCTAGTAACTTAGAATAAGTGAACAGCTTAAATTTAGAGTTTTAATGTACATGCTGGTTTTCTACAGCAATCTTGGTACAAAGCTCATCTGCCTATATTTTAATAAAAGGTTTCTGGTATATTTTGTCTTTAACCTTTCCCATATATATATTTCTTTATAGTTTGCTGGTAGGCAATGATTTCTCTTACCATGGTTACAAAAGAACGGGAAAAGTTAGATAAATAAAGATTATATGAAGACTTATAAACAAAGAGCTACAATATATCACTTTGTCAATTAAAGATCAATTGTAAAATGAGATCCAGAGAAACAAAGTACAGAAAATTAATACCAGAAGGTCATTACATCAGTATTTGAAAACTTGTTGGAATGCTTTTTAGGATTTGCAGTTTAATACAGCGGAGAAATCTGAATGATTAAGGACTCAGATATCACTTCCTTGACACAATTCGGGACTTTAACAAACAGGGTCACACTAAGGTGTGATAGGAAGGGACAGTACTTTTCTGGAAGTCCAAAGTATACTAGTTCACATTTTATGTGGATATGGAAAATTCTAATTTGGAGTGGGTATGCAAGTGAGGCAATATATGCGACATGACAAACTGCAAAAAGACATTTGCTCTCCTTCTCCTCCATTTTTCCAGCATCTTCTTCCTCCCTTTCCTATGGGAGGTGTCATGTTGCTATATAATCAGGTTTCTTTACACAAAATTGATGGACCCAATGGAGGGTATCTGACCCAATCTTTCTCTTAGAATAATAATTCTTTTCTCATAGATTTGTAGACTCAGAATTTTAAAAGATTCAAGGCAGTCTCTTAGGTATCTGAAGCTGGAAAGATATAAGATCTATAAGTCCACAGCTTTCAGAGGCCATGTGAAGAAAGTAGGTCTGTGTTGAGAGCAAAATGAGTAATGCAAATATGCATGGTGGAAAAGGCGTTACTCCCTGCAGTTCTCTTGCCCAAGGGAGAATATAAACTTCTGCTCCCAGAGGATAGAAGCCACACCCATTCTTCTACTGGTATCCAAAATTGCCAATGAAAGTAAGTCTTAATGAATCATCCCCCCCCCTCCATTAGCCAGCAAGGGGACATCTGAATATACTTCTAGTTTAATAAAAATAAAAACTCTATCTCTTGCTTTTTCTCCATCAAGAAAAACATGTAAACAAATTCAGGATGATTTGATATACAAGAATAAATGTAGAGGGTCTCAGGTTGTCCTTCATCTTTCTTTAAAGGAATATTGCTATAATTGAAATTAGAGTCAGCAGGGAGCTAGTGCTGATTTGGGGTTAAAAGCATCATCCCATACTGGGTAATCAGTGGGTATTAGGTCAAGTTATGGTCCTGCAGTGTTTTACTGGCTGAAAAAGTGCTATAGGTGAAAGAAATACAGGACAACTTAGTTACAAATTGCACTTTATATAATATGTAGATAAAGAAAATCCTTACAAGGAAGCTTTAAAGTTGCCTGGCTTTTCCTAATTTAATACTTAAAGGCACTTAGAGTTTATATGGACAATTGAAGGAAAAGGAATAGGAGGAATCCAATGCTTGATAGTAGTTTCATAATAAATTCTATTAAATCTAGTTTGTACTTCAGTTAAATTAGTATGACAGTATTATAAAGAATGAACAATTGGGATGACTTTTCATGGATGGAAATCTGGTGAAAAATTACTGATAGGAAGAAAATCAACATCTTTTCAGGCAGTTCCACCACCACATATGGGACTGTGCTTAGCATGTCTTTCTAAAATCCCATTTGAGAAAGAAAATGTCAGAAAAAAGGTATTTTCTGACATTAAATTTCTTTCTTTCTTAATTTAGGTTTTCATAATTAATATAGATAAAAACTGTTCCAAATCTATTTAACTTTAAAAATGTTCATCTAAATCTCTGTCTAGTTATCTAGTTAATGAAAAAGTTTATTTTCAATAGATATATATCAAAATAATTGACTCAAATTTGCATATGAAGAAAATAATAATAAAAGATATGAATTCTTGGTAGGCTTAACATTTAAAGTAATAATAATTCCCACTGTACCAAAAAGAAAAAAATCTTGTTATGAAGTTGAATATTTTTTAATACAAATACCAGAACTGCCATTGATTGAGGAAAGTTTACTATGTGTCAGGTGCTTTCTCTATTTCATTCTATGTACATTGTTTAATCCCCACAAGCTTAGAAAGTAGTTATACCCATTTAACAGAATAAGAAGGAAAATATGAAGTTAAAAAAATACTTGCTTTACAAAGCACATTTTCAATAAACACTTTTTGAGTACTTGTTTTACATACATTATATATATAGTGGGTGTTAGGGGTTAAATGACAACTAAGAGATGGTACTTTCCATTAAGGAGTATGGCCCCCAAGTTGCACAGCATGTATAGCTGGGAGAAATTGAACCAGGTTGTCTATGACTCGACATCCTTGATCTTTGTGTAATTTTACACCATCCTCCTCCCACTTTCTACACCTCCTATCAAAAAAATTAAAACACAAAGTGCCACATGGAATAATTGAAATCAAACCTAATTCTAAAGGGAGTTTTCCATTTTGCTACACCAGTAGTGGGATTCTTTGGTTTTGAGAGAACAAAAGGTCAGCAGTAAGGCCAATGAATTGAAAATCTTCTGTCTGATTAGACAAGTAGTGTGCAATGGGACCTCTGATAGATGGGAACAAATAGACGGCATTAGATCATTTGCTCTCTAAGCACACTTTTCAAAATATCTCTCATAAGTTCTTAACCTGGTGTTTGCAGTTCAAAAGACATCATGATCTTGTAGACTTTATCCAATTACAGACCTCATTTTTAGTCCCTTAATTATAAAAACCTCCCTTTTAATTTCCTGAACGATTCTCCTCCATCTCCAAATTCTCTGTAAGGCACTATGTCATTTAAAAGGCTATATTCTTTTTGAAGTGAATTTTCTTTGAGATGTCTTGTTAATTTTTTTCCATTAGCCTGAATCCCATTTATTAAAAGTGTCCAATCGTGGAAAAGCTTTTCTGAAAGATCCTGAAGAGGATAATTTTCATACAGATAAAATGGCTAAAGGAAAGAAAAATAGAAGCCTAGTTCAGTTGCCTTTTGACTAGATTGGCATGGTCTACTTAGTTGTAGTCTATTTAACTGCTTGCAAAGCTGATATAAACCCAAACACCACAAAATGAAACTAGAATATGTACAGTTCTGTGATTTAAACTGAGCTCTACATCTAGAAATGTCTTCAGTGTGGGTTATACCATGAATGTCAAAATAAAGGAAACATTTTTAAATGCACTAACTTTCATTTCTTGAAAGCTCAGTGTGTGTCAATGTCCTGTTTTCTATATTAATTAATTTAACCTTTGAAAAATCCTAGGTGATAGATTCTTTTATTATCCCTATTTCATAAGTGCGGAAAATGGGATGAAAGAGAAATTGACAAATTCTCATAGTTAGAAAGTGATAAAATTAACATTTAGGCTATAGACATATTCATCATGTGATAATAATCTTTCAAAAAAAAAAGTTAATGTGGTAAGTTCTATGACCTAGTATAAGACTACAAAACCTAAAGTGTATTGAGGCCATGTCTAGATGCCCATCTGCTCAGAATATTTTATCTGAAATAATTGCCAACCTTTGATATATTAGCCCACCAAGCTATCTGGTTTGCTAGTTTAAAAAAATGCACTAATTTTAATTAACCTACTATTTCAGCCACTTATTTATTTATTTATTCAGGCTATAAATATGAGTTACCCTACAAGTTTGATATTTTAGAAAGCATTGCCTTGCATTATTAAATTAAATTTAATACTATTTAATCTGTCTCTTAACTTTTTATGACTCTTAATTGACTACTGTCTATTCTTATTTTTATTTCAGCAAAAATAAAATCTTTCCCTTTGAACATATAAAATCAACCCACTACCTGTTACCTCTGCATGCAAGTGCTTTTGATTTATGACCTTAGTTACCTAAATAGATCTGGATCACTTAATAAATTCTATTTTTAAAATTTAATCATGCTTTTAGACAATATTCTGAAATATAGACATTTCAAGCAAATTTTATTCTTCAAATTTAGAAAATGTTGTGACAACTCTCTTCAAAATATTACCCCTATAAAGGGAGATAAAATTCTTATCCTTGGCTTTTCTCTTCTACAGACTGTAGCTTTTAAAATAATAAGAAAGTTTACACCAGTAATTGCCTTAGTCAAAAGGTGTATTATTGGCATGATATATTTTTCAGGGGAGCTATTCAACTAATTTGTAGTTTAAAAAATATTAAAGGAAATTATTAATGACCATTCCAATCCATTATATTTTCAAACAGCTGCATTGTGATTTGGGACAGTTCTGTGTGCTGATAGTAAAAAGTTTCCATTCCTTTCTCTCTGTCTATTCCCACATGCCATACACACACACACACACACACACACACACACACACACACACACACGACACACATGAGAACAAACACATAAGAATACATATATATATATATATATATATACACACACACAGTGATAGCTCTTTCCCACTCTATGTATGCATGTGTGTGTATAAGCAATATGCACATATATAAATTAAAATTAAATTTAATAGAACTATAAATATACATTAAATGATATTCAATAGGTTAAAAATCTTGCATTTTAACTATCATAAACCACACTCAATCATATATTTGGTTAAGTAGACATTGTTCTGTGGCTTTATCTCTTCCCTTTCTCCTGTTCTACAGAATCTTTGGTGCTAGTCTGACACTGGCACTTCCTCTGAAGCCATTGGTTGTAAATTCACATCTCAACTCTGCAAGCACATGAAATGAGAGAAAAAGTAGAGCCTGCAAAACTGCAATGATTGTAATTTTATAATTTTGGATTCCCTGAACCTGTCTCTGGGAACCATAATTAATGCAATACATCCAGTTAGCTTCTCTCAGGGGTAAAAGACAGATCTAATTGAAACCTTGTAAAGCGGTTTCACAAGTGAAATGGAAAGGATATTGGCTTTTATCACCCAGCCCCACCTTTACACTGTCAAAGATTATTAATGTTTCATAAAAATATTGTAAACCTTCATGCTAATATCCTTATAACTGACAAATTTAGGTCAATAATGACAATTGAATCTTTAATTAGTAGTGTTTAATAGAATTCCTTTTCTGGGATGAGAAGCTGAAAAATCACAATCTGAAAATGATTATACAATTAGTAATATTCATTTTATAATTCTCAAGAACTTCTGGACCAGCAATATAAATTTAAGACAAAGGAACTATTCTATATTCTAATAAGTAACAAGTTGATTCATAAAAAGATGGTACTGACAGCTTAGATAAAATAAGCTAACCCATTCTTTACCTGTAATTATTGTGTTTCACATCATTCTGTGAACAATGCAGGTAGGAGTCTCAGTTTTAATTATGAAAGATAATACCTTTTTTTTCAACTTTCCCCCAGTCTCCTCCTCCTCTCCTTTTTCCTCCTCCTCCTTCTGCTGCTGCTGCTACAAAACAGGATAACCTGAATTCTGAGCTCAGCTTATACTGTCTTTTTGAAGAATCTTTCCTTGTAATTGATTGGTTTGTCTGCAGTGATTTAAATCTCCCATACCCCGTAAGTGCCATCATCAAAGGAACTGCATGCAGTTACTCTAGGATTAATTTACTTAACAAGTATTTACTGAGCACCTGCTATATGCCAAACACTACGTACTAGATAACCAGGCTTCAGTGTATGAGACAGACCTAGCCTTGCTCTTTATGGAACTTACTTCATAATCATTCAGTTTATTGACTAATATCCATGCAACTTCTTCTTTGACCTATGGGTTATTTCAGAGTGTATATCCAAATTTCTAAATATAAGTGAATTTTCTAGTCATTTTTTTGTTATTGATTTCTAGCTTAATTTCATTGTAGTCAGAAGATCTATCCCCTTTGATTTTAATGTCTTGAGGATTGATGAGATTTACCCAGAACACGGCCAACTTTGGTAAATATTCCATGTGTACTTGAAAAGAATGTTTATTATGCAATTGTATTGAGGGGTGCTTTATATATTTCTATTAGGTCAAGTTTATTAATGTTTTTGCATATTTTCTATATCTTTTATTGCTTTTTTTCTACTTGTTTGATCAGTTACTGAGAGAGGCAAACTAACTCCCCTATTTCAATTATTGTGAATTTTTTGTGATTCTTATTAAAAATGTATTTAATTTGCTATTAGGTCTATACAAATTTAGAATTATAATCTCCTAGTGAATTTAATATTTATTATTATAAAACATCCTTCTTAATTAATACTAATGTCTTTTAAATAAGGTCTACTTAACCTGATATAAAAATATTAATATAACTAGGGCCTCCCTGGTGGCGCAGTGGTTGAGAGTCCGCCTGCCGATGCAGGGGATACGGGTTCGTGCCCCGGTTTGGGAGGATCCCATATGCCGCGGAGCGGCTGGGCCCGTGAGCCATGGCTGCTGAGCCTGCGCATCCGGAGCCTGTGCTCCGCAACGGGAGAGGCCACAACAGTGAGAGGCCCGCATACCACAAAAAAAAAAAAAAAAAAAAAAAAAAAAAAAAAAAAAAAAATATTAATATAACTAAACTAGTTTTCTTTTGGTTAGTGGTGCATATTAAATCTTTTTGTGTTGTGTAACTTTTCTGTATCCTATTTTAACTATGTCTCTTATATGTATTATATAGTTGGATTTTATTTAAACTTAAACCTCCTTATCTTTAATTGACTAGCCTATTTGCATTTGGTGCAACTATCATTGTATTAGGTTTAAATCTACTATTTTATAATTTGCTGTCTTGCCTGAGCAAAGTTTCTTTTTATCTCTTTTCTTGCCTTCTTTTATACTGATTAAATTTCATTACTCCATTTTTCCTTTCTTTGCTTGATAGTTATTCATTTGTTTTTACTGTTATTCTATGGTTATCCTAGAAATTATATTCTAAATTTTGACTTATCAACTTCTGATAACTTTATCATACTTTAATTGTTGAGTATGATGTGATTTATTAAAGCATTTAACATCTTAACATAATAGTTTGTTACTTATATTAGACATTTTGCTATGTTTCAGTTATATTTTAGCAAATTGATTGGGGGTTTCAGGCTGATGTGTAATACAGCTATCATTTTAACATAAAATTTTTGAGTGTTGGAAATGAATAGAGCATAAGATAGCTATATTTAAGAATAAATTTACGATACATAAATCGTCATGAAAGTCAGGATTAAATCTACTGTTTTTTGTCTCTCAGCAGAGCACTATGAGCTCTGTTTAATAACTGTAAAATATCAAAACATGACTTTAATTTTCATTTTTTATATGAAAGTTCAGTAATCTGTCAATAGTTCCAAGATAAATAAGGAGACACAATCCCAATGAGATTTAACATTCCATTAAATGATTATAAGTATAATTTTGAAGATTATTATAGAAAATACTCTTATGTGGTCATAAGGAATGATTTTTAGAAGTGTTCTTAGTTTAAAAAAAAAGAAGCTTTGGTAACATTTTAGTTATTAACTCATAGTTTTCAAGGAGGCTAATAGGAAACTCCCAGAAATATCACCATGTAATCTGGTGTACAACTGACGGTATATTTTTAATTTTCCTGAAAAGATTATCTTGGTAAAATATGATTTGTGGGAAGAGGCAACAGTACAGTGCAGCAGATGTTGCTGTTGTCCAGCCTGTGTCCTCTCTACCTCTGGATGTTGGTGCATTTCTGTAGAATTCCAATGGCTAGCATCTGAATCGCTTTACCTGAAGGTAAGTCTCTGACTGTTGAAGCTTAAATTGCTTTGTGCACTGCAGATTTGGTGTCACAGAGAAGTAATGGCTCACCAAAATAGATGTATACCAAATTGATTTGACTTGGTATATAAATACCCCGGCTTCCTCATCCATCGGGGCAATGACTTTGAGATTTCCCAGGTAGTTTAAGCTCCCCTTGCCCAAAAAGATAATTTTTTTGATAATGTATCCTTTATTGTCTTATCCCCCTCCCTGTCTCAATGACTATTTCATTACTTGTATTTCATGAAATAACTCACAAATAAACCACTGACATTTGATTTTCTAGGAGTCACCTTCTGGGGGAACCCAAATTAAGACAATTGTCACTAGAAGTGGTTTTAGAAAGCAGATCCTCAGGATAAAATTCTGAAATTGGATCACTCACTGGCCAGAGGCCTCTAGGACCCCATTACTAGTAGTGAGTAGGGTAACGATAACACCCCAAATGCTACAGCATTACAATAACCAAGACTCTTACCTGTGGTGAATTAGGATAAAAGTGGAATGAAATGCACTGGCTTGTGCAATATCTCTAGAGGTATGGGGCCATAATTGTTACAAGAACCTTGGAGCTTATTAGTCATTAAGTAATTAAAAAGCAAACAAACAAACAAAACCTGACAAGTTAACTCATGACATTATCAACACAAGATATGACTAGGCAAGCCACTAGGCTATAGCAGCATTAAAGAGATTCTCATCTCTTGCAAGTTATAAAGGAGGCTAAATTCATATCTTGGCAGGTCTTCTATACTCAAGTCAGAGCCCTGATAAGGAAAGAGTGGGACTTTAAGACCTTAGGTAAGATATCTAGGTAAAATGTTTGAGAACTTTGAGACCTGAGATTTCCCAGAATGTTCTGGGCTAGCAGAAGTGGCACACTCTTCTTATCAGACAAACACTGTATTCCTTTTTCTGGACACCATGAAAAGGCTTCACCTGAGGTAGATGTCTTGCACAATCATGTTTGTTTGTTTGGTTGTTTTCTCCTCCAGAGTTGCTCCTAATTTCCTTCATTGCTTTTACACCAGTAATTATGATTATGACTCAGCATGGCCCAACTGGGGAAGTACTATCCCTATCATATCAGTTATCTATGGCTGCATAACAAATTACTACAATCTTAGCAGCTTTAAACAACAGACACATATCATAGCTTCTTTGAGTCAGTCTAGACATAGATTAGCTGTATCATCCTTAGTTTCTCACACAGCTGCTATCAAAGTGTCAGCTAGGGCTTCAGTCTCAACTGAGGTTTAACTGGTGCAGAAATTTCTTCCAAGCTCATGTAGTTTTGGGAAGCATTCAGATCCTGTAGGCTGTTGAACCATAGTTTCCTAAGGATAGTGTCTGACTTATAAAATAACAACACACACACACAAAATTACAGAAACTTTAGAAGCAGATAACCAAGATGCTGATGTCAGCTACCCAAGGCAAAATCATAGCCATGCACCAATTTCCAGGGAGACTGTTCCAGAAGAAACTGCCTCCTCTGGAGGAATACTCCATAAAACAAAGCGAGTATAAACAATACGATGATCTTTCCTCAAAAGGTCTAGAGAAATTTACCAGGACCTAATTCTAACATTGAAAACTGTTAGACTCAGAGTCTGGACTAACAATATCCTGGGGAAACCAAAATGCCATCATAGACCCTCAGTCAGAATGCAAGCACATGGAGGCCAGGTGATATATGGAATACTGGCCTTCAGTCATCTTACTGTAGATTCAGTGATTCCACAGAGCCCTCACCTCTGGCCCTAGGGGCATTTGTCAGTCCATGAATGCATAATCAGGATGAATATACATTTTGAATTGGCAGAGCTCTTGTTCTTAAAACCTGACCTGTGGAGGAGTGCAATAATGGTAGGAAAGTTCAAGTAAAAGCACCTGAAACTTCCTCCTTCCAGGCAAGTTAGTAAATTAAAAGCAATATTGCATCCCAGATAGAAAAGCAAACTGGCAGAGACCTAAAGGATATAGGGGTGGTGTTATTTATTTTAACCCTGTTTTAACCCTATTTAATTGACCAGTCTGTACTCCTACCCACTCAAAAAATGAAGAAAAATCGAGCATGGCAAATAACAGCAAGTAGCATCCACTTAACCAGGTGTTATTTCCAATTGCAGCTGCTTTTCCAGATGTGTAACTTTAACAGATCCATACAGCCTTGAGCATCTGATATACAGTTATTGATCTAGCAAATGTGCTTTTCTCCCCAGTACTAATCAGGAAGGAGGATTCAAAGCAATGTACACTTACTTGGAATTGATGGTACTATACGTTCACACTCTTTCCCTAAAACATTAACCCTAATGATTTTATTTTATTTTTTTTAATTATTTTATTTTTTTTTTGCGGTACATGGGCCTCTCACTGTTGTGGCCTCTCCCGTCGCGGAGCACAGGCTCTGGACGCGCAGGCTCAGCGGCCATGGCTCATGGGCCCAGCTGCTCCGCGGCATGTGGGATCTTCCCAGACCGGGGCACGAACCCGTGT
This sequence comes from Hyperoodon ampullatus, assembly GCF_949752795.1. NCBI lineage: Eukaryota > Metazoa > Chordata > Mammalia > Artiodactyla > Ziphiidae > Hyperoodon > Hyperoodon ampullatus. Next base: position 61,218,508 of record NC_136928.1, read on the forward strand.
CCCCTGCATCGGCAGGCGGACTCTCAACCACTGCGCCACCTGGGAAGCCCCTAACCCTAATGATTTTAGCCAAATATAGTGAGAAAAAAAAAAAAGTATCAGTTGACTGTTATATAAAATTCATAGCTGGTTCTTTATAATAATGTCATCTTATTAATTGGGCCTAATAAGTAGGAAGTGCCAAGTACTTTGCATGCCACATGCTCGAGAGAGTGGGAGAAAAACCCATATTGTATAACCTAGACTTATGGACCTTAAAAATGAGGGAAATTTTTAGAAATCTAGTAACTGATGCATATCAGGACATTCCCACCAAATTAAAGGACAGGTTATTGTACCTTGAACCTCTTATGATTATTAAATAGTCACTTTACTGGGTAGCCCCATGTAGATTCTGAGGACAGCACATAAAGATTTAGTAACACTGGTCACATTCCTTTGTTGGGTGACTCAGAAATCTGTCATTTTTGATTGGGCCCAGAGGATTCTGCATTACTTTCAGGCTGCCATGCAAGCATCCCTGCAACTCTGTCTATATGGCCAGGTGGATTCCATGATGCTGGAGGTATCCATCTTAGAAAAGGGTATCATATGGAATCTCTAGCATAGAAGATGTATGAAGCAGAGAACTATTAGCCATCAGAAAAGCAGCTTCTGGCATTTACTGGACCCTAATAGAGACTGAGATGTTAGTGTCTATTAAGGGCCAGGACTACAACTGGTGCTACTCATCATGAGCTGGAAATTATCAACCTATCAAGTAATAAAGTTGTACAGACACAACAGAATTCCCACATATAATGAAAAGGATACATTTAAGATTAGGCTTGAAGCAGATCAAAGACAACAAATAATTTACAAAAGAGCTGGACCAGACTCCAGGTTACCTAATTCTTTTATTCCAACAAATCTACCTCAGCTCACATTTATAACATGGTAGGGAATTCCCTATTCCCAGGTGTGGATATAACATGGTCCAAATTCATGGAAAGGTAAGTTGCTGTAAGCCAATACATTTATGTTAGTCAAAAACAGACTATCACAGGAATGACCTCCAAAGACAATATGAAAGGAAATCTTTCTAACGGGCAGAAGAGATGCCCTAGGTCATCAGTTTGATGTAAAAGAAGAGGCCTGAAAGAAGCAGATTAATAAATTCCCAGGCAGAGGCAAATGACCTTGTTTGTTGGTCAAGAACCTAGAAAAAGCAAGACAGAGATTTGAGGAAAAGCATGTAAATTGTTCGATAAGAAAGTAAACAAAATACAGGGATCTTTGTGTCTCATGGCACTGCCCACTAAGAATATTTATCACTGAGAAAGTAAACAGACAACTAGCCAGATAGAAAGACATACAATGGTGGTTAGCTACCCTCAGACTCAGTCACCACAGTGTTTGCATAATAATCCCATGAATGGAGTTCCCAGAATGAGAGAGAGGGAGGCTATGTATCTGACTTTCACCCTGGGCTCCTTCCCCACTAAGACAAACCTAGCTACTGCTGCTACAGAATGTTTGACCTATCAGCAGCTTAGACTGATGCTGACCCCTGGATATCATATTAGTTATCAATTTATTATCTCGAAGCTCCTAATTCACCCTTCTTTAACCTGCTCTGTCAAACTGGAACTTAATTCTATTGTTTCTCCTTTGCCAGCTAATACAACGTTTAGCTTTGTCAATAGGAGGTGCTGGAGTCACTGCAATACCATAAAAAGAGAGGGACTTCTCTCCTTGGTACTGGTGTACTTTTATTTTCTTATGATGCAGCTGCCAAGAAGTCAGTGTGCCAGAAGCCTGGTGGTAAACACTCTGCAGTAGTTTCTTGGCAACCTCACAGCCCTTTCCTACCCAACCGTTCAAGACCATACCCTCTGGCAAATTTCTTCTTCACTGTACCTCATATGTATACGGAAGCCACACTTTCTCTAATGAAGTTTGAGTCTTAGCCTGGGGGATACTATCGCTCCTAAGTTCCTAGTTCCCTCTTTGTTCACTCTCCCAGCCCTACATATAGTAGCAAGTCCTCTTTTACTCTTTTTAGTAGTTAATAATGCTTTACATTAAATTTTCCTTATTTAAATTACTAGTATGGTTTCTGTGTCCTGACTGGTTCCTGATTAATACACATGCAATCCCTCAGAGAAACTAAAGGAATATTTTTTGGCTAGTTGACTATGTTATTTCCCTTTCATGATGGAAGAACACTGATTCATCCTTACTGGGACTCTTACATTTTCCAGGTTAAGTTTTGTGTTTCCTCTTTTCCTTGCCTTGGACCATAACACTAACGAAAAATTTCACAGAACAGGTTAAACAAGGAAGACTTAACTGAAGACTATTGCAATAGGTGAAAGTGTATGAACTCAACTCCACTGAAACAAAAAGCAGGAGAGTTTTTAAGTGCTGGGATGAGCTAGTGGAAAAACACGAGAGGGTCTTATAGGGGAGGCTGCTCAATGTTTAGCTTATGGAAGTTAGGCTCCTACTGTCCCACAGACTGGAAGAGAGAGGCACTATCTTCCTTGATGTTTACATTTCAAAAGGATGGCTCCCAGGACCTTGAGAAAGACAGTCTTGGGTTGTAAAACAGGCAAGAGGCTGGAGAAAATTTATATCTCAAAGAAGCAAAGTACTTAAAATGACAAGTTTTCTAAAGTAAATGTTCTAAGAAAAGGGAGGTTGGGGGTTATAGTTAGAAAGAAACTTGTCCAAAGTTTAATCAATCTGAGATCAATGTTAAGGCTCTCCTGGTAGAGCTCAGAGTGCCTGATTTGTAGATCAGTAGATCCCATATAATATGACCCTGGATCAAAAAACAAAAAATGAGGTGAACAATGAACATATAAGTATGGGATCCTCCAGTCCTAAATACACCTCATTGCTAGAAGACACCAGCCTAATATTATGTTAATATGACCTCTTAAATACATAGCTGAGATACTAGCTTGGGGATGATGCTATTCATGGTTGAGTACTATCCTTCGAGGCATGAAATATAGTTGAACCAATTTATATGATGTTATAGCCCTAATAGAATAAATAAATCTAAGAAACAGGTGGTAAAACAGTGGTCCTTCTCACTACACTTCCAGGTGCTCACATAGGGAATTTGTACTTCCTGTGCTTGTAACTTTAAGCTCTGCTGGACCGGAGGTCCTGGTTCCCAGAGAGCACTCTTATAACAAGTAACACAGTAAATGTTCCAAAAAACCTAAATGCAGGATTGCTGCCTGATCATTTTGGACTTCCAAACATAACGGAAAAAACAAACAAGAAAGCAAAACAAACGAGCAAAATGTTACTATGCCAGCAGGAATAACAGAATCTGATTATCATGAAGAGATAAGATTGCTGCCACATGATGGAGGTAGGGAGAGTTATATCCAGAATTCAAGATACTCACCTGGGAGTCTCCTGGGGCTTTGCTTTCATGCTGAGAGATATTCATTAATGGTTAATTACAGCAAGTATGGCCTTATAAAGGCATGTTATTCAGAGGCACAGAACCCTGAGGGATGAAGGTCTATGTTCAACTGTTGAGCAAGAAACAGACCAGTGAAAAGCCTGGCTGAGAGCAAAGAGGATGTAGAGTAAGTGTTGAGGAGGGGGAGGGCAGGAGTTTGTCCCACTTCTTCTATTATGTTTTTAAAATAAAACTGTGGCTGGCCATCACATGAAAAAGCAGTGATAATATTGAAATATTGAATGAATTTAACATGGAACAGGGGGGATCTGGCCAGGGCAAAGAGTAGACTGTTGCAGATGCTCTGGGTGGCCCACCCAAATCCCTTCAAGCCTTATTTTAAGTGCCTACTAATTGATTTCCAACTGCCATCATTAGTATCTCATTGCCCAAGGGCTTATCTGGGACCTTTTCTGCCCTTGCACACAGCAGGCAGGATATGACAGAAAAATAATACTTTCAGGATTAGGGTTTAACCATTGGCTCTGAGAGTTAATTTTAAAATACCCCAGCTCCCATGATCCTAAAAGAAACATCTCTGAACCCTATAATCTACAATGTTTCCCAGACTTCTAGTTGCCTATGATAGCAACTTGCTTGGTTGAATCCTTGTCTCAAAGTCTGCCCGTGGGAAAATCTAAATTAAAACAGACAGACTTTGAGATTAAACTGACTGGGTTTCTAAATTTTGTTTGGAAACATCTCTTTGTAATACCTTTTCCCCTCTTCTCTTCCTTCTTCTTGTTTTCTCCCTCCTTCATTTTACAAACCAAACTTATGTTAGAACATAATTCATTTTTGCAACGTCATAGTGATAAATTCTTCGTAACATTAGCTAGAGAATTTTTAATTTGTCACTTAGCCTCTAATAACTTCAGTTTCCTCATCTGTAAAATAGTATAGTAATATTTATTTTACAAAACATTTATCAGTAATAAAGTATCTGGTTCAGTTCTATATCTGGCATATACTGGACTCTCTCTTTAAATAATCTGCATTTCTTTGACGTTACATATTTCTTTAATGAATAACAGCCTTAAAAAAGGTATTTTATACTTATACCTGAATAATAGATAGAATTAACATTAATTGTATAGTTTTATATGATAATTTACACAGCACATGCAAAAAAGTAGTTGGCATTAGGATATATTCAATTAAATATATTAAATGTTCCTCCTGGCAGTGCTATTTATAATAACACCAAACTTAAACCACCCAAAGTTTCATGACTAATAGAATGGATATATAAATTGCAGAATAGTTATCTGATGGAATACTACGCAGCAATAAAAATTAACAATGTACAACTATTAGGAACAATATGCATTATTCCCACAAATATAACCTTGAGTGAAAGAAGCCAGTCAAACACAAAAAAATTACATGCTCTACTTTTTGTTCTATTAACATAAAATACAAAAAGAGGCAAAATAATCTATGCTACAGTCAGGACAGTAATTAGTTTGGGAGACAGGTAGAGATAGATAGGAAGAGGATATAAGGAGGGCTCTTGGTGTGCTGACAATATTCTGTTTTTTTGATCTGGGTATTGGTTACACAGAGGTGTTCAGTTTGTGAAAATTCAATAAGTTTCACAGTTATAATATGTGTACTTGCGTGTGTGTATGTGTGTGTTAATAAGAAGTAAAACTAGATGAGGTTAAAAATCAGAATACTGTTCTAGAAGTTATCTGGCACAACAAGGTTTTATAAACAGTAGAGTTCATTATTTAAATACATCAAAATATTTCCTTTGACATTCATCATGATTTCAGCTGAAACACTTTATTACTGCCAGTTAATTGATTCCTACTGTATCATCATTTCTTGTGTAGTTCTGTGGTATTTGAAACTCCAACATATAATATGCATCAGAATACTTTTTAAACTCAGTTAAAATTCATGACAGGCTTGACAGATTCAGATTCAAAACATTAAATGTATCCTTCAAACTAATTTTCTTGATATTACTTTGAAATGATTTAAAATTGGCTTTCAACTTTTTAATTTCATTACATAAATCATAAGAGACAGACAATATTTCTTGGATATTTACATTCTCATTATTATCCTCTTATCTCCTTCTTTGTTCTTTTGACTGTTTCTCTTAAAGTTCAGGACAAAAATTTCTTATCTTCATACCTTAACATCAGATGATAAACTTTATTTTATTTAATATTCTGACTTGTTAGAGATTTGAATGACTGAAATGATGGGGAGAGGTGCAATAGTAGACAATGAAAAATGACTCTTTCCATGTTAATATCAAGGTCATGTAGATATTATGAAATTTGGTTTACCAAAGTTTACCTTATCTTTACCAAAAATGTAAAATACATTTATGTTTATAAAATCTATTTTGATTAACTGATCTCTCACTCAACATTTATAGAGAAACTACTTTATTACAAGCAATAATTGGACCCTGAACTCAAACTGGGACTGATATAGAGCAAAAATTATACTATGTTTCAGTTGTCTTACTACAGGTGCTAACTAGAGGCTTGAAGTGTTTCTAGACTAGCACTAGTGAAGCTTTCTGGGTTAGTAAGTGACAGTTATTTTATCATACAGTACTTTATTTTGATAGTTTAGCCAAATTTGCAGTTAAAAGTTATTTTCTACTCTGCCATTCATTCACTCATCTACTCATTCATTCATTTCTTTAGCTCCAGGTTTTCTTCTCCATCCAAGGTCAGCTCCTAAAGCATTCCATTTGCATAAGGCCACAGGTAAATTTATGCCACTTTCTTTACCTAATAAATCTGCCAACACAAGATCCAAAATTTATTTCCTCCATCAATTTAACAAAGATGACCTCTCTGTGGTCTTAAATGACATGCCAGGCACTGGACAAAGATCAAGGCAAAACAAACAAGAAAACACTTTCCAAACAAAGTGATAAGAGCTAAAAATGAGCTCTTGAAGGGACGAATAAATGCTGGGTGGCAGAGTAGAGGGGATGGTAGAGTTAGGGAAAGAGATCTGGGAAATTTTCACTGAAGTGATAAACTTGTTGGAACAGGACTTCCTCTCCAGGTAGTAATGTCCTCTCTGGGAATAGTCAGTGTAATATAAAGATGTGTAGTGTGAGCTTTATATGCCACTTGGCCCTTTATGCCCAAAGGGATGGACTATGCTTTGCATCAGAGGCTGCCTGAAATCCTTTATATCCCATTAAATCAATTTGTCACTCTGGGAACCCAGTCACCATGTTATTAGGAAGCACCGACCACATGAAGAGACCAGTGATTGATAGATATTCTGGTCAATAGTTTCAATTAAGATCTCAGCTAACAGCCAGTATCACTACCAGATACATGAGCAATCAAGTCTTCAAGATGATTTCAGAACCCAGACTTCTAGTTGTCCCAGGAGCTAGTCACCTAATAGAACAAGGATGAGCTCTCTCCACTGAGCCCTGGAGCCCTGCCCAAACTGCAGATGGATGAGTATAAAAAATATTTTTGTTGTGTTAAGCTACTAATTTAGGGGTTGATTTTTTAATCTGGACATGATGACTAGAAAGATCAACACAACTGTGTAAGGCAAAGTAACTCTGAAATGAAACTATGAAATATCTCTTGAAAGAGCTCCCAGATTAGTAAAGCAGCATAAGATGAGCACATAAGTCTCTACAGTATACAGAATATGTTTTTAAAGTGTGTTATCATAACGTCATAATGGTCATGAAGGTTGTTAGGTTGGGACAGGACGTGTACCAATTTTGGAGTCACGAACTAGTTCATGCAAGAGGTAGCTTTTCAGATGTGCTCTATATCACTTATTTCCAGGAAAATTATGTGTTTTTATTCTTATACAAAATTCATACTTTGAAGATGATTTAATTTATTTAGGACGACCGTATAGGTCTGACAAAAGTAGTTTTAAAAAAATGTTCCCATTTTCAGTCAATACTCTGTCTAAAGATAAGTGTGGGATGAGAGTCCCTCCATATGGGTTCTATAGTAAAATCTGCAGAGCATGCAAAGGGATAAGTAAGATATATTTGCTTCATATCTTTCACCAGGGCCTAGGAGATACTTGGGGTACCTGAAAGATGTAAGGTATACTTGAGGATTTAACCCACATGTACAAAATATCCTCTATCAGAGCGATTTGTGATCTGAGTAGTTAAGGAAAGGTAGATCTCAAAACTGCTGAGAATTAGAAATAGAAAGATTTTATTCTTCTCTTTTCAACGCTCCCGTTAAGTGCTTCTCACCTGCTAGTGAATATCCCAGAATTACCTTCTCACTATCCAAACAGAGTCATTATCTTGAATAGCCTCACATTACTAAGATGTTTTAATTCACTTCTAGAATTTTCCAAGCAGTGAAGTGGTCTTAAGGCTAAGTCCGAACACAAACTGTAAGAGCTCCAGAATTTAGGTACTTCTCAAAATAAACCCAATCCCAAACCCGAGATCTATAGACTGTATAATGTCTTTTAGGCCAAACTTATCCTAAAGAACTTTTTGCAAGGTTGAAATTCATCAGATAATTGTTCATTTTTCAACAGTGAATAAAAACAGAATTGAACTAGCTAGTGAATAATCTTAAATACTCTAATATTCAGGTATAACTAAGCTATATGACTGCTAGGTTTCTCGTTCAATGACTTCGTCCTCTGCCTCGCATTCTAAAGGCAAAACACTAAGAAATCCATTAACTAAATTTGTTCTATCATGATGATTTATTGACACTTTAGCACTTTGGCTCAATCACACTAAAACATATTAGTTTCTCCTTCATTATGAAAGCTAAAACCGATGAATTAGTCCAGAGTCTCATTCAGTATAGACTTGCCTAAAGCCCTACATTAATTAACAGCTGTACTAAAATACTGTAAACAATTCTGCCCTCTGAGTGGTGAGTTACTGCAAGGAAGAATGTTATAGTTCATCAAAAATTAAGAGCATACATGTGAATATTTGCCATATTTGTGATTAAAATAATAAAAAAATAATTATAATGCTCAATGGTTCTCAAGTGAAGCATTGTGTTTCTCCCAAGGGTACATTTGGCAAAATCTGGAGACATTTATGTTGTGCCAGCTGGATGGCATTTGGTAGGTAGTCAGGAACCCTGCTAATATCCTACAATATAAGGATAGTCCCACAGTAAATAATTATCTGGTCCAAAATGTCAAGGTCAGAAGACTCTGCTAACAACCTACTGAATGGCAAAAGATATTTGCAAATTATATATCCGATAAGGGGTTATGATCAAAAATATACAAAGAACTCATACAACTCAATATCAAAAAATAAGCAATTTGATTAAAAACTGGGCAGAGGAAGTAAATAGATATTTTTCCAAAAAACACATACAGATGGCCACAGACACATGGAAAGTTGTTCAACACTAATTATCAGGGAAATGCAAATCAAAATTATAATGAGACACCACCTCATACCTGTCAGAATGTCTATAATTAAAAGGACAACAAATAACAAGTGTTGGTGAAGTAATGGAGAAAAAAGAATCCTGTGCACTGTTGGCTGGAATGTAAATTGGTGCAGCCACAATGGAAAACAGTACGAAAGTTCCTCAAAAAATTAAAAATAGAACTACCATAAGATCCAGCAAACTCCATTCCTGGGTATTTATCTGAAGAAAACAAAAACACTAATTTGAAGAGATATTCACATCTTTGTTCATCACAGCATTATTTACAATAGCCAAGATATGAAAGCAACCTAAGTGCCCATTGATAGATGAATGGATAAAGAAAATGTGGTATATATATATATAAATAAATATATGCAATTGAATATTACTCAGTCATAAAAAAGAATGAAATCTTGCCATTTGCAACAACATGGATGAATCTAGGTAGTATTATACTAAGGGAAATGAGTCAGACAGAGGAAGACAAATACTGTATGATTTCACTTATGTGTGGAATCTAAAAAAACAAAACAAACAAATGAAACAAAACAGAAACTGATTCAAAAATACAGAGGACAAACTGGTGGTCACCAGAGAGGAAAGGGATACAAAAACAAATGAAATAGGGGAAGGGGATTAAGAGGTATAAATTTCTATTCATACAATAAATAGGTCATGGGGGTATAATGTATGGCATAGAGAATATAGTCAACAATATGATAATAACAACTATGTATGGTGACAGATAGTTATTAAACTTATCATGGAGGTCATTTCATAATGTATATAAATGTCAAACCACTATGTTGTACACCTGAAACCGATATTGTACTATACTTCAATTATAAAAAGAAAAATAAAAACTCTGCTATATACTATATACCTGTTGAAAATACCTTTTTTTTCATTTAGTTTGTAAACATCCAAGTAAGAGTTAATATATTTACTCTTCATACTTCTCATTTTTAGATATAATATTTTAATTTTTATTTAAAAATGCTTAAATTAATTATTGTGAATAAAGATGTTTCTTAAAACAAAAATAAAATTATTGACCCACTGAAGTTCAAGAAAAGAATTTGAAAAAATCAGTAATTTAGGTGAATAGAGATGAGTGCTATTTATGTCTGAAGCTTTCTTAAATGAGTATCCAGGCATAAAACTAACTGATGGGATACTGAAAAGATTAATTTGATATGCTTTGTAAAGTGGTTTGAGCTTAACTCCTCTCGAGTGTATAGGGGAACCTACCCAAATAAGGAGGAATGAAGGTGATGATCTTAGCTGCATAATCTAGTTACCACTATTCCTTAGAGGTAGAGATTCTTGCTTAGGTGAAATCATGTACCTGGCTTCCCCTTCCACCATTTCAGCCAGTAAATTAAGAATCTTCCTGAAGGATCAATCTAAAAACTTGATAAAAATGAAAAAAACAAAAAAAAGAGAGAGAGAGAAGAAAGAAAGGAAGGAAGGAGGGAGGGAGGGAAGGAAAGGGAGTGAAATAAGAAGCTTAAAATGTTAATATTTAAAATAGTCTCTGTCTGGAGATATCTCTTTCTAAGTGATGGTATTTCAGAACTCTGCATTATGGCAGTGATTTTCTTTTTATTCTGCACTTGCTTCTCTCTCTATGACTTAAATGAACTAACTTTGAAGACAGATGTGTCTTTTGTATAAAAGCCTAGAAAATGGATTGGAAGAGAAAATTATAAATAAATTGCTACTTTTAAAAAGACAGTTACCTCTTCACAATAATACAAAATGGCTCTTTTTTAGTTCTAAACATTTTGAATTCTGAGAAAGCCCATTTTATAATTTCAGGTGCACCATATGGCTTTATGTTTTAAATGCAGTTTAAACAGAATTGATAAATCCCACATAATTATTCCATTAACCTCTGTAAACATTTTCACCTTCTCCTGCAACTTGGTAGCTGAATGAAAACAGACCCAGGGACCTCATCTACTTGTTATACCTGTCTCATTTACAAGCCAATTAATTTACATTTTCAGCATTCCAATTACAGGACTCCATTAATGCCACAAATAATCTGTAGTGAATAGCTTTCTAAGTTCAAACTATTCTGAAACTCTAGAATTCTAAGTTTTCTGTCATTTGATAGAAACCAAAAAAAGTACATGTTAATAAGACATGTGACATAAACCTAAATATATACTATTATGTATTTTTAGTCCAAATGAAACAATTTATTTCATCAGAAATTGTACAATTAGTATTCTAACTTAGGGTCCGCAAAAAACCGATATTCAAATGTACCAGTGTCTAGAACAATGCCATTACTCATAACAGCAGCTCAACATAGTGTGATATTCTGATGGGGCAGATTGCTGTCTGTTCTCAAAGCCATATTCCTCTTCTTCCTGGGCACATGGCTGGACAGGTGAGTGCGGCCATGTAATGGAGGTCTAGCTAATGGAATGTGAGCAAAAGAGAAAGGTATATTTCCCAGCCTGGCCAATGAAAACTTCCCCAGGAATGATCTGCCTGGTTTGTTTCCCTTCTAGTTGCCTGGAATGGAGATGATTCCAGGGTGACACAGATACTTGAATTTCTGCCTGAGGAAGAACTAGCTGGCTAAGAGCACCTACTTTGGTCTATTACATGATAGAGGAATGAAACTTCAGAATGCAAGTCCTCAAACATGAGGGTTTATCTGCTTTTATTTGTAAACACATCCAATGTTACATTAGCACCTTTATAAGTTTTCTCTGATATATGGAATCACAGAAATAAGCTGCTTGGGACATGTGTGCATGTGTGTGCACACACATATATTGAAGCATATATATATACATATATATGTTTTGCTAACTTTCTTCAACAAATATTCTTTTTAATGGCATTCATTATTGTCCACTGTAAAATGATTAAGAAATTTAAATTCAAGGTAAGAATTAAAAGACCTTTTCATCTTGTTGCTCTCCTTTTACTCTGAATTCCTGAATACTCTTATTCACATAAATCTTGGACCGACATAGGAAGCAAAGCTTCCTGTTTAATCATTACACTGTTTTGGCCTCTCTACTCTGCTTTTCCTTTATTCCTAATGAATCAACTTGTAGCAATTCCACTTAGCTACACTTTTTATTCCAACTTTATCTTTTCTTCCCTTGAGTTTTCTGCCACTAGTATTCAGGTATCATAAAATTTTTACCTCAAAAGTACTAAGCATTTGACCTATCCTAAATTTTACATAAACCTGGACTATGTTCATTTTGAATGCTCTCTTTTGATTAGATCAATAGGCAATTTTTTTCAGTGATTACTCAGCTGATATTCACTTTTATAAAAAGCACTTTTTTTTTATGTCAAGCACTTGAACTGAACAAAATGATTGTGTCTTTATTGTCTCAGAACTCTTAACTCAAGTAGTGTATATAAAAATATAGGTAAGAATTTCAAGATTATATGCATCTGGTGACATTTCTTTTCATCATGCGAACATTTCTGCATGTTCTTTTGTACTATGATAGCTTTTACAAGGTAGACCATAATATTGGCCTTTTACTTCACTGAGAGGCTTACCATGTTCACAAAAGGCTGACAGCTCTACTCCAACTGGTGAGATTTTAGAGGAGAGGGTGACAGTGTGGCTAAGCCAGGCTTCACAATGGGTTGTCTTTGCTGTGTTAACACGAAAAGTCAGAAAGCGAAAGGAAGATTGAAGAGAGTCCCAGATGAAAAGGAAATAAAGACCTAAGGACCTGTCACATAACACCTATTTTGCTGAGTAAAAGTAGCTAAGATATAATAAAGAACAATGGCTTTGAAGTCAGAAAGACCTACATTCACATATTTTAACTTCTCTCAGTTTCAGTGTCTTCATCTGAGGGAAAAAAAAAAGGAGACAAAAGTATCTATATAATAGGATCATTATGAAGACTAAGTGAAAAATACATGTAAACAGTCCAACACTGCATCTGTCACTCAGAAGTACTAATATTTATTGAACACTCTTATGTGCCAAGCAGTGTTCTAGGCACACAGACAAAAATCCTTGTCCCATGGGACATACTCTCTAGTGAGAGAAACTGAGGATAAAAAAGATAAATATGTGAGACGCGTAGTACATTAGAGACTGAAAAGAATAGGAGATTGTGAAAAGGAAAGAGAAAATTATAGAAGAGGGATAGAAAGGGTTACATTTGGAATAATAGGATGGACCGAAGAACAGGACAATCTCATGAAAAGGTGACACTGCACTAAAGGGAGGTATCTAGCTGTGCGGATGCTTGAAGACAAGCATTCTAAAGAGACGAAAGAGAAAATACAAAAACATTAAGGCAACATCATGCCTGACCTATTCCTAGAACAGCAAGGAAACCTTGACTTAAGCAGAGGGAGCGAGGGTGGAAGTGGGAAATGGAGGTCAGAAATATGTACAGCCTTGTAGGTGTCTGTCAGGACTTTACTTTTACTCTGATGGAGATGACATGCCTGAAGGACATTGAGCAGAAAAGTGACATGATCTGACATACTGTTTAATAGGATCACTCAGGCTGCTGTTTTGAGAATAGATAGAGACAAGTAGAGAAGTAGGTAGACAAGTTTAAAAGCTTTTTATTAATTCTGGTCAAAGATGAGGGTCAGTTGGCCTAGAATGGTAGTAATTGAGGATAAGTAGTAGCTAAATTTTGTATCTAACTTGAAGGCTGCATAGCCAGGAATCTCTGAGGGATTGGATATGGAGTGTGAGAGTCAAAAAGGGGTCAAAGATGACTCCAAGGTTTTTACATGAGCAACTGGAAGAATGCTCTTTTTTCTTCTCCTTTTTTTCCTCTTTGTCTGTCTCATATTTGGGAGCTCAATTGGTTGACAATAAATGATCCTTTATCTTCTAAAAACTGTACTTCCAACAAGTTTATAAATGAAGAGTCTGCTAATCAGTGACATAACCAGAGGACTCTATGTCAGAATTGGAGGGAAGATTTCAATCATGTCTTAAGACCAATAGTTTAGTAATATTCATACACATATTTTTAAGTCTTATAGAAATCAAATGATACAATATTGATAAAAGGGACTCTTCCTTTGTCTGCTCAAAAATCCATTTTATAATACTCTGCCTGTATTAGTTAAGGCTGTATTTTGTGTAGATTAAATTGTTAACATCATTTGTTGGCCTATTTCTTCTGAGATTAGGTTAAAATAGGTTGTGGTATTTTAGTGCAACAAAGGTTTATTTCTTGCTTATGAAAAGTCTAGTGAGAGTCATTCCATTTCCCTACCAGCCTGTGGTTCAGAGCTTCAAGTTCCAAACATCTAAAAACTACCTTTCAGGGACACCAAGGAAAAGAAGTGAGAGCTACAAAAGGTATATAGGCTTTTTAAAAATTTGGTCCTAAAATGGCACACTCACTTTCATTCACATTTCTTTGATGGCAACAATGAAGCCATCTTACTAAAAGAAGTCTAAGAAGTAAAGAGAAATATATGGAACATTTAAAAGACACCATTTTCTCTGCTTCTGGAAACTTACCTAGAATGTGTATCTTCTTGGTCTTCTCCCTGCCAAAAATCAAAGTACTTGATCTTACAGAGTTAGTATATAAATTTTTAACATTGCGGCTATGTAGATTGTGATGATATAAAAATGGAGCTATTGAAATTTGCTAGGAAAGCAAAACTTAAATGTTTTCACCACCCCCCTCCCCCAAAAAAAGGTAAATAAGTGAAGTGATGGATGTGTTAATTAATTCAATGAGGGAGAATCCTTTCACAATGCACATGTACATCAAATCATCATGTTGTATATTTTATTGGGTTGTCCAAAAAGTGTCTTTGGTTTTTAAGTAAAAGTAAAAGACACAGTTTTCATTTTCACCAAAAACTTTATTGAACAACATATTCACCCTTTTGTTCCACTACATTCTGCCATTTATCAGGCAACTTCATAATTCCATCTTCCCAAAACTTTTTATCTTTTTGAGTAAAGAACTCTTCCAGGTGCCTTTAACAGTCTTCCAGTGAACTGAAATATTTTCCATTAAGAGAATTTTGTAAAGACCGAAATAAATGGAAATCCAAAGGTGCAGTGTCTGGTGAATATGGCGGATGAATCAGAACTTCCCAGCCAAGCTGTAACACCTTTTGCTTGATCATCATAAAACATGTAGTCTTGCATTATCCTGATGGAAGATTATGAGTTTTCTGTTGACTAATTCTGGACGCTTTTCATCGAGTGCTGCTTTCATTTGGTCTTATTGGGAGCAGTAGTTGTTGGAATTAATTGTTTTGTTTTCCAGAAGGAAATCATGATAGAGGACTCCCTTCCCATCCCACCATATACATAACATCACCTTCTTTGGATGAAGACTGGCCTTTGGTGTGGTTGGTGGTGGTTCATTTCACTTGCCCCACGATCTCTTCCATTCCACATTGTTGTACAGTATCCACTTTTCATCGTCCATCACAATTTGTTTTAAAAATGGAACGTTTTCATTATATTTAAGTAGAGAACCTCATGCAGAAGTACTGTCAAGGAGGTTTTTTTCACTTAACTTATGTGGAACTCAAACATCAACGCGATTAACATAACCAAGCTGGTGCAAATGGTTTTCAATGCTTGATTGCATATTTTGAGTATGTCAGCTATCTCCCGCGTGTTATGATGTTGGTTATTCTCAATTAATGTCTTGGTTTGATGGCTATCAACTTCAACTGGTCTACCCGACCACGGAGAATTGTCCAGTGAGAAATCTCCAGCATGAAACTTTGCAAACCACTTTGGACACGTTCCATCAGTCACAGCACCTTCTCCATACACTGCACAAATCTTTTTTTGCGTTTCGGTTGCATTTTTACCTTTCTTGAAATAATAAAGCATAATATGACAAAAATGTTGCTTTTTTTCGTCCATCTTCAATATTAAGATGGCTACACAAAAATTCGCCAATTTTCATAAGCTTTTTAAATGCATGCTGATCGCTGATATGACAGCTGTCACATACAATCTAACAAAACTGTTTTGAATGAAGTTAAAGACAACTACGTGCTACTAGAGCCATCTTACAGGAAAAACTGAAGGAACATTTTGGCCAACCCAATAAATATGTTCCAATTTTATTTACCTTGCTCCTCCAAGGGCTCCCCTTCCTGTAGAAACTGGAAAGGAAGGATTTTAAACTTTTGACTTGACTGATTTTCTCCATTTTTAAAAAAATTCTTCATTTCATTTACTTCTATTCTAGTCTTTATTATTTCCTCCCTTATGCCTGCTTTAGGTTTAGTATGTTCTTCTTCTTTTTTTTATTTTCATAAAATTTAAAGTTTTATTATTGATTTGAGATCTTTCTTCTTTTTAAAAATAGGAGTTTACAGCTATAAACCTCTCTCTGAACACTGCTTTAGCTGCATTTGATAAGTTTTGGTATGTTTTGTCACTGTTTTCATTTATCTCAAAAGTATTTTCCAACTTCCCTTTTGATTTTTTTTTTCTTTCCCCACTGGATATTTAGAAGAGTGCTTTTAACTTCCGTAATTAAAAAAAAATAAGATTTCATTTTCATTGATTTAAATTTTATTCCATTATGGTAGGAAAATGTACTACATATGATTTCTATTATTTTAAAATTTATTAAGGTTTGTTTTTTAACCTAATATCTGGTCAATAATGCACAATGGACCATATACAATTAAGAAGAATGTGTATTGTGCTCTTTTTGGATGAAGTGTTCTATAGATATCTACTAAGTCTATTTCGTTTATTTATGTCCTCTATTTCCTTATTAATCTTTTTTTAACATCTTTATTGGAGTATAATTGCTTTACAATGGTGTGTTAGTTTCTACTTTATAACAAAGCGAATCAGTTATACATATACATATATCCCCATATCTCTTCCCTCTTGCTTCTCCCTCCCCCCCACCCTCCCTAACCCACATGGAGGTTCCTTAAAAAACTAAAAATAAAACTACCATACGACCTTATTAATCTTATGCTTTATTGCTCTATACATTCTTAAAAGTGGAGTATTGAAGTCTCCAAGTATATGACAGAATTATCTATTTCTCTCTTCAATTCTGTCCCTTTCTGCTTCATATATTTTGGAGTTCTTTTGTTAGGTGCATATAATTTTATAATTGTTATGTTCCCAAGATGCATTAATCCTTTTTCCTTTTTTACTCTAGTGACAATCTGTCTTAAATTCAATTTTTGTGTGATATTAGTGTAGCCAGTCCAAATCTCTTTTGGGTACTTTATGAATGGTATATCTTTTTTCATCCTTTTACTTCAAATCTATTTGCATCTTTGAGACTAAACTTTTTCTCACATTGCTTTTTATCTATTCTTCCAATCTCTGTCTCTTGATTGAAGTGTTTAATTCATTCACTTTATGTACGCCAAGTTGCTATGTGTTTTTTAATATATTTTATGTCTTTTTTTTTTTTTTTTTTTTTGCGGTACGCGGGCGTCTCACTGTTGCAGCCTCTCCCACTGTGGAGCATAGGCTCCGGACGCGCAGGCTCAGCGGCCATGGCTCACAGGCCCAGCCGCTCGGCGGCACGTGGGATCCTCCCGGACCGGGGCACGAACGCGCGTCCCCTGCATCGGCAGGCGGACTCTCAACCACTGCGCCACCAGGGAAGCCCTATGTCTTTTTTGTCTCCATTCCCTACTAATAGGAATGTCTCTATTTCTCTATTACTTCCTTCTCTTGTTTTAAATAGATATTTTCTAGTACACCATTCTTATTCTCTTGTTTTCTTTACTTTTAATTTTTGGATTATTTCCTAGTGGTTATCTTGGGAATTACATTTTGCATCTTAACTTACAACAATCTTGTCTGTATTAAATCCAACTTAATTTTAATAGCATACAAACTTTTTCTTCTGTTAGCTCTATAACTTTCTCCCTTCCATGTGTTATTTCAGTACAAATTGTATCTTTATACATTATAAGCCCATCTCTAAACGAAATTTAAATACGTAATTATTTACAGTAAAGTGGATTTCAGGAAATATTTTGACCTCTAAGGCCACCACAAAGAATGTAATGAACTCTCAGAAACTAATAAGGTTCTACTCTAATCTGTCCCAAAGAAGACAACAGTTCGACTTCATATACATTAAGTTTCACTATTTATCCTAAAAGTGGAGTTCAGTGTCAAGCTCACATACATTATTATCAAGTGTCCAGAAAATTCCACAGGATGTTAGGGGCAAGGAAATGTTAAATTGAAGTCATATAATACAATTTCCAAACCTTGACCTATTCGTGCAAAGGTAATAAGGCACTTTAAGGTAAGATAACCACAGATGTTCAGAGGCTTCTCTATACTGTTCTTAATCCTTCAGGTTATGTGTTTGATGGCACAAAAGACCTCACTCAGGTTCAGTGATTTGTTAGAGGTACTCACAGAGCTCAGGAAATCTATTATGCACAGTTACAGTTTATTACAGCAAAAATGGAAAAGACTCATAGGGCAGTTCCAGGAGACACTAGGCACAAGCTTCCAATTTTTCTCTCACAGGGGAGTCATGTGTATAACACTTATTTCTCCAAGCAACAGTATGTGACAATATGCACAGAGCATTGCCAGCCAGGACAGTTCACCTGAGCCTTGGTGTGGACCATCACAAAAGCATGGCTTACCTTAGTCTCCACCCCCCCTAAAATCCCAAGCTGATTCTCAGTGGCTCAGGGCCCCCACCATAAATCACAACATTAGCATGGACTGTCTGGTGTGGCCCAAGGCCCCCAGGTGAACAGTGACACTCTCATCAGAGAGGATATTCTAAGGGCTTAGAGGTTACCTCCAGAAGCAGAGCAAAGGCTCTTTCTTTGGAATGTGCAGAGTGTGAACAATCCAGACTTCCTGAGTTAATCTTTTACTGCATAGGATCCCTGTATGGGAAGCCATGGGACAGATCTGAGTCTCATGTAAAAGACCCACACTTCTAGGAGAGCCTGAGGTCTCAAACATAAGCCAGAAGAAAGATTTATTATCACTCTAGGACAAAAATGTGGCACTAGGTTTTCATAGTCAAGAAAAAGCATTATTTCCCTAGGTGATTCTTTCCCTGCAACTAAACAGCCTTGTGGTGAACTCCATAAGCCATGTATACAATAAATGTTTCCACATATTACTCACTGGGTATCTGGAAATAAAAACAACACAATATCTACCCTCAAGGAAATCATAGTCAGGTATAGAGAAAGCCAATAAAAAGTGTTTAAATATGGCAAAATATGCTGTGAAAAGCATAAGCATAGGACATAATGAGAACAAAGAGGGGATCCCTAACTCAGCTAGAGCAGGCAGAAATCACTGCTCATAAGAAGTGACATTAAATATGAATGTTAAAGGATGAATAGGAGAAAGAGAGAAGAAAAACACATTATTGTAAGAAATCAGCCCCTCTACATTCATGAAGTTATGAGATAAAATGAAGTGCTTGGGGAAAGCTTTGAGAAAGTTAATTTGGATGAGCTAAGGAGTTTGGGACGACATAAAGCATGATGACCATGGAAACATGTGGAAGAGTCAAGACCATATAATATCCAAGGCTGGTCCACTCTCTGACATACTAAACATTTTAGCTGTTTCATTTCCTCACAAACAAAAGTGCAAATTCAAATAAGTAGCAATAATGAAGCTTTGAGTGAATATTAATTAAATATTCTAAAGTTACTTAAGTATAGTCTTTTACCTTGTTTCTTAATATGATATATGACTCTTCTTTATTCTAGAGTATTGCATTTTCTATTTGTATACATTTAAACAAACAAATATAAGAAAGCCCCAGTAAGTATTAGTATCTACCAATAAAAAGTATCTACCAAAGTATCTACCAATAAAAACTTCAAAAGTATGATGGGATTCCTAAGATGGCTTTGTAGATATTCAGCAGCTATGATATTTGATATAGTATGTCTTTGGTTTAATATCCCTTTTCTCTTTTAAGACACTCAGAAGTACACTATAATAATGGATTCTTCTAAGTTTGCATAACTTGAGGAATGCTGACAACCAGCTTGGTACGATTAAAAAGGGACAGAGCAAGGGAAGCATTTTCCCTGGGTGATGAAACTGGAGTGTAGGGGACAAGCCCCCTAGAATTACTTCTCCATCATATGTTCTCAGGTTCTGCTCTTTGAAGCCTGCTTCCTATTTCTATTCCTCCTTCATGTATTTGAACCCATTATAGTTAAAATCCTAATAAAAACACAGAGTAAGTAAAGAGACATCTCTGAATCTGACCACACAAAAGACTGAAGCGTTTTTTAATGTGTTTCTTTACACACACAAAAAGAAGTTAAATAATAGCTACTGCAAGATTATGTTCTTCCCAAAACGAAGCTGAAATGATTGTCAGAATGTATTTTGGAAATTTTTCTCTATGCCTCACCTTTAGGTAACAATTAGAACAAGTCAATTTGTTCCATATACTCCAATCCAATTCCTGCAATAGTTCTGGAAATATTTACACATGATGAAGAACACACTTTAACTAATATGGGTAATTCTCCTTATCAGTCTTTAAATGAATATGTGCTGTCAGCTGGATTCGGTGACTGTTCGTCGTTTGTGAAAGCCAGAGATGAATAATAGCCTGCTTGAAAGAATAGATTTATTCTCTGGCCTCCCTGGCAGAATAAAAATGTTAAAGGCTGAATGTTGAATTCATTGCTAAGAATTAATTCCCCTTGATAATGCATGTGTTGTGGGCATGTTGTGAGTGCAAATGGTCAGCGTTCATATTAGTCTGACGTATCAGCCTTGTAAGTGATGTTGGAGCTTGGCTCAAAACATCCACAATGTACACAGCTGACTGAGTAGGAGATGGAGGTCGTTAATGGAGATGGGAGCAATTCTTTAACAGTAGCCACCCAGGTGTAATTTATAGGGAAGGTAAATGGTTTTGAATGACTCTGTTTGATCCCATATCTGTCAAAAATTATTTCCTATCTGTCCTATAAATTCTACCTAACACTTGGAATAAGCAACAACAGATGATCTTTATAGGAAAGCAATAAATAGCATAGGATGTAATATAAAAAGTAATAGAATAAAGAAAAGGTTTAATGAAAACTTATCAAAGCTGTTTTTCAGTGACACGTGTGAAAGTATTTTGGAGTTATGTGACACTCTGAAACAAATTGTTAAGTTATTATGAATAAAATTGATAGAAGGAGCATCACTGCATTCCTCCCACATAACCAAATGTCTGTATTGTTTCTTCTATAATATAGTGAGATGTAGTTATACTAGAGAACAGGAATAGAACAGAACAGGTATAGCTATCTATAGTGTCTTTCAGGTATTAAAATCTTTAGTGAAGAAATTACCATCTAGAACAGGATTTGGACAACTGTGGCACACAGATCACTGTCCCCGGCCTTTTTGTTTTATAAATTGCTTCATTAGAACACAGCCACACTTGTTCATGTTAGGTTTTATCTGCGGCTGCTTTCACACTACAAAGGCAGAGTTGAGTAGTTGCAGCAGAGACTGCAAAACCTAAAATATTTACTACCTGGCCTTTTTCAGAAAATGTTTGTTGTGTTTGGTCCAGAACTTGTAGGTAGCATTGTAATGCACCCACCCATCATCCCTGCACCCACTGACAGCACAAGGACCTAGGAATTTGAAGCCCTAAACTGCAATGAAGCATCTTTAAACTAGAGATCTCTGTGGGGGGTCTCTCTAAGCTGAGATCATGCCATCCCCAGCATTATTGATTGCCTATGACAGTTCTGCCATCAGACAGGATGCCCAAATTAGAAAGACCCTCAGTCCTTGTGCTGTGGATTTATATGTTGTGGAGAAGACATCTATTCAACACACAATTACACAAATAAGTACTTATTCATTTTTAAAATAGCATTTTGAAATGGTCCAATGCACATAAGAGTTATAACTTTGCTGGGCTGGGGACAGTGACAGGGATGAGAATGATACCTGAAAGGTGAGTAGAAGATCAGATGGGAGTGTGTTCAACAGAAGGTCAGCGTGTATGAGACCCTGAGACAGATGAGTTTCATGACTTCAAAGAAGAAAGGCCACGTGATGTACAGTCAAAGAAGAGAAATGTATTAAGAAGCATGGCTAGATAGGTCTAAGAAATTATCTAAAAAAATACCCATTTATTGGGGCCCCCCAAAAATTCACCTCTAAGTTTTTACTGAAAAGCCTCACTATAATTATGGTATAGACTAGGAGAGGGCTCAGAGATCTTTGAAACTATGTGCCAAGAGAGAAAGAAATCAAGAAGTAACGACCACTCGCCTCTGAGGACACACATGATGACATCAAGAGAATTCTTATGGTGCAAAGGGAATGGGCTTTAAGTGACAGCTGATCGTTCTGATTCACTCTGTGCTCCTGTTGGTGATTCCTGGCAGAGGTCTCATTCCTCATGTAAAGTGACCAGAAGCCTTTTGGAGTCTGTGGAGCAGGGAGTGGCCCTAAAATTCCCCCATGGCCTTCTCAATAAAAACTGGAGACTAACTGCATAAAGAAGAATCTCCCTGCCTAGTCTACTTCCTAACTTCTAAGGAATATTCAAAAATAAAAATATTCACAATTTTGCCTTGAATCAAACTTTTTTTTAACATCCAATGATTTTCCTTTCTACCTGCCACAGATCAGCTGCCAGAGATAGTAACTTGCAATAAACAGTCCAATGGTTGAGTTCCTAAATACATTCCTGGCAACTTGTGAGGAGCAAGGGAATAAATAACTAAAGTGGTAATTCAAGCAACTTGTTTTTAATTGGTCTTAAATTTCTGTATAAGCAAAGTTATCTGCTGTACCTGGAGGAAAAGCTTCTAAAAGGTGGTAAGATTCTAATCTAATCAGCGAAATTATATTCCTTTGTCATTCTCCCTGAACCAGAGCCTTCCTTGGCTAGAATAGAGAGTTGGCCCTGGTTATCTCCTTCAAGTGGGCATGGTGGGTCTGCATGAAATTGAAGCTTCATAAAGAGATAGTATCTCCCTCCCTAAGGTATAAATGGATGATTTAAAAATAGAGAAAAACAAGCAAAATGAACACTAATGTAATAAAAGGGAAATAATAATTCATTCTGTTTGGCTGCATAAGGAATCAGATCAGGGTCTATTTTTTGCTCTTTGCAAACATATTTTCTACCCATCCTGTTTATTTATCCATCAACCTGCCTGAGCTTTCTCAGCAAACCCTCAATCAACATCTGATTTCTCACATGCATCTTCTCCTTCCCCAAACTCTGTCTCTCTCTCTCCTTTCCCTCTTCCTACTTCTCAAGCCATCTCCTCCTTCTACCCTCTTTTTAAAATTATAGATCCTATCATTTTTCTCCACTTATCCCATTTTTGTTGTATATCAAAGTGCAAAAACACAAACATATACAATGACTCAAATCATTCAATAACCTATCACTTGGTCTTTGAAAAAGGCACCTGTTCTTTAGCATAGAAATATGTCATTTTTTTATAATCTCAATTTTGAGATTGCATTTAAATCATAGGTGTACCTAAATTTTCTAAATATAATCTATATGTATTAGTTTCCTAGGGCTGCTGTAACAAATTACCACAAACTGAGTGACTTGAAATAACAGAAATGCATCACAGCTCTGGAAGATAGAAGTCCAAAATCAAGATGCCAGCAGTGTCAATATTTTCTCTGAAGGCTCTAGGGGATGATTCTCCCTTGTCTCTTTCTAGCTTCTCATGGCTGCTGGCAATCCTTGGCATTCCTTGGTTTGTATCAATAGATGCATCACTCCAATATCTACCTCTATCATCACATGGCCTTCTTTCTGTATGTCTTTATATCATCTTCGCCCTGGGCATGTGTATCTCTGTTTCTTCACATGACATACTCCTCTGTGTGTGTGTATCCAAATTTCCTCATCTTATAAAGATACCAGTTATTGGATTAGGGCCCACCTTAGCCTAGGATGAACTCATCTTAACTTGATTACATCTGTAAAGACCCAGTTCCCAAATACGGTCACATTCACAGATGCTAGAATTTCAACATATTTTGAGAGGGGACACAACCAAACCAAAACAATATAGATCATTACTTCTTTGAAATAGTTCTAATGTCTATTCTTATTTATTCTAGTTTTTAATCACTCAATACACTTATTAAATACCAGTAGATTTTGAACATCCTCATATCTTTCCCAAATATTCTTCTTGGAAATGTCAAACCTTATTCCCTCATTCTAGTATCTTGGGATGTAATGACTAAGTCAGTCTGTATCCCCATTGTAACTTTCATAAATGTATCAAATTTTGATCGTACCCTTTTTTCACATGTATTTGAAAGAAATTATTTTAAACTGAATAAATTATATCCTCACATTAGACTCTCATGATTTTGGCTCTTATTACACCTACTTCCAATCTGATGTTATTCAAGTATCCTTCATGATTCCTCCCACTTTTTACCTCCTTTGTTCTCCTTTTCCTCTTTTTGTGCTTTGTCCCCATTTTCCCAAGTAACATTGTAATTTAGATGTAAGCATAGCAATTTGTGAAAAGATTACATATCTAAATTTTTTGGCTTGCTCTGTCTGATAAAACAGTTGAGAAAGGAGAGCTGAATTGTGTTAGATTCTCTTTGTTTACAAGTTGTAAGAGAAAGTAGTCAGCAACAGAATAATTCTTGGAATGCTGCTCTAGGTGCACGAAAGGTAGTGCTTGGAATGTTAAATTCATGCATTTTAGGAGCTCTTGAGAGCTACCAGCAGCTGTCTGGAAAAAAAGATATTCTATGGTAGTTTCCAGGAAATGTTCCTGAATGCATGAAGGAGCAAAGAATTGTAGATATAGAAGGAACTGAAGGTCATGTTTTATGTCTGTGCTCCTGTCTGATGTGATAATGATTCATAGCTTCTGAAACCGGTTTCCCTGCTTGAGCAAAAAGGGAGGGGTAATATAGTAGCCAGCAAGGTCTGCTTCAGACTCTTTGTACATGTAAGTATATACACACTCACACGTAGACACACACACACACACACACACACACACACACCCCATTTAAATCTGTTGTTCTGGACCTAGGGAGCAGCAGAAGTGTCAGTATAAATATAAAATGATGAAAAATATATAAAGTATTTTTATGGAAGAAAAAGATACAAAAGTGAGTATTTTGGGTCT
Source organism: Hyperoodon ampullatus (assembly GCF_949752795.1). Taxonomy (NCBI): domain Eukaryota; kingdom Metazoa; phylum Chordata; class Mammalia; order Artiodactyla; family Ziphiidae; genus Hyperoodon; species Hyperoodon ampullatus. Next base: position 61,243,489 of record NC_136928.1, read on the forward strand.
CTATATGTGATATATTTTCTCTTATTTTTAATCCTCTGCTCTCTAGGCCCACTTGGAAAGGCACCCAATTTTACAAGTGGTAGTTGCAAATCCCACACTTTCTTTGTTTACAGTTGAGGCGATAGCTTGCTTCATCTCTTCTTTATTAATTGTTAGAGCTTTAACCAATGAGTCATTGGCCTAGAGGAACATCTTAAGTATCAGCCTCTAAAACCTGTACAACTGCCTCAGACACAGACCACGTGGAAGTCATGGGTTCGAGATGGCAGACTGCACACCACCACATCACAGAATGCCAGCCACATCTCTGGTCTGCTTCTTGGACTCAGTCTGGAGATCAAGGTCAGTTTGGCAATTCTTCAGCAAAGGCAGCAAGAGGAAGATGGACTGAAAATCTGCTCAGACCACCATATCACGCAATTAAATTTTTTTTCAGAATCATATCATATGTTCTTGTTTAAATAAGTGAATTTAATTAAGCATTTAAAATATCTATTTGTTAAAGTAACTGAAATTGGTCTTGTTACCTTAATTTCAGGGAAGCCCATAGAGAGGATCTGCAAATCCCCATAGTTGGAGAAAATGCCTAAAAGAAAAGACTTTTCCAATTGTACATTTTCTGTTAACTAAATTGATACTCATCAGGGGAAAAAGAGTGCTAAATCAAAGATATAAAACTTGTATAAGCAGGAGAACATGACTTAATGAGACAATGAATAAGAGACTTTGATGGGCTCTAAAAAGCATTAAGTCTCTTCTTAAGGATGATGAGTCTAAACAATGAACAATGAAGCCCTATTTCATGCTTCAGAGAATATAGTATGATCTCTGTATTCACAGGGAAAGGCAGGAATACTGTCACCACCATAGAAGGAAATTTATAATACTATTTGAGGAATCTCTTCTAAAGGCTTTGGAAGTAGACATGTCTAGGTGTGATACAGCTGCTGAAATTTCTTCTAGAAAATGATAAATTATAAATCAGTAAAAGGGCCTGATATGTCAAATTAGTAAGTGTTCTATCTTCTTAGAAGAATAAGTCAACCTCTTCTGACTTGTCAAAAAATATTCAAAACACTAATTTTTCTCCTGCTTCTTGTGAAAAGAATTAACATGTTAGTGTTAAGAATTCAAACTAATTTATTTAGTGCCTACTCTATACTAAACACATTGTGGGGATTTAAAGGCCACAAACCAAAGTTACTGCACTTGTCCCAAGAACATTACAATATAATAAGGAGACTTGCATTTAGATAAAGCAAGTCAGTTAAATACATTGTTTGCAGTAATGGAGTCCAGGACAGGAGGTAATGACAGCATAGTGGATGGAGCTCCCAGAGTTGGGCAAGGAAGAGTCTGGAGGGCTTCCCAGAGGAGTAGAGTAGAAGCACAGTGAGGGGTGGGGTGTTGAGAAGCAGCGAATAGAAATTCACAAGTAGTAGTATTATGCAAGTACATTTCTAAACACATGGGCAGAGAAAGGACATGGATGATGATTTTCTAGAACAAGTGGAAAATTGATTTTGAGGTCTAACATCAAATTTTGTTTAAAAATGAAATGAAATAAGACAAAATTCAAGCAAAACTGTTCAAAGAGAGAAACATAGACCCCCACATCTCTATACACACACACATTGTATATGGACTATACCTATATGCATGCATATGTACTATAGTGCATGTGTGTGTATGTGACTGTATGTCTATCTATATATAATAAAATGGTAATTATTTTTAAACAATGAATGATTTAATGCCAATAAATTATAAAATGTATATATGGTAGATATTTTCTAAAAATTAATAAATAAACATATAACCAAATTATCTCAAGAAGCAATAGGAAATCTGGATCAACAGGCACTAAATAAATGGAATAGGTAGTCAAATTCTCTCCCCTTTCTCCACTCTCCAGCAACACCAAGTCTAGATGCTACTACAGGCAAGTTTTAGCAAATCTTCCCAAACAGTTTATCTCTGACCTTTACAACCTTTTCCAGAGGATATAATGGAGGGAAAGTTATCCAATTCATTTTATGAGACTCATGTAACGAAAACCCTAAAACTGGACAAGAGCAGTACAAAAAAATTCTAGGGTAATCTCACTCACAGATTCAAAACCTGAGATACATTAAATTGTATTAGTAAATTGATTCTAACAATGTTTAAAAATTTACTTATCAGGATTGCAAAACAGTGTATTCTCACAGCTCATTAAGAGAGTAAAGAATGCATATGATCACCTCAAAAGAGACAGAAAAATCTTAAAATAAATTTTGCTTGCAATCATCATTAAAATAAAAAAGGCAGCAAACAGTAACAGGAAACAAACTTAACTTTATTTGTGAAAACTCTATAGCCAACAACATACTTAATGATGAACATTTAGAAGCTTTTTCATCAACATGAGGAGTAAAGCAAGTATATCTGCTCTTACCATTATCATTGTGACTTTAAATGTTACTCCTCTAATTTTTCCTCCTCTTTCCTTTTGAAACTCCTACTAGATGCAGGCTAAAATTTTTTATTATATGCCCAGATATTTTAGCCCCTTTTTTCATGCTTTCCTTGTATTATATGCCCAGATTTTTTAGCCTCTTTTTTTCATGTTTTCCTTCTCTTTAATTTTTTGTTTATACTGCAGAAGTGCTCAGGTCTATCTTCAGACACAATTATTTTTTCAGTCTATTGTTCAACCCATCTACTGAGATTACTTTTCCTGTAACTATATTATTTGTATACTATATATTGGGTTTTTCTCTCAATTATTCCTATTTCTTTTTATTCATACTACTCTTGTCCTTTGATCTATATTCATCTTTTTAATCATTTGCATATTTTACCTTTCACTCAGATTATTCTAGTGTCTCAAGGTCATGCATGGGCTTCAGATTTTCTCATGTGTTTTATGTACTGAGCCCCACTGTGGTGGTTTCTTTCCTTGGTTGATGTGTAAGTTTTGACTCTATCTCACTGCAATGATTTTTCTGGGGATTTCATACATCCAGGTTTGTGGAAGCATCTCAACAGAGCCAACCCATGATAAATTTGCCTAATATCACAGATATCACTGGTACAGGACAAGTTTTGTTGTTTTTATTTGTTTGTTTTGTTTGCTTATTTTTGTTTGTTTGTTTGTGGTTTTGGTTTTTGGTCTTAAAAATACCTGAAACACACGGTTGGTATGAATTCAGATTCTAGTCTCAAGGTTAGTATGAGCCAGAGGAGTAGTTCTCTGACACACTGACTTCTGAGTGGGGGGCACTCTTCCATGCTGCTTCCCAGAACTGATTGGTGCTGTTTTTAGCCTAACTTTCTTTCAAGTGGCAGCCTTTGTGACTCTTGATACGTTTGTGAATTGATTTCCATCTTCATCTCAACCATAAGACAATTTTCTTTTGTTAGTTTCAAGATGGATGATGCATTCTAAAACACTTTAATTCTGTTTTTTTCTACCATGTCCATGAGTTGAAGTTGGCTTTTGAATCAGCTCAGACTGCCATACTGAACAGATAATATATGCTAGACAATCTGGGCACTTTCAAAATGGTCAGCCAAAACTCAGCTATGGTTCTTTGGCTAGAGAATCTGAAAGGAGCATAGCCAGAACTGTAATCACCATGAACCTAATTAATCTCAAGTTTCAGATGCCCCTGAATGGGCTACTTTGACAGTACTATAAAATTTTTTTAAGTAAGGTTTTTTATGTTACTTTTCTTAAAGAAGACCCCCTTCCCCAGCTGTACAAGTTTCAAGTCCCATAAAACCTGGAACTTCCCCTGGGTATGACTTGAAGATTGAAGCTTCAAAAAAGAAAATTCTAAATATGTGACCAATGCTAGCAAATATAAAACTATAGAAAGTGTTCACTACAGTAGAGAGAATCTCAGATTTTCAAAACCTTTGTAAGATGGAAAGAGAAATACAAATTTTTGCTTTTTGATTTTTTTTTTAATTTAAAAACATTGAAGAGAGGGCAGACAGCAGAAGCAAGCAGAACTGCAAAAACCACATTCACAGAAAGATAGACAAGATGAAAAGGCAGAGGGCTATGTACCAGATGAAGGAACAAGATAAAACCCCAGAAAAACAACTAAATGAAATGGAGATAGGCAATCTTCCAGAAAAAGAATTCAGAATAATGATAGTAAAGATGATCCAGGACCTCAGAAAAAGAATGGAGGCAAAGATCGAGAAGATGCAAGAAATGTTTAACAAAGATCTAGAAGAATTAAAGAACAAACAAACAGAGATGAACAATACAATAACTGAAATGAAAAATACACTAGAAGGAATCAATAGCAGAATAACTGAGGCAGAAGAACGGATAAGTGACCTGGAAGACAGAATGCTGGAATTCATTGCTGCGGAACAAAATAAAGAAAAAAGAATGAAAAAAATGAAAACAGCCTAAGAGACCTCTGGGACAACATTAAATGCAATGACATTCGCATTATAGGGGTCCAAGAAGCAGAAGAGAGAGAGAGAAGGACCCGAGAAAATGAATGAATGAATGAATGCATTTGGTAAAGTTGCAGGATACAAAATTAATGCACAGAAATCTCTTGCATGCCTATACACTAATGATGAAAAATCTGAAAGAGAAATTAAGGAAACACTCCCATCTGCCATTGCAACAAAAAGAATAAAATACCTAGGAATAAACCTACCTAGGGAGACAAAAAACCTGTATGAGAAAACTACAAGACACTGATGAAAGAAATTAAAGATGATACCAACAGATGGAGAGATAAACCATGTTCTTGGACTGGAAGAATCAATATTGTGAAAATGACTATACTACCCAAAGCAAGCTACAGATTCAATGAAATCCCTATCAAATTACCAATGGCATTTTTTTTACAGAACTAGAACAAAAAATCTCAAAATTTGTATGGAGATACAAAAGACCCTGAATAGCCAAAGCAGTCTTGAGGGAAAAAAACAGAGCTGGAGGAATCAGACTCCCTGACTTCAGACTATACTACAAAGCTACAGTAATCAAGACAATATGGTACTGGCACAAAAACAGAAATATAGATCAATGGAACAGGATAGAAAGCACAGAGATAAACCCACACACCTAGGGTCAACTAATTTATGACAAAGGAGGCAAGGATATACTATGGAAAAAAGACAGTCTTTTCAATAAGTGGTGCTGGGAAAACTGGACAGGGACATGTAAAAGAATGAAATTAGAACACTCCCTAACACCTTACTCAAAAATAAACTCAAAATGTATTAGAGACCTAAATGTAAGACCGGACACTATAAAACTCTTAGAGGAAAACAATAGGAAGAACACTCTTTGACATAAATCACAGCAAGATATTTTTTGATTCACCTCCTAGAGTAATGGAAATAAAAACAAAACTAAACAAATGGGACCTAATGAAACTTAAAAGCCTTTGAACAGCAAAGGAAACCATAAACAAGATGAAAAGACAACCCTCAGAATGGGAGAAAATATTTGCAAATGAATCATTGGACAAAGGATTAATCTCCAAAATACATAAACAGCTCATGCAGTTCAATATTAAAAAAACAAACAACCCAATCCAAAAATGGGCAGAAGACCTAAATAGACATTTCTCCACAGAAGACATACAGATGGGCAAGAGGCACATGAAAAGCTGTTCAACATCACTAATTATTAGAGAAATGCAAATCAAAACTACAATGAGGTATCACCTCACACCAGTTAGAATGGGTATCATCAGAAAATCTACAAACAACAAATGCTGGAGAGGGTGTGGAGAAAAGGGAACCCTCTTGCACTGTTGGTGGCAATGTAAATTGATACAGCCACTATGGAGAACAGTATGGAGGTTCCTTAAAGAACTAAAAGTAGAATTACCATTTGACCCAGCAATCCCACTCCTGGGCATATACCCAGAGAAAACCATAATTCAAAAAGACACATGCATCCCAATATTCATTGCAGCACTATTTACAATAGCCAGGTCATGGAAGCAACCTAAATGCCCATCGACAAATGAATGGATAAAGAAGAAGTGGAGTGAAGAAGTATATACAATGGAATATTACTCAGCCATAAAAAGGAACGGAATTGGGTCATTTGTAGAGACGTGGATGCATTTGCAGACTGTCATACAGAGTGAAGTAAGTCAGAAAGGGAAAAACAAATATCGTATATTAACGCATATATGTGGAACCTAGAAAATGGTAGAGATGGACTGGTTTGCAGAGCAGAAATTGAGACACAGATGTACAGAACAAACGTATGGACACTAAGGGGGGGAAGCAGTGGTGGGGTGGGGGTGGGGGTGTGATGAATTGGGAGGTTGGGATTGACATGTATACACTGATGTGTATAAAATGGATGACTAATAAAATAAATAAATAAACATAAAAAACCAACACTGAAGGCAGAGTTATCAAATTTTTAAGTGCAACAAGATGGGGGAAAAGTTAATAACTAGGCAACAATGTTAACATTCTTTTATTTAGGTCAAAACTAAGGAGAGAAAATGAAAGTTTTGTCTTAGATTGCCAAGTATATGCTTTTGTGGGACACCTGCTCTATCTGGCATTGATCAAAATATAGGTTCAGCATAAGCCAAGAAAATAATGATGCTGCTGACACAAACTCTAATGTACGCTTAGTATGTGGGAATATGCTCCCATCACAGGGAATGAGGTCTTTTTGCAGCAAAGAGCAGAATATATATGATGAAGTGAGTTTAGATCTTGGGGGTTCACATTAACAGGGACAATAAAGAACTAGAGAATAATCCTAGGATAAAAGGATAGAGAATCATATATTTTGGGGAGCAGATGTGGATGCCACACACAGCATTTAAGTAATTTTTTGAGTTGATTATTTAATCTAAAAAGGAGAAGACCAACAAGAGATATGCTAGAGTATTTTTTTGTGTGTTTTTTTTTGCGGTACGCGGGCCTCTCACTGTTGTGGCCTCTTCTCCCGTTGCGGAACACAGGCTCCGGACGCGCAGGCTCAGTGGCCATGGCTCACGGGCCCAGCTGCTCCGCGGCATGTGGGATCTTCCTGGACTGGGGCACGAACCCATGTCCCCTGCATCGGCAGGCAGACTCTCAACCACCGTGCCACCGGGAAGCCCCATATGCTAGAGTTTTTAAACATTAAAAAAATATATGTGGATTAGGGACAAAAGTCATTAGGGTTAGTAGAAAACTTCTGTGTTCTCCATTTTTATAATTTGCCATTATTCACAGCCTATGACAAAGAGAAAGTGCTCTGTGAAACTCTGTCAAGCATTTCCAGCAATAGGCTTTTCTAAAATGTTTTTCTAGAACTCACTGCTATGACTTTTATCATGTGTATTGAAATTACGTGTTTATGACTGAAGAGTTGAGAGCAGAGACCATATTTAATTCAAATTCACATCAAATCGAATATCCGTTTAACTTAAGCCAGAACTTTCAAACAAATAGAGGCCTTTAAGAATAAAATGGAATCTGGTATTTTGAGATAAAGTGCTCATTTGTAAATGTTTCTGAAGTGAAAATTCATCTTTTCAGCATCTGTTGAGGGGGATTTTTCATCAGGTTGGATAGAGAGAGAAGTATGAGATTGACAAGATGACCATAAGTTTTTCTTTCAACTTCACTTTTCAATGCCTTCCTTACCACGTCTTTCCCTTCTGCCCTTCTTCTCCTACCATATTTTTGGTGCTCTGTTTCCCTTCCCACTACCTACATGATGTTCTGTCTTGGGATTCTTTAGAGATGAGGCCCTCACTGGCAGCCAAAAGTTTACTTCATCTGCTTCAATAAAATCCCATTATGTGGGCAGCCTTCTAGCTAGAGGCTCAAAGACTTATAAGCAGTGAAGCAGACAGATGAACATAGCAATGGGCATGGATTTAGAACACCCATATTTAAAGTTTACCTCAACTTACTCACTATATGACTTTTGGCAACTCAACTTCTATGAATTTAATATTGAATTATAATAAACCTCAATTAGGATCGTTACTGTGAGAAACTCTATAGAAGTCATACAAATATTAAGCAGTATTATTAGTATAATTTTCAGGATTGTTCTACCATCATTGCCCTCAGTATGTGTGGACTGGTGGGCTTTCTCTGTGGACAGCCATATGTTAAGATATAGCGGCTACATGTAATACCCAGCTTCTCTAGCTTCATCTGCATATAAGTCATTTCCCTCTCCCAGCAGAGTATAAGACAGAAGTTTAGTACCATTTGGTGCACAGTCTCCAGAGGTCCTTACCTTTGGTATAACATAAAATTGCACATCCTACTGCAGGTTACTCTAGCCACCCTACTTTGCATTCAGTGAGGAAAATAGGCGGCACATTGCTCTGAAGAAGTCTGGCTGCATATACCATCCTTAATTGCCTTGTCAAAATAGACAAACTTACCCAAGTGCTGGGAACTTTGCTCTGGTGTCTTTGAAGGTCATCCAGACCCTTAACTCACTGTACTTCTGATCAGGTGCCAGGACTGGCCACATCATTTACAGGGTCTAGCACAAAATGAAAACACAGGATCCCTGGTTAAACAACTATTAAGAATCTCAAAATTGTGACAATGAAACACTAAACCAAACACAGGGCCCTTCTGAGCACTGGGCCCTATGCTACTACACAGGTCGCATACCCATGAAGCCAGCCCTGCCACCTGCCAATGCAGTAAAGAAGGTAAAATAGTTGGAAACCACTGTAAAAAGTAACTGAGCATTTTTATCAGCTATGTAAAGTACTTTTCCAGTTATGTAAAGTATTACTTGAAGTAATGCAAAGAGAAATTTCTGAATAGCCAGTCTTTAAAAAACTTCAGACACAATTCAAAATACAGTTATAGCCAAGAGAAATTCTGCTTTAACTCTTTGAAGGAAAACTTGAATATCTGCATTTTCCCTTCCTGTTGTAGACACCTTCCTGTGTTCACACCAGAAAGGGAGAGTTGCTAATAAATACACTCTTGTGTTTCACCAGAGGTGGTTCCACCTCAGTGGAAATGGTCATCTTGCAGCAGCATATTGGTAAATGTTTGTGAGTGATTTTGAGGCAAAATATCCCTCTGTTAATACAAGTTATTATTTTTTGTATAATAGACTGATAGAGACCCTGTTAGTCATTTCTCTTTTTTTTTTTTTTCCTTTTTTTTTTTTAGAAAAGCAACAAGGACCCACTGCATAGCATGGGGAACCACATCCAACATCTTGCAACAACTCACAATGGAATATAATCTACAAAAAAAAGAAAAACTGACTTACTATGCTGCACACCCAACACTAATGCAATATTGCAAATCAACTACACCTCAACCAAAACAAAAAAAAATTGCCACCACTTATTGAAGACCATGCATTTCACATAGTGCAGTACTTCTGAAGCACATCCACAGATTTTTTATACTCCTTCAAAAAGAGGAGGGGTCTAATTCTTCTCCCATTGATTATGGGTTGGTAGTAGCAACTCACTTCTAGTGGAAGTGATATTGTGTGACTTTCGGCCCAGAGTAGTCAAGGTGATACAGTTGCACCTGTTTCTTTGTCTCAGAACGTGTTCCTTCGGCGCCCTGATCCACTATGTAAGAAATCCAGTGACCCTGCAAGGGCCGAGGGCGAGGTGGGGAGACCCCCTGGGGGTAGGGGAGATGGCTGGGGAGCCCCAGCTGCTCCAGTCCCTGCTGTTTGTCTCCTAGCCCGGGCACCAGAAATGTGAATGAGAAAGCCTTCAAAATGACCCCAGCTCTAGCCACTGACTGACTGCAACCAAGTGAGAGACCCCAGGTGAGAATAGCCCAGCTCAGCCACTTTCATCTGCCTGGCCCACAACATCACAAAAGCTAATAAACAGAGACTGCTATTTTATGCTGCTAAATTTTGAGCTGACTTGCCATGCACTGATACATAAAAAATACACGTTATCAACTAATAACACTGAGTGATAGGTATGGTAATCTCAGTTTTACAAATGAAGAAACTAAGGTTTACAGAACTTAGGAAACTCATGTAAGTTGCCACTCAGAAGATACACAACAGGGTCATAAATGTGTGTCCATGTGATTCCAAAGTCCATGCTGGATCCACTTGCACCAGGACTGCCTTATTTGATCCTCTTGTTTCTCTTATGCTGACCTGCTATCCCCGGAGCTGCCATCTTGCCAACAGTAGTTGGTTTCCTCGTCTGGCTTCACCATTCCTCCCCTGGGTGCCACAGCACATTTATAAGTGCCACCTCTTCCATGCTGTGTCTCAGGAGAGTGGCTCCCTAGGATGTGGGAGGCTGCGTTTGCTCCCCCATAGGTGCCACCAACAGAGGACACTCCAGGTAGCTGTTGTTCTCCAAGATTCTGAGGGAGAAACTGGAATGGTTGTTCCTTCTGTTTTCATTCCTATTGTGTGGAAATGAGTGAGAGAGCCCTGTAGCCCTCCCCTCAGACTTCCCTGTATCTTCTAAAAACACACAACTGTTAGTAATTTCTTAATGGCAAAAATAAAGAAAGAAAGAAAGAAGAAAGAAATGAGGAGGAGACGAAGAAGAAATCAAAGAAGAAGAAGAAATCTGTTGGGGGGACTTCAGTATGTGGGTTACATTCCGTACTTTTTATCAGGTGAATCTGTGAAATTAATTTTTTATTTTATCATGCTGACTCCATCTCAACTACAAGCTAGGAATTTTCAAGAAGAGTTTTACAACACAGTAATTTCAGTTTGATGAACAGAACTGACTTTGGTGTTTTATAACTTCTCAAGGGGCAGGAATTCTCAAACAAGGCCTTGATTTTCTCATATTTTATAATAATAATATTCACTGATCTAATCGTTCCTCTCCTTCCTTCTTCAATAACAATAAATATCTATGGCATAATTCAAACACAAACTTATAGAAGACAAGAAAGTTGCCTGTTCTGGTGAATTTCAGGTTTTTAGGCCATCTTCAAAACATTTTCTTGAGTAAACATTCAGATTTTAATGGTGAGGAAAAGAGTTTAAATTTTTTTCTCTAATGATTTCTATATTACAATTATTGTTCTATATTCATAGTATATATTAGAAATTGGAATCAATATCATATATTATATATTAATCCCTTCCAATGGTAGCTTTAGCCATACCTCAATGCTAATTTAAGAGACATTATAGTATACTCACACACAACACACATCTCCCTTTAAAGGGAGATTGCTTGAGCACAGACTGAAGGATTATAATATTATTATTTTGTTAAAGAGTTGGGTACCATCTTAGTGTCACTGCCTCTGTCACTGGTTTATTTGGAAAATGATTTCAAATATCTTTGATGTTGTAAGTTTCAAAATGACACAATTTTCAGAACAAGTGTCTATAGAAGTGCCACATCTTATTTAAAAACTAGAAAAACATTGTCGTTAAGCCATGGTGCTGCTATTCTCTGAAAATAATATGTGACATGTGGCCTAACCTCATTCATTCAACGTTTATCGAGAAAATGCCATGTGCTGGAAAATGTGGTAAGAAGTTTTAATATTAAAATAAATACTAAATGAGAGCTTTTATGTAAAAATAAGCCTTCTTCCCTTCCTTTAAAGCAAACAAAATTTGCTGTACCCTAATATCATAATTTCTAGCATATTCAAATGGGCTGAAAGTCTAACAGAAATATTTTGAAACATCAAAATTAACTGACGCCTGTCAAAATATTTAATGTGCATAAGAAATACATTAGATAAATTTTAACAAAGTAAACAGAGCTTCGTAGTAATAATTCTTTAACTTTTAGGACACATGGTTATTCTCTTCTAGTTACAATACAGGTCTATTTATTTGTTTGTTTACAGGTCAGTTTTCCCCCATAAAATTCAGATGAGTTGCACCTTTTCAAACATTAGGAAATGATTAACAACGTCTATTGTAGATGACTGGAGATGTTTGTGAACTTTAGGTAACTTTCCACTTCCCTTCTAATACTTTATGTTCGAAAGTGACAGCTATTGTCTCTGAACCTTCTCACTTTCACTTCTCAAATAAAACATAAGACTTTTAAGCTAAACTAATTTCTGCTAACCAATTTCAAACTGTCTTTGCAGACTGTGTTTCAAAATATTTTGGGAGTTGTATTTATTGTTTGTATGTTTAAAAAATTAATTAACATATGCACACATTATTTATTCATTCTGGGCTTTGTTGATACCCAGCTCTTTAGACATTTGAAAATTCAGAATATGAGTTCACAGAAGAGACTAGTCTGGCTTCATTATCTATAACGAGAACATTTAGTATCTGTCTATCTGTGGTGATTAGGACTAAGACCAAGATTCTAAATAATACCTCAGGCAGCCCGGGTTCAGAGAAAGAAATAGCTTTTGAAAAAATCTAAAAATATGCGTATGATGGGACTTTCCCTAAGCAAGGCTAGTAAGTAAACAAAATGTTTTATCATCAGTGACTGCTCTCTTGCCCATCCAATTTTCCCTCTTTCAGCAACCTCCGAGGTTCTTGATATTCCTAGCACCTCCCCAACCTCTTTGCAGTTCCCTTTGTCTGGCTATCTACCTATCTCTCCTTGCCTGCTACACACTCAACAGTACCTGTACAACATCCCTTCCCTTAGAACCCAGCTATTCACTTATATAAATAACCAAATGAATTATTTTAAGCTTAGACCCTATCTCTTCCGCTACTGACTGAATTTGAGTTCCCCCCAAAATCCATATGTTGAAGCCCGAATCCCCGATATTATGGTATTTGAATGTGGGCCGTTGGAAGGTAATAAGGGTTAGATTAGGTCATGAGGGTAGGGCCCTCATGATGGAATCAGTGCCTTTATAAAAACAGAAGATTTGAGATCTCTTTCTCACTCTGTGAACACACAGAGAGAAAGTAGCTGTTTACAAGACAGGAAGCATGCTCTCATCAGAACCCAACCATGCTGACACCTTGATCTCTGATTCCTAGCCTTCAGAACTATGACAAATAAGTACTGGTCATTTAAGCCACTAGTATTTTGTTATAGCAGCCTGTACAGACTAAGACACTTTCTATATGATATTTACACTGTAAATGAAGCTTCTAAAAAAGTGATATGGTATGGGGCACCATGGTAGGACCAATGGAGGCATTTGAGAAGAGCAGCTTTGAAAACTACCTCACCTAAAGGTAGAGAACAGCAAAAGACAATTTTCTTCTTGTTCTACAGTATCATTTTGAAAAAATCCTATTCTGAACACAAGAAAGAAAAACTTCTTCAAACATACTAAAACGTTATATATCTATATATGACATATATAGTAGATATTCTGGCTTCCTCAGGCATCTCACTAACGTTTTTCCATTCAATGTTTTAGTCTACCTAGAATAGATTTTGTTAGGAGATATTTCTCTTGAATTTTCCTTTACCTTAGAAACAAATTTTCTCTTTTCACAATGTAATTTTTTAAAAATTCTCCCTATATTTCATAAAAATATTTTAAAATTTCATATTTTTACTATATTCTTGCCTACGTGATAAAAATGCATCTGGATGAAATTTCTATTATTAATTTAAGAAGGTAGGTTTGTATTTTCTGAAGTACCAGGCTAGCTGTGGCTGCCAAGGCAAGTCGTGTGCCAGGCATGAGGAGAAAGCTCTGGTGCCTGAAGCGCCCCTGCAGCAGAAGAAGCTAAAGTGAGCACCTGACTCATCCTGTCTGTACTTATCAGCAAATGTTAGCAAAGGATTTTTCTCATTTAATGTCTCATTCTGCTAATGACAGTTTCTTATTTGCAGTGCATCTTGCTGTGGGTGTTTTGAAAATTTTCCTTTTTTTCCTGGCTATACAAAAGAGACAATCATACTATGCTGAGGCCATTGCTACTGGGCTTCCTTATGCCCCTTACACAGTGAGTCAAAAATCCTTGCAGGGATGAGGGTTGCTGCCATCCAGCCCAGAGTCACCTGAGACACAGAGAAGCTGGCCTGCCAGTGGCCCATTAGGGAAGAATTCCTCATCTCAGCAGAGACTGGGATACAATTTCTTGCAATGAAATGCCACATTCTTTTGTTTTGACTTAAATATTTGTTGAGCAGCTTCCACATAAAAATTATGAACATAGAGATTCTTATAATGTTTTACCACTGCTTCAAAAGCTCACCATCTCATTTCTCCTTCACAGGTCTCTACATACCCATTCTTAAATATCAGTTCCATGGCATACTACAAGGACAACTGATATGTATTAAAGATTTCACCAAACTTCACTTGTGTTTTCTCCCACCAAATTCTACCAGAAAAATTCCAAGGTGACTGATCTGAGTTTTATATAATGAACCTTTACATGCTGACTTCCAAAAGGTGGGTTTAAATTATCTACATGCTATTGGAAATTGAGATGAACATAATGGGCAGAATAATCTCGATAACTGAGAAATCATTGTGGATCTTCTTAATATGTTTATATGGCTTGATTAGCAAAAGTGTCCTGCTAAAGCATAAACCTGCAGGATGCCTTAACAATTCACTAAAGAAGAAAAATACACACGACAGCTTTTTGTATCTCTGTACTCAATACAGACTAAGTACAAAGACCAGGTATATTTTAAACCAGTGCTTGAGTGCTGAAAAACACTGCCCATGACAGTTATGAAAGTAAATTGGATGCCCCTGATTTCTTCTTAAATATCCTTGGTAAGAAAAAATGAGATGGTAAACAAATTAGCTATTCCTAAACACTTCCTCCTTGGTTATACATTTAATGGTGGGGTTCTTTTGCTTTTAAATCAGTATTGCATTGAAGTAATGTTCAATTTGCTAGATATTCTCACGACACAGTTGGCTGCACACATAGGCCTAGCCTATGTGATTTATAAGAGACCAAGAAAACTCAGCCTAAAAATACTTCACTTGCTATTACCCAAAATTGCTCAATTAGTAATTTCTTTACCTTGCTATTAGTTCATTGCCCTTTCTCAGCTCATTTTATTGAAAAATAAAAGAGTCTTCAAATATCATGCAATTAAATGACAGTTTAAATTGAATTTACATGGTCTCCTAATTGACAACATTTTAAATTCTTTTCCATTCTTCTTTTGACCTCACAGGACCTGGGAAGACTAGGACCTTTGAGCCAGATCTAATTATTCCCTGATTTTACCCAACTGCACATATGACTCTACTGAAGGAGGGCCCTGTATATCTTTTAAGGAATGTTTTCTGAATGTTTACAAGATGGAAATATTTTATGAAAGTCTTTATCAATTTGCTCCATGTTTATGTATCTTTGTGAATCTACCTGACAATATCCATGAGATGAATGTACAATATTCATTTTTTTAATTTCTTTTTCCATATCTCTATTTTTTTCTTAGCTTCCCCTTTTCCTTGTGTCTTTATCTATGTATTGTGAAATAATATAAATAAGAATCATGTTTTACTTACTGAAGAGAATCTTATCTTTCTCATTCTTATTGCAAATATCATGTTTTGAACCATTTTATGTCTGTTAAACGTAAGTTGCTTTTTACCTATGTGGCCCTTATTTGCTTGCTTTGCTGTACTATTACTGATAAGGAAAAGGCCTCCATTCCTACTTCTCACCCATAAGCATTGTGTCAAGACTCCACCCACAGGATTCTTCTTATCTTGTATATATTAAAAGTTCAAAAATTACACAGCTTGAAAAGAGAGATTCTACCTCACTTGCTTTATTTACTCCTATTAAGAATTTGTTGATGATATTTAAGATATCCATATGATAGACTTATTAAAGTACACTTGACAGGGCCTCCCTGGTGGCGCAGTGGTTGAGAGTCTGCCTGCCGATGCAGGGGATACGGGTTCGTGCCCCGGTCTGGGAGGATCCCATATGCCGCGGAGCGGCTGGGCCCGTGAGCCATGGCTGCTGAGCCTGTGCGTCCGGAGCCTGTGCTCCGCAACGGGAGAGGCCACAACAGTGAGAGGCCCGCGTACCACAAAAAAAAAAAAAAAAAAAAAACAAAACAAACAAACAAACAAAAAAAAGTACACTTGACATATAAGGAATGGCTCAGCACGTATTTAATGTATAATTTAATAAGGTTTGATCTTTATATACACCTGTGAAATTATCACCACAATCAACATACTGACATATTCATTATTGCCCCAATTTTTCTTGTGCTTTTTCATTCCCTCCTTTTTGTCTATCCTACTCTCTGCTCCCAGTCAACCACTGATATGCTTTTCTGTACTTAGAGATTTGTTTGTTTTGCCTAGAAAGTTATAAAATGGAATCATATAGTATGTACTCCTTTTGGGGGTGAAAGTCTGGCTTCTTCCTCTCAGTAAAGTTATTTTGAGATTCATCCAGGCTTTTGTATGGATCTAAAATAGTTCATTCTTTTTTTATTGCCAAGTGATATTCCATTATACTAGAATACCATAATCTATGTATTCATTTACCTGTCGATGGAAATTTGGGGTTTTTTCTCCATATTATTTCAAAATTTAGCAATATTCATTGATTTGCTATGAGGTACAAGTCATTATTTCAGATGCAAAAACTGCTTTAAAATGTCTCTGTCAGGTAAAAGACTACCCTTGTCATATTGTCTAAACATAAGCTTTGCAAAATTGTGCAGAGAAAAAAAAATTGTCCATCAGAATTTCATACTTCAAATATAGAAGACATCTATCAATACAGTTTCAGTTAAACCTATATATTTCATGAAATTAACAAATCATATAAGACTGCTGTCTGTGTAACTGATTTCTTTAAAACATAATAGGGTACGGGTGGGTGTCTCAGGTGATGTTCTGGAAAAAAGAGGTGTGTAATCTAGCAAAGACAGATGTATCACAGTAGTTTCAACAGGGAGGATGGTCTCCCTTTTTAAGTCCTGTTAGGTATTATTACTCCAAACACGGTCACTGTAGGAACCCAGTGTTTATTTAAACAGCATGCTTTGTTTCATTTGGAGACAATTTTCTTAGCAAAGCCCTATACATGACGATGGCTAGGCAGGGAATAAAAGATCCCATACTGACCGTAGTCTGAGTCTGATGCATCCTGCTTCCGCCTTTTCTGTCCCTCCTTCTTCCCTACCTAGATGTGCCAGGTCAAGCAAGGCAAAGGTCAGGGCAAAGACTCTGGCAAGGAAATGGCAATTCTCTTGACTCTGAGCCTGGAGAAATTGCAGCAGATGCGCCTACTTATCAGAAATGTAACTGTCACCTCCACCTCCCATGGAATCAAACAGTGTTCTCTCTAAGGCAGCTGTGTATGTTTTATTTATTTTCTTCTTCACAAGAATTGCATAGGAGAAACTAACAAACTGTGTGTATTAAGAGCTGTAGGGTAACGTACAGATTATACTCTAGTGAGACGTATCACAGAGCCATGCTCGTCTCTAAAATCTGGCTTGATAGCAGAAAAGGGTTATTCTTCCCCAAACTAGAAGGGCCTCTAAACATACTCTTCCTTATTTTCCAGTAACAACTTTCCCTTAGGTAGTTCCAGAAATGGTGCTATGGATAAGCATAGACTAATTACTTTTGCTCTGAATAACATGCCTTTTTAACTAATAAGTATGCATACTGATTTAACACGTTATCAGCACACCTTTTTTTTTTGTCGTATTTAACTTCCAACTTTTTCTCTGATTATGTGCATTATTTTTATCTTCAGAGTCAGTAACTTACACAGCACAGTTACCTGCCTACAACTTAAGAAAAAATATAAGAGAATATTGAGAGACATATAACAGCACACCCATACAATGTTCCCCAAGAGATCAACAGTTCAAAGGCTGATTTCTGACAAGTTTTTCTACTTAAAAAGAAGCCCATTTTTTCCATTTTACTGAAGAAATTCTGATTGTGTGCTTAGCCATCTGTGTGTGCTGTGGAAGCACACACCTGTGTAATTAGGCATTAATCCCAGAACAGCCTGACCTGCCCTTGCCTCCATCGACACACATCAGGAAGATTTTTTTACTTTTTAGTGAGACCTGTTCTCTGTTTTGTTCCTTGCTCTCTATCCTGTCAAACTGAAGAAACACAGTGCTCCCTTGATTGGACCTGCGCTGTGGGGATGTTCTGATCTGCAGTCATGGGAATAGTTGAATATATAAGGAAATCCAGAAACAAAATGCCGCTACTTTCACAGAAAATATCCTGTGGAGAAACGGCACTGATTATTCCTGGGGACGTTTTAAGGAGGTGTAATTATGGCTCTTGGAACATCTTCCCTTTTCATTTTGTGTTTTACATGAATAGAAGGGAAAGATGCTTCCACACAGCAAACCCTATATGAGAAAGAGAAAGGGCTAAATTGAATAAATGTGGTTCAGTAAAGATCCACTAAATTGCCATATAGCTAAGGATACTTATTAATCACTTACAGTGTGCAAAATCCATAACAAAATATAATCAATATATGATTCTGTTAGGGGAACAACTGATGGAAACCGCCCACCCTGGCCAGGCCAATAGTAACAAGTTGCATGAGTTATCTTACAACAAGACGCCCTGGTAAGGAAGGCGGAACTAACAAGCTACCACCAACCAAAAGAATTTGGGAAAGGTCAAAAGGAGAGAGGAAATGCCAGTCCATTGTCCTACCAACTTCCCAGAATCCTTCTTGCTGGAATCCATCTTGGCTGAGTGATGCGCATGCCACCAGGAAGGACCCTGAGTCAGAATGATTGGCCAGATACAACCCAGAAACTAACCCCATTATCATAAGCGCAGAGACTGTGAGCCACATAGCAAAGCAGTGCTCCTGGGTTCCCTTACCCTGCTGCTCTCTGCCCAGGCGCCCCTTCCCCCAAAAAAACCTCTTGCTTTGTCACCACGTGTGTCTCCTCGGACAATTCATTTGTGAGTGTTAGACAAGAGCCCACGTTCAGGCCCTGGAAGGGGTACCCCTTCCTGCAACTATTCCTGATAACCTAAATTTTAAAGTCAAGGCAGGCACATACTTAAATAACTATGATAAAAAGCCAATTATGAAAGACACTATAATAGAATCAACACCATTCTATTGAATATTGAATGCTGGATCCCCAAATATCTACCAAAACAAAATTCGCCAAAATAACCTATTGAAAAGAGAAGGTTTAGTTTAGCACAGGTGAGAGCAAATACTTCCTCCACAGAGGTTTGGTCCTGTCTCCAAGTGGGGAAGGCAAGATTGAAATTTAGAACTGAAACTGAGAATTGAAAGTTTGGTTTAAAGGACAGCTTTCAGTGCGAGTGAGAGACTGGGGAAGAGGGGATGAACGCTTGATTATGACTGGATAAAGATCATCATATAACAGTGTAGCATTGATACAAAAAGCAAGGTGAGGAATTTTGAGTCAAGAGATGCATAGAATCTTAAGGCAAAAACTGCCTGTGGATAGTTTTCATTGAAGAATCATTGGTTCTTCTGGAATAGTAAAGTCATGCTAATGAAGATAATGGAATAGTAAAGTTATGTTAATGTAGACCAATGATCTGCAAACTATGCCTGGATTTGGGTGCCAAATCCAGTCCTGTGGGCAAAGCTGAGAAAGTTCTTTACACTTTTAAAGGATTATAAGAAAGGAAAAAGAAAAAGAATGTGCAGCACAGATCTTACGTTGCCTGCAAATCCTACAATATCTATCTGGCCCTTCGGAGAAAAAGTTTGCCAACCCCTAATGCAGACTGTAAGTTGGGTGGGTGGGGAGGTAGTTTCAGTTTCAGCCTCTAAGCATTGTGTAGGGGTAGACAGTTTTGGTTCTCAATACTCAAGCTTATTGCAGAGAAGGAGAAAGTCATCCCTACAGATAATGGGTGGGGAGAAATTTGGGTTTGGCCTGGAAAATTTGACATGGAGATTGGGAGATGAAGTAGGGAAGGTTTATTCAAAAAGCAAAAGGGACAACTTGTGCAAAGGCATATACGAGGAATGAGACAGAGCAGGAACCTGTGGGGGCCTCCCGGGTACAAATCCTTTCCATGTCCACTGTTTCTTGTTTGTAGGAAATAGTCTTCATTCAGCCTCCTAAGACCTTCCCCGAGTTCCAAAGTGTAGATCCAAACAATTGGTAATCAGGGAAGTAAGGGAATGCAGAAACAAAGGAGGAGCAATCAAGAAAAAATAGTGCAGCGATTAAACCTGAGTTGGTTTCTCCTCAAGGGATATACATAACAATATTTTTGAACAGGAACATCTCCCACTCAGGTGGAAGATGGTAACTTCAAGCTGAGAACAATTCTGGAACACCACCCTGTTACCTCACCACCAAACAATCAGAAGAAAGTCATACAAGCTCCAGCCCTCACCCCAAATCTTGCCCATAAAAACTTTTACTGGAAGACTTTTGGGGAGTTTGGGGTTTTTGAGCACAAGCCACCCATTCTCCTTGCTTGGTCCTGAAATAAACCTTTCTCTGTTCCAAACTCCGATGTTTAGGTTTGTTTGGCCTCACTGTACGTTGGGCACACAAACTTGCATTCAGTAACAAGGATACAGTACCTTTCTCTTTATTCATAATCACCACCTCCACAAGCACTTACTCAGATCCTGATTTTTAACAGTGGTATAATAAGCAAGCCAATCAGCTTCATCTCTGCTCTCTGTGAACCAATTTTGTAAGACAACAGAGTGACAAGAACTGATCTGTTAAGGATCTAGATCTTCACGGACAACCACGCATACATCTCTCACAGTTAGCAATGTTGATCTTTTTCTTTCTTTTTTTTATTGTTTAAATGCTGAATTCCAAACAAGACTTCCTTCAGGAAATCCTTCTAGTGCATTTTGTTCTCATGAATAAGTATAAAACTAACCAGAATTGATTAGCCTAATGACCCATTTGGAATTTATTAAAGGAGTTAAACCCACTTGATACAATGCAAATTGCTAACTAATGAAGTGATAGAAATAAATCCTTAGTAACATAAGTAACAATTATTTTTGGCTTGAGTAGTAGATAAAATGTGAGTTTTTCATATCATCCAAAAAAATACATATTTTTTATTCCACATCTTTCTCTTCTTTGATGCTGTCACAGAGTAAGCATGACTGAATACCAGAATATCATAATATGTCATACTGAATGTAATATTGTATAGAGAAACATGTAACAATATCTTCTGGGTCCATGTAAGATGTACATGGTCTAGAACATTATCATCCACAGTTCACTTCCAAGCTTTATCAACCTCATGCTGATCCTAGGTCTTTGGATTAATCTGTCAGAATATCCAAATAGCAATGTATGAATATATAAACAGATAAAGCTAATATCAGATAAAGCCAGAAGTTAGTGTTTAGCATCCAATCATAAAGGTAGATCTCCAGATTTTTAACTAAAGCTAAAATAGAAGAAAGGTGACTTTTTCCAATAGTGTTAAGAGAAAATCAAAGAAATAGAGAAAGAGATGATAGAGATAGAAAGAGAATTAGAGATAGAGGAGAGGAGAGGAGAGGAGGGGGGGTTGGGAGAGAGGAAGAAGAAGGAGGAGGAGAAGAAAAGAGAAAAAGGCTTTAGTCATACAGAATAAAGAGATTTAATGAACACCCTGGAGTTAGAATGTTCAGCATTATTAGACTAAAAATCCAAGCTCAAATTTTTTATTTAAATAATTCTCTTGAACCTTTGGGAAAATAGAAAGTGCACAGAGGACACCATCCAGTTTGTTTCTGTAAAGAATATGATTTTCTTCAGGAAAATATTGGAGAAGAAACAGACATTTGCACGATGACCAAGTCCATCTGTTGTAGACGATTAAAAGTTTGATCTGTTTTATATTATTTGAAGTGTCTCACTGCACCAGAATTTTATCCTAGTGATTAAATAAAGGGAAACTAACAAAATAAATATCTTTATATTATTGAAGCCTATTGATTATAGACATCAGACAAATTAGAGCATTTATTGATCATTTGCCTAACTGAGCAAATTATGTGTTTGGGATTAGTTATTTTTCTGTGATAACTGCAACAACAAAAGAGAAGAGTAATGAAAAATAATCCTAATACGTGTGAGGCAGTATTCTATATTGATATATGGAATGATTTGTTAAAAGCTCATTTTTACATTCCTCCATTTTGAATTATAATCTATGTACAACAATTCAAGGAATAGACGATACAACAGATAATTCAAATATTATAGAGAGAGAAGCAAATGAGTCTCAGAAACGTCAAGTGTGATTTTCAGATTTCTACATTAGATCTCCTGGACTCTCATTTCAATGCTCTCAACCAAATCCTAGCTGTGGTAAATGGTATTCCCCCTGTCATGTACTTCCATCATGTCACACTTAAATGATGTGCTCAATAATTTCAAGGGCTTTAGGTTATCAGAATGTTTACTTCAGCCAAGGATGGCTGGAAGGCACATTATATGCAAATAGGAAAGCACATCGTTCTTATTCTAATGACACTCAACCTTTAGCACCCTCTGCTATGTCCTACTTATTGATCCTTTAATCCTTAAAGAAATATAAAGGAGCACAGTCCCTCCATTTTCCTTAGTCTTTATATCATACTTCTTCATCTTCACTTATCTTTTGGTCCTGGATGCCATATTAATTAATTGATCTACTCCTTTATCAGTCCCCTCAATCCCAAGTAAACCTCTGTATTTCTGCCACACAAATTGGATCAACCCCCAAACTAGTCTGATAATACATATTTTCAGCTAAGTGTCTCTGTAGATGAGTACTATCTTCTGACTGGGTGACAGTTCAGTGCTAGAAAGGACCTCACACTGCTAGACCATCACTCAATGTTCTTTGGTGACCTTTGTCTTATGCCCCTCAGTGACTGTCCAAATATTAACAGTTTTCCTCATGTTTTCACACAATCCAGCTCCTGCTCTCCTCATTTTCAATAGCTAATTTCACCATCCAAAATACCAAACAGTGGCACTTGTGGCACTGTATTGCAGGTCTGCCTTGCTGATCTATCTCCACCAATTAATTGTAAATTATTTAGGATTTGGTCATTTCCTATTTAACTTCATATCTCCAAGGACTAGTATACAGAAAGATCTAACATAAGTAAATAGGTGGATACTGATTCATACCTCTGTTTCTTTGTTCATACTCTTCTTTCCACCATCCTTTCAATTGTTGCTGAATTACTTCTGAACTCAAAATATACCACTCATGTATCTCCTCTTGAAAGACGTGGTTGAGTACTTCTAGTTTGGGCTACCTACCCTGACACTGTGCTCACAAAATACCTATGAATAACTTCATTATAGTTATTATTGTATTGCCCCTACTAATTAAATTATATACATAGTACAAAAACTCAAATAGCACAGGGATATAATATCTTCTCTCTCCATCTCCTTGAACAACAATGTCAGAGTCAAATGGCTTACACCAATTAGTCAAAATCATGAATCAGTTGTTTGTTTTAAATTTAGGTTATGATTTAAAGAACTTTTTCTTTTTCTTCCTGGAGATTTGAATTGCCTTTCCTTTTGCTCACCTATAGAAGAAAAATATGCCTTTAGCTTGACTCTAAGGTCATCCAAGTTCTTAACCATAGCATTTGTTAAAATGAAGGCTCTGACTTCTTGTTTCAATTAGGACTAGTTTCTCTTAATTATGCAGCATAGCTCTTATTCTGTCATTCTAAATTAAGTGCATTTTTTTAAATCCTGTGCATTTTTCTTCTTTTTATTTTATTTTTATTTTATTTTTACTTCAGAGTGTACCTTACAAATCTGAAAAAAAAATTTTTTTCCTCACACATTATTGAAATTGATAGTTTGGCAAGAACATACAATTTTCTCTCTGTCTTAGTTTTCTAATCCAGTTTTCTAATGCAAATCTGATTTGTGTTCATTTGTCTATAAACTGGCATTTTTTCCACAACCACTTTTAAGACCATCTCTTCACCTTTGATGTTCTGAAATTTCATAAGAATGTGTCTTAGCAATAGGACTTTGTCCATGTACTGTTCCAGGCAGTCCTTGGATCTTCTCAATCTGATATTTGGCCTTAAATGCTGTGAAATAATCTCAATTAGTTCTTCAACTATTGTCTCACCTCCATGCTTTCTGTTTATTCTTTCTAAAGTACTTACTAGCTGCATGAAGGAATTTGAGCCTCCATATCTCTGATGTCTCTCTCATAATTTCCTGCTTTTTTTACTTTTTTGCTCTATCTTTTTATTCATACTCTTGATTTTATCTTCTAACTTTTTAAAATGATTTTTCTTTCCAGGAGCACTTTCTTCTCCTCTGATAATTTTTTTTTTTAATGGAAGCTTGATGTTGTTTTACTGAATGCAGAATCTTCTGGAATCTAAGGATTTAACTATGGATTTTAAAAGACATGTTTCTGATCCTTGAATTCTATTTCTTTTGACATCATTTTTACTATTTGTTCACCATGATGCTTCTGTTTCTGTTTTTGGCTTCCTGAAAATGTCTGGTCATATTTTGTTCTCACAGTGTATCTATGAATTGAGGAATGAGTGTTAAACATTAGATATTGACCCTGTATTCCTATGGTGTTGTGTATTTCTCTGTTCCCTATGTAGAAGAACTGACCAGGAGTTCTATTTCATGGATAGGGACATGTCAATGGACACATGCAGTTTGTGCTTTATGAGTGGGGAGAATGCAGGCATCCTGTAACTATCAAACCACCTGTCTTATGCCAAAATAAGTGTTTGTTTTGAGTTCTTGCCCCTCATGAGTAGACTGTTCAATTTCTTTAGCAAGCAGATCTCCAGTCTTCATCTAGGGGCTTGTCTTGCTCAATGTGCACTCTGGGAGGATGGGTTAATTTGCCTTTGATATTATGAATAAAAGCATAAATGGACAACTCTGGTTTGTAACCTACACCTGTTCTCTAAGCCTGAAGACTCCGTAGGGCTCTACTGAAATATGTGTTTTCTCTTTCTGCTGCAGTGTCCTCCTATCTGTGTTTCTAAAATGCTACTAGACTCCTCCACTTTCATTTATACTCCAACTTTTCACACATGTTTCAGAGTCTCTAATCCATTGATGAAACGCTTGTATTATAAAAACAAATTCATTTCCTTTTATACCACCTCAGTGTTATTACTGTGCAAGGAAGGGCTCACTGCCCAACGTGCAAAGAAGCCAACACTATGGCACTGGCTTTTTTTTTTTTTTTAACACCTTTATTGGAGTATAATTGCTTTACAGTGGTGTGTTAGTTTCTGCTTTATAACAAAGTGAATCAGTTATACATATACATATGTTCCCATATCTCTTCCCTCTTGTGTCTCCCTCCCTCCCACCCTCCCTATCCCACCCCTCTAGGTGGTCACAAACCACCGAGCTGATCTCCCTGTGCTATGTGGCTGCTTCCCACTAGCTATCTATTTTACGTTTGGTAGTGTATATATGTCCATGCCACTCTCTCACTTTGTCACAGCTTACCCTTCCCCCTCCCCATATCCTCAAGTCCATTCTCTAGTAGGTCTGTGTCTTTATTCCCGTCTTACCCCTAGGTTCTTCATGATCTTTCTGTTTTTTCTTAGATTCCATATATATGTGTTAGCATATATATGTGTTAGGTATTTGTTTTTCTCTTTCTGACTTACTTCGCTCTGTATGACAGACTCTAGGTCCATCCACCTCACTACAAATATCTCAATTTCGTTTCTTTTTATGGCTGAGTAATATTCCATTGTATATATGTGCCACATCTTCTTTATCCATTCATCCGGTGATGGACACTTAGGTTGCTTCCATGTCCTGGCTATTGTAAATAGAGCTGCAATGAACATTTTGGTACATGACTCTTTTTGAATTATGGTTTTCTCAGGGTATATGTCCAGTGGTGCTTTTGAGAAAAGAAAGAGCTTTATTGAGAGGTCAGCTGGCCAGGAGATAGGAGGCAAGGCTCTTAAGTCAGTCTCCTTGATCCAGGGTTCAGGGTAAAATTTAAAGGGTTAGGGGAATTTCAAACTTGGAAGCTGATCTTGAATTAATCCGTATAAGCTACTCATGCTGCGATAAGCCAGATTTTCCTTCTTGAAGGACTTCCCATTTTGTAACAGGCTCTGCTGGCAACATTTCTTATTCTTTGAGTTCCGTAGACTGAAGACTTTTGGTTCCAGGGTCATCCTAGAGACATGGGTCCCATCTTACACATATGCAGTGCTGTCTATATAAAATAACTTGATGTTTGATTAATCAACAGCCTATTTAAGGAGGCAAGGCCAGTTTAAGCTGGTCAATGTTTAATGTGCTTTTTCACTGTCATTTCATGAAATTTGAGGTGAGAAGTGGGATGCATGTGCATACTTAGCCATCTTGAACTGTAGCACAACCAACACACTGCCTTAACAATATCCATTTGCCAAAGTTGCAATAGGTATGTGTAGGTACTACCATTATGTATGAATAATAAATTTTCTAATTTCCTACCTGAAATCCACTCAACATTTTGTCAGCAATACACATAAGTTGTGGCACTGATAACTCCTATCTAAGTAAATATTCATGTGTATACCTCACTGCACTTGAGTTGAATTCATAGATATATGTATCACATCTTAGTATTTGATTTGATAGTAACAGTTCCTCAATGTTTGTTCAAGTAGCTAGTCATTGCACATACTTCTCAGGCTGAAAAAGCTATTTGGTGATCAAAACGTATTTTATGGTGTCACGTAAGAGATGAAGCCCCTCCATAATGAACACCCTCTATAATGAGTATAATAACATCTGTCCACCAAAGTTTTTGCTTGCTTTAAACATGGTCTCTTTTAGTATTATCTTAATTTATTCAACATTAGTTCTAACTGGAAGTATAGCACTTATTAATAAGGCAATGTTAATCATAAGCAAAAATAATTATAATTTCTTGAGAAGCAGCAATTCTACTCATTACAAAGGGGTTCAAAGCAGTTTAGAACCATTGCAAACTGGATGTCTGATCTTTGGTTTTAGAGATCTCTTCATTCATTGTTCTGTTTTTACACTGATCTTGTATAATTATGAGACAAGTTTCTAAGCCTGAGACGCAGAGAATTGTCTGGTGTTCATAATAATAATAATAAATGTCCATAGGATGTCTCCTCTTACTAGTACTGATTAGTGTCCATAAATTCAAATACCTACAGGGTGCTAGAGGGTAAAATAAGAGAGTGTTTGGGGGTTACTATTAAAAAATAAACTAATTTTTAAAAGTAAGGATTTTATTCTCTCTTTAGTACAACTTTAGGGAAAAGCAACAGTCTAAGTTTGCTCAAACTCAGTGTCAGACTGGGGAGCAGTGGTGAATCAGGGAATAGAAGCCTGGTATGTTTGGTTGTTTCCAAATGCACTGTGAAATATTGCAGATGTACTGGAAGGAATAAAGATACTAAAGCAAAATGTATGTGCCCATTATTTAATTTTGGAAGTAAAACATTGCAAATGCTTTTAGAGACACTTGAGTACCCAAACTTCCCTTTTATACCCATATCTTTCCCTCACCTTCCTACACCCAGACATGTTCATTATATTCATTTTGGTTCTTCCTAGTTCCTTGCATTTCTGTAAGTACTTATTGAATAATTATGTACCTTTATATAATAAATATAATTGTTTTTCATATTTTAAAATTTATATACGTGGTATCATATTATATGTATCCATTTGCCAACTGTTTGGTCTAATGACATCAATTGTTTAACATTTATAGTCTAATAGGTCGTTAGTTTTCTCAAATGTTCCATGTGTACATTTAAAAATGTGATTCTTTTAACTACTAGATATAGTTTTTATATGTATCTATTAAACTAGGCATATTCATTAGGTTGTTCAAATATTCCTTTTATTTTCTCATTTTCATCTACTTGATTTATCACTTACAAAAACAGATATGCTAAAATGTTTCCCTCTGATAGGGGATTTGTAAATTTCTTCTTGGGATTTTTGTCAAATTGGCTCTAAATATGCTAAAGCAACTTAGGTACATAAAAATTAACATAATATAATATCTGGTGAACTAAAACAATAATTTTTATGTAGTTACTGTAAAATCTTTATTAATATGGGTCCAGCACCTTTCTTTTGGTTAATATTTGCTTAGAATAATTTTTCCATAATTTAATTTTCAATATTTTATCTTCTTATATTTTAGATATGTGTCTTATCAGTGGCTTAAATCTATATTTGTATATTAATTCTGATATCAGCCATTTATCTCACATTCTGATTATTTAGATTAATTTTAACGTCATATTTTGTTATTCCTTTTATTCTACTGGCCAATTCTATTTTGCTTGTCTTTCCTGTCTTCTTTTGAAGTAATCAGTTGCTTTTCATTTTATTTACATATATAATTTTTTGTGTCTTTAGAATTTATACGTTGTCTTCTTTCTTCCCTTTCTTAGCCCCCTCATTCTTCCCCCCCCTCCCTCTTTCCTTCCTTCTTGTATCCCTTCCTTCCTTCTTTTCCTTCCAAGCTTGTATAAAGGGGCACCTGCTATATAATTCCAAATTATCGCCATATGGAAATCTGTTGCCAGATTCACTTACCTTGTACATATTTTCTTAACTTCCTTATTTTGAAATAATTATAGACTCCAGGGAAATTGTAAAAATGTGCAGAGAGGTCTTGGGCTCTGTTTACTCAGCCTCCCCTAATTGTAACCTGGTGCATTACTATGGTTCACTATCAAAACCAGGAACTCAACATTGGTATAATGCACAGGGCTTATTCAAACTTCACCAGTTTTAAAGCACTTATTTCAGGGTATGTATAGTTTTATATGATTTTTATCATAGGTGTAGCTTTGTGTAACCAGCATCACATTCAAGATGAAAAACGGTTCTGTTACCATGGGGCTCCCTTGCGCTACCCCTTTATTTGCCACATATTTTTAAATAAGCCATTTATATGTGTACCTGGACTTTACATAAAATTTCCTATTTTCCCAATGTTCAAAAATAATTCAAAATGTTTAAGACACTATCTCATCCAACACTGTGCAAGCCTAGAAAAACATGTCTGTTGCCTGAAATCAGCCTAGACCTGTCTGTTTGCCATCTGGTATACATTACAACTCAGCTAAAGAAAACTGTATCTGATGATATATGCCTTCATCTAGTATTTTGTATTTGTTTATCTGTAGATGTAGACATTTGCATTCTATAGTCACTCCTTACTATTTAGACATTTGAAAGAAAAGGTTGAGATTGTTTATTTCTAAGATTGTTCATCATTTACTATGTAGAATATTTGGAGTCAAGCACAGTAAGTCAAGGGTCATTCTTTTCCTTCTGGCAATCAGCACATGCCATCCATAGATCTCTTTTCTCAGGCTCCTAACTCTTGTCAATGTATATGAATTTCAACCGTGATTTTTCCACTAAGGATGTCTGATTTATCATTCCCATTATAGTCAGCACAACCTCGGGGCTAAAAGTCTACCCCGGGCCTGGGTAGCAGGTTCAAAATCCTGTGTGTGTTTATTAACATATAACCCTACTTTAAATATGCTTCTTGGGAAACCAATGTTGTGCTTATTTATCTGGCTCTCAATCTCTGAAGAACCATCATATCCTTTGTGAAGAGATCTCACTTCACATTTCTAAGGTATTAACAACAAAAATGACAGAAAATGTGTTCTGGGCCCTTCCCACATGCGTGGAACTTGGCCACCCACTTAACAAGGATTGTTCATTTTATGCTCACAGAAACCCTCTGGGATAGGTAATATTATTATCCCTGTTTTACCGATGAGAAAATTAAGGCTTTGGGAGGTTAGTGTGCCAGGTAAAGGTCATGCAGAATGAAAAAGTTGAATTTTAAGTGAGTTGTGAATATAAACAGTCTCACACCTTTGAGAACTGGTTTTTAGATCTCACATATTCATAATGGTAAAAATTATGGAATATATGATAACATAGTGAGATTCAGACCACACTGAGTCTGGGAGGTAAAGCCACACACTGTTTTCTGATCAAATTCATACAATTTTTTTTTCCATTACAAAATGGAAAAAATCTACAGACCAAATGGTCTGTGAAGGGTCACTATTTGGAAAGATGAGCTACATTCAAAATATGCCTACTTCATTGAAGTTAACGTGTAGAGACTGGTCAGTGTGCCCTACTATAGTTAAATGCAAAGACAGAGAAAGGTTTAGGATTGCTACAACACCATATCATTGGACTGGACAAAAGTTGATAGAGAAAGACCATAGTCCTTTAAAAGGATACATCAGAGCAATGTAATTGTTTTATTTTTAACGGTGAATTAAAGAAAGCAAATTTCGGGCTTCCCTGGTGGCGCAGTGGTTGTGAGTCCGCCTGCCGATGCAGGGGACACGGGTTCATGCCCCGGCCCCAGAGGATCCCACATGCCGCGGAGCGCCTGGGCCCGTGAGCCATGGCTGCTGAGCCTGCACGTCCGGAGCCTGTGCTCCGCAACGGGAGAGGCCACAGCAGTGAGAGGCCCGCGTACCGAAAAAAAAAAAACAACAACAACAAGAAAGCAAATTTCATATTATATCTAACTAAGGTGTGAAGAAGGGACAGTTAGTGAACAACCTGATAGTTGGCTAATAGATTATTTCATGAGATCAGAGATGATGGCAGGTTTATTATGAGGTGTCTGTTTAGAGTCCATTTTTAAAGATGTGGGTTTTGGCAAGGGGTTTTCTTGCTAGAAGCATTTATTGTTATTCCTGGTCACATAGGAAGAATGGAGTGTCTGACAATGATGGACAGTGCAACAGCAGCCTTGCTGCTTAAAAATTAATTTGAAGTCCTCTTCTAGAGAACTGCTATCTTCTGTTACTACACAGAAACTTGACTGTGCTAATAATGTATGCTCAACTCCATAAGAGACACAGTGCAAGGCAGAAGCCTAGGATTTCCAAAGGGAAAGAAAAAACATTGCAGAAAATAATCAAAGAGGAATTTTAAAGGGCAATGGCTAAATTCTAATTTTTAGGATATTTAATGAATATTCTGTGGTCATACTTCAAATTGCAATAGTCAGCTTTATACCACATACAATAGGGAATATAGGAACACATATTCTGTATTAGGAAAAGTTCCATGAGTGCTTGATTTAATACTAAAATTAAGACTAATACTAATAATAACAGGTCAAATATTTATTGTAATTGATCTAATAATAATAACATTAAAAATGAAAATAATAAAAGAAGGTTATAGTTGCTAAGCTCTTAGTATATGCTAGGTATTAGGCCAGATAGTTTATAGGTACAAAATCATTTAATCTTTGTAATGACCCTGTAAATAGTATTATCATCTGAATTTTACAAATGAGGAAGCAAATTCTTTTAAAGGTTGAATAAATTTCCAAAGGCGATCTTACTTCAGAGGCTATACCTTTAATCACTATACAATATGCTCCCTATCTCTTTCTATATATATCATGAACTCATTGATAGCGAAGGATAGTAAACACATAATAATAGCAGGCACTCACTTATGTGTGTATGTGTGTATCTTAAGGAATATATATATGTTATATATATGTAATATATACACACATCTGCATGTATATTTTACTATAAATGTATACAATGAATATATTTTACATATATAATTTATATATACATATTTATATGTGTATATATACATATATAATATAATATATATTATATATTATGTAATATATTCACTTGATTCTTACAATCACCCTATGAGGCAGGAGTATTATTATTATTATTATTAATTTCATGTTGCAGATGAAAACTACTGAAGCACTGAAAGATTGAATCACTTGGCCAAGTTGGCCCAAGGTCTTCTCCCAGGTCCGGGGCCAGTGGGGTCCAGTGCTGTACTCTTACCCGCAATGCTCTACTACCTATGCTAGTGATAAGGATGCAAAAACAGAATGAGAATGAATCTAATGTGGCAATGTTTTGTGAGAGATCTTTAAACCAAGGCCATTTGTTGTCTCAAGTTTTGACACCTGTTCTCACTACCTTCTCCACATTTTTATGAAGAAATTGATGCAGACCAGGGAAAGATGGGGATTTTTTTCCTCCTGCTTTCTTCTTTCCCTCTCCTCAAAACTGTACTCCTAGTTCTAAGAATTATGTTACTAATTTATGTAAGCATTGTATCTTGTTTTCCTATCTTTGTTCCCCTTTTGTTCACAGAACTGCAGAAACTTGGGATTGTTATCAGGGACATCATGACCAGAGGCAAACAACCTCAAGGGCCAGGACTCACATTATAGAAAACACGTATCAAGATAAAAGACATCACAACACTATGAGCTGGTGCAGTCCCAGTCAGGTAGCTCACGACCCATGTTTAAATAGCTCGCCTGTAAAACGGTCCTGCCATCTTAAGGAGGTAGGACAGTAGCCTTTGGATATTAGTCTGCTACTCTCCTCATTTGCTGGCAAATTAACAAACTCCTTTTCCTTCTTTCTCAAACCCTTGTCCTCGTTTTCCTCAATTGGTGCCGAGGGCCGGGACAGAGTATTTAGGTAAGAAAATCAGCTATAAGATAATACAGTCTGAATGTTTGTGTCCTCACAAAGTTGAAATCCTAATGCCCAATGTGATGGTGGTACCTTTGGGAGGTGCTTAGATCATGAGGGTGGAGGCCAACTGAATAGGATTTGTGCCCTTATAAGACAGACCCCCAGATAACTCCTTAGCCCCTTCCACCATGTGAGGACACAGTGAGAAAGCTTGGTCTATGAACCAGGAAACAGGTTCTCACCAGAACACAACTATGATGGTGTCATGATCTTGGACTTACAGCATCCAGAAGTGTGAAAAATAAGTTTCTGTTGTTTATAAGCCACCCAGTCTGTAGTATTTTGTTATAGCAGACAGAAAAAAACTAAGACATAATGTTGACAGAAAAAAAGCTCACGTGACTGATACGTAATCAAGGCTCATCCAAGATCAATGAGATAGGGCACAATAAAAACAAGCAGTAGTGCCCTCTGGATGAAGAGAACTGCCATACAACCTTAGATCACTGATCTGATTTTCTAGGCTATGTATGCATTTTGAAGTATACAAATGATTTTTAAAAATGAGAGTGTACATATATCTATATATGTGTACATATATCTATAGAGTAGATACATATATCTATAGAGTGTACATATATCTATAGAGTATATTATACATAGAGTGTACATATATCTATAGAGTATATATACATACCGTGTGTGTGTAATGAGTATATGTATATCCATTCTTATTACACAATTTGATTTTTGGAAAAAATTTAAATTATTTTCTTCTTAAAAAGAAAAGGTCTGGGATTTTAAAAATATATATTACATTCCTAGGATTTGGGGTAATAAATTATACTCCTACTTATAATTTGTTTGTAGAAAAATGATGATAGCTTGAGAAACTTGGAAAATATGCTATTGTTTGAGATAATTAGAAGATTATCCATTTAAGAATAGTATCAATTCTGGATTAATATCAGCATCCAGCTTCTATTTGCTGGCTTGAGAAGCTTGGAAAATATGCTATTGTTTGAGATAATTGGAAGATTATCCATTTAAGAATAGTATCAATTCTGGATTAATATCAGCATCCAGCTTCTACTTGCTGTGCTAGGCAAGTGTAATTTAAGCAATATCCAGGACCAAAATAGAATAGCTTATGTGGAGGTAGGTACTGTATTTTACCAACACAACACCATGAACTTTGTCATTGGGATCCAAAGAGATTAGAAAATGGATGGGGGAAGGCCAAGTATTGTACTTCTGTGTCTGGTAGTAGTTACTGATATTAGTTTAATGATTAAGACAGTAAACTTCCTTGCTATCCTGACTTCACCACTTATCCACTTTGTGGACTTGTATATACTTAATTTATCTGTGTCTCAGCTTTTTCTGAGAGATGGAAATAATAGTTCCTACATCATAAATTTGTTACAAAGTTTAAACTAGTTAGTATCTATAAACTCTTAAAACATCCATGACACATAATAGGTAATATATGTGTTTCCAAAAAAAAAAAAAATCCAGCCCTTCATTGGTATTTAAAAGTATAAAGAACATTAGCAACATTTCTCAGGAGATTAGGGGTTTAATCAGGGGCATTTTCTCTTCTAGAACTGATGAAAGGGTAATGCATGGATCCCTAGAACTTCATATGCAAAGCTACAGGCAGGCTTGGTCTGTTTTATACAAAGAAAGATGAGAATTTGGGCAGATGTGTTATACTGTACCACAAACAGCCTGTTCTTATAAACTTATATCTAATAAATTACCAGAGCATAACTGCTCTAGGAAAATGACAAGCTATGTACATTTTGTTTTCAGGATGCATGGACTACCGAAATCTGCATCCATCTCTTTCTTTCTTGATAACCCCATCTTCCTGGGGCTATGATGCTGACAGTGACCCAGGGCTGCCCAACACTACACTCAAACCTTAACTTGAATCTACTTTCCTGAGTGTATGACAAATATATCTCTTCAACTTAAACCTCATCAAAGTATATTTTTCCTTAGAGTCCTGTTTTAGCTGGCTGTGGAAAAACATGATCTGTTTGTAAGGTAAAGACTGCCAACAACTTAGGACAAAAGTATTTATATTTTCCCCAAATACTCCTAGAACCATCATTATTTTTGCTCAAAGGATGTGTGTAATGCTTATTCTAGGAACAAAGGAATTAACTTCAATGCAGGGTAAAATAAAAGTGAAGGTGAATAAGTGGTTTCCATCAGATCACACTACCCCCTTTGATTTGATGGCTGCTATATAAAGACAGCAACCTGTGTGATCCTGTTTCCTGGTAAGTACTAGAGCAGAATAATTAAAATGACAGTTAATATTTATTGTGTTCCCGGCACTGTACTAACTGCTTATGTGCACAACTTTATTTCACTCTCACAACTTAGCCCCCTGAAGTAGGAGGTAGTGGTTATTATTATGTTTATAGATAAGGAAACTGAGGTTTACAGCAACTAAGGATTTTGTCAAAGGCAAACAGCTAACAAATTGGGGAGCCAAGAATCTAATCCAAATTGTTTGATTCAAAAGCTCTTATGTGTAAAGCAGGCATTGTTTCTGTTATTTCCTTGGTTGAGAGAGAAAGTGTTTTCAAAAGATACCTAATTCTATTACTCAAAACATGTCCTTTACATATAAAATACTAACACAATGGATGAAATGGATTATACAACTATGGAGGACAATTGTCTCAGATCTTTCTGGGCCAAGATGCAATTTCTAGCAAGCTGTATGTTTGATTATTTTAATGCCAAAAAGTCATGTGTACATATAGTCACATTTATTTTTTATGTGCTTAACTTCCCAAGGTGCAGAAATAATACTATGTCTGAAGGAACCCCCTGAGCTACCCTGTTCTGTCCCTTGTGCTCTGCCCCTGGGTCTCCAATCTCCCCCAACCAGGCTTGCAGACTCTTCCCTGTATTTACATGTATCCCCTCCCACCTCCCTTTATGCAACACCCACCTATACTCCTAGGCTTACCTCCACATAGACTTTCTCTGTTTCTGCAACAAGAACAAACCTGATGCCATATTGGGTCTATTCTTTAGCTCTAACCCTTGTGCTTTGTTGCTTGTGCTTAGTCATGCTGGCTCTGCACGTTTGTAAAACAATGTTGCCTAGAGCCTGAAATATACATGATAGCTCATTCTCAAGGCTCTGACCTTTAAAAGTATAACACTTTTCCATTCCGATAGAGATTAAAAGTTGCAGAACAGAAAATAACAATTGTCTTGTTGGGAGGTTTATAGTAACATTGTGATCAGACCTGCCATATACAGCTGCAAGAACAAAGGATTTCTGCCCCAAGAAGTGTTCAACAACCAGCCACACCACCTCCCCTTTTAGTATAAAAGAAGCCTGAATTCTAACTCAGGTAAGACTGTTCTTTGGAGCAGTCGTCCACCATCTTCTCAGTTGGCTGGCTTTCTGAATAAGGTCACTATTTGCCGCAACACCTCATCTCCAGATTTATTGGCCTGTTGTGCAGCAAGAGGTAGGAGCTTGGACTCAGTAACACTTCTTTCAACTAGAAACAAACAGAAAACTTCTCTCCCTTTTCTGAATCCCCACTGTTCTTCTCTGATATCAGGTATTTTAGGCAGTGAGTGTTCCATAACAGTATACCACAAACTGGGTGGCTTAAACAACAGAAATTTATTTTCAAGCAGTTATGGATGCTGCAAGTCCCAGATCAAGGTGCCGGCAGGATTGGTTTCTCCTGAGGCCTCTGTCAGAAGGCCGCCTTCTCAGTATGTGTTCTCATATGGCCTTTCCTCTGTGTGTGTGTACTCCTGGTATCTCTTCTTCTTCTAAGAACCCCAGTCCTATTGGATTAGGTCCCCACCCTTATGACCTCATTTAACGTAATTACCTCCTGAAAGGGCCTGTCTCCAAATACAGTCACAGTGGGGGTTAGGACTTCAAATGTATGACTTTTGTAGAGATACAATTTAGTCAATAACATCAGATTTTACTTGATATTCAGAATTATAGCTATTGCAACATCAGTTTAACACACTATTAGCCTGTGAGTATCTTGGAGAAAGCAAGTCTATCCAATCCATGTCTGTAACTCCTGCAACATTTGGTATAGTGTTCTCTCATTCACTGAACATAGTGTATTTACACCATTAGCAATTCATAAACATGTCATCCAACCCCAGCAATAAAGTTTTGAAGTTAAATAATGTTACCTCCAATACAGAGATTATGAAACTGAAGTCCGGATAGATCAGGCATCTTGGTAAAGTTCTCATGCTTAGTAAAGGACAGCACTAAAACAAACCTAGGTCTATTTTAAAGCAAAGCTCAGGCTTTGTTTCAGATTTTTTTTTCCTCCAAATCTGCCTCTCATGACATTTGTTGAAACAAATAAATGTCACTAGGGTAGGCCATTGGTGGTGTCATTTTCTTTTTCCCATTCCCTATGAGTAGGAGAAGTGACAGGATTTTCTTTGATCACTTCTGTTTGGACAGGCAGAAGAATGGATAGAAATTTTAGAAATGTAAGACTAGGAGAAGCAAAAGGAACATCTTCCTTTCTAGACTTTTACAGGAAGCAATACTGAAATGGCTAATAAAGGAGAAAGAGATGAGGAAGGTGGAAGGAAGGTGCCTGACACAATAGTAATGATAGTATATTTCAACTGAATAAAGCAGAAAAACATAAAACACTAGTTGGATTTAACAGGCATCCAGCTTTAAGCCTGACATCACAGGGGGTGTGTTTTATAGGCAATAAGAGGTCCCCCTGCTCCACAATTGTCCCTCATTATCCATCCACAGTGCCTGAAATTACCATGCTGTTGTAACTCCAGTGGTTTAATACTTTAGAAGTTACCAGTCCCAGTTGCACCTAATCCCTATTAAAATCTAAAACTCTAACCTGTAGGATGGTAAGTTAACCCATTAACATATCACATTTAATGCAAGCTATAAAATACACATCTGCTTTTTAAAATATGGCAGTGAATGGTGCATCATGACAAAGCAAGTATATATCATTAATTCACAGACCTAAATGTCCAGGCAAAACATGAAGTTTTGGAAGGCCAAGGAAGGGCATATATCATGGGGTACTTGGAAGCGGGTGAGAAAGGGGAGGGAAGGAGAGGAACCTGGAGGAATGACAGAGAGGATGGCAATTAAAATGAGAGTGGGATGTTACTGAAAACCAGCTGCCAATTCCCTGTAAGAAGAGGTCCCTAAAACACATGATTAGACAATGGTTGAGGGTTTTGTGGATCTAGGCTTTCTTAGAGGCAAAGCAGAGGGTGGTGATTGACTGGGGCAAAGTTTGAGACTGGTAGGTTTGAATCAAGCAGGATAAGTGAGTGGCATTTAGTTACTTTCCATCTCTTTGCCATTTATACTCAGGAATATCATTTGTACAGCTTTTTGCAAAGCAAGAGCTGAACTGTGATGATAATTGATGCTTTCAATTTTTTTTGTGTTAATTTTCTATTTGGCTGACATGTCCAGAAACCCTTCCTTGTCTTGCCCTAAACTGTCTAGATAATTGGTTCAATTCTCTGCTCTGCTTTGACTAGGGGAGCCTTGCCCATTTAAGGCATTTTTCTTTCAAGTCTTTTAAGCCACACTCAGTTAGCTTAAAGAGGTGCTGCTACTAAAGCAAAGAGGTCAAGGCAGATAGTTAGACCTCACAATTTACATTGCCCAAGTTCCTGACTCAGTTCCTTGAGGTTTGTAAGAGGGAAAGAAAAAATGGCAGATATTTTACTCTTCTTAGCTACTTTAAAGTGTAAATAATTAAATGCACATCAAAGTCAGCTGCAACTGGCTCCCTCTTTCTACCTATACCTTCCTTTCCAAATAATGGCCTCCTGCATAACTGAATCTGTAGAAAAGAGTACAGTTGAATCGGCCATTTTGGCTGGAGCATCTTTGGGTACTAATGAGAGATCAGCTTAGTAATGTGACAGCAGTCCAATCTTGATAGAGATACGATGGCAAAGTATTTAGAGGTATAGCTTTCTTCACTTCTGTTAGAACATCACAATCATTGATAGCTATACTATTTTTGTTGTTGTTTTTCTCTGGATTTAGAATATTTGTAATAAATGGTGCTATGATATAAATGTTTATGTCTTCCTAAAATTCATATGTTGAAATCTTAACCTCTAAAATGATGGGATTAGGAGATGGGACTTTAGGGAGGTGCTTAGGTCATGAAGGCAGAGACCTCATGAATGGAATTAGTATCCTTACAAAAGAGGCTTCAGAGAGATCTACTCTCTGTTCTGCTGTGGGAGGACATGGAGAAGAGAGCTATCAATGAACCAGGAAACCCTCAACAAACACTGAATTAGCCAGCACTTTGATCCGAGACCTCCCAGCCTCCAGACCTGTGAGAAACAAACTTTTGTTGTTATAAGCCATCTAGTCTACGGTATTTTGTTAGAGCAGCCTGAACAAACTAAGACACATGGGATCTAGAAGCATTCTGTAATTTAGCAAAGACTTTAGTTGATAAGCCATTCTGAGAAGCTTCAATTATAGATCAAAAAAAATTAGCATTCCAAAATTTGGAGGAACACTTATAGCAGTTTAAATTAATGAAAGCATATCTATAGAATAAAATAGGAAGCAGAATAGAAGAAAAATATTTAACATGATTCAAAGGTGCTCATACATTTTTAGTAATATAGACACATTATAAAGTACAGTAGAGAGTACAGTATAATTCCTTGGTTTAAAAAATACATGCACACACACACACACACACACAGAGACATACACAAAAAGGCTAAAAAAAATGTAAATTATATAACCAAAATGTTATCAATGATTTTCTCTAGAGGGTAGGATCACAGAATTATTTTACTTTTTTTTTCAAATTTATATGCATTTAAATATATTTTATAGTAAACACTTTGCAACATGTGAACTTATTTTTTTAAAATAAAATATAGTAAAATCATTTCAGACTGTTTGCAGTGGTCATGTAGCTTAAGTCTGTGAACACAGGTCACTCTTCACTCCAAGACACATCATCAAATTTCTCCGAAATGTAAAAGAAAACCCACGGACATTCAAGCAGAGACTTTTAGCAATTTAAAACTGTCTTAGTTTTCTCATTTATAAAAGAGGGGCTAACATTTAACTTTCCATGTTTCCTAAAGGTTAAAGATGCCTTATCTTTATCTAACTATTGTAGTTAAATAATGTTAAAAGGTATTATTCATTCAAAAACATTTATTGGGCATCTGCTCGCAAACACTGTCAGGAGAAAGGTTGACAGACAATGCCAAAGTAAACTACTCAGTTTGGTTTTTTGAGAATAATTTCCATAACTGCTCGAATTTGAAAATGAAAACACATTATTTATACAGATACACCTCAGTTTGTGTATATTCTTGCCTAAAAAGGAAATAACCAGTTTGTACCATAAATATAAGAAATAATAACTGCAATCTAATTACATGTTTGTAAGCCTTAATATAATAATTACTAAGGTTTAGAAAAAAGTATATTTGAAATCAATTTGGACTTTGATTTGAAAGATTTACTTTTTTTCAATATCAATGTGGTTTTCTTTTGTATTAAAGTAGTGCATATGTGTTACATAAAATTCAAATAATAGTGAAAAGTGAATAAGTAGTTATAATCCTTTAATAGGTAATCACATACTACTTTTCCAAACATTTATATATGTGTATATAATTATTTGTAATATATGTGAATATATAAATAAGTATAATGGGGTTATACTAAACTCTTTTTGTAGCTGCTTTTTGACATTCATATGTCATAAACATCTTTTCATATTAATACATATATAATAATTTTAATGACCGCTAATATCCAATTACATGAACATAACAGATAAAATTTATATTCTCCACTTAAGGTACCTCTATTCATCACTATATAAAGTTGGGGGGTCATGGTAATTTGGACTAAAACACAAAGGAATTATTTTTATTTCAGTGTTTGCCTAAATTCTGCAGATAGCAATTCAGGTTCTTTGACAGCACATATTTTTCTTATACATATAAATTATGGGAAGATATTGAAAATGTGTGCATCTTAATTTGGTAACTTATAAGAGCTGGAGTGTTTTAGAGATAGTGAAGTACAAAAGAAGTAAAGTGGCGTCAGGGGAAAGCCTTGAAGCTCTGAAAAAAACAGATGCTGTCTCACTCTGAGCACTCAGATCAAGAACTATTAGATGAAAAGGCACCTTAAAAGGGTGTATAGTCAACCCAATATTATGGGCCAAGGAATAGGGGGCTATGTTGGGTAAGTGGCTTTTGTGGTCACACAGACAGTGAGAGGAATACGGAAGGTCACAACCAGCAAGTTGTACTTCTGACTGGAAGTACAACAATCTTTCAAATATACTACAGCACACATTATCTTTTACCTTCCTTTAGCCAATGCACTTCATTTTATGTTACCCTTGATATGTCCAACACAAATTCAAAACAAGATTATTAAAATATTATGACTATTTGCTCTTGAGCTGAGAATGTTTATTTGGACAAAGGCATTTATGAGAAGTAATACATCAATCTCTATGCAAGGCATTTACGGACACTTTTAGCACATCTTTTTTTTTTTCTTTTTTAATGCTACTCCAGCATTTCCAGCTCATCAGATTCAAAGCTTTCTCTCTATCAGGAGTCAGTGTATGCTGCTACCTGAATCTGTCTGCTTTGATTGAGGAGGATTTGTGTAACCATGGAGTTAGACACTGTGGTTTTCTGCAGCCTGAAATAATCCTCATCAGAAAGCAAAACTGCCTGAGTAACTAGGATAGATCTGGGGGAAGGCAGATATTGGTCTGTGGTACTTGGTGACAAGCTATGTTGGCACTAGTGATGCCAAATATCACTTCAGGTAATGAAAACATCTAGTAACATGGTTAAAATGCTTACCACAGCTTATAACAGGCATGACAAGCTGCAAGAAGGCTTTTAATGATATTGTTGTCACAGATGAAATGAGTCCATAGCTCACCACTGCCTCCCACAAGGGGTGGCTGCTATGATTTCAAGAACTGGGAAAAAAAAGCCTTTAGTTGGCAGAGCACCTGGGCTTGCTTTTAGAAGAGATGCTGAACAGCATAGTGACAGGAAAGCACGGATAGCCAAATGTGGCTTCTCTATGATTGAATCGTATATTTACGGGAACTTTGAGATTATCTAGTTATGCCTCTCAGATCACCTAGCTGTACAGTCTCAGAGGAGACTGAGATCCAGAGTACTAAAGAGAATTAAAGGACTAGTCCAGCCCTAAACTCAAACGTAAAAACTATGTCTCCTCAAAATCAATACTTTCTCCACAACACTCTGAGATGCTAAAATTAACTAATTAATTAAAAGAAAGTCCCACAGGTGTGAGACTAATCAAAATGTTTACCATCATTCTATATCCAGGAGTTTGAAAGGCTCCTACATTAGAGGCTATTTCCTCCAAGTTACTGGGTCTATAAGTTGAAGAAATGACTCCTAGCTTATTAATGGTACCAAAGAAATATCTTTGTAGCCTTGCTGTTTATTCACCTGTAGTAATGGTTATCTGAAGGGTGTACTTTTAGCATTATCATTTTGTTTGTGAAATAGAATGTTTAACATATTTTAATAAAATATGTTAAATTTCCTAATCAATGAATTGTATTAAACATAGAATTGTATAAATAATCTAGAAAAGTCAAATAATTCAATGAAATTAGATAAATTCAGTTCATTGTTTTACTCAATATAACCATGATTTTCTCTGCAGTCTTGGTTAGAAAATACGTAGGATTTATCCTAAATCTGTCCATGGTATTGAAAGTTCTTCTACCAATATAATGGAGCATCACAGCAGTATTATGGTAGAATTCTCTTCAAATAATTTTTTCCAGCTTTATTGAGATATTATTGACATACAAGATATGTAAGTTTAAGGTGCACATTGTGGTTATTTGATACACATGTATATTATGAAATGATTACCTCAATAAGATTAGTTACCATCTCTATCCCCTCACATAATTATCTTTTTTGTGTGTGATGATAACATTTAAAATCTACTCTCTTAACAACTTTCAATTTTATAATGCAGTGTTGTGAATTATATTGACACTGCTGTACATTAGGCACACTGACCTTGTCTATCTTATAATGGAAGTTTGGACCCTTTGACCAACATCTTCCCAATTCCCCCATCCCCTGGCAACCACCATTGTACTCTCTACTTCTATGAATTTGGCTTTTTAAGATTCCATGAATAAGTGAGAACATACAGTATTTGTCTTTCTCTGCCGGACTTACTTCATTTAGCATGATGCTCTCAAGGTCCATCCGTGTTGCAAATGGCAGAATTTCCCTCTTTCTCATGGCTGAACTATATTCCATTGCTCTCTACCCATTCTTCCGTGACTTGGCTTTTCCATGACTTGGCTATTGTGAATAATGCCGCAAGGAGCATGGGAGTGCAGGTATCTATTTGTGATCATGATTTCATTTCCTTCAGATACA
This sequence comes from Hyperoodon ampullatus, assembly GCF_949752795.1. NCBI lineage: Eukaryota > Metazoa > Chordata > Mammalia > Artiodactyla > Ziphiidae > Hyperoodon > Hyperoodon ampullatus. The sequence continues at coordinate 61,286,339 of NC_136928.1, forward strand.
TACCCAGAAGTGGAACTGCTAGATCATATGGTAGTACTATTTTTAATTTCTTGAGACACCTCCATACTGTTTTCATAGTTGAAACAATAGTGTACCCACAACAATTACTAAGTTCACATATTAATCATCTAACTGCTGCTGATCATACAATCTGAATTTGATGGAAACTGGTTTTAAAAATATAGTTTTCTCTAGTGTATACATTTTTTAAAAATCTGAAAGGGTGTAATTCAAACTGCAGACCTAAAATTAAATTATTTTGTTTATTTGTTTTTTGTTTTTCCACAAACACAAAACACCCTAATGTAAAATAAATCACAGAATTTTCGTGTTGAAAATTACTTTGGAAAATTGCAAGGCTATTTTTTAAATTTTTATTTATTTATTTATTTTATTTATTTTTTTTTTTCCCAAAGGGATTTTTAAAAAATATAACTTTATTGGAGTATGACTGCTTCACAATACTGCACTAGCCTCTGTCGCACAACAAAGTGAATCAGCCATGTGCTCCCTCTTGAGCCTCCCTCCCACCCTCCCTATCCCCACCCCTCTAGGTTGTCTTAAAGCACTAAGCTGATCTCCCTGTGCTATGTGGCTGCTTCCCACTAGCTAACTATTTTACATTTGGTAGTATATATATGTTGATGCTATTCTCACTTCTCCCCAGCTTCCCCCTCTCCCCTGTGTCCTCAACTCCATTCTCTATGTCTACTTCTTTATTCCTGCCCTGTCACTAGGTTCATCAGTACCATTTTTTTTTTTTAGATTCCATATATATGTGTTAGCATATGGTATTTTTCTCCTTCTGACTTACTTCACTCTGTATGACAGACTCTAGGTCCATCCACCTCACTACAAATAACTCAATTTCATTTCTTTTTATGGCTGAGTAATATTCCACTGTATATATGTGCCATATCTTCTTTATCCATTCACCTGTCGATGGACACTTAGGTTGCTTCCATGTCCTGGCTATTGTAAATAGAGCTGCAGTGAACATTGTGGTACATGACTCTTTCTGAATTATGGTTTTCTCAGGGTATATGCCCAGTAGTGGGATTGCTGGGTTGTATCGTAGTTCTATTTTTAGTTTTTAAAGGAACCTCCATACTGTTTTCCATAGTGGTTATATTAATTTACATTCCCACCAACAGTGCAGGAGGGTTCTATTTTTAGTTTTTAAAGAAAAATCCATACTGTTTAAACTGAGTTCAATAAATATAAATGATATCAAATGCAAAATGCCAATTATACCCTAACTTTTGTATAATAATCTCCCATGGCCACCAAACCCTACCTTATACCTGACTTTAGTCTGAGGTGGAAGTTCCTACCCTTCCCCTTCTCTCAATGTTAACATATCTCTAGTGGTATAAGTATTTAATCCCTGGACTGGACACTTTCCTGCCCTTCATTAGGGATAAAAGTTTTTTTTCTAGTACCATTTTTGCAGCCACAATAGGCCTTGCCTGTGCCCTGAGAGTAACAGGGTTTACTTTCACTCTCACAGAGCTTTGAGGTTTTTACTCCACTGGAGTGAAGGGTCTGGCCAGAGGACAGGGTTTCATACTTTTCCGGCAGTAGTAGTTGACCACTTCCTGCATGTCTGTGTCACTAAGGTGCTCTCTCTAGTCTCCTGCTTTGCCCCTAATCATGCTTATTAGCCCGTGCTATTGGACAATGGAAAGGAGTCTGCAAGGATGTGTAAACTCTTCCTATACCTAGAATCCTCCACTATTCCAGTCCAGCATACCAGCTCAACACTAGATTTTTGGCAATTTGTTAAAATATTGCTGATTTCTTCTTATATTCTTGAATGACAGTCACTCTCTCCTCCTGTGCTTCCCACAGGTGAGTCAATCCATCCATCCTTCTCTTTTGAGATGCCTGTCCCTCACTTAAACCCAGGCTACTTAATTGCCCCATGATTTCAGCTCTTGATTGACTCAAGAAAGGTTATGATTTTTCAGTTTATCTGACTTTTATTCACTGTTAGAATACTAAACCTAGGAGATGCTACTTTCTATAACCTAGACAGAAGAAGACATCACTTGTCTTCTCTCCACTTCACTTTGTGAACTCCATTCATAATGGTTTTCTTGAAGTTCCTCTAAAAGTTCACGTCTCTTTCTACTTCAGAACTTTATGCTTAGTTTTTTCTTTACCCAGGACATTCTCCTTTCTGCTGTGTCACTACCTGATCTCTCAGCCCCATCTCCTTACCCTTTTTTCCTACTTATTTTATGGTGATCTTTAAATCTTGGCTCAAATATTTCCTTTCTGACATACCATTTTAGCTATACTTGGTACCTCTACTGTATGCTCTCATTGTGCCCGATACATTTCCTCTATATAACATTTTATAATTGTAACCGATTTTCAAATTCAAATTTTCCTATTGTCTCAGACTTTTGTCAGAGGCCCCAAAGGTTGAAAACAATAGGTTCTAAATGTTCATACATTCTAAATTAAAGTTCTAGAACATTTATATATAAGATGACTCTGTTATTTATCATCTAAATTGGCACAATTTGTGAATAAAATAGAATGCTATTAAAAATTCAGCTTTCACCACAGATGTAACCTGGTATTATCCCAAGTAAATAGGAATACAAGTTGATTTTATAGACCAAATATTCCCCCTCTTCCCCCACCCTGCACCCAAGCCCTATACTGAAACCCTAACTCCCAATGTACTTGTATTTGGAGACAGGACTGCTGAGGAAGTGAAAGATTAAATGAAGTCATGCAGTGGGGCCCTAATCTTATAGGTCTGGTGCCCATATAACAGAAGGAGACACCAGAGGTCTTTCTCTTTCTCTACCATGTGAGGACAAATTCAGAAGGTAGCTGTCTGCAAGCAAGGAAGAGAGTCCTTACCAGGAACCAAACTGGCTAACACCTTAATCTTCAACTTCACAGTCCCCAGAACTGTGAGAAATGTATTTCTGTTGTTTAGGCCACAGAGCCTATGGGGTTTTGTTATAGCACCCCTAGCAGACTTATACACCTACCTATATGGAATGCTCAAGAAATGCATTACTAAGCTATTTCTGCCAGCATTAGACCATCATTCACCTATAGGATACAACAGAAAAAGTCAATTTGGAGATTGCAGTAGACTCTTGAACATTGGTTTGAACTGTGTGGGTCCACTTATACTCAATTTTTTTTTCAATAAATACGTACTACATGATCCAGGGTTGGTTGAATCCACTGTTACAAAACCACAGATAGGGTGGGCCTACAGTTACACATAGATTTTCCACTTTGAAGAGGGTCACTGCCCCTAACCCTCACATTATTCAAGGATCAGCAGTATTTGGAATTTATTATTTGATTATTTGGGAAAAAAACTCTTCATGTGCTGTGGTTTACAACACCATAAGGATATAAGCAGGTTCTTGAGACTCTGTGCATTTACATGAGGAGAGAGAGACAGAGACAGAGATAGAGAGGCCGAGAGTAAAAGAGAGAGAGAATGCAAATAAAAGCAATGGAATTAAGCTGCACTATCGCCAAAGACAGAGCACAAAAGGATGTTTTCTTGAGTAAAGAAGTGACCTCAGCAGAAAGTACCTTAAAGTACCACTGGATGCAAAAGCTTGGTGAGAGGGAGAATTGGGGAAAGAGTGGAGATTTATGCCAGCCGGATGGGAAGCCACCAATTAGAAAAAATTATGGTTGGACGACCTTAGCAGAAAAATCTCTAAGGAACACACAAAAGCATCCACCAGAGAGAATCTGCCACAATTCAGAAGTTTTATTTATGGATTAAAATTTACTCATTAAATATGACTTTTCCTGTACTTTATCACTCCTCCACTTCCCCCCTTTTACCTACTCCCTAACTCTAATGGTTCCCAAACTGCAGTTACATAGTTGGAAAGGAGGAAAAGCAAGGAAGGGAGAAGTAATCTATAATCTCTCTCTTCCTCTCTGTAGGTCTCTGAGGATAAATAAGGCCTGAGATGGAGAAGAGAAGATTTAAATGGTATGATCTTTTGTTTGTTTGTTTTGATAGTCTACTAGACTGGAGTTTTTATTACCTAAACAAAAGAAGCTATATAATTATTAATGGACAGTGACTAAAAGTCCTTTGAATCCTACCAGAGTTTACAACCAGTATTAGGAAAGAATATTAAGGAAGTGGTTTTCAAGGAAGTTTTGAGAAAAGATAAAGATTTCAGTGCTTATACAATACAAATACAGCTGATTACGTGGTCTTTTAGATATTTATAAATTGATTTTTTGTCATTATTTGGCTAACTGATTTCTCCTTGATTCCAAGCGAGAGCAGTGACAGTATCTGGTTTGCCCATAGCAGTGTCCCTGGTATGTTTGCAAAATATTTTGAATGACTGTATGAGAGGGCTCCAATTATCCATCTTTGTAACTCATTACTAAATTGCCTTTGGTAAACTAAGCATTGCTGTCTTCCAATTGTTGAGGTTAAAATGTAATTATATGCTGTTTCCAAAATCTGTGGGGAGTTTTCATATACACATTTTTTTACATTGTGGCAAATTATATGTAACATAAAACACAGTTCAGTGGCATTAAGTACTGATACATTCACACTGCTAATGCAACCACCACATTTCATTTATCAATTCATCTGTCAATGTACACTTGGGCTGCTTCCACCTTATGACTATTGTGAATAAAGCTGTTATGAACATAGGTGTACAAATATTTGTTTGAGTCTCTGTTTTTACTTCCTTGGGTAATACTAGAAGTAGAATTGCTGGATCATATGGTAATACATTTAATTTTTTTGAGCAACTGCCCTAATGGTTTCCATAGCAGCTTTACCATTTTACATTGCCATCAACAATGAACAAAGGTTCTAATTTCTCCACATCTTCATCAATACTTGTTTTTTTTTGTTTTTTGATAATACCCATCCTAACTGGTGTGAAGTGATGTCTCATTGTGGTTTCAATTTGCATTTCCATAATGATTAGTGATGTTGAGCATCTTTTCATGTGGATATTGACACTTTGTATATCTTTTTCAGAGAAATGTCCATTCAAGTCCTTTGCCTATTTAAAGTTTTTTTTTGGTGTTCTGATGCTGATCTATAAGAGATCTTTACATATTCTAGATATTACTCCCTTATGAGACTATCATTTGCTAATATTTTCTCCCACTCTGTGGGTTGCCTTTTCACTTTCTTCATGGTGTACTTTGATGCACACAAGTTTTTAATTTTGATGAAATCCATTCTATCTATTTTTGCCTTTTGTTGCCTGTATTTTTTGTGTCGTATACAAGATACTATTGCTAAGTCCAAATGCCTTCTAGGGTTTTAGTTTTAGCCCTACAGATAGATCTTTGATCCATATTGAGTTAATTTTGGTATATGTTATAAGGTAAGTGACCAATTTCATTTGTTTGCATGTGGATATCCAGTTTTACCAACACCATTTGTTGAAAACACTCTCCTTTCCGCATTGAATGATCTTGGCACTGTGTCATTTGACTGTATGTGTGGAGCCTTATTTCTGGGTTCTCTATTTTATTTTACCAAAACGTGTTTTTTTTTTTTTTTTTAAGTTAGAGTGTATCTTCACTTAAGAAGCAAAATAATTACCAATGCTAAGGTAAAGGTGTTTATTTCACTTTTCCCTGGAACAGGAGAAATTAGGAGAGCGCCACTGGGATCCAGGTCCTGAGGAATGAGGGAGAAAAACTGTTGAAAATTGAAAAAAAAAAGCCACAGAAAGGAAGGGGACACTGCTGGCGTGGGTGGCCCTCATCTGTAACTTGATTTCGGTAGGCAAAATTTGTTTGTATTCTTAACTCCTCCCCACTACAAATTCTCCCTCTTCCTTTCAGTTTATTATTGAGATATCACTGCTGAGGTTGGTACCAGGGACAGCTCCTGACTGGCAACAATGTATTGGGTTGTTAGGGAAAAACCCAAATGAACTTTTTGGCCAACCCAATAGATCAATTAGGTCTTTCAGCTCCTCTTCTTCTCCTTTTAGATGCAATCTCCCATCCTCTTCTTTCATTCCAAACTTGTATACATACATCCCTATGTGTGTAAACTAAAGAACAAACAACCTGATGTCCATTATTTGAAGAAAAAGCAAAAGTTTGTAAGACAGTGTATTGGTTTTTTGCAGGAGCCATTCAATGATATGTGTGCCATTCAATAAGATATGAATGTGAATAGCTTTGAAATATTTTGACATCTAGGTAGCTGCAGTTTTCACAGGATTATGCTTCCTCTTAAGTCTACTTGTACTAGTCAGAGTGTCACTTATGCCTTTGATGACAACAATGACAGCTGGTAGAGAATGACAATAGAGAAGTGGTTGGCGGCTGAGGCACCTTAGGTTGGACTAGTGTCCTACATGATGACAGTGATAAAGTTCTGGCTGTCAGCAGGGTATCACCACCCCCAAAGGGGTACAGACAGAAGCATCTGAGGCAGATGAAGGAGGGAGCAGCAGAAAAGCATCCAAGAAAGATCAGAAAGATAAGTTCAGAAAATATAGCCTGAATAATTTTTATGATTCCTTTATATTAACAGAGCTTAATTTTTTTCTTTTTTTTTTTTGGTGATCTGAATGACCATTAAAAGCTCTACAGCTGGGTCAATTTTAAGTAACTTGAGAAATCAGAGATAAGTAGCTTTTGGGGGAAAAAAAAGAGTCTAGCTCAGTCCTGATTGAAATATGTAATGATATAATTGAAGATCCAGTCACATCTTGCTAATAAGGAACAATTAGAGCTCAAACAGTTGAAACCTGGAGATATTTTATTTAAATGCACAAATAAACCTCTTCTCATATCATTTTTTTCCCAGCGAGAACATGGATACACTCACTTAACCTTAAGAGGTAATACAGTGACAACTTTAAACAGCGTGTGGTAGATTTTTTTAATGATAGTGAGCTATATACATGTATTGATATTTCCACCTCCTCTCTCTACAGTGCTCATTATCATGATACTAAAAGAATGTAAATGTTGTAAAGCCTTACTAAAAAGGAATGAGATATTTCATTAATTTCTTCATAGAGGGAACAAATCAAAAGCAGGACAGAGGAGCCTGCAGCCTAGAACATGCAGAAGGCCTGTAGAAAAAATAAGCCCAGCACAGCTCCTGTACTATTCCATCTCTGAGAGGGCATAGCGGACAGAATGAGCAAGAGAGGGCAGCATGGAGCTGAAAGCAAGTGATTCATTGAAGTCTACTTAGTTTTTTATCCACAAAGAAAGAAAATAATGCAATCAGCAAAGCCAGAGCAAACAAAATCTGTCAAAGAAATTGTGGTCCAAGTATGAGGTGCATTGATTAAGACATGATTTAGAGAAATTGTTGGGAAGTGAGAAAGAATTGTACACAGAGCTCTTTTCCTTTCATAATAAAAGGAAAAGAATTCCTTTTCCTTTCCTCATAATAAAAATAAGAATTCCACAGACACTAAAGAATTTAAAGAATTAAAGCCATGAGGCAATAGGAAAAATACAGGAGAATGTGTTTAGGGCTTTGGGGTAAAAAAGGCCATCCCCAAAACTATCCATAAAGTGAAAGCCAAAATGGATCAGTTAAACTTGATTAGAATTAAGATAAAATTTTGAAAGGAGAAAGAATGTGGAAAAAAGCTAGACAATAAATGGTAGCTGAAAATATGTGCAACATTTGTGAAGCAAAGGGCTAATATTTGAAAATTTTTTTAGAGATAAAATAAGGCAAATGAGATAAAATTAGAGCAAAGTATATAACCAGGCACCTTGCAGAAGACAGATTTTGAAGTTGTTCAGTTTTCCCTAGTGCAAACAATGCTGCAGTGAACACCCTCTTACACATCTCAATGTTCACATGTCCAGGTGCTTCTCTTTAAGATACAGTGCAGTGGGGCCTCCCTGGTGGCGCAGTGGTTGAGAGTCCGCCTGCCGATGCAGGGGATACGGGTTCGTGCCCCGGTCTGGGAGGATCCCATATGCCGCGGAGCGGCTGGGCCCGTGAGCCATGGCTGCTGAGCCTGCGCATCCGGAGCCTGTGCTCCGCAACGGGAGAGGCCACAACAGTGAGAGGCCCGCGTACCACAAAAAAAAAAAAAAAAAAAAAAAAAAAAAAAAAAAAAAAAAAAAAAAAAAAAGATACAGTGCAGTGGATTACTGGAGGAGAGTGTGCACGAGTTTTGTTTTCTTTGTTTGTTTTTCATTTTTTTAGCATTTAGGGCAATGCTACCAAATTCCCCTCCAAAATATCTGTGCTAATTTATACTCCTTCCAACACTGCATCTGAGGGTCCATTTCCTTGTATCCTTACAGGTTTTGCCTCTTTCTAATATAATGGTTGAATATAGGGTCTTGCTAATAGATTTTGTTTTTCCTTAATTACTAATTTCTGCACTGAGTGGATGATTATTTACTCTCCTAAGAATTACTTTTCTTCTTAGGGTATTTGCTACCTGGATTTATCTTGTCCTTCTTTTACAGTATTCTGTAACTTGTTCTTAGCCTTTAAAAATTTTTTTGCTTGAAGCAGATTGGCTACCTATCACTCATAATCCATCAAGAGAGGGTGGCATATGCATGTTATCTAGAAAAACAGAGCTAACCAAAAGAATAACTCCAAAATTAAATGATGAAGAGTGGCTGCCTTTAGGATAGTGAAGGTTAGGACAGAAAACTGTTCATTTTTATGATAAAACCCACTGGGTTTCTTGATTTTTTAAAAAAATATTCATATATTCATTACTTTGGATTTATAAAATTGTCAATTAATGGAAAGAACAATCAGTATATGAAAAAACCCTGGATATAACTTTTATTTCCTGTAAGAAATTAACCCCACCGAAGCCTCAATTTCCTCATATGTAAAATAAGAATAATAATGCCTACTTCATAGCTGTGTTATGAGAATGTCTAACCATTATTGGCCTATTTTCTCTTCCTTCTCCTTTCAGTAACTTGATCCTTCTTTCTCAAATAATCTGTTAGATTGCCATTCAACTTTGTTAAATTGACATTGAATCATCACATTTATTCATTACCTACTGGGTATAAATTAATATTTTTAAGTGCTGTGTAATTTCCCATCAAGGACATTATAATGGGGACTTCCCCGATGACACAGGGGTTAAGAATCCACCTGCCTGCTTTGTGACCGCCTGGAGGGGTGGGATAGGCAAGGTGGGAGGGAGGGAGATGCAAGAGGGAAGGGATATGGGAACAGATGTATATGTATAACTGATTCACTTTGTTATAAAGCAGAAACTAACACACCATTGTAAAGCAATTATACTCCAATAAAGCTGTAAAAAAAAAAAAAAAAAAAGAATCCAACTGCCAATGCAGGGGACATGGGTTTGATCCCTGGTCCAGGAAATCCCACAAGCCACGGAGCAACTAAGCCCATGTGCCGCAACTACTGAGCCCGCGTGCTACAACTACTGAAGCCCGCATGCCTAGAGCCCAGCTCCACAGCAAAAGAAGCCACCACAATGAGAAGCCCGCACACCGAAACGAAGAGTAGCCCCCGCTCAACGCAACTAGAGAAAGCCCACACAGCAATGAGGACCTAACACAGCCAAAAGAAAGAAAAAAAAAAAGGACATTACAATGATGTTGGAGACAAATGATACAATTGCATTATAGATTCAAACCAGCACTTTGAACCAACAGTAAGAAAAATAACATAAGGAAAATAACCATACCTATATTAATCACTACAGGCTATAGGAACTCATATTCAACATCAGAAGGGATGCTGAGATGAATAAGACATGATGCATGCCTTCAAAGCGCATATATTTTAGTAAAGAAGATATGAGGCAGATGTTAAAAAGTACTGTTAAAGATGAGCAAAAGGAAATGCTATGAAAAAGGGAAAAAGAGGGAAATTACCTATCTGTAGGGATCTTGAAATGGTAATAGCCATTTGGGAGGGCCAATATGGATAGGAAGGGTTTTGTTAGCTAGAGATATAGGAGAAGCAAATGCTCCAGAAAACAGTGGCCAGAAAGGCTTATAGCATGTATGGAAAATGGTGAGAATTCCTGGGTTGCACGGTAGGAAGAGGCAGTTGGTGATGACACTGAAAAAGGCTGCTGCTGAATTGGAGCACCTGTATGCTTTGCATGTGGATACCTGTCTTTTAGGCCTGTGGGTGCCTCTGCTCCCTTCTGTGGGTAACAGCAGAGTTATTTTCTTCAGGGTGCTTCACTCCTCTTACCTTGTGGTCCAGTTAAGATTATCAATAATGTTACCATTCATCCTTCTCCCCAAGAGGTAGACATATAACCCCACGTAGGCCAATCCATCTGTCACTTGGGAATCTGAGTCTTGACCAAGGAGGCACATGGACCAAAGGACTGTTGGAGCTAAATCAACTTCAGCACCTACATGCAAAGGTTCTGAATCCCACCATCAGAATCTGCCCACTTTCTGGTCCTTCCCAAGGCCCTGTTTCTCCTTTACTTTAGTAAGCCCCTTAGTATCCTTACAATAAACTTCTTGTTTGTTTGTGTGTGTGGCGGGGGGGGGGGGGTGGGTAATAAAGGTTTTGTTTTTCCTTTTGTTTTGCACAACTTAATCAGAATCACCTTCTGTTGACCATGAGCAAGAAGTTCCAACTGACAAACATGTCTAATGATCTGCACATAATTTGCAAACGAGGAGCAGTTAAAATTTATTGAAGAGTAATATGATAAAGATGCAATTTAGGAAAATTGAAGTAACAAGGAATTAGAATCAGAGTACAGGCAAGAAGAAGTGCAGTGTTTTGTAGAATTAAGAGGATTATGAAGGAGTAGAAGGCTATGAGACTTTATGGAAATAAAAATAATATAGCTTGGAGGAATGAACACTAGACATTATTATAAAAAACCCCGAATTTGAATGCCAGTTCCTGTCCAACTTCTGCTTGTTTAGGCAAGTTTCTTACACACACTGAACCTTTATTTCCTAATTTTTCATAATGTGGACAGTAATATGCCTTCACTGTCACATTCTGAGGATTTAAATCATAGTATATACAAAGTGCTAAATGTCATTTCTGTCATATAATAGGTGCCAAATTAATTAGTTCAAAAATTCAGTAGGACTTAGTAAATGATTGTATGTGACATATGAAGTAAGAGGCAAAGTCAACACTGACCTCAAGCTTTTGAATCTGAGATATAGTAGATGATGGCAACGTTCAGAGCAGGAAGAGAAGTTGGTTTGGAAGTGGGTGAGTACGAAATCGTGCTTAAAATAAAACACTGAATTTTTAGCATATGTAGATTTTTGAGATAACCAGGGAATCATTTTTTTCAAGACTTAAGAGAATGCTGAGGCTTAAAGAAAAGAACTTTAGAGATCCTTATAACGGGAAAATTGAAAGACATGGTAACCAGTGAGTGACTACAAAAAACAAGAAAAAGAAAATACTGATGGTGAATTCTAGTATGTGCTTATATAAAGGGAGAGTGAAAAAGGAGAGTAAGTAAAGGAGACAAAAGGGAACATAACATCATAACAGCACAGAAGCCAAAGAAAAGACTTGTAGAAACAGGGTTTTCATACTTCACTGACTCAAATGTCTCATATGCTACAGAAAGGACAAGAAGTGTGGAGATTAAAAGGAATCCATTAAATTGTCCCATTAGTGAGTCTTCTTAGAGATTTGTTTCAGCCAAGTTATAAAAGTAGAACTAGATGTCAGGGACTATGAGAATAATGCCTCTTTTATGTTTCAGGACAGCTCTTCTTTATGTTTCAGAAGTTGTTTTGGGAGTGGCATAGGGTATAGTAAAAAAGGAAAGCAAAGGAAAGCTGCCCACAAATAGAAGAATCAGTACTGGAATAATTAGAACTGATCTGAGAGTATAACAGCAATTATACAGTTTAATGTAGGCATCCAAATTAATGTATGAACAAATCCTACAAAAAGAAAAGGCATTTAGAAGCCACATACTCCAAATGCCAACACAGTGATTCCATTGTATCTCTGCCAATGTTCACAATATTGCAAACGCTTGTAATTTTTTTAATGGTTAAAACATTTTTATGTTAACAATAAATTCAAAATAAACCACATAATCATAATCTTTAATATTGGAATTTCCTGATCTTGGTAAACATTGGAAATTAAAGACATATATTTACAGAATTTCCAAGACAGTTAATTCCTTTCTTATGTCAGCTTTCTCTAGAAATAAACTTCTTTCTCCTTCCAAAGACCCCATCAGGTTTCTTTTCATCATGATAGCTCATTCTTTATATATATATATATATATATATATATATATATATATATATATATATATATATGGAATATATATACATATATGCATATATATGGAACATATATATGCACATATATGCATATATATGCTTATGTGTGTATATATATATTTAGCTCTCTGTATGCAACATTATATATTTAACAATGGGGTCATTTCTTAAAACTCATATTAAATAATGCACTTTATATTTCGCTCATTATAAACTCTCAAAAACCTGCAGGGTAAAGGAAGAGATGTTAGCAATCATCTGTTCTGAACCCTGAGGAATCAGTGACTGCATCAGCTCTTGCACAGGACTTCTTGGTGTCCTTGCTGGGAGAGCTTGAACTAAACCCTGACACTGGGAAAGGTCCCAGGTTTTCCTCTGCGTCCTTCCATGGATAACTATGGACTGAATCCACGATTTGCATTTTATTACCTATATGCATCTGTTATTTTCCTTGAAAAATATTCAGAAGACAGCAAGACCAAAAAAAAAAAAAAGGTAATTAATAACAATACATAGAAAACTCTCAATCCCCATTTAGAAACCCGGTCACATCCAGTTACTTGCATGAGCAATTACTAATTTTTTCTGAGAGGAAAAAAAAAAGTGCTAGATTTTTAGATACATTGCTATGAAATTTCCTAGAGAAGATGAGTAATTATTTTAAATAAGACTCCAAGTTAAGTGTTTTCTTTTTCTTCTTTCTCATGGCTAGATCCCAATACCCTTGTGAACTGAAATCTAAGGTATTTACAAGGAATTAGGCAGTAAAGTCTAGGACTGAGTTCTAGTGTACAATAACAAAACAAAGGACATAATTCTTAGCTGATTTAAAAATAAATAAAAGTTTTTGATTCTATCATTGGGTATTAAGGGCCAAAACAAAATGTTTGCATTAGCAATATTTTAAAAATATCAAATTAACAGAAATACCTGATCTCATTAATTTTATTTTCTTGTTAACTTCTTTCATTCACTTATCTATTCATTGATTTAGCTAACTTTTATTTTGCACTTAATATATTCTAGACAACTGGAAAAGTACAGAGAAGGAAAACATGCTGCCCAAAGGAGTTTATTATTAGGAAAAAATTCACAAGGAGGAGCCTAATGAAACCAGGTCTGGAAGAAAAATAAAATGACATTTCCTTCCGCAAAATAGGAATACAACTTTGTTCCTTGTCATTGCCTCTGTCTCCTAAATTCTGGTGAAAAAAAAAAGAACAATAACAAAAATAATAATAATTAAATCTTTGTGAATACTCAGTGTATGCCAATATATGATTTGGTCACTCTGGTCTCATGAACTAAATTTGTACAGTAAAATTTTATTTATGAAAAACATTTTATACAAAAAGCTTTGGCAGAGAGTCTCTACTGTGAGGTCCACCAGCTTGTGGTGACACCATGCTTTTTGATGCATCAGGCGTTTTGATTCCACAAAGAAACCATAATTATGTGTGTGTTTAACCTAAGACCCAGACAAGTACCTCTTAACACTGAAAAGCTTTTAAAACACAAAAATGTGAAATTAAGAGCTCAAGTTTTCCATGCACTCCCCCATCCTGGCTTACCTATGTCTCCATTTCTGTGTTTGTTTTATCTTTAGGATAATAAAAAAACAAAGAGTTTAAACTGTATATGTAATGAAAAGAAATTAAAAGTAAGGAGAAAGAGGGTGTAGGATGGGAATGTCTAAGACAGGTGCTGGCATTGTGCAAACAACGGAATGATTTTCTGGGAGAAACAGCTCTGTCAGTTTCCTTTCTTATGGTAACATTTTTAAAAGTGACATGCACATAGAGATGTCTCCTTGGACAACTTCCCTGGTCTGTGAGTGGGCCCTGTTCACCACTTCCTATTCTCTGTGCAGCCCGATGATGATAGGCCTTGGGTTTAGATTTTCAAAATCTGAGCTCTGGGCTCATGTCAGCTCACTAGTGAGTCCCTTTTGTTTCAACATTTAGAAAAACACCTGTATTCACTTCTCATCCAGGAAGCACAAAAGCTGTGCTGGTAGGGAGACATGGTTCAAGAAGTTGCAGGTAAACCATAGTCTTCCATCCTTCTGACACACGGGTGGGAATTCACACTATGGATTTTTTTTTTTTTTTTTTTTTTTGCGGTACGCGGGCCTCTCACTGTTGTGGCCTCTCCCGTTGCGGAGCACAGGCTCCGGACGCGCAGGCTCAGCGGCCATGGCTCACGGGCCCAGCCGCTCCGCAGCATGTGGGATCTTCCCGGACCGGGGCACGAACCTGTGTCCCCTGCATTGGCAGGCGGACTCTCAACCACTGTGCCACCAGGGAAGCCCTGGACATAACTTTTATTTTAAAGTCTTGAGGCTCGTACATTGTAGGTTTATAGGATTAAAGTTAAACAGTCCAAAAGGAAACTCAGATAATTTGGTTGCCATGTGATATATCAGTGGCAACAGGATAAAGCAGAGAAGGGTTGAGAGAGGCTGGTTGGAGCCTTCAGTCCAGGGTTCCTATGCTACTCCAGAAGGTGAGAAATTGCTACAGTGATAAAAGTAGGAGAGACCAGAAATTGGTGAGATTATGGAGGGGTTTCTGACACATTTCCATGTAAGGGTGCAAGTTCATCAAGGGAGATAGCACAGTGGTTAAGGGGATCACTGGGTTTGATCAGAGAGACCTGGGTTCAAACCTTGGCTCTTGCAGTTTCTAATTTTTTTTTTCTTATTAGTCATCCATTTTATACACATCAGTGTATACATGTCAATCCCAACCTCCCAATTCATCACACCACCACCACCACCACCCGCCATTTTCCCCCCTTGGTGTCCATACGTTTTTTCTCTACTACTGTGTCTCAATTTCTGCTCTGCAAACTGGTTCATCTGTACCATTTTCTAGGTTCCACAAATATGCGTTAATATATGATATTTGTTTTTCTCTTTCTGACTTACTTCACTCTGTATGACAGTCTCCAGATGCATCCAAGTCTCTACAAATGACCCAATTTTGTTCCTTTTTTTGGCTGAGTAATATTCCATTGTATACATGTGCCACATCTTCTTTATCCATTCGTCTGTTGATGGGCATTTAGGTTGCTTCCATGACCTGGCTATCGCAAACAGTGCTGCAGTGAACACTGGGGTGCATGTGTTTTTTTTTTTTTCTTTTTTTTGCATGTGTCTTTTTGAATTATGGTTTTCTCTGGGTATATGCCCAGTAGTGGGACTGCTGGGTCATATGGTAATTCTATTTTTAGTTTTTTAAGGAACCTCCATACTGTTCTCCATAGTGGCTGTATCAATTTACATTCCCACCAACAGTGCAAGAGGAGTCCCTTTTCTCCAGACCCTCTCCAGCATTTGTTGTTTGTAGATTTTCTGATGATGCCCATTCTAACTGGTGTGAGGTAATACCTCATTGTAGTTTTGATTTGCACTTCTCTAATAATTACTGATGTTGAGCAGCTTTTCATGTGCTTCTTGGCCATCTGTATGTCTTCTTTGGAGAAATGTCTATTTAGGTCTTCTGCCCATTTTTGGATTGGGTTGTTTGTTTTTTTAATATTGAGCTGCATGAGCTGTTTATATATTTTGGAGATTAATCCTTGGTCAGATTTTTAATATCCCTCATTGGTGAAATAAATGGGGACAAGCCTTTTGATTCATTTATTACGATTGTCAGAACTTGCTTATTACATGAACTTGCTTATTTAATTAACTCTGAATATCTGCACTCTCTTTGCCTATTCTTGGCATCAAACACACAAACAAATTCCTATTAACCTCACTCTGGGGACTATTTATGCTAGTTAGTGCCTGTGCTCATAAGACATGAGAAGTGAATGAGACCTATGTAGAAGTACCTCTCAACATTCATCACTCTCACGAAGCTTGCCATTATGACCCAAGTCCTGTCCCCACTACCTTTTCTGGACTTCCACCTAACATTTAGTGCATACTCTCACATTTGTAACTTATCATCAGAGTGTACTTAGTATAATGCTTGGCACCTACTGAGCATGTAATACATGTCAGCTATGATCACTGTATTTGCTTCATTCTGGGTATATGGCTATCTCACAAAAGAGAGAATAAATTCTTTGATGGTATGAACAGAATCATTTTAGTAATCTCAGGGACTAGCATAGGCAGCAGGAGTATATACCTAAGTTCTTCAGAGTCTCCCTCTAACTGAAACTACTCCCAAGATTCTTAAGCTGTCTTTCTAAAAGTATGTGAGTCTAGAGGACAAATACCCCCTGCTCCAGAATTAGGCTCCCTTAATGAATGATGTCAAAATGTTCTACTGCTCCACCTTCTGAATGATTGGATGCCGTAAGTTCACCTGGCTCTCTTGGACAGTGGATAGACGTCAGCTCTCATATTTTATATATGCCTAAACCCTTTGGTCTGCCAAGATTTCCTGGATTTCTGACCTTAGATACCTCACTATCTCACATATAATCCTGAATTTGTCTAGAAATCATATCCTCCCACTGTTACAGAGCATGTTAACATCTTTCTGCATGCATTTTGACCTCACTAGACTTATCTACACTCCGGTTCACAATCAACATTTAGTGAATTGAGTTGAATTATCCATGTCCTACCAACAATTGACCATCTCATTTTTCCTACCATCTTCAGATTTTCCTTTCCAGCAGCAATATAAAATGGCGCCTAAGAGTTCAGGCCCTGGGTATTATGCTTGGGATCATATTTTGTTTTTGCCTTCTTATGGCTCTTGGGTAAGTAATCACTCTGTACTGAGTTTTCTCATGTATCAAATGTAGATAATATTCCTCATTTCATTCAGTTGTTATGAGATAATATATCTAAAGCCCTTAACAAAGTGTCAACACATGACAATTGTTCAATAAATATTAAGTATCACTGATTATTATTATTATTGTTGTTATTAGCATCATCATCAATCCCTGAAGAACTTGGATTATGACTCATAAAAGTGGGTGGGATACTATTCACATGATTAATCAAATAATACAAGTGATAATCCTACCATAATTTCAATGTCCAGGAACCCAATTCAAGCCAGAGAGATTGCTTGATCCACTGAGATAAAATTCTGCTGCAAAGATGTTGGAATTTCCTTTTGCTAAATGGATTCTATTTTTGAGCCTGGTCCAGCAGAACCTTTGTGATACATGTAACCCCCTACATCATGCTCTATCCCTCTATCAGGTGTGCATGATTTTCTGAGAAATGACTGCTGTGAAGAATCTGGAAAGGGACCAGAAGCAGTAATGGTTGAACAATCTCAAGAAGGAAGATAGAAATTGGACATATTCTAGGAAATTAAAAAGGGAAGATGGTTTCATAACTATCTTCAACATTACAAATGGTAATCATCTCTCCTCAAGATGGAAAGAGGAGGAAATAGGATTAAAATATAATCAGAGAAATTCAGGTTGTTTATAATGCAGTTTGAACGGAACCGTGACTCAAATCCCACAGCAGAGAAGGAAGACAATAAAGAAGTATAAAGATATCCTGGAAATGTTTATAAATTCTGTACATTATCCACTCCTTTCTTACCTCTCAAAAGCCTGTGATAAATGTGTCATTATGTATGCAAATAAGAGAAACTGTGCCATAAGAAAATAATTCTTATCCTGTTCATAGTTTTAAGTACTATTAATAATTGAATCATTTGAAGTATTCACATAGGTCTACTTAAAATAAAAAAATATGAAAACAATGCAAGCAGAAAAAGTCATACACTTAGTAATTAAACTCTTACTTTTTTTATATTGCCCTTGATTGAAATCAAAGCATTACTCAAAAATAAATAAATGAGTTAAATTTCTGAAATACAAAATTTTATTTTCTGTTTGTTTTTTATCGTTTTGTGTGAAAGACAAGACTATTGAACAAATGCATTGCTTGTGTCCAAATACATGTCTGAAACAAGGCCCATTCTTGTTTTATATCCCATTGAGAGAATTGTGGCCTCATTTTCTCTTTCACATTATTTAATATTTGGTTGCAGCCGCTCTTTGGCAGTAGGTAGGATATTTGATAATTCTTCTGTGTTGCATAAATATCTTTACTTCAAAGAGATTGCCTGTCTATATCCCACTGGAATTATTTCAAGCCAGATGTCTAATTCTGTCCAACATCTTTAATGTTTTCAAAATCATCTTGGGTGTTGTTAATGGGGTATCATTAGGTACAGTTTGAAACTTTGTAATGGGAAGTACATGAATTCAGTCTGTTTGTGCAAAATGAGTTCTTGCTTCTGAAGTCTTTGGGGGTTTTCTTGTATATACCATTCTCTTAATATCTTAATTTCTTCTCCAGGTGACTTAATTATGTAGTCATGGTAAATATTATCTTCCTATTTGACAAATATTTATTAAAATACTAACAGGATGCAAACATTGCACAAGCATTGTGATAAGATGTCATGCCTTCATCATAGAAGCTATGATACAATTAGGAGGAAAAGAAGCACTGTAGAAATAAACGCTAGCACAAAAGAGGTCAGATACAATGGGCCATGAGATCCCAGACTTGGGGGCTCTAAATATTGTTGGGTGAGGGAAGAAACATTTTGATTAAGGCCTCTGTGTCCTAGAAGCACAAGGAAAATAACTCCAAGAAGGAGGGCATGATTAAGCAAAAGTATAAAAGGATGATACGTTTCTTCCAAAAGCAGAAAGTAACACTGCATCAACTGAAGGGAGGTTGGGAGGAGAAAAAAAAAAAAAAAGTGTAATATGTTGAGGCATCTGGCTTTATCCTACAGAGCAAGAAAACTATTAAAATTTTAAAACAGGGTATAGCATGGGCAGATTTATATTTGACAAAGATAAATCTGAAGGTCACAGGTTGGACAGATTATATGGGAGATAAACTTAAGTAGCCATATCAGTTAAGAAGTACTTGAGTCACTACCCTGAGAGATTGAACTAGCACTAGAAAAGGAAAGAAGACAAATAATTCAAGAAGAGACTACTCAGAAGCTATTTCAGTTCAACATCTAACACACAACCATAAAAAAGGCTCAATAAATGCCAATTGAATGAAAGAACAAAAAAATTAATGCATTAAAAATAGATTTCAAATTAAAATTGTCAGAGCTTTGAAGATAATGGAGTCATATTTTATGTTCTTACATATTTTCTTCACCTTTTCCCTCTGTATTGAAAGCAGGGTTATTTCAAATGTATTCATATTTGTAGATTTATGACAGATTGGTAGATTTGTTGGGTTTTTTTTTTTTTTTTGGTTTTGAAATATCTGTGTTGTAATAAGATGTCCTTCAGGATATCTGGGATTACACTGCTTAGTCCCATAACCAATGGCCATGGGCTTTATGTCTTCCCTTTTGCTGATGAGCCCATTCCAATTCAGTGAAGTCCCAAGAATATTTTTGCATTTCAGGTTTGGGTCATAATGGGAACAGAAATCTGGCTCTATTCCACAGCTCCTCCCATGCTACCAAACAAGAGGGCGTCAAGAAACTGGGTAAACCAAAAATCCTAGGAATTCTTACAGTATGTAATAAAGAGTGAGAATTTACTCACATCAACACCAATCACCTTTACCCTCCTCTCTTTTTACTGATTTTCATAGGCTCTTCTTACCTTCAAAGATATAACTTATTTATTTTTGAATTTTAGGAAATTTAACTTTGATAAAATACTTCTAACTAACCTACAGCCCATTTTCTACCTGTCCTAATAATATCTTTATAGAATTTATTTTCTAGTTCAAGAGAGATCCAGGATCTCATATTGTATTTAGTTGATGCGTCATTTTAGCCTCCTTTAATCTGGAGCAGTTATTTTTAGCCTTTATTTTACATGACATTGATATATCTGAAGAACATAGGGCAGCTATTTTATAGAGTGTCTCTCAATTACAGTTTGATGTTTTCCTTAAATTTGAATTGATTTGATTGATTTTTGGCTTGAATATGACATTAGGCATATTATATCCTTAAGGTATCACATTCCAAGACATATGATATAAATTTGTATTTTACTCGTGATGTTTAAATGACCACATTAAGGGATTATTCAGTTTCTGCACTTACAGTTTATATGCATTAATATAATTTGACTTTTAGAATTAATATATAATTTAGAGACTATGTAAATATCCTGCCCTCATCAAACTTGATCCTCCCATAAGATGCTAAATTTGATGAATTTCTGCCTGAATCAATTTTTACTATGATCATTGTAAAATAGTGATTTTTTCACATTAATTACTTCTTTCATATTGATTAGTTGACATTTCATCATAAGAAAGAACTTTCCCTCACCTTATCTATCTTCTGTGTATCTATTTATCTATCATCTTTTATTTAAAATATCTAAGTATGTCTTTATCAGTGTGGACTCATGGATTCTAATTATATATTGCATAGATATTTACAGCTGTTAAATATTCATTGTAAACCATGACTTTTAGCAATTAAAAAAATGTCTTTATTTCATTGAGTGTTTTTTCTCTCTCTCTCTTTTTTTTGTTTTTGGCTTACTTTTCCTTAGTCTGGTATCTGCTTTCTTACTGCTTTCAGTTACACAGTATATCTTTGTCCATCTCTTTATTTTTAGCCTTTTTGAATCAATTGGTTTCAGGTGTGTCATATATACATAGAGTTAGGTTTACCTTCATGAGACAGTCTGAAAATCCTTTTCTTTGCTAGGTGAGTTAAGCTCATTGATAATTATGGATATGATTTGCCTCAATTCTGCTGTATCATTTTATGCCATAATTACAGTGTGTATTATATTTACCATGTTTCCCCTCACTGTTATTTGTTTTCCTTGTTTCGTTATTTAAGAAGATTTATACTTTTCTAAAACTGTCATTACCTTTGTATTATACCTTTACTAGTGCCCTGAATTCCTCCTTTTAAAATTAATCTATTTTCTATCTGCATTGCCAGTTTTAAATGGCATTCCCCTCTTCAATAAATGGTGCTAGGAAAACTGGACAGCTACATGTAAAATAATAAAATTAGAACACTTCCTCACACCATACACAAAAATAAACTCAAAATGGATTAAAGACCTAAATGTAAGGCCAGACACTATAAAACTGTTAGAGGAAAACATAGGCAGAACACTCTATGACATTCATCACAGCAAGATCCTTTTTGACCCACCTCCTAGAGAAATGGAAGTAAAAACAAAAATAAACAAATGGGACCTAATGAAACTTAAAAGCTTTTGCACAGCAAAGGAAACCATAAACACAACCAAAAGACAACCCTCAGAATGGGAGAAAATATTTGCAAATGAAGCAACTGACAAAGAATTAATCTCCAAAATTTACAAGCAGCTTATGCAGCTCAATATCAAAAACCAAACAACCCAATCCAAAAATGGGCAGAAGACCTAAATAGACATTTCTCCAAAGAAGATATACAGATTGCCAACAAACACATGAAAGAATGCTCAACATCACTAATCATTAGAGAAATGTAAGTCAAAACTACAATGAGGTATCCCTTCACACCAGTCAGAATGGCCATCATCAAAAAATCTACAAACAACAAATGCTAAAGAGGGTGTGGAGAAAAGGGAACCCTCTTGCACAGTTGGTGGGAATGTAAATTGACACAGCCACTATGGAGAACAGTATGGAGGTTCCTTAAAAAACTAAAACTAGAACTATCATACAACCCAGCAATCCCACTACTGGGCATATACCCTGAGAAAACCATAATTCAAAATAGTCATGTAACACAATGTTCACTGCAGCTCTATTTACAATAGCCAGGACACGGAAGCAACCTAATTGTTCATCAATAGATGAATGGATAAAGAAGATGTGGCACATATATACAATGGAATATTTCTCAGCCATAAAGAGAAACGAAATTGAGTTATTTTTAGTGAGTGGATGAACCTAGAGTCTGTCATATAGAGTGAAATAAGTCAGAAAGAGAAAAACAAATACTGTATGCTAACATATATATATATGGAATCTAAAAAAAAAATGGTTCTGAAGAACCAAGGGGCAGGACAGGAATAAAGATGCACATGTGGAGAATGGACTTGAAGACACGGGGAGGGGGAAGGGTAAGCTGGGACGAAGTGAGAGAGTGGCATGGACATATATACACTACCAAATGTAAAATAGATAGCTAGTGGGAAGCAGCCGCATAGCACAGGGAGATCAGCTCAGTGCTTTGTGACCACCTAGAGGGGTGGGATAGGGAGGGTGAGAGGGAGATGCAAGAGAGAGGAGATATGTATAGCTGATTAACTTTGTTATATATCAGAAACTAACACACAATTGTAAAGCAATTATACTCCAATAAAGATGTTAAATAAATAAACAAATAAATGGCATTCCTTGATATTTACCCAATACTTATATAACAATTAGTGTTCATATTCTAGTTTTCTCTTTTCCTTTCATTTCTTAGTTGCATTTTCCTACTTTGTGGGAAATATGTTTAAAAACAGATCTTCCACAACTTCCAACGGGGTTACATCCTGATAAACCTATCGTAAATTGAAAATATCATAAGTTGAAAATGCATTTAATACACCTAACCTACTGAACATAGTAGCTTAGTGTGGCCTTCCGTAAATGTGCTCAGAACTCTTCCATTAAACGACAGATGGGCAAAATCATCTAACACAAAGCCTATTTTATAATAAAGTATTAAGTATCTCATGTAATTGATTGACTACTGTACTGAAAGTGAAAAACAGAATGGTTGTCTGGGTACAGAATGGCTGTAAGTGCATCAGTTGTTCACCCTCGTGATTGCGTGGCTGACTGGTAGCTGCAGCTTGCTGCCACTGCCCAGCATCGGGTGAAGGGAAAAGATCAAAATTCAAAATTCAAAGTATGGTTTCTACTGAATGCTCTTTGCTTTCCCTCCATCATGAAGTCAAAAGGTCATAACTCAAACTATCCTAGGTCTGGGACCATCTGTATTATTCTTCCACCATGTCCTCACTCCTTTTTTAGTCTTAGATCTAAAATTAAATATACTAAATACTTACCATTGTTGAGTTTTTCCAGGATGGAGCTCTTCCTCTAATAGATTTCTTTAGAGGGTTTTGCACTTTTAATATTTGAAGAACAGATTGGCTAGACATAAAATCTTTGTCTCACACTACATTTTCTTGAGTTTCTTGAAAATCCTTTTCCACTATCACCTTGTCATGGCTGATGTGCTCTTGAGATATCTGGTGGCCATATTGCTTTCTTATTTTTATAAATAATTTTGTCATTTTTCCTGTAGGCTCTAAGAATTTTTTGTCTTTAAAGTCTAATAATTTTACCTTGATATGTTTTTGAGTAGTCAACCTGGCCCAAGTTTTTCCAGATACACAATGAGTTTTTTTCAATATGCTGACATAGAGATTTAATTTTTGCTGGAAAATTGTTTTTTGAATTATAGTTATAAATATTAGTTTAGTTTCATTGTTTTGTGATTCTTCTTAAGAGATTCTAGTTCCAAACATATAGATATTTTTTTCATGTCCTCCATTTTAAACACTTTTTTTCCTAGCTGTTATTAATTTTCCTCTTTTTTTAATGTTTATATTGGTGGTTATTTTCCTTTTCTTTCAATGTCCTTTATTAAATTTTCATTCAGTTTTATTCTCCCTTGAGCACCATGAATTTTATCCTTAATTTTTATATTTTTATGTTTTTAAAAAAATTTCTTTCCTGAGTTTTCTGTCAACTCTTATTGAAATTCACACTTTTTTGTTTTTGCTTATTTTTGCTCTTAATTCTTGAATTTAGAGTCATTTAAAAAATATATACCTGACTGATTTATTTAATTCATTTGAGATTGTTTTGTGATAGATTTGTTCTCCATTTGACTGGATATTTAGAAACATTTTTAACAGATTAAAAGCTTTCTGTTTTGTTTTGTTTGAGTAGTTTGGTATGGAATTGCTCTGACTTTTTTCTATTTTGAGGTATTTGTGGACAGGGTTCCTATCTCATGAGTGCTCTCTTCTGCTACTATAGTGACATGTAGTTTCATTAAGGGTTGGCATTGAGGATGGGTTGTCTTATTTTGTGGTTCTATGCTGCTTCTGCAGGGCCTTTCATTTTTCCCTCTTCTTTTTTTTCAAACACTACCATGCCTCTAAGGGGCACCTCTTCTCTCCCATTAGCAATGCTCTGAGGCTGCCTCCAATGCTACTGCCCTCTAGGCCCCTTGCTCTAGACTCTACCAAGTCTCTGATCTGTGTCCAGGATTTTGGCACTTAGTGTTGGACTTTCTCTTCCTTGGATTGACTTTCTTTCCTGAGCTTTGTCTACATTTTCATCTTCCCTTTTCTATTCACTACCTTTGCTCCATTTAGATTCCTCTTTCTCTGCATTAATCTCTGTATTCTTAAGCTTGCAGCCCTGAAGGGAGTTCCAACAGTAACTGTTAGAATTTTGTTTGTTTCCCTACTCACTTTTAACTTGAAATTTACAATATTCTCTGACTCCTATGAATACTGATGATATTTTTTGTATGACTGTCTCTTTAAGCTTCTCCACATGCACTATTTACTTACATTTTTATACATTTGAATCAGTAATGCATACTGAATTTTTATTCTGCTTTTTCACTTCGCTTTATATCATATCAATTATCCCATGTTTTCATAAATTTTACAATGCCTTTCCAAGTTTGAAAATTTTTAAAATATAGTTTTCTATTACATAAGTAATACTGATTTAGAAATCTTACAAAGTATGAAAAATAACAATGAAACTGGAAAAGAGTAATTCCATCTCTCAGAGGCAAACACCAGTGACATTTAAATTTTTCCTTTCCAGGATGTTTTTCTACAAAGATTGACAGTGATGATACTGTACCTATAATTTGGCATACTGCTTTTTTCATTTATTTGTGTTTCATAATTTTTTCTATGTAATTTAAATTATTCATAAACATAATTTTAAATGTCTTCCTAGTATTCCACCATATGGACATTCTCCTAATGTTGACTACAATTTTCATTACTGATAAAAACTCTACAAGGAACATTTTTGTGCATAAATTTGCATCCATATTTCAGATTATTTCCTTAGAATATATTTCTAGAAGGGGAGTACAAACCTACCACATCATTATTACTGAATACTAAATTTTGATTAATTCTCAATTGCTTGGAAGCATGACTTTAAGTGCCCTCCTATAAAGGCAGGGGTGGTAAGTATACTTTTGCAGTATGTACATATCTGGAATTGCTTATTCTTGCCCTCATATATGGTAAGTAATTTGACATAGTATCAAATATTAATCCACATTTAAAAAATTTCCATACTCTACATATGTTGCTCCATTAGCTTTCTGTCACTTAATAATGCAGAGACTCTTAGAGCAGCCTGATTTTATTCCCTTGTGTATTATGTATTTTTTCCACCTGGATTTTTATCTATTAATAACTCATGAATTTATATCTCTAGTCCAGAGTGCACCTCTGAACACCAAGGACATATATGCAATAGTTAAGTTACCCTTTCCACTGTGATATCCCATGGGCATCTCAATTTTAACATGGATCTCAAACTTAACCAGCCTCAAAAACAGCAGTCTTGGTCTCCTCCCACACCACACAGAAACACACACACATACATAATGCAAACCTGCTACACTCCAGCACAAATACCTGATCATCCATCTAGCAGCTTGAGACAAAAATCTGGATCCTCAGTTTCTTACTTTTCCTCATATCCTACATGAAGTATCTCAATAACTATATGAATCGTGCCTTCAAAGCATAACACATGTTTACTTGTCTCCATCTGCACTGCTAACACACCCGTCAATTATATCTTACCTAGAATGCTTCAGTAACTTCTTGAAAGACCTCCTAGATATTTCCTTATTTTCCATTCTTCCACAGTAGCAAAGAAGATCTTTTGTTAAAAAGTCTTATTTTTGTCAATCCTGATCTTAAAAATCGTCCAATGGCTTCCAATAGTAGTAAGAATAAAATCCTAATTCCTCATGCTGGCTTAGAGGGTCCTAAATAAACTGTTTTCCTCTCTGACCTGTGACCTTCCTCTTTCGCTTGCTCAGTATAGTCAAAATATACGTTTCTCCTTTTAGTTCCCAAAATATACCAGCTTATTCTGATTTTAGGATCTTTTCAACAGCCACTGTTTCTTTCCAGAATGTTCCTGACTATTCCTGTTCCAGAGTTTTTTGTTGTTGTTCTTGCTTGTTGTTCTTGTTTATTGTTCTTGCCTTGGATTAAAGGCTGCTTTCTCAGAGGGGCTTTCCCTGACCACTCAACTTTAAGTGACCTCTAATCACATTCTCTCACACCGCTCACCTATATTTTGTTCATCGTAACACTTATTAATATTGATGCCCTTTTATTTATTTTTTTACCTTTTTATTTTCTGTCCTTCTTATCATAAAAGCCAAAACATTTCCATATTCTTTACTTCTATATCCCCAGAATCCAGAATAGTATTGTATAAATAAATTTAAATACAGGAATGAATATTTTCTTTACGTTGCCATGTTATTATGTTGACAAAATTTATCTAACTATGTTCCCTGACCTCCACATTTCTTAACTGTTTCATTAGCATTTCATCTCTTTGTCCTATTCCTCTTCTTTCTCAGGGACAATTTTGTCTTCCTTGTCACTGACTATCTGTTATGTCAGTTTTAATCTTTCTTACCTCCTATGCAGATTGTAATCTTGCAATTTCCATTTCCAGGCTCCCGTCATCCTAATGCTTCCTTCTCTCTCCCTTTTCCCTTGTCCCTTTATCTTGTTGATTTTAATTTCAGCTGGATCTCTAGTATTTAGTTCTAGCCCTATTTCATCCAGATTTTCATTTTTTCATCTACTGAGAATGCCACATTACTTTATTATTTTTCATCTAACTACCAAAGAAACATTGTTTTTGATCTTCATAATAATGTTAGCTTGTCCTACAATATTTTTGTGAGCCTCACGATGTATGTGTATATGATTGTTTACTCATTCTTAAACTAGGGAGAGATTTAGCTAGACTCAGTGTTTGCCCACACCAACAAAGTGGGTATATAGATTTTTCTTTGCTCTCTCTGAGTTTTTTGGTTGGATAGCAGGTAAGTGTGTATAACTCTGCCCAATCCTTCCTCACACACTTTCTCTAGTGTAGATGTGTTGAGCTAGGCACTGATGTTGAAGATGAAAAACTAAATTTCCTAATACTTACTGCTTCTAGAGCTCTTCCTCTTTCCACTTCCATCTTCAATACTTGATTGTGAGGATTATGCCTTCCAAGATGCAGTGTATCACTGACCATGTCCCTCTCCCTCTGTCTGCCCAGTTGCTTTATCAATATTAAAATATAATTATACAAAGACAGAAACTTATTGGTATTTGGGTGTATTGTACTCTGGCTGCCTCAAAGGGTAGTACACAGTACTAGAATGATGGCTGCTCATATTTCTTGTGCGTAAAGACCTTTATTTATTTTGGAAAAAAAAACACGACAAAGGGCAGGGGAGTAATAAAAATTGTCAATAATTTCAGATGAGGCAATCTGATGTGGGCCACTAATAAGACACTTTAATCCAGTTCTTCCCCAGCCCTCCAGTTAGGGGAAAATCCTCCCAACTTTTGGCGGTTGGTTGCCTCTTTGTCCTAATTATCAGTGTTGTGGGTTTTGATATTTTGTTTGTTTTCCCATGTATTTTAATAGGCAATTGAAAGAAACTATTTTTGGGCCTGCCAGCCTGAAAAAGTTTTAAACATGAACCCCTCTAGCTATTTCTTAGACAAAACAACATTTCCAATTATTTTCATTCAGACAGTGCTTTACTGTGGTGTAGGCTGTACATTTAATCAAGAAGAAACACCTTCTTCAGGAAAGAAACATCTCTGCCTTAACAGAGAGATGGGGCCTGCCAATTGGTAAAATTAAAATAAATCCAGAATAGCCAAGTATCTAAAATCAAACAACTACAATAACAAGTTTATTATGAACTTCCCAGAACATCTTATAGATTCACCTTTGAGGAGCTTGCATTGCTCATATTTATAACATGAGTAGTTCCTAGGATGTGTGTGTGTGTGTGTGTGTGTGTGTGTGTGTGTGTGTGTGTGTGTGTGTATGTATGTATTTGAAGAGTCCAGCACTGGGCAAAAGGCATATATGTGATTCCTCAGGCCTGACCACAGGCAATTACAAGGCTTTGCCTGGAAGGCTTCATGGGGAAAGCTGCCCTCCCCACATGAGACTTGGTGCACAGCCAGTGTATGACAGTTCTCTAGAGAGAGTTGCAGTCAAGGACCCAGGTTCCCCTGGACCAGCCATACTAATACATATATCTGCATTCCTAACTCAGGCACCTCCATTCAAAGGTTTCCTTATCAGGGCCTCAGCTGAAGTACTTTCCAGTACCTCCATCAAGACCATCTTATTGGGGTGCCTTGGCTGAGGCATTTTTCCTCACCCTGACTCATTACATTTCCACTCCTAGCCTTTCCATCTCTCCTTACCCCTCCTCCCTGGGTCAGTGTAAATGCTGGAGGCTTTTGGGTGAATCTCAAGACCTTCTAACCATATTCACCATTTTCTTCTACATTTACTAGCCATTCCCATTCCTGGAATCCTCAAAATCAGATGAAGTGTAAGTAACATTTGTTTACTTCTTTTATTTTCCTTCATTGGGATTAGAATCAGCCATTTGTCACATCCATGATCTTCTGAAATACTAAAGAATCCCTGCATGGTAGAGCATAGGTGATACTCTAGAAGATGGTGTCATTCCTCAACCCAGAACCCCCATACAAAAAACGTCCTACTTCCCCTGATGCTATGTTCCTGTGTAAAAATGTTCACATTTGATTCCTGCATACTCTCCAAACTTATCTACTACTTGCTTCTTTTGATACAAACATAGGGAACTGCCTTTCCCATCCCATATACACCATGCTCAGTAATGACTCTATACCTTTGCATATTTGTTCCCTCTCCCTGGAATACACTATCTTGTATTGTAAAAAGAAAACCCCTGCTTCAAGTACCTTCTTAAGGGCTACCTTCTCTGAAAGTCATCTTTGACCTCTACCATTAGATTTAGGCTGCCTTTATCATATTTTCATCCTGGAGTTTTTACACCACTCTACTGTAGCAATTATAACATTGCAGTATAATTATTTAGTTGCTTCTTGACCCCCTGCGTGCAGTAGCTATTTGTATAAAAAGTGCCTGAAATCTCTCTTGGCATATAATGGATATTTAGTGAATATAGTTTAAAAGAACAAATGAATGATTCTCGAAGAAAACACAGATAGAAACTAATTAGGCTAGAGTAGTTCTTATTTTCTGTCATCCATTAATATTATATCATCTGCCCTGAGCTTTGGCTAAGAGTCTATCTTTTCCAAGCTCTAGCTGTGAATATGAATTTTAAGTTATATTTGTATTTTTAGTAATTTATAAAGATCTAAGTTTTAAATTTTGGAGTAAAAAAAGCATATTCATTGAGTTATTTAGTATCCAGTAGAGACAGACAAATGGACAAAAGTATACAGAACAATACTTATGAGCACTTAGAAATTAATAAGAACATGTCTGTGAAATTATTTCTTAAGGTAGTTAGAACATGAGGTGACATAATTCATTTTTAACCACACAGTACATGTATGCAAGTTATATAATACATGCTAACAATGATAATGTGGGGTTATGAAAGTAGTTGGACATTTGTATCATGGAAAGATATTTAGGTAAATGGTTTTGCTTTTAAAATGGGTGTTTTAGAGCAAAATTCAATCATAAATAGGCAAGTCAATGATTGGTTGACTAGATTTAAAGGGCAGCTCTCTACTCCAAATGTAGCACTGCCTCAGGACTCAGCTTTGCCTGAATGAAGGCATCCAGGCTGTGGGGTGCAATTTGAAATGCCTGGATTTTACAAAGCTTTGGCTGAGAGCAGAAGTGATTCTTTCTGAATAAGCAATGTAGTTTGCTAGTACATACCAGAGAAACATGATATTATTACTCATATTGTTTTTCAGTGCAAGAGTGATCCTTCCCTCATGTTTACCAAAAAGAGATAAGAGAAATAAAGATGGCTTCTGCCTTCTAGACAAAGAGTATTGATTGTTCAACAAACCAGTAAGGATGAGTAAGTGCTAAATGGAAATCATAATAACACTATGATGATCTCTCTGGACAAAAATCAATAGAAAGGGAATGGTTTTATAAGAGATATACAATGTTATTATTCTAATACCTCAAGCTATAAAGCTGAGGCATTTGAGTGTGACATGACATATTAGCTGAACTGACTGGGAAACCATGGTGGCCAAAATGATCTCAGTCATTTCTGACAGTACATATCTCACTACCGCCTCACCTCCTCCCCTACCCACATACACAAAGGAATGAGCTCCAGCTACATTTCCTTTCAGTTCCTCAATTTGTTGCAATTCCTGAACTTTGTTCTCACCTCAGCGCCTTTAACCTTGCTGTTTCTTATGCCTGGAACATCAGTTACTAGCTATTTGTCATCGTTCAGGTCTCTGCTCAAAAGCCATTTCCTGAGAAGACTTGCTAAACCACTGTATCTAAAAAAAAAAATCTACACTTTATCCCTTACCAGTATCTGTCTAGCCCATTCCCTTCTTTGCATTTACTCCATAGCCTCTCTGTGGTTGTTTTTGTCTTTGTTTATTGTCTGTCTCCTGCCTTGGTAGAATGTAAGCTCTATATTTTATCTTATTCAGTACTGTCTTCCCCAGACTCCAGAACTTCGTTTGGAATATAGTGGGTGCAAAATAAATACGTGTTTAATGAATAGACAAATATCTTTTAATAACTGGTTTTCCTAGTATCTGTCTGTTGTCTTTTCTCCCATCAGATCGCAAATTTCTTGACAGCAGGGTTAGGACAACATTCCCTTCCTCTGCCCCTTCTGCCTACAGAAAACTGTACAATCCAGCTCATCCCTTTAAATCTTTTCCATTTCTGATTACTTGAACAAATATTAACTCTCTGTGGATAAAGAGGCTTGCTATCTTAGAACTGTTTGTTGTTTATGTTTTTGTTTTCTTGGCCATTGGTTGGCCACATTTCTCTGTGGGTATAAGACAGATATAAGATATTATCACTAATTTTTTCTCTTTCCTCTCTGCTATTCCAGGAACAAAGTTACCATGTAAAATTAATCTTCCCCAAAACAGAAAACACTCTATATGAGGAAAATATTCTTTGCTTTTCAACTGTACATAGAAACCACAAAAAAGGGGGAGAAAAAGCAAGTCAGCCTTTTTAAGCTTTTAGAGCTTCATGATGTTCAACTGACTAACTGGTTCTTATACTTTAGTTACTGCCTCATTAACTATAAAGGAGAAATTATCTTGGGTTCAAAGAGAAAGATAAACCATAGCTTTTTATTCCATAAGGGAAAATCTAATTATAACTTAAAGAATCAATGGGAGTAATATTGATATAAAATATAGAAGAGAACTATTAAAATGCCTCACTAAAGTATTAGTATTAGATGGATTTCTTCTAGGTCAGTAACTTTTTTCCCTATTTTCCTGGAGCATTAATTATTTATTCATTAGTTTCCTTTGCTAACTGTGAAATTATTACCTTTTAGCTTAATCTGTACATTTTCTATATTCTCTATTCCAGTCTCATATCCAGAAAGTTTTCTAAAACAAAAATTTTCCCTCTACTGCTTGTGTGTATTTATGGGTTTGAGATTAAAACTTAGATGCTATGTACATATACCCGAGATATCAACATCTAAATTATGGCTTGCAAGAAAACTTGTTAGCATTTTCAATAATTTGCCCAAGTGTAAATTCAGGGAAAATCAATTTACTTTCTCTTTTTTTAATCTCAGGCTTAAGTTGTAATTTTGCAGTACCTAATATCTCTCTGAAGCTCATGGTATATTCTTCTACTTCTTTTCTATGTATTTCATACTGATCCTTGGAGTTGATCTTGAAAGAAAATTAATAGGCTATTTATTCAGTATTGCAGTGTTTCAGGTAACAAATGTATGACAGCTACTTAACCAATCCCTGAGTAGCCAACCAGTGAGTGTGGCATTAATGATTTTGGAGAAAGTTAACTAAGTACATCTATCACTTTGTCATGTGTGGTAAAAGAATGCATCAATCAGAGCATAAGAGGGATCTGTCTTTGTTTCTGTCTGTGGGTACTACTGAAATCTGTTACAAAAATCAATAGAACAGGTACTGGTAAGCTGCATTTATGTTGATTAAATAAAACAAATGGAAAAATAGAAGGTATGAGACTGGTAATATAGCTCCTAGAATGAAGCAGAGGTCAGTTTCCTGAAATAGAAATCATCTTTCTGAATTTGGCATTCCTGAGCGGATTTTCCAATATCAGTGTCTTATAAACATGATCTAAATGATTGAACTATTAACTTTGTAAAGGAATTATACTCCAATAAAGACGTTAAAAAAATTTTTTTATGATATTTAACCTCACACAAGGAGAAGCAAACTGATAATCCAGTCATGGGTGCTTTATCCTGTTATTTAATTCCACTCTATATAGAAGTCATTTGGGAGATTCTCAATGCACTTTCATCCTAACACAAAAGCCTAATGTCTGTCCCTGCAACAGTATCCTTCCTATGCCTTTATCTTTTTACTACTAGAATCTCTCCATCTCAGTACATTCTGCCATCTGTAATTTCATTAGCAAAAGCAGATGAGGAGAAGAGGATCTAACAAGAGATGAGGAAAAAATAAGCATTTGCTGAGTGTTTGATATAAACGAAAGAACTGAGGGAGCAGATAAGAGGAATAAAGAGGTTCCAGATGTCAGTCTTAAGACAGGCAAGGAAATCATATGAGCAAGGAAAGAATACAATTTTGAAATATATCTAAAAGTTATTAAAAACCAATGATAAAGGAAGCAATAAGTTACATTCCTTCACAGAAGGATAAAACAATGATTCAGTTATGAGAGAATAAGAATTGAGGCCTACTTTCAAACAATTTGCAAGTACACAAAAAATTCAAAAAATGTGGGCCTTCCCTGGTGGTGCAGTGGTTAAGAGTCCGCCTGCCGATGCAGGGGACATGGGTTCGTACCCCGGTCCAGGAGGATCCCACATGCCGCGGAGCGGCTGGTCCCGTGAGCCATGGTCGCTGAGCCTGCGCGTCCGGAGCCTGTGCTCCGCAACGGGAGAGGCCACAGCAGTGAGAGGCCCGCGTACCACAAAAAACAACAACAACAACAACAAAATTCAAAAAATGTGATAGACATATTCTCATGCATATCTAATAAGGTGCAAGCTGATGCAACGTATTTGGGAAGCAATTTAGTAATATTTGTAAAGTGCCTTAAAGTTAACATTCTTTGACTCTATAATTGCCATTCGAGAAAGCTATTTGAAGTAAATATTCTGAAATTAAGGAACTATACATGAAACACAATTACAGTGTTATTTATAATAATCAAAATATTGACCCAACCTAAATTTTCAACAATAGAGAAATGTTTTAATAAATAATGCATATCCATTCAAATACATTTTGGGGAATGATACATAGAAAATGATTCATTATAAAATGTTAGGTTAATAAAATAAAAGCCACATACCATTCCCTGTATATTATTATTACTATTTTTATACATAAACATTAATTATTTATATTGTTGAGATAAAAGCATCTCAGTTTTTATTTGTTAAGCAAATCCTGAAAATAGTTACATTGTTGACTGAAATGAAAATTACTGGAGAAAGCACAGTGTGGGCCTTGGAATTTTAATAATCTGAATTCAACTTTTTCAACTACATGGCAGAAATATTTAATGCTTACTGAAGTTTCCATGTGACTAACCTCCCTTTGGCTTAGGTTGGAACTATAGGAGTAGTTTCAGGTCCTGATCAAAGAACTATAAAATACGTTGTTATCATGTCAAGAAGTTAAGCACCTACGTGCCTCTACCATCTTTCTCTTCCTTTGCAATGATCTCGTTCAAGGCTATGTGCTCCAGGTAGTGTAATTATAAAATGGAGGACAGTCCAACTCAGACTGTGACATGAATGAGAAATAGATTTACTGTTTTAAGCCAGGGAGGTTTAAGGCACTGTCTGTTCCTAGAGCATAACCTAACCTATCCTGATTAATATACATTATTTAATAGCTCCTATGAACTTGAAATAGTTATTTAATCTTTCTAAGCCTCTTTTTCGTCACTTGTGAATCTAGGCTGAAGGGCAATGAAACATAACTTTTAGTTATGCAAGATGATATAAGTCCTAGAGATCTACTATACAGTATAATACCTATCGTTTAATACTATACTGTGTCAGTTGGCCTTCCAAATCCATGGGTTCCGCACCCACAGATTCAACCAGCCTCAGACTTTGATGCATGGTTGGTTGAATCTGCAGATATGGAACTATGGACACAGAAGGCCAACTGTACTATGCCATTTTATAAAAAGGACGTTATCGAGCATCTGCCAGTTTTATGGGCGTTTGCTCCTGGAACAAATCTGCTGAGGACACCAAGGGACAACTATACTTTAAAATTTGCCAGGAGGTTAAAAGCAATCTACAGATTCAATGCAATCCCTATCAAACTACCACTGGCATTTTTCACAGAACTAGAACAAAAAATTTCACAATTTGTATGGAAACACAAAAGACTCTGAATAGCCAAAGCAATCTTGAGAACGAAAAATGGAGCTGGAGGAATCAGGCTCTCTGACTTCAGACTATACTACAAAGCTACAGTAATCAAGACAGTATGGTACTGGCACAAAAACAGAAATATAGACCAATGGAACAGGATAGAAAGCCCAGAGATAAACCCATGCACATATGGTCACCTTATCTTTGATAAAGGAGGCAAGAATATAAAGTGGAGAAAAGACAGCCTCTTCAATAAGTGATGCTGGGAAAACTGGACCGGGACATGTAAAAGTATGAGATTAGATCACTCCCTAACACCATACACAAAAATAAGCTCAAAATGGATTAAAGACCTAAATGTAAGGCCAGACACTATCAAACTCTTAGAGGAAAACATAGGCAGAACACTCTATGACATAAATCACAGCAAGATCCTTTTTGACCCACCTCCTAGAGAAATGGAAATAAAAACAAAAATAAACAAATGGGACCTAATGAAACTTCACAGCTTTTGCACAGCAAAGGAAACCATAAACATGACCAAAAGACAACCCTCAGAATGGGAGAAAATATTTGCAAGTGAAGCAACTGACAAAGGATTAATCTCCAAAATTTACAAGCAGCTCATGCAGCTCAATAACAAAAAAACAAACAACCCAATCCAAAAATGGGCAGAAGACCTAAATAGACACTTCTCCAAAGAAGATATACAGATTGCCAACAAACACATGAAAGAATGCTCAACATCATTATTCAATAGAGAAATGCAAATCAAAACTACAATGAGATATCATCTCACACCAGTCAGAATGGCCATCATCAAAAAAATCTAGAAACAATAAATGCTGGAGAGGGTGTGGAGAAAAGGGAACACTCTTGCACTGCTGGTGGGAATGTGAATTGGTACAGCCACTATGGAGAACAGTATGGAGGTTCCTTAAAAAACTGAAAATACAACTACCATATGACCCAGCAATCCCACTACTGGGCATATACCCTGAGAAAACCATAATTCAAAAAGAGTCATGTACCACAATGTTCATTGCAGCTCTATTTACAATAGCCCAGAGATGGAAACAACCTAAGTGTCCATCATCGGATGAGTGGATAAAGAAGATCTGGCACATATATACAATGGAATATTACTCAGCCATAAAAAGAAACGAAACTGAGCTATTTGTAATGAGGTGGATAGACCTAGAGTCTGTCATACAGAGTGAAGTAAGTCAGAAAGAGAAAGACAAATATCGTATGCTAACACATATATATGGAATTTAAGAAAAAAAAATGTCATGAAGAACCTAGGGGTAAAACGGGAATAAAGACACAGACCTACTTGAGAATGGACTTGAGGATATGGGGAGGGGGAAGGGTAAGCTGTGACAAAGCGAGAGAGAGGCATGGACGTATATACACTACCAAACGTAAGGTAGATAGCTAGTGGGAAGCAGCCACATAGCACAGGGAGATCAGATCGGTGCTCTGTGACCGCCTGGAGGGGTGGGATAGGGAGGGTGGGAGGGAGGGAGACGCAAGAGGGAAGGGATATGGGAACAGATGTATATGTATAACTGATTCACTTTGTTATAAAGCAGAAACTAACACACCATTGTGAAGCAATTATACTCCAATAAAGTTGTAAAAAAAAAAAACTGGATATAAAATTACACACAGCAGATCAATTTGAATTGTACATAGCACTGCAATTTGGTGTCCAGCATATGATATCAGAGTACTTGGGTCAAAATCCAGACTCAACTTATTCCCTCACCTTTATTTGACTCAGTTTCCTCACTTTAAAAGCCAGAGAATTAGCAGTTAGGACAGCGCTTAATATATAACATGAACTCAATGGTAGCTATTATTATCACTATTATCATTATTATTATTGTCAATTTTAGCAGCATCTTTAATATAATTAAAAATAAATTAGTCAACATTTCCTTGCGCATGACATGCCTGGAGACATGGAAGGCTCTGTGTTAAATGCCAAAAGGAGCTTATCAGAAACACCCACATGAAAAGGCCAGTGGTTCTAGAGAGTGAAAAGAATGGTCACTGAAAGAATCATATAATACATGCCTTGTTAATTCAAAGAAATAAATGATTTCATGTCTATATAACAACCCGCACTGACCAGATAAGTGTTTTCACTGTATATTGACATTTATCTCAACCTCGCTGAAGGTGATACTATGTAAACTCATACTTGATGGTTATAATTAAAATTAAAAAGTAAGAATTTGTATTTCTTCCTTGATAAATTGACCCAGTTTGACCTATATCCACAGAAGCACAGTCTCAGACAACAAATCCCTGTGTAATTCTATTCAAGTTGTATCCGTAGTCTGCAGCCCTACCTTTGCCATTGCAAAGGAGAGATACACAATTTAATCTGGTTCCCAGAGCTTGCTGTGCTTATTACATCCAGACTAAGTGCCCAGAAAACAGCACTTATACTAATCCAAGTTTCCTAATTAACCACAATATCTAACTTCCATCCAAAATACACTTCAGAAAACAAACAAACAAAATTAGTTTGTTATTAAAAAAAAATAAAAATAAAATAAAACAAAATTTGCCAGGAGGTTAAATCTTATGGTAGGTGTTCTTATCATCATCATCGCCATCATTATAAATAAAGAGGGCAAGAGGAAACTTTTGGAGGTTAGGAATACATTTACAGCATAGATTGTGGTAATGGTTTCACCAGTGTATACTCATCAAGTTGTACACATTATGTACTCAATATGTATAGCTTTTTGTATGTCAATCATACCTCAGTGAAGTGCTTTAAAAAATAATTTAGTGGGCCTCCCTGGTGGCGCAGTGGTTGAGAGTCCGCCTGCCGATGCAGGGGATACGGGTTCGTGCCCCGGTCCGGGAGGATCCCATATGCTGCAGAGCTGGGCCCGTGAGCCATGGCCGCTGAGCCTGCGCATCCGGAGCCTGTGCTCCGCAACGGGAGAGGCCACAACAGTGAGAGGCCCGCGTACCGCAAAAAACAAACAAACAAAAAAAAAACAAAACAAAAAAAAATAATTTAGTAAAAAAACATAGAAAATGATTGTACAATAGTTTTGGTTGATTTTGAATTTTGTTAAGGTAAAATAATCAAATCTCATATTTTACCCACACATACTCCTCATATACATGACCCTTTAGAATGGAGACTAATCACTACAAGTTCAATTATTTGTTAAAGAATTGGTCAAAATACAGAAAACGTATAAAATAGGTAAAGTCTCAGATTTGGGAGTGGACTAAGATAAGGAAAAGAGGAAAAAATAAAAAGATAAAGATAGAAGTGAAAGCTGTATGATCTGTAAGAGCAGAGTTCAGTGACCTCCTAATAACATAAAAAATAAAACCTCACGTTGTTTCAAGATTCACTTAAGAAAATCATCATATACTATAAGCGAGATAGAGACATGGCTTCATGTTTGTCAGAATTATTAAATGAATCAGCTCACAACATATTATATATAAAAAGTAACACAATGGTTTTTGTTCATTTTCCAAGGAAGAAAGAGAAATTGTGTGTGGTGGCAGTGGGAATTAGCAAAATTAGTTTAAAAATAGCAAGGAGGAGATGGAGAATTATATGGTTTAGAGAGAAGAAAAACAACACCTACAGCCATAGCCACAGAACTCATTACTGCACTCTTGCAAGTTATTTTAATAGTATGTTTTTCTCTAGGGTTATAAGCTCCATTAACAGAAACTATGATATAACTCTGAAACTATCTGTTGTAGCTCTAGCAAATTGTTTCCTTCCCCCAAACCGCACTACATAAAGCAGCAAACCCCCCCTGGTTAGTTAAGTAAGTACTAAAATTTTGGATATATAATAAATGTATCTGTAAGATTTCTAATATTCCAATACTAATCTCAGAGGGAAACTATACTCATCCAATCACTCTGGTACTGCGTGACAAGGCACTGTATAGAAAAGTCAGTAAAAGTATCTGAGCACAGAGAGGCAAGCTGCAGTCAATATCAGACTTGCAAGGGAGATGTCAGATAAAATATCATTTAGATTTACCAAAATTTACTTCCTAATATTTGGTGTTTAGACTGCATGGAATTCAGAGCATACATCCAATCTTATTTTTACCCCTTTTTCCTTTATCCTCTCCTTAACTTTCTATATGCAGTATAATAAGCTATTTATATATATTCATTTCAAGAAAAGTTTGCCAGTCTGAGTTTTCACTGGCCATTTCATAACATTTAACCAAATTTTTATTTGTTAAAAAAATAATTATCACTAAATTCATATATTAATCATATATTAATATCTAGTCAGCTTAAACAAAGCCATTTTATAGGGAAAGAAAGAATAACCAGAAATTTATTGATTTTGTTGTTGACTATTTCTAGCTACAGTTCTTACCTCAAAATTGTAATGTTTCCCAATATCTATCCATAAAAGATAGACTAGTAAAGCCCTACCATATGCAGAAGGCAATGCTACCTGAACCAGAGAGCACAGCCTTTCAGTCATGATGAGATGGTGAAAGGCCATGGCCTTTGGAATCAGATGGGACTTTACACTGAGGCTCTGCTGAGTTCACATAAGCAAGCCCCTTTACCACTCAGAAAATAGGCATGGTGTTGCCTCTGATTGACATGAAGCACGGCTCTGGAGACATGGTTAATACAAATAACTTACAATAATTCTTTTTATCAACAGATGTGCATTCTTTTCTCTCACTCATTTCCCTCTCAATATAGGAAGTAACTTCTGTAGAGGTTAGCTTTTCCTGCCCCCCAGATTTCAATGTTACCTCATATCTTCAATGTGTAAGTCCTAGATTGAATTCAAGTAAAGACATAGGTCTTTTTCTTCCTTTAGATAGTCCCACATTCATTCAAAAATAATTTTTGAAAGCATAATATTGTGGATATACAAACATGCAAAAATATTTACAGTACCTCCTCCTATGGAGTTTATAATCTTATGAGGCCACAAGCCAAAAACATACAGAACAGTTAAGAAAGTAAGATAAAATGAATCCATTTTGAAGGAACAATTAAGGAGGAATCAGAATGAGCTGAAGTCAGGTGCTAAGAGAAGCTTCCTATGGAAGGTGAATCTTGAGCATAAAAGAGAAAATGTGTCTCCCTCACTAGAGCAGTTCTTTGCATAGCTATTTTGCATTTCCTGTTTCTATAAATTGTGCAGTAGAAATGGTGAATTTTACCCATCCCTGTAACTACTGGGTACAAAGGAAAATTTTTGTGTCATACTACATGAGCTAACCCAATACCTCTAATTGCTCCTCACTAAAAAATAAACATCAAAGCAGAAATTAAATGTGGATATTATAAAGCATGCTTTTTCTAAAATATAAGAAAGAAGAAATATCAGAAATATTTAATGAGAATAATTAGAAAGGAAATGTTAGATATGGCTTAACAACAACAAAGCTGAGGAAAAAATAAGAAAGGGACAATAACCAGAAAAGCATACCAAATGTGTTCTTAAAAATTGAGCCATAAATAATGAGATGACATATAACAGATGTCAAAGGAAAAAGTGCAAAAACAATAGAGCATGACTATTTTAAACAAATTTTGAAGTCTCTGGAGAATTTAACAAGTAAGAAAACATTTCTTGAAATTCTGATTTGTGAATCTACATTCTGAAAACCTAGAGGTGTTCCATGGAAAAAAGTTACAGTGGTCCTGTAGGTTTGAAGATGTGTGCTTTCTTTACTGTAGCTCTTCTCAAAACCTTTAGTTAGTTAATATGCACTGCTGTAAATATTCAAAGGTAGGGGGGAGTATAAAAAAAATTCCAAGGTTATTTGGCCACAGAGTTCTCCCTTACACCCAAAGAAAAGATTTAGAAATATCTTGAGAAACAGGAGTATTCTTTGGAACATAGTTTGGGAAATACACCACTTCACACATGAGTAGTCAAAGCCTATCAATATAGCAAATTTATATTGACTGTCTAAACTAGTGGAAAAGGGTTCTTCATTTGCTAATCATCAATTACATAACTGAATTTTTCTATGTCCAGATAAATGTGGACAGATAAGTGCTTTAAATGTGCTTTCTTTGCAAAAAGAATGTAGTTGAATTTCTCCTTAGCCCCTGTCCAATTTTCCAGGTTCCGGGTAACCTGGTGTATTCAGTAACACTGCAACAGGCACACTTTGGATAAAGACCCCAATGATGTGATTGTAGTCACTATATTAAACTGACATATTGGCAGGGCTTAGGGGATGAACAGCAAAGGCAGAATTACAGAATTTGAGAGATAGAAATCACTTTGGAGATCTTCTAGTCAAACTCTTTTACAAGTGAATGGATGGAGTACAAGTGGTAAAAAGATTTTTCCAGGGTCTCATAGTCAGTTGGTAGAAATCATTTCTCCCAGCACAGTCTAGTCCATGCCTTGAGCAACAGAAAATTAAAACAACTCTTTATGGGAAAAAAGAAGGAAAAAATACTATATCTGCTTGAACTTATTTTGAAACTGGTCCTTAATAGCCTTAAAGAGGAAAAATGACTGATTGTAATTAATTCTATTTTTTCTCACTTGCTTCCCTCAAAACCATCCCAACATCTAGCAAATTCCTTTATACCCAATGGTTTCTTATTAAATGTCTCAATAAAATGGCTGTGAACATCTGAATTCAGAGACTACGAAAAAAATGAAGTGGTTGTTTCCTTTATAAAGTGATTCTTCCCATCACAAAGGCTCACACTTAAGCCCTTTTGTCTTTACCTGGTGTGCAGCAGAAAGCAGAAGCCCTGTGCTGTCCTTGGAGCCACGACCGACCGGGCTAGCATTTCTTCTTGCAAATGCATTGTTAGGGAGAGGGAAATTTTCCTCTCTGCCCCTCTTGAGATTTTGTGACTTGACACAAGAGAGATTAAGAGGAGAAAAAGATACAAATATAATTTGTGCACATGGTGGTCTCATAAAAAAGGACCTAAGAAGTGGCCAATGCAGGGGGCTTTTATACTTTTTAGACAAACAATAAATTTGAGAGGAAGTGACAGGCAACAAAGAGTAGCCCCCGTTCGCCACAACTAGAGAAAGCCCATGCGCAGCAACGATGACCCAACTCAGCCAAAAATAAATAAATAAATAAATAAATAAATAAATAAAATTAAAAAATGACAGGGTGCTTAATTAGTAAGGAATTTAAGTAAAGTTTGAGTTTGAGTAGTAAATTAGTAAAGGAGTAACAAGGTTTACTCAGAGGCTCCTCAGCCCTGAACTCCCTGCCTCTGGTGAGAACGACGTCTTTTTACCTCCTGGTACAGGAGGGCATCTTTCACATGGGAGATTTATTTCCTATTTTCAGGGAGACAGAGAGGAGGGTCAAACTGCCCTCCTTGCATTGGCCATTTCTTAAGTAAGCTTAATTCAAAATAATCAAAGTGAGAAAATGTTTACTGATCCTAAGCAATCTCTGGATTTCCGAGAGCTCTCTTAAAAAATAAGTTAGATGGGGATCAGATTTTCAGCATATACAATCAGTACATGAGCTTGACAGATAAGTTTTTGTTTTTGTTTTTTTTCTTAAGCTGCTAAATTTAGTGTTATAAAACTATCTTCAACGTTTGAAAGCTGAAGATTGGATATATGTCATGTCAACATTGTTCAACACTTACAACTTCTTGAGTTAAAAGTGAAAATGCCTTTTTCCACTTGGATACATTTTTTAAAATGGATTTTCTGTTCAAATCTTCTGGAAATAGTCATCCGTATATTGAAATATCTGCCATAACCTTACATCAAGAGGACAAAAAGCCCAAGTAAATTACAAGACAATGAAAATGGAAATCTGGTTATTAAAATTTAGCATGTTTTGAGTATAATGTGATTACATCAACTCTTTCAATGCCATAGTTAATAGAAAATTGGCCTCAACAAAACTGGAAACTCCTTGCAATTTAGCAAACATTTATTGAACAACTTTTCTGTGTATATACTGTATGTATTATTCTGCATGTATTATTCTGCTGAAACTGTGGTGTAATATAGCATGGGATATTTCCTGTCCCCAAGAAGCATTTTTATATAGCACATATACATGTAACATGAAGTGATATAAAAGTGATACACACAAGAATGAATAAGATGAAATACAGATCATGAAAGAATCACATGGATAATATAAATTGTTATGGGGTAAAGATTCTTAAAAGAGGTTTAATTAGAGATGTGCCGGGAAAAGTGGATAGAATTTCAATTGATGGAGTGAATGGAGTAGCAAGAACTAGAGTCAAGAATATTCCAGTAAGAAAAGGAGAACAATAAAAATTGTATTTACATGCAAAAATCAATTAATATAATGCACTATAGTAATAAAGGACAAAATTACATTATAATTTGAAGAGATGTAGAAAAAGCATTTGAAAAAACCTAAAACCTTTATGATAAAAGAACTCAACAAAATAGGAATGAAGGGAACTTCCTCAATCTCATAAAAGGCATCTACAAAAACCTACAGCCAACATTTTACTTAATGGTGAAAGACTGAATATTTTCCCCCTAAGATCAGACATAAGAAAATGAGGTCTACTCTTGCCACTTCTATTCAATATTGCACTTGAGGTTCCAGCTAGGGCAATTAGGTTCCAGCAAGGGCAATTAGATACGAGGTATCTAGACTGGAAAGGAAAAGGTAAAACTATCTCTATTTGTAAAAGACATGATCTTGTATATAGGAAATCCCAAGAAATCTTCCAAAAAAAACATTAGAACTAATAAACAAATTAAGCATGGTTGCAAGAGACAAGATCAATATACAAAAATCAGTTATATTTCTATACACCAGCAATGAAAATAATTCCATTCACAATAGCATCAAAAAGAATACGGTACTTAGGAATAGATTTTGTAAAAGAAGGGCAAGAGTTGTACATTGAAAATTATAAAAACATCATTGAAAGAAATTTAAAAAGATAAAAATAAACAGAAACATACCTTATGATCATGAGTATTATAGTCATGTTATTGAGTTGTTAAGTTATTAAAACTCCCCATATCAATCAATCCACAGACTCAACACAACTCCTATCAAAACCCTAGTTGTTTTTTTTGGTTTTTGTTTTTGCAGAAATTGTCAAACTAATCCTAAAATTCGTAAGAAAATGCAAAGGACTCAGAATAGCCAAAATAAAACAATCTCAAAAAAGAACTGAGTGAGTGCACTCAACATCGCCTGATTTCAAAACTTATTGCAAGGCACAGTAATCAACACAGTATATTACTGACATAAGGATAGGATAGAATCCATGGAATAGAACTGAGAGTCCAGAAATAAACTCTAAATTTATGATCAATTGATTTTCAACAAAGGGACCAAGATATTTCAATGGGGGAAAGAACAGTCTTCTCAAAAAATGGTTCTGGGACAACTGAGTATCCACAGGCAATAAAATAATAATAATAATAATAATAATAATAATAATAATAATAATTTGGACCCCTTCTTTGAATGATGTAAAAAATTAAATCAAAATGTATCAAATTTAAGTGTAAGAACTAAAACTATAAAATTCTTACCAAAAAAGCACAGGAGTAAATGAGTTAGGCAATGATTTCTTTGCACAAGCAATCAAAGAGGAGATACTTTATACTGTACTTCATCAGAAATAAAAACATTTGTGGTTCACACAGACTGGGAGAAAATATTTTCAGATCATATATATGACAAATGATTTGTATCTAGAA
Organism: Hyperoodon ampullatus; assembly: GCF_949752795.1. Classification (NCBI taxonomy): domain Eukaryota; kingdom Metazoa; phylum Chordata; class Mammalia; order Artiodactyla; family Ziphiidae; genus Hyperoodon; species Hyperoodon ampullatus. The sequence goes on from NC_136928.1 coordinate 61,330,877, forward strand.
TTTACAAAGAACTCTTAATACTCAACAATAAAAGGATAAATAACCCAATTAAAAAAAGACCAAAGGATTTGAATGGACATGTCTCGAAAGAAGATATATGAATGTCTAATAAGCAGATGAAAAGTTGCTCAACATTATTAGTCACTAGGGAATGTGATTGAAGCCCTCAATGTGATACCACTTCATATTTGCAAGAATGTCTATAGTGAAAAAGAAAAGCAATAACAAGTACTAGTAAACAAGAATTGAAACTGCAATCCTTATACATCACTAGTGGAAATGAAAAGATGTTACAACCACTTTAGAGAATAGTTTGGCTGTTCCTCAAAATGTTAAATACAGAATTACTATATCACCTAGCAGTTCCACTCCTAGGTAGATACCCAAGAGAACTGAAAATACATATACATACAAAAACGTGTAAATGAATGTTCACAGGAGTGTTATTCATAATAGCCAAAAGTGGAAACACTCCAAATGCTGATAAATTGATGAATGGATAAACAGAATATAGTAAATCTATACAAGGGAACATAACTGGGCCATAGAAAAGAATCAAATACTGATACATGGCACAACATGGATAAACCTTAATCATTATAATAGTAATGAAATTAGTAAAAGAAACTAGTCCCAAAGATCACATACTATATGATATGACCTATATGAAATGTCCAGAATAGGCAAATCCATAGAAACAGAATGTAAATTAGTGTTGGCCTATGACTGGGGGCTAAGGAAAGAAGAGATGGAGAGTGATTACTAAAAGGTGCAAAGCTTCTTTTATGAGTGTGAGAAAATGTTCTAAAATTAGAATATAGTGATGGTTGCACAATTCTGTAAATATATATTAAAATCTTTTAAATTATACACTTTAAATGGGTGAACTTTATGGTATGTAACTTATATCTCAAGTAGGGTTAAAGAAAAGTAGAGTTAAATTTATATCTCATTTTCACCAGTTACTAGTGTGTGACTTTGAGCCACCATCTCTCTGATCTACAAGTTCCTCATGTGACAAATTGGGATAGAAATACCTACATTACAGAACTATTAAGAACATTTAAATGAAAACATAAAATCTTTGTAAAAACTTTAAAAAAGTAAAGGCATCAAAGCAGGGCACTTTCCTCTCTGTAATTCACTATAATTCACTGCAAGATAGATGACATTAAAGACCCAATCCTACAACAGTTTATTGGTACCCTGTTATGTGCTAGAAACTCTGCCAATGCTGCAAAAGCAGACGGTAAGCAAAAAAGACATAGTTCCTTCCTTCATAGGGTTTACAATTTAATGGAATATACAGAGATTTTGCAAATAATGGTAAAACTACCATATGACCCAGCAATCCCACTACTAGGCATATACCCTGAGAAAACCATAATTCAAACAGAGACATGTACCAAAATGTTCACTGCAGCTCTATTCACAATAGCCCAGAGATGGAAACAACCTAAGTGTCCATCATCGGATGAATGGATAAAGAAGATGTGGCACATATATACAATGGAATATTACTCAGCCATAAAAAGAAACGAAACTGAGCTATTTGTAATGAGGTGGATAGACCTAGAGTCTGTCATGCAGAGTGAAGTAAGTCAGAAAGAGAAAGACAAATACCGTATGCTAACACATATATATGGAATTTAAAAAAAAATGTCATGAAGAACCTAGGGGTAAAACAGGAATAAAGACACAGACCTACTTGAGAATGGACTTGAGGATATGGGGAGGGGGAAGGGTAAGCTGGGACAAAGCGAAAGAGAGGCATGGACATATATACAGTACCAAACGTAAGGTAGATAGCTAGTGAGAAGCAGCCGCATAGCACAAGGAGATCAGCTCGGTGCTTTGTGACCGCCTGGAGGGGTGGGATAGGGAGGGTGGGAGAAAGGGAGACGCAAGAGGGAAGGGATGTGGGAACAGATGTATATGTATGACTGATTCACTTTGTTATAAAGCAGAAACTAATAAAAAATAAAATAAAATAAAATAAAATCTCATATTATTAATGGTTCAAAGGAAAAGAACAAGAACATATGGAAAGGGCTTCCCTGGTGGCACAGTGGTTAAGAATCTACCTGCCAATGCAGGGGACATGGGTCTGATCCCTGGTCTGGGAAGATCTCACATGCCGCAGAGCAACTAGCCCATGTGCCACAACTACTGAGACTGCACTCTACAGCCTGCAAGCCACAACTACTGAGCCCACGTGCCACAACTACTGAAGCCCACGCACAACAACTACTGAAGCCCACACACCTAGAGCCTGTGTTCTGCAACGAGAAGCCACCACAATGAGAAGCCCAAGCACCGCAATGAAGAGTAGCCCCTGCTCGCCGCAACTAGAGAAAGCCCGTGCACAGCAACGAAGACCCAATGCAGCCAAAAATTAAAAATAAATAAAATAAATTTATATAAAAAAAGAACATATGGAGGTAGTTGCTGACTGAAATAAAAATGCAATGTGAGAGCTGTGAGTTTCAGCTTTATTTGGGACTTATTGAGGACTATAGCCAGGGATACAGCCTCTCAGATAGCTCTGAGGAACTGCTCCAAAGAGGAAGTAGGGAAAAGCCAATATGTGATTTTGGTTAGGAGATACAGGCAGTCAAGGATACATCTCAGTAAAAGGTTACCGCTAGGCATGAGGATCAGGTATCTCAATTAATAATTTTAGTGCTTCTTTATGTATAGGAAGATGCAAGAATCTGGGTTTATTAAAATTTTTCCTGAAATATAACTCTCAAACTATCTAAGGGCCTGTTATGCCTGGTTTCCCAGAGCACAGAGAGTCTCAATCCTCATCTTCACCCTGAATTCCTTTCAGGGTGCACTGTAGGTCAGCAACTGTAGTAGTTAATGACTCAGTCCAGATGGGCTGATATAACTTCATTTGTGTCCTTAGCTTGCAGTAAGTGCTGCAAATTAATTGCATGGGTCTTAAAGTCTGAGTCTTAGCAGGCTGAGTCTAGTTTCATGAATTCATCTAGTTTAATATAATGTTTCTAAAAGGTAAATGTTATCCTTCGTATTTCATACTAAGGAAGCCAAGGACCAAAAGAGTTAAACTCTTTGTCTAGGTTACTCAACTACTGGCAAAACAAGCTTTAACTGCAGTTCTATAGGATTCCAGAGGCTGTCTTCTTTTCATTGTGTCAAACTGTTAGTCACACAGAAAACTGTGGAACTTAGACACCTGCATACTTGCATGTGTATGTATGTTTGTGTGACTTCCCTAAAGAATAAACCTAAGAGATAAGAAAACTAGTTAATTGTTTATTTTTTGATGTATGAAGAGCCAGAGGTACAAAGAGGTTGAAGCAATATTGATTGATATTTTATTATAACACTCCCAACAGAAGAAAGAGCTGGATTTAAAAAATTTATCACACATATTGAAAGACTTAATTCTAAATTTGTGTAAGTAAAATCTCTGTACACTAATGTACCATTACAGATGTAAGGAAGAAAAGTAAACTGAATAAAAAGACTTGGCTGGAGATGTGCAGTCCAAGAATACAAAACATCACTGCAAAACCCAATGAATAAATTTCACTTGTAAGAAAATGAGTGTACAAAGAGTCTTTGCTCTAAATTTGTAATTATGCCAAGCCATACATTTTCTTAAACCCTCTTCAGATTTGTTTAAATTTTAAAATGTGCTCTTCTAAGAATTGCTTCAGGGAGAAATAGCTAATAAAGGCATTAAAAAGAGATTCCTCATGACACTGCAATTTATATTGCATGTGTAACAAAGTCAGCTATAAAATTTTAAGATGTCACCTGAAAATCTCAAAACTGTATGCCTCATACCAGCTACTGAGAGACCAAATATTAGTTTTCCAGGCAAAGACAGACAAAATCGTCCTTAGATGATATCATACCAATAAATGACTATGCCCTGACTCCCCAAAGGTAGATTTCAAGCAATAACAGTAGGAGTATATTGGCTTATCTCCCTTATTTTGAAATTTCAGTTGGGAACAACAATTTATAATGTGGTGAGAACTGCAAACACTTACAGGTTTTTAAAGTAATGTCAACACCTTAAATTACATTCAGGAACAAGGTAGTGGCCAATGCAATCTGTCTTGCTATGTACTGCGTGATGCAATTATTCATGTAAATTGAATAACAGAAAACAACAAGAACAACTCTTCTAAAGAAGTGTAAGGTAAGTGCAGTGAGACAACTGAGTTTAATCAGCCTCAAACACCTAGAGAAATGTAACTTTTCAAAATTAGTAGTCAGTAAGGTATTAATTGAAAAATAGTGCAATTATTTAATTAACCAACATTTTACGCTATAATATGCCTACATATTTGTTTCTGTAGCAAATTTAAATATTTTTGGAAGACTGTAGGACATACGTTATAAATGAACTAGCTATAGAAAGTTTCTATTCCTCCATTTACCTGGTAGTCTGTTCCTTATATAAGATAAAGATATAGTCCTGATAAAGCAAATACTGATCTGAAGTTTTTTATAAATTTTTTTCCCCAGTGGCTATTCAATTGGCAGATATCATCCAATAAATTTCATAGAGAGGCTGTTATATATGGTTCCACTAGTTTAGAATTCAAAGCAATGTCACTCAATATTGACACCTTAAAGACCACAATTCTGACCTTGTACTACACAGTTTTGCAATAAACTCAGCTATTTCCCTCCACTCCCAATATGTCCTCTTTCTTGAATATATAGTTCTGACTAGAACTATTCTTATCAGTGCAAGAGGAAATCAAGAATGCCGTTTCATTACAGAAATGCTCAGGAAACTAGCAATAGTGGGAAACTTCCTGTATCTAATAAAGTATTTCAAAAAAACACTTTTAACCCACATACTTAATAGTAAAAGACTGATTATATTTATTTTAAAATTGGGAACAAAAGGAAATCCATTCTCACCACTCTGATTCAATATTGTGCTAGAAGAATTAGCCAGTGAAATAAGAAAAGAAAAAGAAATAAAAGACATACAGATTGGAAAACGTGAGATGAAAACTGTCCTTATTCAGAGATGTCATGCTTGCCTATGTAAAAAATTCCAAGGAATTTTGGAAAACTATCCTAGAACTAATAACTGAGTTTACCATGTTTGTATATATATATATATATATATACACACACACACACACACACACACACACATATTTATGCACCAAAATAGAGTGCAACAGGTATAATTCTAACAAAACATGTGCAGGATCTATTTGGTAAAAACTATAAAACACTAATAGAAGAAACTGGAGACCTAAATAAGGGAAAAGACATATCATGTTCCCTGAATTGGAAGACACAATATAATTAACATGTTAATTCTCCCCAAGTTGATCTATAGATTTAATGTAATTCCAAAAAAGAAATCCCTGGAGTTGTTTTTATACATTTAGTCAATCTGATTCTAAAGTTTATATGAACAAGCAATGGAAGTAAAACAAAAATAATACTGAAAAAATAAAATTGGGAGACTCATACTACCTGTTCTTAACATTCATTATAAAGCTTCAGTAGTCAAGATAGTGGCACTGGAGAAAAGAGAGGAACATAGATCAATGGAACAGAATAGAGAGTTCAGAAACTGACCCACACAAATATGATTCATTGATATTTGATGAAGATTCCAAGGTAATTCAATACAGAAAGGGTGGTTTTTTCAATAAATGATGTTGGAATAACTGGACATTCATATACCAAAAAAGAAAACCCTCAACCTAAACTTCACACTTCATAGGAAAATTAACTCAAAATAGGTCATTGCACTACAAATAAAGGTAAAACTTTAGAAAAAAATCATAGGAGAAAAATCTGACCTAAGCTTTGGCAAAAAGTTCTCACATATAACAAAAACAAAAAACAAAAACATTATCTATAAAAGAAAATGTTGTAAAATTAGACTTCATCAAAATAAAGAGAAACAAATGTTTGCTGTGTGAAAGTTTCTGAGAATTAAAAGACAAGCTACAGAGTGGGAAAAATATTTGCAAATCACATATTCATAAAGGACTTCTTATAGAATGTATAAAAAATTCTCATAACTCTACAGTAACAAAAAAAAAAAAAACAATTAAAGGGCTTCCCTGGTGGCGCAGTGGTTGGGGGTCCGCCTGCTGATGCAGGGGACACGGGTTTGTGCCCCGGTCCGGGAGGATCCCATGTGCCACGGAGCAGCTGGGCCCGTGAGCCATGGCCACTGAGCCTGTGCTCCGCAGCGGGAGAGGCCGCAGCGGTGAGAGGCCCGCGTACCGAAAAAAAAAAAAAAAAAAAAAAAAATTTAAAATAAACAAAAGATTTCAACAGATACTTTTCCAAAAAAAGACACACAGATGGCAAACAAGCATATTAAAAGATGCTCAGTACAGTTAGCCATTAGAAGCATGCAATTAAAGCTACAATGAGACTACCCTTCATACCTATTTAGAATGGGAGAAAACCAAAATTTGACAATTTCAAGTGCTGACACCGATGCAAGACAACTGGAACTCACACACTTCCAATAGAAACACAAAATGGTGCATTTCTTATAAGGATATATATCTTAATATATAAATTTTATAATAAATTTATACCTATTATATGATATATAATTATATGTATAAAATATATGTTATGATATAATCATATAATATAAAATTAATATATATTTTGTTTAAAGTTAAAGACACTTACTTATATGACCCAGCAATTTTACTCCTAAATATTTGCCCTAGAAAATGGAAACTTATGTTTACATAAAACCTCTGTACAAATGTGTTTATAGCAGCATCATTCATAACAGCCCCCAACCAGAAAATAACATAAATGACCTTTAACAGGTGATTGAATAAACAAAATGCAGCATATCCATACAATGGAATAATACCCAGAAATAAAAAGGAAAGGAATACTGACACGCAATTACACTGATGCATCGCAAAAGCATTAAGCTGAGTGAAAGAAGCCAGTCTCAAAAGATTACAAACTGTGATTCCATTTATTCAACTTTCTAGAAAGGCAAAACTATAGGAATGGAGAAAAAATCAGTGAAAATCACAGGTTAGGGATGGGGGAATATTTGACCACGGGGGAAGCTTGAGTAAGTTTTTGGCAAGATGGAACTCTTCAGGATTCTGACTGTAGTGTTGGGGCTCAGGGCAGACAACCCCAAAATACGTCACAATGGCATATTGATTAACTTGAATTGAAGTTACTTAAGAAGCAGCCAATGTAAGATGGAAACTCTGACCCTTCTCTGTCCCCCTGAAAGCAGGAAATAAACCTACCATATGAAATGTGCATCTGGAGGTAGAAGGACATCCTTAACCACCAGAGATAGAGGATTCAGGGCCAAGAAGCCTTATAAGCAAAACACTGTTACTTCTTTAATTTAGTACCCCAAGCTCGAACTCTGACTAGGGTCTTGATTAATTAAGAACCCCAAATCTAAGTTTCTTTGTCAATTCCTCACAAATTTGTTTCTTTGTCTAAAGTATAAAAGCTGCCTGTTTTGGCCACTTTTTAGGTCCCACTTCTGTGAGACCTCCATGTGCACAAATTAAAATTTGTTTCTTTTCTCCGGTTAATATGTGTTGGGTCAATTTTTTTATTAGTCTAGCCACAAGAACTCAAGTAGCGTAGAGGGGGAAATTTCTCCATCCCCAACAGTGGTAAAAATTTACCTGAGTCTATTCTTAATCTTATAGTTCTTTTTTTTTTTCCTTTTTTAATCTTTATTGGAATATAACTGCTTTACAATGCTGTGTTAGTTTCTGTTGTACAACAAAGTGAATCAGCCATATGCATACATATATCCCCATATCCCCTCCCTCTTGAGCCTCTGGCACATATATATAGTTCTTTATAGCAATAAAAATAATTATGAAGAATATTGATGAAAATAATAAAGAACTTGTTAAAAAAAACACAGAGAAATATTATATCAACATACACTTGCTTTTTAAAAAGCCAAGAAAAGATTTGTTTCAGCCTTTTGTGTTCACCAAATGTTTTCTTTAAGACCACTCTAATGGTTTCAAGAAAAAGGAAAAAAAGAAAAATGCTCATTCAGTGCTTCATGGCAGATGCTCAGGATTCTGGTGGTCAAGGAAAGAAGAAATTTAGCCTCAAAGTTGTGTTGCCCTATAGTGAAAAAACCCTTGCTCTGGCCATCATAGCTTAATGCCCTCTAAGTCCTCTGATAACTTACTTAGACAACATTGCCATTGTTGAATGCAGAGCTGAGATTTTATGTGCTGGAGTCCTAGCATCCCTGGGTCCAAGGCATTATCAGCATCCCTTGGTTGAGGCACCCCCTCTAGTCACTGACACTCCTGACACTGTTACTACTGCAATCACTGCTCAGAACAAAGTGGTTCCTCAAGGTCAAGTATGGAGGCTCCTACCCTCAGAGACAAGTTAACCCAAGGCAGGCACACATTAATCAGCCATAGTTTCAATGGCTGAACTCCTGGATTCACTTAGACAAGCTAATTCTAGAGAAGGCTAGGGAAGGATGGCAACTAACCTCAGACACATCAGAGAATTAAAACAAATGGTTTCTTTCCTCTGCCAGCCTTCATGCAGAGTTCAAGCTCTATGATAAATTCTGTCTCCAGGTCTCCCTCCTTTTTTGGACATCTGGTCATGGCCAAAGTTATGTGAACATGTATATAAGTAGGTAAAAAAGCTTTGCCCAAACCCTCCCAACAACAACCAAAAAATATGTACAGGTAAATATGTCAGTTGAAGGCTGGCTGACTAAATGCCACATTATTAAAACTTGAATGCAAGCTTTGGATCTGTCAAACCACAGTTATATCAGTAGTATGGATCTAGTAATTGGAAAGAAATTTCAATATCATTATAGTTAACTGTCATACAGAATATTCCAGAAAGAGGGTCTTCAGTGTTCTGCTTAAATAGTTACTTTATTGGAGGGTTCATTGTGAGTCAGCTTTAGTTGTTAGCAAGCATTTAACATAATTTATTTTTTAGGCCTAAACATCAGAATTTGTATTTATCTGTATATATTTGTGTTAGTTTTGCCATATCCTTCTAGCTTACTGACATATGAAGTCTTGATTCCATCATAGATAATATTAGTAAACCACTGAATTTTGTTACATTGCATTAGAATAACCTTTTAATTAAAATCAGTTAGAGAAATCACTGGGATAAGAGTCTAGACTTGGATATTCTCTCTCCAAAATCCATATTCCCATTTCTTTCTTCCTATGAAAAAGCTTCCATCAAAACCCACTCACAGGACTCTTTTTTTTAATCTTCATTTATTTACCCATTGCCTTTTATTTCCAAAGAGGTAGCATTAATACATTATTAGCAGATAATTCTCTTTTCCTAAAACAGCAAATTCATGTTGAAATTCATGTAGAAACACACTGGCCATTCATGACTGATAAATACAATGGTTATTTTTCAAAGGCCAGAAAATTTTCAGGTATTAAGACACTTTTCATGATCATTGAAAATGTCATAATTCTCCTTAAATGGAGAATAATAGATGAATTTATGTAAATGATATAATATTTAAAATGTTGCGTTTCTAGTTATGCCCTTTTTTAAATTTAAGTGTTTTCCTTTATTCTAATGCTTTGAGATTTCTTCCAAATGAGGCCAATTAAAGTGGCTTTTAAATGACTCCCAGGAATATAATGGAGATATACTGGCTATAGGGTCAGACAGCCTAGATTCAGCTCTATCATCTACTCACAGAATAACCTTGGGCTTAGTTTCTCCCATTTCTCTGCAAAATGGGAATAATAATAATACACTAATAGTACACTAAACACCATAGAGTTTCTGTGAGAATTAAGTTAGTTATATGTAAAGTGCTTGCTGAGAGCTTCCCAGAAGAGCAAAGCAATTTATAAGCTCTTGATATGACAAAACTGAGTTTATGGCTTATCCAGGAGAATAAAACCTCTACAGTGTCTGACAGCATGTTGTAGTGTAAGAGAACAAAGCTGGATTTATTGAAATTTTGAAGTCTGGTTGAAAGCAGATTTTTCACAAAATATGGGTCTTGATGAGGACTGGCTAAGAACCGTAACAGTTTGGGACTGATAAAAACAACAAGGAGAGCATTTTGAGGAGAGAGAGTCAAGAATTCTTATGCAATACACTGTTGGTGCTTTCTGTTGAAGAGGTAATGGGTCTTGGGAACTCCTGTAACAAGCAATGCAGTTATTTCCAACTTTCACCATCCTGGGCAAGAGTCTTCTGGAATAAGACAGTTATGCTAATGAAGGCTCTGGAATAGTAAAATCATGTTAAGATCATTTTGGTCCTCAGTGTACAACTGGTGTGAAGGTATCTTAAAAGAGTCCTTGCACATATTAAACACTATATATGCATTTGTTGTTTTCATGTATATTGATAACCATTATTATTAAAATCAACTATGTCAAAGTAAGTATAAACAATTGAAACTACTAATGTGGCCAATTTTTTTCTCTGCTCCTGGCTCTGATGGGTGTTTGTTTTAGGATTAAGAAACAGAAGCCTGCTTTCTTGTATGCCCATCTGCTGTTCATAGTAATATCCCCCCAACCAGTTTGCCCATGGTGAGCTACTGTCACTCTGCATGAAGGATGGCACAAAGTGACAAGACACACATTCTACTGGGGGAGAGGGGCACACCCATGAAAAGTTACAACATAATAAATTAAATGCTCTGAAACAGGTGTGAATAAGGATTTAAGAATCATGGAGGACAATGAGCCCAACTGTGCTTGAATGAACCTAAACAAAAATTATGGGTGACTCCCACTAAGTCTGATTTCTCAGGGAGCACTCTAGGTATTCTTACAAACCTTTGCACCAGGCTATATCTTAGACTACATTGTATTCCAGTTTTGAGTTTGACTGCTACAATGCACTTCTTAGAGAGATACCTTTTTCTTAAAACATAACTACATTACATACTGGGGAGTTAGCACCTTCAATCATCATGTTTAAAATTCAACTTAAAAGAAGTATGGTGGTAATATCCCAGACCTTTCTTATTTATACTTTATGTCCTGTTGCGCCAGAACAGTCCTAGTTGATGCCTGTTGTCCAGTGTGTTTTTAAATAGTGCCTTGTTTCTCTCTTAATAATATATGGTCACCGTTTGTACTACCTTTTGCTACTATTCCAGTGAAAAACAGACTAGGAACTAGAAAACAAGTGTTACCTTGGATAAATGACACATATGAAGTTACGATGATGATAAGCATGATAATAGAAATGAAAATGTGGCATGCATAAAAGGTGATCTATAAATGTTTGGTTAATCTGAATAATGTCCTATACAATTAGCATCACATGGGTTGGAAGTAAGAAGTGACTTAAGACAAATGCAAATATATTTTACAAATACTGTCTTCCTAATACAAATGATTACACTTCACTGAGTTACCAATATTTATGCTTCAGTCTCGGGTCCAGGTGTCCTCCTATCCAACAGGAAGCAAAGGATAGTAAGAACGAGAGATCTGGGTCAAAAATTAGTTCACTTTGTCATTGTGGATAAGTCTTAGCTTAGAGGTTCAATGCCCTCCTCTCTAAAATAATACGATGAGCTAAGCATTCTTAGCTGAAGAGTGGAAAACTTCTTGTTGAGTGAGAAAGAAGTGGAGTCACAGCTTGTGGGTAGGTGGGGTGGGGAGATTTACACACAGCCTGAACTAACTCTGTTTCATCCATGCATCAGCCTGTGCCAACCTGCTCCAGTTCTTCTGGGTGCTAGAGGGAGACCAATGAGTGTGTGCTAGCTCTCTGAGATTTAGCAGCCCCAAATGTTGTCAACATTGGGCTGGTTAGTCTCTAAGCCTTAAATACTACAATATCATAAATGGAGAGGTTTGATAAATAAAAACTGATGTTTTTTCTTTTTTTTTTTTTCAAATGACAATTCAAGAGGGCACCAAAATATGTATTTGTTTCCTAAGGTTTAAAACAACAGAAATTTATTTTCTCACAGTTCTGAAGTTAGAAGTTCAAAATCAAGGTGTCAAGGTGTAATCAGGGTCAAGTTACCACTGAAGGCTCTAGATGAGAATACTTCCTTACCTCTTCCAGCTTCTGGTGGCCCCAGTTGTTAACTGGTTTGTAAAATTATTTCTGAGCTTCAGGCTCAGATATGGTAACTCATAGCTACATCATCATTTTGGCTAAATCTGAGTAATTTATATAAAGAGTGGTGTCTGGTACCTATGAAGATTCAACGTGTCTTTAACAAGTGAGAAAAAAACTTTATTTTTCCCATTATATTCTTGCATTCAAAGGAATAAAATAAGTAATAATTAGGAATAAAACATCTAGAATTTAACTTTCAAGATGCAAGTTAAACAAAGAAATGCCAGGCAATGTTCAAGATGAAATTTTACTGTTGACATTAACTTACTCATGATGAACAGTATAAACAGTAAATGAGTAATTGCATGCTATGCTAAATATATTGTTATGAAAGCTCTCTCTATTACATTTTCTGAATAGTTTCATTCATAATGATGAACCAATTATATTTTAGCATCTAATGATCAGAACTAAATGAGCTACCTTCAAAGGCCACAGCTTTCTTATTTCAATATGTATCTTTGATCTTGTAATAATGTTTTCTTCTACAAGTAAGAGGGAATCTAAGTATGTTGCCAGGCACTAAAGGAATATTAAGCTTGTTCTCTTTGCAAATGAGCCTTGGTAAGTTTTTTTGGATAATTTTCATGTAATATTATTTTCCATTCATTTTGTCCAGATATTTGTATGGCAAGGTTTCTCTTTCTCATAAGTACACAGTATCAATAGCACAATATGCTATTGATGTCACGGAAAAGCTAAGTCCTTTATCAATGAGAAGAATAAATATGGTTTGTTAAAAGTTTGTGGAATTTCAATTATTAAAAATAGACGGGGGGCTTCCCTGGTGGCGCAGTGGTTGAGGGTCCGCCTGCCGGTGCAGGGGACACGGGTTCATGCCCCAGTCCGGGAAGATCCCACATGCCGCGGAGTGGCTGGGCCCGTGAGCCATGGCCGCTGAACCTGTGCGTCCGGAGCCTGTGCTCCGCAATGGGAGAGGCCACAACAGTGAGAGGTCCGCGTACGGCAAAAATAAATAAATAAATAAATAAAAATAAAAATAAAAATAGACGCCAATCTCATTTAAAATTAATAACTGAGTATGCAGATCAATGCTATTTGTCTTTAGCTACATTTTTATCTTGAATACATGAAGGGCTAGTACAAACTATTTTTGCTACATTGGGGTGTTATCCCACCTGGTTTAGTGAGCAAAGATGTAAACAAATAATGTACAAAATGCCAGTTTCTAGAATAAAGGTAGCAGCAGAAGGCATGGATACTCTGGTGTAGTGGATGCCACGTAGTCCTGCATCCATATCTCGTCAGCTGCTCTTTAAAGATGTCAGTACTCATTCCCCCAGCTGATGATGTACGAGTTATCCACAGCTCTTAGCAGAGTCCCTCTCTAGGACTGACCCTGGGCTTTACCTCATGTCACACCTCTTCCTGGGGCAATCTGCGTACAGTGACTTTCCAACATTGAGATATAAAGGCCAAGTCCCCTTGCCTGAATTCAGGACAACTCTGAAGAGTCATGCTAGCTATGACCTCCCCATAAAGTTTTCTGAGGCCTTTTTTGTGACTGCATGACTGTTCAACTTCTCTCTCTGGATATCCCTGCTTCCTTTGCACTCTCCTACTCACACAGATCACACAGATATTGATTCTAAGAACATTTAACCAATAAACTTTCTGCAGGTAAATCTCTGTCTTACAGTCTGCTTTCTGGGGAAACTGACCTGTTATACCTAGTCCAGAGAGGTCAAGGAAGACTTGTTATAATTTGAGACATCTCTCAATATTAATAGGAGTTTGTCTACTGGAAAGGAAGAAACAGAGTGCATTCCATGTTAAAGGAACAATGCAAGAAAAAGCAGAGATAAGAAAGAATATGCCTTATTCACCTAAGTCATGCAATTTTGTTAGAATACCAGAGAGGCGATTTACAGCACAGCTGAGGAAGGTAGGGCCCAAATTATAAGCGGTCTTGGTTGCCTATCTGAGGAATTTGGATTTTTCTCCATAGGTAATAGGCAATCATTTTGCAGATTGTATGTGCAAGATGACATATGAGTTGTTTCACAAGGAAAACCGGCAGTACCATAGAAGGTAGATTAGAAGGGAGTCAAGAGACAAAAGTGGGAGAGAAACAAAATGGAAGGCAGTTATAATTTTAGAAGCAAAGATTTTCAAGGGTTAAACTGAAGCAGAGATGGTGAATAGAGAAGGAACATGGGCAGTGCAATGGAGGTGGAAACAACTTTATCAGGTAATTGGATGTCAGAACGAAAGATGGAGGAGAGATAGAGATTCCTTGCTTGGGTCCATGAAGGCAGCTGTGGTTGTAAGTGGTAGGCAGAACAGGTGGACAGGGTATGGTTGAGATTGTGACACTGGGGAAGAAAGAAGATTAAGAAGAGCCTGCTGAATGCCCTGCTGAAGCTGTCTTCTTTGGTGGCTGACACTCTGTACGGCACAAAAAGAAATGGTATTCCCCGCCAAACAGTGATTTGGAAGCTGTTAGCATATCACAAGTAGTATTAAGTTTTATAATGCCGAGAAAAAGGCTTGTCTTGCAACAGTAACTTCATACAGGAACCAATACGACATGACCTGAGATAAGGTCAAAAGTTAGCCGGACCATTTACCAGAGAAAAACAACATGTAGTCCCCGAGTGAAGCAGCAATAGGCACCACTGAAAATGCTCTGTAGCAGGATGATGGAGAAGTTATGACTGGCTTATTTTCTCTGACAGCAGGGATCCTGGAAGCAGTCATCTACTACAATAGTTTTCTTTTGTGGTACACCAGAGCAGACTACATGCTGTAATTGTGTAGGCGCACGTCTTGACAATGGAGCCGACAAGGCTGTCAGACTTGACTAGACGGTGTGGGTGTTAACCCTGGCTGGCTTCCCGCTAGTAATAAGAAGTCACGCTGGCTGTCCGTGAAGCTCATTTTAAGTACTCCATATCAATGAAGATCATACGCACTGGTATAAAATACTGAATGTTTTAGTTGAATGTTCTGTATACCTAATACTTTTCTCATGATTGAATCACAGAGAAATAAAATAATTATTCAAAGGACAAATTTGCATTTTGAGAGCCGGTGAATCATCTATATCAGATCATATAGAGTACATGTTAAAAATGCAAAATTCAAGGTTCCAATTTACTTACTGAATTAGAATCTAAAGTAGGGTTTATCAGGTTGGCCCTATTTACTTCCAGGGCTGGAAAACTGCTTGTTGTAGGGATTGTCCTGTGTTTTATAGGATGTTTAGCAGCATCCATAGTGTCCACCCACCAGATTCCAGGAGTGTGGTCTACACACACACACACACACACACACACACACACACACAATTCAAACAATCAAAAATGTCTCAAGGGCATCCCTGGTGGCACAGTGGTTGAGAGTCCGCCTGCCGATGCAGGGGACATGGGTTCGTGCCCCGGTCTGGGAAGATCCCACATGCTGCGGAGCGGCTGGGCCCGTGAGCCATGGCTGCTGAGCCTGCGCGTCCGGAGCCTGTGCTCCACAACGGGAGAGGCCACAACAGTGAGAGGCCCGCATACAGCCAAAAAAAAAATAAAATGTCTCAAGACACTTCCAAATGTTCCCTTTGTGGCAAAATTACCCCTGGTGGAGAACCACTGACCTATAGGTATGGGCCTGAAAATCTGCTTTTCTCCTTCATATTTGATGAAGTGTGGAATTGCATGACCTAGATCATTAGCAGAGTCACAATCCCAACACCATGGAGGACTACTTTCTTTAGTCTTTTCCTATTTTCTCTCTAATAAATTAATGTGTCAGCAGAGAGGCAAAGGGAGGAAAGTATGTGTTGGGGGGGGGGAGTGGGGAGAGTCTCTCCCTTCTTTCTTGTGTATGTTTATCTGTTTGTTTAAGCAAAATTTTACCCAATGGCAGCTGATGACTTGGCATACAAGTGATCCACTTATTGTTGGATAAAAAGAGGGCAAAACACTATCCTATTGTGCACTAAGAAAAGGAAGGAATTAATAAATTTTGCAAACAAATTATGTACACAAAACTGATAGGCACTGAGGATTCAGAAATGAATAAAGCACGTCTCTCAGTCTTCAGGGTTTACACGCTACTGCGGAAAAACAACTGTTAACACGCAATGTGGAACCTGCCTATTAAAGCAACCTGACTAAAAGATATTGGATCCAGTAAATACATAATGTAACTGCCCCACCACCACCACTGGGCCACTGCTGCTCAACTCGCATATTAAATGGATTTTTCAACTTGTCATTTTTGGCGCCTCAGTAAGCAAGTTTACCTTCTCTGGGCACAATCAAGTAGGAAAAGCTTTGATAATTGTCCCATTTAGAAGAAAGAAAGGGATAGATACAGCCTAGAGAAGGTTATGCCTGGGATTAAAGGACCAGACACTGGAATGATATTTGTTTATGTTTGTCCATCATCTGTTTTGAACTTTGGTCAACTGCCAAAGGAATTGAAACTGATTAAAGAATTTTTATTTGTTTCTAGTTTTTTGAGTGCATAAAACAGTTACGAACAATTGATGAAGAATTATCACCAACCAAATTCTTTTTTTTAATTTTTATTTATTTATTTTTATACAGCAGGTTCCTATTAGTCATCCATTTTATACATATTAGTGCATACATGTCAATCCCAATCTCCCAGGTCATCCCACCACCACCACACCCGACCCTACTTTCCCACCTTGGTGTCCACACATTTGTTCTCTACATCTGTGTCTCAATTTCTGTCTTGCAAACCGGTTCATCTGTAACTTTTTTCTAGATTCCACATATATGCATTAATATACGATATTTGTTTTTCTCTTTCTGACTTACTTCATTCTGTACGACAGTCTCTACGTCCATCCACGTCTCTGCAAATCACCCAGTTTCATTCCTTTTTATGGCTGAGTAATATTCCATTGTATACATATATCTTCAATATCCATTCGTCTGTCAATGGGCATTTAGGTTGCTTCCATGACCTGGCTATTGTAAACAGTGCTGCAATGAACACTGGGGTGCATGTGTCTTTTTGAATTATGGTTTTCTCTGGGTATATGCCCAGTAGTGGGATTGCTGGTTCATATGGTAATTCTATTTTTAGTTTTTTAAGTAATCTCCTTACTGTTCTCCATAGTGGCTATATCATTTTACATTCCCACCAACACTGTAGGAGGGTTCCCTTTTCTCCACACCCTCTCCAGCATTTGTTGTTTGTAGATTTTCTGGTGATGCCCATTCTAACTGGTGTGAAGTGATACCTCATTGTACATTTGACTTGCATTTCTCTAATAATTAGTGGTGTTGAACAGCTTTTCATGTGCTTCTTGGCCATCTGTATGTCTTCCTTGGAAAGATGTCTATTTAGGTCTTCTGCCAATATTCTGATTGGGTTGTTTGTTTTTTTAATATTGCGCTGCATGAGCTGTTTATATATTTTGGAGATTAATCCTTTGTCCATTGATTCATTTACAAATATTTTCTCCCATTCTGAGGGTTGTCTTTTAGTCTTGTTTACAGTTTCCTTTGCTGTGCAAAAGCTTTTAAGTTTCATTAGGTTCCATTTGTTTATTTTTGCTTTTACTTCCATTACTCTAGGAGGTGGGTCAAAAAAATGTTGCTGTGATTTATGTCAAAGAGTTCTTCCTATGTTTTCCTCTAAGAGTTTTATAGTGTCCAGTCTTACGTTTCGGTCTTGAATCATTTTGAGTTTATTTTTGTGTATGGCATTAGGGAGTGTTCTAATTTCATTCATTTACATGTAGCTGTCCATTTTTCCCAACACGACTTATTGAAGAGGCTGTCTTTTCTCTTTTGTATATCCTTGGTTCCTTTGTCATAGATTAGTTGACCATAGGTGCATGGATTTATCAGTGGACTTTCTATGCTGTTCCACTGATCTATATTTCTGTTTTTGTGCCAGTACCATATTGTCTTGATTACTATAGCTTTGAAGTCAGGGAGCCTGATTCCTCCAGTTCCATTCTTCTTACTTAAGATTGCTTTGGCTATTCAGGGTTTTTTGTGTCTCCATACAAATTTTAAGATTTTTTGTCCTACTTCTGTAAAAAATGCCATCGGTAATTTGATAGGGATTGCATTGAATCTGTAGATTGCTTGGGGTAATATAGTCGTTTTCACAATATTGATTCTTCTAATCCAAAAACATGGTACATCTCTCCATCTGTTTGTATCATCTTTGATTTCTTTCATCCATGTCTTATACTTTTCTGACTACAGATCTTTTACCTCTTTAGGTCGGTTTATTCTTAGGTATTTTATTCATTTTGTTGCAATGATGAATGGGATTGTTTCCTTAATTTCTCTTTCTGATTGTTCACTTTAGTGTATAGGAATGCAAGAGATTGCTGTGCATTAATTTTGTATCCTGCAACATTACCAAATTCATTGATTACCTCTAGTAGTTTTCTGGTTGCATCCTTAGGATTATCTATGAATACTATCATGTCATCTGTAAACAGTGACAGTTTTACTTCTTCTTTTCCAATTTGCATTCCTTTTATTTCTTTTTCTTCTCTGATTGCCATGGCTAGGACTTCCAAAACTGTGTTGAATGATAGTCGTGAGAGTGGGCACCCTTGTCTTCTTCCTGATCTTAGAGGAAATGCTTTCAGTTTTTCAGCATTGAGATTTGTGGTGGGTCTGTCGTATGTGGCATTTATCATGTTGAGGTAGGTTCCCTCTATGCCCACTTTCTGGAGAGTTTTTATCAAAATTGGTGTTGAATTTTGTCAAATACTTTTTCTGCATCTATTGAGATGATCATATGGTTTTTATTCTTCAGTTGGTTTATATGGTATATCACATTGATTGATTTGTTTATATTGAAGAATCCTTGCATCCCTGGAATAAATTCCACTTGATCATGGTGTATGACCGTTTTAGCGTGTTGTTGGGTCTGTTTGCTAGTATTCTGTTGAGGATATTTGCATGTGTATTCATGAGTGATATTTGTAATTTTCTTTTTTTGTAGTACCTCTGTCTGCTTTTGTTATCAGGATGATGGTGGCCTCGTAGAATGAGTTTGGGAGTGTTCCTTCCTCTGCAATTTTTTGGAAGAGTTTAAGAAGGATGGGTGTTAGCTCTTCTCTAAATGTTTGACAGAATTCACCTGTGAAGCCATCTGGTCCTGGACTTTTGTTTGATGGAAGATTTTTAATCACAGGTTCAATTTGTTTACTTGTGATTGGTCTGTTCATATTTTCTATTTTTTCCTGGCTCCGTCTTGGAAGTTTATATCTTTCTAAGAATTTGTCCATTTCTTCCAGGTTGTCCATTTTATTGGCATAGAGTTGCTTGTAGTAGTCTCTTAGGATGCTTTGTATTTCTGCGGTGTCCACTGTAACTTCTCCTTTTCATTTCTAATTTTATTGATTTGAGTCCTCTCCCTCTTTTTCTTGATGAGTCTGGCTAAAGGTTTATCAATTATCTTTATCTTCTTAAAGGACCAGCTTTTAGTTTTATTTTTCTTTGCTTCTATTTATTTACGCTCTGATATTTACGATTTCTTTCCTTCTACTAACCTTGAGTTTTGTTTGTTTCTTTCCCTAATTCCTTTAGGTGTAAGGTTAAATTGTTTATTTGAGATTTTTCTTGTTTCTTGAGGTAGGATTGTATTGCTATAAAGTTCCCTCTTAGAACTGCTTTTGCTACATCCCATAGGTTTTGGATCATTGTGTTTTCATTGTCATTTGTCTCTAGGTATTTTTTGATTTCCTCTTTGATTTCTTCAGTGATCTCTTGCTTATTTATTAATGTATTGTTTAGCCTCCATGTGTTTGTGTTTTTTACATTTTTTTCCTGGTAACTTATTTCTATTCACATAGCTTTCTGGCTCGAAAAGATGCTTGATATGATTTCAGTTTTCTTAAATTTACTGAGGCTTTATTTGTGACCCAAGATGTGATCTATCCTGGGAATGTTCCATGCACACTTGAGAAGAAAGTGTAATCTGCTGTTTTTGGATGGAATGTCCTAAAAATATCAATTCAATCTATCTGGTCTATTGTGTCACTTAAAGCTTGTGTTTCCTTATTAATTTTCTATCTGGATGATCTGTCCATTGGTATAATGAGGTGTTAAAGTCTCCCACTTTACTGTCGATTTCCTCTTTTATAGCTGTTAACATTTGCCTTATGTATTGAGGTGCCCTTATGTTGGGTGCATATATATTTATAATTGTTATATCTTCTTCTTGGATTAATCCCTTGAACATTATGTAGTGTCCTTCCTTATCTCTTGTAACATTCTTTATTTTAAAGTCTATTTTACCTGATATGAGTATTGCTACTCCAGCTTTCTTTTGAGTTCCATTTGCATGGAATATCTTTTTCCATGCCCTCACTTTCAGACTGTATGTTTCTGTAGGTCTGAAGTGGGTCTCTTATAGACAGCATATGTACAGCTCTTGTTTTTGTATCCATTCAGCAAGCTTGTTTCTTTTGGTTGAAGCATTTAATCCATTCTCATTTATGGTAGTTATCGATATGTATGTTCCTGTTACCATATTCTTAATCATTTTGGGTTTGTTTTTGTAGTCCTTTTCTTCTCTTGTGTTTCCCATTTAGAGAATTTCCTTTAGCATTTGGGGTTTTTTTGAATTTTATTTTATTTATTTTTTATACAGCAGGTTCTTATTAGTTATCTATTTTATACATATTAGTGTATATATGTCAATCACAATCTCCCAATTTATCCCACCACGACCACCACCACCCCCTGCCATTTTCTCCCCTTGGTGTTTCTTAATTATGTTGGGTTTTTTTGGTGGCTCTTTTTCTTCTCTTGTGTTTCCTGCCTAGAGAAGTTCCTTTAGCATTTGTTGTAGAGCTGTTTTGGTGGTGTGAATTCTCTTAGCTTTTGCTTGTCTGTAAAGGTTTGATTTCTCCCTCAAATCTGAATGAGATTCTTGCAGGGTAGTGTAATCTTAATCTTGGTTGTAGGTTCTTCCCTTTCATAACTTTAAATATTTGTGCCACTCCCTTATACCTTGTATAGTTTCTGCTGAGAAATCAGCTGTTAACCTTATAGGAGTTCCCTTGTATGTTATTTGTCGTTATTCCCTTGTTGCTCTTAATAATTTTTCTTTGTCTTCAATTTTTGTCAATTTGATTACTGTGTGTCTCAGCATGTTTCTCCTTCAGTTTTTCCTGCCTGGGACTCTCTGTGCTTCCTGGACTTGGGTGGCTATTTCCTTTTCCATGTTAGGGAAGTTTTTGACTATAATCTCTTCAAATATTTTCTCAAGTCCTTTCTCTCTCTCTTCTCCTTCTGGGACCCCTATACTGTGAATGTTGTTATGTTTAATGTCCCAGAGGTCTCTTAGGCTGTCTTCACTTCTTTCCATTGTTTCTCTTTATTCTGTTCCATGGTAGTGATTTCCACCATTCTGTCTTCCAGTTTACTTCTCTGTTCTTCTGCCTCAGTTATTCTGCTATTGATTCCTTCTAGTATATTTTTCATTTCAGTTATTGTATTGTCCATCTCTGTTTGTTCTTTAATTCTTCTAGGTCTTTGTTAAACATTTATTGCATCTTCTCGATCTTTGCCTCCATTCTTTTTCTGAGGTGCTGGATCATCTTCACTATCATTATTCTGAATTATTTTTCTGGAAGGTTACCTATCTCCACTTAATTTAGTTGTTTTTCTGGGGGTTTTATCTTGCTGCTTCATCTGATACATAGTCCTCTGCCTTTTCAGTTTGTCTATCTTTCTGTGAATGTGGTTTTCATTCCACAGCCTGGAGGATTGTAGTTCTTCTTCTGCTGTCTGCCGTCTGATGGATGAAGCTATCTAAGAGGCTTGTGCAAGTTTCTTGATGGGAGGGACTGGTGGTAGGTAGAGCTGGGTATTGCTCTGGTGGGCAGAGCGCAGTGAAACTTTAATCTGCTTGTCTGCTGATGGGTGGGGCTGAGTTCCCTCCCTGTTGGTTGTATGGTCTGAAGTGACCCAGCACTGGAAGCTACAGGCTCTTTGGTGGGGCTAATGGCAGACTCCAGAGGGTCATGCCATGGAGTAATTCCCAGAACTTCTACTGCCACTGTCCTTGTCCCCACAGTGAGCCACAGCCACCCCCTCCCTCTGCAGGAGACCCTCCAATACTAGAAGGTAGGTCTGGTTCAGTTTCCTATGGGGACACTGCTCCTTCCCTTTGGGTCCTGATGTGCACACTACTTTGTGTGTGCCCTCCAAGAGTGGAGTCTCTGTTTCCCCCAGTCCTGTCAAAGTCCTGCAATCAAATTCCACTAGTCTTCAAAGTCTGAGTCTCTGGGAATTCCTCCTCCCGTTGCCAGACCCCCTGGTTGGGAAGCCTGACGTGGGCCTCAGAACCTTCACTCCAGTGGGTGGACTTCTGTGGTATAATTGTTCTCTACGTTGTGAGTCACCCACCCAGCAGTTATGGGATTTGATCTTATTGTGATTGCACCCCTTCTACAGTTTCATTGTGGCTTCTCCTTTGTCTTTGGATGTGGCGTATCTGTTTTGGTGAGTTCGAGTATCTTCCTGTCAATAATTGTTCAGCAGTTAGTTGTGATTCCGGTGCTCTCACAAAAGGGAGTGAGTGCACATCCTTCTACTCCGTCATCTTGAACCAATCTCCCCCCAAGCATATTCTTGTTAATGATCTTTAAAAGCATGCATATAGGGCTTCCCTGGTGGTGCAGTGGTTGAGAGTCCGCCTGCCGATGCAGGGGACACGGGTTCGTGCCCCAGTCCAGTAAGATCTCACATGCTGCGGAGTGGCTAGGCCCGTGAGCCATGGCTGCTGAGCCTGCGCGTCCGGAGCCTGTGCTCCGCAATGGGAAAGGCCACAACAGTGAGAGGCCCGTGCACCACAAAAAAAAAAAAAAAAAAAAAAAAAAATTTAATTGTCCTTTATACACATGTATTTCCTATCTTCCCAACTAATTTCTAAAGTGCTTATTCCAGGGATTATGTCTTATCTCTTCTTGCAGCTGCCACAATAACTATACCAAGCCACTCTAGGCACTTAATAAACAGTTGATTGGTTGCATATAAAGAAGATAAATTCTTAATGAAAATTATTTATATTGATAAACTATATATGCATGCTTTTTTTTTTTTTTTTTTTTTTTTTGCGATACGTGGGCCTCTCACTGTTGTGCCCTCTCCCGTTGCGGAGCACAGGCTCCGGACGCACAGGCCCAGAGGCCATGGCTCACGGGCCCAGCCACTCCGCGGCATGTGGGATCTTCCCGGACTCTCAACCACTGAGCCACCAGGGAAGCCCAAGTACAATTAAATTTTTAAGGCATTATATGCAAAGGCCAAATGATCTATTATAGCATAACAGAGTCAAGACGTATTTCCATTCTGGATGGTCAGTGATGACTTACACAGAATATGGGAAATAGAACAAACTGTAAATGATCCATGGAGTTCTTAGTATGTGGTAAGAAGGAGAGGAGAAATCATCCATTGGGGAAACAGCATGGACAAAGCCATAAACACAAGTTCAGACAAAATATCTACCTAGGACAGAATATAATACTTGAGCTGAGATATACATTGAAGTGATTAAGTGTCAGAAAGTGCCATTGCAGGCTTGCAGACTTGCCTGTCAGGCCTCTGACATTGGGAGATATTGACAGTTTTTGATAGTGGTCACAGACTGATGATATCCATGTTTAAAAAATGAATTTGACAGCAGTGAAAATAGAGTACCTGATGGTAGCAGTATAAATAAAAACAAACAAAAGTAATTGTAATTTTAAAAAAGGAAATTAACAGGTTTTAGAAACTCATTAAATAGGTTAATAAAAGGGGAGGATGATGAATACAGGTTTAAACTTGAGTTTCAACACTAGGAGATTAAGGGTATTGCCAGCAGAAATAAAGGGAGACCATCATGCTGAGTGAAATAAATTTGAGGTTGAAATGAGATATTCGGTTTTTAAAATACGAAAATCCTAAAATATTAGTTAAAGTATATAAGATGATATTATCCAGAGGATATTTTGGTGAATTGGCTTTAAGAGAGAATTCAAAACTAAATATATGACTTAGAAAGTCATTCATATTAGATGACTGATAAAATCATGAAAATAGATACACTATCAAACGGATCTATCAGAAAAGGGATAATAAGGATAGAACTTCAAGGTATTACTGCACTTGCAAGTATAAGAAAAGCATGAGGAAAAAAATAAAGCAGTTAGAGAACTGGAGATAGGAAGAGAATTAGGGCTATAGAATTTAATGGAAGAGAGAACTTCAAGATACAGGAAGTGGTTAAGGGTGTGCAATGCTGCATAGAGGTTAAGAAGATATTTGGAAAGCTCTTAGTGCTTCATTCTCCCATAAAGTGCTATGGAAATATTTCATATATTTGCTGATATACTCTAAGACCAGAGTATATCAGGCTATGAATTGCACGTAAATAAATTTCTTAGTTAGAATAATCATGTGTTGAGTTTTAAAAAGAAGAAGAAAAATACTGGCTACTAATGATAAAGAGGTACTCTGTCTTTCCTCTGCCTTTGTACTAAGGATGAGAGAGCCAGGCAGAACTGTAGCAGGAACCAGAAGGAACAAAGAAAAAAGATTAGTTTCTTTTATGAAATGGCTTTTATTCTACTAGTATCTCTTTAAAAATAAAAATCAAGGAATAAATGTCCATTTAAATTGATCTTCTGTTGGACTATACTATTGGTCTGACATATAAATTAGTGTTTCTCTAGATTTAACTATCCCCCTGGGATAAGACTGAGAAACAACACTAATATTTTATGGAGAGTGTCAAATAGCTTGCCTTTACAGCAATTCTATTCTCCGTATCCTTTTTTTTTTTTGGAAGATGGATGATGGAGACCATTATAATCAGAAATACTAATCTGGAGCTGTGATGAAGCAAATATCTTTAGTCACATGTTATTGGAGTTTAAGGACTTCTACGTTTATAGAAGAATTTCAAATAAAAGTTTCTTCTACTCACTGCTCTAAACCTGCCCCTTACTAGCTGTGACCTTGAGAAACTCACTTTATCTTTTTAAGCCATTTCCCTCCTCTGTGAAGTGGGAATGTTAACATCCACCCTTATTACTCCCAGAGTTCATGAAGATCAAATGAGATGATAAAAGTGAAAGTGTTTGTTTAACTATGAAATGCTACATAAGTGTTGTTATTATGAATCCTTTCTAGACCGCAAATAGCAAGGAAGCAAAGAGCAGACCTATGTTGTTCCTATGAAACTACAGTACTTACATAGTGCCTGACATGAAGTAAGAAACGAATAAATATTTGTTGAATTTAATTACTGCTTGAGAAGTATAATCATGGAAATGGTTGTATATAAAAGTATCAATAAAATATACCCTGAACCCCCAAATAAAAGACTATTATGAAAACAATGGCAGGCTCAGCTCTCACAAGAATGCTATTCCATTCCTGTGCCTATGACACTGTGTGAACCAGCTTGCATCTGACCTGAATGCTGAAACCTTTCCAAGGAAAGAGACAGCACAATTTCCACTGTGCTTTTCATTTCATGTCTAATAGCCTTTCTAGCCATAGCCAAAACTAGAGACTGTTTATTAGTAAACCTGGGATATATTGCTAGAGGAACTGATAACACTCACAGAATAGAGTTGATAAAAATTCAACAAAAGACGAAATGAGGGACAGAAAATAGATTAAATGTGAAAACAGGAAGGCAATACCAAACAATGTGGAAGCAAAGAATAGTAAAATAAAATGTTGCATGGAAATATCTATTTTCACTGGAGTTCATGGATGAAAGTTCATGGATACACTTTATTGAGATACCAGAAGCATGTCCAAATAAATGTGACCTCAGAATAAAAGCAATACTCACTACAGAGAAATTAATTATTTCACTAGGGCTCTTAACGTAGTAACATTTACAAATGGTGGGCATGGGGTTGGTAATAGCCAGCTGTTGAAAGGGAGAAGGGACAGTCTAGCTAGTAAAGCGAACACACAAAACACTGGCGTATAATGGAAGATCTACTTCCCCTCCCCCCTCCCACTCCCCAAATTCCTCAAACAAATCTTAGTGATGCCACTTTCAGTGGCTTATATCTGAATATTGTTCTTGGGCATCAAATAATGCCTGCTTTAACATTAATACTTTATTGCCTAATAATGATTTTACTTCACTCTCACTTCCCCCCAAATATTGGCATTTTAAGTGAACATGCAAATTAAAAACAGAAACGGTGGCATGATCAACAGTTGAACTAATGCGGAAGAGGACACAGCTAAAGACCTGGTCTGTAGGATGCTTCCTACTCAACATAAATGTTAACCATGCTATATTTATTTATTTGCTCCTATCAGCGAGTATTCTCTTAGAAAGGTACCAAAGGATGCCTGGGTAACATTCACACCCTCTAGGTACAAGGGCCAGTGGTAGAATGAAGCCACAGACTGGGTATGGGTCAATAAGAGTGAGTCAGGTCACTAAAGCCAAGTCTAAAATATGCTGAGACAAGCACAAGTCAACAGAAGAGCCTTAATAAAAATAATCAGGGCATGTATGTGAGATACCCAGAAATGTTTACTTCAGAGAACCTTCTGAAGACCAGAGGACCTTCCCCCAGGGCATCATTCCCATTTACAGCTTGGCATTTTATCTAAAACATAAAAGAGGCATGGAGAGCTGTCCTCACAGTTGCTAAAACTGTGCCAATTCCCTAGGCCAATGCTAGTCAGGTATTCCAGTTCTCACACTGAAAAAGAGGGACCTGGAACACCTCTGTCTGCAGCAACTCTCAGCTGAGATGGAGGGGAGCAGCAGACCTACAGGGAAGACTACCTCTACTTTAAGTCCTAAAGAGGGCTATTTATTTCCTTCTCCCAGATGACTGTGTGGATTGAATTGAGAAGCCTCTGGGATCACATCCATGCTGCTTTCCTTAGGCCAAGCAACTGATTGCTCTCTCGGAAAACAGGTGAACAAAAACCGAAGGTAAAGCACTGTCCACAACTGTATTACATGCATCATTAGCTTCCATCCTCTCAAACAAATGACAGAGATGATGAAATACAGGAGCTTTTTTTTTTCTTTTTCCTTAACAACACTGTATTATAAATAATACAATAAAAGATCATGTTTTATTACTCCCAATTTCATACGGACTTGAAGCATACGGCTTTTATTTTGGGGGGATGGCATGGAGGGAGCAGGTGAATAGTGAGTTGAATTGATGATTCTTGGGAGTGATATAAAATATTTTATTAAGTAATAGTACAGTGTTATTACAGGCACCAGAGACCATTCCAACACTAAACACACATTTTAACTCAGGGTCGGGGTGAGGTAAGGGAGGCAGTGGTATACCTAAGTAAACTCACAGGTCAGAGATCACAAAACATGGTGTAAAAATCTCTGTCGCGTACATGCAGCATTAGCATTCAGTCCTGGAACTCATGGAACAGATGCTTGTTCTAGTTTATAAGAGATTCAAAAACCTCCAGTTTTCTACTCTTGGTTTCACTGTGAGCATTTTGGGTAACAAAACTGCACATTTATAATATATATTCTCTCTCGCAGGTCTTTTTCTCACAGATTTATCTCTGTTTTATTGATTTGTTGCATTTTGAATTATTTTTCAATCCCAGGAAAATTACTCCCTTTTTTTTTGTTTCTCACAAATTTCCCTTTCCTTCCTCTTTGTTATTCATGAGCATCCCCCTGCAGCCTGCTTCAAGAAATTGAGTTTTATAATAAGTGTTGCAAGACTGCCTTTCTTCCCATAATATGGGAGCACTAAGAAAAAAACAATATTTTTGTCCACTTCTGAGATTGGGCAGGGGGAAAAAGGGAGAAAGAGCAAAGGACAAAGGAAAACATTTCTGAGCAAGCAATCCTACCCACTTATTCTGTTGTCCTGTCGTGAGCTGCACATCCAACATAGTTAGGCCAAGTTAGACAGGCAACCTCTAAGGAAGATACGGATTCTTCTGGAAATGTGTACTAATGATTCATTGCCTGACACTTTCAACTTTTCTCACAGAATTGGATTTAAATCACTGACCTGGTATGGAGCTGCAGGGTAACATCTTGTCTTTTAGAAAGATAGTGAAATAATGATGCCCAATATGTGGCAGTTTAAAAAGTTTTAGTAAACTGAGGGGCTTCCCTGGTGGCAGTGGTTGAGAATCTGCCTGCTATTGCAGGGGACACGGGTTCGAGCCCTGGCCTGGGAGGATCCCACATGCCGCGTAGCAACTAGGCCCGTGAGCCACAAATACTGAGCCTGCGCGTCTGGAGCCTGTGCTCCGGAACAAGAGAGGCTGCGATAGTGAGAGGCCCATGCACCGTGATGAAGAGTGGCCCCCCAGCTTGCCACAACTAGAGAAAGCCCTTGCACAGAAACAAAGATCCAACACGGCAAAAATAAATTAATTAACTAATAAACTCCTACCCCCAACATCTAAAAAAAAAAAAAAGGTTTAGTAAACTGAAATGGCTGGAGGTGCTGCCCTTATCCAAATACCATGCCAAGATGGAAAAAAAAAAATGCTAATACGCTTCAAATTATCCAGGCAAAGTGCTAACACATACCCTATAACAAAATCCCTAGACTTGCTCCATCTCTAAGACAGGGTGGGTTATATTTGAATCAGTATTAGAAAACTATGGCCTTCTTTACGAACACAGGGGAGGGGGTATGTGGTGGCAGGAAAGAAGGAGAAGGAACAAGGGTGAGAGGAAATGTACTGACTGTAAGCAGTAAGATTTGTTTATTCAATGTTAATTTCTCCCATCCATTCTTCTTAAGCAATTCAACCAGCCTGTCTTCAGAAAAGACTAGCTAGGAAACTGCTTCTGGGTTTAGTAATATTAAAATAATTAGAAATTTATGAGAGGCTATGCTGAAGACTAAGGGACAGAATCTAATTCTTAAGTTTAAGAACCTTACAATTTATCTTCTATAACAGTGCTAATTGAATTCAAGCGCACTTTTTGAGTTTGTTCATGTACTTGATGTGATAAGCAGTATGAAGATGATTAAATCAGATTTCCTTCTCTCTGAAACTTGCCAACATGGGTAAAGTTCAAGTGGTATCAGGTAAAAGTCTTAAGTGAAGTCCAGTAAAGTGTTAGGTAAATCCAAGGAAGGAGGCATTACATCAAATCAATAAGTCAGTTTTCCCAGAGCAAATGGTGATTGACACAGATTTTGTAAATGGATAACATTTCTGTAAGTTCGGGGAGTGATGAGGACAGAATCTCTGGCACCATTTTGAGAGCGGAACAAATGTTCATGCACAAAGTGCATGTCAAATGAATTTAGACAAACGCAAGTTATAGAGCTGGTAAGGGGTACAAACTTTCAGCTATAAGATGAGTAAGGTCTGGGGATCTAATGAAAAACATGGTGACTATAGTTCAGCACCCTCCAACCTTTTTGGCACCAGGGACCAGTTTCATGGAAGACAATTTTTCCATGGACTGGGGTAATGTGAGCGATGTGGGGGATGGTTCAGGCAGTAATGAGAGCAATGGGGAGTGACGGGGAGCAGCAGATGAAGCTTCACTCGCCTGCCCGCCGCTCACCTCCTGCTGTGCGGCCCTGTTCCTAATAGGCCGCAGACTGATGCCGGTCCATTGCGGGGGGTTGGGAACCCCTGCTATAGTTGATAACACTGTATCGCGTAATTGAAATTTGCTCAGAGTAGAACTTAAATGTTTTCACACACAAAAAAAACAAACAAAAAACTTAGGTAACATGGATAAAATCCTTGAAAGACACAAATTACCAAAACTAAAATAGAAAACCTGAATAATCCTATATCAAAAAAAATGGAATTGTGACCTAAAACCTTCCTACGAAGAAAATTCAGTCCCACATAGGTTCACTGGTGAATTCAATTCAAAATTTAAGGGAACAATTAATATTAATCCTATGGAAACTCACTCAAAAAATAGAGAATGAAGCAATGAGGTCAGCACTGGTGGTTGGTTTGAGTGATTCACAAAGAAACAGAATATTGAGGAAGATAAAGCACTAGAAATGGTTAAGTATAAATAGTTAAGTAGAATGGCTGATTGTGGAGTTAGGGGGGAAACAAACTGACTCTAAGAATATGGAGGGATAGAAGGTATGAAGGTCCTGGTGAGGATGAAGGAGAGGAAGGTGATGGAGTGTGATGTGAAATCATGGTGGTCAGAAAGAGCAATTAAATTTTAAGATCTTAGAACTGTTCTCAATGATAATATAGTCCAAATTCTGATCACTGATGTGATGTGTATGAATGTCAGGTAATTTTGAAGTTATCTAAAATAATGATGGAACAGAGTGAAAAGGAAAATTAGGGGGCCAGTGCTAAGACTGTTATGGAATAGAGAAGGCTGTCCTCAGGTGTGTCTAGGAACAAGAACAAAGATGGGAAGAATATTCTGTTTCCAAGCCTTGTCTATCATTTGTGAAGCAATTACTATACACCAGCCAGTGTTTTAGTCAGAAATCTTGATTATGACATTTTATCCTCACTATAGAGTTGTTAAGTAGGTATTCATAAGTAGGTATTCATGATCATACTGAGATGTCAAGATTAATATATTATCCAAGGTCTTCCATCTACACAGCAGTGGATGCAGAACATAAACATCTTTAAAGTGCCTTAAATGTCCACATTCTTTCTACTAAATCGTCAGCCTCATCACACAAAAAATATCTGAAAATATGGTAGGATGATTGAGAAGTATGGTAACATTTACTGAGTTTTTACTATGTGTCATGGGAAGTGCTAAATACTTTATGTATATCAATTAATGTGATATAAATTGTGTACATCAATTTACTCACAAGAACCCAAAGCCAATATTATGTATTTCCATTTTAGAGAAGGAAGGCATTTATAATTAACAAAGCTTTTGAAACTTTTAGGTAGCTAAGTTAGTGAACTAGGATTGCTAATAAGTTCTGTCTGACTCCAAAAGCTACTATGCTACACTCCTTCTTCGATTGTGCCTGAGTTTCAATAAACAATGTGTCATTGGGCAAAGGGATAACCTGCTCATCTGGAGATAGAAGCAGAAATTAAGAGTAATGTTTACCCTTTGAAATGATGTTATGAAGAGAATTCAGGTTTTAATTAAAGCAAAAACAAGGAGGTAGAGACCAAAAAAAAAAAAAAAAAAGGTTTGTGAGAGAAATAAGGGAACAAGGTTGGACACGGAGATACTGTCTCAGAGTTGTGGAATACACCAAGAAACATAGCATAGCAAAGCTGTTTGGAAAGCCTTATCAGGGAATTGCATTCAGGTAGAGGCAGTACTTCCCAAAAGATTGATAATACTCTAGGGAGAAGAATGGCATATAAGTTTTGCCAGATGCCTTGAGTTCCATGAGACAACTAGGAAGGCATCACTATTCCTAGGGTATAGCCTTCCCACAGAAAGTTGAGGAGTGTTCCAATGTTCACCCAAGCCATTTTTGCCATTGTCTTCTATCCATCACAAGCAGCAAGGCACAAACTAACAGGGGCTGGGACAAGGTAATCAAGAGGTAATTGGTCCACTGGTTATGGTGATGTGACTGAATGGAAATATTCCTTATGAGGAAGAAAGGAATAAAAGGAGAAGGGAAGGAAGGGTAGCTCAGTGAAGCCATCACTTTGTTCTTGCAGCCATGGGATGTATTAAACTGAACTTTTATTTATTACAGAAGGAGATCTATTTGTTTCTACCCAGGATGGAGGTCACAAAATAATCTGTTGGGATTAAACTGTATAATTATGACACAGAATATTTATTCCTACTGCTTTAGGTTAAGAGTGATTATCTATCAACCCATTAACAAAATATGTATAGCTCCTTAATCTCTCTAATTTTACTTTTTGGTTGTAGCTACAGAAAATCAAATACTTTAAGGGACTGTAGAAATCATCACCACTGTTTACTCACGCTAAACTGATAAAATGAGTCAATGCATGAAAAAAATTAAATGATCTAATTTAGTTAGAAAAGTTAATTTCTGTGTAACTTTTATAATATTCAAAATATGTACAAATAAAAAACTCCTGGGGTGATTAATAGCAATTGAAAACATGACATTGACAAATGTGATGATAATAGCCTATTATTGAATATGAATCTTTAATAACTTCATTAATGAGTAGTCACCAAGTTACTAGGTTATTTTACTTTAGTCACTATAAAATGGTGACTCTGGATGGGGCTCTGGATCCCTCTGGGTGGAGCTCTGGCCTTTTGGCCACCATAAGTGTGTCACCTGGTAATGGGAAGGAATATCATGCTTCATCCACAGCAGCAGGTGAATTCTCCTTGATGATGTAAATAATAGCACAAGCCTTAATCTGCTGACAGTAGGGAAGCATAGAAGCTGTGTGCTGGCTTGGCAAAAATGACAGGAAAATGAGAGTTTTGATATATTCTGGTGGGAAAGCTACAATATGTTTCCCAATTGTATAAACTTATTCCCTTCTTTATACATTCCCAAGACTGCCATCTTTTCTTTTTCAACTCTTTCAGTAATGGACAATTACAAAAGAGCCATGAAAGAAAAATTCTTTAAAAATATTTTAAAGGGATTGAGCATAAAGGTCAAAATGTATTTTTAATACAAGGACTGTTCTTTCCATGATGCTATGTTATTCTACAGAATATAGTTAGTCAAACTGTGATGCTCCTCAACAAAACTCTTATGTAGAAATTAATTGCTCAACATCATTTTTAACTGCAATAATACTTTTAAAGAGTTGTGATGTGCTAGAAGAGGGGACATGCACCTTTTTCCCTCCCGTGGTCATGGGTAAAGCTGATAGTCACCAACTCTTTTGTGGGAACAAGCTATATCCTTACTGAGGCTGTGGAGCAGTAGAGAGATATATGAAAAGGAATGGAGGAATTTATGGGGAGAATAGAGATTTTTATGGGGAGACCGGAGAAAAGGAGCATAAGACAACTAGGCAAATCCTTTGCCTCGCTAGAAAAGCCATGAGCCAGGCTGTAATGATCAACTGATTTTGGTTCTCTGTTTATTAGTGTTTTATACCCTACTCTCAAGGATCTCCTGATGTGGGAGCTCTACAAAGAGATGAACAGAATATTTCAGTGTGATTATTGCTATGATAAAGGTATGTACAGACCACACAGGATGGGTGGGGCCCCTAACCTTGACTCAACAGAGAATTCCTTTCCTACAGGGGCACATCAGCAGAAAATTCCCACTTCTTTGCCACTTTATATTAGCTCTGAGCATTAAATGAAGTTACTGCTTAGACCTTGTATTTAAATTTTAACCTATATTTGAGAAGCAGCCTGAATACAGGATGGGCAAAAAGAAGACTGCCAAGTTTTCACTTTTTCTGCATTTAGGGAAGATTCAGATGTGTTACCCACTTTCAGTTACAGAGTTAAAGATACAATGAAAGCACTTGTGTTACAGACTACAGTGGAATCAGGTGTAGAAACATAAGATATCCTCCTTTACAGGGGGACACCATCTGGCAGTGCCCTGAATAGCCCTCCACTGTCCTTTCCCATGTTTTTTTAGTTGCCTTTCCTTGGCATTTCTACAAGATATGGGATGATACTCATCATGCCTAATTTACATAATACAAAACTAAATCCAGAGAAGGAAAATGACTTCTTTAAGGTCAATAACTAGTGTAAAATCAAGCCATTCCTTCCTATCTATCTCAGAATATCACCTGAATTTTGACAAAATACCACACTTCCCAGACATTTTTAAAATGAAATCAATAGTGCTGACTTGTGTATTAGAATGGAGTAGCCTCAGGTAAGGTCTATAGTACCATATTTTTGTCCTGCCTCTGTGCTGTGGCAGCTAGGTAGGTCTGATGCAAACCCATACTTTGGAATCACTTTTTAGTGCTCAATGCCTTACTAATATCTGAAGATATTACATGGTTAAGTACAGACAAAAAGTTGAGCATTATAAGTAGTAATTAGGGAGGTGAACACTGAAACCATTGATTGTGCATTCCATTTCTAAAGTCTTCTTCAAAATGTCATCAGCAAAGTGTAGTCAGATTGATTCAGAAACCAGTTAATCACGGCATCATTCAGTTAGCTTTAGCTAAAAGAAGAGACAATAGAAGCTATCGTTCTTTTATTAATAACAAAAAATACTGTACTTTCTTTCCTGTCAAGTTTCTTCTTTTGTAAAGGATTGTTTATTGCTTTTTGCTTTAATATCCTACCTTGAACATTTATTTATTTTTTGTTCCCTAATTTGACTAATTGCATCTTCTTTGCCTCAGATGTTTTCAGTTCTCTAAAGGCATGACCAGCTCTTTCAGGAAGGGCTTTTTAATCTGTTTGGTCAATTAAATACATTCCCAGGAATAAAATTAATTTTACTCAATTTTCCAAACAGAGAAATATAAAAATTACAGAGGTTTAAAATATTTTTTATATCTTATTTTTATGTCCCTAAAGTCTCCTCAATCTATTTTCAAAACCAAACTAGACTATATAGGGAAATAAGAAAGGATTTTCTCAGAAGGCAATCTAAATTGTCCTTTGCTAATAGTAACACTAATTTCACTATAGCAATCAATTAGCATTTACAAGGGCTAAGGTTTGTTCTGATACTTTTTTCAATTCATCCTTTTCATTATACATTGTATACAATGAAGCATAATTTAACTTATATCATGTCAATAAAATAATGATTAATCTATAATTAAGTAGAGGTGGGCCAACAGAGATTTCTGTTCAGTAAAGGGAATAGAAATTATTTCAGAAATATTCACGTTTTACCAAAAAAGAAAAACCCACTGATGAGCTTGCAAATACTTTATGGCTGGAGTGGGTGAGGAGCAAAGGATCCAAAGCTATGGCCCTCTCCTTTTGTATTTTAGTAATATATTCCATCATTTCATGGTGCGCACTACTAAGGTGCACAGAATCATTTAAGCAAATTTTAGTAATGCTTTTAGTGTCATATGTATTTAGTCTCTGGATAACCTTCTGAGTTCTTTTTAAAAATATATTTATATATAAATTTATATATATATTTAAACACATTTTTTGATTTTATGAGAAGACTTAAATAACCTGGGTAAATGATACAAAAAGGAAAAATGATTATGCACTATCACAGTTCAGCAGTTCTTGGCCATAATCATGGACTTTTTTAAAATATAATTTTAACTTTCTTTTGAGATTTTCAGTAGGAGAGTTGTTTTCAAAATTTTAGAACATGGGGCTTCCCTGGGGGCGCAGTGGTTGAGAGTCCGCCTGCCGATGCAGGGGACATGGGTTCATGCCCGGTCCGGGAGGATCCCACATGCTGCGGAGCGGCTGGGCCCGTGAGCCATGGCCGCTGAGCCTGTGCATCCGGAGCCTGTGCTCCGCAACAGGAGAGGCCACAACAGTGAGGCCCGCGTACCGCAAAAAAAAAAAAAAAATTTAGAACATGTCTTAATATTAGGTATCATTACTAATAAACATTGTTAATAAACATTTGTAATATGGAATATATTAACTTTGTTTCTATTAAGAAATCTTCTTTTTCTCTGTCACAACCTTAAGTTATATCAAATTAAGCAAAAGGATATTGAAGAATTGGTGGGCAGAAGTGTTTAATAAGAAAGTGACTAATATAAGCTGAATGGAAAAGAACAACAAACATTTTCATCTTCATTGTTATTGAAATGTGTCATTCAAGGAGTTGAAAAATGTTCAATTTATCCATGTAAAAATGCAGTTATTGCTATATGTACCTCAGAAAGTGCCTAAAAGCAGGAACAGTTTTATTATATTTACAAAGCACGTTGAAATTCACAAAGTGTGTCCCTCTTGATCTCTTAACTCTGTAGGGACAAGTATCATTTCCTCCATTTTCGAGCAGGAAAACCTGAGCTCAGAGAGATTCTCTGTAATGAATTTCTGGTTTCCACACATAGCCAATGTGACCAGGTGTGGTCAGGCCTTCTGCTCCATAATCCAGTGATGTTTCTCCAGAGGAGAATGAACTGGGTTGAGAAGAAGATGTATTTGGCATCTTTTATGGCCTTTTTAGAACCTTCAACTCCAACTGGCCCCCACACGTTAAAAATGGGGTTCTGGATCACCTACCTAGTGTCACTTAGTTCAGGCTAGAATTTACAGGCAGGGTCAGCAGATACATGAACATCCTTCAGAGAGGTCTGCTACAGCCAGGGCATACATGGATACATTGTGGGTCTAAGCTCCCAGAGGGGGATTCAGGTCCTGCTCTTCTCCATTTTTATAGAGCAAAAGTGAGAGCAAGCTTTTAAGTGGAAGATAAATAATTTTCACTTCCACATCTAAAAGGCTCCTTCAGTGTAGAAAACCCCTGGAGATGCTAACTGCCCAGAGGCTGCAGAAAAAAAATCTGCAGATTTAAAGATCTCTCCCTAACTGGCCTCCTCATAGCAGTCACACTTTATTTTTTTCCTTTCAGATGCCTTCAGGCCAGCTGTCCTTAATCCCCACTGAAGTTTTGCCAGCAAACCTTAGTGTTCAGGTGCCTGGTTCTCACCTCCTCTCCTGTAATCACCTTCTCATCCCTTCTGAAATGTCTTCACTTCCTCTTTCATAATCGGTGACCCTGCCTCTTCTTAAAGCTCTTCCTTAAGACTTCAGATCAAATTAACCACTTTAAAATGTAAATGTCATCAGGTTAGTTCTTGCCCTTATTGAGTCATTTATGTGAATCTCTGGAGGTATTGAAGAAGTTGCTCCAGGATGGCAGGAGAAGGAACTTGAAAGAGATTTTGAGCCAATAAATTGATAGCTGAAATTTATGTCCGTGGTTATACTTTGTAAAGTCTGCAGACTCATAGTCTAAAATTATTAATAGAGAAAAAACAAATTCCAAATATTTTATTTTCCCAGCATTATATCAAGCTAAGAATTCTTGTGAGGCATGCTGTAATATGATGCCGTCAGTACTATTATCTCTCAGAAATGACAGCTCTATAACTCACAATTGTCTGAAGTGGATTAATTCATTCCGTGTGCATTTTGTGAGCATTATTCTGCTCCAGCACAGTAACGTCACAGAATATGAGAGCTGAAAGGGACCTCAGGAATCATCTCACACCCCCTGCCCCTATTATTTTTCTATAAAAATCACTGTGGGAGTGTGACAAGTAAAATATTTGTGTAACTTCTCATTTACTGCCATGTAATAGGTGAAAAAGATAAACGTGTTGATACTTATACCATGCCTACACCACAACTCACAGGCATTTTTAACGTGTGGGGGCCAGTTGGAGTTGAAGGTTCTAAAAAGGCCATAAAAGATGCCAAATACATCTTCTTCTCAACCCAGTTCATTCTCCTCTGGAGAAACATCACTGGATTATGGAGCAGAAGGCCTGACCACACCTGGTCACATTGGCTATGTGTGGAAACCAGAAATTCATTACAGAGGATCTCTCTGAGCTCAGGTTTTCCTGCTGAAAATGGAGGTAATGTTACCTATGTATTAAGACATGTTCTAAAATTTTGAAAACAACTCTCCTATTGAAAATCTCAAAAGAAATTTAAAATTATATTTTTAAAAAGTCCATGATTATGGCCAAGAACTGCTGAACTGTGATAGTGCATAATCATTTTTCCTTTTTGTATCATTTACCCAGGTTATTTAAGTCTTCTCATAAAATCAAAAAATGTGTTTAAATATATATATATATATGTATATATATATATATATACATATATATATATATATATATGGTTCTGACTTGGAGGTAAGTTCTGCAAAGGCAGGTTAGCTATAAAATTGTCTTCATTTTCCTGAAAATTTGGAATATACAGCAAGCATTTCAAGAAAACCAACCAAAATATAAGTGAAAACTCACTAGTGAGGGGGAAAAAAAGGAGGTGGGAAGGGAGGTGGTTGAGAAAAGCAACTGAGATTGGATGGAAAGTGACATGAAAGTGTAAAAGGATGCACTTCCTCTGCCTTTTGCTCACAAACGTAGCCATTTCCATAACACCTTATCTACATTCCATCCAACATCAGTACCTCCAATCTTCATGCCCTTCTAGTTTGCAGACTCTCTGTTGTCTACTTTTTCTCCTTGAGACATTCAACCTTGTGCAGCAGGTACCAGGCCCTATTTCCTTTTAGTCAAACAAAACCTTACTAAATTGTTAAACTTCTCTGTGCCTACATTAAAATGTTCCTGAGCTAGGGCTTCCCTGGTGGCGCAGTGGTTGAGAGTCCGCCTGCCGATGCAGGGGACATGGGTTCGTGCCCCGGTCTGGGAAGATCCCACGTGCCCTGGGCCCATGAGCCATGCCCGCTGAGCCTGCGCGTCCGGAGCCTGTGCTCCGCAACAGGAGAGGCCACAACAGTGAGAGGCCCGCATACCGCAAAAAAAAAAAAAAAAAACTTCCTGAGCTAGGTGATCTCCCTCATCTCTATAGATGCCAATATGAAAGCACCTTTGAACTTCATCTGAATTGCTAATGACAGGGAAAGTGCTACTGAGAATCAAACAATAGTTTTTAAAACTTTCTCTTCCCTGTAGTTTAAGGCATATGCATTTCAAGTTATGGACTTTAGAAAGTAAACTACTTCCTTTGATGTCTAATTCACAAGAAAATCCATGTGCCTCTATATGTATTGCATACATGAGAGGTTTTCTCTAGAACTTATCAGTGTAGAACCAACTGGCTGTGGCTAGCTCACTCATCTCTCTTTATACAACATGCGTTTGGGAATCATAATAGGAATTAGCACGGTTATGATTGACCAAACACCCCCATGTTTCAGGTCTTGTACTCTATAATCACTTTCACCTGAAAGGGATTTTTCTACTCTTCTTCCCATTTAAGTCAATTATTAATTATACTCAATTTCCACTGATCCATCCCTTACAGGTTTTGGCTTTTGATTCTCATACAAATGGGTTTCTTTCTCTCCCTATTTCTCATAACTTATGAGTAAATGGCAAGGGTAAGTCTATTCCAGGGAAAGATTTTACTGATGGTTGATGGTTCTTTTTTTCCCTCTGCACAGCCCTCACACCCCTTCTCTTTAACTCTCTAGCAAGTGTTTTCTGAGTAAGAGAAATGATTATATCTAGGGTCAGATGGCTATCAGGCAGTTATTGTTTGTAATGGTTTGGAGCCCTGCAGCCAGTGTCACAGAGTGGGCGTTTATCCTTATTTAAGAAGAAATGGGAGGGAGGTAATGTGTTTCACTGAGTCTGTTTGCAGGGGGTACTGTTTCAAATTTCAGACAGAAAATTACTGAGGAATAGAAGCAGACCAATTTCTCTAAACATCTTCTGCTGAAAAAAGAGAAAGTTTGGGAGCAAATTCTTCCATCCCCTGTTTCCTAAATTTTTCACTCCTCCCAGCTGTCCCCAGAAATGTTGCTTGGGGCTATACATATGTTTTACTAATTCCAGAAGGCAACATGGCAAGTGAAAAGCTAGATTTATAAGACACAGACTCAAGTTTAAATCCTGGGTCAATCCCTACCAGTTCCGTGACATTGACAATTTATTAACATCTCTAAGTGCCTGATTTCTCATTTATAAAATGGAGGTTTTAATATGTACCTTGCAAGGTGATTATGAAAATACAATGAAATGGCATAAGTGAAGTATATAATACAGTTCTTGGAACATAAAAGATGCTCAAAATATGTTTAATACCCTATTCCAACTCAATCATTTTATATATGATGCTTACGTTTTTTTGTGCTTCCTTGTCACGCAACACAAGAATATCACAGAACACCTTCAATACTCTCACTGGGCTAGGTTAGATTAATTTTGTTGATAATACACCTGGAATTCTTTTCATGCACGTACAGATTTTAGTGTGTTGCTGACATATTGTTAATGCGAGGTCATAACTTTACTTAAAGAGAGAGTTCATGGGGCTTCCCTGGTGGCGCAGTGGTTGGGAGTCTGCCTGCCAATGCAGGGGACACGGGTCGAGCCCTGGTCCGGGAGGATCCCTCGTGCCACGGAGCAGCTGAGCCTGTGCGCCACAACTACTGAGCCTGTGTTCTAGAGCCTGCAAGCCACAACTACGGAGGCCCTCACGCCTAGGGCCTGTGCGCTACCACAAGAGAAGCCACCGCAATGAGAAGCCCACGCACCACAACGAAGAGCAGCCCCCGCTCGCCGCAACTAGAGAAAGCCCGCGCACATCAACGAAGACCCAATGCAGCCAAAAATAAATGAATAAATAAATTTTTAAAAAAAGAGGGAGTTCATGGATATGAAAGGTAAGCTCAGGGCAGGGCAGTGGCAAGAAGCTATTTGGGGGCTCAAAGACTCTGTGGCAGCCCCCCACCAAGTTGGCAGGTGAAGCCCTACTTCATTTATGCTTAAGGTCAGCTCCTGCAATGAAGATCAGTGGAAAGAGATGGATACCACGGAACAAAACCATGCACTGAATGTTCTGCCTTGTGCTGCAGAATATGAAATGTTTGATAGGCAGAGGTGTGGGGAGGTGTGTCCTTAGGTTTATGAGATGGTATGAGAATCTGCTGCTTCTTAGCTTAGTAAGAATGTCTAAGACTTCTCTCCCTTGAACAACTCCAGAGAATTTTCTGTTCTACCCTGTAAGTCTGAGAATTAGTGGCAAACTGAGTGGTTTAAATTCTAATGTAGAAAATTCTAGATTCAATTGTCAATCTGAGTATTTGTTTAAATATCAACTGTTGCTAAATGTAACTGTTTAGTACTCTAACTGTCTCTGGGATGGAGAATGTACATCCTAGTGTGACCAGTGCTTCTTCTATCGTCCCTCTCTCCTCAACCCTCCTCAGCCCCTCCTCTCTTCCCCTTTTCCTGCAACATGAGGGAAAACTATTGAGTAGACCCTGGAACTAGGCATAGTTCACCTCCAACCCCGCCCACCACTACAGCAGCATTGCTAGGGTCTCGGTTCTCTCCATTCCCTTCCTGTGCCTCATTTTCCTCTGAAATAGGGGGAGCATCAATGAGACAAGACCCTTCTAGACCTGAGAGACAAATGTTTTGATCCCTACACTCCAGAGAGATTCCTAGAGAGACAGTAAGATGCCAGGAACAAAATTGCTGTTTGATGCATCTAGACAAACAGGGCCACAGATAATCTTGCAGTTTCCATAGTGTGGTGAAAAGGCTTTAGGGAGGTCCCAGTGATTCCCATCTTCTGTGGTTCAAACCTTCATATCCTCTCCCTTTGAGTGAGGGCAGGAACTGAGACTTGCTTCTGACCTATTGAATATGGCAAAGGTGACGGAATGTCAGTTTCATGATAACCTAAGATTGAAACCTAACTTGCTAGGGGACTCTCTTCCTTGCTGGCTTTGAGGAAACAAGAAGCCACACTGGGAAGACCTTCATGGTAAGGAAATGAGAGTGGCCTCCATATGACAGTCAGCAAAACTGTCTAACAGCCACAAGAAAATAAATGCTGTCAATAGCCACATGATCTTGGAAGTGGTTCCTTCTCCAACTGAGCCTCAGATAAGGTTGCAGCCCTGGCTGACACCTTGATTGCAACCTTGTGGGTTTTCCAATCACAGAGTCCAACTAACCTGCATGACACTCCTGATCCACAGAAAATGAAACATAATAAACACATGTTGTTTCAAGCTACTGAGTTTGTGGCAACATTGATGTGCATCAATAGATAACTAATAGAGCACAGATGGAAGGACGGAAGCAAACCTGAGAGAGTCAGGAGATAGGAAGAAGGGATACTTCAGCTACAACTAGTTATTGAGAAGTAGGTAGCATCAAAGATATTTTTGCAGATTGTGATCCTTCAAAAGTAAGCTCTGAAATGCAGTTTATGGTGCACAAAGTTTATTAGGAAGTGCCCTTGGGATCAAAACCTGTGGAAGGGAGGTAGAAGAAATGGTCAGGAAAGAAGGAGAAGTGGTGCTGTGCCACAGGACCAACAAAGGCATCAGCCAACCTCACAGACAGTGGAACTAGAAAGGCCTTTCAAAGCTGCCACACACAGGACCAAAATGGCTAAGGCTCTACATCATCACGGTGGACTGCTACTGAGTTTACACAGCCTCAGGAAGGTTAAAACACTGTGTAATGTGGCATCAGCTGAAGGCTGTCTCTTGACAGTAATCTCAGCAACTGGGGCTACATGCCCTTCATTGAAGAGGGATCTGGACCTGGCATCACCATATCCATTACAGATATGTACCTGAATGAACTGATGACTGAAGCTCAGGTTGCTCTGACACCTTACCTGGGCTACACAGCCTCCCTCCAAATCTGACACTACTTTGAAGGTAGGGTGATCTCAAATTGATAATTAAATTTCTGCCATCAAGTTGGAACAGAAAAATCAAGATAAAAACTAAGCTGAGGGCTTCCCTGGTGGCGCAGTGGTTGAGAGTCCGCCTGCCGATGCAGGGGACACGAGTTCATTCCCCGATCCGGGAAGATCCCACATGCTGCGGAGCGGCTGGGCCCGTGAGCCATGGCCGCTGAGCCTGTGCGTCCGGAGCCTGTGCTCCGCACCGGGAGAGGCCACAACAGTGAGAGGCCCGTGTACCACAAAACAAAAAAAAAAAAAAAAAAAACTAAGCTGAGATATAGCAAAATTATTATATTTTTGTATACCAGAGCATATGACCTGGGATTCCAGAGCTGTTGCAGTGACTATTATAATTACACCAGGAGCACAGAAAATGGAGGTATCAATCCCAAATAGAGGAACTGAGAAAGATTTTGTGTATGAGGATGGTACTCTCAAAAAGACTGAAGAAAATCCAATGAAGAGACTAGTACAGATGTGTAGGCAGTGTTAAGGGAACAAACAAGGGATAGTACAGCATCCTCAGGTGAACAAGAGCATGATGTCATTACCATCCTTAGGCTGGAAGGGTCAGGGTAAGAAAACCATAACTGTAATTCAAAGTAAGGATTATGTATTATAGTAGGGGAGTTGTGGCTTTGGACAGGATTATAGACACTGTAAAAAAAAAAAAAAAAAAAAACACTAAATCTTTCACCACCACCACCCCCACTCTTCCATCTCCTGCCAATACCTCCCATTGGCCAAACCCAATGAGAAGCTGGGAGGCAAAAGTCCAGGTAATGCAGCCCAAAGTGGTCAGCCTCCCAGGTCAATGAGCAGCACAGATAGTGGATCTGGAGGGATAAACTGAAGAATAACTAGCATAGGGTTGATAATTGAAGGAGAGTATCTTAAGCTAAGGAAATAGGATGAATAAAGACAGAGAAATAGGAAATTCCAGAATCTGTTTAAACAATGGTCAGTAGTCTGATGTGTTTGGAGTATGAGCTACCTTGGGGTGGTAGTTTGAGATAAAGCAGACTTGGTTCAGGAAGCAAGAAGGGGGAACGGATTGAAAAAACTCTGTCAAGAGGCTCCCATCAGGAAATCCAGCAGATCCCAGCAAAACAGGACATGACTGATTTCTATGTAATAATCTAACAGTCTTATCCCCAGTCTTTACTTCAGAGAGTGAGGATTGGAGAATGTGACTAGTCTCATAATTTTCTAATTATGTAATAATGGATCATGTTATAATACATTTGTATTGATATGTATGTGGCTATCCCCATCAAATTCTGAACCCTCTGTTACTTAAGTTTTTCATCAGAGAACAGCCTACAAAAAGCCTTAATCATTGGCCTTGATCATTCCCATTTTCCTTCAATGTTGAGAGACTAGAGAAGCCCTGTTAAATGTGATGTGGCAGGTGCATTCACACCACTGTCATGTGGGAAAATTCCTCTGTGGTGTAAAATCACACAAGCATGTGTTGCAGCTAATTAATTGGATGACAACCAATCCCTCAAGTCTT
The DNA here is from genome assembly GCF_949752795.1 of Hyperoodon ampullatus. Taxonomy (NCBI): domain Eukaryota; kingdom Metazoa; phylum Chordata; class Mammalia; order Artiodactyla; family Ziphiidae; genus Hyperoodon; species Hyperoodon ampullatus. The sequence continues at coordinate 61,374,759 of NC_136928.1, forward strand.
TTCCAACATTATTGCTTTCCCAGCTTTTCACACCCATCATGTCAACACATGTTACCTCAGCCTGTTAGCTCATCCTTTTGCTAGCAATCTAACATTAATTTACCAACAGATTGTTTAACCTTTCTCCATTCTTTTTGATTGTTTTGCCTTCTTTAATATTTGTAACATCTCCTGAGATAGTATCTAATTAGAATTCTATTGACACACAACTTCCTCCATCTTCTGAAGGAATTTACCAGAGCACAGCAAGTCATGCTTCAAAATGGTTATACTTTTCTCCAGAAACATGCCATTCCATTTTTTTATACTTTCCCCCCTCTCCAAGACAGGAAATTACCTATATTGGGGAACTATTTGGTGCCAAGCACTCTATTAGGTAGAATGCTATGTACATTGCATGTTAACTTGCTCTTCATAAAAACTTCACAAAGAATTTTGTCACTCTTTTCATACAACCTTATGGTTCAGAGTGATCATATAGTCTGTTCAACAGCAAATTACCAAAATGTTTCAGAGCCAGAATTTAAACTCAGGTCTCCCTGACACCAAAAACCACAGTCTTTCCCCCTATACCACACTCTGTGGAGCCCTCCACCATTCTCCTTTGCACTCCACAGGGGGCCAATGTGGTCATCTTAAAATATAAAATCATATGAGCCATTAACTTTTTCGTGTGAATGAGTTATTGTTGATTCTTCCAAGAGTATTTACATTTTATAAGAGGTATTAAGAAAAAAAAAAACTCCAAGAAGTGACTCTAAGATTGGTTTTCAGGCATGCCAATTGGCTGTAGCAGTTACTTTTGGATAAAGAAGTATTTTGGGGGCACTCAAAATTTAATAGACAGCTTTCTCAATCTTTCATATAGAATGGATTTAATAGTTGCATCATTAAGAGTTGTCAGAGACTGAACATTTTGTTTTGTAAAGCAAGGTAACATTTTCACTTTTCTGAATAGGATATCACTCAACTCTCAATTTTTCACCATGGTATTGATTTAATGCTGAAATGTGCGTGCTGTGAACTACCACCCCCAGCAGCAGCCATGGTACCAATCCCTTATTTACACAGTGACACACATGACTTGAGATGGTCTGTGCTACCAAAATACTAGGGTTCTCTTCCTGGAACCATAAGAGATTGAAGACTGAGGCTATGGCTCTTAATAACTTTGGCCTGAAAAGAACTCTCATTAACTATAGAGATATTTTTTTCCATTTTGGGCCTCCAACTAGGAACATTTCTAAATCAGATAATGGTGCCTTAGACCCTCTAGGTAATGCTGTCTATTTCAAAATGGCCTTGGAGGGGAGGTGTTTACTGGAAATCCCTTGGGAACTTCTTACTTTTTCTTTTGAGCTTCAGGATTTCAGCAATGCACCATGGGAAAAAAAATGGCCTCTCTATAGTGGGTTCAGGGAAAAATAGCTACCTACAACCAATCCATGAGAATGGTAGCCTGTTCTATACTGATCATTGCTCTCAACATCAAGAATAGTAGAATAGTGCACAGTCCCTAGGTTCTCAATAATTATGTGTTAGAAGAATGAATGAGTTCTTAACATTTCTTGACTATATTAGGATATGTGAGACACTTTGCTAAAGGTTAAGAATGCCACTACTGGGGCTTCCCTGGGGGTCCAGTGGTTAAGACTTTGCCTTCCAATGCAAGGGGGTGCAGTTTTGATCCCTGGTAAGGGAGCTAAGATCCCACATGCCTCACAGGCAAAAAAACAAAACTTAAAAAGCAGAAGCAATATTGTAACAATTCAATAAAGACTTTAAAAATGGTCCACATCAAAAAAACATTTAAAAAAATGCAAATATTAAATAAAACATCATAGCTGCTGAAAAGGAGCTCAGAGTTGAAAAGGGGAATACATAACTGAGTTGAAGTACAAGGTTCACATCTGTAAAGCATGATAAGAGACTCCATATTCTAAACACAACATACATATTATGAAAAAGGCAAGGTCAAACTCTCCATTAACTGGCAAATGTTATGTGAAATTACAGGTTTCATTTTTTACAAAAAAAAAAAAACTGAGAAGAGGAAAATTATGAGGAAGAGAGCCTGGGAAAATATCAGGTATACTCTTCTTATGGAGTATAACTCTGAAAAAAATCTATTCTTTTTTGGTCTGTTACTTTTTAAATAAAATTTTTGTGAGTACAACACAAATACACAGCAAGGCAAAATTTATAATTGTACAGCTCTATGAATCATCTTAAAAAGAACAAGCTCATTTAACTGTCACTTAGGTTAAGAATTAGAATATTACAAGCCCTCACCTTTATCCATTCCTTCATCACTATACACTCCTTTCTTTCTCAAAGGTAACTATTACTCTCACTGCTAACACCATGGGTTAGTTTTGCCTCTTTTTGATCTTTATATAAAGGATTTATCATTATGCACCTTTTAAATCTGGCTTCTTCTTTCCAACATTTTGTTTTGGATATTCATTCATGTTGTTGTGTTGGGCAGTAATTCACTGCTTTTGTTGTTTTTGTTCTATGCTGTTCCAACGCATAAATATCTTGTAATTTAATTTTCTTATACAGTTGATAAAGAGTTTAGTTATTTCCACTCTTTTGGTCAATGCTGTTATGAACATTCTTATACATGTCTTTTGGTGAACATGTATGTGGAGCATGTGTGTGTGTTATGAAATATACTTAAGAGTAGAAATACTAGTTAGCAAAATATCTACCTATCCATCTACCTTCCTACCTACTTACCTACCTATCTTTCCAAATTTAGTAGATAATGACAAAGTTTTCCAAAATGTTTGTAGTAATTGACACTTTAAACAGCAGTGTATCAGCCTTTTTAATTTTCACCTGTCTGTTGTGTATGTCATGGTATTACATCCATGATAGTTTTAATTTCCTGGTGACTAATGATGTTGAGTACCTATGTATGTTTTTTTTTTTTTTGCGGTACGTGGGCTTCTCACTGTTGTGGCCTCTCCCATTGCAGAGCACAGGCTCCGGACGTGCAGGCTCAGCGGCCATGGCTCACGGGCCTAGCTGCTCCATGGCATGTGGGATCTTCCTGGTCCGGGGCACGAACCCGTGTGCCCTGCATCGGCAGGAGGACTCTCAACCACTGCGCCACCAAGGAAGCCCCCTATGTATGTTTTTTAGCTATTTGGATATTTTTTGTGTGTGTAATATACCTGTTCAACTTTCTCACCATTTGTTCCATCGAGTAGAAATTCTCTTTTATATTGTAGGGTTATATACAGTTGTAAACTCTTTGTCAGTTATTTGTATGTCAAATACATTATCCACTTTGTGACTTACATTTATATTACCTTAATAATGTTCTTTGATGAACAAAAGCTCCCAATATCAGTATAGTTCAATTTATCAACCTTTCCTCTACTGTTAATGACATTGTTATTTATCATTTTACTTTCATTATCTTTGGGTTATATTTTATTTTGAGGTGTGTCTTATAAGGAGCACATATCTGTTTGTTTTTTTTCCACTAAATCTAATAATCCCTATCATCTTATCACGTAAGTGAAAAACTTAACCCATTTATATTTAATGCAATTACCAATATAGATACATAGATCTTTCTTATTATTTACTTCCTTTTTATCTCATGTCTTCTGTTTGTTTTTGTCTATTTATTTTAGCTTCTTTGCTTTTTAAAGTAATTTTGTTAAACTATTTTTTCTTTTCCTTAGCTCACTTGTTACATGTGTCATTTGGTGCTTACCCTAGAGGTTACAACTTGTATCTAGGATGTATTAACTTCTAATGAAATAGAACTATTGATATTCCTTACAGTATTCAAGGATCTTTGACAATCATCATGCTGAGTTATGTATTCTCATTTTCAAGTAATCTGTGCCTCATATTTTAAATATCAAAGAATCTATTATTGTTTTATATAATCAATATTCTTTTAGATTTATTTACATTTTAAACATACTCTTAGATTTACATATTTACCATTTCAATTGCTCTTCATTATCTTGTAAATCTGTAAGCCTCCACTTGAGACTGCATCATTCTGTCTGAAGAACACCTTCTCTTTTGTTTAGTGCAGGTCTGCCTTTTGAAAAAATCTGTCTACTTTTTTTTTTTTTAATTTGAAACTATCTTTATTCCAACCAGCATTTGGGGAAGGATAATTTTTCTTGATACAGAATTTTTCTTTTACAGTATTATCTTGACATCCTTTCAAATTTCATTTTGTCTTTTTCTCTGGCATCCATTGTCTCTCTTGAGAAGTCAGTTGTCAGACTTATTTTTGCTCCTTTGAAGATAATGTCTTTTTTTCTGATTGCTTTTGAGATATTCTCTTTTATTTCAGCAGTTTTACTATGATTATATCTAGGATTGCTGTTGCTGTTTTACAATCTTGCTGTTTTGGAATACATTGGTAACTGTCTCTTCAATTTTGCTTCAGTTCTACTCTCTTTCACTTTTTCATCATATGCTGGATATTTCCATTATATTCCAAATATCCTTTTTTTAAAAAAAAACTTTTGTTCCTGTTTATTCTTTCTTTTTGTTTTTTTTTTCTAGTCATGTTTTTGACATTTGCATTTCTAACACATCTTATGGTACACTAATTAGCACTTCAGATATGTGTAATATGATGTTAATCCTATCCATTAGTTGTTTCTTTCAGATATTATATTATTCAGTTCTTCATTTTTATTTGATTTTCCCAAGCTTTATTGAAATAAAATTGACATATAATGTTATAAATTTAAGGTGATTATTTGATTTTTAATAGTTCTTAGTTATGTGATGAAATTCTAATTCCCAATCTTATTTTTGCAATTATTTGAGTATATTAACCATGTAACATCTTAAAGATGATAATAATAACTCCATCATCTGGCTTCCTATGAGTCAGTTTCTATTGTCTTTTAAAAAACTTTTCAGTTTAGGTCCAGTCTGATCTTCAATTGTATGCCTGATTATTTTTTACTAAGTGCTTACTTAGTAAAAGTTATTGTTATAGTGGTAAGTTGAAGCTCTCAACATTATATTCTATAGGAAGAATCTACTTTTATCTCTGATACACAGCTAGATTAGAGAAAATCATCTCAATTCAGGTACTTATATGATTCAAAACTAAGTTTCAGTCTTTGTGAGGGATGACCTATATCTGCATTACCCTTAACAGTGCCCCTCTTCCTTAGGAGTCCTGAACTTTAATTTGTATTGTCTTATTCCTGTAAATATACAGAAAGTTTTGTTTAGTTCTTCAGGTTTAACCACCCATAGTCAGCTCAAGGAACAGAGTGGTACGAAATATTTGGTTTACTTCTCTGGGCATCTCTTCTCTTTCAGATATTATCCAGACACATTCTTGCTACCTTGGTAGCTCTATGATTCCCTCAAACAGCTTGTTTACATTAAATCCAGGTATTCTAGTTATTATCAATGGAAGATTTGGTCCAAAACCTCCTATTCCACCATTGCCAGAAGCAGAGTTCCCTGTTTCCTCTTGTTTTAAATTAATGAGGGGCTTAGGTGAAATCATCTCTTTTAGTTGATTCATTGTGAATATATAACTCACCTGTGAGTATGGACAGGGTGGCCAAATTATAAGATTTCAACTCTCAAGTACCAGAGACTAGATTTATGGAACACAATAGGCAGCAAGTAACTGCCGTCAGAGAAGTTTTTAAGTAAGAGTGTGCTATTACAAAATATCTGAATAGCACACAGCCCAAAAGTTATTCTTCATTTTACCTATGCCAAAATAATTTATAAACTTTCTACAATTGCAAAAGTTATTTTGGGCAATCATAGGAATTTTTTAGCATCAAATACTTTCTAGAAGGTGTTTTTAGAGTACATGTGCACTGGAGGAAAGCTATGCCTTTGGTATGCTGGCGCACTTGTAAAACAACAAACGGAAAGAGAAATAGCTAAAGCAAGAAAAGTTAAATGGATTAAACATTTGCCAGGAAAACTCATCTTTGAGCAGCTAACAAAGAGAATGACACCTTCTGTCCTACTACAAATAAATAATAGTAACAACAAATAGTACCATGATAACACACATATATTGAGTGCTCCCTGTAAGCCAGAAAGTAAAAGCTTGTAAATAATACTTCACTTAATCCTCACAATAAGTTTACGAAATAGCTGTTACTTTTTTCATCTTACAAATAAGGGTGATGAAACAAAGATACCAAATCACTTGCCCAAAGTCATGTAGCTCACGAACTGCAGGTCCGTAAGACCCTAGAACTATACTGCTAACTACTATGCTCTAGAGTCTATTTTAATGAAGCAACTGAGCCACCATGAAATCATGTAGCAAATCATGATACTTTAGAAAATAGAGACACAGAGCAGAAGAGCATTTGGATCAAATCCAGATTCTCACCATTCTAGTTCCTCCTAGTTAAGGGTCAGACTTACCACTAGAGGCTTATTAGAGTGGTAAGTATATATTCCTCTCTCCATGACTGCATGTGTGTGTGCGTGTGTGTGCGTTTTTACCATTGATAAAATGTTCATAGTCCATTTACTTGTATAAATTCAGTCAATTTTCAGATAATCACTTAAACATCATGGTGTTGGATGAGACAGACAATTTTTTCTGGCTCTACCATTTATAAGTAGGCAATCTCAGTTGAGTTATTTAACCTTTTTCACCTAAGAGTTGGTTTCCTCAGCTATAAACATGGACATGGTAATATCACTCTCTCATGAATGTGATTATATTAATTAAGATAAAGTTTTCTATATACCTGGTATATTGCAGGTACTTAATATTCTGGGTGTTGTTTTACCTTTGAAAAGCATGGCTAAATTAATACTCCCATGTATAAATTAACAAAGACATTTAGACATTATGGACCCCACTTGTCTGGTTCCCATTCTTAGGGTCAAGGAAAATCCCAAGCTGGATATTTATGTAAATGGTGGTGAGAAGAGCAGGCTGGTTGTCCATCTGAAACAGCACAGCCATAGGAGGAACCACTTAAACTGTGGTCTGTGTAGGAAACCAAGGTTTTAGCTGAGAAAAGAATGTTAGGCACTGGACCAGAGACTCCAGTCTGAATTCTGAAATGAGAAAAAAAACAATGGACCAAAAGTGAAAGAATTGATATTAGAATACACTGTCAGTCATGTTAGCAGTAGAAGCTGTTCAGAACTATAAACCTGATCAAAAAGAAAATGCATATGTTTGTTTCTTTGGCTCCAGGGAAGTGAAATGACAACAAGGGACAACATAGGGGTGGAAACCACTAAAATGCATAGTAAAGACTTTTGTGGCCAGATTGGGTAAGCAGGGTAAACACCACCCCTTACTGAGTGCTGTAGAATACTGTCTCTTCTTTTGTAAACAGATATATCACCATTATTCTGCCTTTATAAATTCAGTGGTGCTTTCCCTGGTGAGATAACAACCCATATCCTTTCCTGAATATCAAAAATCATCTAAATAGTTTCCAGCATAGCCTGAGTAATCTGAATTTTTGATGTCTTATTTTTAAAATGAGTTAGAAACTTAAGATAAATTTTCTATTTATACAAACTTCTAGGATATAGGTTATAATGTTTCTGGCATATTCCCAGACCTTCTTGCTGTCATGCAGAACACACTAAACATCAGGATCAATCCTTATGACCTCTAAAACAGGGTTTCAGCACCAGGGAGAGTTGTGTATTTCAGTAACTGTGGTTCATACTACCTCGGCTTTTTTTTTTTTTTTTCAGAGCATATTTTGGCCATGAATGCAAACCCAACTGTTAGTGTCTTAACCCAATTACGTTTATTTGTGACGTGGCTTAATAACTAGTCATTAGTAAAAGGAATCTAAAATAAGCAGTATTTCCAACAACTACAACAAAACTATTAAACAGTCTAAACATTCTATGTGAGGGTATTTTCTCAAGAATTCATTACTAAAAATAGCTTTCTACAGAACAGACCTTTCAATGCAACCCTTGTTTGGCATCTCTACCTCTACTCACTAATGCCATTGTGTGCTCCACAGTTGCCTTTAGGAGCCTTAGCTAACATTTTATTTTCAGCTACTCTTTACTGTTCTCAGTCAATCTGAGACAGACAGGCTAGGATATTCATGGCCTTCTGAAAACTTCTCTGTTCCCCTTAAAACACTTATTATCTGTAGAAGCAATTGCTATGCTTTTTATTTGTCGGTTTGACTTTTTGCTCCAATTAAGAGAATTTTGAAGTAGATCCAGTTACAGTTCTAACCCTATTAAATATTCATGGTCTAGGCAAAGTGTAGGCGATTTTCGGTATTCCATTCATAATATAATGGGTCACTTCTTTGGATACCTTAGCTTTTCTGAAATCTGACATGAAAAAGTAATTGTTGTCAGGCAAGAATGATTTCTTATAACCAATACATAAAATAAAAAAGGACCTAAATTAAATAGATATAATGTAATATAGCTCATATATATTTTTTAGCCATTGGTATAAACACTCTATAATGAATGCCTGAACATGTAATATGTGTAATTTCCATTATAATGTATTGGCACAATATTATAGGTGACAGTTTTTTAAAAATAGGTTATCTGCTTTTAGTTTGTGTTCAGTTGAAATAGTAAAGAGTTTTCCTTGATGTTTACGGCCATAGAGAGTTAAAGCAAGGGAAACATGTCATAAAAGATGTATACAATGTAGGCACAGCTGTATATCACTGTGTCATTTGGTTTTCAAGTTTAAGGCATTTATATGCATTACTAGCAACACATTTTTTTTTTTTTCTTTTTGGGTACGCGGGCCTCTCACTGTTGTGGCCTCTCCCATTGCAGAGCACAGGCTCAGGACGTGCAGGCTCAGCGGCCATGGCTCACGGGCCTAGCTGCTCCGCGGCATGTGGGATCTTCCCGGACCGGGGCATGAACCCATGTCCCCTGTATCGGCAGGTGGACTCTCAACCACTGCGCCACCAGGGAAGCCCGCAACACATTTTAAATTGATGGAAACATTAAGAATATGGTACACGACTCAAAATACATATTTTTGTGAATTAAACAAAAATTTCCTAATAGGAAAAATGTTGACTTATGATATTAAGAAATAGTGTGTGTTTTTATTTCTAGAGAGTAAACTATTTTGTACTTTAAATCTAACATGTATTGATTTGCTCTTGTGTAAACATCAAAGCTAGGATTCTATTTTTAATTTGCCAGGCTAACGTTTTGAGATGACATGTTTTACTATATTTCCATTCACGTAATTTCTCCTTTATTATTAATTAATAATCTTGGAGTAGCCCCAAGACTGCGGTTTCTATGAGGTATAATGTGCAACACTGTATAACGAGGAGATGTAATGCTCATTAGCTCTCATCTGGACTTCAGTCCCTTTTCAATGCAAAACTAGCTGCCTTTAGCAAGGTCCATTTCTGGCAATTTCCCAAAAGATCTCTCCCTATACCTTTGACTTCCCATTATGGACTTGCTGTACTGAGCTGTCCTCTTAACTTTCACTTTCTCTGACTCCTGGTTCTGCTATTAGTTCCCTAATTTGAGTATTTATAATCCTCCTAACCTTTGATGCCATCATATTCTTGGCTCTGTATCCTCTCACATGGCATTTCCTTAATGTTTTATGAGCCTTCTAATGTCAGCCATGTGCCCCCAGGGTATTAGAGCTTGGATTAACCTCTGGCTAGAAAAAAATGATTTAGATATTTGACACTTAAAATCCATGCTGTACAAAATAAAATAAATGTGTAAGTTAACAGCACCTAGCTATCCTTGAGCAATGTTTTCATACTCATTATATGGGACAGGCTGTTCATGCCTAGTTGTAGTGTCAGAATGTACCCATATGGACTACCTCTGAGAGGAGAAAAAAGATAAGTGCAAGGGGGATGATTCCCAACAATTGATAAATGAAGGGATGGTTACCAAGAAATTTACATCTGGAATCAGTGTTCCATATGGGAAGAACTAAGATTTAGAAATAAGGACAGCTTAGCAGGACGTATTCAAATAGGCTTAAAAACTGGAAACCCAGAAGCTTAGACTCAGGAGCACAGCAAGTGGGTAAGTATTGGCCACTGAGTGGGTGAACTGTGTGTGAAATGAGGTAAAGGGATGAGGAAAGCAGATTCAGCAACACATCTACAAATGTGTTGGGAAAAGTGTATATAAGTCCCTGAAGGGTATGGGTAGGCTGTGTTTTTCCAGAAGCAAAGATAGTCCAGACCCTGATTGAGCGTTTTCACAGACTGTAAGTCAGAACACTTGGGTACACTGTTAAAGGAAATCCTTATCTGTATGCACAGGCCAGTCACTTAACCCTTTTGAACATCAGTTTCCTCCTGGGTAAATGTGGACAATAAAATTGCCACTATGCTCCTCATGGCACCACTGTGAGGATCAAATAAAACAATGGAAATGTAGATGCTTTGTGGGGGGATGCAGAGGTTTTATAAATGTAAGCCACTATCATTACTTAGACAAAATTATGTCATCAAAGATTCATTTTTTCAGTTTATCCTCCTTTTGGAGGGTGTTGAGAGGCTGATAGCCAAGCCTTTGCAATATAGCAATATCTTCTGAGAAAGACAAGGACCAACATCAGAAAACACAGTGATTAACTGTCCATTTACCTATGGAGGTATAGACAAAAAATCATTAAGGCTATGCAAGAAAAAGCCAAGTTTCCTGCTAAAACTCCAGAGCAATGAGGAAATTGTGTTGAACAAATGATTATGCATACCATGTCTTTTTCTTGTTCATAGTCCAATAATTAAATTTTTCTTTTCTTTAGTACGATATGTACTATACATAAATAATATATATAGTTTGTGTGTTATTCCATAAAACATACATATCTTTGAAAGATAATACTTTTCTCTAACATTTATATAGATCTTTAGGGTTTATAAAATTCTTTCAAATCCCTTGTTACTATTTTAAAATGCATTTAAGATCCAGCTAACAGTTATGGAATGGATGCATAATATACATTCATGGGACAACGGTATGTGGAGATACATATCTCTGTAGAGAAGTTTTAAGAGTGCTTCAGTGCTTCATCTCTAGAGAGGAAGCAAGTTGGAATAGCTTTGACTGGAATACGAGACTGAGCCAAGTAAATGATATCATGAAATGGTCAAGACAAAGGACTCCAATTCCCCAGTGAATACCATAAACAAGGGACTTCAGCCCTTGTCTCATTAGCTTCCTTATCTAAAAAATAGAGATTATAATGGTACTTACTTTTAAAGAATTCCTGTGAAGTAAACGTATTAATCCATGTAAGTAATTAGGAGTGTAGCAAACCCATTATTTGAGAATGTAAAACTTTCTGAAATCTTAACGCAAGATTGGGAGGACTATAACTAGAGTACTGATCAAATGCAGGTTTTAAAAGATGTATATTTTTAAATGCATGCTTTATGCATGTGAATGAGCGAGATGTAATAGTGGGTTTAGCAAATGTTGCAGCCTTAAGATAAAAGACCAGGCAGTTGATAAGGGTAGGGAAATAAAACTGTTCAAGGTCTAGGATTTAGGAGAAGCACCATGAAAATCTCAGTGAAACTGTGGGTTAGAATAAATAATATCTTGGAAGACCTAAAACCTCTGAGATCTTGCCTCATTAGATCTACCCCTGTAAAGGAAGTTCCTGATTGATATGAAGGAGGTTTCATTCGTCTCTGCGCAAGAGGCCTCAGTGTTGATGGGGAGGGATAGCACTTATGTTTTGGCCACACTTGAGATGTAGCTGGGGAAAGCGAGGCCCCGACGACACTGTAGTAAAGTCAGTTTTCAACAGTAGGTGTGATTTGGAGCCTCGTCTGAGCAGGACAGCAGATGAACTGGACTGAAACAGACTGTGAGTCAGCAGGCATGGCCAAGTGACAGATATGCACAATATGATATAAGAACTAAGGAAGTGAATCAGATAAATGACATGATCTCATGTGAGTTTTAGAAAAATCTCTCTGGCAGCTGTGTGGAAGACAGAATGGTGAGAGGTCAACCAGAGACAGGGAGACTAGATAGGGACCTGCTGTAAGACACATTGATGGCCAGGACTAGGACAGCAGCCAAGGGTTCTCTAGATGAGGGGTCAGGAAACCACTGCTCACGGGCCCAATCCAGCCCACCATCTGTTTTTAAAAATAAAACTTTATTGGAATACAGCCATATTTATTTATGCATTGTCTCTAAATGCTGTAATGCTGCAATGGCAGAGTTTCGTAGTTAGGAACAAGACCACACGGCTTGCAATGCTTAAAATATTTACTCTCTGGCCTTTTACAAAAGGAGTTTCCTGATCTCTGCTCTAGATGGATGCCCCCGAAGGTAGGTCTCTTGCTTCTGCTCAGGTCACTTTCTGGGCCAGTCTACATGACTTTATTCCTCAGTAAAATATTCTCAATTCCCTGAACTGCTCTGCTATCGTAGCTGGCAATCACCACACGGTTCTCGCCCTGAATGTGTAGACTACAGCATGAAATCGTTCATGTCAGAGAGAAAAAGAAAAACGACACAGATACAGATCACCAAAAGGAACCAAAAGCAAAATAACAGAAGAATGTGTCGTGTGCTTTTGCTGTTGTTGGGAGCCAAAGGGCTAAAAATGCAGTATCGTTTCTTGTCCAAGATTTGCTTCCACTTGACCTAAAGATTATTATCGTATGTTTCATGTTATTTAAAGAAGTTTCTCTACAGTAAAAGTGCCCCCTCAGGCAGTCTAACATGTGACTAGACATGAACTAGTTCCACACTTTCCCCAAGATAACAGAGCAGAGGAAGCAAGATATAAAGTACTCTTTAGGTTAAAATACTCTCATCAAGGCTTTCTGGTGCTACAAAACAGTAGTAGTCCTGTCCTCATGGTGGGGTTGCAGCGGAAGGAAGACCTTCACGTTCTATTTCATCAACTCACTAAATATTTTCTAAGTACTCTATATTTTACTTTTCTATTTTGTATGTATGTCTATATGTATGTACATATGTATGTGTGTGAAGGCATTTAGGCAAGGGCAAGGTTTAACACAGGGTTCACCTGGCCCCTCAATGTATCTTGAATCTGAGTTTGACAACCTCCATATCCAGCAAGTATAAGTGTCTTCCCTGAGGGTCTCTCTCTTTTCTCGCTGTCTGTATCTGTTTCTTTCTCGCTCCCTCTCTCTCTCTCTCTCATCTGATCACCATCCTTAAAATAGCAAATCTCACCTATACCAACCCCATTCTTGTCAGAACCCCCATTCTTCCTCACGGCTTTATTTTATTCTGAAGGATTTACCACAACTTAATGTATGGTATTTATTTGTTTACTATCTGTGTTTCCTCAGTATGACACATATTCCATGAAGACAGAGGTTTTTCTCCACCGTGTCCCCTAGGTGACTGCCTCATAAAAAGTGTGCAATAAATATCTGTTGAATGGCTGTATGAATGACCTACAAGAGCATGTGTCTGTCACTCGCACGCGATATCCATGGCTTTGACTTTGCTTTTCAATTATTTATGTACATGTCTTCTCTGCTCTCAGAAAATAAGTTCCTTGAGGACAGGAATCAGACGATTTCCATCTTTATGCCACCATTATCCAGGAAACTGCACACAAATAGTAGTATGCTCAGTTAATGTTTTGCTAAATGAATCAAGATTTGCACACATATATGGTGTGAAAACTGGCCCGAGTGTGTTCTTAGTTATTTCTTTGTAAAAATGGGTTGTAGAAGAATAAATTTAATTAGAAATGATAATCTGCAGCTTGAAAGCTCAAATATTTTAACCTTGATATATATATTTTTTCCATCCAGAATTTCGCATTTTGATCCTCTTAGGCTGAGAGCCTCCCAAATTAAAAGGCCAGATTGATGCCTATCAAACTCCGTCTCTGGAAGGAAAAGCTGCTCTGAGCTGTTCACTCCTTGTTCACTCTCTGGCACTCAGAGATTTGTAGAGAGCACCTCTTCATGGTAGGAAAAGGGTACCATTTGACAATGACCCTATGTAGGTTTGACTTTTCCTTTGGGGCCCACAATACCTAGAGGAGCTGACAACTGAACCAGGTTTTCCATGACTCTCAGACTGTGAGAGTTAGAGGACACTAGAGAACAGGTAGACTTCCTCCAGGTATTTCTTCTACAAACTGGAACATGCCTGCTTCTACATCTGAGGCCATGCGTCAAAGAGAAACAGCCAGTTGGAAATCTACCAGTGTAGGACTGCAGCTACACCCTCCAACTACTATGCTTAAGCTACAATGAGCTAAATATAGAGAACTAGCTATCCCTCTCAGCTTCTGAAATGTCAGTCAGACACACAGAACACGTATAAAAAGCAACTGAAAACCCAAATTTAAAATAATAATAACAAAACTTAAGGAAATTAAAGTTAAGCAAGCCATGGTTTAACATAACTGTTCATAGTTTAACAATTCAGTGAATAAATTGAAGTTGGAGATGAGACTGTTGAAACCCGCTTTAATGGTCTAGAAGGCAAAATAGGAGAAAACTATCTCAGAGTGGAGGCAAAATATAGAGAGAAGTGAATACGGAGGAAAAAGAGAACTTAATATTGAATAATGAGGGCTTCTAAAGAATAAAAAGGATGGAGGAGAAGCTTTAATTATATCATAATAAACAATATCCCTAAATTAAAGAAAGTGCTAGGTCCACAGATTGAGAGATTTCACTGAATTGTGAATGAAGGACACATATCTAAGTATCATACTATAACCCATGAAAAGGAGAAAGTGATGACACTATTAGATATCTCTTTTGCAGTACTGGAGGCAAGAAAAGAGTGGATTGGCATACAGTATTTATAGGCTGCTGAAAGGAAAGGACTAAATCTCAGTAGATTAGATGTAGATCTCCAGCTCCATTCCAGTCTTTACCTGCATAAGCTTACAGGTCCACACACCAGGACTTTGATTCATAAACCAGAATATGCCACCCCAAAGTATGCCTCTTTGACATAAAGATAATTTTGAGCTGATTATCTCAAGAAATAGCTGACGCAGGAGAAGCTCTGAAGAAAGGAAAAAAGTCTCCCTTTTGTAAAGGAAATTTACATTTTGTAAATTTCTAAGGGTCTCTCTTCTAAGGGTCTCTCTCTCTCTCTCTCTCTGTACCCAGAAGAGAAGGATGACTATTAATCACAAGAGACTCATCACTGGAGAAGGTACCACTCTGATCTGCACAACAACCCTTACCCTTGTTTGCTATACTTCTCTTAGTTACCTTCCCATAACTTACCTCCCCTTGTCCAGAAGTCTACCCCCTCCCTAAGATGGTGTAGGAGCCTCAGTCCAAAACATCCCTTTGAGTGACTCATGACTGAATTTCTCCCATGTATATATGAGATATACATGTCAAAAAAATTTTTTATCTCTTGTTAATCTCTCTTTTCTTACAGAAACCCAGCTGAAAACCTAGAAGTATGAAGAAAAAATACTTTTCCCCCCCTACAAACTCAACCAGGAACTTCTGCCTGTGTCTGCCTCAGTGCCCACAGATGAGACATCTGTTTCTCCTAGGGCCCTTTGCTTGGACATTGTCTAAACTTCTGACTCAAATTGCAGACTTACCTGTGCCTTCACTGAAGCTACTTTGTATGCAATTTCTATTTAAGAACAGTTCATCCAACCCTGGGGTGGGTGCATCACAGCCATCCTTAGCCATTCTCCATATTGTACTTTAATCCTGATGCTGCCTCACTTAGCCTCTCCAATCTGAATGTGCCACTACTCACCAATTTTTTATTTTCTGGAAACCAACTATTCACAGAATATTCCCTCCCCATAGCTCTATTTTGAGGATAACACTCCCCCAAAAGCTCTATGTTAAACACTGTTGATTTTCAAAAACCTCTTATTCGGGAGATGATAAAAAACTTTCTTGTTCCCCAGTGCTTTCCTGACCCATTATAGTTTTGCTCTCCTGTATCATTCCCACTTTGCCCCACTGCCCTCTGGCTACCTTACTCACCTCCCCTACATGGTCCCTTTCACTTTCTGACCTCTTACTCACTCTCCCCAAATTAACTGAAGATTTGGTATCTGGCTCACATTTCTAACTTCTAAATATTTAAATCTAATTGGTAATTTCTATAAAAATATTTATTCTATGCCTGTAGTATTTTTAAGGTTTTTCAAAAGGCAAGAAACTATTTTTGATTAATCAGCAGTCCAGAAAATCAACAGGGAGAAGAAATAAGCCACATAGAACCAATACTTTAAGCACTGTTGGGGAGACAGGAAAATGCAACTTTATAATTATCTATAAGTAGAAAAGAAACAAAGCAAAAATTCCAATGTCTTTCCCACTGCCAGCTCTGTGCTGCAAGCCTGTGGATGCAGGGAGCAGAAGAGAGAAGACTAACAATTCTCCTTGAGTAAGAATAAGAGGAGAGCAAAGGACTGAGATGAAGCTGTAGGGTAGGGAGAATTTTTCCTCTATCCTCTTTGTTCTTTGACTGATATAATCAAATTAACATAGGGCAGATTAACAGGAGAAAAACAAACTTAATTATATATATACAGGGGGCCCCTGAGACTATGAGACCCAAAGGCAGTCAGGCAATTGTGGTGTATATACCATTCTAAACTAAGGCGAATGGGTAGGGGTCTGGGTTTAAAAACGGGAGGAAGAGGGCTTCCCTGGTGGCGCAGTGATTGAGAGACCGTCTGCCGATGCAGGGGACACGGGTTCGTGCCCTGGTCCGGGAAGATCCCACGTGCCGCGGAGCGGCTGGGCCCAGGAGCCATGGCCGCTGAGCCTGTGCGTCCGGAGCCTGTGCTCCACAACGGGAGAGGCCACAACAGTGAGAAGCCCGCGTACTGCAAAAAAAATAAAAATAAAAATAAAAACGGGAGGAAGATAATCCACAGGAAGATGGGAAGAGCAAGTGTTCAGTAAACAAATGTTTGCTATGCCATGCAGAGACAATGGGAAAAGGATTTGATCTCCAGGCCCTACCTAGCTTCCCCCAAGCTTACCACACCTAGTCCATGTTCCTTGTAGTTATTTCTGGTGATAGCTCTCTTCCTGAATCAGGCCCTCTATCTAAATTCTTTCAGGGAGTTAACAGGGAGTAAAAAGCTCTCCCTGAGTCTTCTGGGCCTTGACTGACTTCAGCTCAAAGTAATCCACGTGACAAAGTGGCACATTTTAGGGAGGTTCATTTTGAATCCTTTCAAGGCATAGATGAAATCATTCTCAAAAAGAAAATGCTCAAAAATAAATGATAAAATACTGAACATATGTCAGAACTTACTAATTCATAGAATTGACCACAGGAAAGGAACTTGAAAGTACACAGCACCAGAAGTGGCAGCCTCAAAGATGCACTGCTTCTGGAACAGAATCATATATATTAAGAAGGTGAACCTTTGGAGATGAAACAGTAAAAGGAAAACAGTAAAATAAAAAAGGTAGGAGGGCAAAATAAAGATTTTACAGAAATGAAAGCGAAACATGATAATCAATGCAAGGATGAGATTCATCCAACCAAAGATGACTGGGAAAATGTTGATAAAGCAACTAATGTTAAGTATTTCATGAATATTTCATACTTTCATGAATATATCTCATATATTGATGAGTATTTCATAACTTCTAGCTAAGAGTAAAGCAAGGAAGAGGTTATGGGCAGAATGGATACATATGTATGTGTATTGTGTGTGTGTGTTTATTTGCACGTGTGTGAATTTATACACATGTACATGTTTCCTAGTTCTGCCTGCTGAAGGGTATAAGAAGCAATGACAACCCTGTAGAAATGAGCACACCTCGTACTCAGATCTCGGTCTCTAATATAATTTTCCACTGAAAGGAATGAAGGCTCCTCAGAGAGTCTGTTTCCAGGGCTGCGGCAGGCAGCCTGCCGCACAAGATACAAGATAAGCATAAGCTTGAACATCTTGTTATGACAGAAAGTAAAGAAATAATCAAATGGTGTATATATATATATTTATGTATAAATTATATATAAATACATATGAAGAGAGAGAGAGACAGGGAAAAAGAGCACATTATATAGCAAATGGTAAAATGTTAACAATGGATAAATCTGGGTAAGAAGTATACGGGTGTGTTCTTTGTGCTAGTATTATTCATGCAACTCTTTTGTAAGTCTGAAATTATTTCCAGATAAAAGCTTATAAATTTAAAAAGAAACAGGCTTTTCAAAGTTTATCAGGGACAACTTCCTATTGGAGGAGGATTTAATACGACATGCATGCTCCTATTTGACCTCTGATATCTACATTGTAAAATGTTTGTAGGTCACTTGTGAAGAAGATGGAGAAAAATAATGCCAGACATTATATACTATTTGAGGGCTTGATTGATTGTAAGGATTGTATGAATGATTGTAAGGAATACTAATAATTAAGTTTTTTGAAGAGAGAGAGTTTCTTCATCAATGTTTCTTTTGCTCTCTGCCTTGCTCAGTGTCAACAGCCCTGAGTCTGTGAAAAAGATGACAGGGAGGCAGTCAGAAAATGTCACTAACTTCTCTGACACTAGAACCCAGATTTTGAAAGAAAACAAAAGCATGTTTCGTTCAATATCTTAATCTGAGAGATGTATAAGAAATGTCCTTGTAGGTCAGAAATTATTTTTTAAAAATGTGTTCAGATAAATCAGAACTCAATTTGTTCATATTTGGGTGTCATTTCCGTCAACTTTCCTTTTAATGGTAAACAGTATTATCTTTTCTTGCAAAATTGAAAGATTCTTGATGAAATATTTTAAAACCACTCACACATCATGCAGCCTTCACACGGCTTTTTCAGAGTTTTGTAAATACAAAAAGTGATTCATTCTCAGATCTGTATGCCAAAGTGCTTCTTATCCTCAGAGCTGCAAGTATGTTCTGCCATGTTAAAATAACTAGAATCATGTAATAGTGGAATAAGAGTTTTCCCATGACAACAATTTTACTTTACGATTACTCAACTTTTGTGTATTATAATAATTATAATTAGAATGGGCAGGCACAGTATTGTTTATTCACATAGATCAAATCTAAGGACTCCTTTTATAATCCTCCTGAGTTGTTCTTTATAACAGCTTTGATGTTATTTAGTGGTTCCTCTTATCTGATGTGTTTGAACTTCAAGATAACATTGACTTACGTGGTTCAGTACATCTTAATAATAAATCACTTTGGAGACACCATAATTCTAAAGAAGTTTGAAGCAATGAAAGATTTCTGCAGGGGAGGATTCTTTAGGGTACTTTTCCTTTCTATTAAAGAGATATAACATTGTTTATTTCCAACAATTTAAAAGACAAATTTCAGAGCACACAGAAATTGCTTCCTTGTGCAATCCCCTTTTACAACTGTCTCTCAGTTCCCAGGGTTTAAACTTGTCATTGCTGAGGATCCAGTTGCTAGCTCAGATATTCAACAATTAGGTAACTACTTGTAGTTTCCTAAATAATTGGGAAAAAAAGGAAATAACTTTTCTTGAGACTTGATGTAATTACTAGGGGCTAGGACATCATATGTTCCCAGTAATTAACAAAGCCTTCTGAGCTGTTTAAACTGCTGATCATCTTAGAAGAAAAAAAAACAAAAACAATTAGAGAACTTGCAAGATGTCATCTTAAAAAGTGACATTAACAGAGGTTCATGTTTTGAGGCTAATACATGCTTACTGACTACCAATAATAAAGTTTATATTCTGGACATGTATTAAAAAAATACTTTAAAATCAATTTGTAGAATCATGAAGTCAGTGGCATGAAGCTGTTAATCTCACACCTTGCCCTTAAAAATATACATTTCTAAGCTACAAGCTTAGCTTGTAGCTACAAGCTATAAGCTAAGCTATCCCAACATTTCTCAAGCAAGATTTACTGAAACACGTTATTTCAAACAAAAAGCTTGGTTGTACAATGGAATATTACTCAGCCATAAAAAGAAACAAAATTGAGTTATTTGTAGTGAGGTGGATGGACCTAGAGTCTGTCATACTGAGTGAAGTAAGTCAGAAAGAGAAAAACAAATACCGTATGCTAACACATATATATGGAATCTAAAAAAAAAAAAAAAAGGTCATGAAGAACCTAAGGGCAGGACAGGAATAAAGAAAGATGCAGACCTACTTGAGGAAGAGAATGGACTTGAGGACATGGGGAGGGGGAAGGGTAAGCTGGGACAAAGTGAGAGAGTGGCACGTACATATATACACTACCAAATGAGAAACCGATAGCCAGTGGGAAGCAGCCGCATAGCACAGGGAGATTAGCTCGGTGGTGCTTTGTGACCACCTGGAGGGGTGGGATAGGGAGGGTGGGAGGGAGGGAGATGCAAGAGGGAAGAGATACGAGGATATATGTATGTGTATGGCTGATTCACTTAGTTATAAAGCAGAAACTAACACACCATTGTGGAGCAATTATGCTCCAATAAAGATGTTTTAAAAAAAAAGCTTTACTTCAGCACTAAGTAAACATTACATCATTGTAGTGCTTGCCAATACTGTACACTTAATTACCTTATAAGAGAGTCCCAATTTGCATAATAACTTTTTGAAGATTAAAGACTCAGAGAATTACTGAGGTTAAAGAGAAACCTGTTTTCTCTGTTTACAAAAGGACAAACTTAGTGCTTATGTAAAGGCATATGAGTTCTATACCACATGACCCCCTCCACTCCCACTTGGACACCATATTTGGTTAAATTAACACCCTATAAATAGAAAGGTTCAGGCTTAATGATTCCAAAGTCTTCAATGAAAGTCTGTTCCAGCATGGAATCACTGAGAATGAAATCCTTCCTTACAGTCGATTCCCTTGCAGAAAAAAGCATCCCCTCTTGCTTTGATTCCCCTAAGTATGGACATCAGAGTGGGGCCCAGTCTATAGATATCTTTCCTCCACCTCTGTTGGTCAGGGTGGCCATAAGAATGGAAGCTGCAGACCTCCAACAACAGGGACCAAAATTGGCCAGCTCTTGTGCTCTGAAATCCATTACTACATTTGGGCCCAGGCCACACAGCATCCCAGAAACTGCTTCCAACCAATGACTGACCATTGCAGGGATACTAAAGCAGGTCTGACACTGGGAGACATAGGTCTTTGACTCGAGGGCTTGCTGATGACCTTGCCAAAACTACAGTAGGACACACAGCTGACTGGGACACTTCTGCTCACCTTTACTTCCTGCTTTCCTACAGTTTACAAGGCTCTTCCAGGCTTCCTGGGCTCCCTCCCCATTTCCTCCCAGAGTTTCCCCCTAGTAAAATTCTTGCATATTTAATCCCATCTTGGCATCTGCTTCTCAGAGGGACTAACACAAGTGGTACCAGGAGTGGTACCAGAAAACAGGCAGTAAAATGGGGACTTAGGACTGGCTCATCCACCTAGAGAACTCCATCCTGGTTGATAAGTGGGGTACAGATAGCACCTGACACAAGATGGTAGCATATTTGCTAAAGATTTTATAATGGTGATCTAGAAAATGTACTGGTGGAGGGGAATTCTGTGCCAGGCACAATGATGCAGGCATTTGAAAATTACAGGATCAGTACTTACGAAGAGAGCCAAGTTGGCTGATTACTTTAAAGTTGTATTGATGCCATGCAGAAAAATAATAAGGGTCTGAGGATCTATTAACAAGCACCTAATAGCTAAGTGTGGGAGCCAGAGAGCCTCCGTGGTAGCTTACAAAGAGTTTCTTCTCTCCTGCAGTGGAGGGGCAGACATAGTGGAGAAGCAAACTGAATATGTAATTGTTTGTAGCAGAGCTCCAAAGATATCTGAATGTTCAGTCAAGGCAAGTGTGTATATAAAGGTCAGGAACCTGGTGGGAGAAATCTAGAGTCCCAAAACATGGGAGGGAGACATCTAGATGGAAAGCTTTGAAGATGTTTGCTCTACATGTTGAGCAGATGTTTGCAGTACACCCTGGACTCTCTGGGCTTGAAGAGGTGGCTCAAACTTCCTTACTGATGCTAGCATTTCCACCATCCTAGCAAATGCTGAAGAAGCCTCTCCTCAGTAAGGCAGCAGGTGGTTCCTGAGGAATTTCTCCCACCTCCATTCTAGTTTCCAGGCCAACAACTAGGATTAAATTCCAAGCAAGACCCTGCTGGGACCTGCAGGGGCTATCCACTTTAACAATGCAAAAAGCTAGCCACATGTACCAGCAGGAGCCAGACGAGTGTTCCTGGGACTGGACTTGGAATGTGCGTGATTAAGGGGCTAGAATGTAAGACTGGCTAGCAGAAATTCATTGATTTGAGGGCCATTTTCAGGACACAGGACCCAAGAGGATGGAGAGATCTTGCTGCTGGAGTGGTTCTTAGAAGCCTTGAAAAAAAGACAGCTAATCACAGTGAGATAGAAATGACTCCCCTGCCCTGGTAGATGTAGAGAAAGGAATAAAGAGGCTGAGGGATATGGGCATACTACAATGAATATGTTACATAAGGCCAGATGACACATCAGAGGATAATGCTCTATAAGAGGACTCAAAGGACAATGCATTCACCAAGGCCATCAGGAGTGCAACAGTGAAAGGGCACCAGCATCACTAAGAAGTTTTTTAGTAGCTATCCTCTGCAGGCCGTGGTCCCAAGACCTAGGATGGTAGGTGACAAAGCTGAGCTCATTAACATTCATGGGGATCTTGGGTCCTGAAATAATCAAGGCCAAGTCATGGGGCTTTACTCTCAGAAGTCAAGAGGCCATAACTTCCATAAAGACCAGCAAGGTCAAAGGTATAGCCAAGGAGGTAACCAGCAAGGAATGTGGAACTAATAGCAAAAGAGACAGGCACATAACAAGGTGCTTAAGGTAATGGAAGGTGATCACCCAATAAAAAGTCACAATCCCTTGTTCAGTTCCCAGATATAGATCAAAACTAAAAAGATGCTCAAGTCCCTAGAAGAAAGGACCTTGCAACACTATGACAAGTTTATACCATGATAATTGCCCAGACTCTCCACAAAGGGACCTATTTATTGGGTGACTATACACTGAGGAAAGGTGGAATAACCAAATATTTTGAGGACTTACAAACACAAGGTGTGAGTTTATTTTGATCCCAGAGACCCAAATCACCATCCTGGCTATCAGAATGGGGGGGTAGAGGGGACATGTGGAACGATGGCTAAAGTCCAGTTCTGCCTTATTTATTAATTTGGGAACTGAGGAAATGACTAATAGTGGACCTGTGGAAAGAGAAGTGGCCCAAGGTGGGAAGAGAGAGCTTACTGGGTAATGGCCAATGGCTTGACCATCTAGTTAGGTCATGGAAGAAAAAGGGCTGAAAAAGCAGAGACTTTCCAGGGTCTGGAGTAGATAAATGTGAATTGATATATTCAAGTAAGCATCAAATGTGAAGATTTCTATATCACATGTTACTGTCCAGAGGAAAATACCCACCATGGAAGAGGCACTGAATGATCAACTGATAGTGGCCAGGGAAACTAAGGCAGATATGATGCTAGGACACCTAGGAGACTCAGGACCTCTGACATCTGACTCTGGCTTGAGGACAACCTGACAGCCTTGCCAAACATTCCTAAGACTGTCCAGTTGTCAAGGATGTTTGCACTCAACCTTCCTTCCCTCTCTTTCGCTCAGGGTCAGACTTGCATTGTGGTCTAAAAGCTCTTCCAGCCTTCTTAGGCTCCCTTCATAATTTTTCTAGCAGCTGCTTCACTTAATAAAATGTTAGCATGTTTAATCCTATCTTGGCATCAGCTCTTGGAGGATCCAGTCTAACACAGTTACTCTTTTCTTTCATGCTTCTAACTTTACTAACAAAATCTCTTTAATCTCTCCTCCTATTAAATTCTTTTCTTTTATTATGCAGGTTGATTTTCTCTGGTCCCTCTGCAATTCTAACAAACCAACTCAAGTTTGTCAGGTTTGGTTAGGCTCACTCCAGCTTCCTGAGAAAAGAACTCCAGTGAGAAATCCATATCACAGCTGGATATCTTTTTTACTCCTCTTGAAAAGAAATGTCATGAAACTTTAAGAAGATTTCTATTAATTCATGAGATTTTTCAAATGTTCTTGTGTTGTTCTTCCTCTTCCCCTTTCCTCTTCTTCCCTTTCCACTCCATTTCCTCCTCCCCCTGCCCAGACCCCTCCTCCTTCTCCTCCTCTTCTTCTTCATATTTTTAACTTGCAAGCCCTGCTGGCATTTTAAAGCTATGCCTTCTCAGTGAAAACAATTGTATCAGAATCATTAAATCAGAATTATTAAGCAGCACATCTAGTCTTGCTACCTATTTAAAAACAAATCAGAAAGGTGGCGAAAACAAAAGAAAAATAATTGTTTCCACAGTGGCTCCCCCTCTCCATTCTATTCTTTCACTATCAATTTTTCCCATTTTTTTTAAAACCATGTAATGTTTGTTGATGTTAAAAACAGGATGCAGATTATGGTAGTAGGCAAAAGTTCTAAAGACAAGCTTAATTAAAGTTATTACATTTAATTCCAATACTTAAGTAGTTCTGTTATCTCTGAACTTTCAAATGATCCTTAGTGAAAAAGACAAACCTCAAGTAAGTGTACTTAGCCGTGCAAAGGAAGAAAATTTCATTGAAGCTGCTGAAATCACTGTAGACACTTGCTCTCTTCAAAGTTAACTACTACAGGGGAGTGAGAGACCTGTGGTGGTCAGGTAGAACTCACACACTGCTGAGGAGGAACTTTTCCAACAGTCAAAAAAATCCTTTGAAATATTTTATACTGAGAAAGATGGCAAAATGAAAATGCCTCAGTTCACCCAACTTAAATGTAAAATGTACTGGACTCACTCTGTGCTAATAGCTCTCTTGTTTTCATTAATAATGACAATTAATTATGGGTAACAGATGTTAACTGTGAATCTGAAAGGCCATTCAGCATTTAATTTATTAAAAAGAAGATATTTTCCTAGAATCTAAATTCTCTACAGTGTTCTAACTATAAAAGAAAAAAGTGTTCAGGAGAACAGAAATGTGTTACGACACTAATTGAGAAGCTCAGGTTGAACACAACTATCTTGGAGATAGTAGTCTTATAGACTTATGTAAGTGTACTACTTATGGTAGAGTATATTATCTTGAAACTATATTTTACAGGCATGTTTAATTTATGATCCAGCCAAGCTTACCTAATAATAACTTTTATTATGATAAGCTCCTACCACATTTCTAAAACAGCAAACAATTTAGTTCCATTTGCTATTTGCTTAGGATGTAAAAAAATGTATCTTTGAAATTGGGTTAAACTCTTTCTTCAGTACATATTTAGATATAAGAGTGACTCTGGTAGAGAAGACAGACACAAGCTTCGCACTCCTCAAGGAAGCTTTTAGTAGACTGGTAACTGGATTGTTTATCTCAGATTGTAGTACTTAGTACAGTGGGTCAACTACTGTTTCACTTGTAGGGGAAGAAAAGACTTACCCATCTGGTTTAACCAGGTCATATGAGCTTATTTAATTTCTGGGTTGGCTGTCATTTTGCCAGGGGCAAACATGTTTCATTCCCGTGTGAAGTTTATCACCTACTATATCTAGAAAGAGAAGTTTCTTGGTGGATTATGACTACAGCATTTTCCTTTTCCATGTCAAGTACTTTGGACTTCTCTGAAAACCTTGCCAGCTGAAGATGGATCCAAAGAAAAAAGAATGAAAATTTAATAAAAGCCTAGAAAGGAATGTCATCTGCATTATCCCAGGCACTGTGCTAGAATTCCTGCCTTTAATTAGTAACATTAGAAGTAACATAAACATTTAATAAGTAACATTAGAAGTAACATAAAAAGTAACAAATCTATATAAAGAGGTTTCAAATGTAAGTTGGAGATAGCAGGACCTATTTCAATTTATTTTACTCCCTGGAGTCCAAAATTCTTTGTAGGCACTTTATGAATATTTAAAACAACCATCATGTAATTGTAATTAAAGAACTCAAGATGAATAATATGGAAATTCCCGCTTTAATTGGTGAGGTGGTTTCTATTTCTTTGGTGTATTGAGGGACAGCTTAGAAAATAAGGTTTTTTATTTGTTTATTCTTCAATTGTTAGTGATTGGCAAGGAGTTGGGCTTTTATTTTTATATTGTTTTACTTTATTTTATTATCTGTTAATGAAAGTTGACGTTATTTGGTATTCACTGTGAGGCAGAGCATAGAAATCCTGCCCAAAAGCTACTTTGAACTGCAGCTCTTTCCTCACATGTACTTTCTGGATTCTCAGAATGGACCTCATCTCATCCCAGCCTCTTCCAGTCCTGCTGAAACTTTTCCTCAAGGATCAACCTTCCTTTCATTTGGAAAGCCGTCCCAGTTGGTAGCCACCACAACTGAGGACCCTTCCTGTCCCCCCACTTTCCTCACCCCTGTGCAAACCTCCACCCAACATTCTTCAGATGATTATCATTAATCTTTCTTAAACAGAACAGATTTGGTGACCTTGATTCATCCTTCCCAAGTCTGGAGTGATGTGAACTGACCTTGCCAGAGGTTAACTTCACATCTCAGGCAAAAAAGATGCTTTAATACCAACTTACAATAGTATATATTTTGGCAACTGATATACTTTTTGGTGCTTTTGTAGCCACAGTTAATAAGTCTGGATTTTGCCACTTTCTGTTTTTCTATCTAGAATTATTTGTTATTTGTAATTCCAATAGTTGGCTTTCATGGGATAAGAAACAAAATTTGCATTCTTGGTAAATGGGGTAACAGGTACACAGAGTATATATGAAAGTAAGTACCATATGATTTTACAGTTTCTCATTACAAAATAACTTGCTGAATCATTCCTGCCTTTTTTAAAAGGGAAAAAAGACGGAAAGGCCAGATTTCATGGTAATAATTTTAAGAATTGAATTGTATGTAGTATTAGGGTATTTTCTAATGTAGTAAATAACTAGTACTAATATTGATAAAAACAACTGTTTATTACTAAATAATCTAAGTCACAAAAATTTTATTCACTCAAACAGCAGGGAGGTTTTCTCCATCAGTGTGTTGTTAGTCTAAGCCATGCTACCTGCCACTCTTATCCTCAGCCAAAACCCATCCCTATCCCATATTCCTAACTCTTTTACTGCCTACACTATTGACCCTGGAGTATGTGTTTTCCCAGTTAGTGCCTTCATACATTTCTCCTAGAGGTTTAGGGTTTATTTTTTCTTCCTAATCAATTACAATCCAATCATTACATTCACCTGGCCAAAACCCTCTCTCTCTCCCTCTCTCTCCCTCTCTCTCTCTCTGTTTTTTTCTACTCCAGCTCAAACTTGATATCTAAAGTCTTTCCTTAGCATGCCAGCTAGAACCACTCCTCCCTCCTATATTTTCCACAGTTCCTCGATTTTAACTTATGTAACATACTTCAACCAAATAGACTAATTTTATATATGTCTTTCCACTGAAAGACAAGCTTATTGAGGCAACATGACAGCTTGCTTCTTTTGCAGATGTTCTATAAGTATTGGTTAAACTGACCTAAAACGCGGTACTTTCTCTTTGGAAGAGTTTACACCTATCAGCAATTTAGTTTGATCTGCCAAAATTGCACTAAATGTTTCTATAATAGATGTATTCTACTCCTTAGGTTCCTACAAAATATTTCTGTTAAGAGATTTTCTTAACACACACACACACACACACACACACACACACACACACACACACACACACACACACACCATGCTATGCATGTAATACACAATTCAAAATCCATGTATGACTTTGGAATATTTATTCAGATACCTGTTACATATAAATTTTGATACAGATGTAACGAATGTTGAGTGACACTTCCTGAGAATTGGCTAGTGAAATCCAAAGGCAGGGACAATGTACTAAGAACCTTCTATTCCAAAGGAAGTTGTAAACATTCTGGGCCATGGATCTCCTCTTGGATATCCTAAATGTTAGCAGAACCTGCTCTGCTAGACCTAACCATCTCCACTATTCCTTTCCTACCTCTTTTCTAGTCTCTACAAAGACAACTGGGGAGAGTTAGAGAGGGAGTAATAACAATCCTAACAATAAGAATCCAAAGCTTGGAGGATTTTATTTCTCTCCTCCTTAGTACTACTTCCCTAAGTGAGGAGGGACTCCCAGAGAACCACCTGATACTTGGCAAGAGCTGTGAGGCAAGTGTGTTGGGGGAACAAGAGAGGTTTGGTATTCCTGGTCTTGGGAAGCAGTGGAGCTGTTTGCACTGATATCAACTGCCATGATGCTGTGGACTGAATGACTGTGTCTCCCCAAAATTCATATGTTGAAGCCCTAACCTCCAATGTGATGGTTTGAGGAGTGGAGCCTTGGGTGATAATTGGGTTTAAATGAGATCATAAGGGTAGGGCCTCATGATGGGATTACTGTCCTTAAAGGAGAGGAAAAGACCAGAGCTGTCTCTATATACCTGTTCATTTGAGGACACAGAAAGAAGGTGGATGTCTTCAAGCTAGGAATAGAGCCCTTAGCAGGGAAGTGAGTTTATCTTGGACTTCCCAGCCTCAAGAACTGTTAGAAATAAATTCCTGCTGTTTAAGGCACCCAGTCAATAGTATTTTGTCATGTAGCCTAAACTAAGACACATGGCAAGGGCACATTTGTATCCAGGGCTATGTGGACTTAAGGAACTTAGCTAGGTTTGATTCAACTAACTATTAACCCTCCGAAGGGGCTTACCTGACTGGCAAGGAGACCCAAAAGGAAGAGACTGTGGTGTATAGTCAAGGGTTGGAGGTGAAGTTGAGAATTGTGGTTTAAGAGATAAGACTTGCTGCACTTGTAAAGTATACCCATGTTTAGGCTAAAACTAGTTGAAGAAGAAAAAAAAGACAGGGAAACATGCACAGATAAACAGATTGGAGAGACAATGTGGCCCTAGAGAAAAAGAAGTAGAAAGAATGGTTGCCTTGGTTCCAGACATTGTATACCCTGCATTCTTTGAACAAAAATCAACCAGGCACCCAAGAGCATTTAAGATACCAACCACACAGAAGCTGTCAAAGAATAGCCAGTGTTAGCCAAAGAAAGAGGGAGAAAACAAAAGAGGAATGCACCAGGGCAAATTAAGTAAGGAACAAAGCCCTTTTCCTGTTCAGGTCCCACTAAACAGAAGGGAGCTAGCAACCTGGAAGAAGTGGAAGAAGGAATACATCTAGCTACCACCCCAGTGGTTCTTAGACTTTCTGTTCGCAAGCCCCCTTTATACTCTTAAAAATTCCTAGGATTACAAGAGCTTTTTGTTTACATGAATTTTACCTATCACTAACTGCTATACTTAGATTTAAAATTGAGAAAAATTTAAAGTATTTATTAATTAGTCTTAAAATAACAATGCTAAAGCCATTACTTATTAACATAAATAATATATTTTTATCAAAAATATAGTTCCAAATCAGAAGACAATTTAGTGATAACAGTGGCATTGCTTTTTATTTTACAAATCTCATTAATGTATGGCTTAACAGAAGATAGCTGAATTCTCACATCTGCTTCTACATTCAATCTTTTGCAATATATTGGTTTGGTTGAAGCACAGGAAGAAAATGGGGATTTATAAAGATATGACTCATTGGAAAAGGGAGAAGTAAGTTAATATCCTTTTCAGATAATTGTGGAAATTTTTTTTTTAGTATTATGCTAAAACTCAACAGGTGGCACTAGTCTCTTAGAGGTCTGTTGCACTGTGGAATCTGATACTAATCAATAAACTTTTTTGTACTTTAAAATCTATTGATCTACCTTGCATTTTATGCATCTTTTATCCATGCATGATTTTGTTACATTGTGCATTGGTCATTCACTTTACAAAGTTCTTCCAAAGTTGACACACTTTATTATAATTGTGTTGGGGGTTCCTAAGCCCACCCTCAGACTCAAGACATTAGAGGGAGTAGCACAGGGATGTACTTAATTCTATTAGCAAAAATGTGTAACAACACATGCAAAGTATTGCCAACCAAAAAAGCTCACCTGAGCCTTGGTGTCCAGAGATTGTATTGGGGGTCAGTCATGTAGACATACTGCTTTCATGAGTGACTGTGGCTAAACAGTCTTCAGCTCCCTAGAGCTGATAGAGCATGGTCCAGAAATTTAGCCATATAAAACACTCTTATCAGGCAAAATATTACAAGGTTCAGACGTTATCTACCATGAGTTAGTCAAGGGCCATTTCTTTCTTTGGAATGTGCAGAATTTTAACAACCCAAGCCTGCTGAGTTAACTCTTCACTGCACAATAATATAACCAAATATAGCTTTAGTTACTATCACCAGCAATCTCATTACAAAATTCTTCAAGTATTAAGAAGTTGCTAAGCTCTTAATTATAGATACAAGTTTTCCAAAATTTCAATTTTTCCCTTGAAAGCTCAAATTTTATCATTGCCAACAAATACTGTTTTCCTTGAAATAACAGGCTTAGTTCCTTCACTTTTGAGAAAATATCTGTCAAATACCCAAGTCTAAATAATCAACTTTTGTCCATCAATTATTCTTCCAGAGGAAAAAAAATGTTATAACATGAAAAAAGTGGCTAGTTCAGCCTGCAAACCAAACAATTCAACACTTTATCTTTACATAGCATCATACTTTGGTCTACTTTAGAAGAATTTTAGATATATTTCTCACTTCATCACATAACATTTTAATAAGGTATATTCTAGGTTTGAGATTTAGTAAAATTAATTAGTTTTACAGCCTTATATTCTTAAGTGAAACTGGCTTTTTTTTTTCCCATAAGTTTGTGGCAGTGAAGAGTACAATAATTATTAGTATAGTTTGGTGCCACTGCCTTTATTCATGCTAAGGAACCAACAGTTTTACCCATCACTGATTTTGCATAATAAGTGCAATGTTAGCATAGTAAAAAAAAAAAACTACAACATTATTATGAAAATAGTTTTGATCTCACTGACCTTCTAGAATTATCTCAGGGACCCCAAGGGTTCTATGGATCCCATACTGAGAACTACTGTTTTAGATTTGTCATTTTTTTCATCTCTGTTAAAATGTGTTACATCTATAGTCTTATCTACTCCTAGAGTTGAAGGTGTGCTTTCAACAGAACTTTGTTTATACCCATAGAGGAATGATGTTTACTTTTGATTCCACTGGAGGAAGTTTAGATGTTTCAAAGTATTGAACTGATTGACATGAAAAGTCCTTGAAAGTCAAAACCAAAGAATAAGAAACAATGAAAAAAAAATTCTCTTTTGGGCCAAAAAAAAATTTATGCACATATTGCACATGGTGATGCAAGAGCCTAGGGAAAAATGTATATATACTTTATGCACTATAATAAAAATGAAAAAATACTACTATTTCCAGCATTATCAAATGTTATATATTCTGAAATTAATTTATGATATAAACTAGTGTAGCTGTTAAGCCATATATAAGAATTCCAAAACTATGATCAAAAGTCTGACTTTCACTTCTCTTGTTCCATACTTGTTAAGCTTTCATTTCTAATACTTTTCTTGCTTTTCTCTCGCTCGTTCTTTTTAATGAGACGTAATTTGGACAAGAGCCATTATCCTATCACACAGTAACTCCCTTTTCCCCAGAAATAGGATTCTGTAATATTGATTGCATAATGCTATTGTTTTTGTGTGCTGTAGAAAACTTGACTAATCCACTCACTCCCACTATGTCCATACTTTCTGCAAATCCAAAGTAAATTATAAAGGGTCATTAATCAAAAGCTAATGAACAGATTTATCTCTTTAGATTTTCTTCCATTATTCTTTTTTTTTAGCTTCTGTAATTGAAATCTAGAAGATTTTGCTCCAAAAATGAGGTTTAGTTACATTATTTAAATTCCCATTTTTAAATAGCCTATGTTTATAATAAGGACTTCTGATTATGAAGGGCTAAAATGTTTGCAGAGACTACTCTTCTACTTGAGCATGATCTTCATTAATAGGAAAGAATGTTGTCTGTTTTCATTATCATCTCTTGTAAATATTATATCTCACAATTAATCCACTATGTAAATGGTAAGCAGTTACATACAAAATTGTCACCATATCTTGTCTTCTTTGAAGAAGACTGATACAAATGACACAAGAAAATTTCTTTGTTAGCTTAGACATGTCCCACACTTAAATTAAAGTATTAAGGAAATCTTACATTCTTTTCATCTTACAGGCTTTGTAACTGAAAGCAATGTTACTTGTGATAGATATCAGGCCTAGAATGATTTAGCCCAAAGAACTTTCAAATCAGTAGCTTAAAATAAAATAAGTACAAAATAGAGTATCGGTTATAAGAGAGGACCAAAAAGAGTTTAAAAGTCATAACATACAGATGTGAGTCATGAAGAAACAGACTTCAATGAGTTGGGCCTTAAAGCAGGAAAAAAATTGGGGCAGGTTGACATGTGTTTAAAAGGCAAAGCAAATTAGAAGGATGGCCTAACAACAGAAGTGAAAACAAAAATATACTTTCAGAGAAGGATAAATAGTAAAATTTGTATAGAGTATGGAATGAAGAGAGAGGGAGAGAGAAAAGAAAAAGGGGAGGAACCCAAGACAGCACCTTGCCTAAATAACTAGAAAATGTTAATACCTTTTCCAGAAAACAAAACAGATAAACACAAAAACAGAAAAAAGGTGTGTGTGTGGCGGGGGGGGTGGGCAAACAAACAAGCCAAAACAAAGAATACAGACTGAACGCTCTCATGGTCAGGAAGAAAATGAGTTCAGATTTGGATACATATTATTATTAATGTTTCTCAACAGTATGCCTATCTATGTTAATAAACACTGTCTTCAGATTCAAATAGTTGATCATGTGAACTGAATATTAAAAGATAATTTTACTGCTAACTGAATGAGCACAGACTTTGGAATTAAAGACAGGCTGAGTCCTGAGTCTGATTCTCTTTCCATTACACTCAACTCCTCACCTTTCTCCCTATCCCTCTGTCTGCAACATTTCATTGCTTATGAACTGCAGACCCAATGTCTGCAGGGTGCCATCATTCTGCAGTGCAGGAGACTCTTACATGCCTTGGGATGGGTTGGAATGGATGTAAATGGACTATTTGAAATTTCATACTGTGTTTATTCACTGAGTTTGCGCACTCAAGTTCAAGTTGCTTAGATGAGAAGCATCATAAGCCAATGACAGGTAAACCAGCAAAGACCTCTGGTTGGTTCCAAGAGTGAATTCCAATCATGCAGTCACATGTGGGGAGAAGGGATGACAGTCAATGACAACTCCATAAAATGCGCCTATGAATCTTAGACAGACAAACAGACCATGCAGTAGCGGGGCACTGCACCCACTTCAGGAATATTTCTCAGCCTGGGAGAAGTCGAATAGGTACATTTCAAATACTGTATGTGTTACTGAAAGAGGAGATGGGGTAAGAGGAAAATGCCCTTTGTGACCTCTGGTGAGAAGTGTGAAGGGAACTGATTGAGTTTTGTGCAGGCTGCCTGCTCAAGTTATATGGTTGATTCCTATTGGAATGAGTTTTCTTAGACACTGACATCTTTGATAAAGGAGTTTTAAATTTCTCTTTGTTAACGTCCCTTGACTTTTTTTCTGAACTAATTGTGTCATATTTATTGTAGATCGTTTCCAACATATTTTACTTTCATTAAACCTTTAAGAAGTACTTTATTTACCTGATGCTACCACCCCCTAGAGCTAAAAACAATATTACCAATATTATTAGAACAAGTTCTGGGTTTGCTTTTAGAATTGGGTCCTAGAAAATAAAATATCATTTAATTTTTAAATTTTATGTAATTGATTATTAAGGGAACAAAGTCAGTTTATCTAGAGTTGAACAACTGGTTTTGTGAAAAACTGATTTACAAGAGTTAGAGAAATACATACAGTTGTGACATTTAAATAGAGTTTGTTTGGTTATGATAGCAAGCCAAACTTTAAAACCCTAAACATGTGTAATTAAAATAATTTTTGCAGAGCTGTATTTGAACAGTACCAGCAGTTATCTGTAATTATGCAGCTCCAATCACAAAATAATACAGGTTTCAATGTCACTAAGCACAATAAGGATAATCACTCTTCCATTATTCTCATGGGCATGTAATTAACAACTTAAAAAAGCTTTCATAGGGATATAACAGCCACAGTTTCCATAAAGACTTACAGTGTAAGCAGCTAGATTAACTGTATTGTAGTTAAAACTGACCTTTTCATTGTAGTTTTAAATCTCATACTAGTACTTTTTCAACCAAGGCCTATTTTTGCCTTTTCAAGCACTGGCAAAAACTCTTATTACTACAATATACATAGTATGCCTATGGACCTCATCGTTTGCCTTAGAAACCTTACCTTGATATACAGGATGACACCTACTTTCCTGCACTTAAAAAACTTATCTTGTTTAATACGTTAAAAGATAAACAAAGGTACATTAAAATTTTTTAAAGATTATCTGAGCAAATATCAACTCTAATCAGCAGCACCAAACTGGAAGTGGTTAGGATAGCTCCACCTACAGGAGCTAAGGGAAGGTTCTTAGAGAGAACACTTGGAAGCAAAGCAAGGAAATTATTTGACTGGCTGCAGTTTAGGCCGTTGCATTATTTTGGAAAGTCTACTTGGCTATTTGTGACTGGCTGTTCTTCTTAACCCAGAGTCTGGTTTAGGATTCAGTTTGTTTATATAGACTACCAAAGCACTAGAGCCACCTCAGTCTAATGGCCTCCTTGTTTAATTACTTTAACAATTAATATGAACTTTTTACAAATAAAAAATAATATGACAGGGCCTCCCTGGTGGCGCAGTGGTTGAGAGTCCGCCTGCCGATGCAGGGGATACGGGTTCGTGCCCCGGTCTGGGAGGATCCCATATGCCGCGGAGCGGCTGGGCCCGTGAGCCATGGCTGCTGAGCCTGCGCATCCGGAGCCTGTGCTCCGCAACGGGAGAGGCCACAACAGTGAGAGGCCCGCGTACCACAAAAAAAAAAAAAAAAAAAAAAAAAAAAAAATAATATGACAAATTTATGAAAAACTTGGTCTTAAAATATTCATAATTTTAGCACTTAGATATATTAATAAATTGATCTTGTTCCCTCTATAGGCATATATTTTAAAATATTTATAGTTATAGGGATCACAGGTTTAATGAACTTCTCCGTTATTCATATACATTTTCTAGTGCTGCTACATTGTCTGTATAAATAAGTAAAGTTTGCATACTATTTTTCCAAATAGAAATACTATAATTTATTTAACTATTCCCTTAGTTTTTGAACATGCAGGTTGTAAAGAGGCAAATATAGCTATAAGTAAATTATCTCATTGAAGTTCATTTCATGCAGTTTGTTCTTTCTGAGTTTTTTGAAATGTTCTGAACAAATATTGCATATCTAATTTTGTATTTTGCTTTCTTTTTTTTTTCTTTTTTTTGTGGTACGTGGGCCTCTCACTGTTGTGGCCTCTCCCATTGCGGAGCACAGGCTCCAGACGCGCAGGCTCAGCGGCCATGGCTCACAGGCCCAGCCGCTGCACGGCATGTGGGATCCTCCCGGACCGGGGCACGAACCCATGTCCCCTACATCGGCAGGCAGACTCTCAACCACTGTGCCACCAGGGAAGCCCATATTTTGCTTTCTTAATCTAATATTATTTCACATTTGAGATTTCTCATTATTGTTCAGCATTTAGTCTAAAAGCCACAAGATGACTTTAGCAAATTTCCTAGATATTCTCTAACAATTGGAATTCAAATTTTCTTCAACCTATTTCATGGTATAAATAATGTCATGATGAGTATCTTTAAAACATATATAGAGATATAAAATACATAGATAGATATTAATACAGGCATATATAGACAAAGATATATAGAAAGATAAATATAAATATCTGTAACTATTTATATTTCTATATTTATACCTATATCTACACTTTGGCTCAGTAATTCTCTAATTCTCTTCTTGGACTATATCTTGAAATATATATATATATACACATTATATATATATATATACATAAATATTTTTTTCTTGACTCCTGATACTACCTCCAATTAGCTTTCAAAAGAGTTGTACGGGCTTCCCTGGTGGCGCAGTGGTTGAGAGTCCGCCTGCCGATGCAGGGGACACGGGTTCGTACCCGGGTCTGGGAAGATCCCACATGCCGCGGAGCGGCTGGGCCCGTGAGCCATGGCCGTTGAGCCTGCGCGTCCGGAGCCTGTGCTCCGCAACGGGAGAGGCCACAACAGTGAGAGGCCCACATACCGCAAAAAAAAAAAAAAAAAAAAAGAGTTGTACTATTTCAGTGTTATCTGAATTATCCGAGACTACCATTTTCATCCTGTCCTGGGAAACAGTGAATATTTAAAAATAAATGTCCAATTTTATAGCAGAAAGTCCGCTCTTTTTATTTTTGTGGTAACATTCATTTGTTTACTTAATAGCTAGAGATTGGGTGTCTTCACATTAATATCAATTATTTTGTTTAATCATCTTCATGAACTTGGAATCTGGTCCATTTATCTCTCAAGTTCTTGATATTTTCTTAGAGATTTTTCTGAGATATTTATATGAAAAAGATTGTAAC
The DNA here is from genome assembly GCF_949752795.1 of Hyperoodon ampullatus. Taxonomy (NCBI): domain Eukaryota; kingdom Metazoa; phylum Chordata; class Mammalia; order Artiodactyla; family Ziphiidae; genus Hyperoodon; species Hyperoodon ampullatus. The sequence continues at coordinate 61,411,254 of NC_136928.1, forward strand.
ATACAGTGTATGTATGCAATAAATTGCATTTTTAAATAGCTTGTTTTGCTTTTTAGCATGCAGAATTTTAAAATTATACAGTCAAATTGATTAATTCTAACTTTCACTCTATTGTGCTTGTCAACTTCATCCCTTTTCCAAAGTTTTCCTAAAAATTTAATCCTGTTATCTTTGCATATGATAACATAATCAAATATATTATGTTTTTGCTTACAGTCTAAGTTAAAGATCTAAATTTTTTTCAAGATGCTGCCTTGTTTGCCCCAATACCACATGTTGAAAGAAATATAAATTTTATTTTTTATTTGTTTAATTTTTTGCGGTACACGGGCCTCTCACTCTTGTGGCCTCTCCCGTTGCGGAGCACAGGCTCCAGATGCGCAGGCTCAGCAGCCATGGCTCACGGGCCCAGCTGCTCCGTGGCATGTGGGATCTTCCCGGACCGGGGCACGAACCCGTGTCCCCTGCATCGGCAGGCAGACTCTCAACCACTGCGCCACCAGGGAAGCCCAGAAATATAAATTTTAAATAAGAACTAGTGCCTTGGCTGAAAATTGCTTGTTCACAACAAAAACATCTTAAATTTCCTTAAGCAAAACCAGCCAACCATAAATGGGTGAAGGTAGTGATTTAAGGGAAAGGATAAGGAACAAATGAGTATCTTTTGGGCTTAGGGTCAGTGAATGTAGTCAGACATCAGGGGGATTGGAAGCAAAAATGAAAACACTGTCATGAACCAAGGAAACAACTCTCTCCACTTTTTTTTCTCTGGAGTCACATGGTGTCTCCAGTCTGTTCGTCTATGCATGTCTGCCTGACTTTTCTGCTTCATCTCTATTCGCCCCAAACCTGGCTACTCCTGCCCAATCCTTAGGTTCAATACTTATGGTCAAATAACCCATCCTTCCTGTTCCCTGATTTCAAGCTTACTGGAACAACAGGCCTCTGAAAAGGTTCCCGTTTAATCAGGTATCTATTCCTCTAATCATACATGATTGGGGTCAGAGTCACAGAGCACACACGTGGGTGCAGCTTTCAGGGCAGGGACAGTTGTCAGAGCAGAAGGTAGGGGTGCCACAGGCACCACAGAGGCAGTCTTTTATGAGCACTGAGGAGGTGATTAAAAATGTGATTAAAAGTTGCTTCAATAACCATGATTTACACTGTTTCTAGGACAGCACCTAACAAATAATGTTTAATATACTGATTGAATTAAATTAAATATTTAAAAAATGATTTTCTTTAGACTGTGAATTTTTCCAGGTCGTTAAACATAATTCTATTCATGTGTACACAGATTATTAGTAATATATCTACCATGTAAAGCATACACACTTGTGCTGTTCATTATTATTACATCTCAGTTTATTATGCACGTGTTTGTTGTATTTTTACACAAAAGCTACCTTCTATCATCATTTGTAAACTACTGGGGAAAGAGCAGCATTTTACTGATTTAGCATATTAATATCCCATTAATTGGTTCTCTTTAGTTTTTTGTTTCAAGCCAGATTTAAACAAAATTTTAATAATATTATATATGTCCTAATCCTCATCTTTTCTTCTTCAACAGCTTGTTTCTCCCCCTGAAAGCCCTGCTTGTCCCCTTACCACTCAATGTAATTTTAATATATGTTAAAGAAGGAAAATAATTGAAGATTTAACTCTATTCTAATTTATCAACCTTTGCTACTTGTGTATTTTTTATAAGTTAAAGTTAATTTGAAAAAGAGTCATATGAATGCTTAGTAAGTTATTTTTAAGATATCTTTTGCTAAAAAAATTTATTCTGAATCTACATTGTGTCATCTTGCTACATAGAAAATATTTTTTAGGTAAAGAAATCAAGACAATATAATTTTTCTTTACTGTTGATAAGCCAAATGTATTAATTTTTATTTTAAGTATTAAATTTAGCATCTGCTATTTACAGATTTTTCTTTCTTCTGTTTTCACTTTTACCAATGAGTGATTAGGAAAAAGTTTTCTCTCTTCTCTTTCTTCATGGAGAGATAGACTAAAGATTGCATTTCCAGATGGGTTTCTGAAAATCTGTACATTGTTTGGTCAATGAATACCACAGAAATTGCCTGAGATTTATCCTAAGATGCATTATTATATCAAAGCCATGCAAATCTTAGAAATTATATCACTACTTCATTACTAATCATTTCTATTATTATACAAATTAATTATGTTTGAATATGCTACCTTAATACTGGAAATGCTTTTGACACATAATTTAGTTCTATGTAATGGCTAATATCTATGCTGAATATATCTAGTGTCTAATGTGGAACTGTTAAAAGAAGGAGTTGGCAAACTACTGCCTGCAGGCCAAATCTGACCCACCATCTGTTTTTGTAGATAAAGTTTTACTGGAACATAGCTACATATATTCACCTATGTATTGTCTCAGGCTGCTTGTACAATACAATGACAGAATTGAGTACTTAACAGAGACCATAAGACCCACAAGCCTAATATATATTGTTTAGCTCTTTATAGACAAAATTTGCTAAACTTTCATTTAAAGCATGACTCTCAGCCAGTTGCCAATGTCACACACAATTCCCAAAATAATTATGCTAATATAGAGACAGAGAAATTCTTGTTGAGAAATAGATGAAATCCAATGATCACAAAATTTATGTCCCATACTTTTAAAATTTCAATTTTAAACTATCTAGATAGTTTAGGATTTTAATAACATCATGGTGGTCAAAAGGAACATGTCCCTTTCATGATGGCATTGACACTCATGAAGAGGATGATTTTATTATAGCAGAAACTCAAGTCAACTTGGATTTTGGTATTTCTGGAGAAGCCCTGTTATAAACATCTATCAAGTTGAATATGTGTTGCAGAGGAAAACAAGACTTCCTCTAGAGACAAAGTATCAGTAAAATCTTGTGAATTAGAGTAAGATTCATAAAACGAATCTGAACAAAAGATCCTTATAAAAAGTTTCTTTTCCTAAAACTTTAAAGATGAGCCACAGTATCTTGCAACATGTTAACAGAAACCTTCAAAGCTAATTTCATATAGGAGTTGTTTAGTCAATGAGTCAATGAATATTGAGGTTGCAGTCAGTCATTGGTGTTTATGTAGTAAATAAAGGAATCACAGACCTCTTGTCATATAAGCCATTGAAGGTAACCAGGAAATGAACTGATGAATTAAATATCATTCTAGACTTATATTTAAAGCATATGTAGGAGGGCAGAGTCAAGATGGCGGTGTGGGAAGACACTGAGTTAGCGGTCTCCCCACAACTAGGGCACTTGCTGGCTGCTGGTGGGGGATCTTGACACCCAAGGAGATGGGAGGAACCCCCAAGTGAACTGGTAGGACATAGGGGGACGGAGTGGGGAGGAGAAGTGGAGGCCAGACAGGATTGGCACCCCTGAGGCCAGGGAGATCAGGAGAGGTAGGCAGGAGGGGTCCTCTGGAAGGAGCGGGAGAGAAGCAGAGGATGATCACCTGGCCCACTCAGCCTGGGAAGCCTGCTGAGCTCCCAGGCTGGTCCCCTGCCCTCCAAGTTCCCCCCTCCCTGTGGCTGCTTGGTCATGGGGGCATAGGAAGAATGTGGAGGGGAGAACAGGAGAGGCAGGTGGGAGGGGCTCTCCGGTCCTGGAGGAGCCGGAGAGGAGAGGAGAAGAGAGGAGAGCATTTGCCCTACCCACTCCAGCCCTGGAAGCCTGCTGGGCTTGGCCCCCCGCCCTTTGAGACAAGGGGTGGGGGGCATGCCTGGGCCCCTTCTGTTCCTTGAGCCTAAGCTCCACCCCCCACAGCCCCCAAGGCCTTTTCCAACCCTCTGGGTCCTGAGCATTGGCCCTGCCCACCGCCCAAACCTCGCCCTTGCTTAGGCCCCACCCTCCACAGCCAAGACCTTTTCCCTGTTTGTTTTTTTTTCTCTTTTCTTTTTATCTTTTCCCTCCTCCTCTTTTTTACTCTTGGGATACTGTTGTACCTTCTGGTTGTTGATTCATCTATATTTTTACTTCTATATTCTTTCTAACATAGCTGTTAGTTTCCTAGTCTAATTTTATTTTTTACTTTATTATTGTTCTTTTTTTTTTTTTGCCACTGCACATGGCTTGTGGGATCTTGGTTCATGTCAAACCACCGGACTAACAGAGAACCTCAGACACCAGGGAATATTCATCAGACTGAGGTTCACGGAGGCCCTCATCTCAGCATCAAGATCCAGCTGTACCCAACAGCCTACAAACTCCAGTGTTGGAAACCTCAGGCCAAACAACTAGTAAAACAGGAACACAATCCCATGTATATAAAAAAAAAAATATGTCACGGATGAAGGAGCAAGGTAAAAACCTACAAGACCAAATAAATGAAGGGGAAATAGGCAATAGACCTGAAAAAGAATTCAGAGAAATGATAGTAAAGATGATCCAGAATCTCAGAAATAGAATGGAGGAACAGATGGAGAAAATACAAGACATGTTTAACAAAGATCTAGAAGAACTAAAGAACAAACAGAGATGAACAACACAATAACTGAAATGAAAAATACACGAGAAGGAATCAATAACAGAATAACTTAAGCAGAAGAACAAATAAGTGAGCTGGAAAACAAAATGGTGGAAATAACTACTGAGGAGCAGAAAAAAGAAAAAAGAATGAAAAGAATTGAACACAGAGGCGGAGGAAGATGGCGGAAGAGTAAGACGCGGAGATCACCTTCCTCCCCACAGATACATCAGAAATTCATCTACACGTGGAACAACTCCAACAGAACACCTACTGAACGCTGACAGAAGACCTCAGACCCCCCAAAAGGCAAGAAACTCCCCACATACCTGGGTAGGTCAAAAGAAAAAAAGAATAAACAGAGACAATAGGATATGGACGGGACCTGCACCAGTGGGAGGGAGCCGTGAAGGAGGGAAGGTTTCTACACACTACAAGCCCCTTCGAGGGCGGAGACTGCAGGTGGCGGAGGGGGAAAGCTTCGGAGTAGCGGAGGAGAGCACAGCAACAGGGGTGTGGAGGGCAAAGCAGAGAGATTTTGGCACAGAGGATCGGTGCCCTCAGGCACACACCAGCCCGAGAGACTTGTCTGCTCGGCCGCCAGAGCGGGCGGGGCTGGGAGCTGAGGCTCGGGTATCGGCTTTCAGTCGGAGCGCAGGGAGAGGTCTGGGGCTGGCGGCAGGAAGAGAGCCTGAAGGGGTTAGTGCTAGCCCGGAGGGAGTCCGGGGAAAGGGTCTGGAGCTACCGGAGAGGCAAGAGACTTTTTTCCCTTTTGTTGCCTGGTGCGCGAGGAGAGGGCATTCCCCTCCCTCCCCTCCGCCTGAGTGAGCCAGAGCCCCCGAATCAGCGGCTCCTTTAAACCTGTCCTGTCTGAGCGAAGAACGGACGCCCTCCGGCGACCTACGCGCAGAGGCGGGGCCAGGTCCAAGGCTGAGACCCGGGAGCTGTGAGAGCAGAGACAGGGAAATCTCTCTGTGCAGCCTCCCAGGCAGCGGATTAAAGCTCCACGGTCCATTTGATGTGCCCTGCGTCTGTGGAGTGCATGAATGGACAGCGAATCATCCCAAATTGAGGAAGTGGACCTTGAGGACAAGATTTAAGACTTTCCCCCCCTTTTTTTTTCCTCTTTTTACAACGAATTATCTCAAATTAAGGAGGTGGACTTAGCAAGATTTCAGACTTTTCGCCCTTTTCCTCTTTTTACAACGAATTATCCCAAATCGAGGAGGTGGACTTGGAGAGCAAGATTTTTGATTTTTCCCCCTGCTCTCTTTTTGTGAATGTGTATGTGTAATCTTCTGTGTAAGATTCTCTCTGTATAGCTTTGCTTCCACCATATGTCCCAGGGTTCTTTCGGTCCGTGTTTTTTTTCAATAATTACTTTTTAATTTTAATAACGCTACTATATTTCATACTTTATTCTATTTTACTTTACCTGCTCTTTCTTTTTTTCCTCCCTTCCCTTCCTCCCTCCCTCCCTCTGCTCCTCCTTTCCTTCTTTCTTTTTCTTTCCTCCATCCCTCCCTCCCTCCCACTCTTCTTCTTTCCACTTTCTTTTTCTTTCCTTCCTTCCTCCCTCCCTCCCTCCCTCCTGTCTTTCTTTCTTTCTTTCCTTCCTCCCTCCCTCCCTCTCTTCTTCCATTCACTCTTCCTTTTGCTTTCATTCCTCCCTCCCTCCCTCCTTTCTTTCCTTTCTTTCCATCCTTCCTCCCTCCCTCCTTTCTTTCTTCCTTCCTTCCTTCCTTCCTTACTTCCCTTCTTCCTTTCTTTCAATCTCTCTTTCTTTCTTCTACTAATTATTTCTTTCTACTTTTTCTCACTGTTATTCTGAGCCGGGTGGATGAAAGGCTCTTGGTGCTGCAGCCAGGAGTTAGTGCTGTGCCTCTGAAGTGGGAGAGCCAACTTCAGGACACGGGTCCACAAGAGACCTCCCAGCTCCACATAATATCAAGCAGCGAAAATCTCCCAGGGATCTCCATCTCAACACCAGCACCCAGCTTCAGTCAACGACCAGCAAGCTACAGTGCTGGTCACCCTATGCCAAGCAACTAGCAAGGCAGGAACACAACCCCACCCATTAGCAGAGAGGCTACCTAAAAACATAATAAGGCCACAGGCACCCCAAAACACACCACCAGACGTGGACCTGTCCACCAGAAAGACAAGATCGAGCTTCAACCACCAGAACACAGGCATTAGTCCCCCCCACCAGGAAGCCTACACAACCTACTGAAACAACCTTAGCCACGGGGGACAGACACCAAAAACAACGGGAACTACGAATCTGCAGCCTGCAAAAAGGAGACCCCAAACACAGTAACATAAGCAAAATGAGAAAGCAGAAAAACACACAGCAGGTGAAGGAGCAAGATAAAAACCTACCAGACCTAACAAATGAAGAGGTAATAGGCAGTCTACCTGAAAAAGAATTCAGAATAATGATAGTAAAGATGATCCAAGATTCTATTTCCCAGATCCAAAATCTTGGAAATAGAATAGACAATATGCAAGAAACAGTTAACAAGGACCTAGAAGAACTAAAGATGAATCAAGCATCGATTAAAAACACAATAAATGAAATGAAAAATACTCTAGATGGGATCAATAGCAGAATAACTGAGGCAGAAGAACGGATAAGTGAGGTGGAAGATAAAATAGTGGAAATAACTGATGCAGAGAAAAATAAAGAAAAAAGAATGAAAAGAACAGAGGACAGTCTCAGAGACCTCTGGGACAACATTAAACGCACCAACATTCGAATTATAGGGGTTCCAGAAGAAGAAGAGAAAAAGAAAGGGACTGAGAAAATATTTGAAGAGATTATAGTTGAAAACTTCCCTAATATGGGAAAGGAAATAGTTAATCAAGTCCAGGAGGCACAGAGAGTCCCACACAGAATAAATCCAAGAAGAAATACGCCAAGACACATATTAATCAAACTGTCAAAAATTAAACACAAAGAAATCATATTAAAAGCAGCAAGGGAAAAACAACAAATAACACACAAGGGAATCCCCATCAGGTTAACAGCTGATCTCTCAGCAGAAACTCTACAAGCCAGAAGGGAGTGGCAGGACATAATTAAAGTGATGAAGGAGAGAAACCTGCAACCAAGATTACTCTACCCAGCAAGGATCTCATTCAGATTTTTGTTGTTTGTTTGTTTTGTGGTACGCGGGCCTCTCAGTGTTGTGGCCTCTCCCATTGCGGGGCACAGGCTCCGGACGCACAGGCTCAGCAGCCATGGCTCACAGGCCCAGCCGCTCCGCCGCATGTGGGATTTTCCCAGACCGGGGCACGAACCCGCGTCCCCTGCATCGGCAGGCGGACTCTCAACCACTGCGCCACCAGGGAGGCCCTTCTCATTCAGATTTGATGGAGAAATTAAAACCTTTACAGACAAGCAAAAGCTGAGAGAGTTCAGCACCACGAAACCAGCTTTACAACAAATGCTAAAGGAACTTCTCTAGGCAAGAAACACAACAGAAGGACTATACCTGCAATAACGAACCCAAAGCCATTAAGGAAATGGGAATAGGAACATACATATCAATAATTACCTTAAATGTAAATGGACTAAATGCTCCCACCAAAAGACACAGAGTGGCTGAATGGATACAAAAACAAGACCCATATATATGCTGTCTACAAGAGACCCACTTCAGACCTAGAGACACATACAGATTGAAAGTAAGGGGATGGAAAAAGATATTCCATGCAAATGGAAATCAAAAGAAAGCTGGAGTAGCAATTCTTATATCAGACAAAATAGACTTTAAAATAAAGACTATTAGAAGAGACAAAGAAGGACACTACATAACGATAAAGGGATCGATCCAAGAAGAAGATATAACAATTGTAAATATTTATGCACCCAACATAGGAGCACCTCAATACATAAGGCAAATACTAACAGCCATAAAAGGGGAAATCGACAGTAACACAATCATAGTAGGGGACTTTAACACCCCACTTTCACCAATGGACAGATCATCCAAAATGAAAATAAATAAGGAAACACAAGCTTTAAATGATACATTAAACAAGATGGACTTAGTTGATATTTATAGGACATTCCACCCAAAAACAACAGAATACACATTTTTCTCAAGTGCTCATGGAACATTCTCCAGGATAGATCATATCTTGGGTCACAAATCAAGCCTTGGTAAATTTAAGAAAATTGAAATTGTATCAAGTATCTTTTCCGACCACAATGCTATGAGACTAGACATCAATTACAGGAAAAGATCTGTAAAAAATACAAACACATGGAGGCTAAACAATACACTACTCAATAATGAAGTGATCACTGAAGAAATCAAAGAGGAAATTAAGAAATACTTAGAAACAAATGACAATGGAGACACGACGACCCAAAACCTATGGGACGCAGCAAAAGCAGTTCTAAGGGGGAAGTTTATAGCAATACAATCCCACCTTAAGAAACAGGAAACATTTCGAGTAAACAACCTGACCCTGCACCTAAAGCAATTAGAGAAAGAAGAACAAAAAACCCCCAAAGTTAGCAGAAGGAAAGAAATCATAAAGATCAGATCAGAAATAAATGAAAAAGAAATGAAGGAAACGATAGCAAAGATCAACCAAACTAAAAGCTGGTTCTTTGAGAAGATAAACAAAATTGACAAACCATTAGCCAGACTCATCAAGAAAAGAAGGGAGAAGACTCAAATCAGTAGAATTAGAAATGAAAAAGGAGAAGTAACAACTGACACTGCAGAAATACAAAAGATCATGAGAGATTACTATAAGCAACTCTGCCAATAAAATGGACAACCTGGAAGAAATGGACAAATTCTTAGAAATGCACAACCTACCAAGACTGACTCAGGAAGAAATAGAAAATATGAATAGACCAATCACAAGCACTGAAATTGAAACTGTGATTAAAAATCTTCCATCAAACAAAAGCCCAGGACCAGATGGCTTCACAGGCGAATTCTATCAAACATTTAGAGAAGAGCTAACACCCATCCTTCTCAAACTCTTCCAAACAATATCAGAGGAAGGAACACTCCCAAACTCATTCTACGAGGCCACCATCACCTTGATACCAAAACCAGGCAAGGATGTCACAAAGAAAGAAAACTACAGGCCAATATCACTGATGAACATAGATGCAAAAATCCTCAACAAAATACTAGCAAACAGAATCCAACAGCACATTAAAAGGATCATACACCATGATCAAGTGGGGTTTATTCCAGGAATGCAAGGATTCTTCAATATACGCAAATCAATCAATGTGATACACCATATTAACAAGTTGAAGGAGAAAAACCATATGATCATCTCAATAGATGCAGAGAAAGCTTTTGACAAAATTCAACACCCATTTATGATAAAAACCCTGCAGAAAGTAGGCATAGAGGGAACTTTCCTCAACATAATAAAGGCCATATATGACAAACCCACAGCCAACATTGTCCTCAATGGTGAAAAACTGAAACCATTTCCACTAAGATCAGGAACAAGACAAGGCTGCCCACTCTCACCACTCTTATTCAACATAGTTTTGGAAGTTTTAGCCACAGCAATCAGAGAAGAAAAGGAAATAAAAGGAATCCAAATTGGAAAAGAAGAAGTAAAGCTGTCACTGTTTGCAGATGACATGATACTATACATAGAGAATCCTAAAGATGCTACCGAAAAACTACTAGAGCTAATCAATGAATTTGGTAAAGTAGCAGGATACAAAATTAATGCACAGAAATCTCTGGCATTCCTGTACACTAATGATGAAAAATCTGAAAATGAAATCAAGAAAACACTCCCATTTACCATTGCAACAAAAAGAATAAAATATCTAGGAATAAACCTACCTAAGGAGACAAAAGACCTGTATGCAGAAAATTATAAGACACTGATGAAAGAAATTAAAGATGATATAAATAGATGGAGAGATATACCATGCTCCTGGATTGGAAGAATCAATATTGTGAAAATGACTCTACTACCCAAAGCAACCTACAGATTCAATGCAATCCCTATCAAACTACCACTGGCATTTTTCACAGAAGTAGAACAAAAAATTTCAAAATTTGTTTGGAAAAACAAAAGACCCCGAATAGCCAAAGCAATCTTGAGAACGAAAAACGGAGCTGGAGGAATCAGGCTGCCTGACTTCAGACTATACTACAAAGCTACAGTAATTAAGACAGTGTGGTACTGGCATAAAAACAGAAAGATAGATCAGTGGATCAGGATAGAAAGCCCAGAGATAAACCCACGCACATATGGCCAACTTATCTTTGATAAAGGAGGCAGGAATGTACAGTGGAGAAAGGACAGCCTCTTCAATAAGTGGTGCTTGGAAAACTGGACAGGGACATGTAAAAGTATGAGATTAGATCATTCCCTAACACCATACACAAAAATAAGCTCAAAATGGATTAAAGACCTAAATGTAAGGCCAGAAACTATCAAACTCTTAGAGGAAAACATAGGTAGAACACTCTATGACATAAATCACAGCAAGATCCTTTTGGACCCACCTCCTAGAGAAATGGAAATAAAAACAAAGATAAACAAATGGGACCTAATGAAACTTCAAAGCTTTTGCACAGCAAAGGAAACCATAAACAAGACCAAAAGACAACCCTCAGAATGGGAGAAAATATTTGCAAATGAAGCAACTGACAAAGGATTAATCTCCAAAATTTATAAACAGCTCATGCAGCTCAATAGCAAAAAAACAAACAACCCAATCCAAAAATGGGCAGAAGACTTAAATAGGCATTTCTCCAAAGAAGATATACAGACTGCCAACAAACACATGAAAGAATGCTCAACATCATTAATCATTAGAGAAATGCAAATCAAAACTACAATGAGATATCATCTCACACCAGTCAGAATGGCCATCATCAAGAAATCTAGAAACAATAAATGCTGGAGAGGGTGTGGAGAAAAGGGAACACTCTTGCACTGCTGGTGGGAATGTGAATTGGTACAGCCACTATGGAGAACAGTATGGAGGTTCCTTAAAAAACTAAAAATAGAACTACCATATGACCCAGCAATCCCACTACTAGGCATATTCCCTGAGAAAACCATAATTCAAAAAGAGACATGTACCAAAATGTTCATTGCAGCTCTATTCACAATAGCCCGGAGCTGGAAACAACCTAAGTGTCCATCATAGGATGAATGGATAAAGAAGATGTGGCACATATATACAATGGAATATTACTCAGCCATAAAAAGAAACGAAACTGAGCTATTTGTAATGAGGTGGATAGACCTAGAGTCTGTCATACAGAGTGAAGTAAGTCAGAAAGAGAAAGACAAATACCGTATGCTAACACATATATATGGAATTTAAAAAAAAAAAAAATGTCATGAAGAACCTAGGGGTAAAACGGGAATAAAGACACAGACCTACTTGAGAATGGACTTGAGGATATGGGGAAGGGGAAGGGTAAGCTGTGACAAAGGGAAAGAGAGGCATGGACATATATACACTACCAAACGTAAGGTAGATAGATAGTGGGAAGCAGCCGCAGAGCACAGGGAGATCAGCTCGGTGCTTTGTGACCGCCTGGAGGGGTGGGATGGGGAGGGTGGGAGGGAGGGAGATGCATGAGGGAGGGGATGTGGGAACAGATGTATATGTATGACTGATTCACTTTGTTATAAAGCAGAAACTAATAATAAAAAAAAAAAAAAAAAAGAATTGAACACAATCTTAGAGACCTCTGGGACAACACTAAACTTAAGGCAATCCCAGAGACCTCTGAGACAACACTAAACTTCCCAACATTTGAATTATAGGGGTCCCAGAAGAAGAAGAGAAAAAGAAAGGGTCTGAGAAAATATTTGAAGAGATTACAGTCTAAAACTTCCCTAACATGGTAAATAAAACAGTCACCCAAGTCCAGGAAGCACAGAGAGTCCCATACAGGATAAACCCTGGGAAAAACACACCAAGACACATATTAATCAAACTAATAAAAATTAAATTCAAAGAAAAAATATTAAAAGCAGCAAGGGAAAAACAAAAAATAACATATACAGATTTCCGATAAGGTTATCAGCTGATTTTTCAGCAGAACTCTGCAGGCCAGAAGGGAGTGGCAGGATATACTTAAAGTGATGAAAGAGAAAAACCTACAACCAAGATTACTCCACAGAGCAAGCATCTCATTCTGATTCAATGGAGAAATCAAAAGCTTTTCTGACAAGAAAAAGCTAAGAGAATTCAGCACCACCAAACCAGCTTTACAACAAGTGCTAAAGGAACTTCTCTAGGCAGGAACCATAAGAGAAGGAAAGACCCACCAAAACAAACCCAAAACAATTCAGAAAATGGAAATAGGAACATACATATCAATAATAACCTTGAATGTTAATGGATTAAATGTCCCAACCAAAAGACAGAGACTGGTGAATAGATATAAAAACAAGACCCATATGTATGCTGTCTACAAGAGGCCCATTTCAGACTTAGGGACACATACAGACTGAAAGTGAAGGGATGGAAAAAGATATTCCATGTAAATGGAAATAAAAAGAAAGCTGGCGTAGCAATACTTGTATCAGATAAAATAGATTTTAAAATAAAGACTATTACAAGAGACAAAGAAGGACACTACATAATGATCAAAGGATCAATCCAAGAAGAAGATATAACAATTATAAATGTTTATGCACCTAACATAGGAGCACCTCAATACATAAGGCAAATGCTAAAAACCATGAAAGGAGAAATCAACAGTAACACAATAATAGTAGGGGACTTTAACACACCACTTACACCAGTGGGCAGATCATCCAAACAGAAAATAAATAAGGAAACACAAGCTTTAAATGACACAATAGGCCAGATAGATTTAATTGATATTTATAGAACATTCCACCTAAAAATGGCAGAATACACTTTCTTCTCAAATGCACACAGAATATTCTCCAGGATAGATCACATCTTGGGTCACAAATAAAGCCTCGGAAAATTTAAGAAAATTGAAATCTTATCAAGCATCTTTTCTGACCACAACACTGTGAGACTGGAAATCAATTACAGGAAAAAAAAAAAAAGGTAAAATTCACAAATACATGGAGGCTAACCAGTGTGCTACTAAATAACTAAGAGATCACTGAAGAAATCAAAGAAGAAATAAAAAAATACATAGAAACAAATGACAACGAAAACACGACGACCCAAAACCTATGGGATGCAACAAAAGCAGTTCTAAGAGGGAAGTTTATAGCAATTCAATCTCACCTCAAGAAACAAGAAAAACCTCAAATAAACAACCTAACCCTACACTTAAAACAACTAGAGAAAGAAGACCAAAGAAAACCCAAAGGCAGTAGAAGGAAAGAAATCATAAATATCTGAGGAGAAATAAATGAAATAGAAACAAAGAAAACAATAGCAAAGATCAATAAAACTAAAAGCTGGTTCTTCGAGAAGGTAAAAAAACTGATAAACCCTTAGCCAGACTCATCAAGAAAAAAAGGGAGAGGACGCAAATGAATAAAATTAGAAATGAAAAAGGAGAAATCACAACTGACACTGCAGAAATACAAACGATTATAAGAGACTACTACAACCAACTATATGCCAATAAAATGTACAACCATGAAGAAATGGACAAATTCTTGGAAAGGTATAATTTTCCAAGACTGAACCAGGAAGAATTACAGAATATAAACAGACCTTTCATAGGTAATGAAATTGAAACCATAATTAAAAATCTTCCAACAAACAAAAGTCCAGGACCACATGGCCTCACAGACGAATTCTATCAAATATTTAGAGAAGAGCTAAACATTTAGAGAAGAGCTAACACCCATCCTTCCCAAACTCTTCCAAAAAGCTGCAGTGGGAGAAACACTCCCAAATTCATTCTATGAAGCCACCATCACCCTGATACCGAAACAAGAAAAAAAGATCACAAAAAAAGAAAATTATAGACCAGTATCACTGATGACCATAGATGCAAAAATCCTGAAAAAAATACTAGCAAATAGAATCCAACAACACATTATAAGGATCATATACCATGCTCAAGTGGGATTTATTCCAGGGATGCAAGGATTCTTCAATATATGTAAATCAATCAATGTGATACACCATATTAACAAATTGAAGAAGAAAAACCATATGATCATCTCAATAGATGCAGAAAAAGCTTTTGACAAAATTCAACACCCATTTATGATAAAAACTCTCCAGAAAGTGGCCATAGAGGGAACCTACCTCAACATAATAAAGCCCATATATGACAAACCTGCAGCAAACATCATTCTCAATGGTGAAAAACTGAAAGCATTTCCTCTAAGATCAGGAACAAGACAAGGATGTCCACTTTCACCACTCTTATTCAACATAGTTTTGGAAGTCCTACCCATGGCAATCAGAGAAGAAAAACAAATAAAATGAATAAAAATTGGAAAACAATAAGTAAAACTGTCACTGTTTGTGGATGACATGATACTATGCATGGAAAATCCTAAAGATGCCACCAGAAAACTACTTGAACTACTCAATGAATTTGGTAAGGTTGCAGGATACAAAATTCATGCATAGAAATCTCTGGCATTCCTATACACCATTCTAAATTTGTGGGCCCATCTATGCAAGGAACTGGTAATAGCCAAAGGTACCTTATCTGCTTTTATATAGAAAACTTTAATTTGGATGAAGTGTATTAAATTTTCTGATTGATTTTATTTTTGAAAACATCTTTTGTTGGGAGAATATGCTTCTCTAGTATACTGGAGATGCTGCTGTGACAATAAATGTATGCTGGATTTATTTATTTATTTATTTATTTATTTATTTATTTATTTTTGCGGTACGCGGGCCTCTCACTGTTGTGGCCTCTCCCGTTGCGGAGCACAGGTTCCGGACACACAGGCTCCGTGGCCATGGCTCACGGGCCCAGCCGCTCCACGGCATGTGGGATCCTCCCAGACCGGGGCACGAACCCGTGTCCCCTGCATCGGCAGGCGGACTCTCAACCACTACGCCACCAGGGAAGCTCATGGATTTATTTTTAATGTATATTTTATGACTAATAGTGATTTGATGAGAGACTCTCCCTTAATAGATGAAAGATGAAACAAGAGGCAAGTCAAAATAGAGTTGGAGAAAATGAAATTTTGGAATTTATCTTATGCTCATCTCTCACAGTTTCAACAAGCAGTATAAATAGTACTAGAGATCCTTGTGCATTAAAAAATACATATTTATATCAGATAAGGTATCAGTTATGGTTGCACATAAATAAAAAGATTCAGAAACAACTTAGATTTGAGTTATAGCTTTCTGAGGGCTACTTTAAAAAAAATAATTAGCCTCATCAATAAAATCTACAGTAGAAATTTACCAAGCAAGTAGATATTTTAAAAGTATAATGTTTATTTGTATAATATTATAAAATGAGAATAAAATATTTCCCTCTTCCATTTTGTAGTTATGTTATAAATGAACTACACAAAGACTTATGCCAGTAATTCTTAAGAATTTGAAGAACTGTAATTTGCCATATCATTAAGAACCATTATTTTAGAAACTAAACAATCTAAAATTGGAGTTGAATCTCATAAAACCTCTACGTGGCAGAGGTATGATGTATCTGCAAAGGGAAAGGAGATATTTTGCCTAAAATATGTTGATGGATACTATTTTGTATGTATTTATTTTTGTGGTTTTTGACTCTCAGCATATCACTATTTATTCTGCCATTTATCACAATCAACAAAGCATTCAAGTGATCACCACCTTCTAATAAGTGGCTGGATTGTTAGAAATCACAGAATGAATCAGCTAATTTTACTGAAACGCAAAGTAAAATAGAAAACAAAATTGCTAGATTTTTTAAAACAAAAAGTATGAATATTTCATAATGGTAGTGGTCTACAAGATATTACTCAGAAAATGCTAAGGTGTGTCACATGAGTAAACATCAGCAATGCTGTTGAGTTGATATATATCTACTTCAAGTTGCTGTGCAACTTGTCAAGTTGTTGAGAGTATTAGAGATTAGAGCATTACAGGAAACAGTAATATCAGGCTATACACTGAAATTTTCATGTTAGCCATTTGTGTAAAACTCTTCCTCCACCAAAGCATTCACCATCACTGCTATGAAGCTATACAATTGATTGACTGGATTTACACCTCCTCTTTCTTCCCTTCCCACCTTTTTGGTGACAGTGCTAGTGGACTGTCAAATGGCTAGAAACGAACAGTCAAATCCTGGCAGCAAGAATATGCAGAAGTGAGGGGCACAGAGTTAAGCCTATTAAGTAATCTGTTTTTTTTGTTTGTTTGTTTTTTAAGTAATTGAGAGGTGAATGTAATGAGCTTTTGCTTACTTTGGGACATCCCCCATTTTTATCATCTGGATAGTATACCTCATATATCTGGCACACAAAATAATATCAGCATAACAGAAGCAATTCTGTTGACACTTTAACTGTCTAAATATAACCCATTAATCTTAGCATTTACCTGAAGATAATGTGTTAAAGGAGAAAGTCATTGATTTGTATCAGAAATCTTCATTAAAGAACTGTCAACACACTCTTAGTTCTGGTGTCAAAAGTAGAATTCCTTTAAGCACTAACTACATTCTTTGGCAGAGCTTGGTAGGCAGGTTCCAAGTCTACATTTGATTCCTATAACCAGAAAATTAACATGGAAAAATACTGCTTCCTTCTGTCTTGATCAAATATCACTGATATTTGACAAAACATAGTCTTATCTAAAAGGAAAATTAAAGGACATTAACTGACATGTTAGAAATTAAAGTTTACTCTTACATAAAAAGAGTTTCAACAACAGGGTGTACTGATAAAGAACAATTTAGAACAATGCTCCAAATAGTCATCAGTGAAGGTGTATGGAACTAATTTGACCAGAACAAGTAGGTTCACTAATACAGGTTGATGAACTTGCACATGGAGTATTGGGTTTGGGGTTGCTGAAGGCTGTGTCATAGGGACACTGAAGTATTTGATATAGAAGAATTGAAGAATGTTTAGCCTATAGAATTTAAGAATAATATCAGTTTAATAATTGATTAACATTTATTATTATTCATATTATTAAATCAGTAATTAATTAATAATTAGAATTCTATCTGGGTGTAGGGTTGACTCAAATGAACATGAGTCATAATTTTTTCTGGGCACCTGCTTTCCCAGAATTGTTCAGGAACCTCAAATGGCTTTGAACTATTTAGGTCTTACTGTTTCCATATCTGGTATTTCTTTTGGGGGTTACTTCTTGTCTTGACCTTTCCACTCTCCACTTAACTGATACATTACTGCTTATCCCCATTCTGATATCTCAATCGTTGGAGATCTAACTCATTAAGTTCTTCCTGTCTGGTCCCAATAACTGTCACTTATGTTATCTTGCCCAGTGTTATCTCCTTCATGGTTGATTCTATGATTCCACTAGGCAGTCCTACCCCTCTGCCTGGTATGAATATTTATAATTCATGGCTCTATGGTTATTTATCACTTCAGCCAACTATATGTAGTTTGTTTTCTATCTTCAGTTCAAAGTTGAGTTGTCAATAGCCATTGCTTCTTAAAAGTCCATGTAGTAAATATCTTCCTGTCTTGTTCTGTTTGTCTTCTTGCTCATGTCAATTTGCTGCATGGTGGGCAAAGTTCTCTGAGTTTGGTACCATATGGGAAAATAAATATTAGAGATGCCACAAGGTTCTCAGTGACTTAATCTATCTAAGGTAAGTTTGGTGGGATTTTAGAGCAATTGGCTTTGAATTTGTTTTAAATCAAATTATTCTTTTAAAATATATTTCAATAATATAAAAGAGACCTTTTCTGGCATTATGATCCAGCATTGCTGTAGGGAGAATTACAGGATTTGTAACAGAATATACAAACATCTGTTCCTTCTCAGAGCCTGCTCTGGAGATTCTTGAGAGTAACAGTGACTTCAATCAACATTATTATCAGAAATATACTCTCCAAGTTCTCTTAAATAAACCAGGCAGAATCAGCATACTCTACATATCATGAATATAATTTCAAAACAGCAAGATCGGGAATAGCAGACCTTAAGATCTACCACTAACTATTATCTGGGGTAGAGGGAGATTACTGATTAGACATTCTTCACTACATGCCCACCCATTAACTAAAACCCTGTATTTTTTTTTTAAACCAACACTAGTCCATAGCTGGAAGTTAAATATTGTAACTGAGGCAGTGAGACTGTAACTAGAGACTCTCAGCTCCTCTACCCTACTTCAGCATTAACTTAGCTTGCTGCTGATGGAGAAAGTTGTTGATGCATATCAAGACTGAAGATTAGTTGTTCTATAGGATATAACCTTGTGCCTTATTCTCCAGGAATAGCTAACCAAAGATTTATGGCTCAGATAATATTCCAACCTCAAGCAAGACCTGACAGCTACTTGGAACCACGTGATTGAGACAACCATCTCTGAAAATAGAAAGATTACCTACTCCCCAGCATGTAGCTCCTTCCTCTTTTCCCTATATAATCTCCGAGCAAAACCTGGGGAGTTGGGACTTGGTCCTTAGGGACATGAGGCCACCTTCTCCCCAGGATTGCCAGTTTCCTCAATAAAGCTATCTTTCCTTTACCCAACATGTGTGGTAACAATGTTAATGTATTACACCTCACTGAGTATAAAGAATATCCACATGATATTTCGAAGTCTATTTAAAAAGTGTACACTCTGAACCTCTATTAAGCAACGTTGTAGCCAAATATTAAGAAAGCAGTCTGTAGATTGGACATTTTCCTTCTGTTCAGATTCACATTTTCAAAGGTTAACAGCTAACAGCTTAGTTAAATTTACCATCCCAACAAAGTCCTTACTAAGTCTGATTAATTACTTGGAACTCAGAATACTTGCTTACAAGAATACAAATATCTGTAGAACAGAAATTGAATATCCAGAGTTTCTTTCCAAAATGAGACTTTCAGAAAAACTTATGACTAAAAATGGAGGATATATGTGGAAATCATTAAGCACTTTGAACTCAGTAGTATGAAATTTTCAAGATTTGTTCTTGTAAACACCTAGCACAATCTATTTTTATATACAAATTTAAGAGTAAATAGTTAACTTATTTCTTATACTCTTAAAGTTAAGATTCATAATCATCAAGCTCAATTTCTCTCTTGGTTCAAAAATGTCTCCTGCCTCTTCAAAAGAGGGGCATTTGACCTCTTCTTGGCCACCACTAGATCTTTCTACTTTGGGACATTTCTGATTTAAAATTCTTCCTCACATAGCTCAGAAACCCACCCTCTCTTCTCCTGCCCATCGGAGTAATACAGCACTGGTGTTTCCTCTCTTCTATATGACAACAATTTAAGGGAAGTCTCCAATTGTTCATAAAGTCATTTCACATATCCTATAAATTATAGAGCCTTCCTGTCTTCATCACATACTAGTTGATCAGTACGTTTCAACATATGCAAATCAAGCAATGTGATAACCACATTAACAAATTAAGGAATAAAAAACATACGATCCTCTCAATAGATGCAGAAAAACTTCTGACAAAATTCAACACCCAATTATGATAAAAAATCTCCGGAAAATGGGCATACAGGGAACCTACCTCAACATAATAAAGGCCACATATGACAAACCCACAGCAAGCAACATACTCAATGATGAAAAACTGAAAGCATTTCCACTAAGATCAGGAACAAGACAAGGATGTCCACTTTCACCACTCTTATTCAACATAGTTTTGGAAGTCCTAGCCATGGCACTTTAGGATGAACAAAACCAACATCAGTTTTTCCTTTGAACTATTACCCAGGCAAGCCTTCATTACTTATCATTTGAGAAGTGTTTATATGAATGTGAACATTTATATCTGTTAAGTTTCATTGTCATCACCTACCTTACCCATGCTCCCTGCTGAGCTGACTCTGGAACAGGTGATCCCAAACTCTGATCACAACTGATTGGACTGAGTGTGGTTCCACGCCTGCCTTTTCAAGAGCAGCCATTTTATTGACTATTCAGGGACATATCTCTTTGGTGACCTATATCAGAAAGATGAAAAGAGCTGATTAGGTCATTCATCTCAAGAATTAAAACAAAAACAGTATATCTGAGTGTGATATGTATACCAGTAGTAGCATACAAAATTACTTTATGTGGCATATGCATGAATTAAACAAAGGATGTTGAACATGTTTGACTGTCTATAATTAGTAAAATATAACACACCAAAACCACTATTTTATGGACAGTGATTGTTTAGAGCAGGTTAAGAAAAAAAGATCAATTTGAAGTTGGTTAAAAGAAAAAAATACTAAGTAAACAAAAGAGCCCTAATGAAAACTAATGACCAGAACATATTTTGAGAACAATTCCTCTGATATCAGTTTTTATTACAAAATACATCTAGCCTTCCTAAGAATGTACACATTCAAGTTTTATAACCATGTATTCCATAGATCCTTCTAGTCACCGATAAATTCAGGAATGAGATTCATAGAAAGAAAGGAAACTACCAATTATTGGTGCCTATTTTCTATCAAATAAAATCCCACTTCTTACAGATCAGCTAAGGCAAAACCTCCCCAATCTACCAGGACAGATTTCCTAATTCTGTGTCTGTGCTCCCATAGCTGTTTTCATTTCTGCTTTCTAGAGTTTTAGAATCATGTCTATTTTGTTGACTTTCCAGGAGTATATGAGTATATGTACATAGTATCTGAGGTATAGTGCTATTATTTTTTAATCAAACAAAAGACTGTAGTTGAAACTCTGTTACCACTACACAAGTTATTTTTTCATACAAAGGTGACAGGTAAAAGTAAAGATAGAAATATCAAAAGACCTGGAAAGGTGGCCTTTCTGTGATGAGGAAATAGGGAACAAAGTAAAGAGATAAGGCTTAGGACAAGGCAGACATGGATTTGAGGTCCTGCTCTTCTACTTAGCTGCTAAATGAATTAAAGCAAATCATCTGTCATTCCTGAGACTGAACTTCCTTGTCTATAAGATGGGAACCTACATGTAAAGTGCCAGGGACAAAGTAAATCCATCCAATAACTACCATCAATAAGACTGCATGATTCTTAATTCAGAAAAAAATTGATGCAAGTGTTACCAAACTCAGGTTTGGCTGCTTGCTGCTCGAAAGCCAGTACACAAGAGACAAGGGTTGGTTGAAAAAGGAAAGGTTGCTTTATTCAGGAGTTTGGCAACCTGGGGAAAAGGTGGACTCATGTCCAAAAACAAATTCTGAAGATTCTGCTCAACCATAAAGTTTTTAAAGGGAGAGTCACTTGGGGGGTGAGTCAGAGTCTTCGTTTTCTTCCACCATGTGCAGACTTTCTTTTGATTGGTTGGTGGTGAGGTAACAGGGCAGTGTTCCAGGAACCTTGTGCACAGCCTGAAGTTACCATCCTCCACCTGGGTGGAGGCCTTAGTTCCTACAGAAGAACTTAAAGGTATCACTTATATTCCCTGAGGAGGAACCAGGACTCTGTCCCACATCTGCACTATTGTTTCTTGACTGCTACTCCTTTGTTTCTGCATTCCCTCCCTTCCCTGATAAGCAACTATTTGAATCTGCCCTTTGGAACTCAGGGAAGGTCAGGGTGGCTGAATGAAGTGAATGAAGCCTATTTTCTACAAACAAGAAACAAGGGACAGGGAAGGAATTTGTACTTGGGAGGGCCCCACAGGGTCCTGCTCCATTTCACAAGGTTTTGAGAATAAACTTTCATGTGACTCATAAAAACTTTTTACCAGCATTCCTTCTTAAGTAAACAATCAAACAGACAAAAACACTGTATCAGTAAAATTCACTTTATGCTAAAGTTTATGAATGATCAAAAAGTTATAAATAATTAAAGAGAACACACTTGAATTCTCTATTTTATAGTTTTCTTTTGGATTCTTATTAGTTTATTGATATTGGGGTTCTTCTATTTTTACATAGAAAAAATATGTATCTTTTAAATCTTAAACTCTTTTTTAAAACAGTCGATACCCTGGTAAAAATTTATTCCAATTAAAATGAGATCCATTAATTAAAAATATTTTAATTCTAATTGATAGAGATTAGTTAATTAAAAGTATGTTAATTGATAGAAATTCATAGTTACAAAGTCTTTATATGAGACTATAAGGTACAAAATACCTAAGGTAATCTTTTCAAGTATAATATAAAATTGGACTAGTTTTACATCTCCCCAATTAAATCTGAATCTCCTCAGAGCATTCACTCGGCGATATCTGAGTAGAAGTTGGTTGGCTTTTTATTTAAAAATTTTTCACCACTAGTATTTACATATATGTAATTTCAGAAATTTAAAGTCAATGAAATGATTTATACTCAAATGCATTTGGAGAGGGAAAATACACAGTGATGGAATTTTATTCTGTGTTTCTTACAGGCTGATGCACAAGAAAGATTTGATAAAAGAATGACAGAGGGTAAAATATGATATTTTAAAAAATATACAGTCAAAGCTGGAATTTTTTAGTCTTCCTTCTAATTAGATATTGTCACTATGGTAGACAAGTTAAGTTTAGAGTGTGTCTTCTCCAGAGTAGAAGTGTGAAATGAATGTGCAATTTCAGAGGAGTGTAATATAGTTAGAAAATCCTTGGTGAATTGTTGACATCAGGAAAGACATTAAAAACTCAGTCATGGATCTTTTAAAAAATCAAATTCCATTAAATGGAAACCCTGAGAAGATCAGTGAACTCAGTCACAAAGGTAAAATAAGAAGATTAAAGTGGTCAGTACTTTGCAGCCCCATGTGCTCAGCTCTCTATGATTTGTTTTTGAAACAGTGACCCTGGTGGCAGGAATTGAAAGCAAGTTACTCCTTCATATATTGTTCCCTACTATGTGTCATTTAACAAGTAATGGTAGCTCCACAACCAGAAACCATGCTTGAAGATGGATGAATACTCAGGCAATGCAAGTGGCTTCCACTGTTACTGAATACAAAAAAAAATCCAACCACTTTTCTCCATGGCACTTATCACATCTAATATACTATATACTTTACATATTTAATTTGTTAATAAAATATCTTTCCTCACCAAAGTTAAAGTTCCTTAATGACACAAATACCTAGAAGAGAAACTAGGACAAAGTAAGTGCTCAATATTTATTGAATAAATAAATAAAGGAGAGAATGAATGAATGTAAGTAATGATTTATCTTTGAATCATACCTCTTAACACAGGAAAGGCAGAGTACTAATTTTAATTAAAGTTACCAGGATTAATCAGACATGGACTCTTTCTTCAAAATGCTTATGATCTAGTAGAAGAAATTAATCATCTTTATAAGTAACTTTAACATATTATAGAGAATGCTGAGCACTTAAATGTCAATGAGGTCAATAAGACAGAAAAAAATAGACTGCATTCAGCTCACAGAATGAGAGAAGCTTCATGGAAGAGATGACATTTGAAGTTGTTTTAAAATATAGAGAAGAGAGAGTTCCCAAAACAGCAGAGTAGAAAGACCTTGAGCTCACCTCCTCCCATGGGCACACAAAAACTACAACTATTTGCAGAAAAACTATTGATGAAAAAAACTGGAACCTACTGAAACCAGGCCGGACCCTGTGGGGCTCCTGGGCATGGAAGCCTTTCCATGCCCCCAATTTCTTGTTTGTAGGGAACAGACTCCAGCCTTCATGACCTTCCCTGAGTTCCAAACGGCAGATTCAAACTGTTGCTAATCAGGGAAGGGAGGGGATGCAGAGACAAGGGAGGGGCAGCCAAGATACAATAGTGCAACCTTGGGGAAGGGTCTGGTTCTGCTTCAAGGGATACACATAACAATATCTTTGAGATCTTTACAGAACTAAAACCCCCAACAAATGGAAGGTGTTAGCATTCTTCATTCCAGAGAAGACCACCTGAAGCCAGAGTAAAGGAATCAGAGAAGCTCATCAAGAGATTACATGAGACCAGATTAAAGGAGTGCAGGCCCTGCACACACCCTAGTCTTATCAGCAAATCAACCCTTGAACCACTGCTATAAAACTCCTCACTAAATTCTCCCAGGTTAGAACATACAGTTTTTGAGGGGCATGAGCCCACTGTGTCCCACTTTGTCTGGCAAAGCAATAAAGCTCTTCTTTTCTACTTCACCTAAAACTCTGTTTCTGAGATTTGATTTGGCACTGGTGCACAGAGGGCGAGTTTTTCGGCATCATTACCAGAAAAGATCTTCTACAACTAAAGATATAAAGAAGGAACCACAACAAGATGGGTAGGAGGGGTGGAGTTGCAGTATATTCAAGACCCATACCACTGGGTGGGTGACCCCTGGGTGACAGAATAATTACAACTGTAGAGGTTCTCCCCAGCGTGGGGGTCCTGTGCTGGAAGATGAGCCCCAGAACACCTGGCTTTGAAGACCAGCAGGGCTTACTTTCAGGAGACCCAGAAGGCTATGGGAAGTAGAGACTCCACTCTTAAAGAGCACAAACAAAATCTCACACTCCCTGGGACCCACAGCAGAAGCAGCAATTTGAAAGGAGTCTGGGTCAGACCTACCTCCTGATCTTGGAGAGTCTCTTGGAGAGGCAGGAGAAAACTGGAGCTCACCCTGGGGACATCAATATTGGCAACAGCCATTTTTGGGAGCTCATTCTACAACATGGACACTGGTGATGGCAAACACCATTTTGGAATCCTCCCTCTAGCTTATTAGTCTCTGGACCCAGCCCTGCACTTACCCACCAGCCTATAGGCACCAATACTGGGACTCCTCAGGCCAAGCAACTAACTGGGCTGGGACACAGCCTTACCCACCAGCAGACAGGCTGCCTTAAAGACCCACTGAGCCCACAGTTGCCCTTGGATATGGCTCACTCCACCAGAGGGCACAGATCACAGCCTCACACACCAGTGTGCAAGCACTAGACCCAAGACCCCCAGGGGTCTGCAGTCAGAGACACTGGGAAACAGCTGCACCCACCATTGGGCAGGCACCAGACCCAGCATCCTCTAGACACCTGCCCTACACACCAGCTAGCCTCCTCTAGCCTCAGGACCAGCTTCATACACTAGTTGGTGGATACCAACTCCAAGACAACTGCAGCCCCACAGCCTGCTGTGTCAGGACCCATGTCATCCATCCACAGGCCAGAACCAGCCCTGGGACTGGCTGGGCAAGAGCACCACCCACCAGCAGGACAATACAAGCTTCAGAACACCCTGGACCTTGCAGCCAGCTATGTCAGAAACCAGCCCCACCCACCAACAGTATAATACCAGCTCTGGGTCTCCTGGGCCCTGTAGCCAGAGCTCAGGACACAGCTCTGCCCACCAGTGGGCTGGCATTAGCTCCAGGAAATGGCTTCACTCACTTGTGGGCTAGCACAAGACCTGATATCTCCTGGAACCTGACTCCACTCACCAGTGAGCCAGGACTAGTCCCAAGGCCCCTGGGGTTCAGCAGCCAGCTGCCTCATGACCTGACCCCATGAATCAGTGGCTGGCAGCCTCCAAACAAGGCAGAGCCTGGCAACCGAGAAGGCCAGGGGCCAGCCACACATACCAGACCACTCACAGTAGTCAGCCTGCCACAACAGAAGGACCCACACAGTACACAGAGGGGGCACCCCTAGAGCATATAGCTCTTGTGGCCAGGAGGGAGTGTGATGCTGAGATGTATACACATCTCCTACAAAAGGCCACTTCTTCAAGGTTGGAAAACATAACCAACCTACCAAATAAATACATAGAAATAAAAACAGCAAATTAGACAAAATGAGGTGACAGAGGATCATGCTCAAAACAAAGAAACAAGATAAAACTCCAGAAGAAGAACTAAATGAGGTGGAGATAGGCATTCTACCCAAGAAAGTGTTGAAGGTGATAATCATAAAGATGATCAAAGAACTCAGACCAAGAAGTTAGAAGTTTTTAACAAAAGTTTGGAAAGTATAAAAAACAACCAAACAGAGATTAAGAATAAAATAATGGAAATAAAAAATACACTGGAAGGAATCAACAGTAGGCTAAATGATACAAAGGAACAGATCAGCTAAGGGCAAGATAGTGGTAGGGGATTAAGAGGTACAAGCAACTATGTATGAAGTAAATAAGCTATAAGGATATATTGTACAGCACAGGGAATATAACCAGCATTTTATAATAACTATAAATGGAGTATAAGCTATAAAAATTTTGAATCACTATGTTGTACACCTGAAACTAACACACTACTGTAAAACAACTATACCTCAATTAAAAAAAAAAAAGAGAGAGAGAGAGGATTTAGATACGTTCATATGAATGGGCGGGGAGAGTAGTCAAGAAGAAGACAGTGTAAACAAAGGCTCAAATCTGTGTGGCCTCTAAGCACAAGTAACATTAAACTCTTCTGTTTGGCTGCAATATAAGCCATATAAAAGAGAACACAGGGCTTCCCTGGTGGCACAGTGGTTGCGAGTCCGCCTGCCGATGCGGGGGACACGGGTTTGTGCCCCGGTCCAGGAAGATCCCACATGCCGCGGAGCAGCTGGGCCCGTGAGCCATGGCCGCTGAGCCTGCGCGTCCGGAGCCCATGCTCCACAACGGGAGAGGCCACAACAGTGAGAGGCCCGCGTAATGCAAAAAAAAGAGAACACAGAGAAAGAAGATTGGAAAGAAGAGTCAAATTATGAACATTCCCATCAAAGATGAAGCATTTTAATATGATTTATTGCTATTTGAATGTAGTTGCTTTGATCCTTGCTTAAACCTTGGACTTTGTCCCCCATGCTTTGTCCTAATCACCTTTGAAGTTTCACTTTCTTCTGGGAAAGTCTTTGGCAATCAGTAAAAAGTAGAATGTTTCCTTGGGGTCTTTGGGGCAGTTAGGGATTCTTCCTCTTCCCACCTCTTCTCTATTTTCTTAGATCACTTATCTGCCTGATGGATCAAGGTGCCAAGCTGTGTCCTTCACAGCTAGAGACTTAAAATCTTACCTGCTATTGAGGCATTTTGAGACAGGTGAAAAGTAGTTATATCAGGGAAATAGCTTCAGTAGGGATCTGTTAACTAGGAGAAATTAGATCCAAACTAAGAAATTTATGACTAACTCTGTCTACTTTGAATCATTCTTTTGAAATTTTTAATCTGAATTTTTTTTAGTCTCCTTTACTTTTCTCTTAAAGCTAAACTTTTAATTTGTATATTGAAAATATATTATGTTTCAATTACTTATTAAAAATAATTTATTTACTTCAAATGTTTCTACTTTTAAAATAAGGTTTATATTTTTGCTCCTGACCTTTTTTCTTAATTAGAGCTATATTTGGATCCAACTTGAAATTTTTTCACTCTCCCTCATGGGTCCTCATTTCTTGTTTTTTTGTATCTCATTCGATTATTTTTAAATCTTGTTAGCCCTAAGCCTTTTTTCTTGCTTTGAATCCTTCCATAAACCCTTAATGTATTTAAATGTCTTACTATGGAACTTTACATTTTAGTTACTCCCTCTCCCCACTTATTTTTACATGCATAACTTTACACCTTTCAACCCTATATGTTTTCCACTTCTATGATAATCTTTTTTTGCTATTCTCTTCTTCTCCTTTTACCTTCTAACAATCTACTGAAAAAAGTTTTTTGAGAATTCCCTGGCGATCCAGTGGTTAGGACTCCACACTTTCACTGTTGAGGGCCCGGATTCAATCCCTGGTCAGGGAACTAAGATCCCACAGCCATGCAGGGTGGCCAAAAAAAAAAAAAAAAAATTCATACAGGTCAACAAGAAGTTCATATGTGGAATCTATAAAGTAATGCAAATGAACTTATTTACAAAACAGAAACAGACTCACAGACATAAAATACAAGCTTATGGTTACCAAAGAGGAATGGAGTGGGGACGGATAAATTAGGAGTATGGGATTAACAGATATGCATCACTGCATATAAAATAGATAAAAAACAAGGATTTACTGTATAGTATAGGGAACTATATTCAATATCTTGTAATAACATATAATGGAAAAGAATCTAAAAAGAATATATATATATATATACACAAATGAATCATTTTGCTGTACACCTGAAACTAACACAATATTGTAAATAACTATAGTGCAATAAAAAAAGTTCAAATGTAAGATAGAAACCTGAATAAAAGCCAAACTATGCATAAATATGGTAAGAAGCTTTCTCAGTTTTCCAGCACCACATCCCCACCTCTATCCTTCACCCTTCTGCCCATCTTGTAACAACACATTTAGCTGAGAGGGATAGTGTTCCAAAAAATTAACCTGGAAAACATCAGGGCACTCATGAGTTAATTCTCCCAAATGTTATAAGCAACCACCCCCACCTGCCACACACACACACACATACACACACACACATACACACACACACTCATACAGCACCATTAATTTTCTTTGGTTACATTACATGCTTACACCATCCTACCCTATTCTTACATGAGAAAACCATGTCCCTGATACATGCTCTCTGATACACATAGGCACTGCATACTTAGAAAATCATGGACAAATAATGCCATAAACTGGAAGAGAAGGTAATGAGAAGGGTCACATCAGAGAAAAGACCTTTGATTGCTTTGCTCAGACGATGAATCCAAGAGTGTTGCAACTCCTAATAGATATCCAAGGAAGGAGGAAAAGGAGGGATTTCTCATCCAGATATCTTGCACTAATTTTAAACTAGCCTGGTTTTAGTATATTCTCTCTGTTCTTACCATTAGGATCAAGGAAAATCCCCTGTAAAATAAAATAGATTAAATTTGATCAGATATGTCCCTTTTTATGAGATTCCTTTATCATCACAGGCGCTACTGTATAATTCAGACTAGCCCAGAGGTTAAAACATGAGCAGAGCTGACCAACTCAGTGAGCCTATTAAGACCTAACTTCTAAGGCCATTTTTGAGTACTTGAGACAGTACAGAAAGTTATTCTGGGGAGCCTTGATTCCTTAAAGGTGATATATAATAAATTTAGATGGATGTCATTTTTATGTTTTTGATGTTATGTCATTTTGACATACTGGATCTCCTATTTAGTCTCTTTTCCCTGGTTGGGAGACTTTAGTGGAGTTTCTCTAGATTATTACACTTTTGCCTCAATTTCAAAATGTGATATCTCCCTTTCGATTTTCTGGCTGAGAATTTGATCAACTTGCCACCATCACTCACTATTCTATTCTTATTCCTCTTTTGGTTTCTTTACCAGTAAGTCTCACTCTGGCAGCGGAGAAAAACTCGCCCCCAAAGAATTTACATAACACAGAAAACCTGGATAGAAATGTCCTAACTTAGTTCAGAAATGCCACTATGTGGGGACAAGCCCTTGTTACAGTTGGAAAGCCATTTAGTGGGACCTAAATGGCAGCTCTAGAGATCTGGTAGACCTAAAAGGTTTTGACTGACAATGGCAAAGACTTCTCTCCTGGAATATAGCACAATGCATACTTAAAAGTAAGGCTACTTATAGTCTGAGATACTGGAGGAGATTTATTACTTTTTTTTAAACCATTGCAAGTCTCGAAGGAAACTCAGTTAGAATAGCTTTAGGACAATTGAGAGGGATTTCACATAGCTCCCTAGGCCTCAAAACTTAAGACCAAATGACTGGAAGTAGTATCAGGAATTTACATAGACCAGACCTTAAGTTTTATAAAAGATAGAATAAGGCATCCTTTTCCCAAAATGTCTATGATATGAGTTCAAAGATTAATTTAAAAGGTAGCTTTTAGGAAAGAGAAATAGAGGAAGGAAAGAAGAAAGGAAGGAAGGAAGGAAGGAAAGAAGGAAGGAAGGAAGGAAGAAGGAAAGGGAAAGGAAGAAAGGAAGGAAGGAAGGAAGGGAGGGAGGAAGGAAAGGAAGGAAGGAAGGAAGGAAGGGAGGGAGGAAGGAAAGGGAAAGGAAGGAAGGAAGGAAGGAAGGAAGGAAGGAAGGAAGGGAGGGAGGAAGGAAAGGGAAAGGAAGGAATGAAAGGAAGGGCAACCTAAAACTTTTCTGAGTGTATTTTAATATAGAAGGTTTTTAATTTCTTCTTTACATTTTTTCCTCACTTTAATTTTCTCCATTATGGTTTCCATAAGAAGCATATGAAATTATCAGGTACTAAATACATACTTTTACTTTGCTTTTATTTTGTTATTTTTATATGTTTTATCCCCCCATTCTAATTCCACTTATTTTCACACTTCTTTGCCCTAATTTCCTTCTAATCCCCATTCCCCTCTTTCAGAAAGTACACATTTTCATCCTTGCTTGTGACAGAAATAAGATGAACACCTCTCACTAAATGATGTTATCAAAAAAACCAAATGGTTTGTAACATCCATTTCATATGTAATGCACCCTGAAATTCTCTCCTTAGCACATGGAGAAGGGGAAGTGGTTTGACCTGTCACTGACGAATGGGATACCAGTGTCGGGCTTTAGCAAGATTCCCCAACTCCTGATTATTTTTTCTGCCCTGAATACGCCCCAGTGTGTCTCACAGGCACTGCTGCCCTGCTGTGAAGACTCATTC
Organism: Hyperoodon ampullatus; assembly: GCF_949752795.1. NCBI lineage: Eukaryota > Metazoa > Chordata > Mammalia > Artiodactyla > Ziphiidae > Hyperoodon > Hyperoodon ampullatus. The sequence goes on from NC_136928.1 coordinate 61,442,259, forward strand.
AGTTCCATTCCCCAGGTCTCTCTGAAGCCCATCATGGGCTTGTGCCAGGCAGGAGATTATTTCATGAAAATCAGCCAAGATTTCTTTCATTTCCTTTCATCACTTGACTCCCTGTTAAGCCTCTAGTGGGGAATTTTTGACGTTACCATCCGGTAGCTATAGATCAAGGAGGACAGTTGCACTCTGTAACTGGAGGCTTCATCTCAGCTTTAGATTGGAAATTTAGCACAGAGAGTGTCTGAAAGTCAGAAGCAGAAAACTGGGAAATGAGGAACCTCTGTCATTTACATACTCTCTCTCAATATATGACAGTGTCTGGAGATGTCATCTACAGGCACTCTTAATTTAAAAATTAGATGGTAGATATACAGAAGTATGAAGGCTTTCCTCTAAGCTCTCTTACATTATTCAACCTTTTCATACGTCCACCAAAGGAAAAAAAAATTTTTAAATTAAACAAAAGAGGAGGGCAGCAAAAGTCCAGAGATTGGAGAGTTCTGTTTTGCTTAATTTAGTATCATATTAAAACTATATGAACAGTTTCATATAAAGTTTGAAATCTGATGGGACAATGAAGATTTCATCTTACTATATTAAAGTCAGTATATATAAATTTAGAACACATTAATTTCAATTTGTGATAATTTGTATATTGCTATGATTATTTTCCTTTCATTGTTGAAAACAAATTGGACTCCAAGGAAAATATATCATATAAGAAGAATGTATAACCAATTTATAAAACAAACCACTTTCAATCATTTTTTAGATATACTTTCAAACAAGTATGTTAATTCCAAATCCTTTAAGATATATTGATTAAAGTGGAACCCCTAACCAGCAAACTTTTTCTTAGTATGGTTTACATCAATTGTACTAGGGAATTAACAGAGTATTTCTAATAAAATACCCTCCAATTGAATTGAATAAAATTCACTGATTTATACTATTTTTTCCATCCAATTAGGCTTCTCAGGTTTACTTGAAATTCACGGGGCTTTATAACACTGTTACTTGATGTCTTCCAAAATTTTTGGAAAATTACTATCTCTGCAAATATTTCTTCTGCCTTTTGGCTACTTTCCTCTATTCTTCAATTCCAAGTAAATATATATTAAAGCTTCTCACTGTATACTCCGGGTCTCTTTATTTTGCACTTTTTATATTTTGCTTCTTCCACTTCCTTCTGGATGGATTCTTTTGACCTATTTTCTGATTCATGAATTCTTTATCTGTGTCTAATCTGTCCTTAAATCCATCTCCTGAGTAATTAACTTTGGTTACTGTATTTTTCAGTTTTAGAGTTTCTAGTCAGTTCTTTTCTTTAAAATCAAAATATGTTAGTTTCCAAATCCTTGATAATATTTTTAAGTTCAACTTTAATTTCCACGGGCATAGTGAACATAATATTTTCCCCCAAACTGAGCATAATATTTCCACTCTGACATACCTGTGTAGTGGTTGTAGTGGTTCCCTTTCATGTTGACTTCTCTCCCCGTGCCTCCTCTTATCTTTGTTGCCAGACATAGCATTTGAAAACTTCAACTGAAATAATTTGAGGCTCAAGATGATATTATTTTCCAGGGAGAATTTTCATTTACTTTACAGGTGCCTGGAAGTCCTAGTTTTACAGGTTCACCTTCATCCAATTTTTCTGGGGCACCTAAGTGACTTGAAATGGGATGCAATCTGTTCTAAGACTGTTTTACTTCTGACTCAATCTTCCTAGATTTGGTTCTCAAATTTAAGACAGGGAAGTTCATCCAGGGACCTTGCCTTTGGCAAACACTTGACTCCAACTTTTATCCCTGAAGTCCTGAAACTCTGTCAAAGACCTTCTCAGCAGCTCCTCTGGATTAGCAAATGTTCCTGGACCAAAGATGTGTCAAATTCCAGGCTCATTTCTCTGAATTCTTTCTTCTCTTACATGTTACTCTAGTTATTCCTCAGTATCTTGTTAATTAATTGATGTTTAGAAAGTTTTTTTAAAATCCATCTATATTTTTAAATTATAATCAGCAAGAGGGTTGGTTTATATTACTCAGTGTGACATCACCATGAACTGAAGTGCTTTTCTAATTACTCTTAACCAGGGAGTTTTCAGAACACACCAAATGACTGTACTGATATACATATGTACCCATGTTGTTGTTTTCATTGGAAATAAAGGCAACACAGATCCAATTGGAAATTTTTCCATCAATCCCAAATCTGTCCCATCTATCCTCAAAGGTAAATGACCAAATAGCTCTGTGAAAAGATTTCCCTATATTCCAAAAAAAAAGGATATATAGAATATTCTATCTTCAAGACAGAGAAGGAATAAAAACAAAGTAAAATTACCAGTTTGTACATAAGAAACCACACGGAGAATTTTAAGAAGGAAACCTTTGAAAACTGAGAACCAGAGCAATGTCCTAACAAGACCTATATATCAAGACCTATATAACAAGACCTATATATCAAGAAATATTGAAGAGTTTGTGGATATGACAAAATTGCTATGATCAAGACCAGATGATTCTCATGATTATTAGTAATATAAATTTATGTCTTTAGTATATGTGTATATACAGGATAAAGTGAGAGATGGGTGAGTGTAATAATAAGGAATTGACACATGGTGGTCTAGTCCCCAATTTGGCACAACTAGGAAAGGCAACCAATTGTTCAGGGCAAGCAAAGAGTAAACAGGAGAGAGATTTAGTCTCCAAGCTACTGACTTCACCCAGAGAACTGAAATGCTTAAATTCTAAATATTAGGAAATTGGACAGAGTTTCCTCCATAAGGAAGGGACAAATATGAAAGTAACTGTCAGTATAAGTTCTAGGAAAATTAGATCAGGGAGATCTGAGAGCACCTACAAAGTTTAGAAAATAAATAAATCCACCTATTTTTCAAATAACAGCTCTATGCATGTCACTGTATTCAGCAGTGAAACGCTGGTTACAGATATTTTTAAAAAGCCAGTCATTGATAAAATATTTACTGATAGTCTACTATGTACCTAGAAGTTGACATATAATAGTGAACCAAATAGGTTAACATCCCTCCCTCCTAGAACTTACCTTCTTACAGGGGGAGATAGGGAAAGTGAAATTATTGTAACAAATGGATATATTGTGAGCATGTTTGAAGTAAAGTAAAGTAAGAGGGAGCTGGAAGTAGACCTGTCTTGTGGAAGAAGTGACATTTAGACATTGGAGCAAGGGCCCCCAAGAGGAAGGTAGTTAGTCAGACAAGTATCTGGGAGTCTTCTGAGCAGAGGCAACTGTCGCCTAGCTCAAAGGTTCTAATATGGGAACCTGCCTGACATGTCGAAAAAATGGGACAAGAATGAGTGTGGCTGGAATGGAGTATACAAAGAGGAAGGTGGCAGGACATAAGATCATAAAGGTTATAGACACCTAAACATATAAAGCCTTGTAGTCTCTGAACCTGAATGAAATGGAGCACCACTGTTTAAGCAGAAGAGTGACATCATCTCATATTTTAACATAATTACTCTAACTAGTAGATGAAGATAGATTGGTAGGGGCAAGGGTAGAAGCAGGGACAACTGTTAGGAATCCAGGTGAGAGATGGTAGTAAAATGGAAGTAGCTGGGGAAGTTACTGGAAGTGTAATTCTATAATCCACATTTATTTTCTGTCTCTAGGTAGGAATACAAGTATCCCCAGCCAGACATATTACTCCCTACCTAAACAAAAGTATCCATCAAAGCTCCCCAAATTAAGGTAGTTTGATATAATCTATGTCATGTCCAGATTCTGAAATTGAGATTTTTAACAAAAATAAATTGCGTGACAATAATGACCACCACACATTATGAATAAATTTTCATTTGCTGAATAGTTAAATTTCTTGGCAATTATAAATTGCCAAGATTTGGTGTATGGACACCAAGGGGGGAAAGCAGGGGGGTGTGGGGTGGGGGGCTGGGATGAACTGGGAGATTGGGATTGACATGTATACACTAATATGTATGAAATAAATAACTAATAAGAACCTGCTGTATAGCACAGGGAATTTCACTTCGTTGTACAGTAGAAACTAACACAACATTGTAAAACAACTATACCCCAAATTTAAAAAAAAAAACTTCTTTTTGAGGGGTTAACATATGTATAAAGGTGAGGTCATGAATAATTTGAAATATGATTACATTCCAAATGGGAGAAATATATTCACATAAAATAAAATAATTATAAAACATTTCTCATCTTATTTTCAGATAAGTGAAATTCTTTGGCACTCTTTCTTCTCAATTTCAGGTGATGATCTAGTCTCATATCTTATGGACAATATGGATGAAATTCATGTTTTTTCTGTCACATCTTCTACCCTCCTGTATTTACACCCACACTTCCTACCTTGTTATCTGCTATTAAAGTGGATGAAGTGTCTCTAGTCTTATCAAAGGTCAACACATTCATTTGTGGTTTAGAGTCCCATTTCTTCTCCTCAACAAGGTCTTCTCCCCTAAAATTATCCCTATTGGTTTCTTTCTCTCCATTAGATCATTATCACCAACACATTAAAATATGTACGGGGTAATATGTTAAATATAGTTAATGAGACTTTAGAATTTGCCTTTCTTAGTGCATGACTTTCCTCCTAGTTGGTCTTAGGAATCCTTCAGCCTGAAGGATAAAATGAAGAGTTAAACTCCTTTACCTTCCATTTTTGTACACTCAGAGAGAACACAGAGAATTAAAATTTAAGTAAAGAACATCAAGGCAGAAAGAGATGGGGTGTGTACTAAAGCTTGCCTCTTTTTGCCTCCAGAGAGGGGGAGGACATCACATGTTATTGTCTGAATAATCCTCTCCCTGGTTTTGGTTGCACTGTAGAATTAACTTGCATTGGATAAATGAAGGTATCACCAATGACGTTGGGTGCTCTACATGTATGACTCAGGAAAAAGAGTAAATCTCTGACTGACTGGATCTGTGAACCAAACCAAAGCATAATTTTATGGATTTGGGGGTACAGTGTGGTCAGGCAGAGGATGGCCTTGATGTTTAAATATCTGGATGTGCCCTCATCATGTGGGTGCATGGATGCTATGTTGATTCCCTGGGACCTGCCTTGTCTGATGAAATGACTTTGGAGCACTGACTGGTCCCTAGCACTGGACCAGAAGGTAGGACACAAGAAATGGCAAGGACTCAGGATGACAGTGGATGCTGAGAGAGCCAGGGAGAATCCTTGAGCTTTGACTAAGACAGAGAACCCATGAGAGTGAGCAGATCATCAGGTAGAGCAGCCATGGACTTCAGCAATAAATACCTGGAATAAAAGACATCAACTAGGAGAGGATACAGGACCACACAGGATCTGAGTCTTTCCCTTCACCACAGGGATGCAACACCCGCCTCTCAAATACAAGAGAGAGAAGCTATATTAGAGAGAAGATGGGGGAGGCAACTTGAAAACTTGATCACTTCTTCCTTAGAAATAGTTTATTTTATTTTATTTTATTTATTTTTTTATACAGAAGGTTCTTATTATTTATTGTATACATATTAGTGTATACATGCCAATCCCAATCTCCCAATTCATCGCACCTCCACCCCCAACCCCCCGCTTTCCCCTCTTGGTGTCCATACGTTTGTTTTCTACATTTGTGTCTCTATTTCTGCCTTGCAAACTGGTTCATCTGTACCATTTTTCTAGATTCCACAAATATGCATTAATATACGATATTTGTTTTTCTCTTTCCGACCTACTTCACTCTGTATGACAGTCTGTATCCATGTGTCTACAAATGACCCAATTTCATTCCTTTTTATGGCAGAGTAATATTCCATTGTATATATGTACCATATCTTCAATATCCATTCATCTGTCGATGGGCATTTAGGTTGCTTCCATGACCTGGCTATTGTAAATAGTGCTGCAATGAATATTGGAGTGCATGTGTCTTTTTGAATTATGGTTTTCTCTGGGTGTATGCCCAGTAATGGGATTGCTGGGCCATATGGTAATTCTATTTTTAGTTTTTTAAGGAACCTCCATACTGTTCTCCATAGTAGCTATATCAATTTACATTCCTACCAACAGTTCAAGAGGGTTCCCTTTTCTCCACACCCTCTCCAGAAGTTGTTGTTTGCAGATTTTCTGATGATGCCCATTCTAACCAGTGTGAAGTGATACCTCATTGTAGTTATCATTTTCATTTCTCTAATAATTAGTGATGTTGAGCATGTTTTCATGTGCCTCTTGGCCATCTGTATGTCTTCTTTGGAGAAATGTCTATTTAGGTCTTCTGCCCATTTTTGGATTGGGTTGTTTGTTATTTTGATATTGAGCTGCATGAGCTGTTTATGTATTTTGAAGATTAATCCTTTGTCCACTGATTGGTTTGCAGATATTTTCTCCCATTCTGAGTGCTGTCTTTTCGTCTTCTTTACAGTTTCCTTGGCTGTGCAAAAGCTTTTAAGTTTCACTAGGTCCCATTTGTTTATTTTTGTTTTTCTTTCCATTACTTTAGGAGGTGGGTCAAAAAAGATCTTGCTGTGATTTATGTTGAAGAGTGTTCTTCTTATGTTTTCCTCTAAGAGTTTTATAGTGTCCGGTCTTACATTTAGGTCTTTAATTCATTTTGAGTTTATTTTTGTGTATGGTGTTAGGGAGTGTTCTAACTTCATTCTTTTACATGTAGCTGTCCAGTTTTCCCAGCACCACTTATTGAAGAGGCTGTCTTTGCTCCATTGTATACTCTTGACTCCTTTATCAAAGATAAGGAGATCATATGTGCGTGGGTTTAACTCTGGGTTTTCTATCCTGTTCCATTGATCTATATTTCTGTTTTTGTTCCAGTACCATACTGTCCTGATTACTGTAGCTTTGTAGTATAGTCTGAAGTCAGGGAGTCTGATTCCTCCAGCTCCGTTTTTTCCCTCAAGACTGCTTTGGCTATTCGGGTCTTTTGTGTCTCCATACAAATTTTAAGATTTTTTGTTCTAGTTCTGTAAAAAATACCACTGGTAATTTGATAGGGATTACATTGAATCTGTAGATTGCTTTCGGTAGTATAGTCATTTTCACAATATTGATTCTTCCAACCCAAGAACATGGTATATTTCTCCATCTGTTTGTGTCATCTTTGATGTCTTCCAACAGTGTCTTATTGTATTCGGTGTACAGGCCTTTTACCTCCTTAGGTAGGTTTATTCCTAGGTATTTCATTTTTTTTTTGTTGCAATGGTGAATGGCATTGTTCCTTAATTTCTCTTTCTGATCATTCATTGTTAGTGTATAGGAATGCAAGAGATTTCTGTGCATTTTTGTATCCTGCAACTTTACCAAATTCACTGATGAGCTCTAGTAGTTTTCTGGTGGCATCTTTAGGATTATCTATATAGGGTATCATGTCCTCTGCAAACAGTGACAGTTTTACTTCTTCTTTTCCAATTTGTTTTCATTTTATTTCTTTTTTTTTTTCTGATTGCCAAGGACTTCCAAAACTATGTTGAATAATAGTGGCGACAGTGGATATCATTGTCTTGTTCCTGATCTTAGAGGAAATGCTTTCAGTTTTTCACCATTGAGAATGATGTTTGCTGTAGGTTTGCCATTATGGCATTTATTATGTTGAGGTAGGTTCGCTCTATGCCCACTTTCTGGAGAGTTTTTATCATAAATCGGTGTTGAATTTTGTCAAAAGCTTTTTCTGCCTCTACTGAGATGATCATATGGATTTTATTCTTCAATTTGTTAATATGGTATATCACATTTTTTGATTTGCATATATTGAAGAATCCTTGCATCCCTGAGATAAATCCCCATTGATTATGGTGTATGATCCTTTTAATGTGTTGTTGGATTCTGTTAGCTAGTATTTTGTTGAGGATCTTTGCATCTATATTCATCAGTGATATTGGTCCGTAATTTTCTTTTTTTGTAGTATTTTTGTCTGGTTTTGGTATCAGGGTGATGGTGGCTTTGTAAAATGAGTTTGGGAGTGTTCCTCCCTCTGCAATACTTTGGAAGAGTTTGAGAAGGATGGGTGTTAGCTCTTCTCTAAATGTTTGATAGAAGTCACCTGTGAAGCCTTCTGGTCCTGGACTTTTGTTGGTTGGAAGATTCCTACTCACAGTTTCAATTTCATTACTTATGATTGGTCTGTTCATATTTTCTATTTCTTCCTGGTTCAGTCTTGGAAGGTTATACTTTTCTAAGAATTTGTCCATTTCTTCCAGGTTGTCCATTTTATTGGCATAGAGTTTTCTGTAGTAGTCTCTTATGACGCTTTGTATTTCTGCAGTGTCCATGGTAACTTCTCCTTTTTCATTTCTAATTTTATTGATCTGAGTCCTCTCCCTCTTTTTCTTGATGTGTCTGGCTAAAGGTTTATCAATTTTCTTTATCTTCTTAAAGAACCAGCTTTTAGTTTTATTTTTCTTTGCTATTGTTTTCTTTGTTTCTATTTCATTTATTTCTTCTCTGATATTTATGATTTCCTTCCTTCTACTAACCTTTGGTTTTGATTGTTTTTCTTTCTCTAGTTCCTTTAGGTGTAGGGTCAGTTTGTTTATTTCAGATTTTTCTTGTTTCTTGAGGTAGGATTGTATTGCTATAAAGTTCCCTCTTAGAACTGCTTTTGCTACGTCCCATAGGTTTTGGATCTTTGTGTTTTCATTGTCATTTGTCTCAAGATATTTTTTGATTTCCTCTTTGATTTCTTCAGTGATCTCTTGCTTATTTAGTAACATACTGTTTAGCCTTCATGTGTTTGTGTTTTTCACATTTTTTTCCCTGTAACTGGTTTCTAATCTCATAGCGTTGTGGTCAGAAAACATACTTGTTATGATTTCAATTTTCTTAAATTTACCAAGGCTTGATTTGTGACCCAGGAGGTGATCTATCCTGGAGAATGTTCCATGTGCACTTGAGAAGAAAGTGTAATCTGCTGTTTTCAGATGGAACATCCTATAAATATCAACTAAATCTATCTGGTCTATTGTGTCATTTAAAGCTTGTGTTTCCTTATAAACTTTCTGTCTGGATGATCTGTCCATTGGTGTAAATGAGGTGTTAAAGTCCCCTATTATTATTGTGTTACTGTCTATTTCTCCTTTCATGGTTGTTAGCATTTGCCTTATGTATTGAGGTGCTCCTATGTTAGGTGCATATATATTTATAATTTTTATATCTTCTTCTTGGATTGATCCCTTGATCATTATGTAGTGGCCTTCCTTGTCTCTTGTAACATTCTTTATTTTAAAGTCCATTTTATCTCATGAGTATTGCTACTCCAGCTTTCTTTTGATTTCCATTTGCATGAAATATCCTTTTCCATCCCCTCACTTTCAGTATGTATGTGTCCCTAGGTCTGAAGTGTGTCTCTTGTAGATAGCATCTATATGAGTCTTGTTTGTATCATTCAGCGACCTTGTGTTTTTTGGTTGGAGCATTTAATCCATTCACATTTAAGCTAATTATCAATATGTATGTTCCTATTACCATTTTCTTAATTGTTATGGGTTTGTTTTTGTAGGTCCTTTTCTTCTCTTGTGTTTCCCACGTAGAGAAGTTCCTTTAGCATTTGTTGTAGAGCTGGTTTGGTGGTGTTGAATTCTCTTAGCTTTTGCTTGTCTGTAAAGCTTTTGATTTTTCCATTGAATCTGAATGAGATCCTTGCTGGGAAGCATAATCTTGGTTGTAGATTCTTCCCTTTCATCACTTTAAATATACTGTACCACTTGCTTCTGGCTTGTACAGTTTCTGCTGAGAAATCAGCTGTTAACCTTATGGGAGTTCCCTTGTATGTTATTTGTCATTTTTCCCTTGTTGCTTTTATTAATTTTTCTTTAATTTTTGTCAGTTTGATTTCTATGTGTCTCAGCATGTTTCTCCTTGCGTTTTTCCTGCCTGGGACTCTCTGTTCTTCCTGGACTTAGGTGCCTATTTCTTTTTCCATGTTAGGGAATTTTTCAACTATAATCTCTTCAAATATTTTCTCAGGTCCTTTCTCTTTCTCTTCTCCTTCTGGGACTCCTATAATGTGAATGTGCATTTAATGTAGTCCCAGAAGTCTCTTAGGCTGTCTTCATTTCTTTTCTTTCTTTTTTCTTTATTCTGTTCCACTGCAGTGATTTCCACCATTCTGTCTTCAGGTCACTTTTCCATTCTTCTGCCTCAGTTATTCTGCTATTGATTCCTTCTAGTTTATTTTTCATTTCAGTTATTGTATTGTTCATCTATGTTGTTTTGTTCTTTAATTCTTCTAGGTCTTTGTTAAACATTTCTTGCATCTTCTCGATCTTTGCTTCCATTCTTTTTCTGAGGTCCTGGATCATCTTCACTATCATTATTCTGAATTCTTTTTCTGGAAGTTTGCCTATCTCCACTTCATTTAGTTGTTTTTTCTGGGGTTTTATCTTGTTCCTTCATGTGTTACATAATCCTCTACCTTTTCATTTTGTCTATCTTTCCGTGAATGTGGTTTTCGTTCCACAGGTTGCAGGACTGTAGCTCTTCTTACTTCTGCTATCTGCCCTCTGGTGTATGAGGCTATCTAAGAGGCTTGTGCAAGCTTCTTGATGGGAGGGACTGGAGGTGGGCAGAGCTAGATGTTGCTCTGGTGGGCAGAGCTCAGTAAAACTTTAATCCACTGGTCTGCTGATGGGTAGGGCTAAGTTCCCTCCCTGTTGGTTGTTTGTCCTGAGGAGACCCAGCACTAGAGCCTACCCGGCTCTGTGGTGGGGCTAATAGTGGACTCTGGGAGGGGTCACACCAAGGATTACTTCCCAGAACTTCTGCTGCCAGTGTCCTTGCCCCTGTGGTGAGCCACAGCCACCCCCTGGCTCTGCAGGAGACCCTCCAATACTAACAGTAGTTCTGATTGAGTCTCCTGTGGGGGTCACTGCTCCTTCCCTCTGTGTCCTGATGAGCAGACTACTTTGTGTGTGCCCTCCAAGATTGGAGTCTCTGTTTTCCCCAGTCCTGACAAAGTTCTGCAGTCAAATCCTGCTAGCCTTCGAAGTCTGATTCTCTGAGAATTCCTCCTCCCATTGCCAGACCCCAGCTTGGGAAGCCTGATGTGGACCTCAGAACCTTCAGTCCAGTGGGTGGTCTTCTGTTGTATAATTGTTCTCCAATTTGTGAGTCACCCACCCAGCAGTTATGGGATTTGATTTTATTGTGATTGTACCCATCCTACTGTCTCATTGCAGCTTCTCCTTTGTTTTTGGATGTAAGGTATCTTTTTTGGTGAGTTCCACTGTCTACCTGTCAATGATTGTTCAGCAGTTAGCTGTGATTCTGGTGCTCTCACAAGAGGGAGTGAGCGCACGTCCATCTATTCCACCATCTTGAACCAATCTCTAGAAATCTTTTTAAGGATAATTTAAGTAGTCAGTTTGAATTAAACTTTTACCTGTAAAAAAACACCTTTTAACTTTCTTCTCCTCTAGCCAGCAGGTGGCAGCTAACAAGAAAGCAAGCATAGCAGTAGAGAAAATTACACATTTTCTCCACACCAAAATTAGAGTTACATTGCATGATTCTATTTTGTGTTTGTTTACCTATATTAAAAAAAGAATTCCCTTAACCCTAATTGTCTTATCAACTACAATCCCTATTTCCTTCATCTCCAAATCTGTTGAATTAATTTTCTTCCTGCTAACACCAATTTCCTCTGCTTCCATTCTCTCTTCACCTCTACTCTGATTGCTCATCCCTCCTCATCACATTACTACAATCCTTCTTTTCAAGATGACCAATGAGCTGCAAGTTGCCAAGGTCAATGTGCATTCCTCTGCTCTCACTTTACCAATCTCTCAGCACCATTTGGCACAGATGACCTTCTCCTCTCTCTAAAATAGCTTATTCTGGATTTTAGTATTAGCTTATCTCTTCTGCCTCACTGGATGCAACTTTTCTATTCCTTTTGCTCAGTATTTAACCCAATTATCTTTTCCACACTCTTCCTGTGTGACCATCTCTATGTCCATGGCATTTTTAACATACTATCTATCCAGCAATGACTCCCATCTCTTTTCAGGAGTTCCAGACATTATGCTCGACTGTGCCTTTTTTCCTCACACCCCATATCCAATCTCATCAGCAAATTCTTTGGCTCTACTTTTCCAAACCCATACACTTATTACCATGTCCAAGACCACTATCATCTTCCAATTATCATTAGTTCTTAGCAAGACTAACCCATTAAGCACTGAACTGGTCTTTCTTTGTATCCCTTTTGTCCCATATTCATAATAGCCACAGTAACTTTGTGACATTTACTCTTTTAAATTATTTATTTATAAGAAAATAATACAGTTACAGGAATGTTTGTTTGGTACTGAAAAAATAAAATGTCTATTGTATAAGGCAGTTTGACTATCTTGCTCTCATGGAGGAGGCCTACTATGGAGTAGCCATATGTATTAGTTTAACCAGTGTGTGAGGTTTGCATTTCCCCAAAAGCAAATGCATATGTATAAAAGCAGGCTCACACATAGATTATCTCTTTGAGTACAAGAAAGCTGAGAACAATTTTAAGCAAAAGGTGTTCTTTAGAAGAGATATACAGATTGACAGAGAGACCTATAGCAGAATGAGAGAAAAGAAAATGACAAAGTATCCCATAAGCACAGTGAATGTTCAACAACTATTTGTTGTTGTTTATGATGAAAAGGCTTTCTAATGGGATCAATGAAATGCCTGGTAGTGAAATTTTTTCTCATTTTTCCAAAGTTGACATAAATAAAGGAGTTATTTAGTTGCATGGATTCCATAAAGTTGCATGGATTCTGTTGAGCTGAAGAGGGTAGATGGACATCTCTTTAGAAAAATGACAACAGCTCTGGTCATCCATCTAACAAATGTGTATCATTAATCCAGTGGAGACAGTGAGAAAGAGCATGAATCAAACCAAATCTGAGGTAAAGCAGAAACGGTGCTGAGCTGGGAGTTACAGAATCTGAGTACTAGAGATGAATCTCTTATTAATGGGCAGTGTCACCTTGTGCAAGTCTTTAAGCCTCTGGCTGCTTATAAGGTAACTGGACTAGATAAACTTCAAGGTCCTTCTACGTTATACTCTTCTAGAATTTATAATTCTAATCCTGCTATTGGAAATCCAACAGACGCTGTACTGATTACGGAAGATCAGTAGAATTATCTTCGCATACAAAGAAGGCACAATGCCTTTAGACATGTGGGGGAGCTATCCAGGGGAGCTGTCCCCACACAGAGTGTTCTGAATCACTTACTGACTGCAACTCTAAAGTTCCCATTACTTACATGAATTTATGCTTCTGGAACTTACCAGGTGTCCTTTGCTTGAGGACAAGGAGAGGTCAATTCTTTATTGTAGAGCTGTCTGAAATAAAAAGTTGGAAAAGTTACTATGAGGCATAAAATGTCTTAGGTATATACATTATATACAAAATCCAGAGCATAAAATTGTCGAATTGTGCTTTCAAAAAGTGTGTATCAGAATACAAAAAGCTGGCAATTTAAAAAATACATGAGGTTATATAATAGATTAGATTTGCTATGGTTTAAAATAAGATTTCTTAAAATATAAGATTCACTATATTCAAGAAAAGGAAAAAAATAAGAGTTTAGGCAATGCATTTGGCCCACTATTTGGATAACAGTTTAAACTAAGGCTTACAGCTCTGCAGGAAGGTGGAGCTCCCTGAACTGAAATGTAGGCTCTGAGAAAGCTTATCTTTTATGAAACATTTTGGAGGAAAGTGCCATGAGCTAAAGAAGTACCCCAGTTAAAGAAATAGTGTACTGATAGGCATATGATAGCAAAAAATAGAGTCATCTAGAAGGAGAAAGTACCCTCATTAAAGTGAGGCCCTTGGATAACATGGTAAATAACAAAAATTAAGACAGTTACCACTGACTTAGTACCTCCTACATTCCAGGCCAGTACTAAGTACTTCACATTTCCCATTTCATTTCACCCTCACAGCAAACCTATAAGTTATATAATATTATTCCCATTTTCCAGTTGAAGAAACTGACGCTTAAAAAGATTAGGTAATTTTCAATAGTGACAAAGGTAGTATGAAACAGAGTAAACAGTAAAACTCAGGCCCATCCAATTTCTAAGCTAATGCTGTTTCAGTTACTTTAAGCTACCTAAACAGCTAAAACACCATTATTCTGAGAAGAAGCTGTATAGGAGAATCAAGTAAAGGATAGGTACATCACAAAAAAAAAAAAAAAAAAAAAAAAAATTGAAGCTAAAGTGATCTATGATAACTTAAGAAACTCATTGCTTCTGTAGTATTGGAACAGCAAATTTCAAACATTTTACCTGAATGAAAAAAAGCATTCATATATAAACTCCACATTACTAAATAATCAAAGGAAATGGTTTCGGTTGCAGTTCTGTATTTAATAAAAGCTTGGATATATTTGATTTGAAATTTCAAACATTACCCGCCTTATCAAAATACAGCTTTATACATTCCATAAGAAGGCCAAATACTACTTTAAACAGATTTTATTTTTTTAACCAGAAATTTACCGAACTCAAAACTAACCTGGAAGACAATTTGTTTGGTGTGCATAAACTCTAATTTGTTAACGAAAAAAGGAGACTTTGGTTATTCAATAAGAATTGATAAAATGTTACCAAAATTTTCAGTTGATAAGGGAAAATTGAGTCTATTGCTTATTGCAGTAAGAGTGATAACTATCTCAACAGATTTGGGTAGCATTTCAGAGGAGGAACAGCAAAATTGAGATTTCTATGAGGTTTGGCAGCCTGGCTTTAGGCAACGTATTTCATCAGGATTGGGTAAGGTTCATAATGTAATAGTTTAGGATTGATGGACATAGCAAGCTAAGGTTTTAAGGAAAGAGTTTCAAAGGGAGTCTTCAGAAGCAGTCTTTTCATTCTACCTACTGTAAATTGAATAGTCTTATGTTCATTTTTAATGGGCTTCTGGGAAGTTCTTAGAATGAACGATAAAAGTTATTTGCAATTTTCCTTTTCCTGAGCAAGAGTTAACTGGATAGTAATGTCATGCTAATGCAGAAAGGAAGTTGGTGGTTGTAGATAATTTTGGTTCCAGAATCATGAAGATAGAAAATGATTTGAGTTGGTTATTTAATTTGTCCTAAGAAAATTAATTCTTTATTACATTTGATTTATTATCAATCTTTGCATAGTTCGAGGAAAACTTTGAAGAATAATTTTTCATGAAGTGTGATTGAGAAACTTTATGTTAAGAGAAGTTTTGATTAAATTCTGTTCGTTATTATTTATAATTGCTATTACTGATGGACATTTTATGATATTTAAATAAATATGATTCTCATTTTACTGTTTTCATCCAGATACAGTCTTATGACACAGAAAAAGACATTTCTATGAGCAAATACTTAATTCACCATTTTTTATCCTATCAATAAGACTAATAAAATAATTTCTTCTACTACTGAACTGCTAAAAGTAGAAAAGGCATAATTTAAAAAATAAAATCAGATGGACTAGATAGATTAGCCTTCAGTTAATTTTTAAACTTAGTTGAAAATAAAGTTAAATAGTTAATGTGGTAAGAACTATAAAAGACACCAAACTCAATAACACAACAGGGATTAAAAAAAATAAAGAACTATTAGTTCTTACTACTGTTGGTCTCCAAATTGGTACCAGTACCAGAGGGCAAGGAGAGACTGAAGATAGAGGCAGGTCACTCCAGATTGGTAGGTGGTGAGTTTCATAAGCAAGGGAATTTACATACGAGGCTCGCCTTGGGCAGCTGAAAACCACTGGATTGCTGCATCTGCCACCAGAACCTTAAAACTGTATATAGAGGCCTTAATTAGGTTCAGTCACCTATTTATTTAGTCCAGATGGTCTCAACAACACCTTACTCTCTCAAGTCTGTGTCCTTGAAAACGGTTCCCACTGTGGGAACAGTGGGCAGAATGCGTATTCCAAAGACAGGGGAGATGGTGAGGAGCCTCCCATGGCCTTGGTCTAGCTCATGGGTCAATCCAGGAGTCACGTCCTCTCAATGACCTCCTCCAACAACTACTGATCCCAGTAAGTGTCAGTAAGGAAGTGGTGCTTGAGCTAACCTTGAACGAGGTGAAAGGCATTCCTAAATGAGAGGATAGAAAGGGCCAGTAGGCTAAGAACACAGGCTAATGGGCCAAATGCATTGTCTAAGCTATTATATTTTCCTTTTTTTGAATACAGTGAATCCTGTATTTAAAAAAACTTTTTTAAAAAAATATTTATTTATTTATTTTTGGCTGCATTGGGTCTTTGTTACTGCGTGCGGGCTAGTTACAGTGAGTGGGGGCTACTCTTCGTTGCAGCGCACGGGTTTCTCATTGAGGTGGCTTCTCTTGCTGTGGAGCATGGGCTCTAGGGGCATGGGCTTCAACAGTTGTGGCACGCGGTCTCAGTAGTTGTGGCTCGCAAGGTCTAGAGCACAGGCTCAGTAGTTGTGGCGCACGGGTTTAAGTTGTTCAGCGGCATGTGGGATCTTCCCAGACCAGGGCTTGAACCCGTATCCCCTGCATTGGCAGGTGGATTCTTAACCACTGCGCCACCAGGGAAGCCCCAAAACCTTATTTTAAACCATTTTAAACCAAATCTAATCTATCATATAACCTCATGCACCTTTAAAATTGCCAATCTTTAGGTATTCTGATATATACTTTAAAAAACATTCCCAGTCCCTCAGCCATAAAAAAGAACAAAATAATGTCATTTGCAGCAACATGGATGGACCTAGAGATTGTCATACTGAGTGAAGTAAGTCTGACACAGAAAGACAAATATCATATGATATCGCTTAAATGTGGACTCTAAAAAAATGGGTACAAATAAACTTATTTACAAAACAAAGTAAAGCCATGGATGTAGGAAACAAACTTATGGTTACCAGGGGGTAAGGAAGGGTAGGGATAAATTGGGAGATTGGGATTGACAGATACACACTACTATATATAAAATAGATAACTAATAAGGACCTACTGTACAGCACAGGGAACTCTACTCAGTACTCTGTAATGGCCTATATGGGAAAAGAATCTTAAAAAAAAAGTGGATATATGTATATGTACAACTGATTCACTTTGCTGTACACCTGAAACTAACATGACATTGTAAATCAACTATACTCCAATAAAATTTTTTTTTAAATTACCAGACTAATGGAATGGGAAGCTCAGCCTGACAGGAAGTTGCTCTTATTGCTTTCTTTTCTTTTTTTTATAAATTTATTTATTTATTTATTTATTTTTGGCTGCATTGAGTCTTCGTTGCTGCACACGGGCTTTCTCTAGTTGCCACGAGCCGGGGCTACTTTTTCTTGCATGCGCGGGCTTCTCATTGTGGTGGCTTTTCTTGTTGCACAGGCTCTAGGCACGTGGGCTTTGGTAGTTGTGGCACGTGAGCTTCAGATCACAGGCTCAGTAGTTATGGTGCATGGGCTTAGTTGCTCTGCGGCATGTGGGATCTTCCCGGACCAGGGATCAAACTTGTGTCTCTGCATTGGCAGGTGGTTTCTTAACCACTGTCCCACCAGGGAAGTCCCTCTTTCTCTTCTTAAACTTAGTTTCTTTTCTTGGCCAGAACAAGAAAATCTTTTAAAAAGCAATTGATTTCACTCCATTAAGCTGTTAAATTGGTTATAATGTCAATGGAATATTCAAATGAAACAGTAAATATGTTTTCTCAATAGCGCTTAACACAATTATAAATTAAGTAATTATATATGAGTGACACCTATCTTTTCTGACATGCATCATCTTTGCAACTCTAGTGCCAGGTCCATGGTGTGATTGAATTATTAAATGACTGTATCAAATGTATGAGTTAATTTGGTTTGTCTTACAATGGAAGTTTGTTTTTGTCCTCAGAAAATATCCACCTTGAAAGCTAACCACTTTTATACACATACACACACACACACACACACACACACACACATATGTATATATATACACACACATATATATGAGGTAGTTATTGTTTGGGAATCCCAAGTCATTTTTCAAACGCTAAAAACCACTCCTGGTTATAACAGTCAATAAGGCATCCCTGGGCCTTGTAAAATTATGCATTTTTTATATGTTTGTGTTAGCACAGCATACCCTTTAAGTTGCTTTTCTAATTTTATTTGCTAGACCTTTACCTTTGTTGTTACTCTTGTGAATTTTTTTTTTCTATGTTTGTCTTATGTTTTGTTATTTTTTCTCTGAAGCTAGGTGGTTCATACAAGGATGGAAACCCTGGCCTTTGCTTCAAAAGCACCTGCTGTCCACAGGGAATATACTTATTCCAGAGAGAATAAGAATATACTTATTACAAAGGAGTAATTTAGGAGGGATAGAAGATTTCAATAGTAAATGCTAAATGTCCACACTTCTTTAATCTAGATGTTCTCTTGTTGACCTGACTTGTCAGTTATCCATCTGTGACCTTTCTACTGGTAAGAGGAGTTACCTAGAAATTTGATATATCCTGAAGTCCTACATTATCAATTGTCTTTGGTGTGTTGCTTCACTTCTAACTCATTATTACTCTAACCTGGCAGGAATCAGCTCTCTTATGCTAGATACAGGGGACACAGGCTTTCCTTCCTTTCATGTCCTTGGTAGCTCTCACCAATGTATTCTGATACTCTTCACCTCTAGGTGAGGAGGGACACAGTTTCAGAAACTGCAACACAAAACGGCAGCATCCAGGGGCATTAGTTTTTGAAATTAAATCTCTTTGCCACCCTTAAATTTTCCTTAGTATTTTCCCCCTTTCTCACATGAAAATCTTTTGGAAGTTTGTACAAGTATACCTTTTATAATAACATTAGTGGAGAGCGGCATTTTTGCATTTGAGAAAATGTCTTTTTCTTTGCTTTTATGTATCTCATTCATTAAGAGAAAGGATAGGCATTATATTAATGGCCTATAACTATATTCACTGAATATGTGTTTCTTTCTTTTACTTTAAGAAGTTAATAAGCACCAGAAATCTAGCCAGACAACTGGACTAACTGTGTCAGAATCACACCACTGGTCACAATTTAAAATCAGCCAGATGCAACCATGTTGTTTCAGAAATAGCTTTTGTTTAGAGGCAGAATATGGCAATTTGTTCCAGTACAAATTCAACTGGAAGGGACAATAAAAATTACTTCTGCTGCTTTTGGAAAGTTATCTCTTTCAAATATTCTACTGATGAATGTGTATTTTTACACAGATTTCCCATAAACAAGGAGGTCAGAATAGATGGGTCAGTTTACAGGGAGGGGTTCTCACTGCTTCATGTCAATGAAGCACAGTGTAGGGCATGACACGAGTTCATTTACAAGGTTCATGTGCCTCCCTCAACAAGAGGCAGGTTTAAGCCTTTATATTCCTAATTGGGGCATTTTTTCAATGTCAGTGACACATATTTAGAATAGCATAAAAGAAAAGAATAATTGGAAATGTGTCAATTAGGTCTCTTACTATGAGAGTTTTAACATTTAAAGGAAAAACTGAAAGCCACAGCACTGAATATGCCCTAGTTGTCTAAGACATCAAAGGAAGGTATGATTTCATTCTACATGGAATTCTTCAGCCAATTCCAACTATATTATTTACATCTATGCTTTATAAGATTGATTATTTGAGTTTTAACTATCTTTATATAAATAATATAGTCAAAGCTTATTGACATGAATTCAATTATATTAATTTTTTTGACAATGTAATTGGTATCAAATTTAATTCTAATGATCTGCTGAAGTTATGGTTTCTTTTGTCTTCCTAATTGTAATGGAGTTATTTAAAAGAGCAAGGCCATTGTCATCTTCTCTGTTACCCTTAAACAAAAAAAAGTATTTAGTTTAAATTTATTCATACCAGGGAATAGAATACCAACTAATTATTATTCACCATGTTAAAAAAACCCTATTAGGTGGTTCACATTAAAGATGAAAAACAAAAAACAAAAAACCTGCTAACCATTTATTTTCAGAGGTTCACCCCTTACTAATAAGTGACCTTAACCAAAGGAATGCTTCTTTATAAAACAGTTGTAACTTGCTGAATCATCTTCATGACTTGCTTATAGATGTCTCTTTCTGTCATAGCACCTAAAATTCCTTCTCGTATGGGCCTTTATATACTGAATGTGGGCACTGTTTTGCTATTGATTATAAGCAAATAGAGTAAAATTTGAGGTGGGAGCTTTTAAGTTCTCTTGTTCCACAGAAAGTTCAAAGCAAAACTGTTTTCTTGAGGTCAGTCCCATTCCTGAACATTCTCCCTCAATTGCTTTTTCTTTTTCAGAGCTATTCTTATTTCCAGGAAATAGCCCTGCAAAAATGAGCTGCCTTTCAAAACCGGTGTGGGAATCATGAAGGATATAGTGTTCATGTTAATGATGGACCACCGGCAGAGCATGTTTTCACAGATTTACTCCCATAGCAGTGAGGAAGGTGTACTTTCTGTTATTTTTCACTTTTACCAACGCTTTCTCTCTGGTGAGCTACTCTTTTATGTTCTCTCCATCTTACCCTGGCTGCTAATATCCCCACCCAGGGCTGCACAAAGACCATGTGCTCTATTATAGAATACAATTCTTCAAGTGAGCTCTAAGAGCTCACTTAGAGTGGTAAGTTCCCTTCAGATTTCTCTTAACCTAACACTCCATCCCATGTAGCAACTCTACAACAGCATACCCCAGGAATTTGCTTTATTCCATCACTGACTAAAAGGGAATGATACACCTCAAGTATATTAATGGCAAGATTATACATATATAGTTAGTTAGTTAAAATATGTTTTAAGTTTTAGCTGCTACTCTTAGTTCTGCTCTGTGCTAATAAAGAGCATATCTAAATATTCTTTTACATAGCAATCCATTAAATATTTTCATTTATTTATCATGCATCTACATTAAGTCCTCCATTTTTCTAGCTTCTATTCTTGCTATTACCTATATTATCTCATGGTATGGAGGTCTCAACACATCCTTACAACATGGTGATAATTATGAAAATAATGCACAACACACTCTCTTTCATCTTGGACTCTCTCAAAGTTTGCCACCCAGAAAATAGAAACTAAATACTACAAAATGGTTGTTAACCAGCCAGGTCATGCTATTATCTAATATTAACATTTTTGCCAACAAAATTTTGCTACATATTTCTTCCAAGAACTCCTGCCAAGCCAATCTTTTCCCCATCTTGTACTTAATGAGATATGCAGGATTTAATTTTTGTCTATTATGGATTTCAGCTTGACATATCAGTCTATCAGATAATTTTGAGTCTTGAGTTGACATTAGACACATTAATTTCATTTAAATTTATTTTCACTTGAAGCATTATATCTCTAATATATGAAGAGATTCTGAAAACAAAGAAGGGACTACCCAAAAAACCTTACTGAAAATTCAATCAGTACATGCAGAAAAAGCATTTGACAAAATCCAACACCCACATTCTCATCAAACTGGGAATAGAAGGCAACTTCCTCAACATGATTAAAAGTATCTACCAAAAACCTACAGCTAACATTTTACTTAATGGTGAGAAAATAGATGGTTTTTCCCGTAAGGTTAGGAACAAAGCAAGAATGTGCTCTCTCATCACTCCTATTCAATGTCATACTGGAAGGCCTAGCTAATGCAATAAGAGAAGAAAATAAAATACAAGGTAAATAGACTGGGAAGGAAGGAAGAAAATTGTCTTTGTTCACAGATGACATGATTGTCTTTGTAAAAAACCTCCAAAGAAACAATAACAACAATAAAACTCCTGGAACTAATAAACAATTATAGCAAGTTATCAGGATACAAGGTTAGCCTCCAAAAGCCAACTGCTTTCTTATTTACCAGCAATGAGAAACTGGAATTTGAAAATAAAAACACAGTACCATTTATATTAGCATTCCTCAAAAGGAAATATATAGGTATAAATCTAAGAAAATATGTATAAGATCTATATGAAAAACATTGTCAAAAACTGATTAAAGATATTAAAGAAGATCTAAATAAACAGATATTTCATGTTTTTGGAGAGAAAGACAATATTGTTAATGTGTTAGTTTTTCTCAACTTGATATAGAGATTCAACACAACCCCAATCCCAGTCTATATCCCAGCAAATTATTTTATGGATATCAACAAACTGATTTTAAAGTTTATCTGGGAAAAACCCAGAATAGACAACACAATAATGAAGAGGAAGTTTAGAGCACTGGTACTACCTGATTTTAATACTTACTGTAAAGCTTCAGTGATCAAGAAATGTGGTATTGGGGTAAGAATACAGAAATAAGTAAGTGGAACACAACAAAGGTTCCAGAAATAGATCCACACAAATACAGTCAATGGATCTGACAAAGAAGCAGAATAAATTCAACAGAAAAAGAATAGTGTTTTCAACAAAGTGTTCTGGAACAACTAGATATCTACACACAGAAAAGTAAATCTAGATACTGACCTTATACCTTTCATAAATAACAATTTAAAATGGATCACAGACCTAATTGTAAAATGTAAAACTACAAACCTTTTAAAAGATAACACAGGAGAAAATCTAGGTGACCTTGGATTTGGCAATGCCTTTTTAAATACAACACCAAAGTACAATCCATAATAGAAAAAATTGATAAGTTAAACTTCATTAAAATTAAAAACATCTCCTTTGTGAAAGACATTCCTAAAAGAAGTAAAAGATAATCCACAGACTGAGAGAAAATATTTGCTATCCAACTTATCTGATAAAGTTATACATTTGTCAAGACCATTAGAAATGAACATCTTAAAGAGTGAACTCTAATGTGATCTATCAATATTGCTTCATTAATTGTAACAAATGTACCACATTAATGCAAGATATGGAGAAGCTCTGTGGGGGAGAAGGAATATTTGAGAGGGAAATCTCTGTACTTTCTGCTCAATTTTTCTGTAAATTTAAAATTGCTCTAAACAATAAGCTTTCAATAAAAAAATAATTAAAAAATTGAACTGGAACCATGAAAACAGAGTACATTACAGATAAAAATCACTGAAATATGCCTGGAAATTACCACATTACTGAATTGAAACTAGTAAATATAGGAGGGAAATTAAGTATTTATTCTGCTTTTTTATATGAGCTATACTATAACTGAAGAGGAGAAATTTCTTTTTTTTGGAAATATTTCAACTGATACACAGTGAAAAATGATAGAAGTAGAAAATCACCATTCTGCCATGCCCGAATGGATTAATGGACCTAAACAATGATCATCAGTTACTGATAACATCAGAAAGAGGAAAAAACATACTTATGAATCTCCTTACAGAAGTACACTACACTGCCTATTAAGTAGTTTATCCAATACTAACTGAATACATTAAAAAAAATTGAACCTAAATTTGATCAAACATCTAGATCTAATATCAATTTATGATAAATTCAAGGTACAGATAAACATGTTTAAAATAGCACAAACATACAGCTCCAGTTTACACTGGAGAAATTTTGCAAGAAAAATCTTCTGGTTTCTCACAGAAAAACATTGTAAAAAAGAAAAAAGATGCAGGAGGAAACTAGAGTTTAAAAGAGTCTAAAACCTAAACATAATGTGACCTCCTGGAATAGATCCTGGATTAGTGGTAGAACTGGTAAAACTTGAATAAAGTCAGTAGTTTAGTTTATAATACTGTATCAATGTTAATTTCTTCATTTTGATGCATCATGGTTTTATAAGATGCTAAACTTAGCAAAAACTGAGTAAAGGACATTGAGGAACCCACTCTACTATCTGTGCAGCTTTTCTGTAAATCTAAAATTATTCTAAAATAAAAAGCTTATTTTTAAAAAGACACTTAAAAGACATATCAACTAATATGGGACATTATTTTGATCCCAATGCAAACAAAGACTGTAAAATATAACAATAATTGCAAGGCAACTGGAGAAATATGAACATTGGCTGAATATCTGATGTTATGAATTAATGATAATAATATTAATTATTGTTAGTAATTTAGGTATCATAATTTCACATAAGTTATGTTATTAAGGAATTTCTGTTAAAGATATACATTGATATACTTCAAGATGTAACATATCTGGTAATTGCTTCAAAATAATGTGGGTGGGAGTGTCCATATGGTAACAAGTTTTTAAAAAAAGATGCGTTGTTATAATAATTTTATAATATAGATATTATACAACTGAATAACTCAAGTATCAGAGTGGTTAATTATCTTTCCCTAAGACAAAAAACCATTAAGTAATAGAGCTAAGATTAGAATCCAGATCTATGAGTCTCTGAAGCTGGTGCCCTTTTCTTGAGAAAATACTTTCTAGTAAGTGAATTGTTTCAGGATCACAAGCTCCAGGCCACAGGTAAGAGAGCAAACCTTCTTGCATACCAAGAACTCATTCATAGGTGATGCCACTGTGCCACATGGGGTGCTGCGAAGACTGGCTGTATTGGTTTGTTTCCTAGCAATGGGGATAGTTTACACTCCCCCAACCACGTAATTATATTTAGTCCCCTCTAATACCAACAGATCACCCTCAAAATGATAGATGACTGAGGTCAAGGATGCAGGCTGAAGTCACTTTTTTTTTCATTATCTGAAACCAACATGTGATTAGAATATGTGAAATGATGATGATGATGATGATGATAATCATATTGACAGGACCATGTCCTAATGAGCTGCCATCCAGATGCAAGTAAGGAAAGGGACAGACTTCCTGCATCACATCTTGCAGGCAAAAGCTTGAGTTTATTGCAGTTTGGTACAGAAAAATCTCATGGTTTTAGGATGAAGCCTCAGTAGATTTCCATATGAAAAGATATCAGAAGGATGGTACTGACAACCTGTAGTGTTCATCCTATGGGAAGTTTCAAAATGATCTTAAAATGCTCCTTATGGTAATTACTATTTGAATGTACTTGTAGCTGGCACTGATTCAAGGATTCTGTACAACCCTTTTATACAACTCAATATATTTTGATATTAAATATTAATAAGTTAGATATAATGAATGCTGAAGTATGTCAACTCTGTAAGTGGTTATACCACTACATTTTCATATTGTCCCTTAATAATAATAGACAAAAAACCCATATCCCGTCCTTTTCCAGGTAATGTGACTCTATATGTGTCCTCATTTTAGTCTCACAACAACCCCTTGGAAACAAAATCATTGGCTCTATTTTATAAATGAAAGCACATAGAAAATATAACTATTTGTATAAGGTCAAGCAGCTAGATCAGCCCAGATCATGTCTCTTCTGTGAGGTTATTTTTCTGGTATTAAGGAACTGCCACCATAGCTCCTGCCTGCTGCTGCTTTGAAAGATGACATTTCCTTGGCAGAGATACCTTATATTCTTCCTCTGCCACCTTAATGGCAAGTGGGGAATTGTCCAAACAGAGCCACACCCTCTGGGGAATGAAGTGACAATCTCAGCACTGTATTATAGTAGGTTGGTGGCTCTTAAGAAAATTCACTCAGTGAAGTTTTGTTCTCCCCTGCTCTGGGATCAGAAGTGATATCAGTCATAGCTATGGGGAGAACTTCTGCCAAAAAGATATCATTAGAAAACAGTAATGAAAAGGGGGTAGGGGATCTCTGGTTCTCCTATATAAGGCTGGTGTTTATGGGTTTTGTCATCCATTTTGCAGATGTATTGCTCTAGGTTCTGAAATTGGCCAAACCTTTTCAAATCTTTTTACAGGTAGTATGTATATATGTTTATTGTGTGTGTGTGTACATATATGTGTGTGAGAGAGAGAGCGAGAGACAGAGGGAGACTGATCAGCAGATTAGAGATAGCTGCAAATTTTCTGTCATTCCTCCCACTGAGAGATGGTCTCTATGTCACCTCCCGTTGAGTATGGGCAGGCTCTGTGACTGCTCTGATCAATGGAATGTAACACAAGTGATGCTATCCTAGTTTCCAGGCTGAGGTCAGCTCCTACTTCCTGTCCTGGGAAACATTTCCTGTCTTATTCGTGGAACATTTGCTCTTGAGGAAGCCAACTGCTATGTAGGAAGTCTGACTAGCCTGAGATTGCCATGCTGTGAGAGCCCAAGATACATGAGGAGGACACAGAAGACCAGACGCGAGGTGGAGAGAGAGAGGCCAGAAAATACTACGGTGCCAGATATGTGAGGGAAGACATCCTTTTGGAACCAGATCCCTTATGTCTGGGGTACTCTGATGATGTCATATGAATCAGAGACAAACCACTCAGTCAAGCCCTTCCAGAATTCCTAGACTCACAAAATTATGAGCAACATAAATTGTTGTTTTCAGCCACTAGGTTTTGGGGTACTTTGCTTTACAACAATAGATAAGTTTAAAAATATACTAAAAATAATCAGATAATCAGTTTTTAAAAAAGTCTTTCTGAAATAATTAGGAACACAAATCCAATAAAGGAAACTTTGGTTGAAAGGAAAGGGGTGAGCAACCTTTTTCAAAGTGGAAACACTCATTTGTTACAGTTAAAACTTAATCTTAGGCATTTGTGATTAATACCTAAGATTAATGGTTCAGGATTTAATGGTATGCAAAAAAAAATGGCAAGGGATTCATTTTAAAGTTTTCATATAAGGCAGTAATTTTTCAGAAAATTAAAGGTCTATGATGGGCACTTTCCTATGTACTAGATTATTAACATAGTAAGGGATAATATCTCTCCTGTAGGAAAACAGATAATGTGCTTGCAGAGGGACTTGGAACATAAGAGAACGCCCAGCTCTTGTGACAATTATGATATAGAAGTGAGAAAAATAAATGTTTCAAAGATATAGAATCTTTGTCCTCAAGGAGGCCAAAAATATTGTAGGACCCATAAATATATACAGATTTTTCATATGCTTGAGTATTTATCAAAGCACATTAACATTTGGTTAATGACAGTGCACTGAATGCATACACTTACTTTTGCTTCCCTTCAACAACTTCATTAAAACAACGGTAAAAGATGTTTCAAACATCATAAACCCCCAATAAAAGGCAACAAAATAGGAAAGAAGATAAGAGCAATAAAAAATTTTGGAACCTGGAAAACAGAACCTTAAATTGACTTAGCAGTCAGAAAAAAGCAGAGATATAATCTGATGTACGTTGTTGATTCTCCACAAAGAACTGGGGGCAAAAGGTATATTTGCAAAAGGGAATGAAGATTGGTCTGAAAATAGACTCTTCAAGATGTGGTTAGTTCTCCTCCTCTACAAAATATCCTCTCCCCTATCTTGTTATAAGACTAGAGGTTTATGTTTTGCAGAGGTTAATATAGAGGATCCTGGGGTTTGGGAACAGACTGAAGGTAGGGACACCATACCAGCAACAGGAAGATAAGAGAACACACACATATTGAATACTGAGGCCCAAATTCAACTCCCTTTCTTGAGTCTGCTTTCAGATAAGGCAATTAATTCTATTCCCTCCACACAAGAAATTGAAAGGTTCTTCTCCAGGAAATCTGACCAGTTCTAGTGGGGGTAACCTAAAATTACTGACATCAGAGGCTCCTCGAAGAACAGACCTGGCAAATCACCCTACAGCAAAGCCCTCAGTGGATAAACTCACAAACACACTCGAAGACTGTATTCACAGTGCTCACTCTTAAATCTGAGTAAACAACCTAAGTTCACCAGGTTCAAAGTATCTGAAGAAAGATTCCCATGTAACAAGTAGAGAACAAATCAAACAAAAGCAGTAAGCAAGTTGAAGAAAAGGAGACTATGTAGAGAAAAGAAGATGACGATAGAGGAAAAAGTTATATTAATACCCTCAGAGAGGTAAGAGAAGAAGCTGAATTTATGAAACAAGAACAGGAATTCCACTAAGAAAGAATAAGAGGAAAAGAATTGTCTTCAGATGAAATCAAGGGAAAAGGGCAATGGAGCAGAGAGAAACATGGATGATGTTAACAAACTGGGTGATGAGGAATTCCAGAAGCTCTAAATTGTGGATGGGTGTACCCAAACCCTCCCCCCTCTCCTTTTACCCCCTCCCCCCAAGAGCAGGGTCAAGAAGAAACAGCAATTGTGTGGCAGGAGCAGCAGGAAATGAAATGGAATCAAAGATGGAACCCCAAATAGTCAACATATCCTTCCAATGAGAGAGGATGCTACTATAAATGGAAACTGAGTCTGAGAACAACTAGCTGAAAGGGAAGATGGCCCCACAGCCTCCAAGTTGTGGGTGAGTGTAACAAATACCTAATGAGTCACTAAGAAATTAAAAGGGCTGCGTTAGTGAAAGTACTTGAGAATCTCTGGAATAACAGCAGATATCTCACATAAACCCCCAGAAGGACAGAGCTTCAGAAGAAAAAGAATTGCTAGGAAGGAAAAACAAACTGATGAGGGTAGGGCAGAAATATCCAGGATATAAGAAGGTTTTGGTTGTAGGAAGGATTCAGAGAGAGAAGGTACCAGAATACTGTAACAACAAAAGATCAGCACAGCTTCTCAAGGTGAGAGCACCTTCTCCAAAGGTAAAGCTTGATGCACTCTGGGAAACCTGGATGAGGGATAGGAAACCTTTCAGAGCCAGGCCTAGCTCTGATTCAGAAGCAGTTCACAGAGGGCCAGAGGGCCATATCTTAACCACTGAGAATGGAGCCCTGCAACTTTATCAATAAACACATGAAGGATTCCTTGTTCACCCAAGACTAAATTAATCTCTTCAGACAGTTCAACAGAAATATTCCTCAAGAGATCACAGTCCGTTTGAGTAGAAACACTATTCATGCATGACACATTACTAACATTAAAAAGGTCCCTGACTGGTTGGGTTATTAGGTTCGAGGTTATATCAATACATATGAAAGTCAAAATACATTCTTCACACCAGTTGTGCCATTAACAAGTTAAACTTTTTCAATCTTGGCCCTTGCCTTGTCTTCCTCATCTGTAAAACAGTGACAATAATAGAACATTCTCATGGGTATTTTGTGAAGATTCAGTAATATAAAACATTTAAAATAAGTCTGGCACATAGTAAGCATTAAATAAATATTTGCCTATGTCATTATGATTAATGTCAATATTATCCAGTTGCACAGTTACGGAACACATTTTGGGCCCTGGTCAGCCTCAGTGCATAAAAAGATCAGGATCATGTAATGAAAAGATAGGGATACACCCTTAAGCATCAAAGAGACTCAGGGGCAAATCCATAAACCCAGAAGAGACACTGGATTTCCCCTCTGGAACCTCACTGCCTGCGATAGCATCTGATACTCAATGAATTCATAGTAAATAAGAAGCAAAGAACTTTCACCAGTCCTAGAGAAATAATTCAAAGCCCACATTCAATATTCAATATTTAAATACTGCCAGCTTCTTGCAATTATTATGTCCGAGAAGGTATAATTTTTGACTTTGTTTTTATTTTCTGCACAAATAAATAATGAATTATTTTCTTTTTTTTTTTTTTTTTTTTTTTTTTGTGGTACGCGGGCCTCTCACTGTTGTGGCCTCTCCCGTTGCGGAGCACAGGCTCCGGATGCACAGGCTCAGCAGCCATGGCTCACGGGCCCAGCCGCTCCGCGGCATATGGGATCCTCCCAGACCGGGGCACGAACCCGTATCCCCTGCATCGGCAGGCGGACTCTCAACCACTGCGCCACCAGGGAGGCCCATGAACTATTTTCATCATACAAATTTAGTATGGTTTTTTCTTGTTTCAGAAAATTTTTAAATGAAAGAAGAAATATATATAACTGCAATTTTAAAAATTAAAATAGTGTTCTTACTATTAGTATACAAGACAGTATAGTTATTCTAAGGTTAACAACAATATGTATTGTCTAGGTAATTTAAAATATTAAGCAATAAAAATATCACAGTTATATTCATATTCTCATTCAGCATTCAGAAATAAATGTTTTACTCTTTTTTTCTTTAAGAAAAGGACATAGAACTCTTAGCAAATACCTTTTATTTTTCTATCTGAAGTGGACAATACACCTTGTGAAACAGAATATGCTGCTCTTCTGATTTTGGGCCAAAACATGTTGCAATAATTCATATTGTATCAAATGAAAAAGGTATAAGTCCACTAGATGCCCAACTTCGGGTAATAGTCTAAGTATTTAACTGATTCTGTCTGGATATTGACCAGTGATAAAGGATGTAAGCTATATAGCCTATTCAGCTTACAGCTGAGTATCAGCCAGGTCTGATCCCCCTTCTTCTAAAAATACACGTTTAGGGTTTCCCTGGTGGCACCGTGGTTAAGAATCCACCTGCCAATGCAGGGGACACGGGTTCAAGCCCTGGTCTGGGAAGATGCCACATGCCGCGCAGCAACTAAGCCCGTGCGCCACAACTACTGAGCCTGCTCTCTAGAACCCGCGAGCCACAGCTACTGAGCCCGTGCGCTGCAACTACTGAAGCCCGCGCGACTACAGCCCATGCTCTGCAACAAGATAAGCCACCGCAATGAGAAGCCTGCGTACTGCAATGAAGAGTAGCCCCCATTCGCCACAACTAGAGAAAGCCCGCACACAGCAACGAAGACCCAATGCAGCCAAAAGAAAAAAAAACAGTTGTTGCAAAAAAAATAAATAAAATATACATTTAAGCCAACTTAAAGAAAAAGTATATTTATAAAACCTGCCAGGTGCATTTGTGGTTCTTTTCTTGTAGCAAACAAGTTCAAGGGAGCATAATTTGTCACCCTAAAATATGTCTCTCTGGCATAAGGATCATTTTAGGCTGATTATTTTTAAGAAACAGCAGACACAGGAGAAGCTCTGAAAACTGAGTAGAAGTTATCCTTTTGTAAGAAACATTTGCATTTATAAGGGAAATGTCCATTTGTAAGGGTGTCTTCTTCTCTGTATCAGGAAGAGAAAGATGACCAAATCTCTGGAAACTCTTATCAATGGAGAAGGAAATGACTTAAATCTGTATAACAGCCATACTCTTGTTTACTGTGCTTTTCTTGATAAACTCCCATAACTGAATCCCCTACCCTCCAACATCTTCTTCTGTCTTTAGCTAGAGATGGTATTTAAGGTTGTGGCTTGGGTCATTTTGGGGAGTTAGTTCTCCTGGGTATCTACCACATATACAGGAGGTATACATGTTATTAAACTTCTTTTTATTTTTTCTCCTGTTAATCTGTCTTTTTGTTACAGGGATGTCTCAGTCAAAAACCTAGAAGGGTAGAAGGAAAACCTCCCCTACCCAAGTATATTCTCCAAGCCTTTCAAAAGTTTTGTGGAGAGCAGCAGAATATTGAGTTGTCATTCTATATAACCATTCCACAAAAAACTTAATGGATTACAGCGGATCCTTAATCATTTGGAATAACAAAAATACTGTGTTAGGACTAGGATAGCATAAAACATATGTTGTGTATAAATGCAATATGTTCATTTTTTCATTAATTTTATTTTCCTCATGGAACACATAAACACCTTCCATAGGTCTTTGTCATCTAGATTATTAGCTTTTGTTTTAAATTCCAGTGTAGTTTCTTCTAGTCTTAAAAACGCTTGCCTTTATCTCTGCATATTCCTCTAGGAGGAGGTATTACAACATTTTTTTTCCAATGGAGCTTCCTTGACATTATACTTAGGGGAGGTGATTTTTCCTATTGATTTCTTTGATGCTCATTCCTCATGTGTTTTCTTCAGATACTCTTTTTGTGTGTGTATTTTTCCTTTTCAATTGCATGGAGCCCTATGGTATCACACAACCACAGGAATCTTTCCATTGTTACCTTGTTTTGGGGGGAAGAAATTTTCCTCTACGCTTCTTGGTTCTCCCAGTTGGTCTAAGAATTAAATTGACATGAGATAGATTAACAGGAGAAATATCAAACAAAGTTTAATAGTATGTATACATGGGAGAAACCCAGGAAAACTGAGTAACTCTCCAAAATGGCTGAAGCCCTCACCTTAAATACCATCTTCAGCTAAAGACAAAAGAGAAAGTTGGGGGTATGGTTTGGGACTTCAAAGGGGAGGAAGCAACTCGCATGGAGATGGACAGCAAACGTTTGGTAAATAAATGTTTGCTGGGCCATGCAGAGACAGTGGGACAGAGAGAAATTTTGGACTCTGATAGGTTCTTCCCTGTCTACCACACCTAGTTCATATTACAGTTATCTATCTGATAGCTTCTTTCCTGGAATAGGGCTCTATCTAAATTCTTTTAGGCAGTTAGGGGGAGGTAACGAGAAAAATTCCCTGGGTCTTCTGTTTCTTAAAAATGATCAGTCTAAAACAATCCTTATGCCAAAGAGACACACCTTGGGGTGGCGTATTTTGCTCCTCTACACGTGTTTTCAATTATTTTGACTTAATCTCAGAGTTAGAATGTAGTTTTCTCATTGAAGAAATTTCTTCTTATTTCATTATCAGTGTGAGAGAACTGTTCAAGACTAGTGAACACATTTAAATATAGTTAATGCTGAGGATGATCCCATTGCATTTTCTATTTTTCTTCCAGTGGTAATACCTCTCAGGATTACCTTAGGTATGAGAATGCAACAACAGGGGACCCTGCAGGCCCAGCCTCGCATTACACTAGAGTGAATAGGAAATGCATGCTGCTTCTCTCTCTCTCCCTCTCATACAGGGGCTGTCATCTGTTTCCTACAATGACTCTGCCTTCTGGTGTGGAAAATGCCAAGTAGTTTGATCCTGACTTTCTCCCAGGGCTCGACATGGCAGAGCTAAGTGTGCCTGGGCCACCAGGGTGCAAAGGCTATGGAAAAAAGCAGCAGGAGGCTCCAAAGGGCTTCAAAGGGTCCTGGGTGCTAAAGTGAGGCAAATCTGTGACAAACTTACAAGTCCAATATGTAACCTCATTTAGTTTTAAAAGGAGGCCATTATCCATATTATCTATAAGGAAAGATCAGTGTAATTTAAGAAACCAGGATTTTTCCCCACATTGTTTTTCTGCCCTTTCAATGACATGAAATTATTCAATGAATAACCATGGTTGAACTTATGCAAAAAGAGAAAGACATATAGATGCTTCCACTGACACCAGATTCCTAGTCCTAATATATAATAATCAGGGCTATTAACATTCTTTTATCCTGTTTGATGTGAGGGGTAGTGGTCTATATTTTTTAAGAAATCTTAAAAGTAGTAACTGAAAAATTAGATGAAATTAGAGATGTAACCTGAGAACCATTCCAAGAATAGCTAACTGGGAAATATAAACTACTCTGGATTAGAAAATGATAAAGAAAATGATTATAAGTAGAGAAGTATCTTCTATAAAGTTTAGAAAAGTATTTCAGGCTGCAATAGCTGTGATGGGCAGATAAAAAACAAGGAGAACAGATCACACCTAGTCATCTTTCCAAAAGCCAACATGGGTGACATAGTGCTGGTATTTGAGATACCTAGAACTAACTGCACCATTAGATTTAGAAACAAAAACTGGATTCAGCTACTAGCTCTACCATTTAGCACCTCTGGAATCTCAGTTTTTCTTTCCAAAAATTGGAAATAATGCCCATACCCTACCTGCTATTAATGAACTTTTGTGAAGATTATTTTAAAACATTTTTAAAGTACTCTGTAAACTATACAAATATGGAGAGCTGGGAGTATAGTAGTGTTTATTGATGGGATGAATGAGAAAAGAAGTACAAACCTTAATCTCTGTAACTATAATAATGACTTGTAGAAGAGCAGTAAATTATGTCCTATCTCGTATCTGTTTCTGGTTTAATTTCATCTGTGTGATGATTAGCCTTTAGAAAAAAAATGTGTACATTTCTAGATCACTGCCATTGTTGTTTTGTACTTTCTACCCCCATAATGTGACAAAGTAATACAGGTTAATGGAAAGGGCATGAGTGCAAAGGCAGAAGCTCTTGAAGTTAAACCCCAGCTCTGTCACCCTGTATTTGTGGGGCATTGAACAAGCCAAATAACTTCCTAGAAGCTGAAATTTTTCATCTCTGAAATGAGCATAGTAAAACCTACCTCATAAAGTTGCTGTAAAGATCTAACTTATATAGGCACCTGGAAGACTGGTATAGCACTAGGATCTTTATTATCTATCTCTGTTTTCAAAATGATTTCCAGACGCTCTCACCCGAGCTCTACAGATCCAGGTGTGACTAGTTTAAAATGGAAGGAGTTCTACCTTCAAAGTATCCTCAGGCAAGCCATCAGAGCCAACTCGTTCCTTCCAAATGTGGCTTTCAAAAGCTTACCTTCTTGAACACCTCTTTCTTACTTAACTCGTAATCAAAGAAATTATCACTCTGTCTCTCATGGTCAAGAGGAGCCAGAAAAAGAAATTCTTTAAAAAGTTACTGCTTGGGCTTCCCTGGTGGCGCAGTGGTAGAGAATCCACCTGCCAACACAGGGGACACGGGTTTGAGTCCTGGTCCGGTAAGATCCCACATGCCGCGGAGCAATGGGGCCCGTGAGTCACAACTACTGAGCCTGCGCGTCTGGAGCCTGTGCTCCGCAACGAGAGGCCGCGATAGTGAGAGGCCCGCGCACCGCGATGAAGAGTGGTCCCCGCTCGCTGCAACTAGAGAAAGCCCTCGCACAGAAACGAAGACCCAACACAGCCAAAAATAAATAAAATTTATTTTAAAAAAAAAAAGTTACTGCTTAACCACTATTCATTCCCCAAAGCAAATGTTGACTTCCTCAGCTACTGAGTTGCCACAGCTGGATTCCATTCCTTCCATCAAGTGTTCGTGATCTCTTTACACCTGAGAACGGACTCTTCCAACCTCTTCTTAGTCCCACCTTCAGTGCTTCTTGCTACCATTTTCCCCCTCTACACCTATCAAAAAAAGTCCACTTATTGTTCAAGATTAAGGTCAAGTTCTATCTATTCCCATAAAGCCTTCCTGTCCACTTATCCCATATTGACTTTTCTGACTCTGAATTCTTATACTACTTATTTTCTGTACCAATAACTCCATACTTCCCTTGCACAATAATTTAACCATTTATTATTCAGGGCAGAGTTCTGTTTTATACATTGTATCTTCCAAGATGGTCTAAAACTGTGCTGTGAATAGGATCGTCTTTCTATTTTCTGAGTTATATAAATGAATCAGACAGAAAAATTGTACTGAAAGCAACCCAAAGCATGCTAAGTCAGATACTGATAATTTGGGTGTCTCTGCTCCAATGCTCTGATTCCATTACCCCAGAAAGAAGGATTAACTACACACTCCTTTTTCTATTATGCATTTTTCCCACTTAGTCACAAGGTCTTCAGTTGGTTTCTTGGCCACTCATGCTGTTATTAAAAATGTCAGCAAGCATTGGCAAGAATTCGCATGCTGAGGAGCCCAAAAGAGCAGACACAGCTCTTTGCCTGCATTTGCACAAATGTTCTCACTCTCTATATAATATTTATTCTGCTTTTCAAAAGAGACACCTTTCATTCCCAAGGCTGTAAATCTAACCTCTTTTTCCTAAAACAAAATGCCACTAAACAAGAAGAAAAACAAACAAACAAAAAAAAGAACTGCAGTAGTGATGAGGTGGAGTGATAAATGCATGAAATTTTCAGCATCAGCTAGGTCAAGATGTGGACACATTTTAGAAGGGACAGAAAGCAGAATCAGTGCGTAATGGGTAAAAAAATGTAGGCTCACACTGGGAAATTACTGTCTTTTGAACATTTTTTGAAAATAGTGGGCTTTTCCTAAACATATACAACTATAGGAAAGGTGGTTGAAGAAGATTGTTTTCCTTTAAGAGGCAAAAACCCCAGTCACCTCTGCACCATTAGATTTCCTGGGCTTCATTACCTGTCTACAAAAGGCACTCTCTATTTCAGAGCCTTGCTAAGAGCCCCACACCCTAGTTAGCATAACTGGAACTACAAGAAGCCACATCAAGTTCTGTATGTAGGGATGGCTCGGTGAAGAACCTCAGAGTCTTGGAGTCAGAATCCAGCATGCACTACACCAGTATGGAAAACCGTTCCTCTAATGTATCTGTTTTAATATTTCTGTTCTTTCCTACAACTTTTGTCTAGTCTCTAGTCACAAGAAGAATTACTCAGGCAACACAAAAATACCATTATTGCTAAATACTAAGAAAAAATAGCTGCATATTAGAGAAGCTTAAAACAGCAGGAAGATCCTAAGACATTTGACCAGCATCATATGTCAAGGTGGGATGGATGGTCCCCAAGAACCTTCTACCTGATGGGACACAGATGGTCATCAGCTCCATATTTACACCTTATTAGGGAGGTCGCCTGGCACTTGCCCAGCACCTGAAGAGCTGTCACCCACTGTGCAATCTTCTAGTTACACATTCTTAGGAGAGAGCCTTCCCACAAAAACAATGTCCTCAACCTCAAGCTGTGGATGACCTTTTAGCTTCAGTTGTTTTATTAGTATATTTTAAACTAAAGATAAAACTTGCAGTTACAGGATTATTCCAGGGCTTCTGACTTTTCTTTCTGTCAATTCTTGCAGCCAGTACTGCACTGTCCCTTCCCACAGTCCTAATCAGGAGTGATAAGTTATTATGAAAGGCAACTTAGTGCTATAGGAGATGACAACCAGCTATCCTAAATGCATAAAACAACATGTAACTTCAAAGCTTTTGATTTGAAATTTAAAATGATTAAATCTCTGGAATACAGGGTCAGAGAAGACCTCTGAATATAGGGTCAATTCATGTTCATAAGCTTTATTTCCAGTAAGTCTAAAATTCTGAAAAGAAGATGAATACATACATACAATAATATAGTTGGACATTCTTTATTTTGCTTAAAATATATGAAATGTGAAATTTTAATTTGCTATTGATTATTGAAATCAGAAGCTCCTTTTTTTTTGTTTTTTTGTTTTGTTTTGTTGTTTTTTTGTGGTACGCAGGCCTCTCACTGTTGTGGCCTCTCCCGCTGCGGAGCACAGGCTCCGGACGTGCAGGCTCAGCGGCCATGGCGCACGGGCCCAGCCACTTCGCGGCATGCGGGATCTTCCTGGACCGGGGCATGAACCCGTGTCCCCTGCATCGGCAGGCGGACTCTAAACCACTGCGCCACCAGGGAAGCCCAAGCTCCTTTTTATATATCCCCCAAATAAGACTGTGAATCAGTGTTCTAAAAGCTATTTTCTTTGCCTGGGCAAAACTGGAGATGTCATTCAGCCAAAGATGTCAAAGGTTTGCTAGTTATTCAGCCACAGGACTCCCTTTCTCTTAACACATACACAGAAACTGCATTTCTGAAAATTGGGCCAGATAAGAAGATATTCCCATCTGGATATATATGATAATGACGACAAAGAAACTCTGGGAAAGGCTTTGATAATTTGTGAGACAAGAATCAAAGAAGATATAAGATGAAGGAGAAGAAGTGGGGGTGGAGTAGCTCAGCAACAATTTAGAATGAAGAGGCGACAGACAGTCACAGTGAAAAGTCTCAGTGGGACCTGCAGAGAGAATCTGTGACAATCATCTGTCCCTACCCCTGCAGCTTAAACAATTAATATATGGTTGTGATTACTATTCAATTGTCATCACCCTGTTACTATTACTTTTGAGGTAGGAATTTATGGCTTACTTTCCTCTGGAAATAAGAAAGTAGTAATTTTATCTGAAATGAAGCGCAGGTGATAACTTTGGCACCTGTGTGTATAGTTAACTGGCTTTCATGCAGTACCTAAGTGTCAGGGCAGTACAGTAGGAAAGAGAAATGTCCTGAGTCCTAATAGAATTCATATTAACTAGACAAATGGAGCCCTTTCAGATTCTGTGTTTTTTACTAACATTGAAATTTTAACATCAAGAATTGGAAGGAAGTGAATATTAAACAGAAAAAAAATGGTATAGTAAAAAAATTCATCTGATGATGGTTCTATCAGCTTTTCTGATTGATATTTAGGGTATAAATTAATCACATGATCAAATAAGTCTATTTTTAACACCAATAGGTTTTTCTGTAGTTGAATATGTAAATTCTTAAATGTAACAAATCTAGGCTAACCCTAGAATTAAATTCAGCTGAAAAATTCTGGTTTCACTCACCATGATCCAATATTTAGCTCCATAGTTGATGGGGCTCAGAAAGACATGTATTTAGAGATGCACAAATTAGCCTAGATGAATTGATACTGCAGAATTTTTCAATTCCATTTGCTCAAAGTCAGACAGACACACCGTAAGTTAGAATTTGTAAGAAGCTAAACGGCATTGATGAAAATAGAAAGAAAAAAACATATACAGACGTTTACTTGAAAAAGTAAACAGTAGAAAAAATAAGGCAGGTCTCCAACAAAGTAATCATCAAGAGCAAACTGCCACACCATTGAGATTTGACAAAGGACAGCATGGAATGTGTTGCAAGATAATAATAGAAAGTAAGCTATAATAAGCAGTATTTTTTCAGCATAAAGGGAAAATAATATGCTCTGAAAGTCTTTAGAAATGTTTCAAATAAAGCTCTGTAATTTGAGAAAAGAACAAATACAAAGAAAATGAGTAAGAGGTCTCAGTTCTCTCCCAGTTCCTTTCACATGTGGACAACATAGCAGTTTGTATCTATCCCTGTAAAAATATGGGTGCCTGCAATTTAAAAAAAAATTACAGCATTCTCATCTCTTTTCACTTGCTCAGTGCTTTAAAATCATATCAATTATTGTCAACTTTATTAATTTCACTTTATCATATTTAAAGAAATTTGATATCAAATATATTTGTACTTTAATGATGACAATTCCCACTTAGAATATGTATACTTTAGGCAAATACAATTTTAACTCCCAGACTCAGATTTTATTTCTGTAAAATGAGAACTTTACAGGGCTGTTAGAAAGTCAGAGATAACATGTTTCCGGACATGTTATGTGGGTCTGGTAATGGTTAGTCCACCAAACTGCTAATGCACGGGCAAATAATTTTAATGAGAATTTTAAAGGTACTGTCTCTAGTATCCACCAGATTCTTTCACAGGTCTGAGGCAAATAATTTTCAAAATGCTAAGTTGCCTATACTGCTGTTCTAGGTTCTGCTTAAAAATGGTTACTAGCTAATTTTTGAGCACTATTATGTGCAGATTTATGTTTTAGAAAGCTCACAATATTGCTTACTCCAATCATATCATTTAAGACTGAAAGCGTTGAAGTGGACAAATTAAGGCTTTTCAGGTAAATATACAAACCAGGTGCAATTTTCCAGGAAAACGCAACATTTATAATAGGAGTAAGCACAAGTTAAAGTTATTTTGTAGAGAAAAAAAAATAAGTCAACTCATTTCAAGAAATATTTACCAAATGTCTACTGTGCAAAGGCAGTTAAAATTAGAAGTGCAGGAATAGTGCTGTGATATGTATAGTCCAGAGAATTGACCCTTCCTATCTATTCTTGGGGTCACTGCTAATCAACATTTAGTCAGCAGATAAGCAGATAGCGGAATCATGTTTGCAGATGTCACAAAATGGAACACCTCTAGAAGAGTCTGTGGAACTACCATAGTAGAATAAGTGAAATGCAAAATACATTAGGAAGCTGAAGATGTGCCCCAAACCTAGAAGTGATAGAGTGATACCATATAGCCAGGCAAAAGCCAGGCTAAAGATTTAAGTCAAGAACAACTGTGGTCAGATATGTTCTATCTTAATTTCTATGAATGAATGGGTGGTTTCCTTCCCTGAAGACCTGGTAAAACAGCATTGTCCTCATACTCATATGTATAAAAATAAAAATATTAAACGGAACACTGGGAATACCAAGCAACTGGAACTCTCTTACACTGCTGGTGGGCATATAAATTAATAATAACCATTTCGGAAAAATATTTCACAGTATATATACCTATGACCTAGCAATTCTACTCCTAGGTATATACCTAACGAAATGAATGCTTATGGCCACCAAAAGACATGCATGAGAATATGTATAGCAACTTTATTTATAATAGTCCAAAACTGAAAATAGCTCAAACATCCATCAATAGTAGGATGGGCAAATAATGAAATACTACACAGCAATAGAAAATAACTAGTGATACATTCAAAGCATAGATAAATCTAATAGACAAATGCTGAGTGAAAGAAGCTAAACAATAAAAAATACATACTGCCATGATTCCATTTATATGGGGTTCAAGGACAGACAAAAGTGATCTTCGACGATAAAAATCAGGACAGTATACGCATCCTTGGAACACTCTTGGAAGAGGCCTATCGACTGGGAAGGGGAATGAAGGTTTTTTCTAGTGATGGAAATGCTCTGCATCATGATCTGGGTGGTGTTTACAAGGATATACACACATGAGAGATATGAGATGTCTCATATACACAAGTGAGACAGGCAAACAAAATGTCAGAAAGGCCACTGGGGAAAACTGCATTTTTTCTCTATATCAAGCTAAGTGTTTGCAATTACCTTTATTTGACGGTGTTAGGTGAATACGGGAGAAAACAGAAGATGCTGATATAGACAATTACCTGACCATGAAGAGCTTAGCGTGCCAGGCCAATAGGAGACCAAAATTCCCCAAAGCAGGCTGAAGTTCCTCAAATGGCCATGAGTTAACAATATCAATACAATGCATACCTTAAACAACACTAAATTGAGAAAAATAACATCTTACATTTATATGAATTTCTATTTTTCAATATTTTGTAAGCCATATTGATTAGTTGTAAATATATGGAGAAAGATACACATTCAAGCAATATTCAGGAGGTAAACTCAGGAATGGGGTAAAAGAGCAGGAGGGGTCAGAGATTACTTTCAGTTTTCCTGTTTGGATGACCAGATGGTTGGCGGCAATAATAAATAATGTTGAGAATATAGGGTGAAGGTAATGTTTGAAATAAAGTTGACTAGCTTACTTCTGTGTTAGACACTGAGCTTGAGGTACCTGTATAGAATGATCGTGCGTCGTGGTTTGCCTGAACAGTGCTGATTTATGCCTGTTATCCTAGCTTAGTAATAGCACCCTCTTTCCTCTCAAAAGTCTCTTGTTCTGGGCAGTAAATTATATCGTCATTCTTAACCTATAAAACTTACAGGTGAAGATGTCCTTCAGATGGTTGCATATGAGTCAAAATAGAAATCTGGAGAGGACACATGATTTAAGGGTGATCTGAATATTTGTTGTACTTGAAACTGAGAGTGAATGAAATTACCTAGGTAGAGTACATTTTTGTCATTATGGATAAAGATGGATTCCTTGTTGACAGC
Organism: Hyperoodon ampullatus; assembly: GCF_949752795.1. NCBI lineage: Eukaryota > Metazoa > Chordata > Mammalia > Artiodactyla > Ziphiidae > Hyperoodon > Hyperoodon ampullatus. The sequence continues at coordinate 61,483,385 of NC_136928.1, forward strand.
AACACTTTCATGACAGGTGGGAAGCGAAGTTCTGATACATATAATCAGAGAAGAATAAAAAAGTAAAAGAAAACAACCCCCAAAAGTCCTCCTTGAATTTGACAATTGCAGAATTGTTGCTAAAGGGGGCAAGAGTCATTTAAGTAGAGGGTTCAAATTGGAGGCCAGATGGCAGTGGGTTGAGAAGTAAAGGAAAGCTGAGGAAATATAATTTTGAAATATCTTTTATAGGAAGGAGACTGGATGATAGTTAAAGTGGTATGTATGGCTAAGAGAGTTTGAGGTCTTTGGGTTTTTTTTTAGAATCAGAGAAACTTGAGAATATTTACAGATTGAAGATAAGGATTCAGGAGACAAAAAGGAAGAGGGAGAGGGAGGGTCAGAGGGAAAGAGAGAGAAAGAGAGAGGGGAGGAAGAGAAGGGGAAGAAGAGGGAAAAGAAGGAAACAGGGAAGTACAGACAAAATCTACAAGAAAGAGAAGTGGATTACCAATGATGCAGATGCCTGGAAAATAAGAAAATAAAAGAAATTGGAGGTGGAAGAACTGGACTTGAACTGGGTGTTGGGTACGTCACTCTCTGTACCTGTGGCTGTCAGTTTATACTTAACCCGTCATAAACAGAAGGTGGTTCTCAAGGGCAGAAGTAGGTCATGGGTTGAAGAGTGGAAAGTTTGTCACTGAGGGGGCACTATCAGCAGATAGTGGAAAAACTCATTAAGGGGCAGGCTAATGCAGATGCCAAGTAGGCACTGATTCCATATCAATAGGATTTTTTTTTTCCAAGGCTCAAGAAGATAGAAGGTTTAAATTATAGACTGAATACTGAGTTCATGGTTTTACATGGGTGGAAAGGGAGTGCAAAAGCTAAACTCCTCATACTTTGGAGAGAGAGGAACTAAATCTACATTCTAAAAACTGAAGAGGGCCCTGGGTTCTGGAACCCCTAAAGCAGGTTCTGATGTGCTATTGGAGCTATCAGAAACCCAGAAGATTTTGTTCCTGGTGAAATTTTGGGACCGTGTCTGAAGCTTAACACTAATCTTCATTCCCAGGAAGTAAAGAGATCTAGAAACATGATACAGACTTCTAGGAGGAAGTTGAGACAATCAAGTGAGTCTTGGCATCTAAGAAATAGAAATAGTAGCAAGGTCTGAGACACAGATGAACATTCTAAAGGAACAGAGGAAGTCAATGACATGTGGAGAAAGTAGATCCTCAGCTATACTTCTAACTCATTATGTGAAACTGTACAAATTGCATAACTCTCTAATCCTCAAAACCTCTTTTTATCTCAGAAAAAGAGGTTCTTGTGGAGGCAAGCTATTTTTAAGGGCCTTCCTGCTTTAAAGTTCTTTGATGAATGTGGGCTTAGGATGATGTAGGAGCAAACAGCAAGATTCCATTTTTAAGTGAACAAAGAAAAAATATCAGTCAAGGAACAAATTAATAAATCCATTTTGATTTTAATTGTACTATATAAGTCAAAGATATCTTTGCGTAATGAAAGGAGATAGAGTTTGAATCCAAATAGTCAGTGAGGTAAAGACTTAGAAACCAGATGAATAGCAATGGATCAAGAGATGCATGACTCAAACACAGACCTAGGGATAACTGATTTTCAGGGGTCAGTGTCCAGGGACATACGGATCAAAAACCAGCAAGAGGAACTGAAGGTGCTTAGCAATGTGACTGACCCAGTGCTGGATGGATATCATACAAAGGCAACTATTCCTTTCAGGTTTCCTGCCCAAGTTAAAATTAAAGCCTAGATTTATATTTTATGGATTCTTAGCAAATATCAAGCTCTATGCTAAGCTGTGCTGCACACTAGAATCAAAAATTAAACATAATACTACCCCTACCATCAAGGAGGTCACAATCTGGATAGTACTGAGTATGAGGTAAGGATATCTGACCAGAGCTCAGCCTCAACAGTCAAAAACTAGTCTGTTCTCAACAAGGAAGGAAATATTTCTTTAGGCCATCAGTCCTCCTTAGATTTGCTAGGTTCCATCATTTTAGTGCTGAGGAGCCAGTGCAACAAGTAAGAATATTGGGTTATAAAACTTAATTTAAACTATCTAATACAAATATATCTATAACTTTGGCCTAGAGGTCTAAGCATCATTTTGTGCAAGTAAATTAGGTCTCGTAGTTCTGCTGGGTTTCCAGTGAAAAAGGCAATAGTGTCCCTTGAAGATATAAATAACTAAATCCATTTTAAATTTAATTGTACTACTCAAGTCAAGGATACCTTAGGGAATGACTATAAATATTATCTGGAATTCAGGTATATATAGTGAAACAAAGAGGCAATAGGAAAAAGGACCTAGTGTTGATGTAATCATATTTCCCATCAGATTCTTGAAAATCTAAGTTTGTCAATGAATAGCATGTGAAAGACATATATATAACCTTATCTGTCTACTTAATTCTCTAAAAATAACACTCTTATTTACACTAACTTGGACCCATCATGCATTCTATGTTCTTACAGAAACTGTCAACTTCATGAAACTGCTATTGCAGACTAACTATAGTTAGAATTTCGGATATCTGGAAAATATGATAGGTACCCATCACTTTCCTTCACAATGACACCGTGGATGATTCTTCTGCCCCAGCTAACCCTTGGGTAGTGTGAGGCAAATAGGGAAAAGCTTATTTTGTCATAGTGATATGTGTTGATCACCCTTGAAAATCCTAAACTCATTCTCAGCAGGTTTTACTAGTGACAGGAAGGAAAGCCAGCATGTCTAAAAGGATGTAAAATATTGCCTACCATAACAAGGCACTCAATAAATATGGATACATGAATTAAACTGGGATATGAGTGTCTGCATTAAAGAACTAGATGTGTGCAAGCAAGATAAAAATAAATAGGTAAATAGATTTTTTTTAATTTTCATGTATTTCTAAAAAAAATCAGTCAGGTCTTCCAGAAAATTTCCACATGTGATGTTAGAAAAAATCTTTTCACAGCTGTGTTCAGTTGTATAATAAAGTTTGACATGTGAAATGACTCATTAAATGTCTACTCTTGATCCAGGCACTTTGGTCTTGCACAGAAATGGATTATGTCCATATTTTCTAAAAAGGAAAAAAGGCCTCTCCTTTTTCCTCTGAAGCTGACTATTATATGAATCTACTATTCTGTGTTCAACTAGTATATATTCATCCCTAAACCTATTCCATCCAATGGTCAGTCTGAAGCCAGGAAGTACAGCTATAAGGAATAATGCTGTTTACATTTTCCATATCTCAGCACACTTAGCATCACCATTTCCTAAATGATAAGTTCAATGAAGAAGATAAACACCTCACCAGAATGGATCCTTGGTCCATTCAGCTCAGTGACTTTTTATCTGACAGAAGCACCAAAGTATGTGCCATGTGTACAACAGATTAATACACTCCTTGAATTAGCAGCAAAAGTTTAGGGTTATTTCCCAAATAGCATGCATCTCATAATAAATTTTATTATATATTATATTTTCCAAAACTTATTTGTAGCCATTTATAGACTTTATTTTTAAATTCATGATGTTCCAGATCATAAACTATGTTGGGTATAAATGAACTTCTTTTGAACTTCAAGAGAGTGATCCTTAGTATCAGATCATCATCAAATATTTGATTAATTTATATATATATAAATTAATATATATATATATACTTTTTAAGGGCCTCTTTAGCCCTCACATAATTATCCATTTTAACTTTGATTCTTCAAAAATGGGCAGGGTTTTTTTATTAGTTTCTGCAAAAATGGGCAGTTTAATCATTAAGTTTTGACTTTGACAGCAGCTGTTTTATACATATCCTCACCTCCTCTTAATCATTTTGATTCTTATTCTTTGACTACCTCCCACTTGAGTTATTTGATTCTAGAGTAAGGTAACAAAATCTGCATGCATTCCTTAAATATTCCAAGGGAGAGGACATCACAGTTTTATAAAAGGATAAATTATACTTTTGCTACACTTAAACTCTCCAGCATTCGCTCAGGATCTCATTTTGAGATTCAAAAGAGTAACCTCTTTGTATTTCATTAACTGAACATGAATATGATCCTGGCCTCTCTTTCAACTCTATAGGCTTAACTTTACTGTTAATCTTATTATAAAGTTGGGTGTAAGGGTTTCCATTAAAATGATTTTTTATGTAAAATAAAACCTGTTACTTTCTGAATCTTTCTTGAGGTTGCTGTGGCTATTTTATATATGTTCAATGGCTGTCAGAGCTATGCCTTACTTATGAGTACTGCACAGGTGTGTTGTGTCAGCACTCTTTTCTTCCTATCTCATCATAATGGCAGCAAATTTGAGGATTTCAGGAAGATGTTTACCTATAAACATTGGACAGAATTAAAGGGCTCAGTGTAAAATGAAACCAAATGTCATTATTACTTTAAAATTTATTACTAAAGATTTGTAGATGACAAAAAAATGCTAATTATATCTATTCACCATTTTGATTGCTTTTTGCCATAATTACTCTGTGATGATATTTGTCATTTTCATTTCCTTAGAGAAACTGAGAATTAGGTAATCTCTCCCATAGTATGCATACTTCTCCATGTCTTCAGAACTCCTTCCAAGTCCTATGTATTTCAGTACCAATAGTGATTTTTAAACACTAAAACGTTTGGTTTTCTCCTCATTGTAATCAGCTGTGTCTCAAGCTGCCAAGATCACCCCTTCCCTACTCTCATCCACGTGGTACATAGAGTTCAAGAAATAAACCTTTTTTTAAGCAGTAAACTACTCTCTGTGTTCCGGAGACAGACAAGAAAGGGAGGATAAGCCTCCTATTTCATATCTCTTTCCAGTCATAAAACATGCAGGTTGTTTCTGACCTCTGCCACATGACAGAGGAGTGGAAAGAAAGGAGCAGGTACACAGATAATAGAAACTCTGTGAATCTCTATGAACTTTAACATATATTTTGCTGTGGAAGATTGACACTGAAAATCCATTTTAAAAGCAACATAACAGTCTGTGATGGTGCTAGGTTGTGAGAGCTGGAAGGCTAAAAGAATTTGGTAGGAGGATCAACAGGGCAGTGAAGCCTTCTTCAGAGAACTAGACATTTGGATCCTCACTTGGCAGAGTGAAAGGTTCAACAGAAAAACAGGACAGAAAAGGAAAAAGACAGATTTTAGAAAAAGATTTAACTTCACAAGAGGGAATAATTCATCTGTGAGAGTTACTCTAATATATACCTATAGATTGATAGAATACAGTCCACCTATCAATCAAACCTCCACTCACATGTTTAACAAACCTTTGATATCTTTTTTGTAGCAGGCACTGTTCTAGGTTCTAGAAAAAAAAATAAAGAACATGGCTTTTATAGGGGTTTCCATGTTAGGAAGATGAATATTGGTTAGATGGGCACACCACAAATTTAGAGTCCCATTTAAAGTCATTGCAAAGCAAATGCAGGTATTCAGGGTAGCCTACAAAACAAAGACAGAGGTACCTATGAGCTATGCAGCCTTTGAGAGTACACCTCTCATTAAGCAGAAAGAAAACGCGGACCAATCTGATTAGTTGCTGTTTAAAGGGTGTATTTATCTTGCTTATTTGCATCACTTTAGTCCATTTCCAAGTGGCTTGGAAGAGCACTGAAATGTTCTTGGAACTTGGCCAGAGCCGCTTTGGCTTTTCTATTTGCACCGGCAGGAAAAGATTGGTGCATGAACTATAACACCTATGACAACTAAGATCCTAGAATATTAAATTGCATCATTTTTTCAAAGACAGAGTGGAGTACCACTTTCCAAGTGCAGGCACTCTAGAGGTGAGTTTTAGGTCAGCCTCTGTGAAGGTTTCCCAAATAACGCCAAATATGACCTGAATTTGGAAAACACAATTTGCCTTATATATTGTTATTACTGAACTATTACGTTTAAAGAAATGACTATTTTCAAAGTGAATTAGCCCATTCTAGGCAATAAGTGCATGAAATAAATAAAAAATAATACAAGTGAAATTGAAGCAGAGGTCTTTGGATAAAGAAAAGTACTCAACATAACAATTATAATTGTTCTAATTTCTTACTTCAATAAGAAACAACGTCCCATGAATACAAAAAAGGTTGGAACCTAATAGTTACTACCCTTCTCATGCCAATTCATAGCTTGGTAAGATATCCTGTTCCTATTTACTCCACTGGTTCCAAAAGGAAATAGAAATTCCACAGTGCTTTCAGATAGGAAAGTAGATAATGTCAACAGGATTATAGTTCTTCACTTATGCTGGTGTCTATGATAAAATGTGCAAGATTTAAAGAGAGAAGCTAAAGATATATTAAATTGGGAACCATTACTGGGCCAACATTGTTCCACTAGCCAGGATCTATTCCATCAAGTGGAAGAATCAAAAACAGAAGTGCCACAATAGACTGCTGCTATGCTTGTTAATATTAATGTGATGTAATGAGATGTACGAACTACCAAAGTTTCTCAAGAGTTGGGAGTGGAGGGAGTAGTCGCTGATAAAATTACCATCCATATTTCAACATTATTTTAGTGAAAATTATTTTTTTCCACTCTCAAAATAATGTTTTCCCAGTATGCATTTAATTACAGTTCCCAATTCATCAGTAAGGAATTTCAAATACAATGCATTTTGAAATAAGGCTATAAACAGACAGTATGATTCACTCAAATGAAAGAAGAGATACTTAAATTAGATTTGTAATGTAGTGGTATAGTCAATGCCTGTGTTTATTTTTAATTTCTCAGAGGAAATAATGCTTGAACTAGAATTGATAGGTAGAAGATTTTCTAGTCTATTGATCTTCACACATTGTTTTAATGTGCAAAAGCTTTTATTCAAAAGCAATCTAAAAAAGAAATCCAGCAAAAATAAAGCTGTTCTTGCTGATGTGTAATCTTCCATGAGATGGCTCTGTCTTTGCTCTATCTTCACTCTCTCCCTACCCCTCAGATCCCATCTTTATTTACTTCACTAACTCCTCTTCCCACTTCCAACTTGTAGACATATTTCCCCAAGTGTAGGACTTGACTCCCCTGTTCTTCTCTCTTTCAACTCAGTTCCTTAAAAGAACAGATTTACTTCCCTCCACCCAAATCCTTAGCACATCCTCTAGCCAGAGAGCCTCGGAAATGTCAAGAAACCTTTTCAACACTTTATTGCCTCTGTTCCTAACTCTTCCATCCATAAACAGCATGACTGGGGGTTTCTTGGAGTAGAATTTGAATTACAGGAGAAATGGAAACAGCAGATTACTTATTTGAGGACTTTGTCCAAGAAAAGAAGAGATCAAGCATTTTCTAGAAGAGCCAAGGAAGAGTTGAATACACAACAGGCCAATTCTATAAAATAGAATGTTAATACCCCCAACATTACACTATTCTCGGTATACATTGGTCCCTGTGGTTCTGTTTTGACTGTTCCTTGTTTTTCTCCCCAAATAATGGGAACCAACTTGGGTTTTGCCTGTCCATGGCCTTCATACATGGCCCACTCTGCAGAGCTGCAATAGCACTAAACATACATAGACAAGGCATTTTTTAAAGTTCAGGTCAAGTATGCCCCATTAATATGTTATGTGGAAAACACGTCTATGCACCATAGGAAAGATAATTCATTATCATGTGTGGAAGGTGACACTGCTGGTCTTATAGGCACTTATATGAAGCTTGTCTTCATCCTTTGTTAGGCATGCCTTATTTCAAACAACTAGTTTTGCTCCTTTCTGTATAGTTTTCCTTCATCAATAGTAGCAGGAATAATTCTCTAATTTACGTGTTTATAGTTACAAGCACTTTTTCTCACAGATTATTTTACTTGATCTACCAACAAACTGGCCAAGTATTTATCAGATAAGGAAACTGAGCACCAGTTAATAAGTGATAAAAATAAGTCTAAAGTTACGACTACTGTCTATCATCCCTTCACTCTGGTCTTGACAACTACATTCTGCTGTGTCACATGGAACACAGTTATAAGACATATTCTATTTAAGAGAGTGAAAACATAAAAGCACACTTGAGAGACCCCAAAACATATAAAATATAATAAAAACATAAAATAAATACAAGTGCAACTCTGGCTGATATGCTGAGGCTCCTGCGACAAACACCAGTGAAACCTGACCCCTTGACACCTGGCATTTTCTTGAAGCCAGTAGAAGTCTACAGGACTCACAAGTTTTTCACTGTTGTCTTTCCTTGGATTGTTGGCAATAACACCAATTTTCAAGAAATAAAAATCTAAGGAATACCATCAAAATTTGCACAAAACCTGACAGCCTCTTTGTACCCACAAGAATTTTTTTCATGTTGAACTTTCCTGACTAAAATAGAAATGTTAAAAAATAATAAAAATGTTATTCTAAGTGTACATACAGATTTTATTAAAGGACTTATTACCAGCAGAGACAAATGATTTATTCACTAGATGAAGGGTGCCATGATAAATATTAACATTTGCAATATTTTGAGAAAAATTAGTAGTAGATCTATAATTTACCCAGAGTAACACTGGCACACATCAATATCAATACAAAGTCAAAGGACTTTCATACAGTGGCAGACAGAAAAGGTAGTCAAAAAGTGAAAATGGATCAGAGAGGGGAAGATGGCGGAAGAGTAAGACGCGGAGATCACCTTCCTCCCCACAGATACACCAGAAATACATCTACACGTGGAACAACTCCTACAGAACACCTACTGAACGCTGGCAGAAGACCTCAGACCTCCCAAAAGGCAAGAAACTCCCCACGTACCTGGGTAGGGCAAAAGAAAAAAGAATAAACAGAGACAAAAGGATAGGGACGGGACTTACACCAGGGGGAGGGAGCTGTGAAGAAGGAAAGGTTTCCACACACTAGGAGACCCTTCGCGGGCGGAGACTGCGGGTGGCGGAGGGGGAAAGCTTCGGGGCCGTGGAGGAAAGCGCAAAACAGGGGTCCAGACGGCAAAGCAGAGAGATTCCCGCACAGAGGATCGGTGCCGACCACCACTTACCAGCCTGAGAGGCTTGTCTGCTCACCCGCCGGGGCGGGAGGGGCTGGGAGCTGAGGCTCCGGCTTCGGTCTGAGCGCAAGGAGAGGACTGGGGTTGGCTGTGTGCACACAGCCTGAAGGGGGCTAGTGCGCCACGGCTAGCCGGGGGGGAGTCCGGGAAAAAGTCTGAACCTGCCGAAGAGGCAAGAGACTTTTTCTTCCCTCTTTGTTTCCTGGTGTGCGAGGAGAGGGGATTAAGAGCGCCGCTTAAAGGAGCTTCAGAGACGGGCGCGAGCCGCGGCTAAAAGCGCGGACCCAAGAGACGGGCATGAGACGCTAAGGCTGCTGCTGCCGCCACCAAGAAACCTGTGTGCGAGCACAGGTCACTATCCACACCCACCTTCCGGGGAGCCTGTGCAGCCCGCCACTGATGGGCTCACGGGATCCAGGTACAACTTCCTCAGGAGAACGCACGGAGCGCCTCGGGCTGGTGCAACGTCACGCCGGCCTCTGCCTCCGCAGGCTCGCCCCGCACTCCGTACCCCTCCCTCCCCCCGGGCTGACTGAGCCAGAGCCCCCCAAGCAGCTGCTCCTTTAACCCCGTCCTGTCTGAGCGAAGAGCAGACGCCCTCCGGCGAACTACACGCAGAGGCGGGGCCAAATCCAAAGCTGAGCCCCGGCAGCTGTGAGAACAAAGAAGAGAAAGGGAAATCTCCCCCAGCAGCCTCAGAAGCAGCTGATTAAAGCTCCACAATCAACTTGATACCCTGCATCTGTGGAATACCTGAAAAGACAAGGAATCATCCCAAATTGAGGAGGTGGACTTTGAGAGCAAGGTTTATGAGTATTTCCCCTTTTTCTCTTTTTGTGAGTGTGTATGTGTATGCTTCTGTGTGAGATTTTGTCTGTATAGCTTTGCTTCCACCATTTGTCCTAGGGTTCTATCCATCCGGTTTTTTTTTTTCTTAAAAAAATTTTTTTTTCTTAATAATTACCCTCCCTCCCTCCTTTTCTTTCTTTTCTTTCTTTCTTTCTTCCTTCCATCCTTTCTTCCTTCTTCCTTCCTTCCTTTTTCTTTTCTACTTTTTCTCCCTTTTATTCTGAGCCGTGTGGATGAAAGGCTCTTCCTGCTGCAGCCAGGAGTCAGTGCTGTGCCTCTGAGGTGGGAGAGCCAACTTCAGGACACTGGTCCACAAGAGACCTCCCAGCTGCACATAATATCAAACGGCGAAAATCTCTCAGAGATCTCCATCTCAACACCAGCACCCAGCTTCACTCAACGACGAGCATGCTACAGTGCTGGACACCCTATGCCAAACAACTAGCAAGACAGGAACACAACCCCACCCATTAGCAGAGAGGCTGCCTAAAGTCATAAGAAGTCCGCAGACACCCCAAAACACACCACCAGACGTGGACCTGCCCACCAGAAAGACAAGATCCAGCCTCATGCACCAGAACACAGGCACTATTCCCCTCCACCAGGAAGCCTACACAACACACTGAACCAACCTTAGCCACTGGGGACAAGCACCAAAAACAAAGGGAACTATGAACCTGCAGCCTGGAAAAAGGAGACCCCAAACACAGTAAGATAAGCTAAATGAGAAGACAGACAAACACACAGCAGATGAAGGAGAAAGATAAAAACCCACCAGACCTAAAAAATGAAGAGGAAATAGGCAGTCTACCTGAAAAAGAATTCAGAATAATGACAGTAAAGATGATCCAAAATCTTGGAAATAGAATAGACAAAATGCAAGAAACATTTAACAAGGACCTAGAAGAACTAAAGATGAAACAAGCAACGATGAACAACACAATAAATGAAATTAAAAATACTCTAGATGGGATCAATAGCAGAATAACTGAGGCAGAAGAATGGATAAGTGACCTGGAAAATAAGACTCTATGCCAATAAAATGGACAACCTGGAAGAAATGGACAAATTCTTAGAAATGCACAACCTGCCAAGACTGAATCAGGAAGAAATTGAAAATATGAACAGACCAATCACAAGCAATGAAATTGAAACTGTGATTAAAAATCTTCCAACAAAAAAAAGCCCAGGACCAGATGGCTTCACAGGTGAATTCTATCAAATATTTAGAGAAGAGCTAACACCTATCCTTCTCAAACTCTTCCAAAATATAGCAGAGGGAGGAACACTCCCAAACTCATTCTATGAGGCCACCATCACCCTGATACCAAAACCAGACAAGGATGTCACAAAGAAAGAAAACTACAGGCCAATATCACTGATGAACATAGATGCAAAAATCCTCAACAAAATACTAGCAAACAGAATCCAACAGCACATTAAAAGGATCATATACCATGATCAAGTGGAGTTTATTCCAGGAATGCAAGGATTCTTCAATATATGCAAATCAATCAACATGACACACCACATTAACAAATTGAAGGAGAAAAACCATATGATCATCTCAATAGAGGAAGAGAAAGCTTTTGACAAAATTCAACACCCATTTATGATAAAAACCCTGCATAAAGTAGGCATAGAGGGAACTTTCCTCAACATAATAAAGGCCATATATGACAAACCCACAGCCAACATTGTCCTCAATGGTGAAAAACTGAAACCATTTCCACTAAGATCAGGAACAAGACAAGGTTGCCCACTCTCACCACTCTTATTCAACATAGTTTTGGAAGTTTTAGCCACAGCAATCAGAGAAGAAAAGGAAATAAAAGGAATCCAAATCGGAAAAGAAGAAGTAAAGCTGTCACTGTTTGCAGATGACATGATACTATACATAGAGAATCCTAAAGATGCTACCAGAAAACTACTAGAGCTAATCAATGAATTTGGCAAAGTAGCAGGATACAAAATTAATGTACAGAAATCTCTGGCATTCCTATACACTAATGATGAAACATCTGAAAGTGAAATCAAGAAAACACTCCCATTTACCACTGCAACAAAAAGAATAAAATATCTAGGAATAAACCTACCTAAGGAGACAAAAGACCTGTATGCAGAAAATTATAAGACACTGATGAAAGAAATTAAAGATGATACAAATAGATGGAGAGATATACCATGTTCTTGGATTAGAAGAATCAACATTGTGAAAATGACTCTACTACCCAAAGCAATCTACAGATTCAATGCAATCCCTATCAAACTACCACTGGCATTTTTCACAGAACTAGAACAAAAAATTCACAATTTGTATGGAAACACAAAAGACCCCAAATAGCCAAAGCAATCTTGAGGACGAAAAACGGAGCTGGAGGAATCAGGCTGCCTGACTTCAGACTATACTACAAAGCTACAGTAATCAAGACAGTATGGTACTGGCACAAAAACAGAAATATAGATCAATGGAACAGGATAGAAAGCCCAGAGATAAACCCATGCACATATGGTCACCTTATCTTTGATAAAGGAGGCAGGAATGTACAGTGGAGAAAGGACAGCCTCTTCAATAAGTGGTGCTGGGAAAACTGGACAGGGACATGTAAAAGTATGAGATTAGATCAATCCCTAACACCATACACAAAAATAAGGTCAAAATGGATTAAAGACCTAAATGTAAGGCCAGAAACTATCAAACTCTTAGAGGAAAACATTGGCAGAACACTCTATGACATAAATTACAGCAAGATCCTTTTTGACCCACCTCCTAGAGAAATGGAAATAAAGACAAAAATAAACACATGGGACCTAATGAAACTTAAAAGCTTTTGCACAGCAAAGGAAACCATAAACGAGACCAAAAGACAACCCTCAGAATGGGAGAAAATATTTTCAAATGAAGCAACTGACAAAGGATTAATCTCCAAAATTTACAATCAGCCCATACAGCTCAATAACAACAACAAAAAAAAACAACCCAATCCAAAAATGGGCAGAAGACCTAAATAGACATTTCTCCAAATAAGATATACAGACTGCCAACAAACACATGAAAGAATGCTCAACATCATTAATCATTAGAGAAATGCAAATCAAAACAATGAGATATCATCTCACACCAGTCAGAATGGCCATCATCAAAAAATCTAGAAACAATAAATGCTGGAGAGGGTGTCAAGAAAAGGGAACACTCTTGCACCACTGGTGGGAATGTGAATTGGTACAGCCACTATGGAGAACAGTAGGGAGGTTTCTTAAAAAACTACAAATAGAACTACCATATGACCCAGCAATCCCACTCCTGGGCATATACCCTGAGAAAACCATAATTCAAAAAGAGTTATGTACCAAAATGTTCATTGCAGCTCTATCTACAATAGCCCGGAGATGGAAACAACCTAAGTGTCCATCATCGGATGAATGGATAAAGAAGATGTGGCACATATATACAATGGAATATTACTCAGCCATAAAAAGAAACGAAATTGAGCTATTTGTAATGAGGTGGATGGACCTAGAGTCTGTCATACAGAGTGAAGTAAGTCAGAAAGAGAAAGACAAATACCGTATGCTAACACATATATATGGAATTTAAGAAAAAAAATGTCACGAAGAACCTAGGGCTAAGACACACAGACCTACTAGAGAATGGACTTGAGGATATGGGGAGGGGGAAGGGTAAGCTGTGACAAAGCGAGACAGTGGCATGGACATATATACACTACCAAACATAAAATAGCTAGCTAGTGGGAAGCAGCCGCATAGCACAGGGAGATCAGCTTGGTGCTTTGTGACCACCTAGAGGGGTGGTATATGGAGGGTAGGAGGCAGAGAGATGCAAGAGGGAAGAGATATGGGAACATATGTATATGTATACCTGATTCACTTTGTTATAAAGCAGAAACTAACACACCATTGTAAAGCAATTATACTCCAATAAAGATGTAAAAAAAAAAAGTGAAAATGGGTGTAAGAAACATTTTATAGTTTATGTTCTGTTCCTCATTCTATTATTTTTTTAAGCCTGGGGTACACAAAAATCCCTAGGAGATACAGAGTTGGGTTGGAGACCAGACATAAATCACATTCCCCACCACATAACTATGATTTTCCATGTAAAATTATGACAAAATGAATGTCAAGAGGAAAAGCAGTTATAAATGGCAAGGCCTACATTGTGGTATAATGAATGTAGAATGTTTAATATTTGTAGTTTTAGATTCCCAGGAAAATCACAAACATAGTAAAAAGATTGCCATATAGTTCATACCCCAATTCCCCATTATTAGTATCTTACATTAAATTTTGATACATTTGTCATAATCAATGAATTTACTACCAATACATTATTATTAACTATCCATATTTTATTCAACTTTCCTTAGTTTTTATCCTTAGTTTTATTTTCCTCCTTTGGGGAGGAAGATCACAGAAGTCAAGTGTCATTCTAATTACACATATCAAGGGTACATACTATCAATACGACTTACCACTGTTGATGTTAACTTGTTCACCGGCTAAGGCAGTGTTTATCAGGTTTCTCCACTGTACAGTTACTCTTTTCTCCATTCCATATTGTACTCTTTGGAAGGAAGTCACTATGCACAGCCCACACTTAGGGAATGGAGAGTTATGCTCCACCTCCCTGAGGGAGGAGCATCTATATAAATTACTTGGACAACTTTTATATAGGAAATTTGTCTATTCTTCCCATGTATTTATTTATTCAATCATCTATATAAGTATGGATCCAGGAACATTTATTCTATGCTTTGAAATATAATCCAATATACTTTATTTTGTTCTTCAAACTGTTCAAGCCTTAGCCTTTGAGAGCTCTTTCAGTTGGTTCTTGTGTCCCTTTGGCACACGCTATTCAATGCATCTGTTTGTTTTTTTTTTAAACTATCTTACTTTCCATCACTACAAGATGTTCCAGGCTCATCTTGAGTATATTCTACTCCAGTCCTAGAATCAGCCATTTTTCAAAGGAGTAGAATGGGTTTTAACACAGAAATATATAGATTTTGGCTCCAAACATACTCACCTATGATCCTGGGCAAGTTATTTAGCATCTCTGAGACTCAGTGTCCTCACTTGTAAAATGAGAACAGTACTAACCTCAAAGGTTAATACTAGTATACTAGTACAAAGAACTAATAACTATTAGGTCTAAACAAGACAACAAATGTAAAAGCCTAGCTCCCAGCTCTTTAAATACTTAATAAATATTAATTCTTTTTTATTCCCCTCCCTTTATCACCAGTGAGCAGAGCAACCTACTTCTTCCCTGCTAGTAGTCTCCCTGAATCACTGCCCATCTTCTCCCAACTGAGGCAGCCTTCAAAACAACTAGCCTGGAACAGTGACTCTTAGTTATTAACAATCTAGGGATGTCTCTCTCTGTGCATAAACTAAAACTTACACACACACACACACACATACAGATATTATGTTACTTCACATAAGTGTAAGATATTTCCAAGCTAACATCTGTCCTTAGTATAACATACATTTTATATTAAATGCATCATAGTAGCAATTTTGAGACACTAGTATTTCAGATGATTAATTTAGAGAAAAAGGAAAAATATTTGTCAGAATGAATAGTTACCATAGGAACTACATGCAAGTGTTTTGTTTTGTGTGTGATTTTTGTCAATCACTTCATCATCATTTAAAAAATTTCACTTTCCATGACAACCAAATGCAGTTAACATTATCTCTAAATATACTCCCCAGGTTTTTTTTTTCTTTCATTTTATACTAAAGGTCTTTCATTTTATTCTAAAGAGGTCAAGGCTATCTGAAGAAACTTACTGTAAAATCTATCAAAGACAATCCTTTATCATGAAAAGATGATCAATATCAAATAGAGTTGGATATTATGGATACTTTTTTCTCTTAACCATGTTTATCAAGGAGTTTTAAGAAAAAAATACTAGAAATGATCAAAGGAAATTTGGCTAAATTTCTAGCATGGGTTATGCCCAAAGAAATAACTATTTAGTTCAGAGAGTCAGACCTCATCCTATGTTATTAGCTTGTATTTTTATAGCACAGCTAACCTTTTAGTCACTTAGAGACGTGAAACACACAACCCTGGTCCCAGTGTAGTTCACTTATCTGCAAAGGCTTTCATGGAACTGAACTTATTTCTGTTGAAGCTGAAGTTGTAATTTCATTTTTTCCCTCTACTAGTCCTGTTCCAACTTCTCTTTCTGTTTTTTCATTTATTCTCCCTTAATCCTCTCCTACTCTTCTCCTATTTTCTCCTCTTTCCTTCCCTTCACCTTCTCCTTTTCTCTCCTTTCTTCTCCACCCATTACCCACTGTGTTATATGCTGGTAGTAATAGTAGTGGTAACGGTAGTAAAACAAGTCAGGGATGATGTGCTTAATAAACATTTTTTTGAGATCAAAATACTACTTGGGAAAAACTGTAATCAAAATTTCACAAACATTAAAATACAAATACTTTATAAAAAGAACACTAAGGTGGGGACTCAGTATCTACTTAGCTTTCAGAATCATTTAATTTGAGGGTTCATTATCATGAGAGGCTGACTCTATAATGTACTAGTGAGTATTAGAAAAGCATATGGCTCTAATTCAGCAATTGCAAGAGATAGACAAGTATTATTCTGTATCTATTTTTGTTCAGATATGTTCTCAACAGGCATGCCAGAAAGGTATACATAACAATTGACCTGAATGAGATCTTTTTAAAGATTCTGCAGCTGCTAATTTGCCTGGGATCAACTTAATGCTAATCAACATTGTGATACGACATGAGGCTGTTATTTTTCTGAGCCTTTTATAAACTTAAACCCTATAAAATCAAGCATAACATTAAGAGGTAAAGCAATCATGGTCCCACAGTTCAATTATTTTTACTGGTATCAGCTTTACCTTTTCAGAAAGGTCTTCAGTTAGTAATTTATAGTTGTATTTTCCTTTCAGTATTCCTCAGAAGAATATTTTATATGGAACAGGTCTTACCCACTCACTTTGATTTCATTTTTGATCTAAAAACAGGGGGTGGGGGAAGATTTAATTATCACAAAAATATATAAACTTGGGAAATTGCAGATAATGTATCAAACTTAAAAGTTTACATATTATAGTTAGGATATTATTTCAGCTGTATGTAACACAGACCCAAAACAACAGCGATTTAAACAAGATAGAAGTATTTTATGTTCTCACATAACAGGTTTCAGTAACAGCTGTGCTACATTGTGGTCACTTAAGGGACCTGGTGCTTTTCCTTTCCTGGGATGTCATCTTGGTTCAGGATGTGATATAATCATGTTCGTGTTCCAAGCGACAGAATGGAGGCAGGGTGTGAGAAAGGCATGCCCCTCCCTTTTAGGACAAGAGCTAGAAGTTCCACATTTCACTTCTGCTAACACCCTATTGTCCATAACTTAGTTTAGTTGGTCATGTGACAGTTAAAAATAGATTCTATTTCTATGAGAAGGAAGTAGAGAATAGATACTGGGAGACAGCTGTCAATCTCTTAATTTCCATTTTCTCTAGAAAGTTGTGTGTGTGTGTATTTCTAATTTCCCCAAACTTAAAGGAGATGTAGAAGAAACCAAGATAATTCTTTAATCTTAAATAAATTTGGGCCTATAAATTGGATAAAACTGTCCAGCAAAATATGCCATTGGAAAATATCAAGGCTTAACCATAGCTCTAATTTATATACATCAAAGTATGGAGAAAGAACTCCAAGCACTTTAACCTTTAGGAAAAACCTATCACAATTAAGAAACCTTGATTTAGTGCCTGAAAAAGTATAGAAAGATCCATCTTTGTAATGTACCATGGAAAAACTGGTGTCTTCTATATATTTTTCAGAGAAACCAAGTAGGAATTATAGAAGTATAGATTACTTTCAATATCAAAATCAGCTTTAGGCTTCAGACATAGTTTCCAGACAATGATTTCATTTCAACAATATCTACTTGGCAAATTTTTAGTATGCCCAAGAAAATGTGGTATCAACTTCTGAAAGAAAAATCTAATTTTCCTATAAGAGATATGGTTTATGAATATATAACTTACATTTCCAACTTACAACATGCTTAAATTATAGTGATTTACCATATCTACTACAAACAGTCTAAGATATAGTTCAATATGGTAACTCATACAGGGTTGAAGACTGGGTTATCTAGGGACAGAACTTGAGTCAGGGATTCAAATGCACATGACTTAGTGCAGAAGTGCAATTCAGGAACAGCCTTCAAAAAAGGAGGAAAACAGGAGTAAGGATGTGGTTTCAGGTGAAGTCTAGCTTTGACTTGATTTGTGAGGGTTTCAAGGCTCTCATAGTTCTTACTCTATAGGTCACAGAATCAGTGTGAAGGTTTTATCAATGCTAGGTGTATTTTAATCGTACATTGAACAGGGAAATGACCATTGGATGTGTCCACACACCCAGTGGACCTACAGTGAGATGGACCTGAGCCATAAGTCGAGTGTCTGACTCATCTGTGCCTGCTCTATCAGAGGAGCCTTATTGATGGTGCTTTGGGTCCTTGAGTAACAGAGTCAATTTAGACCCCACATCCAACAGCCCTTGAAAGGTCCAGTTAGTCCTCACTTCTCAGTGTATGGTTTCCAAAGGAAATAGCTGTAGGTCTTATAGGGAAGAACTAGGTGAATCATTACTGTATATACTTGACTTGCTGTTGTATGGTCCTTCCTCATGTGTCTTGGTCTTTCCTTCAGTCGATGGTTTCTGGGTCTGATACCAGGATCAGTTTTTAAAACTAGTCAAGTGTTAGTGACTTTCTAATGGGGTATCTGACCTCAGCCTTTTGTTGACCTATTCTTGAACTCTTTTGGTTGTATATATTAAGTGATATTCTCACTGGCTGCCCCTCTATCTTTTCCCTAGAAACAGCATTCTCTGTTATCCATCTCCATAGATCCTTGTAGATGCTGTTCTAACTTTTCTGCCCATGAAGGTAATCGTG
Source organism: Hyperoodon ampullatus (assembly GCF_949752795.1). Taxonomy (NCBI): domain Eukaryota; kingdom Metazoa; phylum Chordata; class Mammalia; order Artiodactyla; family Ziphiidae; genus Hyperoodon; species Hyperoodon ampullatus. Next base: position 61,502,238 of record NC_136928.1, read on the forward strand.
TCCCCATTAGTTTAGACACTTAAAAGCTGTCAACTGGCCTCCGCTATTGTAGGGTCTTGGCATCTACTACTATCAGCACAGGCCTAAAAAGAATAGGCACTACAGTGCTTCTCAGTGATGTCAGTGCCCCTCACCAGAGCATTATACGTTGCTGTGGTATATGCAGTGTCCCCTGAGGCCCTTTTCAGGTAGCTGCTAGGCTACCAGTCAGCTGCTAGGCTTTCCAGTCTTATGTAGTGGACCATCACACCATGCATGCTTCTCTCTGGGCCTTTTGATTCCATCCTCTATGATCTGCCATGGCAGTTCTGGAATCTCTTTTCCAAGCCTCTATGAGTTTTCACAGAAGCATATTAAAACTGGGTGTCGGATGTTAAGCATATTAAAACTGGGTGTCAGGGTGTATCACAGGAGAATTTTCCCATATTAACAAACTCTCCCTTACTAGCTTTATATTCTGCCCTCCTTGACCCAGTACCCTCAGGTTTAGCATTTGCAAGTTTAATTACTATTGCTGCCTAAGTTACCTATGACATTTTCACTCAATCAGCATCAAATGAACACCTAGGGGTGTGAGAGCTATGCTAAACCTAATTCTAATAAAAGTTAGTAAAGCAGTATCAGATAAAATTAATGTTGCTGTGAGTGTTTTCGGTGCCCTCAAAAGACTGGACAGTGGTTTGCTTTGTATTCAAAATTAATATTCAGATTATTACAGTTATAATTCAAAGTCATATTTTTATGCTAAATCTTTAAGTTTAGCATACAAATCTTATTTTTCTATTTATAAACCTAGCAAATTTAAATAATTACTTTCAAGGGGCTTTGAATAATGCTTGGTTCCTTTTACAAATTTTATTGCATACCCTCAAATATTTCAATTACACTTGCAAATTTAATTAAGTGAATTTATATTTTAAAGTACTTTAATTGTCTACTTTAGCAAACAAAACTTTCCAGATTATAGAATAGTTCACATAAATTAAATCAACTTTATAAGAACTGTGAATATAAATTTATCTTAGATATTTCAAAACACCACATAAACTTAGATTTCAACTGAAAATCATAGCAATTATGTTTTACTACAATTATGTTTTTTTAACTCAATTTTACACTTTAAATTATTGGGCTTATAAGATTATCACACTAATACATCAAATTATCTTAAAATTTGTAAATAGATGAAAAGTACCTATCACGTATCTTTCAAAGATTAAAAATTAATTCTAATATTTTTACTTTTTAATAATTTTGTTCTTTATTTGAAGTATCCTGCAGTTGAAATATGTACCCACTAAGGAAGAAAATTATCTCAGTTAACTGAGGTTATATAACATCTTGAACAGGAGACATAGAGCTGTCAACTTCTAGAGAGATTTGTTTCAAACCTGCACAATGAGGCTGAGCCCTTTTCAATACTTCAAACCTTTCAGTACTTCAAAACAATTTATTCTTGCAGTTCACACAACCTACTTTTTATTTCAATTCTCACCCAGGTTGATCATTTGATTGAATTTTGCATTGAGGGGGTTTTAAAAGATCTAAATGTCTTCCTGCCTAACCCTAAAGCCCTTTGAATTAACACAATCCTAGGTTATGTATTTGTTCATTATTTTTCTTTTAATTTAAAGACCCTGATTGAGTCTTGGAAGACTGCATTTGCCTGTGTCCTTAATACCATGCAACTCTTTTGTATATTTAAAATGATTCCCAATGAATTTTGATATTTCACACTAGCTTTACTTGATTGTGGATGCAACTTACAAAGTCCTTCTATTGACAAATAATAAGGTACCACTGCACACTCAGAAAGCAATCATTTCTTCATCTGAAGTTCCCACTGCTGCAAATTTGTCTATCCATCCATTCATTCATTCACTGAACATTTAGCAAAGCCCTCACTGCTACGGAATACCTTCTCAGGGAGGAAATCAACTAACTGAGAATTTATTGCCTCTTGTTGTGGAGAAATATGTAAAAAAAGAAGCATTCCAAGTTCTCTCATCTATATGATGAGAATAATGAATATAAAACTGCACAGTGCTGAGGAATATAGTCAACCTTGAATAAAGGTATACCAGAGCACTTAAGATAAAACTGAACTCTGTTTGGAGGTGTATTCCTGGGAAATGAGCATAAGGATCACCCCATCTCTTTGTGAACAATCAGGAATTTGGTGAGGTTGTTTGTTACTTGTTTGTGACTGGGGTGAATATAAGGCATTTGGTTTCACTCTCAGTGGTTTCTTAAATGACATTGGAGCTTGGAGCATCATGGTATTTATCTATAGTCTGAATACATGTTTCTACAGTTTGTAGAAACAAAAGAAAAGAATTCATTAACAAGTATCTGTTAAGCATCCACTACTCATCCATTATTCAGCACTGTTCTGCATGCTGAGGATACAGGAATGAACAAAACAGATAGACCAAATCCCTATTTTCATGGAGCTTACATTCTGGTGGCTATGGTCTCCAGATGACTAGGGTATAAGAGGAAGCCAAGAGGATTTTTTTTAAATACCTGTAAAAATGTGGAAAAGAAGTTTTTCATGCCTGGTATAACCCACTTTATATGGGAGGTATCATCAGTAATCTACCTGTCCCTGTGGTGAACTCTGGAGCATTCTGTGTTGTTTCTTGCTTTGTTTTGTTTTAGCAACCCCAATTAATTTCTATATATGTTCCACTGAGGACAATTTATTAAGACTTTTTTTTGGTGCCTTTCCCTCATTGCATCATGAAAACCACAGAGCTAATAAATGTGAAAAAAAGTAATCATGGTATATAACATGAATTATTACGATACTATAATTTGTGTTGAATTGCACATTACAATCCTATTTCAAAAGGCTACACTTTAAGGCATCTTGAACTGATTTCTTGGAATTTTATACTTTCTCTTAAGACTTTTATGTGAATGATTCAAGACATCTGATGAAATGTGACTGGAACTGGAATTTATATAATTAGTTAATGTTCTTTGGGATTTATTCTAATGAATTGAGTGTCATAGTCTAGCGCTGGACTCTTTTCATACAGTCTTTACTCCATTGTGTTGATAAACAATGTTATTATAATCTATACCAGCATGACTGCTGACTTATGTGGCTGATCTCTAGCTATTCTAGAATTTGCATCTCTGTGTTTTCCTGGTGAGCTCACACACTTTTTATATTATGGGTGCCACATATACTGTATTTTCATTTTAAATTTCTGTGATTGATAGTGATTCAGCCTCATTGCCCATTACCTTTTCTTACATGATTTTATTTTATTTTAATTTTTTGATGAGGACATTTAAGTTCTACTCTCTTCTTAGATGATTTTAAATTTCAAATCTTACTCAGTGAAGCTCTATTGAAAAGCTTTATATGAACACCACATGCAAAGTTTTTCCTGACACATGGAGCTGAGAAATTTCCAGACTTGTAGTGTTAACAGAATTATTACAGCTCTGCAATATAAGTAGGTAGTTCAATTTGTGAAGTTGAAATCCTATAAGTGAGTCAAATTGATTGAGTCTCAGAAAGAAAATTCATAAATGTTCATGTTCATCATTTAAAATCTCCAAAAACTGGAAATAACACAAATATCCGTGAACAGATAAATAAACAAAATGTTGTATATGCAGAGAATAAAACATTACTTGGCAGTGAAATGAAATGAACTACTGATATCATGGATGGCTTATAAAAACATTATACTGAGTCAAAGAAGCAAGAGAAAAATAGAATACATACTAGATGATTCAATTTATATAAGATGCAAATTAATCTACAATGACACAAAGCATATCAGTGGGGCAAGGGGTGGGAAGAGGGATGGACTGCAGAGGGACATGAGGGTTTTTGGGGGGCAATGAAGATGTTCTGTTCTGTAATAAGGTGATGTTTCATTGGCATCTACAATTGACATTATTCACAAAACTATATACTTCAAATGAATAAATTTATCGCATATAAATTATTCCTCAATAACATCGATAAGAGATATAATTTCTTGAGAGAATGAAAGAAAAATCACGTATAAAGTGAACACAATCTATTGGGTTGGCCAAAACATTCCTTTGGTTTTTAAGTAAAAATAAAAAACACATTTTTCATTTTCACCAAGAACTTTATTGAACAACGTAATCACCATTTTGTTCCACTACCTCCTGCTATTTTTCAGGCAACTTCATAGTTTCATCTTCCCAAAACTTGTTATCTTTTTGAGCAAAGAACTGCTCCAGGTGCCTTTTACAGTCTTCCAGTGAATTGAAATTTTTTCCATTAAAAGAATTTTGTAAAGATCCAAGTAAATGGAAATCCGAAGGTGCGATATGGTGAATAAGGCAGATGAATCAGAACTTCCCAGTCAAGCTGTAAGAGTTTTTGCCTGGTCATCAAAGAAACATGCAGTTCTGCGTTATCCTGATGGAAGATTATGCGTTTTCTGGTGACTAATTCTGGTCGCTTTTCATTGAGTGCTGCTTTCAGTTGGTCTAACTGGGAGCAGTACTTGTTGGAATTAATCGTTTAGTTTTCCGGAAGGAGAAAACCAATCCCACCATATACACAACATCACCTTCTTTGGATGAAGACCAGCCTTCAGTGTGGTTGGTGGTGGTTCATTTCGCTTGCCCCACAATCTCTTCCGTTCCACATTATTGTACAGTATACACTTTTCACCGCCCGTCACAATTTGTTTTAAAAATGGAACATCTTTTTTTACATTTAAGTAGAGAACTGCATGTGGAAATATGGTCAAGAAGGTTTTTTTTTGCTTAACTTATGGGGAACCCAAACATCAAAGCAATTAATGTAACCAAGCTGGTACAAATTATTTTCAACACTTGATTTGGATATTTTGAGTATGTCGCTATCTCCTGCGTGGTATAACATTGATTGTTCTCAATTAATGTCTCAATTTGATCGCTATCAACTTCAACTGGTTTACCTGACCGTTGAGCATCGTCCAGAGAGAAATCTCCAGCACGAAACTTCACAAACCACTTCTGACACGTTTGATCAGTCACAGCACCTTCTCCATATACTACACAAATCTTTTTGTGCATTTCAGTTGTGTGTTTACCTTTCTTGAAAAATAAAACATAATATGCCGAAAATGTTGCTTTTTTTTTCCATCTTCAATAGTAAAATGGCTACACAAAAATTCATCAGTTTTGATAAGTTTTTTTTTAATGAATGCTGATATGACAGCTGTCACAATACAATCTAACAAAATTGCTTTGGATGAAGTTAAATACAACTAAGGGCTACTAGAGCCATCTTACAGAAAAAAACAACGAATGAGCTTTTTGGCCAACCCAATAGTATAACATTAGAATTACCTTCAACATTAAAATCTCAAATTCATTAGTATTTCTTCAAAATAAGGAAGAAAGAGGAATTTAGCTCTTTATTCTAGAAGTCTTATTCAAATGTCTCTCTTTCACAGTACACACACACAAACACATACACACATACACACACACATACATTGCACTTTTAATTTCATATGCAAAGGGCACTTCTGTTATCCCCTTTACAGAACTAACTCAAGTGCTAAAACTGAGATAAGAAGTTATAAGCCAAATGAAAATACATGAAGGTGATGAAGAGTAGAAATTTTTGTTCCCCTAAACTTTCTGTTCCTGAATGATACATGCAATCTCAATCTCTGGCTTCTACGGTGCTTATGTTTCTAATCATGCTTTTGAAGGAAGCAAACAGTTCTAAATTCCCTGCTAACACAAAGCAACCCTTCCTCATTGGCCAGAGTTTGAAATAATCATTGCAGAATTTGCCTCAGTAACCATATTGGATAGTGCAGTTAACGTTAATGTTTTGAGTGGCAGCTTCTATTTCTTAGAAAATACAAAAATGAGTCACATGAAAAATTCAGGGGTTACTGTCAGGGCCTACCTCTGAACGTGGGTCACTTCAGCAGAGCTCCCGGACAGATTCAGATCATCTCCTTGTTGTCAGTCTAAGGGCAGAAACTGCACCTAGAAAAACAGCTGCATCTCTGATGGAAGGATTGTTCAGTTAGGGCAGAGTCGCTTACAATGTAGCTAGAACCTTCCTATAGCTGACATGTACATGCTTCTCGTTATAACAAACATCCCCCCAACTGAAATAATTAAATATTTTCTCATTAAGGTGAGTTTGAATTGCCAGTCTGCTTTTACAAACCCGTAAAGGGAAAAATTAACTCAGTGTTCCTTCTGACTGGAGTCCTTCATGCCAGTGCTCATCCCAGATACCTGCATGGCTTGCTCTCTCACCTACTTTAGGTGCTTATTAAAACAGGACCTTTCTCAGCAAAACATCTTTGACCACTTATTTAAAATAGAACCTTACCAAATCTCACCCCTCTACATATGCACATGCACACACACACCACTATGTCCCTTTTTGTTTTATATTGTATCCCTCATTCCATAATATGATAAACTTTGTATTTTACTCATTTATTTTCCATCTTCCCTCCTCATCCCATTAACCTCCACATTTTTTTTTCTGATTTGTTCACTCACTACTGTATTCTGAGGTCTAGAAGAATTCCTGGAACACAGTGGGCACCAATTAAATATTGATTAATAAATGAATGAATGAATGGCTATGATACAGAAAGGAGATGATAGTTGCAATACACAGATTAGAGCCCAATTAACTAACAGACTGATAGGAGTAAGCAGGGTGTTTTCCTCACATTTCGATTTGGAAAGCTTCCATGAGCCTTCATGAACAGAGCATCTAGAATTCTAAACTCCACTATTTTCCAAACGATTACAATTATTGTTCCATAAGATCTTGATATGTGTTTGTTATTAAATAGTGTCTATGGATAATTACATTTTAGAAATATACGTTATATTTATTTCTTAAAGAAGCATAAATCACACTTTATTAAGAGCTCTGAGAAATTCATGGATAATATCGAATTTTTACAAAAACGCATCAACAAGCTAATTTTTAAACCCACTTTCCCGAATTTATTTGACAATAATGTTCCCTTCCCCTTTGAAACATCTGTTAACATCTCACTGAGAAGTAGTATTCAGGGAAGCACAATTTAGAGAAAAACTCTACTAGCCACTTAAGAACTCAGAAGGTATAACACCAAAACAGACTTCTGAAAAGAACTGCTTAAGAATTAAATTTAACCGAACAAGAAGTGAATAATAAAAATGAATCAAAGCGAGAAGGACAAATGTTTTGTAGAAACTATGAACTATGGATTTACATTTAAGGCTTAGTAATAAAATTATATAGAGTTAGGGCTAAATCCATGTAATTGCTGAGTAATTTTTTGAAGTTTAGTGCAGTTTAAGAAAGGATTTTGAAATAGAATAAAGAATACAAAAATAAAATTGACGTTACATAAGTGAGAATCTAGAAATAATGAAAGTTACACTTATAAATAGTAGATAGATTCTTCATTAAATTTTGGGACAATTGACCCTCCATTTGGTGTAGGGGAATGCCCACCACACACACAAAAATTAATCACTGATTAATTATGGGTTAAAATTTAACATAAAAAATCATGACAAGATGAATAAGAAAGAGAATACTTCAATAATTTTGGGCTAAAGTCTCTTGAAGCAGAATGCCATGGTCAGAAAACTATTCAAAAAGTCACAGGTATGTCTCCATTGCACTTAATAATTTGTACATGAAAAAATCACAAAAAGTTAAGGAGAAACAACAATCTTTAAAATATATGACAAAGCATTATGTCTTTTACTGAGATTTTTATAATTTGATAAGAACGAATACAAGCACCCTCAAATCCATGTGTTTTTTTTTTTTTCATCAAAGAAGGATACACGAGTAAAGCATTGAACTTTTGAAGAGGCTTGAATTCTTTTAATTAGCATCTATCAATTTGTCAAAATTAACAAGATTGATAATCCTTAGAACCAGCAAGTGTTTGGGGAAATAGGTACTATCAAATATATCACTGATAAGAGTGTCCTTCTCTCCCAATAAGTATCAGAATTAAAACTACTTTCACATCAACAACTCTACTTCTAAAAATTGATCCAAATGAAGGAACTAAAAATATGGAAAACAACATGGCTATATTCAATGGAGCTTTTCTCTTTTTTAATTCAGAAATTAACTATTAACAGTTAAAATTTGGGGGGATTTGTAGCATAATTTTTAAAATATGGGCTTTGGAATTAGGACCCAGCTATACTGACTACTCAGACCATGAGCAGTCTTAATTTCCTTAAGTCTCAGTTTCTCATGTAATAGACAAACACACACACACACACACACACACACACACACACACCTGAATATACTGATTCAACAGAATATCATGCAGCTCTTCAAACAAATGACATAAGTCATGCCTTGACATGGAAAAAGTTCATGATACACTGTTAAGTGAAAAACAACCTGGTCCAGTAGACACATTAGATATCTCATATGCCCAACTATATATCATATAGCGTAACATGAAATACATAATAAAGTATTAGCAATGATTATCTCAGAGAATAGAGACATGGTAGGTCAGGGGAAAGGACGAAGTATAAGAGGAGACTTTGGTTTTCTACTTCATATATTCTATAATCTTTAAATATTTTTCAACTAATGGGTATCGCTTTTATAAATCAGCAAAAACAAAAATATAATATCTCCAAAAAACATCAAGCCAAACAAGCCTATTTGGTGTATCTTTATAATACTCTCTGAAGCTTCCCCCTGAAGGCAGGACATGTTGTCAATGTTGTTCAATTTAAAATTAAAAAGAAAAGTCCAGCCTGTACTCAAAGTTAGGTATACCTGAGATTCATAGATCCCCATCTATTAATCTTTTTATAAAAAAAAACTTCCCAATAATTTATTTTTGAATTCTAAGGACTGAATTCTCCATCGGGTAATTAATCCTGTTACAGGATTAGAATAAGATTTAATAATGTACTCAAGGGAATGCTATTTAAAATCATTTTTTAAACTCTTCTGGATTTGAAATTTAAATAAGACACTGAGTTGAGACACAAAGAGCAAGCTAATCTCAAAGTTAGAGGTTAATCCTAGGATCATGAATTTTAATAGTTATTATGTAATTCTGTCACTTGAAGGAAAAGACTTAAATGTTATTTCCATGTTTGCTTAAATAATCTCTCAATGCAGCAATTCACTGAAATTTAATTACAGCCTGGATGGTGATTCTTCTGCCTGACCTGGAACACTGGTATAGACTCATCCAGTGTTCATTTTAAATTGGAACACAACTCCAAGAGTATGTGGAGCAATGATGTGGGTGGAGAAAGAACACCAGATCACACGAAGAAAGACACTTGGTGATTGTATTACTCTAAAAAGAGTAGTTCTATTAAAACATCTTCTGGGGATACTTTTCTAACTAAGAAGAGAGTTCACCATTCACTTAATAATATGAATTTATTCTAGAACCAGACCAATATTTCTGGAGTTCATAGAATCAGAAACCCAACATCTTCAGAACACCTTTTTTAAAATAAAAATCTTTGCACAATGCAGTGAAACTTCTCATGTTGACATTTGGAGTAGATCATAATTCAGAGGAAATGCTATATTGGAAATGCACCATTAAAATATATTTTGAATTTAAAAATTGCTATTTCATATCTGAAGAGGTGATCTATTGTACTTTCCCAAACAAAATAAATAATCTGAAGCTACTAAATTAAGATGACATTTTTAGAACTCCTATAGTTCATTTTAATAAGATTTTATTAAAGTTGCCCCTAAGCTTTCTCACTTTGATTCAATTTATAACTTCTAAATATATCCTTCAGAAGACAGGCAAACATTTAATCAAAATACTTTATATATTAACCCTTTGCAGATACTGCAAATACCTACCGTATCATTTCACCACGTACACCAGTAGCTCTCCGGTGATGACCACCAGCGTCTCACACACAGACTTCTGAACGCCTTCTTCAATACTCCCCAGTTTTCTTCAGTACTTCGTGTAGTTTGCTCTCCTAACAGCAGCCAAAGAGATTCTTTTAAAATTTAACTCCCATCATGGCACTCTCCTGCACAAAATTTTCCCATAACCCTAGCCCTCCCCTGCACCCCCAATCACAAAATAATCCAAAGACCACAGTCAACTTTATGATCTGGCAGATCTAGCATTCTCTTCCCTTCCACTGTTTTGGAGGCACTGTCCTGCATTGTGCTCCTCAAATACACCCTTACCTTCTTTCCTACATGGAAACGTCTGTCCATAGGTATCTCTACTGCTTCCCTCCTCTCTTCCTTTAGATCTCTGCTTAAATGTCACCTCAACAGAGAGGCCTCTTCTGAGACCCACTACCATTCGTATTGCATTCTTATGTCTGATAGTATATTTTATATTTATTATATATATAATATATATTTATTTATATATATTTGTTTTGGTTTTGCTACTCTTGTTATTTCTCAGCACAAGAATATAAGCTCCATTAAAGTATAGGTTTTAACTGTTTTCAATACCAGACACATAGTCGGTACCCAATAAATATTTGTTGAATAAATTGATGAGGATTTGAAGAAATAACTCACTGTTATTTTATTTTCCAGAGTGTATGACTTTTAATATCTCTAACATTCTCTACAAGCCCTGATATACAATATACCCAATCTATTATTTTTTTACTTTTCCATATTCTTAAACTATGAAGCTCAGTACTAGCCATTTGAAGGTTATGAGTATTATCATATGTAAGTTTAAGAATTTTTTCTGAGTATAAAACCTATGTTGGATTTTTCTTTCAGAATTTAAAAAATAATATTCTACTTTTTGTTTCTATTACTTATTTCTAGTAATAAGGCAGAAGTCAGTCTAATTTTTCTTTATTTTAGTGCAATCTCTCTAGTCTCTCACTGAACTTATATTTTCTTTGTTTTTAATTTTCTACAGTTTAGCTTTGAGGGTCTTAAACATGGATTTTTTAAAAAAATTTTGTTTGGGTTCATAAGTCTTCTTGAATCTCCAGTTTAATGTATTTTATCATTTTGAAAAAACTAGCCATAATCTATTTAAATATCCCTTCTGTTTCATTCTTTATTTCTTTCTAGAACCTTAATTACATTAAATTGAAATTTGTCACTGTATCTTTTTGTCTCCAAACTTTTCTTCTGTATTTTTCATTTTTGTCTCTGTTTTTCACTCTGAATGTGTTTTTCTTACCTATATTTCACTAATTATATCTTTGGTTGTCCTTAACCTACTTTTAAATATATCCATTAAGATCCTAATTTTTAATGTATTTTTTAGTTCTAAAATATCTTTGTTTTCTTTTTCAGTTCTGCTATCTCCCTTTTTAAAATATTTTCCAGCTATCTACTGAAGCTCTTTATCTTGTTCTTTCTCTCCTTGCACATAAAAGCATACTTATTTTATTTTTATTTTTTGTGTGTATTAGTTTCTGCTTTATAACAAAGTGAATCAGTTATACATATACATCTCTTCCCATATCCCTTCCCTCTTGTGTCTCCCTCCCTCCCACCCTCCCTATCCCACCCCTCCAGGTGGTCACAAAGCACCTAGCTGATCTCCCTGTGCTATGTGGCTAAAAGCATACTTATTTCAAACTATCTCATAACTGCAATTACAATATCTCAATCCTCTAAAAGTCTGTTTCTATTTTCTGTTGTTATGTCTAGTTTTCATTTGTTATCTCACAGCATGGTTTGTCCAGTTATTTTTTATTGCATGCCAAACATTGATATGAAAAATTACTTTTAGAAATAGTCTGAGGCCTAGAATGATGGTATATCTCTTCAGAGAGAATTTTTATTTGCTTTGCCAGGTTCTTGGGAACACTAGCAATCTGGGATAACCATAATCTAACTTCTGGTGTTAGGTGATTTGGTTTCAGGTTTCATTCCCTATAAGGGCTATACTACTTCTAATGCATCCTTATTCCTAGGAAGCAGAACTTCGGTGTCCCACATGAAATAGCAGAGAGTTTATTAGACCTTTTTCTACCTTTGAGGGGCTCAAGACTTCAACTTTCTTCCCCCTGAGCCACACAAAACTGTCAAACACTGGTTAGTTTTTTGATCACTTATATTGGGGTTGGAAAATGCCCATAGGAGAGATGTGTCCCTAGACTCCAGGCTCGCACAACTTGAAATTTGCTTAATCTCTCCGATTTTGGTTCAGGTCTTCTTTACTATCAGCTTTTTAATCCTTCAAGCCAAAGGTTTGAATATACTTGTTGAGTTTACCTATTACTCAGTCTGCCACTGAAAATAAAACATGCTGTGTTTAAATGAGGAGGTGAATATAGAAGCAGATACCAGAGTTCCAGAATAGTGGGATGTTGTGAGACCAAGGATACAAGATGGTGTACATCTCAGTTCATAACAGTTTAACTTGATAATTAGTAAAGACCAGTCCCTCAATATTCCTCAAACAATATCGTGATACTCCATAAATCCTCAGGAAAAAGAAGTTAGGGAAGAATATCTTAATTAACTGAGAAAAACCACTATAGAATTTAAACATATTTAAAGAGAAGATAAAGTTAGTCATCTAGGGCACTATGAGACATATCTGGGCCCCAATCTATGCCTATTTAAAGCCATATATAGCTAACCTCAGGTATGGCCTCAGGATCAACTTATGGTGTGCAGAAAATGTTTAATTCCTCACTGGATGATTTTCTATTGGGTTTAACTTAGTATGAAATAAGAAACACGTTTTGTAAGTCCTTAATTTAATAAAGTTAGCATTAATTAAAAGTCCTAGTTATTGAATCTTCTATATGTCAAGAACCATTCTAAGCTCTTTTAGATATATTATGGAGATAATGTATCTGCCTGGGTTCAAATCCTAGCTCTGCTTCTTACAAGCTGTTTGACCTTGTGAAAGTTGTGAAAGTTATTCCATCTCTGGATACCTCAATTTCCTTGTGCAAAATTGGAATAATGATAGCACCTACCTCAAAATGTTGATTTAACAACTAAATGAGTTCAATTACGTAAAGTTTTTAAACCAGGACCTGGTAGGTAGAAAGTGCTCAATAAATGTTGGTTACTATTACCTCCAAATTTAAGATAACTCTTCAAGACTGGAGTTATTATTCCCATTTTTCAAGGCAGTAGATTCAGTGATGGGAAGTAACATTTCAAAAGTTATAAAATAAGAGGCAGAGCCTAGAAATGACTTTGAGTTTATCAGGTTCCAAAATTTGTAGTACATTCACTTTATGGCAATGACCCTATTTTATCTCAGCATAAGGCCTACTTTCCTGTTTGGCTGAGACCAAGAACATAACACTGAATATATCAAATTTCTTCCCCTGACATCCAAATCTCTCTGTATAATTTTATCCTTTTCCCTTGTCTTTTTATTTCCTTGACTAAATTATATGTCTTAGTTTTTACTACTTTCCTTCTCCATTGGATTCCTTCTACCCATAAATATACTTGCCCTTCTATTCTAAAACAATTAAACAATAAAATATACATAAAAATAAACTCTTCATTTACTCCTTCATGAACCTCTCCTATTTCTCTCCTTTAAATATCCAGCTTTTTAGAAAAAATTAATCTTATTCAGTGCCCTAAAGCACCCATCCACTAGTAAATCCTATAATTTAGCCTCCATTCCTACCATTCAATGGAAATTGCTCTCTTAAGATTGAATTTCCAAATCAGCTCTTGTTCCTCTACCATCTACCTTTGATCTTCCAGCAAGATTTGACAGTTAACATTCTTCTCTGGACCATTCTATTGTTTTCTTTTTGTGTGGCTCTGAACTATCCAAGATTCCTTCCTATTTTAATTATATTTCATTGGTTAACTTTTTGGAAAATTTCTAATATTCCCTCATCTTCTAAATGATGGAATTTCTCCCAACTCTCTGAACTAAGCATTCTTTCTCTCTGAATTTGTGGTCACATTCACTCCTAAACCTTGACTATAAATTATACAGATGTTTCTAAAACCTTATCTTGGGACCTTCAGTCCTACCCAAATCCAGGCACATTTTCAACTGCTTAGAGAATTCTTTAAGGATGTGCTCTTCCAATCCTCAACCTCAACATAATCTCTTAGTCTATAAACTATCATTAATAAGTGGAAGTGGGATCTCAGCTTTCTTATCCCAACTACATACATTCTCACTTGTTCAAACTTTTCTTTCCACTCTTTTCCTTACTTGACCTGAGACACATACCACCAGGACTTGAAGTAAAGTATATCATCTATGTGGAAATACTTTAAAGGCCATAAGGACATTTCATTGTGCTTTATTTATGTTTTTAAATTTGCCAATATTTAAGGTCTACTTCCTCTTCCTGTTCTGGTATCAGTATAAAAGAAAATAGTCATTATATTATTCTGTATTATGATTTTCCACAACTTATCAAGTAACCCTCTATTTTCTTTTCTATTCCAACAAGTGGTATACAGTTAAATATTTAACAAGAAGCTCTCCAGAAGTGAGAGATCTTGCATTTATTATGTGGAAGGTAAAGTCAGAATGCTGGGAATAATACATAAGGCAGACAGACAAAATATTGTTCCAAACAGCTTATATTCTTATTGGGGGTTGGGGGAGACAGATAACAAACAACAACAAAAACAGACAAAATATTTTCTTATAATAAAATTGGCTAAGTAGGAAATGAATAGACTTATGAAATTAGAAAGTAATAGTAGTTCATAACTCACAGAATGACTCTTTCTTCTATTTTCTAGGTCCTAAAAGTCTTATTTAGTAAAGCCCTAATGCCCTAACTTACTTTGTATAACTATGGGAATGATTGATTTTACCTGTTCTGTGAAGTTTGATGCCATTTTCAGAACTTTCAAATCAACTGACAATAATACAGAATGGCAGAATTTATTGTCATACATAAAGTAAACAAGTATATTCTTCCTCCCCCTTACCTCTTATGCAGTACCAGAAAGGAAGGGATATTGTCAGAGGTATAGGAGTATTGAACTTTAATACTGAAAGGAAATGAAAGGTACTCAGGTGGGTAGGAAGTAATTTCTTTCATGGTTTGAAGGTGCTCTAGGCTCTTTTTTTTCCTTTTTAAAGAATTCTTTCTAAAAAATCTTTGCAGAAATATCTATTATGCCATTAACAAGTCTTAAATTAGTAATAGAACTATAATTTATTATCAAGCAACATTCAGTAATTATGTTGAAACACTGCCAATTAGCTTCCACATAATATCATCACAAAGAAAGGATTACAGTGTTTAGTTTTTGATCCAATAACTCTATACAAATAGTGAGATAGTTACTTATATAAATGATAAGCATTCATAAGTGTATTATAAATCATAGTCATGGGTTATGCTTTTATTGTGTATTTCACAGATATTTTCAATTATGACTTGAGTGCTGTGAAAATACTTTCTTATTTAGATAGTTACATTTTGTACAGCTTTCCTTAGACTTCAAGACCTAATTCAGGCAACTGGCTTGGGAATGTGAGTACATGTATTATTGTTTTCATTACCGTATTATTCATTTATATAGCATCTCTCTTCCTCAAGGATCTCAAGGTGATTTACAAACATTAATTGCCAAGTGTTCCCATAGTGTTCCTTTGAGATATGTAAACCTAAAGTTGGACTAATTAAAAATTATAATCAAATCCCCATCTTTCACACACACCACACACAGACACACACACACACACAACTTATTTACTTATTTATAAACCAACCCCTTCTAGGCTGTGGAACTGTAACTGTTCAGGAGTGAGTGATAGGGTAACAATGGCAGAAGCTGGAAACAGGACTCATGAGAATCTTGCCCTTTTTTGAAGTGATTTGTCTATGTGGGAAAGCAAAAATGAGAGGATATGAAGCTAAGTCCATGAAAATTTTGATTTTTTACCAAGAAAAATTATGAAAACAAAAATGAGATGGTATGAAGCTAAGTCCATAAGAAGTTTGATTATACCAACATAATTCTAACTCCAAGCTTGCACTTCCAGTATAGTAGGAAAATTCCACCTCAGCCATTATTGAACTTCCTTCTCCATTCTAGTATTGCATTAGACTCTCAAAGACCCATGTGATATTCAAAGGAAAGATCTCTAATATCTGAGCTCTCTGGGCTTCCCTTGACATCCTCACTAATGTTGGTTCACTGCTGTCTAGTGATTCTCTGCCTTTGGGCCACATGCGTACACACTGCCTCCCTGATCACACAAGGAAGCCAGCCCCTCTAATTTCTGGCTGCCTCATTGGGGTACTGCTGTAGAGAATAGCAACAGAGCCAAAAATTAATTTTTTGAAAAAATTAATAAATTTGATGAAACTCCAGTGAGACTTGATCAAGATAAAAAAGAGCAAGCCAAATAACCAATACCAAGAATAAAAAGGAAACATCAGTAAAGATCAGGTATTAAAAGACAGTACAATATAAACAACTCTGCTGACAAATTTTAGATGAAATTTAAAAATTCTATAACTACAATTCATAAAACTAAAAAAAAAAGAAAACTCTATATAGTACACATTTAACTATTAAAGATATTTTCAATAATTTCAGGTACATGAGATAAGTCAAGCACCTAGGGCTGTCAGTACTAAATATGTCACTCTTTCCCTGGCATTATTTTTCCCTTCTGTAAATAGGAAGTTCAACTGTATTATCACTGCACAAAGAAAATTCCAGACCAATAAGTTTTCACGAGAGGATTCTGCCAAACACGTAAGAAAGAAGTAACACAGTGTTACACACCCTCTTCCAGAGAATAGAAAAAGTGGGTACATTTTTCACCTCCTTGTGGGGCCATCATAACTTTGATACCAAACTACAAAAATAACAGTACAAGAAAAGAAGAACATAGGCCAAACTCACTCATGTACATAGATGCAAAATATTCTAAACAAAGTATTAGCAAAACTATTTCAATAAGCAATGCAATATATCATGACAAAGTAGCATTTATTTCAGAAATGCAATGTTGATTAACATTAGAAAATCATTGTACTCTATCCTTTGAGTAAAGAAGAAAAACCACATGATCATCTCAATTAATGTAGAAAAACAGTTTAATGAAATTTAATATTGATCCATGATTTAAAAAGAAAATCTTGGAAAACTAAAACTGGAAGGGATATTTCTTAATTTTCTACAGGTATTTACCAAAAGCCTACAGCAAAATATCTTATTTAATGAATAGTCATACTTTCTCTTTGAGATTAGGAATAAAACAAGGATCATTTGAATTCAAAACTTTTTTTAAAAGCTAGACACCAATGATACACACATATACATGTGCACACACACAACAGAAATAAGAATAGTTGTCTTCAGGAAGGTAAAAATAAATAAGGTTGGTCAGGTTTATTCAAAACTATGTATTAATGTAACAGCAGTAAGGATAGTTTGATGCTTGGGATCATGTCAATCAACACGTTATAATGAATGTAGAGGATAACAGTACAACAACCCAGGAAACCTGAATTTCAGGCAAAGGGGACAGAGAAAAGGTAAGGGTGCCAAGAAAAAATCTTACCTGACTAACAGAATTCTAATCAGATGTAGGTGAATTCTGTGTGGCATGTGCCTTTGGCTGGCCCTTTCACCAGCAGGCTGCTTTCATGAATTTTTCAGTTCCCAATGCCTGGTGGGAAGCCCACTGAGAGAAGCCTTCTTAAGTGTTGTCATAAATGATTACTTTCCTCGGTAACCCAGACAAGACACAACATGCAACATGGCTTTATCAACCCTTCAAGTACAGCTCCCTACCAAATTGTAATCTCTCTCTGGAGCTATGAGAAAGTTCTCTCTGTAAGCCTCAGCTTCCTTATCTGTAAAATGGAGACATTAATTGTTCCTACCTCAGAGTTGTTATACAGGTAACAGTTGACATATAAAACATTTAGAATATTGCTTGGCATATAGTAAGTGCTCAGTAGGTATTAGCTATTATTATCTTGATCATTAATACCCACCACAGGTGGATTTATTCTTTAGCTCCTAAACAACAATTATATCAGAATATAATCAGTACATTAGATTATTTGATCTTGTGTGGCAGGATGAACTGAATATCCATTGGCCAATCCATGTCAAGCTAAGCCAAGAAGAAGCTGGTCTTAGGCTTCCCTGGTGGCACAGTGGTTAAGAATCTGCCTGCCAATGGAGGGGACATGGGTACGAGTCCTGGTCTGGGAAGATCCCACATGCCACGGAGCAACTAAGCCAATGCACCACAACTACTGAGCCCACACGCCACAACTACTGAAGCCCGCACGCCTAGAGCCCGTGCTCCGCAACAAGAGAAGACACCGCAATGAGAAGCCTGCGCACCGCAACAAAGAGTAGCCCCAGCTCACTGCAACAAAAGAAAGCCCGCACGCAGCAACAAAGACCCAACACAGCCAAAAATAAATAAATAAATAAATAAATTTTTAAAAAATTATAAAAGAATCTGGTCTTTTCTCATAGTCTTGCTTTCCCATAGATGGACATCAAGCATCAAGCCTGAAAACCCATTCCTGCTGATTTCCCATCTCATGCTCTCCTATTTCAGGTGAAGAACTACTCAAATAAAAGCTGTCTCTCTCTCTCTCTCTCACATGTTCTCACTTGCACAGACATATGCATGTACATAAGATGTGCAAGACAAAAATTACAGACACAAGCTGTTTGTACCAGGAAAAGGAAATCTCCCCACACAATCCCCCCCCAAAGTCTTAAAGCCACAGCTCTGCCTCAGCCTCCCATAGGATTTCCTTTACCGATTTTCATCAAGAATCTCAGGCTAAGGGCTTCCCTGGTGGCACAGTGGTTGAGAGTCCGCCTGCCGATGCAGGGGACACGGGTTCGTGCCCCGGTCTGGGAAAATCCCACATGCTGCAGAGCGGCTGGGCCCGTGAGCCATGGCCGCTGAGCCTGCGCGCCCGGAGCCTGTGCTCCGCAACGGGAAAGGCCACAACAGTGAGAGGCCCACGTACCGCAAAAAAAAATAAATAAATAAAAAATAAAGAATCTCAGGCTACAAGAGCTGCATTTAAAAAATAGTTTTCCTTAAGGAAAATTGAGGTGTACCTCTGCATTATAAGATAGGTCTTAAAGGATACATTCAGGTATGTTTCCCCCCAAAACAAGGGACAGTCTTCTCCAAAAGTACATTCAAGTTTCAACCTCTTATAAAACAGAAAGTGTTCTCAACTTGTTAATAACAGTGATTAAAAAACAAAACAGTGTCAAGTTTCAGACAGGACTGTAAAAAGAGAAACCTCAATAACATATTTTCGGAATCTTTTTTGGACAATTGTATGAGTCCATGTTTCAAATATTTCCTTCAAAAGTATTAAAAAGTGAAAAATGAGGAGACGACCTGGATGTTTGCCTTAATTTGAGCTTCTATTCTTTGAGATTCTTACCAACTGTAAATTCTTAAGTATATGAATAAGCTGTGATTACCTGGGGAGCCCAGTGGGACAACCGCTTATATGGAAGGATATGGAAACAAGTCACTTCTGCTACACTGATAGCCACCGTACTACTGGTGTCGGTGGCCTCAGGCATCATCCTGGGGCTTTGGGGAAGAAGAAACAGTTGGAGACGATGTTAGATGAAACCAGCATCTTGTAGTAAAAGCCCAGGTTTGGTGCAAATGGAGAAAAGTGGTGGATTTCCACTAGTACTTTTCTCCACGTGAATTAAGTTATTCACTGAGCCATCAATTGTTACCTATGTGCTCACTAAAACTTCAGTGAGTTCTAGAGTAACTGAGGCAGAATGGTCCTACTGGTTCCTTGGCCCTAACATACTTTGCAGGGAACACAAGTAAACTTAGATATGATTATGTGGGGTCCTAATTAAAATGCAGTGGTAGTGTGCATATGCCTTTCTCAGTGTTATTTCCTATGTTTTTTTCAAGGTGAATTTGCCAACCTCAGAAAAAAATAGAAAATAAAGCTCATTATCTCACAAATGGGAAAAAGAATTTGAAAAAACAAAAAAAGAACTCTCTTTAACTTTCTTACTCACACATTCTAGACTGACATATTTATTTTTATTTATTTATATTAAATAGGGCATATTTATTTCCAAAATGCTTTCTCCTCTTTTTTTCCCTTTCTGTATCTTACTGTCACAGCATTCTGTATTGATTAATTCATAGAACTATAAATACTTTTCCACGTGCAAGACTTTTAAAAATTGATAATTATTCTTATGTCACTAAAGTTTTATAGTGAAATTGCTGATAAAAATATTCATATGAATGTACCTCATATAAATGCTATAAAACATAACAATGTATACCATATCTATATCTACATAATATCTCATATGCAATGTATGATAGCTGATATATATCTTGAAGGCTATATTTGGCTCAGGTTGGAGACAAAAACCAGTCAGTAGAAAATGGTCTTAGAGGTACCACCAAGCCTCATTTAGTAACAATAGTGATGTGTGACAGCACTTAATGAAATATATCTTTTCAATTAAAATTGTATATACTGGAGGTTTACTTAAATTATGCCAAATAGTTTTCAAGTTTAGAGCTCAGTGAGGCATCAGAGAATGAACTATGTGCTATTTTGAAGCATTCATGTGAACACTTGATCATTATTTTTCATTATTAAAAAAACACTTTTCCCCAAATAATAAATATTGAGAGAAATGAGTGTCTATAATACATCTATTTTTATTTTAAATGATTTATCCATTTCTGAAGAGCCAAAAGAAAATTAAACTTCATCAAAAGTCCTATTCATGCTTTCCAAACCAGAATTAATAGCCTGTCATTTCACTTATGCAGTTCTTTCAGTTCTGTGATTATGGAATAGCAGTTTTATGATTTGTTTCTTCCAATGTGGGCAGATGTCTATATACTGCAGTTAGCTGATATTTGCCTGGAAGGAAATTTATCACCAGTGCATTACGGGAATTTGTGGTACAGAATCCTTGCCAGTGACTCTGAGAATCAGAAAATGTGCAAAATATATCCAGCACCTCCTTTTTTCAGTCACAATTATAAAAGCAGCAGACATATTCCTTTTTTAAAAGATTGATTAAATGCTTCAAACAATCCCTTTAGATGGAATTGGTAGATTCCAGATTATCATTATGAGACCATCCAGAAAAGAAAAGGGCAAGTTTAGATCAAAGAAGTGTTTTTCACTTATTTTTCTTATGTTAGTGTGTGTATATTATCGAGCTAATGGCTCCAGGAATTATCAAATTAGTAGACTTTGCATCTGCTTATTTCTCTATTTTTCAATCTCAGTTATTTAACTGCCTCCTCATTAAGAGTCCTTAGGAAATAATATCACCATTTTAACTAAGTAGGCTTTATAGGCTTGGCAAAACCCTTCAATATCCATTCCTTATTATTTGATCTTCATAATACTTTTGGTAAAATTGGGCTGACATTATCTTACCAGTAAAGGACCTAAAACCCAGAAAAAGTATATGACTCATTTCAAGTATATACTGCCTTTTTAAAAGCTGTAACTAAACAGAATTTTCCTATTACTAGTAGAATGATATTTCTACTGTACAATATGGCCACCCATGATGATATTTCTTCATGAATTGCACAAAACAAAAGTGAAGATAACAGCAATTACCATTTTGTATCATTTGATTTGGGCTGTTATGTGCACCAACAGTTCTGGAAAATAGAGTCACCATCAAACACATGGATTATAATTTTTTAAAAGTAGCAAAAATAATTAGACAGATGTTGCTAGACATTAGCCAGCTGATGGACTAGGTGAGATACACTCACAAACAAGGGAAGTCGAGGCTGGAATTCTACTGAAGACACTTTTCTTTGGCTACTTGTCACCTAACTTCTCATCTTCCTCAACTGTCATTCCAGTGTCCATAATTATCTTGAACATTGAAGAGGGGTAGATGAGGTGCCTTCCTACTCCATCACAGAACATGTTTTGTCCCTACTGAGAAGTAAGGTATATCAGTAACAATTTAAACCAGTACGCCTTTATTTATGCCAATGAATTTTAACATATATTATGTCTTTTGATCCAAAGATCTTTGTGAAATAGGCGAAGATAAAAACCACATTTGAGAGCAAGAGAGACCACCGAAGCTTGGCAAAGTGAAGTGATTTCCTTAAGTTCCCACAGCTCTTAAGAGGCAGGTTAGGAATAATAATTCATTTTTTTTACTCCAAATTCAGCACTTTTTGAACCATATCTGTGAGACCAGAGAACCTACGAACTTTTCCTGGAAATATTTTTTTGCTTCTTCTGTCCTCTCGGTAGAGGTGACTAGGAGCTCATCACCCCTGGGATATCGATTGCATAAAGGGTTTCTTGTCTCTCTCAGTGGACACAAAGGGAAGGCCAAGACCTCTTATCTATTTTTCTTTCCCATCAACTAAAATGGTAATATGTAGGCTTGTTTTATTAGAGAAATGCAAGCATGAGGCCAAGTGGGACGGGAAACAGATTTTGTACTGCCTGAAGCCTATACAACTTGAGTGGTTCTTTTTAAGAAAAATAATTCAAAATTATGAATACAAATTAGATATTCAAGCAAATGTTTGTTTAAAACAAGAAGTCTCAAACAAATCACAAATTTTTAAAAAACCTGACAAACTATAATATATGGAAAATTAACATGTCATTATTAATTAACACATGTCTAAAATACTAGTGTCCTACATTTTCTGGCTGAATATATTTTGCCTCTTCAGAAGACAAGGATTTTGTCATATAATTTTCAATAAAGAAAGCAAAAAAAAAGATGATTGTTGATCTTCTGCCATGTTTTTTTCTCCCCACTCACAAACTTGGGAACCAAACCTCATAAAGCATATTCATATTGAAATATGCCCTCGGGCTCTATCTTGGGTGAGCGGGCACAATGGGTAGGAACAGTATTATGGGAAGACACTTCTACATCAGGAGGGTTTAAACAAAGGCTAGTCAGTGTTCCCTAAAGGAAGAGCTCCACAACAGCAGCTTAGAAACCCTTGCAGGTAACCATCTAACTAGACCTGGTGGTGCAGAAGACACACAGACACGTTGGAAAACGCCCATCCTGCCAAAACATAAGAGAAGCACTAGCGTACATGGTTCCTTCCTAGCTTGAGAAAATGAGGCAGAGAGAAGGTTTTTCCTACAGACACAGAGCAAAAAGTAGTCTGCTCTCAGGAGCAGTACTAATAATGCTCTGACTGATCCCCCTTTTCAATGAATTCATTCAACATACACATGTGCACCCGCGCACATGCACACACGATCTTCGTTGTACCAGGCAGTATGCTAAACTAAGCACTGGAGACATAATTCCATCTATGCTACCTTAGAGTTTACCTTTCACTGCTGAGCAGATTGTCACATGTAGGGAATTTCTATTTCCAGATAGAATAGAAATTCTATCTGGGTAGAAGATCCTAGGGTGGAAAAAAGTGAGTTCCCTGGGAAACCCTGAACAATTGTTTTCTCAGTAATTTTTAAGGAATTCTTGCCTCTTGACTGTAGGTTGAAGTAACTGGAAAATTACTTAGCTTTTTTCGTCATGGGAATTAGTATCATGCAGGCACATTTCACTTGCTGACATTTGGCACCTGAGGTCCGTGTAATATAAATGAATCCTCAGTAGCAATAATGGTGTTAGCTACATAAAATTACAGAAGCAATTTAAGCTAGAAAAGAAATATCTCCTCACATGAACTCTCTATGACAGGGCAGGGCTGAGCTACCCTATTATTTTTAAACCCGTACCATAGCAGAAAAGTTTTAAACTTCCAGAACTCCCTTCAGCAGAACTTAGACCATCACTCACATGACATGTTACATTTTGAGGCACATCTGCATCATTACTCATTGTGTTTGTCACAAATACTTGATATTACAAACAAAACCCTTATTTTAAAAACTTCATTTTCTGGCATCTAATTATCCTCTCAAAGCTATAATCCTTTGTGAAATCATAATTTATTCCTATGGAAATATGATTATGACTTCAGGTAAGGGAATAAATAGGAGAAACATGAAACTTTTAGAAGTATCCTTTCTTGCAAATCTCTCCAGCAATAATGTGAGAATTAAGAAAATAGAAAATTCATGATGAGCTGGTAAAATTGTGGCTACATATACTGTTTCTAAAATTTTCTCAGCACCAGGTTCTTGAAAGTACACAACTTATTTAGGATGGCTGCAAGTCCTATCTCTTTCTTTTCCATTTTAATTTGGGGGTACTTTAATATTTTGGAAAATTTTGTACTTAATTCTTAAATATCACTCAACCCATAAATATTTTAACTTTTCTAAACTCTGATTTCATCCAAATGGGTAACATTTCCAAAGGTCGAAATTATTTCAGTAGCTTTCAGGATGAATTCTACAAATTGCTTTGTAGGTCCATTGACTTTCTAACATTGTATATTTACAACAGCAAAAAATGTTAATGTAGAACCTTACATATAATACACTTATCTACTGATAGTGGTAGGTATACTGTGATTAACTTATTCAATCTGAATTATTTCTCCCAAATTCCACTGCTTACATTATTATCATATCCAATGGTATATTTCTTCTAAATTCTTATTGTAGATTTTGTTTTTTTAAAAAAACTACTGATCTGCCCAACTTCTTTACCCTTTCCCCTCCCCTGGGGTCACTGACATCCCTCTCTCCTAGTTCTCCTTCTGCATCCCTGATCACTCCTTCTTGGTCTCTCTTCTGTGCTTCCAAGCATCTTTTAGCACCTAAATGAGGCAATTTCACAAGCCTCCAACACTGAACTTTTGCTTTGATTTCTCTCATTCATGCTTCTGTGTTTACCCCAAATCTGATGGCATCAGATGCCACTGCACGTCAATGTTTCTCAGATCAAACTCTTCCTGCCCTCACTTTCAAATTGGCCCATAAGATGCATCCTCATAGATATCCTCCTCAGAGGTAACATCATGTCACACTCAACAAGCTAAGGAAAATAGCTTTTTTCTAAAATATGTTTCTTTTCTTTTTCATTTCTTGCTGCTAGTGGCTGCAACAGTCTTTTTTACCTCCCAGACTAGAAACCGTGAAGCCATCTCTAAATTTTGTCTGTCTCATCTTCTGAATCCAGTCTGTCAGTGTATCAATACTCTTTCCTTATTTAAAATATCTCCTTTCTCTCCACTCCTACACCAATCCCTTAACTGGAGCCTTTATCAACATCAACTATTTACTTCCCAGCTGATCTCCTACCCACATCATTACTCACCCTAAGAAACAATAATGGATTGATCAGCCCTAAACAGCCCATTAAGCATGCTAATTCCTATTTCAAGAACATGATGCCATTCCCCACTATCCACTTCCTGCTTCTGATTTAATATCTTCTTCTCCATCTTATTTATCCAACTTCATTTCTAACCTCCATTATATGGTTTGTAATACAGTAGTCCCACTTCCCAAATATTTTCCTACTGCTCTTTCTCTTAGTACCTTTGTTCATGCTGTTCTCAATCCAGTAAGGCATAATTCTTGTCTCCACTCATTCAAATTCTACTCCTCCTTCAAAGACCACCAAATTTCCCTGCCTCTGAAAAGTCCAGACACACTGATCTCTCCCATCTCTAACATGCTATCACACTCAAGTTCTAAGCCACTTGGCACAGTTCTAATAAATGGCTGAGGCTGCCTGGATGATGATTTGGGGCCAGATCTCACCTTAGTGAATTCACCATCATTCCAGCTGAGAAAAAAAAAAGGCTGGATTAATTCTAAGTCCAGGTCAACAATCCACAGCCATATAAACTCAAGAAAGTGACTTAAATTTTCCTAAGTTTTCAATTCCTCATGGTTAATATTGGGTTATTAATATTAACTTTCCCTAACACACTACACTGCTATGGAAATTAAACAAGATAATTTATGTGGAAGAACATTGTAAAGCATTATACAAATTGTACAGAATTATTATTAATTCACGATAACAAGATTCATGAGATACTTAGTTCTAAGCCATAAAGTTAATTTAATAATTTATAAAGAGAAATAAATATTTCCACTGACTAGAGAGATGTATGTGCTCTTAAGGTAAAACCATACTTGTATTCAAGGATCTATGGAACTGAGTAAGTAAATAATTATAAGATCTTGGAGAAATAAATCCTAAGAGACTTGAATCATTTTTAATGATAGCTTGTGATAATTCTTGATCTTTTAGGGGGCAGTGGGTAAGTGGTGCAAATAAGAACTCTTTTCTGCAGATAGCCAACCCTACCTTGGCATGGGAATTTGTGTTAGATTTGAGAACATAAGATAGTTGTATTTTCTGAATTTATATATTTTTCATGGAATGGGAGACAAGTTGCACCTTATTACTGATAACTGAACCCTAATGATAATCTGGCTCATAGTGCTTTCAAGTCCCTCAGCATCATATTTCCTCTAAGAAGAAATTGTTTCCTCCTCCTTTATTTGAAAAATGTGGGAACCAGATGGCCTGAGATCAGACCCTAGCTCTGTCACTTACTGGTTATGTTATCTTGGGCAGGTTACTCACACACCTCTATGCCTCCATGTTTTCCCATCTGTAAAATGGGAATAATAATGTACTTATATCATAGGCTATGTTGAGGATTAAATGAATTAATATGTGGCCTTTAGTAGGTGCTCAATAACCTTTGTATATTGCTTTAACATCTATTTCATTCTGCTTTGTATCATAACCATCTCTTTGAATATGTCTACTCAGCCATACTGTAAGCACCTTCAAGATATAGATCTTATTTCTCTTTGTTAGCTTCTCAGCACTTCTGTATTACTTTGGGAAAAATCCAAGGCTATTTTATGTAGGTGTCTTGCTTTTCCAACTAATATTTGGTATTGGAAGTTTTCTAACTCCTCATTCAAGGCTAAAGTTATGTCTGATACTCTTTATTTCTTCCAAATAACACGTGTTTAATAAATATTGATGACTGATTGATTGTACATAAAGTAGGTCCTAACATCCTCGTGAAACATGAGTAATGAAGCATCTTGGTCCAGGAGTCTTATTCTATATTTTCCTTTATCTTCCCTCTTGCCTCAGTTCCTATAGCATCAATCAGTGGTAACAATGACCACAATAGTGCCAAGTATGTGCAAAGCCAACTATAGAAGAGTTACAAATCTAATCACAGAAACAAGTACTTCAAAGATAATAAAATATTAATTGGTACTTTACTAAGACTTTGGAAGAAACCAAGAAGCACAGAGAATTAATAACTAGACAATGTTTTCAATATGATAGAAAACAAAGGTATGAAAACAAGGCCCTTTAGGCACAGCATGGAGAGACTAAGAATTTGAAAGAATGGAACTCACTGATGCTCCATTTTCTTCAGAGATAAGAAATAAATTCTTTCTTTTACCAAAGCATAGATAATTACTGATGGTACCACCCTGCAATAAATAGCATTGTCACAAGATTATTATTTTCCTGATTTTATATAAACTTATTTTGATGTTACTTTATTTTCTAGAGAAGGATTTCTATTCATATGTTGAATAATTGAATTAAATTATAATTTTTAATCACTAACAATACAGTTCTCTAACTCTCTAGAAGAAATCCAAATTCCAAGGTTCTGGGAGTTTCAAACAAAATATAAGAACTAATGCTTGCCTTCAAGAAGCCTTCAATGAAGTTGAAGACAATATATACTTATTAAAAATAATAATATTAAACTTCAACTTCTAGTTATAATAGTACCTGATGCTGAAGTAATCCTCCTGCCATAAACAACTATAAAATTGGGTAAAATTATGGAGAGAAGGGAGCCCCATGTTTTCTCTAGCTCTATCAATGGAGACAATGTCCCCAAACAGCACAGAAAAATGGAGCCCAAGCAGGACACAGTGGTTCCACTGTGATGAGGAGACAGACATCAGGGTTTAAGGCTACATAAATCTTCAGGGAAGGATACCAGAGAGGACTGGCTTGGGGTCAAGGTCAATTTCAGATGTATACATGGAAGTCCTCATGAGTCCTTGGCCAAAGTCTTGGCACACACAGGTTGATCCTACATCAGTAAGTGACTCCTATGAGGATGACAGTAGAACAGAGAGAAAGGAAGTCCAACAGTAATGAGAGATTTTGGAGTGTTGTACCAGCCAGAGTGTACAGATCTGCTTCACACAATGGGCATCCAGAAAAACACAAAAAGTGCATGCCTTAGAAGTTAAAACTACACTGTAGAGTAAAATCTACTCCGGTTCTACCTTAAAAATACTACCTAAAAATGAACATTGACAAGATCCACAGAAAAGACAATGTTTGAAGTTTAAGTTCCAACATGTTTAGAGGGCCTTCTTAAATACTTTGAGCTTTCCACTGACCCACCCTAACAAAAAAAGATTACACAACTTCAGGGTGATCATCCAGTAAACGACTTCCTGTTAGACAAAGAATCAACTTTCCTCAGAGGAATATAAGTGAGCACAGGGTCCCTTTAATGTACCATTCGAAATGTCCATAAGCAATAAAAAATTACTAGATATGCAAAGAAACAGAAAAATGAGAACCATATTCAAGGAAAAAAGTAGACCAAAAAAACCTGACCCAAGTTAAACCAGATGTTAGATTTAGCAGACACAATCTTAAACATACACATATGCATACTGTTAAAATGCAGGCCAGACGATATTGACGTTTTATCTTTAAAGTGTTGAATAAAGAAAGAAAAATATTAAACAAAATTCTATATTCAACAGAATATTTTTAAAATAAATATGAAATTAAAACATTTTCAGATGAATAAAAAGTGAATGTAATTGTCAGTAGCAGACATGCACTATAAGAAACACTAATGGATGTTCTTCTGGCTGAAGGAAAATGATAATAAATGAAAAATTAGATCTAGAGGAAGAACTTTAATTCCTAGGGCAAAAACTGAAAAAAATAACAAAACTTAAAACTTTAAAGAAATAATTTTTTAAAAAAACGAATCTCAGAACAGTACAGGGGAATTCCCATATACCCTCTACCTGAAACACACAGGTTCTCATATTATTAACATCTTGCATTAATGTGGTATACTTGTTACAAGTAGTATTATTAATTTTGGACAATTCTTGGCCATTATTGCTTTAAATGTTTCTTCAGCTCCTTTCTCTTTTTATTCTCCTTCTGTGTATGCCCATTACTAGTATGTTATATTTTTTATATTTGTTCATAGCTCTTAGATATGCTGTTCTTTTTATCATTATTATTTTTTCTCTTTGCATTTCAGTTTGATATGTTTCTATTGACGGTTACCATGTAAGTGTTCCCACCTGTTTATGGTTACAGGGGTTTCTGCTTTACTTTAGCTAATCTCAGCTGTGGGTCTCTGCATTTAATTCACTTGTCTCTCCAGATTTCAGAGTGGTGGTTTGCCCTGTGACCTCAATTCCCTGATAGATCTAAGAAAAGCCATTAATTTTCAATTCTGGGGGCTTTTTTTTGTGGGGACAAGAGTGACAACTTCCAAGCTCTTTACATGTCAAAGCTTACACTAGAAGTCATTAATTTGTTTTCCTTTTCTCTTAGCATATTTCCAGTGTTCAATATAGTATTATTAAGCATAATCCTCATGCCTGTGCTTTAGTTCCCTAGACTTATTCATCCTGTATAACTACAACTTTGTACCATTTGACCAGCACCTTCTCATTTCTCCCAAATCCCCAGCCCCTGGTAACCACTGTTCTACTCTCCACTTCTGTGATACAACTAGTTAGGGAAACAGTTTGAAAGTTTCTTGTACTTTAAAATATATACCTTCCATGTGATTCAGCAATTCTATCCATAGGTTTAATGAAGAGAAATGTAAAATTCCTTTAAGAGAAATATTTGTACACAAATGTTTATAGCAGCATTATTCACAATAGCAAGAAATTAAAAACAATCCAAATATCCATTAACAGGTAATAAAGAAATATGTGGATATTTGTACAATGGAATAATACTTGTCAATAAAATATGTACAATATGTGAAAAATGTAACAGATTAATCTTGCAGACATAATTATGAGCAAAAGAAGCCAGAATTAAAGATATCATGTGGTATGACTTCATTTTTTTGAAGTTTAAATATCATGATAAGCTATGGTGATGGGCGGAGACAGGGGTGTTGAGGGGGGCGGGGTAGACTATTAGGTGCACGAAGAGACTTTTGGACTTTGGAGATGATGGGAATATTTTACGTCTTGAGTGTGGCATAGTTTACACAGGGGTGAGTATTTGTAAAAACTCACTGAACTCTTCACTTATAATCTGTGCATTTTATTGAATGTAAATTAACTTCAGTAAAGTTGATTTAAAAAATATATTTGTCCACACTTTGTCCAGAGTCTGGAGGAAAGCCTAGCACATAATAGGTTCTTGATAAATATTTGTCAAATGAATGAGTGAATTAACTAATGCAATTAACAAATGTACAAATGTATGAATATTTAAATAAATGAAAAAACAACATATAATTTAGTTCTGGGATGAATTGTATAGACAATAATTACTGTAGAATGTCAACTAAGGAAGAGCTTGGGGAGAAAGTTTAGGGGGAAGGCAAGGTGATTCCAATTCAACCTGGAAAGGCACATCAATTGTAAATAAGAAATGCCTCCCTTTTTGAAAAACGAAGGCCAGCATTTGAGAAAAGGTATAAAGACAGGAGTGAATATGAGTATTCTTATAATAATGAAAAGACAAATCTTGATCTGAAATCTCTCACTGGAATTATACTAAAGAATTTTGATTAGTAAATAATTATTGAAACAAATAATTTTAACTAGGTATTATAATGGACGGATTAAATTTATAAATGAAAGAAATCAGGAAAATCTGTTATAATAATCTATGACAATATGATAATAATCAGATAATAATCTAAGAACCAAGAGGTAAGAGCCTAGATTATGGTACCAGCATGTGACATAATGAGAAATATATATTTAATCTCTGCCCCTGGTTTCTGAGGCAGAGCTCCTAAAAACCTGGTAAATTTCTGAGTGATAGCAGTGCTAGGAGCATCTTCTCTTTTAATATTTGGTATTTGACTCCAGTTCCTGACACTTGGAATCTCTGGAAAGATAAGAATGTATTTTGTATGAAACAACTGGTGGCTGGAGGTCCCCAGACAGCTCCAGGATAAGGGCTGTTACCAGAAAGACCAAGGCATTATCCAGGATTGGAACTTTCAACCTGGCCCCAACCTCTGAGGGCAGGAGAGAGGCTAGAAATTGAGTTAATCACCAATGGTCAATGATTTAGTCAACCATGACTATGTAATGAAATCTCTGTAAAAGTCATAAATGAAGGGGTTTGGAGAGCTTCCAGTTTGGTGAACACATGGAGGTGCTAGGGGTGGTACATCCAGAGAAGGCATGGAAGTGCCCTGTCTCTTTCCACAAACCTTGCTCTATGTATCTCTTTTATTTGGCTATTCCGAGCTGTATTCTTTACAGTAAACCAGTAATTGTAAGTGAATTTTTTTCCTGAGTTCTGTGAGCCATTCTATCAAATTATCACACTTGATGAGGAGGGCATGGGAACTTCTAATTTATAGCCAGTTGGTTGGAAATATGGGAGGCCCAGACTTGTGACTGGAACTGAAGGGGGGCAATCCTGTGAGACTGAGCCCTTAACACATAGGATCTGACACTAAATCTGGGTAGGTAGTCCCAGAGTGGAATTGAATTCTAGGATACCCAGCTGGTGTTGGATAATTGGTCAGTGTAGGGAAAATCTCACACATTTGGTGTTAGAAGTGTTGTGAGTAGAGAGAAATAGTTTTCCCTTCATAGAAGTAGGATTGGAAATCAAGAAATAAATGAGAAGTTTGTGGGAAATATCAATAGTACAAGAAGTTAAATTTAGTTCATTTCAATAAATATGCCTTGACGTTTTTTTCTGAGCACCTCTACTACTACCCTAGTCCTCGTCACCAAGACTTTCCCTAGCAGTGGTCCTCTACTTGGTCTCCCAAGTTCTACGCTTTTCCTCCTTTATCCCCCAATCTCACATCAACTCACATAAAACACACCAATTCCCTACTCAAAAGCTTCCAACAGCTTCCCATCACTCTGACAAATTAAATCCAAACTTTTTCTATAGCCAACAAGAGCCTTCATGACCTGTGCCTAACTAACACTCCAGATTCATTTCCCACCGCTCTGCCTGTGCCCATACTGCTCGGGCCACTCTGGCCTTCTTGCTGTGAGGGGATTATGTCACTGCTTTCTATCTTTAGGGTCTTTACTGAGAAAACTTTTCCCTAAAACATTCATAAGGTTTGATTCATCACTCCATTCAAAGCTCAGTTCAAATGTCATTGCCCAAGGGAAGACTGATTTCATCACTCTATCAAAAAATAGGATAAAAATTATCCCTTCACTCTCCTCTCACTGTGCTTTATTTTTCATCATAGACTTCATATCTCCAGGAAAACATGTTCCTTAGTTATTTATTTGCTTGCTGATTGTTTGAATCTTTCTCTGACTCTACAATATAAGCTCTATGCGGAGAGGGGTCTTATTCACTCATGACTCCCCAAAGTCTTTTTTGAGTAAATGAATGGATCAGAAAAGCCCAGCTCCAACCCTTACTAGCTATGTGAACTTGGAGCAGTTACTTAAATTTTCCCTCAGAATCATCATTCCTTTAATGGAGATAAAATAAGACTACTGCAGGGCTTCCCTGGTGGCGCAGTGGTTGAGAGTCCGCCTGCCGATGCAGGGGACACGGGTTCGTGCCCCGGTCCGGGAAGATCCCACATGCCGTGGAGCGGCTGGGCCCGTGAGCCATGGCTGCTGAGCCTGCGCATTCGGAGCCTGTGCTCTGCAACGGGAGAGGCCACAACAGTGAGAGGCCCGCATACCGCAAAAAAATAAAAAATAAAAAATAAGACTACTGCTATCCAGGGTTTTATGAGGGTTAAATTGAAAACTATATTTAAAGAACCCAATATAGTGCTAGCCCAGAGTAAGCAATAAATAAATGGTAGTCCCCACAAATTAGATGTATCAAATGCATTCCAGCACCTTAAAAGATAATAAATTATAAGGTTCTTCCATTCCTAATGTAGGGGGAAAATATTCCCCATAATGCTAATGGCTTTTCTTCTCAGAGTCCCCATTTGTGTAGCCACTTAAGGCTCTGGGAAAACCGACATGAAAAATTATTAGTAAAGTTTTCAGGGCATAAAGCTTCATGTTCTCATTTTTTCAATTTTTAAAACAGACTCAGCTCACATGCTCTTCCTGTAGAACAACCATTTATAGAGCTCACTGATATTGTGATTCCTTCAGGCAATCTGACTATAAACTTGCTTCAGAGAAAATGAAAAAAAAACAGTCTCACCTTTCATTTCAGTTCAAGTTATTGGAGTTTTGGTTCCAACATGATTCCAAGTATATAAAAATTCAATCTAGAGTGAAGACATTTACAATGCAGTTGGTGAATGTACCATAAAGGGATGAAACATCACATGACCAGGTGCACAATTGAAGCTTCCCAGAGCGGGTCATGCAGGGGAGTAAACATGTATCATATCCACCACAACAGAAAAGTAAGTTTCCAGAACCATTCCACTGGACACTGACATACAAAACTCTGTGTTCACTCTGTATTATAAAAACACTCTTTAGTTTTAGGAAATACCTTGGAAGATTGTGATAAAGAAAGCCTATTCAATTGAAGCTTTATTATTTTAAGATATTTATCTCAGCACCATGTAAGTCATGCCTGGTCTCTGAAAACTGATTTCATGTGGCCACAAATCCTGCAGAGAAATTTTATGCAGAAGTTCGGTTGCTCCCCAACTAGTTTTACAACTATTCTAATTTGTTTCACATACTACTAGTAGATAAATGTGCCCAAAATGCACTATTTTTCCTGCCAGAACTTTCCACAGGCACTTATTAGATTCTCCATTGTCTATGATTTGAAGCTCAAATTCCTGAGGTTATAGTCCAGGGCCCTGAATATTTGGCTCTTACTCATCTTTCCAATCTTATCTCCTGTTACTCCCTTCAATATGCTCTTACTTCTTGATAAATATAATTTTCCAATTGGTGCTTTTCTATCCCTGGGCCTTTCTCACCTCATTTTTCCTTCTAGATGGCTCATTAGACTTGTCTCTTTCTGTCCAAATCCTTGTGAAATTCTTAAATAACTTGAGAATCTCTTAGTTTTATTTTTGTATTTTACTTCTACCCTTTGTACCACTACATGTTTTCCAGCTCATCCATTTTATTCATTCCATAAATTTCTACCAGGTGCCAGGCACCATGCTAGGCACTGGAGCTTCAGTGTTGAACAAAAATAGACTTGATTCCTGATCTCATGGCAATTTTAGCTAGTGGGTCTTTAGATATTAACAAAATAATGGTGGAAACAAATGTTCTATCATAACCATAACAGTGAATGAGAGGTACAAAGGCTATGAGACCCTAAAACACTTAACTTGACCCAGTCAAGAAGATTAGGAAGGCTTGCCTAAGGAAATGACAACTGAGATGATGAAATTTGAGGAATAACTTCAAGTTTACTGGATAAAGAAGGTAGGAAAAAGGCTTTCTGGCAGAATGATCTGTCTTGGAAGGGAATAAGGCAAGAACAAAGGACTGATGGAGTAGAAAAAGAGAGGTGTGTTATGGAGAAAGATGAATTTGGAAAGTTAGGTAGTGACCAGGCCATTGTTGGCCTAGGCCAGTGCTTTCCAAATGTTTTAGTCTCAGGAACTCTTTATACTCTTAAGAGCTAGAACTCCAAAGAGCTTTTGTGTGTTATAGCTATCAATACTATCTTATAAATTAAACCTGAGAAAGTTTAAAAGATTAATTCATTCATTTAAAATAACAAAAATATATCTATGACGTGTTAACATGAATCATGAATGACTTTTTTTGTTGTTGTTGTTTGGTGGTACACGGGCCTCTCACTGTTGTGGCCTCTCCCGTTGCGGAGCACAGGCTCCGGACGCGCAGGCTCAGCGGCCATGGCTCACGGGCCCAGCTGCTCTGCCGCATGTGGGATCTTCCCAGACCGGGGCATGAACCCGTGTCCCCTGCATCGGCAGGCGGACTCTCAACCTCTGCGCCACCAGGGAAGCCCAACATTTTTATTTTTTTAAGAAAACTATGCTTATGGTTACCAAAGGGGAAAGGTGGGGGGAGGGGTAAATTAGAAGGTTGGGATTAACATATGCATACTACTGTATATAAAATAGATAATCAACAAGGATCTACTGTATGCCACAGGGAACTCTACTCAGTACTCTGTAATAATCTATGTGGGAAAATAATCTGAAAAAAAAAGATATATGTATTAACTACATCACTTTGCTGTATACCTGAGACTAACACAACATTGTAAATCAACTATACTCCAATATAAAACAAAAAAATTTTTTAACTATGTATATCAAAACAAAAAACAATTAGTGAGAAGAGTGATTTTTTTTTATTGTTTTTGCAAGCCCCTCTAATATTTGCCCTAACAGAAGATAACTGGATTTTCTCATCTGCTTCTGCATTCATTCTGTTGCAATATTACAGGTCAGGTTGCCATGGAAAACACCAGTCCAATGAGAGAGAATGAGAGTGAAAAAGTCGTAGTATTAATAAGAAAATAATTTTGACCTTGTAGAATCCCTGAATAGATTCCCAAATGACACTTGGAAAATAGCTGATCTACATCATGTTAGTATATTTTTGTCCCATGCCATGTGGAGGAAGGATTATAAGGAAGTAAAAGAAGATGTAAGTAGATGAACACAGTAGTATTTTATAGTATTTTAGTGAGACTAGTAGCTAGGACTAGGGTTTTCACACTCATAGAGAAGAGGGAAGATTAAGGTACTTAGGAGATTTAATAGACAATATTGGGTGATAGATTTGACATGGGAAAGAAAAGAAATAGTTGAAAAGGATGAGTTTTAGTTTTTTTGTTTGTACCAGAAGGTGGATAGTTAGACTCTTCACTGAAATAGGAAACAAAATAATAGGAACAGTTTTGGGGAACACAATCATGAGTTTAGTTTGGATAAGTTGAGTCTTAAGTGTCTTTGAGACATCCCTCCCAAAATGACAATAAAGCAGTTGCCTATATATGCCCGGAGCATGGAGTAGAAATATACATTTATAAGCCATGTGCCTATGGTGGGTAGTGAAGTTACTGGTTTGTGTAAGTTTGCTTAAGAGAAAATATAGAGAAACTATAGTATAGAACCAAGCCTTGAAGAATACCTAAATGTAATGTTTGAGGTAAGGAAGCTATATTAGTAATGCAAAAAAGAGACATGGTAGCCAGAGAGGCAGAAGAAAAGCCAGGAGAGTCTTCTCTTAAGGACTAACCAATAGCGTAAGAGTCCTGAGAAGAAACAGGATCCAAGTTAACATTTTGTTGTTCTTGAATGTCACCCTAGAAGCAAAAGTACCAGGGATCCAAACATTCAATTTTATGATAATGGGACAAAATTCAAATATAAAAATTATGTAGAAAGTGGCTATTCAGAAGCTAGAAGTGAGATTTTGATTGGAAAGTAATTTATCTGGCAGACAGTGCTTGTGTTAAGAGCCGTAGGTAAAAATGATACCGAAGAACCACATAGTCATGACATCTGGTTAGGTAATGCAGGTAAGAGAGATTGTGGATGCTACACCCATTTATTCAATACTTCAAACAAGCCTTAGGGAGAAAATCATATGAAAATATTTCATCCTTGACTAAAAGTAGAAGATTTTTCATGGCTCTACAAAATCTAAGTGCTTGACCATTAAATTTCTACTTATGAAGTTAATATGTGTTATGGTCTTCTTAAAGGCATTTAGAAATTATGATCCAATGTAAGCTGGGATGTTTCCCTCTTGAAATTCTTTTAGTAAGAAAATTGTCTCAGAAAGCAAATGTATCTGATCCTACGTGACATGCTTCCCTATGGGAACTAATGAATTTAATGGAAATTTTAGTCTATAATATTGATCAGGAAGAGGAGTAAGCAAAACAAAGAAAAGTTGGAGAAGCAAACAGCTGAGAATTTCCTTTCTGCATAACAAAGGAAAAGCACATATTAATACACTAGCTAACTTGGAGCAGTAGATATTTTAGCACATCAACCATGTGCCAAAAACCTTTACAGATACCTCAGATAAAATGTGAAAAGGAGAGCATTTATTATCCTAGAATAGGCATGTGTAAATGTGCAATTCCAAAATGTGGTTAGTGTGATGCTTATCTTAGTCTTTCTCTTTCTACTGATTGAAGCAAAAGGTCCAAGGGTTTTAAACTCTCTGAGAGATAATAAGGTATTGAAAAGACAAGGAAAAAACATCTAGAATTAGAAGAAATTATGAGAAGCATGGATCTCATACTAGATGAAGTTAAAGGGTAGTTTATTTAGGTCCATCAGAAATATCTACACTTCAGAGAAACCTAGGTATTTTGACAACAAATTAAGTAAGCAGGAACAGAAAAGTTGAAGGACTTTTACTGCCTGTACTTTTTTTTTTTAATCTATCATTCACATTTTTTTAAAATAGATCTTTATTGGAGTATAATTGCTTCACAATACCATGTTAGTTTCTGTTGCACAACAAAGCGAATCAGCCATACCTATACATGTCCCCATATCCTCTCCCTGTTGAGCCTCCCACCCATCCTCCCTATCCCACTCCTCTGGTCATTGCAAAGCACCGAGCTGATCTCCCTGTGCTATGCTGCTGCTTCCCACCAGCCAACTATTTACGTAGTGTATATATGTCGATGCTACGCTCACTTTGCCCCAGCTTCGCCCTGCCATCCCATATCATCAAGTCCATATAGAAAGATAGAAGATACCTTTGTTCAAGGATCTTATGTACTTATGAGGAGGGAAAAAAATAAGACAAATACAACAAAGACATTAAGGTAGCGGTTAAGTGCTATGAAGACAAAAGAGGGTTGCACAAAGATAATGCAATAAATTAAGATTGCAGAAGAGGAGTATAGATACATAGAGTACTAAAGGACAGCCCCACAAAGAAAGTGACATTGAGTAGAGACTTGTATGGTAAGAAGAAAATGGCCTGGTGAAAATCCGTGACAGAGGAGTTTAGGCAAAAGGAATGGCAAAGACAAAGGCCCTGAGACAGGAACAAGCATGTTCCTGTCTCTGAAAGCTTTGATATCTTTGAAGAAGAGGAAAGGTCACTGTAGCTGAAGAAGAGTGTTCATGGCAATCCAAACAGAGGACTATTGGAAACCAAAGGAGGTGGGACATGTCAATTACTGATGAGAAGGTGAACACTGGGATGGAGCTAAGGTTCCTAGTAGGCTAACTAGGATATCACTGATGTTTTTAAGAGTACAATTTTAGTAGAATGGTTGGGAAGGTCGGCTTCTTATTTGAGGAATTCCAATAAATGAGTTAAGTGATAAGAAAATGAAGACATCCAAGGCTTTTTGCAGATAAAGCAAGAAGCGAGACTGGAATGAATTGAAATGCAAGCAAGAGAGATGATCACCAATGAAGATCTCAAAGGATTAAATGATATAATTCAGGATATAAAGAGAAACTATATTTAGAAGGAGAGCAGCTTTTGCTAAGAGGCTGGGTTGTAAAGAAAGGGAGGAGTGATAAAAATATAGTAACTGAAAAATGTGAGGTGGGAAGAAAAAAATCAGAGGTAGCTCATGGCATCTAGTATTTTATTTTCCTTCCAATGAAGTAGATGGTAAAGTTGTCTCTTAAGAATGGAATTAATAGGAGCAGGATTGGTCATTTGAGTAGAATGGCAAATATAGGTAACACAGAAAGAGGAGAGTAGTAGTAATGCCTAATGGATTGTAAACTAATTGAAAGCCAAAAATCATGCCTTATTCATCCCTGGGTCCCTCACTCTACATAAAATATCTTTCACAGAAAAGCCATTGAGTTCTCCTCATCCAAAAAATGAGTGTTTTGGATTTACAGAGGAAGAATGTGGGAGTCTTAATTTGGGAAATCATGTCATTCTTCTCTCTACAGGATCAAGTCTAAATTCCTCAGCATGGAACACAATGCCTCTCTCATGATCAGGTCACAGCCTAACTTTCTAGCCTTCCTTCCTGCAGCTTCTACCACAAGCCCATTCTTGTAGCCCAGCTAACCTGTTTTCTATTCCCATAATAGGCTGTGCTTCAAGGTTTTAAGTCTTTGTACATGCGGTTCACTCAATCTGGAATACCACATCTCATCATGAATGCCTGCTAAATCCCAACTCATCTTCTAAAGCTCTGAATAACAGTCTACTCTTCTTTGAAATCTTGCCATTCTCCCCACAGAATTTTTCTCTGACTTCTCCAGGTTCCTTCAGCATTTTATACACAACTTTATAACATTTATCACAGTGTATTTTCATTACTTGTTTGCGTGTCTAAGTAGCTCAGGATCAGGGACCATGCCATATTTAACTTTAAATACTCAAGGTCTATTCTTACAATGCCTGGAGTGCATTAGACCCTCAATATGCTTTTACTATGTGAATGAATGATCAGCATACCTAATACCTTTTCCTAGTGCTATTTTATTGAGCAAGGTTTTAATAGCTGATGATCTAGTAAGATAATAATTTTAAATATATTATAAATACATTAGGACAAGGCTTTATGTTATGTGCTGAAATGAGTAATATTAGCTTTAGCAACCATATTTGAGAAGGATCAGGACACAACTTTTTGGTGAAAAAATATGTAAAATATACTCATAACTTTGTCCAGATGTTAAGCCAATCCACTTCGAAAGAGATAGAAGGAGGACTAACATTAGCAAAATGACAGAGTAGGAAGCCTGTTGCTCCACAAAAACAAAAGACAAGCAGACTGTCAGAAACAACTTTGTCAGAACTCTGGAAAACAGTAAAAAGTTTATAGTAATCAAGAAAATGCTGATTAAAAAAAAAAAAGTAACTTGAAAACAGTAGGAAACCTTGGTATTTTTACTTGCCCTTGTCCCATTCCCTCCTCAGTTTAACAAGAGTCCTGAAGATGGCAGCCTGCATTCCCAGTGTGGGACCTTGGTACCCGGTTCCAGAGGGAGCAGAGCAGACCTTAACTGAAATTACTGGGTTTGTCTATTCTAACCTGTATGGGGGTCACCTGAAGGACTCATGCAAGACACTCATCTCTGTTTCACTTAACTTGGAATCACTGAGGGCAAAATAATGGCAGGCACTCCTCAAAAACATTGTATTGATAAAATGAAAAGAAAATCCACAGCCTCCTGGGATAAAAGGCTATGGCTGAGACATACAAAATACATCCTAAAGCCTGAAAGCAAAAGCTGGGGACAATGTTTCTTTGGGAAAGTAGCACTTTCAAAACCCACCCATGTAAACTTAGGAATTTAGGAAGCCATGCTTATACTCAGGGCAGAATACATGCTCATAAAATACCTGAGAAGACTCTATGCTTTCTCCTTTGGCTGCTCTCTCGGCTCAATGCAGGCATGAAGTGAAGGCTAAGACAAAGTTGTAAATGGCCTAGCTAAATGTTAAAGAGGTGCCACAGCATGGAGCCATCTGCAAAAACTGGGGTAGGTTTTGTTTGTTTGTTTGTTTTAGTTCCCGGTGTGATAGAGAAAATTTTTATCATAACACTAGCTGAATAGAACTCAGTGAGTACACACAACAAGGAATAAAATTATTGCAAAAATAGTTTGGAAAAGTAACTAAACAGTTGATTGCAACCTTCAACAATCAAGAATAGCAAACCTTGAGGGAGGAAAAGAACCTTATTTCCAAAGTTACTATATTATAATATTTAATTGTCTAGTTTTTGACAAGAAAAAATCACAAAGCATGCAAAGAAACAAAAAAGTGTTGCCCATTCAAAGGAAAAAAAATAAATGAACAGAAACATCTCTGGGGAAGCCCAGATATTGGATATACTAGACAAAGACTTTAAATCAACTGTCAAGACACAGTGATGCTTGCCCTATAAAATAAGTAATTATTTCAGCATTATTTCTGGACAAGAGCTTTTGATTTTTTGAGCCAGTGATTGATTGAGGTTTTCAAGTTCTGCATCATATTAACAAGAAAGTGTTATCCAAATCCTTAGAAGTGTTTGGGGTGTATGTTACCAGCTGAACTATCTCTAAAGAATATATAGCCGGATAACTTTTGATAAACAGAAACATTTTAAAGAACTGCCCCAGTGTGTCTGCTTTAATAAGTGATGACTTACTGGCTAAATGTTTCCATGAAGTCTTAAATTAATTCAGTTTTGGAAAGGTGTGTTACAAAATAGTTGTGATTCTGCCTACAAAAAGAAATAGCTATTTTTCAAGTACTTAGTATGTGCTAGGCAATGTATTAAACACTTTACATGAAATTTTTCGTAAGAACTGTCTGAAATAAATATAATTATCATCCCCATTTTACTGATGAGAGAAAACAGGCTTAAAGAATTTTAACAATTAGCCAAAAAGCTCAGAAATAGCTAGTGAGAGAGTAGAGATTTGAATACCTCCCTTCACAGCTTATCCACACTTATCTACCCAAGTTGTCTCCCTAATGCTGTAGACTAGAGCATCCCAAATAGTTCACAATATCTTTTAAATTTTTTTTATGTTACACACTACTATATATAAAATAGATAACTTATAAGAACCTGCTGTATAGCACAGGGAACTGTACTCAGTACCCTGTAATGGCCTACATGGGAAAAGAATATTACAAAAAGAAGAGTGGAGATATACATATGTAAAAGATTCACTTTGCTGTACACCTGAAACTAACACAATGCTGTAAATCAACTATACTCCAATAAAATTTTTTTTTTTTTTTTTTTTTTTTTTGTGGTACGCGGGCCTCTCACTGTTGTGGCCTCTCCCGTTGCGGAGCACAGGCTCCGGACGCGCAGGCTCAGCGGCCATGGCTCACGGGCCCGGGCGCTCCGCGGCATGTGGGATCTTCCCGGACCGCGGCACGAACCCGCGTCCCCTGCATCGGCAGGCGGACTCTCAACCACTGCGCCACCAGGGAAGCCCAATACTCCAATAAAATTTTTTTTAAAAAATTATCTATGTTTGTCAAGAAGGTAAAACTCAGCTTTGTTATATTTGATCATCCAGTAAAAATATATCAAGTCCGTAAGTCAGAGCAGTCCTCTGGATTTCACATCCAACATTTAACACAATTAATATCAGACACATTCAGTAATAAAGACTATAAATAGCACCACAGACATCTGCCAGCTTAACTATTTTAATCTTAAAAATGTGTGACTCTCTTACTACTTAAAGTTTACCATATACATATGTTCTCCACTTCTAGAATTAAAGAAAACCTCAACTGGCTACTATAGTTAATTCCTTGCCTTGCATTTAAAAAAGAAAAGAACAAGCCTCTATTTCAAACAAGCTTGCAGTGGTACGTGTCTTTCAGATAGGTTGGTTCAGCTACAAATTTGAATGACCCTTCAGTAACTGACATAATAAAAGTGAAATTAAGAGATACAAAAATATATGGCAGATGTATATATTTGATGCATAGTTACTGAAAAACAGATAACACAACTGAGGAGTAAAAACTAACAGGGCTTCCCTGGTGGCGCAGTGGTTGAGAGTCCGCCTGCCTATGCAGGGAACACGGGTTCGTGCCTCGGTCTGGGAAGATCCCACATGCCGCGGAGCGGCTGGGCCCGTGAGCCATGGCCGCTGAGCCTGCGCGTCCGGAGCCTATGCTCCGCAACGGGAGAGGCCACAGCAGTGAGAGGCCCGCGTACCGCAAAAAAAAAAAACAAAACCTAACAATAGTTATACCTAAGTGGTTTGGAAAATTCTTGGTAAGGAATTCGGTGTTAGAGCTAAGTTTTTCATTCTGAAATCCAATATTCTTCCTTTTCACTTTGATGATTTAAAAGTCCTAAATGAGAGTTTGGATAAGGATGGTTATGGAGAGAACCAGAGAAGGAAGTAGGTACAAAGAGAAAGAGATTGAGGAACTGCTGAGACTAGAAACAAACATTTACTTTTCAAGTGGAAATCGATACCAGCACAGTTAGGTTAACTCCATTGGAGAGAGCACGCTGCACACGAAAGTGAAGAACAGAGGTGGTTAATGGACAGAATGACTCACCTGATGTATTTTTCTAGCAAACAGAATTTCTAAATCATCTTTTGTTATGAGTGTCAAGAGAATACAAAGACAGTCTATATCCAACAAAGGAAATCATTGATTCAAAAAGAATAGATGAAAACCCATTGATAATGAGTCCCAGAGCAATTCAACCTCAAAAATATTTGGCAGTATATACTGAAATGTGGCTCGCCTCCTTAGGGAATATCATGCCCAAAGACTCATCCCAAGATTTTATTATCATTAGCAAATTCTCTTTAATTAGGATGACTTTTATTTAGTACTGAGGTCACATTTATAAAACTTTATCCTGCCTAGAAAAAAGTATACCGAGGGGCTACTCCTAGTATTTAATCATGGCTTTGGAAGTTTCGCTCACATCTGATATTCAACTCAGCAACTTCCAGATGTGTCACACTGCTTTGGTTTTACCTATTCTTGTTACCCAAGGGCATTTGGGCAAACTAAATCTCAATCTACTGCGATTTAGTGAAATTAGGGTCTTTATAGTACTGATGAGTTTTAAAGCTAATTTTCATGGTTTCAGCTGAACAT
This sequence comes from Hyperoodon ampullatus, assembly GCF_949752795.1. Classification (NCBI taxonomy): domain Eukaryota; kingdom Metazoa; phylum Chordata; class Mammalia; order Artiodactyla; family Ziphiidae; genus Hyperoodon; species Hyperoodon ampullatus. The sequence goes on from NC_136928.1 coordinate 61,545,810, forward strand.
TACTTCGTGCTTCATCTAGACCTTTACAATACAATGAAGGTTTTCAGATTTTGAGAAACACAATATGTGTGAATTCAAGTCACATCCTTCTCCTTTTCATCCTTTTATCCATCAACCTTGAGTTTAAAAAAATGATTATTTTCTGCAGGGCGATGGAGCGGGTATGTAGGAGAACAAATCAGCTAACTACACATCCCTTTGTCCAGTTTTGACCTTTTAAGGCAAAATAAATAAGTAAATTTTGTGCCTTCTATGAGGATCCGATCTTTTTGTACCTTATATATCAAAACAGACCAATAACATAGATTTCAAGTCAAAATTTTGTAAAAAAGAACTCTTGTTTTTGTCACAGCTTAGGATGGCATTATTTATTTAGTGAATGTAAGTACAATAGACAGCTGAGGTAATTTGCACCTAACAGAACAAAACCTATTTTTCTTTTATTGCAAGAATTGTTGTTGGTGTTTTAAATAAATCCTTCAGAAGAAATCTCTTATCCCTGTGATACTTTATTTTCTTTAACCTTTGTGAAACTTACCACATTCTATTCTATATTAAAATTACTCATGATAGTTTATCTCTTCTAATGGATTCCTTGATGGTAATGGCCTCATTTCTACATGATCCTAGAACAGTTATAACAGTACTTAGAAGATGGTAGTTGCTCACTGGTTAAACAAACAAGTAAGTCATTGGTTCCTAAAGGAACCCTGCCCCATGTTTTTGTTGTGTGTATGTGTACATGTGTTTGTGTGTGTTTTCTTTTTTCCCTGTACAAAAGCTCAGGTTCAGTATAACTGAGAATCCAAGCTATGCTATGAGATATGAATAAGTTTTACCTTATGGTTCTTTGTAGATAAAGCAAACTGTTATCTCAGATACTCACTACCCCAAGTAAGCAGTTACCACCTGCAGGTACAACCAAGAGGGCCTTCTGCAAATGCCAGCTGTCATATCTTTCTTGGTCACCTTGTAATCACCTTGCATTCTTGACTGATGTCCAAACTTCTGGATCACGGCCTACCATCTGGACTTCTGTCCTGCTCCAAGGGCATTGTCTGCACTGGGCCACTGCTCAGTTGTTAATTAGTGACACTGACTAGAGCAAAATCGCCCAACTCAGGATCACTGAGATTTTTTTTTCCAACAGCAATAATTGCCAAACATCCTTCATTCCCAACTTCATCCTAATTTTCAGTTTAACATACGCTATTTGTACCTTAAGAATAAATTTTGTTAGAGGTTTGCCCAGAGAAATAGTCTTTCTCTAAATTTTCAGGGATTGAAGTTTTAAAAAGGAGATATTGAAAGAGCAAACAAAATCAGTGAATGGTTAAGGTTGGAGATGGAATATTCCAGACTTGCCAGCTGGGTCCAGCCAGCTGCCTGTGACTTTCCACACATCAGCAAGTTCCCCTCATAAAAGGTTTACAGCTCAAGCCAGGCTGACCGCAGACAGAGTTAAACCAACACAGTACAAAATAGTGAGGGGAAAACAGTGTGAGACCAATTAAAACAAATAGGTAATGAAAGCAACAGCTGGATGTCAACATGTTCTGCTCTGTTAATGGCATGTCAACGGGGTAATTTTTAAAGAAACTAGCGCTGTCTGAAGGAAAGGAGGGACTAGTGCCCTAATGGGACAGAGCAGGCTTGTACCGCACCAGAGGCATTCCTGCGCACTCACTTGGGAAGGCCACCTACGCAGATGAAAACCCATGCAAGAAACTTTTCTCTCTTCTAAAGCCTCTCACTGAACTGTCACCACAGGGAATAGCATCCTTTCACCTTAATGCAGAGTTCATTTAACAAATGATGTTATGACAGAGGAGGGCAGCCAACACAGCCTGAAAAGCACTGGGAAGGCAGGTAACCTAGGTTCTGAGTCCAGCACTGTCATTATGACCTTTGTCCCTGCTACAACTCAAACACCTTATCTGGAGACTTCCCTGGTGGTCCAGTGGTAAAGAATCCTCCTTCTAGTGCAGGGGGCGTGGGTTCCATCCCTGGTTGGGGAACTAAGATCCTACATGCTGTGGGGCAACTAAGCCCACGCACCGCAGCTACTGAGCTAGTGCGCCTCAACTAGAGAACCCGAGTGCCGCAAACTACAGAGCCCACGCACCCTGGAGCCTGCGCACCACAACTAGAGAGAGCAAAAAACCCACATGCCACAACTAGAGAGAAGTCCGTGTGCCACAATGAAGAGCCTACATGCTGCAACTAAGACCCAATGCAGCCAAAACAGTAAAAAAAAAAAAAACACCTTATCTGCAAAAAGAAGAATATAATAATATTTTTTTCCCTACCTTACAGGGATATCTCCAAGATGACATGAGAAATTATAAATAAAAATAGTTTGGAAATTACAAACGTTGCCCGGAAAATAAGGAACTCTCCTTAAATGGCTGGATGGAGTGTTTTTGAAAAGTGGTTTCATAACTATGCATGTAAAGGTGAGCAGGTTGAACCACCTGCTTCTTCTCATAGCACAGATAAATCCAGGACCACATCACTGCTAAGAAATTGTAGTTCAGATGTAGCATCACCTGTTGGTTGAGTGTATATGTGCTAGAATTTTTAATCATTTTGCCCTCCTAACAAGCCTCTGAATTAGGTACTATCATTCCACGTTATGGATAAAGAAATAGAGGCTCAGAGAAGTTAGGTTGCTCAAAGTCACACAGCTATTTAGTTGCAGAACCAGGACTTGAACCACAAAGCCTTTGCTTTTAACCACCATGCTACACCCCTTCATTTTGCCCATTTTAATGCAACAGCATGTTGAAATGGGATTAAACCCCATCAGCCAACAGCAAAATAATACGTGCCAAGGGCCTAAATATGAACCACTTACCATGATAGAGCATGGGATAATTTGAGTTTCTGCCCAAGAAGACAGCTTTAACTTAAAAGGCCAATCCAAGGAGGCACCTCACACCCTCCTAAGAAGTGGATCCTTTCTGGGGAAGTGGGGTTTTCCATAAACATACGAAAGCAGCCCATGAGAAAACATCAGCTGTGAGCAACTATCAAGCCCAGAAAGGGCAACATGCCAGTTCAAAAAAGTATTAGTCAACAGAGATGTTTTCTACCACCTACCAATCCTGCATGCCTTCATTCTAAACTTGTTGGAGCCAGAGGCTACCTAGTGAGAAGGAACCGACGAGGAGAAGTAAAACACATGGGGATGGAAGAAAGAGAAAAAATACTTCCTACCTCAACAGGTCCCCAACTGAAGGAAGGGAGTATGAACTCAGAATGAAGTATGGAATTTTTATTACCCTGGAGGTAACACTTTAATTACCATTCTTATGACCAGCTATGAACCAGAACTTTTTTTTTTTTTTTAATGTACTACATGGGGAAACTAGAGAAACTTGGGAAACGCCCCACATTTTCATTCAATGTCAGGAAAGAACTAGGCTTCTAAGGGAGTTTGGAATTAAAGGGAAGAAAAACATTAAGTTGCTTTATGAATTACTCCACTCTTTTAAAATATTTAGTTCCACTTTCCTAGGCCTAGAAGTGGAAATGGCTAGGGTTTCGAAAATACTATTTTCAATGCAGACATGAAGCAAGGTTTGAAACTAGCTACGTGTTTCAGAGGAAGAATGCTTGTGGGAGGAAAAGGTAGGATTGGGAAGAACCTTCTATGTTAACAAATCCCCAGACCAGGCCAGGTCCTTTGAAGTTCTCTGTGTGTGGAACTCCTTTCTGGTTCTCAGCCCCCAGCCTGAGGCTCTGATAAAGCAGCCAGCCTGTCTAGTGCCTCCTTAAATGCCAAGTGCCTTTCATGTCTCTCTCTGATTCCTTCCTCCTTCCTCTTCTTCCTCCTGTCCTTTGAAGAGCTGTACTTTCTTCTCTGAGATGTCAAGTGTAAAATGGACCATGTAGTCATTTCCCCAGCCAAGAATATATTCTTATAGACCCGTGTAGTCATACATCAGAGATTGCAACAACTGCAGATTTACAGAATTAAAAGAAAACTAAGCACAAATAAATATTGTACCAGTTTGGTGGAGGGTGATAGGAAATCTAAGCAGCCCACTGGCCAATATTTGTTGGTTCCCTTAGCCTTCGAGGAAATGGATGGCAAGTGGACATATTTATATACAAAAAAATGAAGAAAACTGAATAAAATTCATTTGCAGAAAGTGAAACAATAGGTTACATGTATACATATGCCCTAGGCAACTTTAGCCATAGATTATAACAGAAGTCCGAAGGTATAATTTATGCACACAACTGTTCATTTTTCCCACATAGGCAATTTTATAATTAATTAGTCATTACCAAAAATATAATTTTAATAATTCACTGAGATTCTAAAACCTAATGAATATCAAGAGACATAATCTCCCTGGACAATCAGCCTGCTACTATCCTTGGGACCAAAGCTCTAGAGCCAAGTGGCGGAAGCCTTCAAAACTTGTTCCAGATTTTCTTCAGAACCAAGCTTGGTATTGATTTACTGTTCTTGCAGAACAGAATCAACAAAGTGGAAATAAAACCTCCAAAGTGGGAATAAAAAACTACATTTATTACCATCTATTATGTGCATATGTCATCCACTATTTACTTCTCATGGCAGCTGTATACGGGAGTCAATATTATCCTCATTTTACAGATGAGCATATTGGCACTCAGAGAAGTTGTGTCATGCTCAGTGGTGGCAAAGCTAAAACCAGAGCTCTTGAATGCCACTGCAGAACAATTACCAGCACTTTCCATTGCCTTCCTGCTCACCAGAATTAAAATTAGCATCAGCATTCACCTCAGTGAAGAAGCTGATAAAATTGTTCATTGATGGCTGTAGGTTCTTCATCTCTGAAGCCTCTGTCACCGCAGCATTTCTCCTTTTTCATCAAGGTACAATGCCATTATCATCAAGTGATGCTCAAAGAGGGAGTCCTTGAAGTTGGCCCAGGCAAGGTTGATTCTTTGGTGTGCCACCTAGGAGGCCTCGCAGGAGCCCACACTCAAAACGTCCCTGTGTTTCTTTTATGCTCTGTTGTCACTGTCTTGAAATTCTTCATAATTTATCATTGAGCATGTGTTTTAGAGTTAAGTCCAAAGGGATGATGGAGCACAGTTGTAAACAAAGGAGTTAAGTGCAATATGTGAATATGCATCTCTGTCCTGTTCCTTGACATCCTATTTGCATATAGCACTGGAGATGCTCCATTAGCACAGAATTTCGGTGAATTCAAGAACAATGGGAGTTCAGCCAGACTCAAAGCAAGTGTAAGATCAGCATGTTACGTCTACAACTAAATAAGCAGGAGCACTGATAGCCCCAAGAGGCTATGCTTTCCTTTAGAACAAGAACTTGCTTCAAACTCAGAAAGAAGACAATGGTATTCTAAGAGACATGGTGACCAAAGAAATCTATTCTTACACATGTTACTTACCTGTATAGATCCTTTACCTTTCAGTCCTTCCTTACTCATCAATAAACTAAAGGTAGACAATGTTGGTAGATATGCCTGCATCGTAGACTTAAAATAAACACATTTGAGTTATTTTGCGCATGTATTTCCTCTCATGCAAGTATTTGCATTACTGAGAAATATGAACTATGTAATTTTAGTGATACCATGTATGACTTAAATGCTTTTATATTTCCATTAAACTGAGATTGTACAATATGAAGATGAATGGTAAAATTCATGCAAATTATTTACAATTTATTTTTTCCATACTTAGAATGACATTAAATAGTAAAAATTTTAAAAAACACTATAAGAGAGAGAGAGAGAAACAACCAAAGAAAGGAAAACACTTTTTATTTTCATACCTATAGTGGCACTTTTTCCTGCTTTTTGAGCAAGGGCCCCCTCATTTTTATTTCACATTGGGCCCATCAGATTAAATAGTTGGTCCCAGATCTAGACATGCAAGCATTCTGCACTCTTCAAAATGCAACCTCACATTCTGCATCAGCTTGACCTTTCGTGACCTGGGTGGAGCCTTAGAGCTTGAGATCAAATTGTCCTCCAATAACAGAGGACTCAGAAAAGGAAGTTTAAAGTCATGGCTGTAAGCATACAATGTTTACATTCTGTTTCTAGAGCAAAAATCTTGTATTTTGCTGCTACTTGTGAAAATAAGATATTAATCTAGGAATAAGACTTGCCTTGGATGTTAGGGTTTGGGCTGCAGAATCTAATGACATTGTGATAGGAAGAGTTGTACTGGTCATTGAAATCAACACATTTTCTGAGAAGGACAGGGAAAGCATATTCTAATGATTTAAAGCATGAATACAGACGGACCCGAATATGTTCATTTATTGCTAAATTAAGGAAAGATCTGTTGCCTTGTTTTCCCCAAAAGGAAATTTCTTCTGAAGAACTCACTCATCTCTACTTGAAGCCAAGTAAAGCTTTCCCTGACTCTTTGCTTGGAAAAACTTCTCCCTCTCTTTTAAGTTTTGTTTTCCAGTCCCTTGCTTAGGCACTGAGCATAGTCTCTCTGTATTTCTCATCTAAAGGCATGCTTTAGAGTCCCCACACTCCCTCAACTGAAACTTCTCAAAAATAAAGTATATAAGTCAATGTCAGGTCATCACCCTTACTCCACCGTAAGGCCTGGGACACTATACTACTCATCCTAAGAAGATCTCAAAGTTTGTGACATGAAGGGACAATCTCTACTTCTCACACTTTCAAGATACCATGAGTAACTTTATGTATGAAAGGAATGGAAGCTTTTGCTTTTCCATTCGAGGATCTGGAGAAAGGTCAAGTAGAAAACATAACGTCTCCTACAGTGGGCCTTCTGCATTCACCATGGGCTACTTGCGTCACTACCACAGTTTTCCCCCCTACCCCCAACAAAGGCTTATCATTGACTGAAAAGCAAAGCCCAGAGCCTTTTGCATGGTATTCCAGATTCCACCCAAACTTGTCTCATTCTACCTCTCCAGTATTATCTCCTACTATTTTTTAAAACACATCTTATATTTAAGTTCCTTGACCTGGCACCAGTGTTTAACACATCTGATTTCCCAAGCCTGTATCCATTTGAATGTACTGTTGTTCTGCCTGAAATAGAAGTCCTCCCCTCCCTTTCCTCTCTGGCTACTTAGTTCACAACTCAAAACTTCCCCTTTCCTCCATTCCACCTCCTCTACACAGAGTCTCTCCTTCTCCCTGTTCCCATAGCTCTTCTCCCACTGAGTTATATCATCTTTATATCTTTGAATCATCACATAACACCTGATACGATGAGAATTTACTAAATTGATGAATGAATGAATGAATGAACTGTGTGTCACATCTATTCCACAGGTTTTCTCTACTCTTTCTCACTCTGTCTCAGGTTCATTTATTTCTGGTCCACTATAGAACTATTACAAGTAGACTCTTAGCATGTAGATTTTAAATTAAGAGTTTCAACTATAAGCAAGTGACTCAGCAAGTCCATGACATTTAGTAATCTACAATCATTTTTATAAGACCTAAATTTTAATTATTTATTGAGGATGCTTGTAGTAAATAGTTATCTAGCTGATAAGTAAGACTAAATGTATTCCAAGTACCCACATCTAAATGTGGTTTGTGGTTCTCTACTTACTGTTACATACCAAGTAACTGTATATAAGATATATGTCATTTTAAAATGAAGTAAAAACAATCAAATGTCACTATGTCTCTATCACAGTGGTGCTCAAAAGCAGCTAATTGCTAATTTGAGAAATAGAAAGTATGTTAGTTTGTTAAGGCTGCTATAACAAAGTACCAGAAACAGGGTAGCTTAAACAGAAATTATTGTCCCACAGTTCTGGAAGCTAGAAGCCTGAAATCAAGATATCGGCAGGGCTGATTCCTTCTCAGGGCTATGAGGGAAAGATCTGTTCCAGAACTCTCTCCTAGGTTTATAAATGGCCATCTCCTCCCTAAATCTCTGCACATGGAGTTCTCTCTACATGTGTCTCTCAGTCCAAATTTTCCCTTTTTATAAAGACACTGGTCATATAAGGATTAGTACCCGCCCTAATGAGCTCACTTTGACTAATTATATCTGCAACAACCTATTTCCAAAAAAGGTCACATTCTGAGGTCTGAAATACTGGAAGTTAAGACTTCAACATATGAATTTAGCGGGATGCAAGTCAATCCATAGCAGAAGAGAACACATACACAGTGTTTTCAGTTAAATACAGAGTTGAAAGTCAGTTTTGGCAGTGGTTTCAGGTATGACCAGAAGCAGTCCAATAACAGCTTCATTACAAAATAAGAAAAAGCAATCTAGAAAATGACTTCAGTCAAGCTGTGAGCCAGAATTTATTTTAATAACCTAATAGTCAATTAGTATGGCTGAAGTATAAAGTCATGTGGTGAACAGAGACAGATGAGAGAGAGAGAGAGAGAGAGAGAGAGAGAGAGAGCAAGAGCTAGGCAGACCGGAAAGGCCTGATGTGCCAGACAAAGGATTTGAGACTTTATCTTATCTCAAATTCCTAACTTTATCCCCAAGTATTCCCTCAAGGCAAGGGAGAGTGACAGGACACCTTAATAAGGTCTAGGGATACAGCCTCAAAAGGGCCTGATACTGTACAAAATGTCTCTGAAGTCTTATAGTTCATCCTAACATTTCACCAACATTTGCCTTAAGCTAGATAATTAGGTACATTTTATTCTAATAGTGTCCTTCATCACTTCTTCAAGCAAAATCTTTCTCTAGAAAATTTCAGCCTTCTCTTTTATTCTCCTGGAGTTACCTTTAACATATCACCTTGACCTATTTAAAAGGAAAGTGACAGACGAAAAGATGCTTTTTATGTTTAAAACTGACAAGTGACTTATTTATAAAATACCAATGAACTTCTTCAAGTTAGAAAAAAAAGTGAAACCAACAAAAACCCCATAGAAAAATTAAGACATTTATGAATATGTACTTTATAGAAACAGAAATCCAAAAAGCTAATGGGTATATAAAACATCCTTATAACCATGAAAATGTTTCTGAGCGCTCAGTTTTTGATCTCTAGTCCACTCATCTGTTTGTTCATTAACACACCATCACTGATTATTTGTTACTATGGCTTTGTAATTTATCTTACTATTGAGCAAGATACGTTCTCCCTCTTCTCTGTTTTCAATGTGACCATAGCTACTGATGAGCCTTGATAATCCCATATAAATGTTAGAATGACTTCGACGAACTCCTCCAAAAAAATCATACTAAAAATTTTAATGTAATTGAGTTGAACTTACAGATTACTCATTTACTCACTCAACATTTGTTGAGCACCTGCCATGTACATGACAATGTTGAAGTCACCAGAGACACAGAAATGAAGTTCTTTTTCTGAAAGTTACTCCTGATTTTGTGTGGAGGCTGTTGATGTTTATGTTGATACTTTATCTATGAACATAAATGGCAAATATAACAAAGGGATCAAGCTTCCTGCAAAACATCTGTGCCCTGGGCCAAGACACAGAGAAGTTTCCAAGGAGCGGGAGTTGTCCTTCTAAGGAGTATAAGACAAGTGGATAGTCCAGCCCAGGCTGTAATATCATGTACTATTTGTCCTCTTATCTATCCTTTACCAACAAAAATAGCTGATACTCCTAGGATAAAATGAGCTCACAAGCAAGAGTAACCAGATATTTGAGGAACACAGCTACAATTTAAAGGAGAAAAAGAAAGCAAAAGAGAGGGAGAACAAAATGAACAACCTATAGTAGATGAGTTACAAATATTGGACCAGGTAGTTTAAAATATTTTAAATAAGCATTTTAAAATACCCTGAAAGGACTTCCCTGGTGGTGCAGTGGTTAAGAATCTGCCTGCCAATGCAGGGAACATGGGTTCGAGCCCTGGTCTGGGAAGATCCCACATGTCGCAGAGCAACTAAGCCCATGCACCACGACTACTGAGCCTGCACTCTAGAGCCGGAGAGCCACAACTACTAAAGCCTGCGTGCCTAGAGCCTGTGCTCTGTAACAAGAGAAGCCACCGCAATGAGAAGCCCGCGTACAGCAAAGAAGAGTAGCCCCCACTCACCGCAACTAGAGAAAGCCCACGTGCAGCAATGAAGACCCACCACAACCAAAAATTAATTAATTAATTAAAAATAAAATACCCAGAAAGAGATAAGGGAAGATATCAGTAACACCAAACAGGACACATTGGAAATAAGGGTTCAAATATATAAAGGATTTAATAGGCAAGATATATAACAAAATATATATACTAGGAAAACAGAACTGCTCCTTGAAGACCAAATCAAGGAACTCTCTCAAAAGTCATCAGGAATGACAAAAGAGAGCAAAGATTTCAAAAGGAAATTTAAGGTATATATAATAGATGTCTGGGAATGATAAATACATAAAGAAAATGGAAACATAATTTCTAAAAAATCAGTGAAAATTTATCAGAATTAAAGGTTGAAATATAAAGAAAGAAATTGGAAGAATATTGACAAAATGAAAAATTTCTAAAATTTTCCAGAAAAAAGGAGTAGCATGCACAAAGATAAAGCATCAAACTGATAGCCTCAAAAACAGCTGAACTCTAGAGACAAGAATGCAATGGAATAATATGTGTAAGGTGTTGTGATGGCTGAATAAACATATTAACAGACATACAAGGTCTCAAAAGTTTTACTCCACAAAGGGCTTCTTCAAAAACAATTGAAAGAAATAATTAAAAAATAAAGAAACCTACAAGCATACTCTTATGAGTATATGAGGCAGTAGGATTAAGTAAATAATTCATATAATTTATTGTGGTCTAAAAAAGCAAGGACAGGGAGCAAGAATGGAAGAGAGATCCATATAAATCCAGAAGAAAAACTTAAGTAGTATTAAATGTGGTTGGAGATTAAGGGGGTGGTTGGGAATGAGGGATCTGGAGGAGGAGAACAGAGGTCATATTTTGTATGTTTACTGTGAATATGTGAATCAATTACATATTTGACATTCATGAAGGATATGTTCTAAGATCTTTGCGAATCACAAAGTTTCAAATATCCCAAATAATATCCAACATTCAATAAAGAAAAGAATAAACAAAAATTTTAAGTGACTTCTTCAGACTGCTATAAATTCCGTAATTATAGTCCTAAATCAGAAGTCCTGATTCTGGTATTTGAAGACAGGTGCTCCTCAATGTTTTTAAGTACCAGTACTTCCTGATCTCTTAAAACTTCTTAGTGACCTTTGGGACACAAATTACACACTACATTAGGCAAACCATTAAGAACGAGATGACTCCAATGGAATAAGAAGAAAATGTTCAAATTATTTTACAAAATAATTAAAACAATGAATCAAAACCTGACAAAACTGCAAAAAAGAAAAGGATGGTTCAAATCAGAAACTGATCATATTATTAAGAGTTCACTGGACTATCTGAAAATAAGATGAAAAGATGTTTAGTCAAATTCCACATCCATTCTTCTTTTACTTTACTTTTATTTTTTTCTAGGTTTATTGAGGTATAATTGACAACTAAAAAATTTTCTAAATGTAAGCGTACATCATGTTTTGATTATATATACATATATATGTTGTGAGATGACTACCACAATTAAGCTAATTAACATATCCATCATCTAATAGTTATTTTGTGCATGTGTGTGTGTGTGTGTGTGTTTATGTGTGGTGAGAACACTTAAGATCTATTCTTTTAGCAAATTTCAAATATACAATACAGTATTCTGAACTATGGCCACCGTAATATATATTAGACCTCCATAATTTATTTAACCTACATAATTGAAAGTCTGTACCCTTTGATCAATATCTTCCCATTTCCTCTATTTTCCAGCCTTTAGCAACCACTCTTCAACTCTCTGATTTTATGATTCCATAAATAAGTGAGGTAATGTAGAATGTGCCTGTGTCTGACATTTCATCTAGCATCATGTCCTAGGTTCATCCATGTTATCACAAATGACAGGATTTCTTTCTTTTTATGGCTTAATAATATTCCATTGTATATATACACACTGCATTTTATCTGTTCATTTATTGATGGTCACTTAGGTTGTTTCCACATATTAGCTATTGTGAATAATGCTGTAGTGATCATAGGAGTGGAGATATCTCTTCAAGATCTGAGTTCATTTCCTTTGAATATATACTCATAGTGAGATTGCTGGTTCATATAGTAGTTTTATATTTAATTTTTTGAGGAGCATCCATATTCTATTCCACAATGGCTATATGAATTTACATTCTCATCAACAGTGTACGAGGGCTCCCTTTTTCCCTCATACTCACCAACAGTTATTGTCTTTTTGATAACAGCAATTCTAACATGTGTGAAGTGATTTCTCATTGTGGTTTTTATTTGCATTTCTCTAATGATTAGCAATGTTCAGCACTTTTTCATGTATCTGTTGGCTATTTGTCTTTTGTGAAGAAATTTAGGTCCTTTGCCCATTTTTAAATCAGATTGTTTTTTTGCAATTGAGTTGTTTGATTTCCTTAAATATTTTGGATATTAACCTCTTATCAAATGTATGGTTTGCAAATATTTTCTCTTATTCCACAAGGGATCTTTTCACTCTGTTGATTATTTCCTTTGCTGTGTAGAAAGTTTTTAGTTTGATTCAATGCCATTTGTCTAGTTTTTCTTTTGTTCTCTTTATTTTTGGGCTCACATTTAAAAACTCACTGCCGAGACCAATATCAAGATACTTTTTCTTAGGATTTCTGCTAATAGTTTACAATTTCATTTCTTACATTTAAGTTTTTAACCATTTTGATATTACTTTTGTATGAGCATGAAATAAGTGTCCATTTTATTTTCTTGTATGTGGATATCCAGGTTTCCCAACACTATGTATTGAAGAGACTATCCTATTCCCCTTGTGTGTTCTGGGCACCATTATTGAAGATCAGTCAACTGTAAATGTGTGGATTTATTTCTGAGTTCTCTATTCTGTTCTATCTGTCTATATGTCTGTTTTTATGACAGTACTATACTGTTTTGATTACTGTAGCTTTGTAATATATTTTGAAATCAGGAAGTGTGATACCTTCAACTCTTTTCTTGCTCAAGATTGCTTTGGCTGTTCAGGGTCTCTTATGGTTCCATATGAATTTTAGGAGTTTTTTTTCTATTTCTGTGAAAAATGCCATTAGAATTTTGATAGGGATTACACTGAATCTGTAGATCACTTCAGGTAGTATAGATGTTTTAACAATGTTCATTGTTTTAGTCCATGAACATAGCATATCTTTCCATTTACTTGTGTCTTCTTATTCTTTAATCAGTTTTATAGTTTTCAGTGTATAGATCTTTCAACTTTTATTAAGTGTTTTCCTAAGTATTTTATTCTTTTTGATTTCTCTTGCATGTAAGACTGCTCTTCTAATTTCTTTTTGTATAGTTTGTTGTTAGTGTATATGAACTCAACTGATTTTTGTATGTTGATTTTGTATCCTGAAACTTTACTAAATTCACTCATTAGTTCTAATAGTTTCTGGTGGTGTCTTTGGGGTATTCTATATATAAGATCTTGTCATCCACAAACAGAGACAATCATACTTCTTTTCTGTTTTGGATGTATTTTATTTATTTTTCTTGCTTAAGTTTTCTAGCTAGGACATACAATACTATGTTTAATGGAAACGGTGAGAGTGGGTACCCTTGTCTTATTCCTGATCTTAGACAAAATGTTTTCAGCTTTTTAATATTGAGAATGATGTTGGCTAGGGTCTTTTCCTACATGGCTTTTATTATGTTGAAGTACATTCTTCTATACCTAATTTGTTGAGAGTTTCTATCATGAAAGTATGTTGAATTTTGTCAAATGCTTTTTCTGCATGATTCTGGAAATGATCACATGATTTTTATTCTTCATTCTGTTAATGTGATGTGTCACATTGATCAATTTGCTTATGTTGAACAGTCCTTGCATACCAGAGATAAATCTCATTAGATCATGGTGTATGATTCTTTTAATATGCTGTTCAATTTAGTATACTTTTATTTTGTTGAGAATTTTTGCATCTGTGTCAATCAGGCATATTGGCCTATAACTTTCTTTTTGTGTAGTGTCCTTCTCTGACTTTGGTATCAGGATAATGCTAGCCTTACAAAAAAGAGCTTCAAGTAGCCCTTCCTCTTCATTTTTTTAGAAGGGTTTGAGGAGAATTGTCATTGATTCTTCTTTAAATGTTTGGTAAAATTCACCAGTGAAGCCATCTGGTCCTGAGCTTTTTATTGTTGGTAAGTTTTTGATTATTGCTTCAATTTCCTTATTCTTTATTGGTCTTGTCAGACTTTCTGTTTCTTCTTAATTCAGTGTTGGTAGGTTGCATGTTTCTGGAAATTTATCTATTTCTTCTAGATTATTCAATTTGTTGTCATATAGTTGTTCGTAGCAGTCTCTTAAGATCTTTTGTATTACTGTGGAATCAGTTGTAATGTCTCATTTTTCTTTTATGATTTTATGTATTTGAGTCTTCTCTCTTTGTTCTTATTGGTATAGCTAAAGGCTCATTGACTTTGTTAGCTTTTTAAAAAAACAGCTCAGGGGCTTCCCTGGTGGTGCAGTGGTTGAGAGTCTGCCTGCCAATGCAGGGGACACGGGTTTGTGCCCCGGTCCAGGAAGATCCCACATGCCGCGGAGCGGCTGGGCCCGTGAGCCATGGCTGCTGAGCCTGCGCATCCGGAGGCTGTGCTCCGCAATGGGAGAGGCCACAACAGTGAGAGGCCCGTGTACCGCCAAAAAAAAAAAAAAAAAAGCTCAGTTTTATTATCTTTACTATTGTTTTCCTACTCTCTAATTTATTTCTGGTCTAATCTTTATTATTTCCTTCCTTCTACTCACCTTGGGCTTAGTTTGTTCATCTTTCTCTATTTCCTTGAAGTGTAAAGTTAGGTTGTTTTGGAACCTTCTTTTTTCTTAACATAGGTATTTATCACTATAAATTTCCCTCTTAGAACTGGCTTTCCAAGCTGAAATGATTTGTTTTTTGCTTTCTTTGAAGAGACAGAGTAGTGGGGAATCCTATCCTGAGCCACCCTATTTCTGGTTCCTTTCTCTACTTCTTTCTCTCCTTTGATAGCCCCATTCACAACTTCCTATCCTCCTAGAAGTTTCCAGCTGTTTCTCCCAGCTACTGTCTGATGCCTAGAGGAGACAAGCTTGTCCTTCTTAGAGGGTAAGTCTTAGAATTGTATGCTTTCTCTCAATCCCACAAAGCCAGGTCAGACACTGAGAACCTGTTTATTTTCCTAGGGCAGTGCTCTTAAGTATTCAAAGTCAAGCACCTTCCCTCAACACAGCAGAGTTGAATTAGCTGTCAGTGCGAGCTCATGCATAATCTGCAGAGATTCAGGAGCACCAGTGAGGCACACACAGAGCTCTAGCTATGAGTGAGGAAGGAACGTGCAGAGTGCTCGGAGTAGAGTACGTGGGGGTGACTGAGGGAACTGAGGGGGTGTTCTCTAGGTGATGCATCCTATGAGGTCCATGAGCAGTCCTTTTGGTAAAGTCTACCAGACAATTAGTAGAAAGCATAGCCTTTTTGTTGAGCTCTGTACCCTGGTTTCTGGGAGCCCCCACCTCTTTTCTCTGATCCTAGCAGCCTGTAAGACTCTTCAGGTATTCTGATCCCTTCAGTGTCCTGGGTGGGATGAGAAATAAGTGAGCCTCTTGGGCAATGCCCTGATTGGTTGGGGAAGCAGGACACTCACTATACTCTCTTGTTCCCCTAGAAGAGAAGGTGGTCTCTCTTGGCACTGTGCTCCGCTGCCTTGGGAAAGGGGTGATGCAGGTGGAGAACAGCTGTTCTTCTTACCCTCTGCAATGCATCTATTCTCAGATTTTTTGCTCCAAAAATGTGCTGGGACCTCTCTGCTGGACTACTACACTCCCACAAAGGTACTCTCTTCTGTAGGTGTTTGTTAAAATCAGTGTTTCTGGTGGTGGTATGGGAAATAAGGCCTGAAAACTCCTATTCTGCCATCTTCTTAATGTCACATTTCTCAATATCTATTTCTTAATATGGTAAAAAAAAAAAACTCCTTAAATAATATTTAATGTATAGCATTCAATAGTATTCAATGGATATTTTACAATTCTATCAATATATAAAACTGATTTACTGATTTACGTATTATTATAAAACTAGTATATATATATAAAACTGACATGTTTATATATAAAACTGATATATATTTACATTTCATTTGTTTATTAAATATATAATTTGAGACTATATAAAACCATTAGATACATTTATATAAACATACATGTTATATATAAAACACATATAAAATCACATATACTGATACAGAAATATTTGATTACATTGGAGAAGGAAGGTCATTTTGATTAAGACTCAAAATCCAGAAACCATAAAATAAATGATTGATAACTTTAACCACATAAAAATCAAAATCTTCAACATCACACAAAATATTGTAAAGTTAAAAGAAAGTGACAAATAAGGAAACTATCTGCAAATCATTTTGTAGATAGAAGACTAATTTATTTAATATATATAAGAACCTAGAAATCAAAATAGAATCTAAAGCGATAATTTACATAAAAGAATATTCATACAAAAGTTGCTCAAATTTACACATGATAAAAGAAATGCAAATTAGTTACAAGATACTATTTTTTTTACTTATTATATTGTACAAAAAAGTTCCACAACATACTTTAGCAAGACTATATTGAGATAAGCGCCCTTAGATTCTGCAAGTGTGAGTGTAGAAGAATACAACACCTATAAACGCTAATTGGGAAATGTTAATCAAACTTACAAATTCATCTACCCTTGCCCCAAAAATCCCACTTCAAGAAATTTATTCGTAAATATGCCTGAATTTATTTAAAATGATGTATTTACAAGGTTATTTGTTAGAGGATTTTTTTCAAAAGCCAAAAATTGTACCTATCCAAGTCATCACCTATGGGAATATACAGGTGACCCTTAAACAACATGGGTTTGAACTGCACTGGTCCACTTATATACAATTTTTTTTCTATAGCAAATACCACAGTACTACACGATCCACAGTTGGTAGAATCCATGGATACAGAACCTCGGACACAGAAGAACCACAGATATGGAGGGTTGACTGTAAATTACACATGGATTTTTGATTCCATGTAAAGTGTAAATGCCCCTAACCTCTGTGTTGTTCAAGGGTCAACTGTAGTTTAATATGGTATAACTCTAAAATAGAATACTACAAAGCTGCAAAAAAAAAGGACACACAAACTCTCTGTTCTAGGTACTACTGCCATATAACAAACCATCCCAAACTTAGTGATACAAAACAATAGCCATTTTATTATGCTCATGGGTTCTCTGGGCCAAGAATTCAGAAATGGCAGAGTAGGAACAGCTTATCACTCTTCCATCAGTTGTGGGGGCCTCAACTGGGAGTTGACTACACTCCTTGAGGCTGAAATAAGGAGAAGGTCTGCTCACTCATAAATTTGGTGTGAAGGCTGGCTTTGTAACCTCAGCTGGGGCTGAAGCTGCAATACCTACATCTGGCCTCTTAGGCTTCCTTACAGCATGGTGGTTGGGTTCTAAGAGCAGCATACTAAAAAAGAAAGCCAGGAGGAACTCGTATTGCTTTTTTTGTCCTATGCTAATCACAGTATCACTCCCTCCATGGTCACAATCCTATTCAGATTCAAGGAACAGGAACACAGAATTATCTCTTGATAGGAAGAGTGTCAAAGTCACAATGAAAGAAGAGCAGGTGGGATGGAAACTATGCAGAAAGATTTATAAAATATAAAATTAAGTCAAAAAGCAAGATATATAAAGGTGTGGAATATGCTATCTTTTCTGAAAACAAAGGTAAGAATTAAGTTTGGATAAGGAAACCCTGGAAAAACACACAGGAAACTGACAAAAGTAGTTAAATTTTGTGGGGGAAGTTTGAGGGGATTGTAGGGATATAGGTAAATGAGTCCAGGTGAAAGAGACATTTCACTTCTTTTGTTTTTCAAACTTGGGAATATGCATCATTTGAAAAAAATATTAAAAAATAATAATAACTGATAAACACACCAACAGACACACACATTTACACACATGTATATCATTCTTCCACTAGAATAACTATGTAGGTTTATATTCTTTTTAAGTTTTAAGAAGTATTTACATATGTAAGCCTGCCCTGGCACCCCTAAGCAAAAATCAGATTTTGAGTACAAAAAAATTAGCTTAAATTGTTCTATATGCTGAGAAATAGAAAACTGACTTTTCTACATTCATACTTTGTACAGCAGTCAGTGATACTTACCCACAGTATAGGCTTGGAATCAATTCTTTTTCATTGCATTTCATTTCTCACTGTGAAGGTTAAAGTGTCAGTTGATTTTGAATGTTTAGTAATAATATCTCTCTCTCTCCTAATAAACACTATTTATTTAGTGTTACCTGAGCCTGGCTATTTGCTAATCATTTCAAATCCAACATATGTTTTAATCCTTAGAATAACATTATAAGGAAGGAGCTATTATTTTGCCAGTTTTACAGATGAGTTTGTAAAATACCAAAATACACATTGTATGTAGTGGATACAATGCCTGTGAAGGTTTAGTAGGCTCCAAAACTCAATCTCTAAACTCGATTGCAAGACCTCACATTCTAACACCTGGAGTTAACACTCATCTGGAAAACGCTTTAACAAACTATGAGATCATTTAGTCAGAGTACTTAAACCAATCTTTTTAATTATAGAAAAGGAAATTTAGGTCAGAGAAACAAAACATCATGCAAACCCCACAGAACTTCTACGAGTAGAATCCAGGTCTCCTGATTCCTAGTGCAGTGTGCTTCCCACTGCAGCAAATGCCTTGCTTTAGAAACAGAAGAATTCACTTGCCACCTAATAACCCTGCCCCAAGTTCCTGGGAGAGGTTTTGTTCAAATCTAGTCCATTTTGAAGTACATACACATTAGAGCTGCAATAGCTGAGTGGGAGGCTGATCAGCATCACAAAAGGAGAGAAATGGCCCACTTTCCCTTGGCTATAAAAAGAGTTCTAATTATGCTAACACATTTAGAAAATATTTATAGATGGTATAGGAAGCCACTAACAAACATCCAGGGAACCTGAATGGTCCCTAACCCAGGAATTCACTTTAGTTATGCAGATGAAGGATACTCCCAGAGGAAGGCATTTCAGATACTCTCACTGTCTTTGGACTTCCAGCAGAACATCACCAAGCAGGTCTTCAAGCAGGAGCTATTTTTACTTACTAAGGCTAACTTTGAACATACGTACTACCCAGTTTATCATATGTGTGAAATGAAGAGTATGCCCCAGAAAGAGCCTTTCACTGACATTAAATATCTGTTCATACATGGAGCAATGACTCATTCAGTGCCTTCTCTGTGTCTGGCACTCTCTCAAGACCAGGATGAGGCGAGGCAGATATGACTCAGGCACAGTGGCTGACAGCTGCTAACCTCCAGCACAGTGTGGATCAACTCATTTCCCTAGTCAATGCTAATGTGAAATGTTTTCTACTTTATAATCCCATGATTCTTCAATCAAAAAGTTGGGTTTTTTTTTTTAGCTTTACTGTGGTGTAATTGACAATGTTTTTTTTAACCTCCAGTTGTAAGCTTGATACTCTACACACATTTTTGTTCTCATATACTAATCATTGCTGTTGCTGAGGAGGTAACGAGCAGACTTCCAAAAACTAGCTTCATATTAAAATCCCTTAGTTAAAGGATTTTAATGTTCCACCCATAGTCAAAGCCAAAGTTTAGGGCTATAATGGAAGGCATGAAAAAAAGCATCACCAGAGAAGGCAATAGGAACTGGAAGATACTGTAGTGGAAATTAACTTCTGATAGGACAATTCATAGTGCTTAAATTATTTATGCCTACCTTGTTTTATTGTCCCATGCCAGATTTTCACCAAGCCAATGTAAAGCTGTGACTTTTTCAAAGATGGCTGCCTTAAAAGAAGTGTATCCAAGGTGCTAATTTCTGATGTTAAGGATCAACACTTAACTGAGCTGTATGAATAATAAAAGCACCTGATATTCTACATTTTTCTAACAAAATATTGTTTAGTATTCCTGATTTCCAAGACCTTAAAATATAACTATGTTTGATTCTCTCTGTTTCCAACAAACAGCATTAAGCTCAAGCACAGGAATAAAAGAGAACCTCCCCTACTACCTAAACCAATACAAGAAAGTACCTCGTGCTGTCCTAACGGGGCATTAGAAGTAGCCATCTCCCTGCGCTTGAACTGACATTTCCCTATGTAACTTGCAGATTTTCTTTTTAATGTTTTTCTTACAACAAGGTGCATAGATTTTTTTTCAGTTTTCATTATTCTGATATAATACTGATATATAGGTAATACAGATATATATATATATTACAGCTATATAGCCATATATATATATATATATATATATATATATGGCTATATAGCTTCTGCCATGACTTAACATTCTCATATCCCCCAAAGATGCAGCAACATCTCATGAAAGGGTTTACACAATAAAGAAGGAAATCTGAGTGCTAAAGCCAATGTTATCACTTCACAGCTGATTCTGAATCAGTAATGAACTCTCTGGATGACACTTTCAAATCTATGAAATGGGGTTAATTATACTTTGTCCTAATTTTCTGTCCAAAGTCTTGTAAACCACAAATGGGAAAATTCATGTGAAAACCCTTTGAAAACCATAGATCATAAAAAATTTAGAGAGTATTATCTAAAATAAAGATTACAGTTGTAATAAATGTGATTAATTAAAACAAACTATGACTTCATTAGTGATGCTTCCACTTGGCCTATACAGAGTGTATTAGTCAGGGCTCTCCAGAGAAACAACAGAACCAACAAGGGGTGTGTGTGTGTGTGTGTGTGTGTGTATGTGTGTGTATGTGTGTACACAGAGAGGTATTTCTTTTAAGGAACTGGCTCACATGATTGTGGAAACTGTTAAGTCAAAATCTGCAGGGTAGGCCAGCAGGCTGAAGACCCAAAAAGAGTTGCAGTCCAAGTCCAAAGACAGCTTGCTGGCAGAATTCCTTTTTCCATGAAGGTCAACTGTTTCCTATTAAGGTCTTCAACTGATTGGGTGAGGCCCACACACATTATGGAGGGTAATCTGCTTTACTCAAAGTCTACTGATTTAAATGTTAATCTCATTTTAAAAATACGTTTACAGGAAAGCCCAGGCCAGTTTTTGGTCAAATATCTGGGTACCATGGCCTAGTCAAGTTGTCACATAAAATTAACCATCACAGAGAGTTACTATCAGATCTACTTAGATAGAAAGTTCATTGAAGAATAATGACTTTTTCATCTCCCTCAACCCACATCTATAAGATTTTGTAAGAATAAAGGCATAAAAAAAGTTTGTTTAATAAGCAAATGGAAATTAGAAATGCATCTAGAATAATATGGCTTCATGGTAAATTTCACCTTCCTGAATAAATCTGTAAATAGCAAAACTGAGAGGAAACATCCAAAAGGTGAAGGTATGGATATTCAAAGGATTGCTGTCCAGAATAGCCATGGTAGACCATAGAGAACACCTGGCTTTTCCTTTCTTTGCTTTCTTGTCAGGCTCTGAAGTCACCATCTAATCTGATGCTGGCCCTCTTTGGTGTCCCCCTTCACTGGCCTTCAAGGTACATCCAGAATTTCCCTAATTTATTGACCACCACTTGTTTTGAGCATCACATCCACAACTTAAAATGAACAACACACAATTATCCTGCAAAAGATAACCTACCTCAGATTAGAACATGGGGGAATTAGAATCTTAACAAAGCCCAATAAAATCCTATGTGTCTTATAATATTCTTATAAATATCATTGGCTTGGAGAGAAAGTAAATAGAATTTTGTGATGTCCAATCCTTCTATTGCTATAAATTTCTATCTAACACAACATCACTGGCTGAGTTGTGTAAATAATTAACTATACCATGCTTTCTGACTCAACTAGGCTTGGAAAATTATAGTTTATCAGGCACATTTAATAAACATTTCATGCTAGCTGTAATATGGTTGTAAAACCAAGTATTACCATATGTTGTTTTTAAAGTTCAGAATATAGAAGGGAACAATTAACCTGAAAAAATAGTTAAGCATTCACTGCATTTCATGCTCTGCCAGGTAAACTGATAACAAAGAAGTGTTTAGAACTGGCAAATCTACCCTTTTAGTTGTGTTGAAATAGCCATTACAGTTATTCATCCCCAAGGCAAGGGTTTGCAAATCTGCTCTTTGGTAACTTGATGCCCCGGTAAGGAGAGGAAAAAATCTCCCAAGGAAAATGTAGTCACTTTTTCTTTGCCATGGCTACTGTGGTGAGGTGAAATAAGAATCATATTTAGATTCATAACATCTGACTATAAGTTCCTCTTCAGCCATATACTAGCTGAGTGACTCGGCCATTAAAATAAAGAATGCTTAAATCCTGTGCTGTACATATGACTAATGGAGATATAAGAAATACCAGTGTCTATTGCATAGGAAAATACTGCTATGAAGTATTCCCAAGGGGGGGATTTCCTATCATAAAGATATATGATTTTAAATTATCCTAAGGTAAGATAGTGGTTCAGAGCTTAACTACTAAATACATCATAAGACAAATAAGGTCTCATCACAACATTAAGGGAATTATTCAAACTTTCTGAGCCATTTTAACCACTGATTTTTTTGAAACTCTAATTTTAAAAAATGATTATGAGGTAAGTGTACTAACATCAACATTCCATAATAAACCTTTATGCTAATTTGAAACTCATTCTAAATTGTGTGCATATTAATCACTCCAGCTGTCCCCTATAGAGAAAAAAGGGTCTTCTAAAATTGACAAATAAGATTTTAATCTCATTGACAACCCTAATACTAACTCATAGGCAAAATCAGAAAATAAGCCTAACTTCTATTTTACCTCTTCACTTAGAATCTTTAGTGTCACATTTATCAAAATCTCATCTTTTGTAAATTTTGTAACACTTTATTTTTTGTTTGTATCTATTCATTCATTATATATGCAGTTGACCCTTGAATAACACAGGTTTGAACTGCACGAGTACACTTATATGCAGATTTTTTCAATAGTAAATACTACAGTACTACATGATCCACAATTGGTTGAATTCATGGATGTGGATCCTTGGATAGAGAGGAACCACGTACAGGGAGGGCTGACTATAAGTGATACTCGTATTTACATGAAGGGTCAGCACACCTGACTCTCATGCTGTTCAAGAATCAACTGTATGTATCAACATATAATGAATAAAAAATATATATATACACACATATGTATAACGACACACACAGATATACACGCACGCGTGCACAGACACACTGGATACATCAAAATATCAGATTATATAAATCAAGGCGAACTATATAGAAACAGTCTCTGCCCTCATGAAGCTTACTTCCTAGGATAGTTCTATGTTGTTAAAATGGAAGAATAGAGAGTGCTATAGAACATATAATAAATGTATATTGAATGTCTTTTATCCCCATGCCACAGAAATGAATCAAACTCATCCCTCAGGACCTAGTATAAATGCTACCTTTTCCAGGAATCCTTTCCTGATATCTGATCCAATTGGAAGTGACTTTTTCCTCCTCTCAACTCCCATAGTAGTTCATTATTCATTTATCTATTTCTTCACTCAACATGTATTTAATAAACACTTACTCTGTACCCAGAATAGCCACGCAAGAGAAACCTGCTTAATAAATGAACCAATGAGTGCATGGATGTTAGACAACAAAGTAATATTTATCACCCACTTACTAAAGACCAGAAGTGATGCTAAGTGCCCTACATGCACTTTTTTATTCCACAGTATTCCAATGTGATAGAGATTGTTCAAAAGACTGAGGATACAGCAGTGAATAAAACAAAGAAAGCTTCTTTGAAGCTTATGTTCCAGTGGGAGAGTCAGACAATAAAATAAACAAAATAAGTATGTAAAATTTAAGTGAGATATAAGTGTGAAGTGTCATGAGGAAAAGTAAAGTGTGGTACTGGGATGGGGATGAGAGTGGTGTAATTTTAGATAGGGGATTTTATTTGAGTGGAGTTCTGAATGAAGTGAAGGAGCAAAACACAGGGCAGATCCGAGGGGAGAACATTCCAGGCAAAGGGAAAAGCACATATAAAGTCCCTGAGGCCAGAACATGTGAGTGTGGCTAAAGAGGAGTGAGTGGGAGAGAGAGAGAGAAAGTGAAGTCAGAAAGAGAGCTAAGAGGCAGATTCTGTAGTATTTTGTAGGTCAGGTTAAGGAGTTTGGCAGGAAATTACTATTATGCTGCCTTAAAATTATAAAATGTTTGCGATTCAATAAGGCAGATGTGGTAGAGTATAACATAGTAGGAAGAAGAACGTTATACCTGCATCCAAACAAATAAACAAAAACCCTGAAGAGAAGTAAACATGTGGATTCCTTCTTCCCAAGTTATTAACATTCCTTGAGCCTGTTTTCTGTTTTGTGAAAGGAAGACAGAACTGCCTGAAGGCAGGGATGAAAAAAATACAGTCCTAAAAGCCAAGAGCTAAACCTTGAAACTGGCACAGTTATATGAAATCCCTTTTATATGAAAAGCACCTTAAGGAAGAAAAAATATTCCCTATGCCAGAAGCAGAAGGGAAAAGAACCCGGCTGTTACTGTATTGTTAAAAATCACATATCTCAAGAAAGAATGAGTTCATGAGAAAATGAATCAGTCAGTAAGGAGTATGAGAGAAAGGAAGGCCATGAATTACCACTATACCTCCAGCACTGACTGGGGAACAACGTGTCTAGGAAGGTAAAATGATGCAAACATGCCCAGTTTTCCTTATTGTCAAGACAGATCTATCAGACCATTGGAGGCTGATGCCCTTAAACATATGAGTTATCCAGCCAACTCTTCTTGTTCTGATTTCATGCTCACAAGCTACCTTCTGATCATCTAGCCTCCCAGGATGTTTTTCTACAGGGAGAGAATGTTCTGGTGTGCCAAAAAGTTACATTTCTCTCTATAAATTACAGCATTGGCATTCTGTATTTCATACTTCATTCTCCTGTGGACTTAGTTGATGTGAATCAGCATGCCTAAATCCAATAAAACTCTTAGACACTGACACTGTCTGTTTTCTGAATCTGTGAGACTGAGGGGTCAGACCCTGGATTGTGATGATCTCAGCAGGTGATGCCTCTCCAGGGACTGATGGTAACTAGCCAGTCATACATATTATTTTTTAACTTCTCCACTGCCTAATTCACAAAGGTTTGGGGGTTCAAATGAAATAATTTATTTGAAAGCTATAGAGTTCTTTTGAGGAACACTGAAAAGTGCTGAAAA
This sequence comes from Hyperoodon ampullatus, assembly GCF_949752795.1. Classification (NCBI taxonomy): domain Eukaryota; kingdom Metazoa; phylum Chordata; class Mammalia; order Artiodactyla; family Ziphiidae; genus Hyperoodon; species Hyperoodon ampullatus. The sequence goes on from NC_136928.1 coordinate 61,571,127, forward strand.
GATGGCAAAAGAAACATACTAAGTGTGTACTACGGACCTTGCACATCTAGCTATTTGGGACCATCTGTGGTATAGAAGAAAAACCTTCCAATCTAGGAGCAATGGGTGTATCTGCCCCAGGAAGAATGTAAAATTCACAGGGACAGGTTCAGATACTGAGTAAGTTATCTGTCCTTGTCTGAATAATTTTATTCCATGGATAGGAATTCTGGATTTTCCTTTTAAGAATACAACACTCCTATACAAAAATCTAGAACTACCACTGATTCTTTTGTAAGGCATATAGATATAGATATAAATATATAGTACATTTGATGTTCCAGGCAATGGGCCCAGCTATACAACCTTGTAGGACCCTGTGAAAAATGAAAATGCAGAGTCCTTTGTTCAAAAATCAAGAAAGAAATGCTGTAAAAGGTATTAAAATATACAGATTTTTCTTTTCTTTCATGGTCTCTCTCTTCACTTGTGGTGTTTTTCATTTGCTACTTAATGTCATTCTAAGCAAATTAATTTAAAAAAATTTTAGCATTAATTTTATTGTCCATCTTTATGTAGTGCAATGCCAGCTTTAAGTGAAAATGTAAGAGCACTTATCTCATCTACACAATCATCAAAATTACAAAAATTCATACCTCTCACAGGTCACATGTGCATATGTACTTCTTTCTTGCTAGAACAAAGAAAGCACTGCACAAAAATAATTCGGCTGTTTTTATTTTTTATTTTATTCCCATGTATTTGGGTCCACTAGGATTCTTGCTCATGGGGCAATGCAAATGTTATGTGCTTATGCAGCAGCAAGGAACAGAGAGATCATGCATTTTATGTGTATCTCTTCTGCTCTCGTGCATGTTTAAAATTATGAGGAATAATACGAAATTATTAAGAATTTTAAGACAGCATAACATTAAACCAAGCATGGGTTTGGTCTGACCATGGTGGCTTGATCAACTACCCAGGTCACAAGATATGAAACCAGCCCTGCCAGGCTGTTTCATAACAATTATATAAGGTTAGCACTATAATTATCTCCCATTTCAGAATGAGGAAACAGGCACACAGAGGTTAAGTAGCTCATTCAAGTGTTATTAAAATCTATAAGTGGCAGAGCTGGGATTTGAATCCCGACTTTCAAGCTCAAGATACCATGATCTTAACCAATACACAGTGTTGTTTCTAAAGGCACTGATTTTAAATTCAATCCCAAGATTCCTTGTTCCACGTCACTTCCTTACTTTCTAAAAATATAAAAGGCAATTCATATTCATCATCTAAAAAACCCCACAGATATTGTGGGCAGTTATTGTCATTGACTGTAGTTTACATTAGCTGGTATAACGAATAATAATAGTTATCACTGAATGCTTCCTAGGGGCCTAGCAGTTTGATGAGGTGGTTGTGGTTATTACCTGTGCTTACAGATGAGAACACAGAAGTTCAGAGAAATTAAGTAACTTTTGTCAGACTTAGGTGATAAGTGTAAGAGTCAGGATTGGCCTCAGATAATTTGGCATCAACATCCAGGGGCTTACATATTTTGTCATAGCACTATAATTTTCCTGATGTCCATTTTAATGGTGCCAGGGCGAGCAACTGGGATCAGACCTATATGGATAGAGTTTATTTCTGCCAGATTTCTGCTCAATCCCACAGGTTCAAAATTAGAAGTACAATTCAATTGCAAGAAATAAAGTGCCTGACATTCAAATATGTACCCCAGTGCAAATTTGTTGTTTTCCTTTAACAGATTCTTCCTCTGTTTGCAGAAAGTTCAAATAGATTTAGCCTAGAATGAAATGCCAGAAACATAAAGAAGCCACAAGAGTTTGGGATGCTGCCCTTGCAGAAACTGTTATCACTAACTGATAACCTCTAAGCAAATAGAGGTAGTAATTGGATGAGTTCTCTTAATTGAATCCAATAGAGAAAGGAAGCTCAAGTCCTGGTCTTTTTTCTGATGTCCATTAACACTACATAATTCTTGGACAACCTTGAGATCAAAAGAGACGGGTATACAGCTGGAAAGCTCCCAGACTGGTCTCAAAAAGAGTTTTCTATTTAGAAGCTGCTTTCAGAAAGCATAATCGTTACCGTAGATCACATAATTAAAAAACAAAAGCATAATCAGAATAACCGTCTCCAAAAATCTTACTAAATTAGGTGACATAAAAAAGGAAAGAAAGCCTAAAGAAGCAATTTTGGTTTAGGACATAAAATTAACTGAGGAGCTAAGGGACTGTTAAAGGCCAGAAGCCATGTGCAATGATGAAAAACTTTTAAATTCCTGGCAAATTTTCAAGGCACATGAAGGAAAATTAGGACTGTTCTTCCTAAGAGATTTTTAACTACAAGAGGATTTTATTCAAAAGTAGTTGAATTCTTTCACCCTCCATTGTATATTCTGCAATTACCTGAAGATCCATTACAGAACACTTAGTTCTTCTATTGTTCACCTAAAGGAAATCAACATATCAGAGACATTTTCAAAATAACTGAAGACCTAAACTCATTTTAAAAAGCAGGAAATAAAGGGATACAGAAGCACACCTAGTGAAAAAAAGGCATTCATTCCTCTCCCTATTCCTTTAAGGGACCACATAGCTCCTATTTATGTTTTTTTAAACAGAAGTTGCCTTAACTTGAGTTTCTCCAGAAGAAAAGAGCCAGGGACAAAGGATTACATGCAGTAATTTAGTGGGGAGTTTGACGGAGGTGTCAGGAATGAGGGATAAGGGAGTTGAAACAGGGAATAAGGGAAAATACAAGAATGAATTATGGAGCTGGCCTCTGCTACTATGGGAAAATGGTGCTATGATTGAAAGGATCAAATGAAAAGCCATATGAAATATATCTTAGGACATGTGTCTGCCTAGGAAAAAAAGGGAGATATTTACCCACTGGCCCTTATTCATTGGTCAAAGGACTCTCCCATTAACACACACACACACACACTTCAAGATCAACACTTGTGAGTGCCAAATGGGTTCCTGTGGATGTTGCATACCCTTGTGAAAGAGAAGCTATAGGTCAGGCAGCCAAAGGCATGCACTGGTCAGACCTGAGATGGGTGCTGTCAGGATGCTCCTGCATGAAGCTGGGTAAAGCCAGCATAGAACAGGTCACTGCAGCTGCAGCTGGAGTCAGAGGTGTGACAGAGAGGATTAAGTGGTTCCTAGAGGGGCTGGATAAAGATGCCTACTTCAGACCAATTTCCATTCTTGAGTTCTAAGCAGCTGTTTTAAATTTGGTGGCACAGATAAACTCTACTACTGTCTTCTTAAAGTAATAATAATGATGTTTCAAATGACTCACAAACATATCCTGAAGTGGATTTGAATTTTCTCCATTCCCGTATCCCTCAAATCCTGAACTCTCCTCCTCTAATGAAGAGCGAACAACTACAGGGTCCACATTAGCCGCCCCACCATGTTTGTTGTTAACCCTATTCACTCACACCCCCTTAAGGTTAGTGCTGCCTCCCTGAACTGCCAAATCTAGCAGTCTTCTCTCTGCCTAGAACATTCTCTCTGTTCCATTGCACTGGCATGGTTAGGCACCCTGTCTCTGAAGATGAACATTTTTTGCTTCCTCTGGCATTTTTCTTCAGCTTATACTATTTCTCTGCATTGACCTTCATCATCCTTTCCTACCTTACTCTCTCTCTCTTCTCTCTAAAGTTGTAATTTCCCCAAGATTCTGACCTTCATCCTCAAAATTCCCTCAGTGATCACAGCAGCATCTGTGTCCCCACCACAGAAGGTCCTTTTTCCCACTCCCAACCGTCCAATCACTCCTTCAGCTGTATTCTCTAAGGTCCAGTCTTAAGTGTGGAGACCAGCATCTAAGTGCAGCCTGTTCTAACTAAATCTGTGACCTTTTCTCTGAAGCTCTCCTTCTGTGTTTCCTATTTCTGCTAATGATACATTCATTCTTGCAGGCTCCCAGGTCCTAAATTCTGTTTATCAGCACCCACACACATTTATTCTACATATTTCTCAAGAAGAAATAGGATATGATTCACCTCCTTTTAAGTAATTCAGTGGGAAATGCACCCAAACTGTAAATGCCTGGAGTTCATTGACCTCTTGGTCCTAGAAAAGTTTGGCAAAACAAAAGGTAAGGTCTGGAAGAGATCCATCCATTCAGGACCAGCCAAGGGTTTGGCTCAAACAGTTTTAAAACTTCTTTTTATATGCATCATCATATAATTCTGATTTTACATACCTGAATAAATATGATCATATCATTCATTCCTTTTAATTCATTTTTAATGTATCCTTTACTTTTTTGCTTCTCCCCTTGTGCCCCACTCTACTCACATATCTTCCTTCCTGCTTCCCCCACCAAGTTAACAATCTAAATGTCTCCTTTAATATTTTTGCTCCATGCTCATGTAGATATGTACATATTCACATATAATATATACATGCATATGTATATACATACATATACATATATAAGCTTTAACAATACATTACAAAAATGGAATAATTGTTCCATTTTTTTTCCAGTAAAAAAGCTATTGTTTTTCTGTGCAATTACACAGAAATCTTTCAAAGTACCTAGTATAGTTCTCAATGTTTTCAGTGATTTGGAAGCACAATAATTTATCTATCCTTTTTATTATTGATGGATTTTCTTCCCCCACTCTGAATAATGCTGATGTAAACAAACTTGTAGATAATCCTTATGGACTTAAAGTTTTCTTTATACAGAATACATTATCAGGAAAGGGATTACTGGGCCATAAGCATTTATGTACATTTTTATAGATGCCAAAGGGATTGCTTTCATATTTGTTTTAGTATTTTATAAGCATGCCGTTTTTCCCACTCCCAGGCAGCAATAGATTTTTTGTTCATTTCAATATTTGTCAGTCTGAAGAGTTAAAAAATGAAATCTATTACTTTATCTTTTCCTTCTACTAATGTGTGTATGCATCTTTTCATGTATTTTTGACTATGCAGATTTTCACTGCTATAAACATTTTTTTCATACTCATTGCTACTTTTCTATCATTTACATCTTTCTCATCAATTTTTGAGTCTTTTGTAGAGTATAGATATTAGCTTTTTCCTCTAATTTACAAGTTTTTCTTCAAATTTATTGTTGGTTTATTCACTTCATTTATGCTATCTTTGCCATAATGAAAAAATTTTAATTATATACACTTAATTAGTTCTCACTTTTCTTACATAGCTTCTAAGTATAAACTCTACTACTAATCCTTCCCTTGCCTCTAGAATGTTCACCTGGCTTTCTAGAATTTTCTAACAAGATTTTTATTTTATTTTTTACATTTAATATCTAAACTAGCTGGAGATTATATGGGATGAGAAAAAGACCCATTTTTAATTTTTTCTTGGTGGGCAGCTAGTCATGCTTTATGAAATAATCCTTTGCCTTTATTTACTGAATAATGCATGTATTAAATAACCTTTCATTTTCTTCTATATTGAAATATTCCCTTTGTCATATGTTAAATGCTCATATATATCAGGATCTACTTTTGGATTCTATCAACCTTTCATGTTTTCCATTTTGTCTATTCTTATGGCCATACCATAATGATTTATGAGCAGAAGCTTTCTGTTTAGTAATATATTCTGAATCTCTAAGGCAAGTCACTTCCCACTATCCTTCCCTTGGACATTCTTGAAGATTCATCTTTATGTATAAACTTAAAGATTACTTAAGTAAACAAAAAACTATTGAGATCCTAACTGTAAACATATTGAATATGGGAGAATTTATATTTTTATAGTATTAAATCTTCTAAGGCAAGACAAAATCTTGTTCAATATCCTTAGCTTTTACAATGTCCTTCATGCAGGTCTTATGCCTTTCTTGTTAAATTTATTACTAAATAATGTGTTGATATTTTGCTATTGAGAGTAGACTACTCATCCATTTCTTTTTTTAGGTACTGAGCTCAATTGCTGTATTTTAGACTTGGCTTTTATGGGCACTATGTTTCCCTAAAACCCCTTCCTTGTATACATGCAGGTTGGCGTTGGTCAAAAATGAAGTTGCATGAATTTTTGGAGTCATAAATTAAGCATCAGCCATTAGGCTCTGAATGGAGGCACAAGCAGTTTTCAGTCTCTATTTGTTCTTCCCAGGTTCTCCTTCCTGACCACTGGTCCTACTGGCAGCTAGTCACCTGACACCAACACTTCACTATGAACTCCTAGAGACAGAGGCCATGAAGAGCCAACAATCATCCACTGGCATCTACACAATCTTCAGTGAACTTCTACACCAGCCTCCTTCATGGTTCTAACTAAAGAGACCAGACACAACTATTATCCAGGTATGCAAGCTTCTAAAAACATGCACCAAAGTTGGTTAATCATTTTTCTCTGCTTTTTTGACTCTCCTTTTAAGATGTTTACTTTCCAAGCTCTCCCTAAACTGAAAAATGTTTAAATCCTGTAATAAATTTCTTTTTTTTTTTTTTTTTTTTTTTTTTGTGGTATGTGGGCCTCTCACTGTTGTGGCCTCTCCCGTTGCGGAGCACAGGCTCCGGACGCACAGGCCCAGCGGCCATGGCTCACGGGCCCAGCCGCTCCGCGGCATGTGGGATCCTCCCAGACCGGGGCACGAACCCGTCTCCCCTGCATCGGCAGGCGGACTCTCAACCACTGCGCCACCAGGGAAGCCCATAAATTTCTTTTTCCATAATATTCTTAGTAGTTTCACTTCCCTGATTGATGCAAAAATAATACTATAGGGTAAGTATGATTTTTGAAATTTTTTTTGAATGTTTATATTATACTTAAGCACTTTACCAAATTATCGTACCAATTTATCTTAGATTTTTGTAAAATATCTTATGTTTTCTAGTATACAATATTATTATTTTTAAAATAGTGTTATATTTTTAATGTTTATATCAATTCTTTTCTTCCTTAATGTTTTTCTTTTCATGACATTTAATAGAGCCTCTAGGTCAAAGCTGAATAAAATGAGGAAACCAAACCCTGCAGGCTAGTGGTATAGTAGCATGCAGGCTGCCAGTCCCTGGATATAATCGTAGGAGGAAGTTTCTCTGCTCCTCAGTCTCCTCAAACTCCTTGAGCCTCATGGATGGAAGGACACAGCCCATCAGTTCAGTGCCTTGACTTCTTGGACTAGAGAGTCTGACACAATCATATAAGGTTGATGCTTATGCCCTCCTTTCCTTAACACCTACTCCTACCCAGGACCAGCTTCAGGGGTGTGTGATCTGTGTAGTCTCATAAAACCATGAACTTAAAAAGACCCAACATTTGGTTTAATATTCTGCTATCACCATCTAAAAAAATTCTTAATTTTTAAACTGGAGTTCCTGTATTTCTCTTTTATCCTAGGTCCCCAAATTATGTAGCTGGTATGGCTACCACATATCATTTAGCTGAGTTCTCACAGGGACCTTCTGAGTTCTAATCCTTGTCCCTGAGCTATTAGGTGTTACTATTCAGTTTTTGTTCTGGTCCACACCAGTTCTCACCATCTGGGTTTCCACAGCACCCCATGCATTATATGACTCCAAGAATGTGCTGCCCCAGAAGCCATTTTAACCTATAAGACAAGGATGACTAGCATTGGAAGAGAGGGTAAAAAAGACATGGATAGGTCCCATTTTCCTAGAATTCCTTAGTGAATCTTTTTTTTTTTTTTTTTTTTTTTGCGGTACACGGGTCTCTCACTGTTGTGGCCTCTCCTGTTGCGAAGCACAGGCTCTGGACGCGCAGGCTCAGTGGCCATGGCTCACGGGCCCAACCACTCCATGGCACGTAGGATCTTCCCGGACTGGGGCACGAACCCATGTCCCCTGCATCGGCAGGTGGACTCTCAACCACTGCGCCACCAGGGAAGCCCCTTGGTGAATCTTTAATGTGTCAACCTTAGGGTTAAAAATGAGTAAAATTATACATTTATGTCCAAAAAAGGAACTGAACAATTTTAACAAGTGTGAGGACAAATCCATTGTCATGTTGAAGGAAGAGAATAGGTTCAGTGGAAGTGAATGAATAGAGGAAATATCAAAACAGAGCCAAAAAACTAACGGGTTAATTGTAGATAAGACAGAGGTTCATATTGAATGAGATAATTGATATTTTCCTGGATGTACAGTCTATTGAGAAGAATTAAAAGGTGATGGCAAAGTTCAATAATAAAACTCAGTTATTGAAAATCTTCTTTAATTATTTGTTACTTACCTGTCCTTAAACAACTATGCTTAGTATATTTTAAACTTCCTTCAAAAATTAAGTATTTTTAGTTTTTTAGCTCATCATTCTGAAATTTCATGAATCTTTGTAGTGCAGTATAGATCAAACAAAAGGTACAAACTTCCAGTTATAAGATAAATATGTACTAGGGATGTAATGTACAACCTAATTAATATAATTAACACTGCTGCATGTTATAATGAAAGTTTTTTAAAATGTACATCCTAAGAGTTCTCATCACAAGAAAAATTTTTCTTTTTCGTTTATTTCATAAGTTATGACATGATGGATGTTCACTAAACTTATTGTGGCTATCATTTCATGATGTATATAAGTCAAATCATTATGCTGTACACCTTAAACATGTACAGTGCTGTATGTCAATTATATCTCAATAAAACTGGAATAAAAAAATAAAATTTATTTTCATAGGAAAAAGTAAAAAATGATAAAACTATGATTGAAGTATTCAAGTGTATACTTTAACAAAGGGAAAGAGAAAATGTAAAGACATGATTCATAAAGTGGCTTAATGATGTTAATTAGCTGTAAATGATAATTCTATTAATAAAAAATGAATTGAAAGTGGCATAATCCACTGATTTCTGTTTGTGGCATTGCATTAAATATTTTGCACATACAAAAAAAGAATCTGAGTAGAGCAGTGTAGATGTACAAGATATACAGTATTGAATTTAACATTACTGAACACTAGGACATATACTGGGAGTTGTATATATGATATAGAAATTATATTCAAATATTTGATTCAACATCAACAAATATTTTGAGGGTTGACAACTTGCCAGGCAACATATGCTTTTTAACAGATTTACATTATTTCATCCTCAAAAGAATTCTATAAATTGAGTACTATTATTCTCCTTATAAATAAGGAAGGCAAACCTCAAAGAGATCTAATGACTAGTTTAAGTTCACACAGGAGCCAGAATTCAAATCCAGAAAACACCTAATAATCTCTCTTTTAAAGATGTACTACTTACACCAAGTCCCTTTGATCTATCTGGCAACAATCTAGCTCATTTACTCAATAACTCAGATTATCAAGAAAACTTAGAAATCCAGATGTGTAGATCCTTTGCCACTAGTTCCTGATCCAGAGAAAGGGAATATTTTTCCAACTGTTTAGAGCAGTACAAATTATTAATGTGTCTTCCCATGTATGTGTGTATGTGTATTTATAAGGGTGTGTGTGTGTGTGTGTGTAAGAGTGGTGTGGTGGTGGTGATGATGAGTTCTCTGAGAGTGACGGACCAGAGAATATGATCCTGAACTACCTTATACTGTTACCAGAATGAAGATATTTGTTATTTTTTTCCTCTTGGCAAGGGAGTTGGGTTTTTATGTCCCACACCAGTCTAGTCAGTGGCCATGGGCTACTGTGAAACTGATATAGACTCCCAGACATCTGGCTTCCCCATGATGTGTCTCTCTCCATGGGCCAGGGTAGCCCAGGGCAATCCTATGGATACTGCAGTTGTAAGGCAATAGCAGCAAAGACATAGAGATGAAGGATGGTCTCAAAGGATCTGTAAAGTAGATCTAAGGGGATCTTTTCAGGGCACCAGCAGTCTCCACTACATGTGGACACATGAAATAAGTCTGGTCAATTACTGTATTCATTGCCCCTGGACATAATGAATGGTTTTGTAATAGCATGTGTCCAAAGGCTATTTAATCAGACAGTTGAGAAGCACCCAAAGAAGGATGCAGAGAGGTTAAATGTAAGTTTGGAGCTTCTGGCAGTCATCTTCCCACCATAAAGAGTACCTTCCTGAGAATGGGATAACTTGAAGAGAGAATCAGAGTGAAGAGATGGTAAGCACAAGGCTGTGTCTGGTGACATTATTTGAATCACTCTATCACCTGGTTTGAGGTCTAAACCAGAGGTTTTTTTGGCTGTTAACAAATTCCCTTTTTATGCTTGAGCTAGTTTGAGTTGGATTTCTCTTACTTGCAATGAAAACAGTCATATTTTAATGATTATTAATAAGGTAACACTGTTGAATCATTTTCTGAAGCCTAAATCCACATATATTTACTCTATGAAATCTGTTAGTCTGATGTAAAATATCTACATGTATAATCCTATTGAAGGGAGCTCTTATCATGGCCCTATAAATGAAAAGTAGCAACTTAGAAGGCAGACCCTGCATCTTTCACAGGCAGGATGACTAACTATGACCAAAATCGAACGGTCTTACAATTTAATATTTTTGTTTTACTGTATGAAGTTTGAAGAAGAAAAACAAATGATGGCCAATTTTTCAATTCCATCTCTCCATACTGAAAGACAGATGATCAGGAAGAGCTTCAGAAAAGACATAGTGAAATTCACACTACGAAGAGAAAATGCTGAGCACCCAAAAAAATGAAGAAAAAAGAGTGAAAAAAAATACACAAGTGAAATTGGTAGCTCAAGATTAAGAGAATTTAAAAGATCAAAATATAGATAAAAGACAAAGTAAGTATAAATCTTCTTATGATATATTTTCATTCATCATATACTTATTTATTTATTCATTTAGTAATCACTGATTAGAGTGATTGACTATATCTCAGCCATTGTATTAGGTACTAGGGATACAGAAATGTTCCTGACTTCATGAAGCACTTATCTTTCTTCCTTCTCTTCTCCTTGTCCCTTTCTTCTTCTTCTCTTTCTTATTCTTTTATTAATAAACTCTTCCCCACACAGCATCTGGCACATAACGACTGCTCTATAAATGTTCAAATGAAGAAATCAATATATTAGGGCTAAAAACTATTTAAAAGAATACAACCAAATTTTAAACAAATAAGTAGGTGAAAAGAATAAAGAGTACAACTCAAGACAAATAGGTCAAAAGAAAACAATGAAAAGTGTTAATTTTTAATTTAATAGACATTTTAAAAACTATCTACTCTGCAACCTACACTGGGTTAAGAGCTATTTATAAGACTTATGTCTTGGTTCTCTTTTAAAAGTTCCTATTTATCTTCTGAGATGTTGTAATTTTTCATACATTATGAGCACATTTTCCTTTACATTACTGAGGATAGTCATAAAACTTTCTTTAAAATACTTGTCTAATGCCAACATTTTGGTCACCTTGCAGTCAGTCTTCATTGTCTCCATTGCTTATCTTTTCTCTTTGGAATTGATCACATCTTCCTGGTTCTCAAATGTTAAATAATTTTGAATTGTGTTATGAACACTGTTGTGGAGACTTGGTTCCTTGTTTGTTTTAACAGGTAATTCATTTGTTTGGACTCAAGCAGTAAATTCTGTATTTTAAGAAATAGTTCAGGGGCTTCCCTGGTGGCACAGTGGTTGGGAATCCTCCTGCCAATGCAGGGGACACGGATTCGAGCCCTGGTCTGGGACGATCCCACATGCTGTGGAGCAACTAAGCCCGTGTGCCACAACTACTGAGCCCGCGTGCCAGAACTACTGAAGCTCACGTGCCTAGAGCCCATGCTCTACAACAAGCCACCATAATGAGAAGCCCGTGCACCACAGAGAGGAGTGGCCTCCGCTTGTCACAACTAGGGAAAGCCCACGTGCAGCAACAAAGACCCAACACAACCAAAAATAAATAAATTAAATGAATAAATTTTAAAAAAAGATATAGTTCAAATCTCAGTTCAGTTCTTTTGACCCCTGCTTTAGAGCCCAGAGTCTGTTCCATCACACATAGTTGAGGTATCTGCCAGATATTTGGGCAAAGTTTCTCTACTCAGAATCTAGAGCTTCCTGTTTCTTACTTTTTCTTTCCTGGGATTCCTTTTCCATTTTCTGGTAGCTATGGTTGTTCCAAATTGTACCCTCTGGTTCTTCAAGACTGAAAATTTTTCTGTTTCTGCTCCCTCTATCAGCCCCTCAGATCACTGGCCACAGCTTATACCCAGGCTAAAACATATAAAAGTAGAAAAGTCAATCATGGTTTTTTCCCCTCTTCTATACAACTCCTCCAAAATACACTTGCTTTTATTTCACTTTCTAGTGTCTTGATGTCGTTTTCATTTTTGTTTTCCAATTTTACCCAGAATTTATAGTTGCTATCTATGAGAGGGTCAATCTGATAGGAGCTTTGTCAGTCATACAAGCAGTAGAAGTCTCCAATATATTTTAAAAGTTTTTAGTTACAGGTAAAAGAATATATAAGTATTTAAAATGTGAATATTTTAACTCTAAGTACTTTGAGAATCAAACTAGTATAGATGTGAAAATACAGATGTGAAAAACATAGTCACTGAACAAGGAAATTATGTCCATTTGTTGTATTGTGAGTCCAACTGTGAGTTCAAGCATGCCTCTGTTAATTGTACTTATATTTTGCAGTTGACAATGACTTCTAAAGTTATTAGGGCAATTATTTTCACATTAGTACATTTTGGAGGCAAAAAACAAAAGTTTGAAGTATTAGTATCTACTAACTTGTCTTAAAAGTATTTATTTGTTTGATTAAATTTGGTAGTTTTCTGCCAAATTTGAAGGAGAGGGGGAATCAGGTATTTCCTCACAATCATTCTTTAATCATTTCATAAAAACAAATATACAGTTTCCTTAGCATGAGCCACCGAGGCCACTGCAAACTACACATCTTCTGGGTGACAAAATAAATCTACATAGCCATTTTACTGATCCATCCCAAACTGCACAAACCTTTAAACTGAGAGTGACATTGTTTGATTTTATAGTATCTTAAAGAGAACTTAGGTGTAGACCTAGACATGAGCAGTAAAAAAGCAAGCATGGCTGGTTTTATTTCTTAACAGTTGAGCAGAAAATTTAGAAAATGTATTTGGCAGAACTCAATGCAAATTGTTTCTCCACTCTTCTAATTTTCTTAACAATAACCTCACAAAAAGATGCAGTTATATTTAATTTTTTTTAATGTTACTAATTAAAAAGTGAGGAATTCACCAGGAAGCTGGAAAGGGATTTGTCTACATTAGTAGTGGATCTCTCCTTGGTAATAGAAGCCCATAAATTTTATTTCAGACAGTGAAAATCTTCCCTTTTGTAGATTGGAGCATCAGAGTCATATGCCAGCCCTAATCCCAACAGACCAGAAAGGGCAGCCTCAGTCCAAGGAAGATCACTTTCCACTGACCACTAGCCTCCTGTCTGGAATAGCTCAAGGTTGTCCCCCAGTGCCTTCAGCTTCCATAGGATGATATGAGTCACGGCAAAAATGGGGAAGATGGAGGGAGACCGCCTGAGTCTAATGTTACTATCTGGAAAATTTAGCTTTTAACCCTGATAAGGACTTTTTTTTTTTTTTTTTTTTGCAGGCCTCTAACTGTTGTGGCCTTCTCCCATTTTAGAGCACAGGCTCCGAACGCACAGGCTCAGAGGCCATGACTCACAGGCCCAGCCGCTCCGCAGCATGTGGGATCCTCCCGGACCAGGGCACGAACCCGTGTCCCCTGCATCGGCAGGCAGACTCTCAACCACTGCGCCACCAGGGAAGCCCTAGGACATTTTTTTAGATAAGCCCAATGAAGTCTAGATCTTGCACCACAGAAATGACCACTACTTCTCTAATCCCCAAGTGTACCTCACAGATTTCTCCAAATACAGGTAATTAGACATAAAGTCCATCTGAGTTCTCTATAATGTATTTGACCTTTTAAGTCTCCAGGATATTTAATTCTTACAAATTTTCTCCTTTGGGCTTTTCTCTGATAGGTTACCTTTCCCTTTGAGGTTACTTAAGTCACTGCACAAAAATTCTCAGCTTAATTTCTTTCATGGCACCCAGCCTAGGATGCAGTGGTTGTTTGCCACTTTACCAGAGTAATGTCCCAGTGTCCTAATATGAGCAGACCAATATCAAATTAGTATCTTGGGTACTGGGTATCTTTCCAGCTCCATGAGAATATAAACCCACGGGGACCAGGGGCATTTCCTATTTTGTATACCACTATAACTCTAGCACTTAGACCAATGCCTGATGAATAGTTGCTTACATTTATTTGCTGAATAAATTAATAACTAAATTAATAAGTTAAATAACTCAACACCCCCTAATGATCTTTATTCAAAAAAGAAATGTAATTGTCCTTGTTCTTCTACTCTTCCTGAGAAGTACACTTCTAAAGTCATTAGGTGGGACAGGGCAAGGTAGCTGTCCACACTGGAGGGGGTGGGATGGGGAAGCTGCCATGGTAAGAATGGATGTGAGAGACCCTGAGAAGAAGGTGGCTACACCAAAGGGGTGGATTGTTGTTAGATGTGGGGTGTCAAAGTTCAAACAAGGTGAGGCCAGTGCCCATGCAGGAGATTAGACCAAGTAAGGTGAGGAAAGCAACACACAGGGATGGCCCAGAGTGGTAAAAGTAGCATTTCAACAGAGGGATGTGGTGTCAGAGTTCAAGTAAAATGAAGAAGGTGGCCTCCAGAAGTGAAGGCAGCCCAGTAAGGGGAGTCAGATTCTAAGTGGATGATGTGGGTATTCACGAGAAGTGGGGAGCCAGTCTGGTGCAGATTGTCAGAATTCAAGCATGAAGAGGCTGTGGAAACAGAACCCATGGTAAAAGGGCATCCATGCCTAGGGGTGGCCCGGCACAAGGTTTTAGAGAACAAGCAAAGTCATAAATAATCCGTCCTGGGATGCATCTTAGAATGGAGAGTCAGAGACAAAGAGGGTTGAGAAGTGTGTCTGTGATGGAGAGAAATATGCCCTGGGGTGATGGACTAGTGTACACAACAGGGTTGAGGAGGGAAATATCTGAGGAGGGGGTAGGCAGAGATAGATTGGTTAACATGCAGGGGATAAACAAAATAAGTAAATATATTAAAGGCAATGGATCTATGTTTCTCACTATCAGAGAAAGGAGTTACAAATGTGGAAAGGGGAAAACTAGAATAAACTCTGTGCTTTTGGATTGAAATTAGAGGTATCCATATAAACTCATGTTTTTTTAAAATAGAGAGACAGATAAAACAATGTAGATGTTGATGTGTGCACATGTGTACATATGCAGTCTCGATTCCTTAGTGCTGTCCACTGCAAGGGCCTGGGAGCACTGGCATCTCAGTAATAATAAGCACGTCTAGCACCCAAATCTTGACTTCTAAATACAATTCTCCACTACAAGGAATTAGAGCTCCTTGAAGAAATAGCTGATTTCAGGTGTGGGGCAGGGTAAGCATAAATTAAGAACATATTGTTGTATAAGGAAGTAAGAAAGTACTCAAAGAGGTTAGAGATATGTCGAAAAGACAGAAACCAGATAAAAAGGGACTCTACCTGGTCAAACTGGGGAAAATTAAACATCAAAATAAATAATGACAACAATGAATAATAACTCAAATTAAAAAAACAAAGAATTTTAATATGTCTCTACAGATAAAAATAAATAATAAATGACTAATTTGAAAGTTTAATGAGGAACACTATATTTACATAGTTCAAAGTGCTTTCTTACAGCCTTCTTATTACCTGCAAAAGGGAAAAGGTAAGTGGAAAAGTCTGACAGACACCTACAGAATCAAATGATCAAAGTTAGCATCACTAATTTTGAACAAGTCAAAATTGTGCAATCTTTGATAGGATATAAAAAATATATGTCACTTCTGTGATATTTTTGTCAAAGATGCATAACCTGAATCTGGTCATAATGAAAAACCCAAATTGAGAGGCATTTAACTAAAAAAAGTAGCCTATCTTCAAGAGTACTAAGGTCATGAAAGTCAAGGAAAGACTGTTCTAGACCTAATGAGAATAAAGAGAAATGACAACGAAATATAACACATGATTTTGAATTGGATGATCCTACTATAAAGAACATATGGGAACAACTGCTGAAACTTGAATGCATCTGAGGATTAGATAATGTTGCAGTCGTGTGTCTGTGTGAAAAATCACTCCATACACTAAGCTAAAATATTCTGAGGTGATTGGGAACTAGTCACCAGCTTGAGTTCAACAAGGTTCAGTGGAAAAATAGATATTTATACTGTACTTAAAACTTTTCTGTAAATTTATGACTATTTCTAAATAAAAAATACATATTTTTAGTAAAACTATGAAACTGTCATTAAATTTTTTATGAGGCACAATGTATATAAACTCACGCTATCGGATTCCTTCCCTCTGTGTTCTCTGCAGAAATCAGGCTGCTGAACTCACAATAAAATGTGGCTATGAGTCATCCAGAAATTCTTTCTCTGTCCTCCTACAAAACCTACTGTCTGCAGCACGTATCTTTACCTTGTAGCCTCTAGTGTTTATATGCACATATATATATTGATACATCATGTACGTGCATGTTACATAATATATTATATTTTCACTGAATAGCTAATGGATTAATTGCTGGCATCAATTTATGCATCAGAAAATAAAGTTCCTACATTTACATCTGTGTTAATGCAAAGAATACTCCACCAGGACAAAGTTATTTAAAGAAAATAAAAGCCAAATTGTACAGTGAAGTCTTCAGAGAACCACAAAAAATTGCATTAAACACTTGAATGCCCTTCTTTTTAGGTTAATGTGGTAAAGCTAGCTTGCTATTCTGGAACTCTTTTCCCTTTCCTCCTGGGCTCACAGGCAGACTTCATTTCATAGAGTACTTGTCAGCCTAGATTCCTCAATGACTCTGTGGAACAGAGCCCTTCTCCCCCATCACCACTTCACCTTTAAATGAAAAAAGTTTCTACATTTTAATTCACTGAGATTTTTCCCTGCCATAGCAACTGTTCCCATCACCTAAACCAGTGAATATTTTTTACTCTCAGATCTGGTGTGGAGACCACTGCTGATTGTGGGGACTGTTAGGTCCCTGAGTTTCCTTAGAGTGAAGCATTTATAGAACAAACCAGCCATTCTGCTAATATTAGCTGCTTCTTAGAGAATGAAACTTCTCCTCATTTTGCTAATGAAATCATTCATTTTTCCCCACCTATCAAAGGCTTGCTTCCAGGAAGGGAGTGAGGAAGAATCAAATAGAACAAGCTGCCCCACATTCCTCACTATCCATCCGTTAACATCTAATGACAGAAGCCTCTGACACCTACTATGTGCAGAATGTCAAATCTAGTGCATGAGAAAATGTACACCAAGTGTAACATCATTACTTCAGATAATTCTAGAAAAGTGTGAATGTAAGAGCAGAGGACCTAGAATGCTGTGGCAGCAAGCAGCAGAAGACTTAATCTGGTCTAGGAATGAGGAAAGTCTTGCCAAGTAACATCAGCATTGATCTCTGAATCCCTCTGTATAGGCTGCTTTCCTGAATTTGGATTTCTGCTGATCAGCATTTCACCCTATGTGGGATTCTCCATGGTATCTAACAAGCCATTTTATCTCTATTTTCTGTTGGTTCAAACAATTTCAGTTTTCCTATCTGTAAAGTGGGAATAGAAATACATATTTTACAGGTATATTATGAGGTTTAAGACACAGAAGTATGAAGAAGGGCCTAGCAAACCAACTGACACATAATAGGCAAACAACAAATGTAATTTTATACCTTGAGGCCAGATTTCTTCAATATTATAATCTAATCTAGCTACCAGACATTCATATCTTATTCCTCATCCACTTTGGGAGTTTATGTTGATCTTTTGTCACATGCTTAAAGAAAAATAAATATTTGAGTATAAAATTTCTGGTTTCCCTGAATCTTATCCTTCTGGCTTCAATTCCTTCTTTAGCTGAACTAGACTATATCTTTGCTCTCCCATGTTAGTGACAAATATAGGTATGTTGGCTCAGGTTAAACCCTTTACCCATCTCCCTGTATATAAGGTAATGACTTGTCAACCCAGAGAGGCACAGTCAAATCATCATCATCATCATCATCACCATCATCACCACTGTCATAATATTAATATTAGAGTTACATTTTTTTGAATTTTTACTAAGTATCAAGCATGTTCTAGGTACATATAATGCTATTTTTACCTCATAAATCCTAAAATAGTTTGCAATATTTACATTTTAAGGATGAGTGTATCAAAGCTTACAGTGGTTGAGTAATTTGCCCAGGATCACACAACTAGTTGGCAACAGAAGTGGGATTCAACCTGAGGTGCGTTTGCCTCCAACATCTATGTTTTCCCCTATATTAAATGTCTTTCCACAAGAACTTTCCAAATGTTTTCTTATAACTTTTTTATGGCCACATTCTTGAGCCACAGTCGTGGTGGCATTTGATGTACCCATTTGATATATCATTGGATCATCAAGTATCAGTGCATCAAAATGCCATAAACCTGGAACCTGAGGATAAGGTCAGGAAAAAGCAACCTAAAAGTCTAAAATATAAACACTGAATTAAAGTGCACTATTTTAGAAATTGTAACATAACATCATGTAATGAAAAAAGTTTTGGATGACTGAAAAAGAAATTGAGTAGTAAAAATGTTGCCTGTGTTACTCCAGCACTAACCAGGGTAAAGGGCCCTTGACTAGTATCTATTTTCTGGCTTGTTTACCAGGTTATAGTACTAAAGAAAGAAGAGTACCTTGTGCTATAGTAACTGATCCCACTGTTAGTTAAAATCAGTTCGTTTCTCAAACTATTGTTTTTCTCCCTAATCTTAGCTTACTGGTAACTAGATTCCCTTATTGGAAGAGTATGTGCTGATAAATTGAATCAGATATCTTGTTCTGCTTAACAGGGATCAGATCTTCCAATCTGTTTGAGTGGGTGCTATGTGAAAGGCGCTCTAGAGAGAATTCTATTTCTAGGCATAAATAATTGACCTTCTTGTTGATTAGTAGTCTCCTGCATTTGACTCAGTGTCCCCACAAACTGCACCCTGAGGAATAATTAAAATGGATTCCTGAAGGTGAAGAAACCCCATTGCAACCCATAGCCAGCATCAATCTTCCGACTATTGCTCCTCCAGAAGAAGATTGCTGAGTTTGATATACAACCACTTTCCACCAGGGAGGAAGGTTTGGAATATGCTGGGCAACAAGATGTTCCCTAAGGTCTCAGTGTCTCTCCTAAAAGCTTTCTTCATTGAATATCATCAAAGGATTCTCCTCACCCTCAATTCTTATAGTTAAGTATCTGCTACAGAGTATTTCTATATTTACTATATTTCTATAGTTTCTACATTTACTAAAGAAATTTCTATTTTTCTATTTATATAAGGACCTATATTTTTATAGGTCCTTAAACTATTTCCTTCTGGCTTCATCCCTTGATTTGGATTTCCCTTTATTTGGAAGGAAAATCTTGCTTCCTTGTTTTGATTTTGGCAGTAGTCTTCACAAGTCTTCCAGAACTTTTTCATGGTCCTCTTGAGGAAATGCATTTGTAACTTTCTTCACAAGCCGACTTTATAAGTTTGTCCTCTGATGAAATACTTGAGCACATTGTCTTAACTCACCCAACCCTAAGGAATGGAGTAACTGTATGAATTACTCCTCCCAGGCTGATTCATTGTGGCCAAATGTCTGCCCCTTGGACTCTAGGGAGCCAAATCTTTCAAAGAATAACTGAAGATAATCAGAGAGAAGTAGTGAGTAGGCACAATGATATTTATAAAATACTGTTACATTTCCTAAAATCTCCGTTAGGATAGATTATCTAGAGATTACCCTTGGGTAGAAATGTATTGAAATTAATGATAAATCTAGTTATCTGACATTCAAAGAAATAATTACTGGAAATAGAAACATTCTTTTTTTGTTCATTTATATATTTCCCTATCACCAAACAGGCTTCTTCCTTATATTTTGCCTTAAGTAAAATATTTCCATGTGTATTTGAAGGGAGACTATCATTGATTCTTATGCCAATTGCTTATACTACTTCCTTATTTTATCAGCCCATCTGTTTATATAGATTGGATTCCTGACTACATAATGGGGATGAGATGGACACAGTAAGATGCAATCACCACATAAAGAAATATCTGTAGTCTCTCTTTCTTGAAAATTATATTAAAATCTGATAGAATCAGAAATTCTATAATCCAGAATATCTAACTTTAAAGTTAAGAATGTTATTAAATATATAGAAGGATTTCTATTTTTCAAAAAGTCAAATTCCCTGCCCCAAAAGTATTTGACATTAAAATACTACTCATCATAATTTGTTTTTTGATGGTGAAGGATTTCTTATATCCTTTCTGTGTATCAACTTTATTCAACAAATATGTATTGAACCTTAATTACATATAATGCTCAGGCATGGGTGCTAGAAATCCTACAAAAGTAAGTAGTCAGGTTTTTTCCCCTCAAGTGTCTCATATTTGTTTTACACATCAGTTTTAAACGTGCAGATATGAGAAATTTCATGGTTTTAGAGATTTCCAGCTGACTGAGTACCAAATGCCAGGGTGTTTATCCTACTAGGAAAGAAAAGGATCTCATGGAAAAAAATAGAATATTCTGGATTCTTCCAGAATATATTTTGCCCTCTGTCACAATAGGCAATTACCTAAAAGCATCATAGGTCCCCTTTATCCTCTCTGCAAATATCTACAATATAAAGTCAAAACGCCTTACTATGGCATACAAAGCCCTCACGATCTGGACTTCCCTACATTTTAACTCCAATTACTTCACATCAGGAGTATATTAAAAACCAGCAAGGCTGAGGCACCAACCAACCAGAAACAAACAGGAGTACTCCTGGAACAGGGTCTTGGAAGCCTCCTTCAGTGTTGAGCAATTACCACTTTAGTCATTAGATTGGGGGGATATTTAAGGAAAGGGAAGACAGCCAGTTTGTCAGTGGGAGGATCACACAAGGGATTTGGGGCAGTGGTAACTTATTATTCAGATGAAAGTATTTCAACATTTTGGCCAAAAGTTAAAATGCATGCCAGTAGCCTATCAGCTCATCTCCAGCTGCACCTTAACAAGTACCCTTCACTCCTGTCAAAACAATCTAGGTAGTATTCCTGAAATATTTCCTCTCTAACTAGATAATATCCTTTAAATGTTTTATACCCAAATAGTTTTAACATTCCTTAAATGTTTCACACCAATAGTTCCATGAAGCATTCCAGAGATGCTTTATTGCAATGAAGTTCCCTCTGCCTGAAATGTCCTTCCCTCTTACCCCTCACCACCTGGATAAATACATTTCAAGACCCAGCTCAGGCTTCACAAAGGAAACACTGCTTAAACTTGGTGCTCAAAGGCTCCTTTCTGAGTCCTTCTGGTTTCCCCTATCCCTTCCTCAAATGACAACATTGAAGACATCCTTTCTGTGCCCTAACCCTAGATCACAAGATGGCATCTTGGCATTTATTTGATTAAGTATTTCTCCATTACTGGATTTCTAACTCCTGGAGTAAAGGATGGTCTCCTATTCAACTTTGTATCCCTGGCTGCTAGCAGTATATAAATCCTCACACATATAATAGATCCTTACTAAATGTCAGGGCAATGAAATTAGAATCTCTTCCTTTAAACTTTGCCCATCTGCTGAGTAAAAGTAAATTTGGCCATTTCCTCAGTGCTATTAGATCAGTGATTCTCAAACTTTATCACATATCAGAGTATCCTGAATGGCCTAATAAAACACAGACTCCTGAGTTCTATCCCTAGAGTTTCTGTTTCAGTAGTTCTGAGAACAACAGTGGTTCTCAAACTGTGGTCCCCAGACCAACAGCATCAGCATCCCTGGGAACTTACCAGAAATGAAGAGTCTTGGCCCCCACCCTAGACCTATTGAATCAGAAACTGTGGGGTGAGACCTAGAAATCTGTGCTTTAAAGGGCCCTCCAGGGACCTACTAAAGATTGAGTATTAATGGAGTATTATACCCTCTAGAGCAGGGATGATGTCTTCTTTATAATACCACAGGGTATAGTGTTTTGAGTATGATAGTTTTTTTTTATTTTGGTTTGTTTTGTTTGTTTTAATGTTAACTGATATTCTAATGTATAAAGTGACAGACACTCAGATTGACATAATGGAAGAATTAGTTTCCACAGACTCTTCCCCAACATTTTCAATGCGATTCTCATCCCTGGCCACTACCATTATTCACCTACTAGATCTTCCTTACCATCAGAATAGATTATGTTGATTTGATCAATAGGACTATTTTACAGTGTTGCAATTGACAAAGATCTGATAAAATTGTTAAAGTTCTAGTAAGAGTTATTTCTGGAGATAGTCTGAGTCCATATAATAAATTGTAACTTGAAACAAAAAAATCATAGGTTCTCAATGAACGACAATAATAATAATCTTAATATTTATAATACAGCCACATATACCCACTCCAGAATAAAAATATTGATTCTCACTTCCATTTAGCTATAAAAATATTGGCAAAGATAGCTAAAAGAACAACTTTTGGCATTTTGCTAAAGCATTGGTACAAAAAGAGATTTCCCTATGAAGTTCAGTGATGATTTTTCTTACACTAGCCAATGTGACACGGTAGTCCCAGAGGGTATGTGCCAGGACCAGGACTTAGTCTGAAACCTGCCTGTCCACAGTCCTTGGCCTCCTTACTATGTGTACTATATTCCATCATGAAACTTCACAAAGACCACCAGGGAAGAATCTCTGAGGATGGGATCATTTACCTTATGACCTGGGATATAGTAACAAAAGCGCCATGTTTTATGTAATCAGGTTATGGTTTACTTGATCTATAAGTCCCCACATACCAGAGAAATTTAAACTTAGGCTCTCCTTCAGTTAAATAATTTATTAGTAACCATTTTATATTTGGGCTGTTCAGACCAAACTGTGAACAGGTGCGATACATATGTTAGATTAAGAGTAGGGCTTTGGTTTCAGACTAGTCCTGAGTTCAAATCTAAGATCTCCTTCCTGTGCAGAATTAGCCATTTCATTCTTCTAATGCCATACTATCCCTAAATGTTAGCTTCCATAACAGAGCAACATGAACAGCTATAATGATGACACTCAGATGATTATATTCAACTTTAAATTGAACCTAAATCCTATACCACTAACTATATTATAGATATTTTCATCCTGAATATGTCTACTGTTGACCTTTTGATTGATTACTCACCAATATCTGGTTCTTTTTTTCTTTTCTGGATATATGAGAGCCTACACTTGTCAAGCCCCATGTGGTAAACTGGGGAAATATAATAATTCTGGCTAATGTATATACAAGCAAAAGTGACACATGTCAACTCTGGGCTAAGTTGGTGAAAAAAAAAAAAAACTTGCACGATTTTCCAATCTCTCTCTTCTCTTGCCACTGTGATCAGGAGACCTCTGCTTGATAATACAGAGCCACCAGATCAAAGCAGCCTGGTTCACTGAGTCACCACATGGAGGGCAGCTGCGGTGGCAAGGCACTGAGAACAGAATTGAACAACTCTTGCCAGAATGTACTTTTGTGCATTAAAACACTGAGATTTGGGAGTCATTTATTATGTATTATAAGCTTAACCTATCTTGACTAATACAATGTCTCAAAACAAATGCATCTCTTTTTAACCATAAGCACATTACCCTTTCCAATATCATATTTTCTTTCAACCATACTAAAAGGTGAATTTTAAGTCACTTTTTATGCTTTCTTCTCTTTTAGCTCCAATGCCTTCCATGTTTTACTGAATCCCATCATTTATATCTTAGAAGTGTTTCTCGATTTTCGTAAACTCCTAGATCTGGAAAAGAAATAACTGACTGTTTTTCTGTCTCTAGATGAGAGATATTTTAATCATTTAATTAGAAAACTTATATCCCTAGCATCTGTTTCTAGGAAGCTTGCTTTTGCCCACTATAAGAGTCTCCTGTCTTAATTTTCAAGACACTCAACTTTCCCTTTCACTGTAATCCCACTGCTCTTCTTAGCACACACTCTTACCTTCATCCAGTCTCCTCATACATGCCACTCCATTACGCCTCTACGCCTTTGCTATCTTCTCCACCTCTCCAGCTCTCAAACTGAAATCTAAACCCCATCCTTCCATGAAGCCTTTCTTGATTTTTCTAACCTCACTGATGTCCCCTTACTTAAAACTTTTTTCATGAAGAAATGAGCTTCATAGTTTAGTGTCTAATATTTATTATTGTCACTAATAAGGTAGTAGTCATGCTTTATACTGCTTCTGAATCTGTGACAATATTTATTACAACACAAACACTAAGTAAGTACCTAATATATTTTACCTACTTAAACCCCTCAATAGGCTTTCATCTGAAAATCAGTTTCTTCCAGGGAAAGTAACTTGAAATACACCCACTTCCTTTTTATCACAATATCTCAGACCCTGGAGTCTTCCACCAAGAAAGCTGGCTGAGAAACCACTGATTTGTTCATTAAAAAAAGAGCTGGACCTTAAATGGTAGTTTTTCAAAACCTCACATTCTTAGTAGAAAATTAGTGACCTATAGCATTCTTAGTATTTGCTTTCAGAAGTGAATTCAGTTTTTTTCTAATTATATATTGTCAGACAAACTTTGTAAGTATTGTCAAATTAGTTCCACAAATTAAACAGCTTTGCTCAGTTATAGTACAGGTACATTATGATGATAATGTAGATAATATAAGTGGTTTTATTTGTACTACTTTCATTGTTTTTTCCTAAAGTTATGTGGAATATAATTGGTATTTTTCTGTGTTCAAAAAAGATTCTCTTCTGAATTATGTCTGCCAATGATGGTTGGTAATTATTATAGCTTTAGTTTGTTTGTTTTAAATGCTTTTTAATAAAGGTTTCTCAGTAATTAAATTCTACTGACCTAGTTTTCACATCTCTGGTTTGTAATACATTTCATCTCCTAGGTTCATAATAAGCAATTACACAGATAAATGATAAAACACCCAAAGAAGAAAGTAGAAAAATCCAAATAAATCACAGATCATCAGTCACAAGATATCTAAGGAGTAGTTGTAATTTGATCATGAGGGACACTATCTAAATGCAATTACAACACTACCAGATACCACCATTTCCTTCTCATTAGTACACACTAGTCCTTTGTAGAGACATGCCTTAGTATTTCATATTTAAAGCTTCCCTTTCAAATCTATTCACTAATGAGTTTCAGTGGGTTGTTGCACTTCTCTAAAACACTTTTCAAAACTTAGTTGTGCTGCTAATGAAGATTGCTGCTTTGACTTTAAAAATATAGGCCTTGGACTTTCCTGGTGGCACAGTGATTGAGAGTTCGCCTGCCGATGCCACGGTCCGGGAAGATCCTACATGCCGCGGAGCGGCTGGGCCCGTGAGCCATGGCCACTGAGCTTGCGCGTCCGGAGCCTGTGCTCTGCAACGGGAGAGGCCACAACAGTGAGAGGCCCGGGTACCACAAAAAAAAAAAAAAAAAAAAAAAAAAAAATATATATATATATATATATATATATATATATATATATATGCCTGAATCTATTGCCTAGAGCAATCACTCTTGGATGCCTAATTCTCTCTTTAGCTACAAATATTGTCAAGAGGCTTTAAAAAAAATTAGTTTATTCATCGAATATTTATTGACCTCCAGTATTAGGTACTTATGACAAAGGAATAAATAAGATACATGGAGTCTTCCCTGCCTACTGAAATTCCTCCAAAGCTGTGCTGTCCAACATGGGACAAATTTATTACATATTAAAATTATAATATTTTGGATATGTTGGTTGAAATCCAATATAATATTAAAATTAATTTCATCTGTTTCTTTTTGCTTTTGTTAACATGGCCCCTAGAAAACTTAAAGTTACAAAAGTGGCTCACATTTGCGTCTTGCATTATATTTCTATTAGATGGTGCCTCTCTAAAATCTCCAGGGAGGCAGACTACTAAATAAGTAATTACAACAGATGGTAATGAGGAATTAGGTAAGGAAAATATTAGAAGCCATAAAATATTAGGTAGCAGAAGGCTTGAGTCATGGTTGGATATCAGGGTCCTTCTGGTGACCAGATTCACATCAAAGAAGTTTCAGAGTTGAATGGCAATCTTATTTTTTTTTTAATTTATTTATTTATTTTTGTGTGAGTTGGGTCTTCATTGCTGTGTGTGGGTTTTCTCTAGTTGCGGCGAGCGGGGGCTACTTTTCGTTGCCGTGCATGGGCTTCTCATTGTGGTGGCTTCTCTTGTTGTGCGTGGGCTTCAGTAGTTGTACCACGTGGGCTCAGTAGTTGTGGCTCGCAGGCTCTAGAGCACAGGCTCAGTAGTTGTGACACACGGGCTTAGTTGCTCCGTGGCATGTGGGATCTTCCTGGACCAGGGCTCGAACCTGTGTCCCCTGCATTGGCAGGCGGATTCTTAACCACTGTGCCACCAGGGAAGTCCCTGAATGGCTATCTTGGCTAATTGAATAGATTCTTCTTTTGCTCTCCCATGGCATATTGTGTACACTATTTTAGCACTTATGACATTATATTTAAAGTATTTAATTCAATAATAAATATTTATTCAACCAAACACTCTCTTACTTGTCTTGCTAGCCCTAGCACATGTCAATATTCCTAATACCTTGTGGGTGTGCATTAAATGATGAAAACTGCTCTCTGGGGAACTATGAACCAAAGTTAACAAACTGAGATGACTTTGCATACAAGTAATACTGATATCAGTCACAGCAGTACACTGCCCTCCCTCCTCAGGAACCGAGATATTTTGTTATTCACTTCCTACAGATGTCCAGCCTGGTGGAACCGATTTTTAATGATACTATTGTCAACATCGGATGATCAACTGTTTCCTAGATCCTTGCACTTGGAAACAGTCGGCCATCTAACGTGAAACATGGCAAGACAGTGGTGTTGCTGGAAGTTATACAGCAGTAACAGATCCAATCTCACATCCATAAAGAAAATTGGATAGTGCTCCTGCATGGCAGACTTTCATTTCAGTCTGAAGTTTGATATATCTTTGACTGACAGACTACCAGAGGATGTGTTGGTTTCCTGAATATGGTTTATGTCCTTGCCTAATACTGTATCACCTTGTGTGCTGCTAAGGTAGAAAAAATTAATCACTGCAGTTAGTCTGTGTTTCAGAAACTCCAACTGTTTCTGGCAGAAGTTTGCATAAGGCCTCTTTCTTCCCCAATCTTTTTCACTCTGCCAGTTTTATAAAAGGGATCACAACCCTCTACAAAAGCTCCTGGGCAGGCCCCTAAAAAGCAGTGATCAATGAGAATAGTTTCACTGTGATGATTTCAAAGTGATGAAGTCCTTCAAGTTATATCTATACAAGCCCTGGGAGTAATTTTTTTAAATTAACTACTGAGGAAATTTGGCCCCTGAAAAAAAATTATCAAGCCAAAAAAACAATTTTAATAGTTTAATTACTAAATTGAAAGAACTTACTGGTTATTTTGTGTCAAATAAACAGTGCCTCAATCAATGATTAATCAGTTAACATTTAGTGATTGAGCCTTCATGCTGGGCCAGCACTTTGCAAATATTAAAGTGCATGTAAAAGATTTAAAATATGGTTTTTGCCTTAATTGGAATTAAAAGCTAAGACAACTCAAGTAGAATATCAAAATTATGCAATAAAGTGATACTTTCTGTAACCTTTCCTGTTGTCAGAGATCAGAGAAGAAAATGACCAGTGGGACATATCAAAAATAAAGTTCCCAAAGACTTCATTTTGCTTCAGGGGTGCCTCTATGGAGTTTCACTGCCTCACTCTCCAAAATTGTTAATGAGCTTCATATTCAGAATTCAGGATGAATAAGCATTTCTGCTTCTTGTAGTACAACAGAAGGTTATTCTGAATGGTCTTCAATTAGGTATCTAGGTGCTAAATAAACTGCAACAAATACAAATCTAAATGATTGCTGAGCTTGCAAGGAACAAATAATAATCTCCAAGAGGCAGGAATGGAGAAGAAGACTAGGTTTTGGAAAATCCCTAAGCCATAGGGCATAGGATACCTGTAAATAAACCATGAAGATTTATACTTGAAAACTGGACACTAAGTGCAAGTCACAGGAATGAACAATACAGGGTGATACCTCTATAAAATTGTAATGAAGGTTAGGCGCAGAGGAAGTGGCTACTTGGGTTAGATTAACACTAAAGGTTAGGCACACATGAGTTTTAAGCTCCTGATCACCAGACATGTACCTTTCTGGGGTCAGAGTAATCTCCCGGGAGAAACAGATGGCAAGGGGGCCATTGTCAAGATAAGGCTATTCAGTTTCAGGCACCCTTTTATGTAATTGCTTCTGTCTTACTAATGGTGTGGTGAGTCAAGGTCCTCATCTTCTACCAAACTGAAATCATTAACCAAGCTGGTTAATGGGCCAAAATAGCACCTCTATACTCTATATAAGTTTGTATGATATTATCTACTCTTCTAAAAATTGGGCCTGAAGTTTTCTTTGTGAGGATATTTTAAACTAGTCTTTTAATTTCTTTACTTGTTATAGAAATATCCATGTATTTTCTTCCTTTCTGATCTGAGCTAGTTTTCCTACATTAGATTTTTTTCTAAGAATTTGCCAATTTCTAACTCTTTAGCATAAAGCTATTCTTGGCATTTCATATTATCTTTTAAATCTTTGCTCTTTCTGTAGCTATGACACCAATTTATTAGTGTGATTTGCCTGTGCTCTCTTTTTTCATAATTCTCCTAACCAGAGATTTGTCCACTTCATTAGCCTTTTCAGAGGACTAATGATTGACATTTTTATCCTTTATAATGTTTATTTTTCTATTTTATTCATTTTTATTTTTTAAAAAATCTTTTATTTTCTTCAGATTTGTCCTGTATCAGACCATAAAAACAATCTATAACAACTGAGAAAAAAATAATATCATACAATGTGGATTTTACCACAATCCAATAAAGTAAAAAATCAATAACAAAAAGGTAAATTAAAGTAAACACACACTTCAAAATATAAATTAACATTTCCAAAAACAAACTTGGTTCAAAGAAGAAGAAATATTGGATATTTTAATACTCTCAGAACTGAATAACAATGAAAATAGCTCATTAATAAGCTATGTTCCTAAAGAACACGTTGAAGAACATTTATAAACTTTGATTTATTATAGTAGAAATAAGAAAGACTAGAAAGAAGAACACTCTTTGACATAAATCACAGCAAGATCTTTATTGAACCATCTCCTACAGTAATGGAAATAAGAACAAAAATAAAGAAATGGGACCTAATGAAATGTAAAAGTTTTTGCACAGCAAAGGAAACTATAAACAAGGCAAAAAGACAACCCGCAGAATGCAAGAAAATATTTGCAAACGAATCAATGGACAAAGGATTAATCTCCAAAATTCATAGCCTTTAAGGTATGAAATATCTGTTCAGATGATTATTTTAAAGAAGTGGAAAAAGTGAGGAGAAAGCATGAATATGATAATTTCTTACATTACTTGAGAGATCACATGGAATGTATAAAATGAACAAGTCAGGAAAGGAGTTAAGGAAAGACTAGTGAAACCTTTGAAGTCTAGAAAAATATCTGCATTGCCAGTAAAGAGGCGTCTGAAGGCTAGGGCAGAATCTTTGGGGATCATAAAGAGAAACCCTTTTTAGGTGCAGGGAAGAATGTGAGAGACCCCAGGTTGAGGAGGAAGAGTGGTGCTGATGGCCACCATGATGGCCATGTTTAAGGTGCTCCAGCTCAGAGTAGGAAGCAGATCCTTGGAAGACTGGAGTTTTCACAGCTGTGAAAATTTCATTCAGAATCTCATACAACCCTTGAGGCTGGCTATGATGCAGGCAGGGATTCAAACCGTCTGTGGATCTAAGAGAAGTAGCAAATACAGAGCAGATAAAGAAAGCAAGGACTTAAGGACACTTTCTGGAGCCTCTAAGGTTCTGAACTTGGTATGAACAAACAATGAAGTTGCATTCAAACTCTAATGTTCTCTCTTTTGTGAAATTAAAAAATTTGAAATTATTCACTGAGTTACTACACATATAATTCCAGGGCCCTGTGCAGACTCCTGCATCTGTCCAGCTCCTGGTGACCCTCCATGGACTTTGATATCATTAGGCAAATATTAGAGTTTAATTGCTGTTGCAAATTCTGCTAATAGCACAATTTCATTATTGTAGCTGATCTTCATATGTTGAATTTTTGTTAGCTTCTTCTCTTGATTCTTTTGTGATATTATTAGAGTTTCTCTTTGTATGCCCTAATTCAATGCCTAAATTTCTGTGAACTGCTTCACTGTGTAAGAATATTGCATTATCACTTTATTTGAAACCAAGTTCTGATTATTTTCTGGTATATTGCGATATGTTTCAATGATTCTACTTTTGTAATAACATCTACTTCAGTTATTTTTCTTTGTTAATAAAACATTCTAAAAACTTCATGGCAGCTATTCTTGATCTGAAATCCTTGCAAAGACACACACAC
This sequence comes from Hyperoodon ampullatus, assembly GCF_949752795.1. Lineage (NCBI taxonomy): Eukaryota > Metazoa > Chordata > Mammalia > Artiodactyla > Ziphiidae > Hyperoodon > Hyperoodon ampullatus. Next base: position 61,601,624 of record NC_136928.1, read on the forward strand.
ACACAGAGCTTTAGTGAATATTAAGAACAGGTAGTGTGATACTGCATTCTTCAAATACTCATGCAAATGGATTATTTAGTTTTATTTACCTTTGCTGAAAGTAGGTAGATACAAAGAGAACAGATGACAATAGAGACAACAATCTATTTTTACATAAACAAGAAAAATGTGAGATGAGATCAGACACAGTCTCTGTGCAAACCTGGAAGCTTTAGCTTAGCTAAATACACTGTGTTAAAGTCATGTTTCTGTTTGAGAAGCAAACATGCATAGACAGAACAATGACCAAAAACCTTAAGAAGCAGAACTCTGGAAACAGATGACAAAAAGCCAGGTTTTAATTCTAGATCAACCACATAGGGACCTAGTGGCTTCGTGGTCTCATCTGTAACTTTCAGACTATAAAAGCTATCTAAGAGGGTTACCATAAAGAATAAATGCATAGAGATGTTTCTCATATACTTGGTTCTCAAACACTGACCAGTATCCACTCCAAGCCACACCCCACTCACACATACACACTTACCACAGCTATTTCCATTTATATTAGATCATTATTTACTTGGCGTTGAAAAGTAGGGAAGTAGGAAATAGGAAAATTTTTGAATATCATAGGCAACCAAGATGAGGATCATCTGACATTACACAAGATACAGACATGCTATATAGCCTTTAAGACTCAGCCTCTTTTTTAGGCAAATATCTGACCTTGCATTTACTATATACTAGCAGCTCTCAGAAACAGCTGACAAGACTACAGTAAATTTCCCCTTTGTGCTTTTAGGACCAACCCCTGTTGGTATTAATTAGCTTCAAGATTGGTGGTAATATGTTTCTGTTTACTCTAAGCTGAAACACACAAAAGAGAAAGATGTAATCAAGTCACTTGTTAGTCACCATTCCAAATTTCAAACCTTGTGAATGAGAGAGATTTAGAAAAAACACAGCACTCAATTTCTTCCCATCTATACTAGATAAGAAAATAGATGAGTTCAGACTTTCGAGAAATCTATGGCTCATTCATTTTCAGATTGTTCATTAAGATGTTCCCATGAGTGGAGGCACTAGAATTTCAGGGGTTTATCTCATAAAAGCCACACATAGAATTGAAATAATAGCTTCTTTCTCTTACCCCAGATAAAACTGGCTGTATCTAGGAGAAAATGTGGAGTCTATTATTCAGTTATTAACTGAATATTAATTATTGCTCTTATTGCTTCAAATCAATTTAACATTCCTTTAATTAAAAGTTAACCCTTTGATGCTTAGATTTCCACATTTTAATGGAGTTAAGGTAGTAACACATTGCTTTTGACTTGTATATTATTAGTCTGTTTTTCATTCTCTAAGAACAGACAACTTAGAAGGAAGAAACCCCATTCCTTAAAGATAAGCATATATACCAAATAGTTTGTCTAAATTATCCTCATTTCTCTGTGGCCAATTTTTAAACAACAATGTTTGCTCTTTTTTTTTTTTTTTTTTTTTTTTTTTTTGTGGTAGGCGGGCCTCTCACTGTTGTGGCCTCTCCTGTTGCGGAGCACAGGCTCCGGAGGCGCAGGCTCAGCGGCCATGGCTCACAGGCCCAGCCGCTCCACGGCATGTGGGATCTTTCCGGACCGGGGCACGAACCCGTGTCCCCTGCATCGGCAGGCGGACTCTCAACCACTGCGCCACCAGGGAAGCCCTGCTCTTTTTTTTAAGTTCTCATTGAACAACAGCTAGACCCCACTCACTGAAACTGGACAGAGGCATAACATGCATAAAGGGGCTTTTTAGCCTTCCCTTCTCTCTCAGTTGAATTATATCTGTAGACAAAACCACTGTCACAGAAGATGTCCATTCTTCTCAGGCACTAAATCACTCCTATTGCTGGAGGATGTTACATACTTGGAGTCAAGTGTTAGACATTTAATGGTATTGCTTAGTGTTCAATAGATCTAATGAATTTAGGCAATTAATTAAGAGAATAAATAATACCAAGATGGTATAGCTCATATAACTGTGTTAGGTCAGCTGTCAGTTAGCTATTTCATTAATGCAGGTAATCAACCCCAGGCTGTAGAGAAGATGGGGTATGGATTGTGTAAGATTGCATGTAGCCCAAAGCTACTTTTAGGAAAACAGTTCAATGGCTCTATTAATGGTGCTGTCTAACTATACACAGATGCTGTCTGAGAGTCTTTCCATCATAGACTATCAAACTGGAAAGCACTTCAGAGCTCACCTCTTCACTTTACAGATGAGAATTCTAGGTCCAGAGAGATGATATGGTTTATGCAAGCTCAGAAAGCATGTATGTATGGAAGTTGTATGTATAGTAAGGTCAAAAAGATTCAAAAGTGGGGTAAAAGTGGATCTGATGAGTTATGTACAAACAAAAGACCTCAAATAAATGTTCATGTTGGAACAGTTAAGTTTTACTCCATCAGAGTAGAAATGTGTACCCTGGAAAAAGTACAGATTTCAGTGTCACAGGGACCTAGAGTTCTTATGGCTGAAAACACCCTCCTGTCAGCAACATCTTTTAAAATTGAAAATGTGGCTTGACATTGATGGGTAAGGGGTTTCAAAAACAGATGCACTGTCTTCCAAGGACCATGACGTACGTTCAGCTTAACTACTGACCACGCTTCCAAAACTTTTATGCATTATACCTAATATTCTTATAAAAAAGAACTTCTCTGACCTTCACATGTAAGAAGTTTAGCATCTGTAATACCATTATGCCTCTCCTTCTATACATATTATAGCAATCTGTTCCACTCTCTCACTCTACCCATGTACAGACAAGAACATATGGGTTTTATGATTAATATAATGAAAAAAATGATGACTCTAAGGAGAATTCACAGGTTTTCCTGCATATATAGTCTGCTTGACTAATGTTATTAGAAACCCAATTCTAAAAGTTTTAATGAGCCTTTATGGGATATTAATGTCTACAAAAACACTATCCTGAGGTAAGGGTACATCTGCCTTTAAAAAGAGAAAGATTGTAAGAGAGGATTTATAAGATTCATAGAAAATAGAGAGAGGCAGTCAAAATCTCAATGGGTATGGAGTGGCACATTAACTACAATTTAGCAAGGAAAGGAAAAAACAGAGAACCATTGGGCTTTTTCCACACAGAAACCATTTTACAAAACTTAAATTTCATTTCCTTTAAAAACATTTCTCTATGTAAATGACTGAAAGCCAATCCTTGCATTTCTCACAACTGTACTACTGAAGGCATACCTAACTGAGCCTTTTACAGTTTGTAGCCTAAGCCCATCAAGTAGGGCAGTATTTTAACAATAGGAGTGGGTGAAGAATTAATCTTGCTACCCAAAGCCTAGTACCCCTGATGTTTCTGAGGTGAGCCTCTGGGTAGCCAAGCCACAGTCACCAGCTCACCTTCACCAGTCACCAACTCATACTCACCAGTTCACAGTCACCTATGACCAAGCCATAGTCACCAGCCACCAGGTTACGTTCACCAGTAACCAATCCACAGTCACTAGTCACTAAACCACAGCTAGCCGTTGTCAGGCCAGAAACTAGTCACCAACTGAGCCACCAGTCCACATCGTGTTTTCTCTATTTGGTTGACTTGACCAGAGGCCAACAATTTTTTCTGTATAGCACCAGATAATAAATACTTTCATTGTCTAACATCCACCTAGATGCCATACCACACTACTGAGGTCCCAACATGATACACAGATAACTCCCTTAAGGTCAGAGCAATGACCTACGCACTATGAAAGGAGTCTACCATCCTGATTTGCTAGTCTTCTTGTCATTGAGATACCAGGTTTCTAGGATAATGATCTCCCCAAAGAGCATAGCAACTTCTCTGAGGCTAAAATAGCATGCTGACTTTGGAGTGGCTGAGACCAAGACTGAGAGGTCCAGTGGATGAAAAACAGTATTATCCTCAAACCTGAAGATCACTCAACTCCACATTTTCCCTGTTCCATCTGTATCAGACCCCTAGAACACACATGGTAACCTAGTGGCCAGGTCTGTCCTTCCCACAAGCTTTATTTAACCCTGAAAATTTTCTTAACGTGAAGCAGTTCTGAACATTTTAAAATCAGAGAATTTCTGCAACAAAAACAGACACAGAGGTCAATGGAACAGAATAGAAAGCCCAGAAATGAACCCACACTTATATGGAAAATTATCTACAACAAAGGAGGCAAGAATATACAATGGGGAAAAGACAGACTCTTCAATAAATGATGTTGGGAAAACTGAACAGCTACATACAAAAGAATCAAACTGGACTACTTTCTCACACCATATACAAAAATAAACTCAAAATAGATAAAGACTTAAACGTAAGACCTGAAACCATAAAACTTCTAGAAGAAAACATAGGTACTATGCTATTTGACACCTGTCTTAGCAATATTTTTTTGATATGTCTCTTCAGGCAAGGGAAACAAAAGCAAAAATAAACAAATAGGACTACATCAAACTAAAAAGCTTTTGCACAGTAAAGGAAACTATCAACAAAATAAAAAGGCAACCTACCGGGGCTTCCCTGGTGGCGCAGTGGTTGAGAGTCCGCCTGCCAATGCAGGGGACACGGGTTCGTGCCCCGGTCCGGGAGGATCCCACATGCCGCGGAGCGGCTGGGCCCATGGGCCATGGCCGCTGGGCCTGTGCGTCCGGAGCCTGTGCTCCGCAATGGGAGAGGCCACAACAGTGAGAGGCCCGCGTACCGCAAAAAAAAAAAAAAAAAAAGGCAACCTACCGAATGGAAAAAGAATTTGCAAATGATACATCTGATAAGGAGTTAATATCCAAAATATACAAAGAACTCATTCAACTCAACATCAAAAAACAATTTAATTAAAGACATGAGCAGAGGACAGGAATAGACATTTTCCCAAAGAAGACATACAGATGGCCAACAGGCACATGAAAGGATGCCCAACATCACTAATCATCAGGGAAATGCAAATCAAAACCACAATGAAATATCATCTCACACCTGTCAGAATGGCTATTTTCAAAAAGATAAGAAATAACAAGTGTTGGTGAGGATATAGAGAAGAGGGAACTCTCGTGCACTGTTGGTGGGAGTGTAAATTGGTGCAGCCCCTAAGGAAAAGAGTATGAAAATTCCCCCCAAAATTAAAAATAGAACTACCATATCATTTAGCAATTCCACTCCAGGGTATTTATCAAAAACAAACAAAAGAAAAAAAACAAAAACCCTAGTTCAAGAAGACATATGCACCCCTATGTTCACTGTGTATGTATATATATATTATATCACTCATCCACAAAAAAGAATGAAATCTTGCCATTTGTGACAACATGGATGGACTTAGAGGGTATTATGCTAAATGAAATAAGTCAGAGAAAAATCAAATACTGTATAATTTCACTTTTATGTCCAATCTAAAAGCAAAACAAATGAATAAACATAGCTAAACAGAAACAGAATCATAGATACACAGAATAAACAAGTGGTTGTCAGAGGGGAGGGAGGTCAGGAGGGAGAGAAATAGGTGAGGGAGATTAAGAGATACCAACTTCCAGTTACAAAATAAATGAGTCACAGGTATGAAATGTACAATGTGGGGAATATAGTCAATAATTATATCTTTGTATGATGACAGAGGGTAATAAGATATATCATGATGATGATTTAAAAATGTATAGAAATATTCAATCATTATGTTTGGGCACCTGGAACTAACATAATGTTGTAGGTCAATTATACTTCAAAAACAAACAAACGAACTCATAGAAAAAGAGATCAGATTTGTGGTTATCAGAGGTGAGGGTGCGGGGGGAGAATTAGATGAAGGCAGTCACCAGGTACAAGCGTCCAGTTATAAGACAAATGAATACTATGGATGCAATGTACAACATGAAAAATAAAAACTGCTGTATGTTATATATGAAAGTTACAAAGAGAGTAAATCCTAAGAGTTTTCATCACGAGGAAAAAACAATTTTTCTATTTATTTAATGTCATATCTATATGAGATGGATGTTCACTAAACTTACTGTGATAAACATTTCATGATGTATGTAAGTCAAATAATCATACTGTACAATTTAAACTTATACAGTGCTGTATATCAATTATATCCCAATAAAATTGAAAGAAAAAACAAGGCAAGAGAGATGAAAATTTAAAAAATTTGGAGAATTTCTCATAAAAGTCCAGATATATAGCTTTTCTTGAAAAAAAATAAATAGCAGGAAACAAAAGCAATAACAAAACAAACAAAAAATGGCTGTGGCTAAACAGTGGCTGTCCCATTTCAATGTCACATATCCTAGCTCTTTTCCTGATGCTCCGCTCTGGTTCTCCCTCCTTCACTTATTACACTGTTTGCCTGGCCTTGGAAAGCATTTTACTTTGAGGACTCAGTCAAAGAGTATATAAACATTAACGAAAGAGTAAAATCAGCCTGAGAACATGTCAGTCGTCCCTGACATAAAGGGGGTCACTGATTTAACAGTATCCCTTCCCTCGTGAGGAAAAATGGATCTACCTTTGCTGGTCCTGACTCTTTAAGACCAAGAGTAGACTGGGGAGCTATGAACTCCCAAGAAACAAAGCTCCAGATTCATTGACTCTCAGGGTCGGTAGGTATGCCCTCCTGCAGAAGCTCTCCCTGCATGCCTGCCCATTAATGACCTGTAAGGAGAGACTCACAGCTAGCCCCACAGATAAGGTAACTGTGTCAGGCCCGCCCTCTTGCTTGAGGTGATCCCAACTTCATCTAAGATGACAAACCAAGATGGCCCAGTGTTCCAGAAGAGTTTTGCCTGAGTCAAAGGCATGAAGTGTTAGGAGCTCATCAAATTTGAAGTGTGAAGCAGAAAGAAAATCCAAACCCTTAAATCTGACAACATGGAAGAAGTTATGTAGAGAATTCAGAATAGAATTCAGAATAGAAGACACAATAATGGGGAACTGGGTGTCTTAGTCATTAGTTCAGACTGCTGTAATAACAAATTACCACAGACTGGGCAACTTACACAGCAAACATTTATTTCTCGCAGTTCAGGAGACTGGGAAGTCCGAGTGTGGTGAGATCTGGTACCTGGTGAGAGCCCACTTCCTGGTTTGCAGAGCTGTCTTATGGTTGTATCGTCACATGGCAAAGAGCAGAAAGGGAGCAAGCAAGCTCTTCTAGTAAGGGCATTAATCCCACTCCCGAGGTCTCCAGCTTCATGACATAATTGCCTCCTAAAGGCCTCACCTTCTAATATCATTGCTTTGGGGGTTAGGACTTCAACACAGGAATTTCACGGGGACACAAACATTCATAACATTGGGTGATAGATCTGGTCATTGTATCTGGTTGGTAATGACTAATCCCCTGATCACAGATACACACTAAGAACAGGGGGCCATAGTAAATAAAATCATTATGTCCAGCTGACCCAGGGCAGAGACACTGTTGTCCCAGGACAGGACCTGAGAACTGAGGACTGATAGCAGGCAATACCTAAGAGACATGCCGAATCAGGCTTCGTGGACAGTATATTCTCCTGAGACACAGGGCTAAACATTTCTATCCAGCTCTGAATAAGAGTTTTAAGATTCATAGTGAGTAGGAAGAAATGATATTTTCATTGATTTAAATTCATTCATGGTATGAAGATCTAGAATATTGTTTAAGGCAATGGAAAAAGAATCATCTGCTTCTAAATGATTAAATTCTACTTTTATACTCCCTTGTTTACTGATACCCTAGTTTCTGATTTAAAATTTGCTATTTTACATGTAAATATTATTGAATTGTGTGATGGGTTTAATATATTTTAATAATGTTTTTTAAAATACCTAATCTAAAACAGAAAAATCACAAGGTCCGTTTGGCCATATTCCCAGAAATGAAATGGTCTTACCAAACAGTACTTATGTTAGGGAGTGTTCTAATTTCATTCTTTTACATTTAGCTGTCCAGTTTTCCCAGCACCACTTATTGAAGAGGCTGTCTTTGCTCCATTGTATATTCTTGCCTCCTTTATCAAAAATAAGGTGACCATATGTGCATGGGTTTATCTTTGGCCTTTCTGTCCTGTTCCATTGATCTATCTTTCTGTTTTTGTGCCAACACCACACCACCACCCCAGCTTCCCTCTAATTCACAAGCTACATTTCCATCTACTTTTGTTAATTATAGGTATGAGGTACACATTACCATGTAATTTTGAGTAAAAGTAATTCTACCTTTTTATGAGCAAAATATGTAAAACATTATGTTAAAACAGAGATTTGCCATATTTATGATGAGTAAAAATGTGAATTTACCTTAATCAGTATGCCTGAATCCCTGTTCCTCTCTCTCATATTAGAAATAAAGAATAACATAAAACTGCCTTTAAGTAGTTGCAGATTCTTTGCCTAATCTTCCCTTTCACCATTTCCTAGTCAGATTACTCTCTGCTTCCCTCTTCATACACATATTCTTATCTCATAATTTTTATTTTATTTAACAAAAAGTTTAGTATGTGATAAGTATCAGCATGATAATAGAAACTAGGTATATAAAGAAAAATAAAACACTATACATTCCTCAAGAAACTCATAATCCTGTAGAAGAGATACTCAAATTAAAATATTTTGTGCATTTATTTATTTTCTTAACAACTAATAATGGAATGTCTAATACAGTATCTGTCAGTGTGCTGGAGATGGGGTAAAAAGAACAATCATTGTCTATTACATCATGGTGCTTACAATCTAGTTGGAGTGGTGGTGATTGACAACAAATGCATAAAAATAATGTGCATTAAAATTGAGTAAAGTTTTATGAAGGTAAATAGGATGCTTTAAAAACAAGTGAGAGGGCTTCCCTGGTGGCGCAGTGGTTGAGAGCCTGCCTGCCGATGCAGGGGACACGGGTTCGTGCCCCGGTCCGGGAAGATCCCACATGCCGCGGAGCGGCCGGGAGCCATGGCCGTTGAGCCTGCGCTCCGCAACGGGAGAGGCCACAACAGCGCGAGGCCCACATACAGCAAAAAAAAAAAAAAAAAAAAAAACAAGTGAGAGACCCACTCAGAGATAGACATCAAAGGAGATCAAGAAGGGACAAAATCTAAAGAAAAACAGGAGAGCCAAGAAAAGAGAGATAGTTACATATTCAAAACTGAGGCTCAAGAAAGAGAAGAAGCTTGCAGATTCCTGTTTTTAAAACCATTCATTTAACAAGTTTAGTTGGAAGTTTAGTTGGGAAGTGTATGAGAGAAAGCAATGTAAAAGTCTTCCTAGGTAATAACTATATATAAGCCAGAAATACAGAGGATTAAATACAAATCTAAGGCTACAGCATACATTTGGTGGCAGGGAAGACAAGGCTACTAAGGGATACATTGAAACAACGTCTAAGGAAGAATGAGATTCAGAACACTAAAGTTCCAGGAAAGCCAGTAGAGAATTTAGACAAGACAATGGATTCAGAGATTAAGTGGACACTGATGTCTTTGGAGAGAAGAGTTATAGCAGATAAGTGGAAGTAAAATCCAGTTTTCAAGTAGTTGTGGCTGTTAGTAGTGCAGGGAAAGAAAACTCTTTTCCCTCTATATTCACTTCCTCTTCCATTCAATAAGGAAGAAGTTACTGCTCTAACTGTTCAGATTCATAATTATGATCTGATTATCTCTATTTATAGGCAGACTCATTCTACTTCAAAGTTTTCATCTTTTCTACTCCATAAATTAAGATTGTGCATCTGAATGAGGGCAACCTCTTAAGCTATGACTATCTATTTTTCTTTTCCTCATAAACAGAAACCACATAAAATAAATTATCATCACTTCAGACTTGAAGGATAGCCATTATTAAAACTAAGATTTAGGGAGGAAAAGAAGGACTCTGCTTCTCTTTGAGCCTAAACTATTTACTCTAGCACAGTCAATAAAAAAAGACATAAGAAATTGTGACTAAAAGTGATCGGCCAGGTAATAATTTGCTGTTTTGCATTATCAGTTGTGCAGTATATTTAGTCAATTCAGAAACTTTGAATATTCTACAAGATTTGAGCATTCCTCAAATACTGAGTCAAACAAAGTCAAAATACCACCAAAATTCCTAACAGTGGAGTAATAAAGCAACTAGAGATTCTGAAAGTATACTACTGTTTCATTATTTTTTAAATTAATTTTTATTGGAGTATGGTTGCTTTATACACTGTTTCATTATTGAGTATATAGTGTTTTTTTTTTTTGTGGTACGCGGGCCTCTCACGGTTGTGGCCTCTCCTGTTGCGGAGCACAGGCTCCGGACGCGCAGGCTCAGCGGCCACGGCTCACGGGCCCAGCTGCTCCGTGGCATGTGGGATCTTCCCAGACCGGGGCACGAACCCGTGTCCCCTGCATCGGCAGGCGGACTCTCAACCACTGTGCCACCCGGGAAGCCCGAGTATATAGTATTTTTATTTCTAGAATTTCTATTTGGCTCTTTTTATAGTTTATATTTCTCTATTTAGATTTCCTAATTTTTGTTAGTGTGAGCATGTTTTCCTTTATGACCTTTAGTACAGTTATCATAGCTGCTTTAAAATATTTGTTTATTGGAACATCTGGGTCATTTCAGAGTTGGTCTGTTGGTTTCAGGTTAGTATGTTGTAGAGACTCCAGATTCTGTTATATTCCTCTGGAGAATGTTGTTTTTTTTTTGTTTTGGTATGTATTTTTGCTTTTGTAGTTTACTTGGCTATACTCAAATTGCAAACTCTGTCTCTTGGTTAGCATCTCAAATCTTGGTTCAGATCTTTTGTCCTTTGCTAGCTTACTTGTACTTTGCCCTTTACATGCATATTTCAGGGGTCAGGCAGAGATCTGGACAGAGTTTATACACAAAACTTGGATCTTCTTCTTTCTGGTTCTCTCTTTTCCAGGATGCCCCCGTCACTTTTTCAGTAGCAGTGATTACTTTGAACACTGTCTTCTAATTCTTCAATTAAATCCCCTCAAACAGCTCCAAATTTAGACGATTTCTAGATTCCTCATCATCCTGACAGTGATATTCTTAACACAGCATAGTTTAACTGACCTCATTTAAACACAATTCTCAAGAAAATTTCTGATGAGTCCAAAACATAATGAGGCTATTATCTCCCTTATCCATGACAGAATATTTTAATTCATGGTGCTCATTCACATTTTAGTAGCCATTGGTTCCTTTTAAACTTCATATCAATTAAAATCATAATATTGTTCTTTGGTTTCTGTTCCTTATAAAGCAAGTCCTAAATTAAGACTAGTCAGTTGAAAGAACATCAACATAAGCTTCCTCTACTTTGTATATATGCAATACATACGCTATTAATTTAGGGCTTGAGCTAAAATTACCTCAATACAACTTCAATTTTTTTACTACAAATTCATTTATTCATTCATATTTATTTCTTCAGCAAATATTTATTGAAAACCTCTCAGGCACTTGAGAATACAGTGGTAAAAGTCACTGATAAAATTACTCTTCTTATAAAATTTATATCCTAATTTGGGGGGCTCAATTATATACAAGTAAACAAGTAATAATACGAGATAATGTATCTACAAAGAAAATAACAAACAGAATAATATAGTAATATAATAGAGAGTGATGGAGGTGTCATTTGGGTCGGGAATCAGTGATGTGCTATCTGAAGAAGCAGCATTTAGGTTGAAAAATGAATAATGACAAGGGTCCTACTAAAACAAGTTGAAATCCAAGTGTTGTGTTCATCATCATTTTTTTCTCATATCTTTGAGCCATCTGCAAATAACTCTCTTTCAATTACTTCTTAGAAATGTTGAAAAGCTCATAATTAAAGACAAAACCATGTGTCAGTTTAGTAAATTCCTTCCTTCTGGCCAGAATGCCGTATGAACACCTCTCTTTGGGTATTTTAAAACCTGAAGTAATCAGTCCATTTAATTTTTACATAATGTAGTCAATGTTTCTTAATCTGGCCACAATTATATCATCAGAGAATTTATTCAATAATACTGTCCATTTGTTGGAATATTTTCTCCATTTTTTAACCAAAGCAATTTACACTGGTTTGAATTTTATATCATTTAATTTTCCTTATTTACCCTTTCTCTCTCCTCTTATTCCAAATGACAAAATACATACATGTAAATGTATGCATACAAATGAAGGTAGATAAAAAATTCCTGGGCATGGGACTTCCCTGGTGGTCCAGTGGTTAAGACTCCACACTTCCAATGAAGGTGGTGTGGGTTCGATCCCTGGTCGGGGAGCTAAGATCCCACATGCCTTGCGGCCAAAAAACCAAAACATATAACAGAAGCAAAGTGGGACACAGCCGCATAGCACAGGGAGATCAGCTTGATGCTTTGTGACCACTTAGAGGGGTGGGATAGGGAGGGTGGGAGGGAGGGAGACGCAAGAGGGAAGAGATATGGGGATATATGTATATATATATATAGCTGATTCACTTTGTTATAAAGCAGAAACTAACACACCATTGTAAAGCAGTTATACTCCAATAAAGATGTTTAAAAAAAAAAAAGAACAGAAGCAATATTGTAACAAGTTCAATAAAGACTTCAAAAATGGTCCACATCAAAAAAATCTAAGAAAAAGTAAAAAATCCTGGGAGTGAGGTTATGGCAAATATTCATCCTCCCCCTATCCCCCAAATGACCAAGTGTTAAAAATGGTGTCTCATACATAAGTAGGAAATAATGTTAGTTGAATTATTAAAGAAAGTGATTAAACAAATACAGAAAAATGTTCAAAAATCAAATGGCCATTGAAGAAGGAATTAATCAGATAAAATCAGGTAAATGAAAACATCTTAGCAAGCTGTCTTATTTTGTACAAATGGAGCATTTTCTAAATTAGATAATGAAGAAAACATTATCATTCCCTACAAACACAACTTATAACATCAAATTCCTGGTAGGGAGACATCCATTACAGACCTCAGTGGTATGTTTTATTTCATGATGCATATCATAGTTCCCTTACTTACTCATTCCCAGGGATGGAAGAGGTCAATCTGAAGAACAGACCTTCTTCAGGTACTTCCTGATGCCATGTATTTTATACCAGTTTTATCACATCTTCACAATAAATTACATGCTATCTTACATCATGGTTGGTCGGTTGTCTACTTAGGGGAAAAACATTCCATTCCGATTTGAATTTATCTCTTTCCATTAAATTTTATTTGTCAATACAAGTGTAACATGCATACACTTCACACTATAAGAGTGCAAGCATAATAGACGAATTTTACAACTACTTAACATCACTGCCAAGAAATGCACCCTAGGTCTACTTTTGATACTATAAGGAGCATATAAGAGAATTGTTCTCTATATAGAGAACACAGCACCCTTCATTATACATTTTAGTAAATTATAAACATTAGAAATGTTCAGATTTGTACATGTCAGGTTGGTTACTTTTTTACTTTTTCTCTATCTCAGACTAAATAATTCCTATCCTTCTATCATTTTCTACCATAATATTTTAATCTTCTTAGTACACCTCATGTCTAAATTTCTTAAATCTTTAGAATTATGGTGTCAAAGTGGGCACAGAGCTCCAATAAAAGGTATTTGATAAGTGCTGGCTTTCCTAAGAGAATCATCACACTGTGCTTACACGCTGTTCTGGAGTTCGTGAATCTCAAGGTTATATTCACTTGTAAATGAAAGGAATGCAAGAATTTCTATTTCTTCTAGTAGGACGGAAAATCAATGAAAATATTTCACAATCCCTTTGCTTCCTCAACAGGCTGAAATAAAATGTTTGTCTTAACAATATTTATAAGAAGCAACATCATTTTAGAAAATGCATGTGCACAGATAAACATTCCAAGGATAGGCCCATATGCCTAAAGCATTAAACATTTGCACACTGATTTTAGGGCTCTGTATTGAGGACTAATCTTATATTTTGATCATCATGTATCAACTCTTATGATAGTTACAGGAGAGGGAAAAAAAAAACCCCAATGAGTCATTCTGAAAAATTATGAGAAGTATATGTTTTATTCACGAAAAGAAAAAATAGTATTCTGTTACATACAAAATACTATTTGGGAAGCAATGAGGATGAAATCAATTATGTATAGCCAAAAAAATAAGATTGGAGAATAAGAAAAAAAGATAATGCATGAATAAATAAAATACAAATTTTTGCCTATCGTGTCTAAGCTGAGTCTAACAATACGTAATGATCCAATTGACAAAACAAATTATTGTTTTAATAAGGCATGGTCACTGACTTGAGTGGCCAAATTTGACTCTCTACGACCCAATGTGGGCAATGGCTTAACAAAACCCCTTCCCCTACCTCATGAGAATTTGATCTTTGATTAACTCTCTAGCTTTGTTTCCTTAAGGACCAGATAAAGGTAGAATGTCAACTCTGTCACAAGACAATACTGGTTGTGGTAGAAATGATCCCTGATTGGTAGACCTCATCTGGACTGGGAGGACTACAAAGAAACAATCACTCCTGATGGGGATATCCTATGTGGATAGGACACATGATTTGGGTTTCCCTGATAATGATGACTCATGTCCAGACAAGGCTCTTTAATTGCCCCTGGAAGCAATGCCTTTGGAGATAAAATACTTATGCTCTTCTGGAACATGAGACTTCTAAGTAAGGGTGACTCTGGCACTTATCCAATGTGAATCTCATTTCCTTGTACCTGAGCTATCACCTAGAAGGAGATAACTCCCAGTTGGCTGCATGAAATGTTGCAAGGACTCCCATAGAAATGTCTAACTTTGCTCTTTTAGGAAATATCATTCCTTTCCTGTATCCTCTTTATTAGATTGGTGCCACATATGGTCTATGGTAGCTTGGGGTCTGAAAGTTTATTTGAGAAAACCCTAAAACACGTATATATTTAGTCACTGCACATCGAAATATGTTATAGGCATAATGTGATAAGGTCTCCAGCTTTAAATAAATATGCCATTTAAAAAGATCTGATATATCTTTTCTCTATGTTTATATAACTTATCACCAGTATCACCGTGAGTTCATTGTCTTTAGAGAAAAGAAATGTAAATAATATCAGCTATAACTGGTTTCCTTTTTATGATCATCACATATCCACAATTCTAAACAATGTCAAGGATAAAATATTCTTCCCCACAGGAGTAAACTGATCCCCACTTCCATACCTTTGGTATACACCATGAAAATGTCATTCAACTTTCAAGGGAATTTATATATATATATAGATATATAGATAGATATAGATAGATAGATAGATATAGATAGATAGATAGATATCTAAAAGGAGTTAGAATTCAAGGCCTAGGTAGGCTTCAAGGATTGCCAAGGTATTAAGAAGCAAAAGAATGGTTACTATAGCAGAGTCATTTCCTTCTTATAATTGCACCCTTTTCTCCTTTCATCCATTTGCATGAAGCAATTCCCAAGCAGTCTAAAACAGCTAACAAAGTACCATGACTCCCTCTACCACCACCACCAAGATCACTAATACCAGAACTTTACAGGTGCGGTGAGCCAGAGAAGAGACCAGCCAGGGTGGTTTGGGCAGGTGTCCATGAAACAGTTTAGGCAAAAGGGGGATGAAACTATTCTAAGTCACCAATATGTCTTCGCCTATACTTGGCATTTAATGAAAAAAAATATTAAAAAATTGTACAAATGCTAAGTAATCCAAAAGTTACCATAGCTAGGCATGGATAGCCATGGTGTAAAGGTAAAGTTCTGAGGGCTTTAACAGAGACTTATTTTTTTCTGCCATTAGAGGTCTAACTCATGAACTCTCTTTGATACTAGTGTATAGATATAGCAAGAAAATCAAAAGAACATATATTAGAGGAATGAGGTCCACTCAAAAATTCCCAAAAGAGGAAAGAAAAACAAGGTGCTTGCAATTTAAAACAAAACCTCTTTATGTCTACCCAGATCAGTTTGACCACTGTGCCAGTGAGGTACAGATTCCATGTTCACTATCTTTAACGCTAGGCTGATGTCTATGAAATTCAGTGGCACGTGGTCTAATGATCTCAGGAACTCTCCTTGTCTCTCAAAGTGTATGGCCTTTTAACTCATTTGAATTGTTGACTATAAGTAGAACCTAGAAAAATAAAAACTCATTAGTAAATTCATCCTTATTCCTGGAAAAACACATCACAAATCATGCCAGTTTGTTAATTGTTTTTCTTTCCATCTTTGAAATGCTTTTTGCATTGTAACTGTGTCTTCTCCAAGCTTTGTTATTCTCCTTGAACACTGATTTTTTAAGAAGTCACTGAAATCTCTTATCTCACAACTTAATTATGCCTCTGTAAGCAATATAAGTAGGTTAAAAATTCCCTTTCCCTCCATTTAACTTAATCAAGTTACCTCTTCAATAAAGATTCCCAGTGCTATGGTAAGCAGCTTTATGAATTAGAGAAGAGTTGAGGAGAAGAATCTAAGCAATAGGATATAATCAGCAAAGGACATTGTCAATAAGTGTCGGACTAATAGAACTGCTTTAAATCTTAGATAAATTAAGGTAAGACAACACAATTTCAGATACTATAAATAATTCCCTACTGGGATGAAATCTTTCGTAGACAAGATCAGAGATCAATGACAACCAGCTACTTTAAATACAATGCATTCTTTTCTCATTAAATGTTCCTATAAATGACTTCTCAGCAATGGGATAGATTAGTTTCTAGTAGACAGTAATTTCACATGTGTTTATTTAAAGGATAACACCTTTTATTTAGAATTTTTAAAACCTAGAAGAATTTTATGTTCCTGAGAGGAAATACTACTTGATCTACTATGCTTTTGGTGTTTTAAAAAATACAAGCAACCAGCTCAAGTAGGGGGGAAAAAAAAACTTTGAAACAAGATTATATATTGTCTATAGTCACCAAGAAGAAAGTGCCATTTTAACATTCAGGGAAAATATGTAATTATCACACATCATCAGCAGGACTGAAGTATATATTACAGAAAAGACTACATTGTCTACATATGTTAGGACATTTATATTACTGTGAGCTTGATAGGAAGGGGAAAGAGGGATGGGAATTGTGCCTGAAAAATGATAAAAATCAATGAAGAAAACATATTTTTTATTAAAAAAAGAAACTCCAAGATTAAATTGAATAAGTAAAATAGAGAAACATAGTATAGGGAATAAACACTGAGCCCTGCCTTTACCTGAATATTTGGTGTCCAGAATATACTGGCAGGCTCTGTGAAATGAGACTGATGAAGAATGCTTTGTATTATGGACAATACAGTCTATTTGAGTTTATTATTAATTCAATGAGTCTAGGATAGTAGAAAGGGTATGGGCTTTGGAACTAGACAGAAATGAGTTTAAATCAAATCTTCAGCCATTATTATGCATGAAAATACGGGCAATCTGTTCACTTCTCTGGGCTTTTGTCCTTTTCTCAATTTTAGAACTCATTTCATCCAGAAAGTGTCAAGACAGAATTAAACATAATAGTGTATGTAAATATCTATGAAGGGGCCTGTATTAGATATTTAGGGCAACCACAACTGGGTGGCTTAACAACATAAATTTATTCTTTCAAAGTTTGGGAGGCCAGAAGTCCAAAATCAAGGTGCCAGCAGGGCTGTGTTCCCTCCAGAGGCTCTAGGCAGCTTCTGGTGGCTTCAGGTTTTCCTTGGCTTGTGGCTGTGTTACTACAATTGCTGCCCCCATCTTCACATAATCTCCCATTCTGTATCTTCCCCTCTTGTCTCTCATGAAGACATTTGTGATTGAATTTAGAGCCCATCTGAATAATCCAGAATGATCTAATCTTGAGAGTCTTAACTTCAATATATCTGTAATGACCTTATTTCAAAATAATGTCATATTCACAAGTTCTAGAACATGGACATATCTTTTTGGGAGGCCACCTTTCACCCTACTATGATACCTAAAAACATAAAAATGCTCAATAAATGTCAGCTTCTTCCTAAAAGAACAGAAAATGCATAAATTTATAGGATGCATGAGAAAGAGAGGGATGAACAGTGATGAATAGGACACTGATATTAATGTCCTCAGGTGACTAAAATCACCATTTTTCTAAGATAAAATTTGCATATAATTTGTGTAATTTTCTTACATCCACCTACCTAAGTTCACTATTCTACCAGAATCGTTCTAGAGAGAAGGAGCTATGCCCTCTCACTTTACTATTACATCTCAAAGCCCTAAGCCAGTGCCTGGCATTTAGCGAGAGCTAACGAGATATTAATTAAATAAATTAATAAATGGAAGGTAACCAATGCTCACATCTCATAGCTAGTAGGGGTAGAGCCAGGTTCACAAACTGGCAATTCTGACTACCATTACTACCACTGAGAGACTGTTTTGTTGTTGTTAGTTTGTTTTTAATACAAGCACATTGAACCACGTATTAGCACTGTAAGAAAGTACCCAGAGGAATTCATTCTTTAGTTTGACTTGGAACTACTATGTGGCTGGTCAGTCATTCAGGGAGCCTGATCACTGATGAAGCCATATGGTTCGGATTAGTTACACTGAATAAATCAAAAGAATTCTTAGCAAAATAATGTTGGTGTTCAAAATATGTCATGGGTCACCAGAGCCAGGATTATTGCAAGTAGCCTATGTGGTAGGATTTGGAGAAGATCAAACAAGGTTCCTACCAGAATGTATCTCCCACCTTCTGTAAGTTTTGTTGGAGCTTAGTCCTTTAGATCACAAGGCCACTGCATCTTTTGAAAAATCTCCCATTATAATTTAAAAATTCTTTGGGAAAGAATCATACTTTAAGTTTTTATCAGGCTATAAAAATATGTGGAACACATAGCATACTGTGTATGGCATTTTGCTAGATACTGTGAAATTTAGCTGCAGAACCAGCTCAGAACCTCACTGAGCTTTTTCTATTTTTATGGCTGCCCATTCGCCTGAAAGATGCTTCTTTAACCTTTTATCCAGCTCCAGCCACCAACCCTTATTTTTAGTTTCTTTCTCATTTCTTGCCCCTCTTCATGATATTGCCCAACACCTTTCTTTTTTATTCTCCTCAATACTCTTGTGCAGAGTTGATATATCTGCAGTTGGTCCTAGAGGTAAGAAGAGAGTTCTACTAAAAATCCTTAATAAAAGGCCAGTTAATTCCTCCAAAATATTTACATAGGAAAAACTATCTATTTAACTGACTTGGTGAGGAAACAAATGATGTTTGCTTAACTGGGGAAACTGCTTCTTCAGTGCAATGCATTTCCATGGCCTAATAAAGGATTAACAGCACACCTAGCATGGATATACCTCTTAAAAGCCTCAACCTATGCCTGTAAACTTTAAATTGCTGTTTTCAAGTGTCTGCTTCCTGCTGAGCTGCTTCTGTTCCCTTCACTAAGCCTCCCTGATCTATTATGACTGCTGCATGCTTCTAATTTTGCTAGCATAGAGTCATTTCTAAGGATGACTTCGTACATCTTACATAGGGCTTTTAATACCATTTGTGAAGGAAAAGTGAGTATTTAATAGCAAAATGCATTTCTGAGGATATTCAATAATGGAGGTGATCTCTTAATTAGACATTTCCCTCACTATTAAGGATAGGATTTTTTTGTAAGCCTGGTTTTTCCCATTGTTGTCATTCAAGCTCAAAGACGGAAATAAGTGATTTCCTGAAAATTCACATTGCCCCTTTTTAAATAGATTATTTAGAGGTAGGCACATTCTGGGTCACTGTCATTTTGGATATCCTTTGGACATTGGGATAACAATGAACTTACTAATTTTTTCCAGTTCCTAAAAACTTGAAATAGTTATAGGTGGAAGATTATAATTTTCCTACCGTAAATGAAACTTTATTTTTTCTCTTACTTTGGAAGAGTTTTAGGAAAACAAAAATGCGTCTTACTTTTGCAGTCTCTTTTCCCTAAACAACAATGCCTCCTAACACACACATTGTGAGGGACTGACATAGAAGAGATCATTGGCTTTTTTCATATCATAGTCTAAATTGCATTCTTAAACATGAAACCCTAAAATCCTATCCTTTCCAGCTATAAGGCTTCGGTTAGGCTTACTTAAATTATTGCCCTTCCAAGGTAATTTAAATAGAAACAAACACCTCACTGATCTTTATGATCTGTGTCACTTCACAAATCCAGTCACCTGTTCCACTGATGGATGAGTAAACTTGCCTAATCTATAATCTTAGCTAGAATAGGTCAAAAGTAATAAAAGTAGTATATGGCACAACTATTTTTGCTTCTGTGTGAGATTAAACTGAGACTTCTAAATTTTTATTTCTCCTAAATTAAATAACTAGAAATGAAAATGCTGCAAGATAATGGCAAAAGCAATGAAGCAGTCAGGTAATGCCTAGGCCAAATTTGGGGTAAATATTTATTCATTGCCATTCTCACAGAAAATGCATCTGGTGACTAAACTCCCTGAGCCATGTGTGCCTGGCCATCTGAACAAGCCTCTTCAGTCATAAGGTCAGTACTTAACCTGATTACACCTTTAGGATAATTTCTTTTTAATGTGGTTTTAGAAGAGGCTTTTGGAAAAATCAGACCATTTGTTGGACACTAATTAAAGAAGATGTGTACTGGCAGAGTTAGAAGGAGACAGGACACAAGTGTTTCAACATTGGTTTTGCCACATACTAAGTCTGTGACCTTGGGAAAGACAATTTAAAAAGTCACATACAGGAGTTATTACATGGCATGCTATGCAGTGCTAAAGATCCCAACTATTGAATTCCACCAAGTCATTTAACTATTCAGTGTACTGAAAATAACAATGCTTAGAGTGATTGTGAGAATCAAATAGGAATTTATGAGAAAGTGATTGGTAAAACATACAGGAGTAGCCATGGTTTCATATGTTCATAACTTTGACTATCAACAAATTAAAATTTCGCATGAAAAATAATTTTATCCACCTCAATAATGAAACCATTACGATCTCAAAATGTGTATTTGGAGACCCAATAGGGAGCAGGGCAAATGCCTTCCTACCACTTAAGCTATTAAAATGGACAGGTGTGATACAGAAGTACACATGCCATGCCCTTGCTGTATGAATTTGGGGTACATCCTACTAAGGGTAGACAGAGTATATTTCCCACCCCATTGACTTTGAGTTTGGACATGTTTTCTGCTTTGGCCAGTGGAATGTTAGTGGACACTATGGGAGCAGAGGTTAAATGTGCATGCATGGTTTGGCTTGCCCCTTGCCTCTGCCTTCCCACCATCAGTCATGAGAAGAATGTGCCCAGGGTATCCAGGTCAAGAAAGAATGAAAAACACATGCAGTAGAATGGAACCTGAAGTGCAGGCTGAAATAGGTCCTCTCCAGCTGACCCATGAGCCCATGAGGTTCATGATGTAAGCCTCTGACACTTTAAGGTCATTACACAGCAAAACTGACAAGTAAAAGCATATCCATATTCCGCTGTCCTTATGGAACAAGTAGAATATAGACCTTCCTTGCAGAGTCAGTTAGATTAAGAGAACTTTGAGAAAAGAAAATGAATGTGAAAACTAAAAGTAACTCTCAAGAGTCTTTGTCTATTCTGGAGATAAAGGGAGGGATGCCTTAGTAGGTTCAAAATTCGGTTTTGAAGAAACTGAGATAATATAGGGAAAGATCAGCCCATTCATTTCCTTAATTTAAAAAATAATACACTGTACCAATTTATATTCCCTTCCACTATACATGAGAGCACTTGTTTCCCCAGCCCTTACAAAACTTGATAGATCAAATTCAATACATATCTGATAAGTCTAAAATCATGTTACTTTCATTTGCCTTGATTTTCATATCATTATTGAACATTTGTATTTGTGCTTCTATAAATTCTTTCATATAATTCCCCTTTTATCATATTGGATGCAATCTTTTTGTTTATATCTTAAAAATTATACTGTAAATACTCTTTCCTCCAATTACTCAGCTGTCAGCAATTCATCCCATAAATAATATGTTCTCAAGAATGTAAAGATACATATACAAGGAATTTCCAATAGCATAATTTAAAATAAATGACAAAAAAGTCTCGGGGTTGGGAAATAAGTCCTAAATTTTCTTGTTTTTTCTTATCACAGGGATAAAACATATTCTTTAACATTTTTTTTTGTTATTCAGATATTCAGACTGGCAAAATAAGAAAACTAAAACAACACAAACAATCAGAAAGAGCAGTATTAGTAATTTCATTGTTGAGCAGCCTTCTTATTATATAACCTATGTGTATCAGTATATAATTTTATACTGTATTATTTTGCAATCTATGCTTTCAGTTAATAACATATGATAATATTTCCAATGTTAATAAAAATGCTTCTGCAACATCAGTTTTAATATCTATAAAACTTTCCTTTGTAATATAATTCATTTAGCTAAACCTTTCAATTGGCATTTATATTTTTCCACTTTTTCATTATAAAAAATAATGCCTTAATAAATATTTATATTACCATATCTTCATCTTTCTTATTTTTACTAACCCTTAACTTCAAATGTATTCTTGTCAATAAAAGAATCTTCAAAATTTTATCCACAATAATAATTGTGTCCCTGGTATTTTGTGCACAAAGCTAAGGTCAAAAAAGGAATTCATGTAAACTTCCTAGGACTGTCATCCAAATTATCCTAAAAAGAGACTTTCCAAATCAGGCAAGGGATGTTATCATTAAATAAAAGTTTAAAAACATGTTTGAGCTAATATATTGGTTGTAGCCAAATTTAAAACCTAGCTGCTTCTGTGAGTTTCATGTATATTATATATAACAGATTAAACTGTAAGACATTGCCATTATTTGACAATTATAGACCTACAGAATGAAAATACACTGCTGGTATAGTAAACAATAAAATAAAATAGATTATTTCTAAGAATGAAAGTCATCTACTAAATATTTATAGTGATGGCTAGTTATCCTTGCTTCTATGATATGTTTTGGATCATGGGTATGATTTGTAGGTCACTAAGACCTGGATAAGAAATGTGATTCCCAACTCTAATATTGTATATGAGAAAATATGTTCCACAGCATTATTGATTTCTAGGAACACATTCCAGCAAAATGGTCATTTCTAGAAGTCATAAAAAAGGAAAAGTCAAAATTGGGCCATTTTCCTCATTCAGTAAGACTGTACAAAACTTAAGAATTACAGGAAAAGGATATTTGAAATCCTTTGTAAAATGCGGCTAAGTAGGAACATTATAAATATTTGTTGATATGACTACTATATACCATCTATGAGCTTTCTTCATGACACAGGAAAAAATAATTAATGGGACTAAAATATTTATCTTGACTGGGTATTCTCTGTTTCTTTTACTAGAATTCTGAGATGGAAGAACACTCTTTCCCTTTTGCCAAACCTACTCATATTGACAGAAAATAATATTTAACTGCTGTCTTCAGAGTACTCTGATAAACGTGAATGATTTTTTTAAAAAATCTATTCTTTACTTGCACCTTAGTTACCAAGATAAAGAGCTAGCTCCTTAGGTTTTAATTAAAAGAGAAAATGAAAAGAATGGGTGTTGGAAGGAGGACCACAAAGCAGTACCACTTAGGTTCCCAAAACATCACCATCCTAGTGTGATAAGAGTTCTTGATTTTACCACCAGAGCTCACTGGGACAAACATGACCAGTGTCCTGTAGAAATGAAGCAGAAACATAACCCCTAGTCCATGTTCATGCCAGTGTCTTGCTCATACTACTTCTGAGACCAGAGCCTCTGTATCACTTCTTGCCAAAATCAGAATACCCCACACTTAACAGAGTGACCAATTCACCCAGTCCAAGTGCCTTCTGTTGTCCTTCTTGGTGCCTGGCTTCCATTATAGGACCCAGCCGATTTGCCCAGGCCATAGTAGATCCTCAAATTGACAAATACATCATATCTTGCCAGCGTTCTTCTTAGTCAGGGAAAATCTGCTTCAAACTCAGCCTGTATTCCAATTATTACTCCAGAGTCCCATAATATACGGGATTTAGAACTTAATATCAGAGTGCACATTGAAACTCATAATTATAGTCAATGTACAAACCTTTAAATGTCATTATCTCTCCATGTGGGGACGTGATCACAGTATGGGAGGTATCTGAGAAACAAATCCGAAAGGGAAAACAAAAGATGAAGTCTTCCATCTTATTCTGTGAATTCAGTGATAGCGAATCTAGAAAGGTCCATAAAAATTAAATTGTAATTTTGACTTTCTAGTCTCTGCCATGTACATGTTGAATTTGAGAGTTAAATTTCTATATTAAGCAAGTCCCATGTCCTCACACAGACGCATCCCTGGGTCACAATTTAGCTTCCAAGTTTGCTAGGTTGGATCAGGTTCCAGTGTCTGCTGCTTCACAGATTATTAGCTATCCAGTGTCCTCAGCCTCTGGTCCCTGATGCAAGAGTCAAGTCTGGTTGAAACTCTTGTTCCTCTCATTTCTTCAAGATGGTCTAGGAAGAGCCACTCCAGTCCACAGGTCTAGTTTCAAAAAATGTGACTCTCAAAAAAGATGAAACTCAGACTCTTTCCTCTGTAAATTTATGTGTAGAAATAGAAGATGGACAATTGCTATATCTAAATCCATTTAGGATCATCTAAGCTCTACATAGAAAAGAATATGACTCTACCTAGATCTACAGTCTGCATCTGGATCCTTTTACACTCAATGTAGAGAGCACCTGTTACATAGTAGATGTTCAATAAATGTCATTCTACATATTTTCTTCCTCTAGGTGTTGTCATGAAAAGCCATGAAAATCTGAACGGGAGCATGTCTGATGTCTAGAGGAAGGACCTGTATTAGCATTAAGCTACCCTATTTCTTCTTTGACAATCTTTTCCTAGAGGAAAAAAAACTGTACGAGAAATAATTGGAATCACTCCCAATCAGCCTCTTGCCCTATCCTATCCTTAACACCTCCCTAAAAAGGAAACTAAGCAAAAAACAAAGTCTCCTATAGTTCACTCCCTTTAATTTAAAAATAGCCTATATCAAATTGTTTCAGCTCCTTTTGGGGCTCATTTTAAGTGTTATAATCTCAAGCTAATACTAGAGAAATGAGAAAGTGTTTTAGTAGAAACATTTAGATTGTCTTCTGACAGTGGCCATTATTGTGGGGGTGGGGGGGTTGAAGTATAGTTGATTTATAATATTATATAAGCTTTAGGTATACAATGTAGTGATTCACAATTTTTAAAGGTTATACTCTATTTATAGTTATAAAATATTGGCTATATTTCCTGTGCTGTACAATATACCCTCGTAGCTTATTTATTTTAGACATAGTAGTTTGTACCTACTAATCTCTTACCCCTATATTGTCCCTGCCATCTTCGCTCTCCCCACTGGTAACCACTAGTTCTCTATATTTGTGAGTTTGTTTCTTTTTTGTAATTTAACTAATTTATGTTTTAGATTCCACATATAAGTAATAACACACAGTATTTGTCTTCCTCTGTCTGACTTACTTCACTGACCATAATAACCTCCAAGTCCATCCATGTTGTTGCAAATGGCAAAATTTCATGCTTTTTTATGGCTGAGTAGTATTCCATTGTGTGTATGTGTTTGTGTGTGTGTGTGTGTGTGTATATACACACATACATGCCACATTTTTATCCATTCATCTGCTGATGAACACTTAGGTTGCTTTCATATTTTGGCTATTGTAAATAATGCTGCTATGGACACTGGGGTGCATTAGTATTTCAAATTAGTGTTTTCATTTTTTTCAGCTATCTATCCAGCAGTGGAATTGCTGGATAATATGGCAGTTCTATTTTTAGATTTTTGAGGAATCTCCATACTGTTTTCCACAGTGGCTGCACCAATTTACATTTCTACTAACAGTGTACAAGAATTCCCTTTTCTCCACATACTCTCCAACATTTGTTATTTGTGGTCTTTTTGATGATAGCCATTCTGACAAGTGTGAGGTGATATCTCATTGTGGTTTTGATTTGCATTTCTATGGTGATTAATGACGCTGAACATCTTTTCATGTGCCTATTGGCCATCTGCATGTCTTCTTTGGAAAAATGTCTATTCAGGTCTTCTGCCCATTTTTTAATCAGGTTGTTTGTTTTTTTCATGTTGAGTTATATGAGCTATTTATGTATTTTGATATTAACCCTTTATCAGCCTATCATTTGCAAATATTTTCTCCCATTCAGTAGGTTGTCTTTTCATTTTGTCAACGGTTTCCTTTGTCATGCAAAAGCTTTTAAGTTTAATTAGGTCCATTTGTTTATTTTTGCTTTTGTTTCCTTTGCCTTAGGAGACATATCCAAAAAAAAATACTGCTACAATTGTGCCAAAGAGTGTTCTGCCTATGTTTCCCTCTAGGAGTTGTATGGTTTCAGGTCTTACATTTAGGTCTTCAGTCCATTTTGAGTTTATTTTTGTATATGCTGTTAAAAAATGTTCTGATTTCATTCTTTTATGTGTAGCTGTCCAGTTTTCCCAGCACTACTTATTGAAGAGACTGTCTTTTCTCCACTGCCTTGCCTCCTTTGTTGCAAATTGTGTGTGTGTGTAATTCAGATTTAGTAATTCAACCCTCTTTGGATTGCCCATGATAATGACAATCTGAAAACCAGTTTCCATGTATACTAGATCATTTCCCCAGTTCTGTGGAATTTTTTTTTTTTTTTTTTTGGCCGCACCCTGCAGCATGCAGAACTTCCCTGATTGGTGATTGAACGTCCCCTGCAGTGGAAGCGAGGAGTCTTAACCACTGAACCACCAGGGAAGTCTGGAATTCTTTAAAGAAAATGAAAAAGATAAATGGAACTTTGTGCTACAATTGTGTAATCTTTAGCTATTTAGGATTTTAATTGTTCACAAGGTATTAGAATTAGTTCTTTTGAAAGGCATCCTTTTGAATATTTCTACACTACTTATTCATTAGTAGATTATTCATTAACAGAGACCATGAGCATAATCCAAGTAATATCTAGGAAAGCAAGGAGTTGGAAGGTCATATCACTGCTAAACTAAAACCCCTCAATATATATGTCAGTTTTGAATTTTAAAAATCTCAAAGAACATTCAAAAGAATCAATAAAATATAAAGTAATAGAATTTTGGAGCTGCAAGGAGCCTTACATTTCTCTCAGAAGAGGAGAAACATGAAAGCACTTACTAAACTGTAAAGAACCATACAAAGCTATAAAAATGTGTATTGTCCTCATCTATATGAAGCCCCTCATTTTACAAGTAATAGAATAGAGAGATTGCGTGATTTAAAAGATTCTACAGAAGCTTTTGCAATGCTATCCAAAAATCATTAGAACTACCAACACCCACCCCTGGGCAACCATTAACTAATCCACAATTACTGCTCAAGTTTCAGCAGTTTTTCTAACCATTCTCATTTAACTCACCAATTGCATTTATCACTAAACTAGCCCAGAGAATATAAGAATGTGCATGTAATAGACATTTTTCAAATTCCCCACAACTGCATATTTTTTCAAAAAGGAAATGAAAGAGAATACTTAAAGCGTACTCTATTTTTCTTAATCTGGTTGATAAATTTTTAGGTCCTAATATATATTTTATTTTATAACTGCTAACATTTAGCTATTTAAACATATAGATCCAAAATTAACCCTCACCCTAAAAGTTATTAAGAGAATCTGGTCAAAGACAAAAAAGAAGGAAATTTTACCTTAAGAGCTCAACCAAAGATGATGTTTGAGTAGCGAACGAAAATGTTACATACTCCCTAGAGCAATAGTTTTCAAATGTATTTTTATTCACACATTTCTTTCTTCAAAAGAAGCTTTCAATAAAGCCAAGGAACTTCTCTGATTGAAATATAAGTGGGAAGTCCAGACAAAGCTCTTGAGGTCCCTGACAGGGGTTCCACTGAGAATAGTTTAAAAATTTATCCCAGAGGATAAATCCCAAACTCCCAAAACAGGCATTTTTTGTCCCATTCTAACTTCCAATTTTATTTTCAACCCTGAGATTTAACAAACAAAGAGTGCTCTGAAATTAGGATACGAAAGCTAGTTTTTTCCAGTCTCTATGCAGGCAAATTAACATATTAGAAATGTATAAATGCAACTGGGTGGCAACAAGGAGTGGTAGAAAGAGAATAATATTAGGGAAGTGATTCCATGTGACCTAGAATAAGTTTGTAAATTTCTGGACTTCAGGTGACTTATTTGTCAAACATAAGGATAGTATTACACTTTTATCAGAGGGCTAGACAAAATCATTTCTTAGTGTTTCTTCACACTCTAAAATAGATGACTCAATTCTATAAATTATTTTTTGAATGACAGTTTCATGCTAAAGCACAAAAGATATGACAAACAAGACATATAAAGTCCTTATATTCAGAGAGAGTAAAATGTAATGAAAGAGACATAAATGCTGTTAGTTTGTCCTTTTTTCTAACAACTGATACTTGTTAATCCAACTTGTTAGGATTGCTCATTCTAGTGACAATCTAAAATCAGACTCTTACAATAGTACTATGCTATTTTCCCTACCTTATGGATATACATGGGAAAACCTGAATTTCCATATAGTATATGTTGGGCTTGGTGCTGTTCTGTTCTCTGACCCAGAGAACAACATCTGCCATGGAAGAACCAATGTGTCTATCGTCTTAGATATTCAAGTAGTCACAAAGTTACCCGTGCAGTGGGAACGGATCAATTTCGGGTACTGTAGTTGAGTCCTCCCAGGGAATAAGATGTTAAGCAGTCAAAGCAATATATAATCCACAGGTATGAGAAGGTAGCCAAATTGTGGGTGGGGGAGGTGGGGGGGGGGGCAGGAAAAGTTGGGCAAGAAGAGCCCTTCAAACCAGGCATGAGAAACAGTTTCAGTAAAGACCCAAAAGTGAGAAAAGGCAGGAATTGAGGTTAAAAAAGAAAGAAGAGGCCAGGTTATTTAGACCTCTGTATACCTTATTAAAGACAGTGGGGAGGTAATGACAAGCATGGAAAGGTTTTAAGTGGGGACAATATTCAACCAGATTTGCATTTTTAAAAAATAGTTATGTATTTAGTGTAGCGAGTAGGAATGAAGAAGGTATTATAAGCGGTAAAACGCTAGCTAGGAGGCTACTGCAGTAATACAGGATTATGCAATGGCACTGGGGTTAGAGAAAAGAGGGAAGATTCAAAAGATATTTAAGAAGTAGTATACAAAGGACTCACTCTTCAATTAGGGGAGGTGAGGGAGAAATTGAGGATGATGCAATTTGAGGTTTCCTGCTTGAGCCATTGGGTGAATGTTGTGCCATTTCCAAAGTTAGAGAGCACCAAGGGACTAATACTTTTAAAAATAATAGTAACTAATATTTATATAGTGTTTATTATGTAAAGGCACACATATTAACTCATTTATTCTCCTTAAGTCTATGAGATAATTGTTTTTCTTATTCCCTTTTATAGATGAGCGAACTGAGACACAGAAAGGCTGAGTGACCTGCCCAAGTCCCATACCAGGAAATGGACAAGTCTGGATTTGAACAATCTGGGAGTAGGAAGGAGTTGAAAATAATCTCAGTTTTAGTCATGCCGAGTTTGAATGATGTATGGAACATCCCAGTAGGCATTTGAACATGGAGGTTTGACGCTCAGAAGAGAGATTTGCAGGATTTCGAAGTAACTAAAATCATGGTAACGGAAAATACAGTTTCATGCAAAAAGACCGAGAATAGCCCATTTCAGTTGAATAAAAAATTAATAATAAGCATTTTGTAGAGCTTAATTAAAGTCATAAAGTTAAGCAAATAAAGCTTGAGCCCATGCATAAGCAGAAAATAAAAGCAAGGACTTTGAAATAAGAGTTCAACCCAGAATGGCTCAGGCATAAGACCTGTCTATATGTCTATGGAATCAGATCTAAAGTCCATCCTCTCTGCAATATTGGACAGGATAAAGAGGACTAAAAGTCTTCATCAAACTGGTAGAGAGGAGAAATTAGAAGTTTATATCAAGTCCCAATATATCACAGTACTGAATATAAATGATAGCTTAGGTTCATTATGTACTATTTTCATTTACTCACAACCAATGCATTAAGTCACTACCAACTAATGGTTTTTCTGCCTCCCTAAAGTTCTAATTAAAGAAACTCTGTAATTTTGATAGGGAGACCATTGTAGACAAAATTCTTGTCCCAGAATGGAGAAATCCAGATTAGCAATACCCTTTACAGAATATTGCTTATTGCTTCTACAATGCCAGTTTTTATTTGTGTATTATATGCACTAATTAGCCTCATTCTGTGTACTTAATAAGTTTTCAATAATTGCTTAGTAACAGCAGAAGAACAGCTAGTAACCACTACTGCTGGGTTTAGCCAGTCAGAATGCTAAACATTTAATAGACTTGATTTGCAAAGACTGAAACCCTGTCAGCTCAAAAACAGAAAAATAATAAAAGGGTAGTGAGCAGAAAGAGGCAAACTAATCAGCTATATGTGCTTTCCTTTTTCCTATTTTTTTTTTTTTTTGTATCTGTAAAGTTGCTTAAAGTTGTCTCCTCCCAGAAGATGTCATTATAGATCAAGGTTAGGTAAGGAATCAAAAAGGTTAACATGAAGAGAAAATAAAGGGAAAGAAAACCTGGCTTTGCCATCTCTTCCACAAATCCTGTTGGACTTTGTCTCCTGTACCCCTAGCTATTTTTTTTTAATTGGAGTATAGTTGCTTTACAATATTGTGTTAGTTTATACTGTACAGCAAAGTGAATCAGCTATACGTATATAATATATACCCTCATTTTAGGATTTCCTTCTCATTTAGGTCACCACAGAGCACTGAGTATAGTCCCCTGTGCTATACAGTAGGTCCTCATTAGTTATCTACTTTATACATAGAATCAATAGTGTATATACGTCAATCTCAATATCCCAATTCATTCCACACACAGCCCCCACTTTCCCCCTTGATATCCATACGTTTGTTCTCTACATCTGTGTCTCTATTTCTGCTTTGTAAATAAGATCGTCTATACCAATGCTTTCAGATTGGACCCCCAGCTATTAAATGAATTGATCCTGGCATTTTTTTAACATCTTTATTGAAGTATAATTGCTTTACAATGGTATGTTAGTTTCTGTTTTATAACAAAGTGGATCAGTTACGCATATACATGTATCCCCATATCTCTTCCCTCTTGCATCTCCCTCCCTCCAACCATCCCAAACCCACTCCTCTAGGTGTTCACAAAGCACCGAGCTGATCTCCCTGTGCTATGTGGCTGCTTCCCACTAGCTATCTATTTTACATTTGGTAGTGCATATATGTCCATGCCACTCTCTCACTTTGTCCCACCTTACACTTACCGTCCCCATATCCTTAAGTCCATTCTCTAGTAGGTCTGCGTATTTATTCCCATCTTGCCCCTAGGTTCTTCATGACTTTTTTTTTCTTAGATTCCACATATATGTGTTAGCATACAGTATTTGTTTTTCTCTGACTTACTTCACTCTGTATGACAGACTCTAGGTCCATCCACCTCACTACAAATAACTCAATTTCGTTTCTTCTTATGGCTGAGTAATATTCCATTGTATATATGTGCCACATCTTCTTTATCCATTCATCTGTTGATGGACATTTAGGGTGCTTCCATGTCCTGGCTATTGTAAATAGAGCTGCAATGAACATTGTGATACATGACTCTTTTTGAATTATGGTTTTCTCAGGGTATATGCCCAGTAGTGGGATTCCTGGGTCGTATGGTAAAGGAACCTGCATACTGTTCTCCATAGTCGCTGTATCAATTTACATTCCCACCAACAGTGCGAGAGGGTTCCCTTTTCTCCACACCCTCTCCAGCATTTATTGTTTCTAGATTTTTTGATGATGGCCATGCTGACCGGTGTGAGATGATATCTCACTGTAGTTTTGATTTGTATTTCCCTACTGATTAATGATGTTGAGCGTTCTTTCATGTGTCTGTTGGCAATCTGTATATCTTCTTTGGAGAAATGTCTATTTAGGTCTTCTGCCCATTTTTGGATTGGGTTGTTTGTTTTTTTGATATTGAGCTGCATGAGCTGCTTGTAAATTTTGGAGATTAATCCTTTGTCAGTTGGTTCATTTGCAAATATTTTCTCCCATTCTGAGGGTTGCCTTTTTATCTTGTTTATGGTTTCCTTTGCTGTGCGAAAGCTTTTAAGTTTCATTAGGTCCCATTTGTTTACTTCTTTCCTAATTTCCATTTCACTAGGAGGTGGGTCAAAAAGGATCTTGCTGTGATTTACGTCATAGAGTGTTCTGCCTCTGTTTTCCTCTAAGAGTTTTATAGTGTCTGGCCTTACATTTAGGTCTTTAATCCATTTTGAGTTTATGGTTTCCTTTGCTGTGCAAAAGCTTTGAAGTTTCATTAGGTCCCATTTGTTTACTTTTTTTTTAAATTTCCATTTCTCTAGGAAGTGGGTCAAAAAGGATCTTGCTGTGATTTATGTCATAGAGTGTTCTGCCTATGTTTTCCTCTAAGAGTTTGATAGTGTCTGCCCTTGCATTTAGGTCTTTAATCCATTTTGAGTTTATTTTTGTGTATGGTTTTAGGGAGTGTTCTAATTTCATTCTTTTACATGTAGCTGTCAAGTTTTCCCAGCACCACTTATTGAAGAGGCTGGCTTTTCTCCATTGTATATTCTTGCCTCCTTTATCAAAGATAAGGTGACCATATATGTGTGGGTTTATCTCTGGGCTTTCAATCCTGTTCCATTGATCTATATTTCTGTTTTTGTGCCAGTACCACACTGTCTTGACTACTGTAGCTTTGTAGTAGAGTCTGAAGTCAAGGAGCCTGAATTCACCAGCTCCGTTTTACTTTCTCAAGATTGCTTTGGCTATTCAGGGTCTTTTGTGTTTCCAAACAAATTGTGAAATTTTTTGTTCTACTTCTGTGAAAAATGCCAGTGGTGGTTTGATAGGGATTGCATTGAACCCGTAGATTGCTTTGGGTAATAGAGTCATTTTCACAATGTTGATTCTTCCAATCCAAGAACATGGTATAGCTCTCCATCTGTTTGTGTCATCTTTAATTTCTTTCATTAGTGTCTTATAATTTTCTGCATACAGGTCTTTTGTCTCCTTAGGTAGGTTTATTCCTAGGTATTTTACTCTTCATGTTGCAATGGTAAATGGGAGTGTTTTTTAAATTTCACTCTCAGTTTTTTCATTATTAGTGTATAGGAATGCAAGAGATTTCTGTGCATTAATTTTGTATCCTGCTACTTTACCAAATTCATTGATTAGCTCTAGTAGTTTTCTAGTAGCATCTTTAGGATTCTCTATGTATAGTATCATGTCATCTGCAAACAGAGACAGTTTTACTTCTTCTTTTCCAATTTGGATTCCTTTTATTTCTTTTTCTTCTCTGAATGCTGTGGCTAAATCTTCCAAAACTATGTTGAATAACAGTGGTGAGAGTGGGCAACCTTGTCTTGTTTCTGATCTTAGTGGAAATGGTTTCAGTTTTTCACCATTGAGGATGATATTGGCTGTGGGACTGTCATATATGGCCTTTATTATGTTGAGGTAAGTTCCCTCTATGCCTACTTTCTACAGGGTTTTTATTATAAATGGGTGTTGAATTTTGGCGAAAGCTTTCTCTGCATCTATTGAGATGATCTTACATTTTTTTCTCCTTCAATTTGTTAATATGGTGTATCACATTGATTGATTTGGGTATACTGAAGAATACTTGCATTCCTGGGATAAACCCCACTTGATCATGATGTATGATCCTTTTAATGTGCTGTTGGATTCTGTTTGCCAGTATTCTGTTGAGGATTTTTGCATCTATGTTCATCAGTGATATTGGCCTGTAGTTTTCTTATTTTGTGACGTCTTTGTCTGGTTGTGGTATCAGGGTGATGGTGGCCTCGTAGAATGAGTTTGGGAGTGTTCCTCTCTCTGATATATCTTGGAAGAGTTTGAGAAGGATAGATGTTAGCTCTTCTCTAAATGTTTGAAAGAATTCGCCTGTGAAGCCATCTGGTCCTGGGCTTTTGTTTGTTGGAAGATTTTTAATCACAGTTTCAATTTCAGTGCTTGTGACTGGTCTGTTCATATTTTCTATTTCTTCCTGGTTCAGTCTCTGAACGTTGTGCATTTCTAAGAATTTGACCATTTCTTCCAGGTTGTCCATTTTATTTGCATATAGTTGCTTGTAGTAATCTCTCAAAATGCTTCATATTTCTACAGTGTCAGTTGTTACTTCTCCTTTTTCATTTCTAATTCTATTGATTTGAGTCTTCTCCCTTTTTTTCTTGATGAGTCTGGCTAATGGTTTATCAATTTTGTTTATCCTCTCAAAGAACCAGCTTTTACTTTATTGACCTTTGCTATCGTTTCTTTAATTTTTTTTCACTTATTTCTGATCTGGTCTTTACGATTTCTTCTGCTAACGTTGGGGTTTTTTGGTTCTTCTTTCTCTAACTGCTTTCAGTGTAAGGTTAGGTTGTTTATTTGAGATGTTTCTTATTTCTTAAGGTAGGATTGTATTGCTATAAACTTCCCTCTTAGAACTGCTTTTGCCGCATCCCATAGGTTTGGGTCATCGTGTTTTCATTGTCATTTCATTCTAGGTATTTTTTTATTTGCTCTTTGATTTCTTCAGTGATGTCTTGGTTATTAAGTAGTGTATTGTTTAGCCTCCATGTGTTTGTATTTTTTACAGATTTTTTTCCTGTAATTGACATCTAGTCTCATGGCATTGTGGTAGGAAAAGATGCTTGATATGACTTCAATTTACTTACATTTACCAAGGCTTGATTTGTGACCCAAGATATGATCTATCCTGGAAAATGTTCCATGAGCACTTGAGAAGAAAGTGTATTCTGTTGTTTTTGGATGGAATGTCCTATAAATATCAATTAAGTCCATCTTGTTTAATATATCATTTAAAGCTTGCGTTTCCTTATTTATTTTCATTTTGGATGATCTGTCCATTGGTGAAAGTGGGGTGTTAAAGTCCCCTACTATGATTGTGTTACTGTTGATTTGCTTTATGTATTGACATGCTCCTATGTTGGGTGCATAAATATTTACAATTGTTATACCTTCTTCTTGGATTGATCCCTTGATCATTATGTAGTGTCCTTCTTTGTCTATTGTAATAGTCTTTGTTTTAAAGTCAATTTTGTCTGATATGAGAATTGCTACTCCAGCTTTCTTTTGATTTCCATTTGCATGGAATACCTTTTTCCTTCCCCTCACTTTCTGTTTGTATGTGTCCCTAGGTCTGAAGTGAGCCTCTTGCAGACAGCATATATACAGGTCTTACTTTTATATCCATTCAGCCAGTCTATATATTTTGGTTGGAGCATTTAATCCATTTACATTTAAGGTAATTATTGATATGTATTTTCCTATTACCATTTTCTTAATTGTTTTGGGTTTGTTATTGTAGGGCTTTTCCTTCTCTTGTGTTTCCTGACTAGAGAAGTTCCTTTAGCATTTGTTGTAAAGCTGGTTTGGTGCTGAACTCTCTCAGATTTTGCTTGTCTGTAAAGGTTTTAATTTCTCCATCAAACTGAATGAGATTCTTGCTAGGTACAGTAATCTTGCTTGTAGGTTTTTCCCCTTCATCACTTTAAATATGTCCGGCCACTCCTTTCTGGTTTGGAGAGTTTCTGCTGAAAGATCAGCTGTTAACCTTGTAGGGATTCCCTTGTATGTTACTTGTTGTTTTTCCCTTGCTGCTTTTAATGTTTTTTCTTTGTATTTAATTTTTGATAGTTTGATTAATATGTGTCTTGGCATGTTTCTCCTTGGATTTATCCTGTTTGGGACTCTGTGTGCTTCCTGGACTTGATTCATTATTTCCTTTCCCATATTAGGGAAGTTTTCAACTATAATCTCTTCTTCTCAGTCCCTTTCTTTTTCTCTTCTTCTTTTGGGAACCCTACAATTTGAATGTTGGTACGCTTAATGTTGTCCCAGAGGTCTCTGTGACTGTCCTCGATTATTTTCATTCTTTTTTCTTTATTCTGCTCTGCAGTAGTTATTTCCACTATTTTATCTTCCAGGTCACTTATCCGTTCTTCTGCCTCAGTTATTCTGCTATTGATCCCTTCTAGAGAATTTTAAATTTCATTTATTGTGTTGTTCATCACTGTTTGTTTGCTCTTTAGTTCTTCTGGGTCCTTGTTACACATTTCTTGTGTTTTCTCCATTCTATTTCCAAGATTTTGGATCATCTTTACTACCATTACTCTGAATTTTTTTCAGGTACACTGCCTATTTCCTCGTCATTTATTTGATCTGGTGGGTTTTTACCTTGCTCCTTCATCTGCTGTGTGTTTCTCTGTCTTCTCATTTTGCTTATCTTACTGTGTTTCGGGTCTCTTTTTCACAGGCTGCAGGTTCATAGTTCTCATTGTTTTTGGTGTCTGCCCCCAGTGGCTAAGATTGGTTCAGTGGGTTTTGCAGGCTTCCTGGTGGACGGGAGTAGTGCCTGTGTTCTGGTGGATGAGGCTGGATCTTGTCTTTCTGGTGGGCAGGTCCACATCTGGTGGTGTATTTTGGGGTTTCTGTGGCCTTATTATGATTCTAGGCAGCCTCTCTGCTAATGGTTGGGGTTGTGTTCCTGTCTTGCTAGTTGTTTGGCATAGGGTGTCCAGCACTGGAGCTTGCTGGTCATTGAGTGGAGCTGGGTCTTGGCGTTGAGATGGAGATCTCTGGGAGATTTTCACCATTTGATATTACATGGATCTGGGAGGTCTCTTGTGGCCCAATGTCCTGAACTTGGCTCTCCCAACTCAGAGGCACAGCCCTGACGCCTGGCTGGAGCACCAAGAGGCTATCATCCACATGGCTCAGAATAAAAGGGAGGAAAAAAAAGAAAGAAGGAAAGAAAGAAGAAGATAAAATAAAATAAAGTTATTAAAATAAAAAATAATTATTAAAAAAATTTTTAATAAAAAGAAAAAAAAGAAAGAAGAGAGCAACCAAACCAAAAAGCAAATCCACCAGTGATAACAAGTGCTAAAAACTATATTGAAAAGAAAAAAAAACGGACAGACAGAACCCTAAAACAAATGGTAAAAGCAAAGCTATACAGACAAAATCACACACAGAAGCATACATATACACACTCACAGAAAAACAAAAAGGGCAAAAAGTATATATATTTTTGCCCCCGAAGTCCACCTCCTCAATTTGGGATGATTCCTTGTCTTTTCAGGTATTCCACAAATGCAGGGTACATGAAGTTGATGGTGGAGCTTTAATCCGCTGCTCCTGAGGCTGCTGGGAGAGATTTCTCTTTCTCTTCTTTGTTCGCACAGCTCCCGGGGCTCAGCTTTGGATTTGGCCCCGCCTCTGCGTGTAGGTCGCCCGGAGGGCATCTGTTCTTCGCTCAGACAGGACTGTGTTAAAGGAGCAGCTGATTCGGGGGCTCTGGCTCACTCAGGCCGGGGGGAGGGAGAGGCACGGAGTGCGGAGCGAGCCTGCGGAGGCAGAGGCCGGCGTGACGTTGCACCAGCCTGATGCGTGCCTTGTGTTCTCCCGGGGAAGTTGTCCCTGGATCACGGGACCCTGGCAGTGGTGGGCTGCACAGGCTCCCAGGAGGGTAGGTGTGGATAGTGACCTGTGCTCCCACACAGGCTTCTTGGTGGCGGCAGCAGCAGCCTTAGCATCTCATGCCCGTCTCTGGGGTCCCCGCTGACAGCCGCAGCTCACACCCATCTCTGGAGCTCCTTTAAGCGGTGCTCTGAATCCCCTCTCCTCGCGCACCAGGAAACAGAGACAAGACAAAAACTCTTGCCTCTTCGACAGGTCCAGACTTTTCGCCGGACTCCCTCCCGGATAGCCGTGGCGCACCATCCCCCTTCAGGCTGTAATCACGCAGCCAACCCCAGTCCTCTCCCTGTGATCCGACCTCCGAAGCCCGAGCTTCAGCTCCCAGCCCCCGCCCGCCCCGGCAGGTGAGCAGACAAGCCTCTCGGGCTGGTGAGTGCTGGTCGGCACTGAGCCTCTGTGCGGGAATCTCTCCACTTTGCACTCTACGCCCCTATTGCTGCGCTCTCCTCTGTGGCTCCGAAGCTCCCCACCACCACCCCCGTCTCCGCCCACGAAGGGGCTTCTAGTGTGTGGAAACCTTTCCTCCTTCACAGCTCCCTCCCACTGGTGCAGGTCCCGTCCCTATCCTTTTGTCTCTGTTTATTCTTTTTTCTTTTGCCCTACACAGGTACGTGGGGAGTTTCTTGCCTTTTGGGAGGTTTGAAGTCTTCTGCCAGCATTCAGTGGGTGTTCTGTAGGAGTTGTTCCACATGTAGATGTATTTCTTTTTTTTTTTTTTTTGTTACGCGGGCCTCTCACTGTTGTGGCCTCTCCCCTTGCGGAGCACAGGCTCCGGACGCACAGGCTCAGCGGCCATGGCTCACGGGCCCAGCCGCTCCGCTGCATGTGGGATCTTCCCGGACCGGGGCACGAACTCGTGTCCCCTGCATCGGCAGGCGGACTCTCAACCACTGCGCCACCAGGGAAGCCCGTAGATGTATTTCTGATGTAATTGTGGGGAGGAAGGTGATCTCCACGTCTTACTCTTCTGCCATCTTGCAGCTCCTCCGATCCTGGCATTTTTGAGCACAGGCACTGCATGGTTGACACGCATTTACAGAAAGTGATGATTTTTCCACCCACACACCAGCAGAGCAGAGGAAAGCACACAGCATTCACTGAGTCTGTCTTTGCTTTCACTTACAGTATCTCAGGTGATCTTCCAATTAGTCCAGTAATCAACACATCTTTGCAGAGGGTCATATGGCAGACATGTGTTCTATACTAGGGATGCTGTCATGAACAGTAAGACATGCCCCCCTTGATTGTGTTCTGAGTTTTTCCCAGTTATTAGGTATGGATTGGGGAACTAGTCAAACTTAAATGTTTAACTCTTTAAACCCTGCCTTTCCACTATACCACCTTTCTTCCACCTTTCTTCTGCATTTCTACTCACTCTGGGTTACACAGACACAAAAAGCCTATATCCCTAAATAAGGATTAGAATCAAAGACAGAAATTAGAAATAATATTTTTATAGTAATTCTTGTTTGTCATTTAATGGTCTTGTGAGAAAGTAGAATTACTAAAAGGAGCCCCTTGCCAGTCACCATGGTGCAAGGAGCAATGGGTCAGGAGTTTTCCAAGATGGCCATAGAGAATCTATGAGGTGGGACAGAAGGCATGCCTCCTCTCAGCAGTAAGGGGCCTGGCACTGCTGAACCATGAAGAGAGATCCGTAACCTGTTTCTCTAAGTCTGCTGCACACTCCATAAGTCCAAAAGATGATCTGATGTTAAATTAGAAAATGACAAAATTCTCCTTGCATTCCTCTTTTTTCCTTTGTTCACAAAGTGGCCATGGAAGGAGTAATTCAGCGATGAGTTTGCCACAAAGTGTTGTACCAGGTCAGTCCACACTTTGATAAAAATTACTATAATGTGACACAATCACAGTCCAAGTGAATGAAACTAGAAGACTGCTGAGTATAATTTGCTGAACAACTGCTTCAGAAAATCAAGGTGCTTCTTCATGAGGACAAAATCACTAGTGATCTTCCAATCTGACTAAAAAGTATATGAGGCTTACTCCTGTGAAAAGTACATTGTGAAGTTTCACGGAGGATGAGCCTCCATCCCTACCCTGGTTATGAAGTCAGGATCCTCATCCTGATTTCCATTTCCTTCCTTCAACTCACTTCATCCTCATAACTAGCCATGTGTGAGGGTTACTTTTCATGCTAAATGCTAGTAGACAATCAGTGCAGCATATAAGAATATGTTCCTTTACTACTTGCATGTTCTTGTGTTTATTATATAATATTATAAGTGTGTTAAATGTTTATTTACTACTTTGCCAATCACAATTTTTATCTTTGTTATAAAATCCTTACAGGAAAGCACTGCCTGCTGAGAAAGATATTTTTTATTTTCAAGGCAAATAGGCTTCCCTCAATGGCAAGATGGCACAATGGATATTAATCTCTCAGTTATCAAATTAGGCCTTTTCCTTTGGAAAGAAACCATCTACCAGAAGTAGTATCCTCTAATACTCCTCAGCTTGCAGTAAATGTCCTCTCAACTGTGAGTTTTCTTTGCATAGAGAAAGTGACAGGGCCGAACAGAAATGGGCAAAGCAGCGATTACTTTAAAAAGTATAAGAATAGCTTCCTTGGCCCAAAAATGCTTTATCATGGAAGGCAACCATTTTACTTAAGCATGGTCCCATTTCAAAATGCAGGCCAGGTGAAAGGCTTGGGCAACAAGGAGTCTCTGTGACAGCACTGTGCCCACAAAAAGGAGCAGGACCTTCTCCAAGGTGCTGAATTCAAGCAGTAGAAGAAAAACCTCACCCCATCGTTCCTCTTGAGACATAGTCTATTCTTATGTTGACGGACTGACAACATAAGTCAACCATGCTGACTGTCGAAAAGAGGGTTTTCTGCTTCTGGATTGGTGTTTGGACTGAACACAAAGCAAGCTAGAGAAATTCCTAAAGAACTCTGCCACCAGAACTTCCACAAGCAATCAGACCCAGCTGCCTTATCCCTTCCTGAATCCAGGAAAAGTAGCACGTGATGCTTTAGCCACAGACCACCAAGTGCCTGATTGTTCTCGACTGGTTCAGAGCCCATCTACAAAGGATCTATTGGTATGTCCTTAAGAACCATCTGAACTAAGGCTGTACTTTATAGCCCCTTCCAATTATAAAATAAAATAAACTACCCCACAAATGACTGAGTTAAAAATTGCATCAGAATGTCTTAAAAGTTACTTTACTACAAGGCCCATTAGATGAAATAAAGATTCATGCCTGGGGCTTCCCTGGTGGTGCAGTGGTTGAGAGTCCACCTGCCAGTGCAAGGGACATGGGTTCATGCACCGCTCTGGGAAGATCCCACATGCCGCGGAGTGGCTGAGCCCGTGAGCCATGGCCACTGAGCCTGCGTGTCCAGAGCCTGTGCTCCACAACGGGAGAGGCCACAACAGTGAGAGGCCCACGTATCGCAAAAAAAAAAAGATTCATGCCTGGATTGTCCTTTAATAAAGTTTAATTATTTCTTCATATTTATGAGAACCACAGTTAGAGTGAGAACTTAACAGCTCTGGAGTTTTAACAAACTACTGCTCAATTACTGAGGAAAATGAGGACCTCAGAGTCCTTTCCACAGTCTCAGAGTGAATTATGAATTGTCTGACCTACACTAGTATAGACTTCAACTGAAAAAATAAAATTAAAAGGCAGGAGAACTTGGGAATAAATCAGCCATCCTCTGAGGACACAGGACAGAGATGAAAACTTGCTGACTTCCTTGAGTTCTCCCAGTGTGACAACTAGGACAAGGAAGCTAAAAAGAACAGAGGCTATAGGAGGTAATAAAAATGTCAGCTCTGAATTTTAGGCTGTCACACTGCAAAGCAAAACTAAGATTTGAGAGTGATCTGGTGTGATTTTTGTCATCCCAAAGGTTCTGAGTTGCCAGACAAGCCCTAAAGAGCAATTGGTTTTAACCAGTGGTGTGTATCAGAGTCACCTTTGGATATCTTTTTTAAAAGCTATTTCCTGACCCTATATCACTGAAGGGTCAGTGGGTCTGAAGTGGAACCGGGGCAATTTTTCAGAGCACCTTAGAGGACTTGGAGGCACTCCACTGATTAAGACCCGCTGTTATAGAGGCTGATTTCCAGGAGAACATTGCTTCTCAAACTTTAATGTTCTTGTAAATCATCCCACTACCACCCCTAAATCCCAGGATCTTATTAAAATAAAGATTCTGTTTCAGTGGGTCTGGGTTTCTACATTTATCACAAGCTTCCCAGTGATGTCCATGCTGCTGGTGTGGGGACCCCACTCTCTGTTGCCAGTCAACAAGCTTTATATCCCAACTTCAGGTGAATGGCCATGGGGTGGATGTGGGCAGCCTGGTGCTTGTTCCTGTGCAGTTTGCATCAGCCACTGCAAAATCACTTATTAAAATTAAAATTCCAGGGCCTCTCCCCCAAACACACCTAATCAGAGCCAGTTAAACAAGCTCCCTGGGTAATGCTTTTACACACATTAAAATTTGAGAACCACTAAAAGTTAGAGAATGGATAATTTAAAAAATTACAAGTCCCATAATCATTGAATAATGAATTATATCTTTAAACTCATTATTAATTTAACACATTTTGAGCCTTCTCTATTTTCTAGTTAAAATTGTGAGAGGTAGGACTTTGAAAACAATATAGTCACTTTGATACATAACTTTAAAGATATATATATATGTATGTCTGTGTGTGTGTGTGTATATATATATATATATATATATATATATATATATATATATATATGACAAACAAAATCTCAAATATATCATTAAGCTTGCTTATCTCTACACTGGCTATGCTATCACCCAGGAAACTGTCTCCAGAATTATTATACTTTGG
This sequence comes from Hyperoodon ampullatus, assembly GCF_949752795.1. NCBI lineage: Eukaryota > Metazoa > Chordata > Mammalia > Artiodactyla > Ziphiidae > Hyperoodon > Hyperoodon ampullatus. Next base: position 61,644,016 of record NC_136928.1, read on the forward strand.
GATCACTTATAAGCTACTCTAGCCTATTTTCCCAACTGTTTTTCCTTTACCAACACCCACTAACTCACACGGTTTCTTTGTCTTACCTGCATATACCATGTATTCTCTATCCCTGCCAGAGAAAAATCACCTTTAATTTCATCCAGCAAATACTGTTCTTTGGCTGATATTCTGGACTCCAAATCCCTGAATGTTATTTCTGACACTGGAATATAAATTCACAAAATGAAAGAACCAAAATGCTTTTCTCCTCCAAAGTAGTAATCAAAGGTAAATGCGATTTTCCTGCCTATGGAAAAATAGAGAAAATCTACATCTGAAAAACTTTGAGTAGTTACAGAATTTTAAATCAAGGCTGTACCCAGGCATTACAAAATGGGAACCTACAAATTATGTGTTTAATTGGATAATTCAGGCCTTAAAATATTTTCTTCCCCCATGTACGAGCTGGAAGTTTCAGTCATATTTACATGAAATTTTATTGTTCTAAATGTATTAAATTACACGTATAACTGCATATAATACATTCTGCAAAATGTTCTGTATATCTTTAAGTACTTTTCATGTAATTGACTATTACAGATTTGAAAAGTACCTTCTAGCAGTTAATTCTTCACAATTTAATTTGGAAAATGTTTGATGAGACTATATCATGCTCACTCATTTGTTCTTACTTTCTTTTGACAGTCACACTTCCTGTGTTCATATGTCTTATTAATAATAACAGCAGAGATTACTGTGATGAATGGGCAAGGGTCAGAAAGGAGTGGACCCACTCTACCAGGAAGAGGGGCATTATTACTGTTTGAGTTTCCTATGGCTGCTACAATAAATTACCATAAACTTGGTAGCTTAAAACAAAACAAACATTATCTTACATTTTTAAAGGTAAGGAGTCCTGGGCTTCCCTGGTGGCACAGTGGTTGAGAGTCCACCTGCCGATGCAGGGGACACGGGTTCGTGCCCCGGTCCGGGAAGATCCCACATGCCGCGGAGCGGCTGGGCCCGTGAGCCATGGCCGCTGAGCCTGTGCATCCGGAGCCTGTGCTCCGCAGCGGGAGAGGCCACAACAGTGAGAGGCACGCGTAAAGCAAAAAAAAAAAAAAAAAAAAAAAAAAAAAAAAGGTAAGGAGTCCTAAATGGATCTTACAAGCTAAAATCAAAGGGTTGACCATGCTGTATTTCTTCTGGAATAAGTTAAATTTGAAAATAAATAAATAAAACGCACTCCACAAATCTTAGTCTTAAAACGGGGAACCTCCAGATACAGGGGAAGGTCTGGATGGTGTAGTCCTAACTGAAGCATTCACGGGTTTTTTGGGAAATATTTTATGGGGGACTGTTACCAGCCCCCCAATGCAATTCTTAGAAAGTGCTGCTCATCCTTCAATATTCTGATTCAAGCATGGAAATCTTCTCTCTTAAGATCCCTTAGCACAGCTGGGTCAAATCTAGAACAGTAAAGTTCATTTTATTAAATGTTTAGGGATTTTAAAATATTAAAAACAAAAAACATCCAAATGTTTATATAATTTGGCTTAGGTGATCTGGTCTGCTCTCTTAAGTTCATATCAGAAATTTGATCTCTGCCCCATCCTAGATCCTGGTGAATATGAAGTAGGCAGAGTCATTGTGGCTATCCCTCAAGAGCTCACATCTGGACATGTACTCTTCTCAAAGTATAGACCCCAGACAATAACGCTCTGCTGCCAACCTCCCTGTCAAAAGTCCTCCTTCAAGTTCCCTGCCTAAAGCTGTGCCTTCACAAGATGAGAGACACTTGGAATTATCATTCTCAGCTTCCCTACCTTCTGGCTACAGTAATCCCTTTACCACTACCATGCACATATTAATACGTAAGCCTCTCACCTCCAGCAAGGTTTTAGTCTTACAAACTGACATCAAGATCAAGGACTTAGTCTTAATCAGGTTTGGCCAGGACTGGTTAATCAAGATTTCAGTACAAAATAAATGATACAATTTTAGAGCAGCCTCTATAGAGAATGAGCACCTATTCAGTTTTGTTCTTCAGATTCCTTCTTCTCCTGTTTCCTTAGAGAAGATAGAAAAGTTCTCAAAAATCAAAACTGCTAAAGTGAAACTCCTGCCTCTCTCACCAACCACCTGCATAATCAATGGAGATGGAGGCACAATTAGAATTTGTGAGCGCCTTACATTCAAAAGCACAAATTTCCCTAGGGCTGTGGATCTCTACTTGACTGTACATTGGAATCACCTAGGGAGCTTAAAAAAATATCCCACTCTCTGAGGTTCTGATATAATTGGTCTGGTTGCTTCTCAAATCATTCTAATCTTCAGCCAAGGCTGAGAGCTACTAACCAAAAGCAGAATTGCTCTAACTTTGCATAATGCCAATTTAGAGTGAATAATGATTTGTTGTGAAGGGTTGTTCCTATGTATTGTAGGATGTTTAGCAGCATCCCTTCCCTCTACCCAGTAGATGCCAGTAGATTCACTCTACTCCAAGTATTGACAATCAAAGATGTCTCCAGACATTTCCAAATTTCCTCTGAGGGGTAAAACTGACTCCAGTTGAGAACTACTGACCTAGAGTGAAGAAGGCTACTGCTCAATGTGGTTCAAACTCTTCAGTCTTGATTCTTCTGACTTAAGATGCAGGCAGTAAGCATCTGGTAGGGAGTAAGAACACTGCCCTGATGTCAAAATGTCCAGGTTAGAATCTAAGTTCTCCAACCTACCAGTTGTGTGATCTGAGGCAAATTTCTTAACCTCTCTGAGCCAGTTATGAAATAGAGCTAATAAGTGTATATAACTTGTAAGATTATTGAGGGATGACCTAACACCAGTAAAGCCCTTAAAGAATACCTGCCTATCATACAGTAAGTGTTCACTGAATGTTAGCTTCTATTGTTGCTGTTAATTGTCTCTACTATGTTTCACATCCATTAAGAAAACACCCAATGCTGAGACCCTCACTCTAGGTTTTACCAGTAATTTGGACAGTGTGAGGCAAGTTAGAATCCTGGAAGGTGACTTAATATCAAGCCTGCTTTGTCTGATAGCCTAGATGGTGGGAGTTTTGACCAGCTGATTGCATGGCCAATCAATAAAAAAGACAGACTAGTCCCTATATGACTATCAGTTCTTTAAATCTAGAGGAGAAGCAATGACTCTTCTACCCTACTTTGCACAGATGTGTATGCGCGCGCACACACACACACATATACAGTCTCCAACATATCATGTCTTTCTTTGACTATGACTTATGAACAACATCAACTCATTCATACATTCAGAAACAATTTATTGAATACATCCGAGATTCACCAGGGCAGAGTAGTCAAATATCTATTGAATCACACATGATAATTGCTATTATTTATCATATACATATAAACTTTCATTTTCCCAGATACTTTTGAGTTTTTAAATCTAAAATATGCCTATGCTCACATTCTAAACAATAATAACTTTAATACATAGTTGGTTGACTATAATAAATCCTATCCTTTAAAATTATAATCCTGATTGAGATTTAAATTGAACACGGGAAAACTCCTGTGTTTCTTCTCTACACATAACACACACGCTTAACTTCTGGCTACCAGATGTGTGTTCTGGTTTTTCCACATGAAGCAACTCTCTGGTTCTCTGGACACCAGCTGAGTGTCCTACAATTTAACTCAATTCTGACATTATCTACCTGGAGATAGCGTCAGATCCCATAAGTTAAGGGCTCAATCCCACAAAACTGCTCCCCCAACTCCAGATACCAATCACAACTCCAGATTATTATTGTACCTGTGCTTCTGACTCACCGGCTATAAACTGGGGTTTCTCACTACCCCATCCTTGAATTCAATCATTTGCTAGAATGATTCACAGATCTCAGGAAAGCAATTTAATTACTAGATTAGTGGTTTATTATAAATGAATATGACTCAGGATCAGCCAGATGGAAGTGGTTCACAGGGCAAGGTATGGGGAAATGTGCACAGAGTTTCTGTGCTCTCTCCAGGCATGTTACCAAGCCTCCAGCACCAATATATGTTCACCAGCCTGGAAGCTATTCAAATCCTGTTCTTTTGGTTATTATGGAGGCTTCATTACATAGGCATGATTTATTAAATCAGTGGCCATTGGTTATTGATTCAACCTCAACAACTGCAACGGTAATTATCCAGGAGAAACAATATTCAGGGAAAACATAAAACACTGAACAACAATTGCATATAAGTAGTAAGGATGAAGATCATAGTTTAAAAATTCTGTAAGTCTTATCTTAATCTGGAAGAAGGTAGAAGTATCAGTTAACTTTAGGCTTTCATACACATGCATGTTAAAATAGCTAGAGTAATAACTTAAAGAATAAAATGGAGTATATACTTCCAAACAGAGGGAGAAAACTAGTGGGAAAACAATAACAAGAAACCTCAATTAATGAAACAATGATGAGAAAGGAGAAGTAAAAATAAAAAATAGAATGTATCATACATAAAGTCTCAATCAAATCAAAGGGAATTCATTATCAAAAATCTATTTTAAAACTAAAATCAAAGAAGATTTTTAGAAATGATACTTCTCTGGGGAAAGAATAAAAAGAAAAAAATTACACAGAAAGAAAATACTTAACTGTAGAAATTCATAATTATACATGACTGGGGTTTACATACAAAAACACATGTTTAAGCCTACAAATTACTAAAAACCAAGAAAGAAACATTTCTCTTAGAATTTCTGAATGTTTCCAGAAAATTTTTTGCCTGAGTTAATACATATGATTGCTATAATTTTTTACTTCACCTTGAAAATACATATTTCATTCCCCTATTCAAGAGCTTGATATTTGGCCACAGAGATAGCCCAAAGACCACAATTTCTATAAACAATGTAATTCTTAAAAAAATCTGACCCACTCTAAGATCAAAAATAGAAGAGGTCTCTTTGATGCTGTTTTAATCCAAATAGCTCTTCAAGGTAAGAGTGCATAATTTGACCTAAAGAATGTTTTTCGGCCCCCTTATACTCCCAATCAGACACTTGAACAATATTTCAAAGACAAAAAGAATCTCTGATCTGGAATTTTTTTTCTATTTCTCCATGGACAAGAAATATGATGAAAGTTTTAAAACCTGGCTATTTCTGTACACTCTGGGTTAAAAACAGAGATTATCTTTTCCAAATTAGAAGGAAGGATTTACTATTGCTTCTTAAAAAGAGAAACAAATTCATTTCCCAGCCTGCATTAATATCTATTGTACTGTTTGAAATTTACAACTAACAATGCGTGTACCATATTAATGACTTTCAAACTTGTGTGTTTATAAAAATTTTACATGATGTCTCTTCATCATACAGCTAGCTTTCCAATGCCCACCTCCAGAAACTCTGACGAGGGGAAAGGGACAGAGAAAGAGAGTTGCACACTTAAAGATACCCTAAGTGATTTGATGCCCACCATCTAAAGTGCTGATCAGCAGTAGCATCAGTATCACTTGGAGCTTGTTAGAAATGCAGAATCTCAGGCTCCACCCCAGACCTTCTGAGTCAGAATCTAGATTTTATTAAGATTCTCATATGATTCATATGCATATTGAAGATTGAGAAGCAATGTGTTAAGCACAGGAGTCCCTATTGCAATTCAGATATGAACTAGAAAGAATTTCTAAGGTCTGATGACTTTGAAAAGTTAATTTCTTGGTAGAATAAATATTCTTAAACTGAAACCTGTACATTTTAGGACAGAATTTAAGTTGTTTTGTTTAACTATAAATGACATGGAAAAAATGCGCTGGCTGTAGTTAAATTGTGAATTAGGGGCTTGAAATACCAATAGGCTTGGCTATAAGTAATGGAGACTTTCAAAACAGAGGATTAAACAAGACAGAAGTTTACTTCTCTCTCAAGTAAAAGCTGTCCACATATGGGTAGACCAGAGTTGTTATTTCAGCTTCACACTGCTATCAAGGACCCTGGCTGGCTCTTATCTTTCTAAATGGTTCCTACCTCTCCAGTGATCAGGTCCAAGTTCCAGCCAGTAGGCAAAGGAAAGGGAGCAAAGACAAAGGGGCATCCCCTCCCTTTCAAAGTGTGTTTATGGAAAATTCACACAACACATTGCTTCCATCTCAGTGGCCAGATCTTAGACATATGTCTATAATCTATGGAAAAGGAATTCCAGGAAATATAAGCTTCTGGCTGGACACACTACCATCCTCAACATAGCAGAGTTCTATTAATTAGGAAGGAAGGAGAGGATGGATGTTAGGGTAGGCAACTGGCAGTCTCTGCCACAGACCTGCTTTAGAGTCCAAGCATGTCTAGAGGCAGCCCCAATTCAAAACCTGTGAGGTGCATCATGGTAAAAAGCAAGAAAATGTGTAATGGATTTACCCTAGTAAGGGCCCCTGAGTGACTCAGCTCCAAGAGCACCTTCTGCATGGTGGCACTTTCTGGAAATATAAAGAACATAGCTTGCATGCTTTGCAGTGCTCCTAACCCAGCTACCCACTTATTAGCTCATCTGTGCAAAATCCATCTTTGATATGGCCTGACATTTTGCTTTTTTTCCCCATTTTTGTAGCAAGTGTTTAAAATTCCCTAATTAGTAATCCAAGCATCCTATTTTAAAAATATTAATAGCTGTGGAGTGGTTATGGGCCATCAGTCATTCACTAGTGTGAACTGGTTTAATTATATCAGTTTCCTAATGGCTGACAAAGATCAGCTTTGTGAAAAGGAGACTATAGTTTATGGCCAGGGAGGTCACTAAATCACTCTAGAGGCCCAAACTTTTGTTCTGCTTCTCAGTTGAAATGGTTCAAAGGCATAGCCTTGAAGTTATTAGAGGCCAGAAGGAAGAGGGCTTGAGGGTGTTGGAGTGCAGTGCAGAGAGAAAGGTAGATTGATGGAAAATTAAAACTTAAGTATTTCCAAAATTTGCCTGAAATTGTCAGGGTATCAGGAATTGGTAAGAAAAAAAAAATCCCCTTCTCTCTTTAGCACCATATAACTCTTAGTCACCAGGGCAAACAGCACAGTGTTCTCAGGCTAGTATTATAAGCATGTAGTGTGGGTCGACTGGGGGTTCAGTATATTTTTACCGATAGCTTAAAGATGAGCTAGCATGTATTGTGTTTGACAGAAAATGCATAGAGTTCCAGGCAATTGAAGGGGAAATAAAATTTTGCTTCATAGTGTGTGCCTAAATTAGGAATTACCAAATCCAGAATTTCCAAAACAGTATGCTGTTGTTGCTGTCACTGTTGAAGAACTCTCTTACATACACAATCATGTGTAGGAGAACAATATAAAACACAAAAAGAGGAAAGTAGTGCTGGCTGAATCAGAACCCAGGAATCTCCACCTCCAGCTCTCTCCGGAGGCCCCAGACACAAGGCAGACCTTGAGAACCACAGCTCTGGACCAAGAAGGAACAGTGTCTCAAAATAACACAAGAGCTCAGATTTATTTAGTAAGAAACGTAAGTACTGCCCTTACTACTGCAATGCCTGTACAGTACAATGTATGTGGATCAAAGGCATAGTTGCTGCTGCTTTTGGTATTTATTTAAGAATGAACTACTAATGTACAGACTGTATAAATTTTACATTTTCAAAGAATTTTTGCATATACGAATCTTGTATAATACACCAATTTTATGAGGAAGATAGCACAGGTACTATTGTGATCATCTTATTTATAAAAAAAAATGAAGTTCACATAATTTAAGTGACTTTAAAAAGTGACATTGCCAGAAAGTGATGGAGGTAGAACAAGAATTCAAATCTTCTCAACTCTGGCTCCTCTTTATAATCACCAGGGAAACTAATAAAACAGAAATATCAAGGACTTGGGGAGAATGGCAGTGGGATAATTGATTATTAAATCAATTCCCCCCGCCCCAACCAAATCTGAAAGAACAAGTCTACACACCCACAAGCAACAGCTACAACAAAACTAGGAGTATACAGGAACCCAAAAATATGAGTAAGTGAGGAAAACCAGCAATGGCAAATACACACACGTTATCCACGTGTGGGAGAGGAAGAGAAAGAAGGAAAAGCAGCTTCTAATGGCTCTGACAACCGGAGAGCCCCAAGATGCCAAAACACTCACTAAAAAAGTGTAATGCCAATCTGGAAGCAGCTGCAGAAACTAGGGGGCTTTTCCTGGCATCATATGAATGTGGGGGTGGGGACCATTGTAAGATTAGATGTAGCACGAGCCATATGAGCCCTGAATTTCCAAAATGAATAAAAGGAAACTCCCATGCAAGATAAAAGCCCACCTTGAGGAGAATACTAATTGAGCAGGACAGCGACAACAGAACAAAGGAAAAAGAAAATCCAGATGAAAGTGGAGGAAGGGTACAAATGAGTCAGATCTCAGGAACTGCTTACTATGCTGCTTCTTTTTTTAAAAAATCATTTTATGAAATCAACAGAAAAGGTAGTTCTAAAGGTCTGACTCTAGAAAAGCTATTCTGTATCACCCTTCCTGTCTATAGGGAAACATTCTCTAAACATAAGCAAAAGAGAAAGTGTTAAGTTCCATACAAAGTTACTATTAAAAAAAATAAGTAAGGAGCAGAATACAATAAGACTGTCTAGAAATATATATCCACAAAACTCTACCTTGATATTTTAGAGAAAAAAGTGAAAATGTTTTTAAGAAAGTGATAGAAGCTATGAAAGAAGAGCATAAAAGAGAATTAGAAACACATAGAAATGAGGTTATTGGAAAGTGGAAGCTATGAAAGGATAGGAGACAAAACTCAGGAATGAACATGAATAGAAGAAAATATCATTTTTGAAATGAAGACTAAAATTGAAATCATTCAAAAGCAAATGAGGGCTTCCCTGGTGGCGCAGTGGTTGAGAGTCTGCCTGCCGATGCAGGGGACACGGGTTCATGCCCCGGTCCGGGAAGATCCCACATGCCACGGAGCGGCTGGGCCCGTGAGCCATGGCCGCTGAGCCTGCGCGTCCGGAGCCCGTGCTCCGCAACGGGAGAGGTCACAACAGTGAGAGGCCCGCGTATCGGAAAAAAAAAAAAAAAAAAAAAAAGCAAATGAACACAATTGACAATGTCTTAAGAGAAATAGAAAGTAGAAAGGAGGAAAATTTTTAAATTAAAAAAATACAGAAAAAGATGCAAAATATTCTTGAGGAAGAGACAGCTGTAGAAGATAAACAAAGAAGATTTGACATACTGCTATAGGAGTCCCTGGAGAAAACTAAAGCAAAGAAAAAAAATAAATAAATAAGTACTAAAATCTACCGATCACTTCCCTGAAGTTAAAAAATAGATAAATAAAAATGCTTGAAATTTCATACTGAAAAGGTGTGCCACATATATGGGAAAGTCATCACAGGACAGCCATGATGTATTCTAGTAAAATAATTGTACTTTAAAGAAAAAAAGAGTCCTATAGGTATCAAGTGTGCCCCAGTCCCCAAAGTCATCAGTAAGAAAAAGAAAATCAGGTTGTCATCAGACATTTTGACTTTATGTCAGAAGAAAGTGAAGCAACACATGTAAAATACTTATGGAAAAGAAAATGTGAACCACTGTGTATTATCTAGACAAATATAACTTCAAGTAAGAAGGGCACAACTATTACTAACCTGCCAAAACAAACAAGAAAACAACAGCTAAAACAACCCTCACAAAAACAGAGAATACCACTTTTTCTACTAAAGAAATCTTTGGACCACCAAAATGACTAGAGAAACATTGATGTAATATCTGGCAGTGGATGGATATTAAATATATATTCATCTGTAGAACTAAGATAAAGTGATAGTTACAATGGGAAAAGTATCATATGTGTTGGTTTCAATTTCTATAATAAAATGGGGGAACAAAAACAGGGACATATATGAAAAGGAGAATGAGCTCATTGACTGCCTTTTGATACTATTTGGGAGTGAAGTTATATTATTTCAAATACATGCTGGAGGAAGGGAGGAAGGAAGAAGTTACTAGTAAAGTTCAAGATTTCTATTAGGGAACAGATAGAAAATAGAGGGAGAAAATAAGGAATGAACTATTGATAGATGCTACAACAGATGCATCTCAAAATAATAATACTGAGGGAAGGAAGCCAGAAATAAGAGTATAGAATGTATGATTCAATTAATATAAAATTCTAGAAAATTCAACTAATGTATAATAATAGGAAGCCTGGAGACAGATGGGAGTTGGGGGAAAAGGAGGTGCAGCAGATGGAGATTACATAGTTCACAAAGGAGCATGAGGAAAGTCTTGGGGTGACAGATGGGTTCATTCTCTTGCTTGTGCTGACAAGTTCACAAGGTAAGCATATATCAAAACTTATGGAATTGTAAACTTTAAATTGTATATTTTTTATGTTAATTATACCTTAATAGAGCTAAATTTAAAAGATGAGAGAATGGGCTATACTTAGAAGCAGTAAGTTGTGAGTAATTTAACGCCAAAAAAATGGCATTTATTTTGTTCCTGAACTATTTGGGCAGCTCTTGATGAAATTAACTTATCTGTACTCCAATCCATGTCACCTGGGGAAATGAAACAATTTGAAGGCTCACCGACAAGTCTGGTGGTTAATGCTGTCTGTCAGGTGAGACCATACCTGAGGCTGCTGACCAGAAAGCCTACAGGTGACTTCTCCCTGGAACCTGGTTCCAAGGGTGAGCATCCATGAGAAAGCTCAGCAGAAGCTGCATCACCTTTTATGACCTAACTTCTAGAAGTCATGTAGTGTCATTTCTGTCTCATTCTATTCATTGAGTTGTATACAAAGGCCTGCCCAGTTTCAGTGGAAGGAAAATAGACTCTACCTCCTAATGGGAAATGACAGGTTTCTAGAAGCACACATGGCATGGCACTGGAAACATTTTTGTGGCTATTTTTGGAAAATTCAGTGTGCCATATGGGATAAATAAATGAGTACTGATATTATGTTATATATATATTACTGATATATATATATTATTGTATATTATATATATTATATATAATATATTACTATATACATATTATATATATAATATATATTATATTATATATTTTATATATAATATTATATATTATATATATATTACTAATAAATGAGTACTGATATTAATGTAATTAGGAACTGAGATTTTTGGCATGAAACAAAGATTCAGATGTAAATTAATTATTAAAGAAAAACAGCATATTTCTAAATTTTAAAAAATATAAACATTTCCCAGCTCTATCTATTGGAAAGACCTAGAAAATGAGCAATTCACGAACGATGAGCATGCTTAGAATCCAGATTTGTGTCTCTAAATCCAGATTTGTGTCTCTAAATCTCCTTTTATGGAGAAACAAATCCAGATTTGTTTCTCCATAAAAGGAACTAGGACTCCTTTGAGAAATGGCTGTTTCCAGGAGTGCTCAATATGAGCCCTCAGCTGTACCTTAAACTTACACAGTGCTGTATGTCAATTATATCTCAATAAAACTTGAAGGAAAAAAAAAAAGATGAGCTTCCATACCAGAAAGAAAGAATGCTACCAGAGACTACTAGGATACTACTACACTATAGTGTCCAAGAGTCTCAGATTTTAAAATAAAGAGGCTACTCTGGCCATTGTTAAGACAATGTAAGAATAAATAAGGAAAATAATTACAAAGTAATAAAATACATCAAATATTTTTAAATTCAGGCATTTATAATAAAACCATAAAAATACACCTTATTAGAATAACTTAGGGAACCACTTTATTATTTGAAAACTAGTAAATAAAAGAGAATGAATCAAGCATTTTTTTCTTTCTTTACTGTACAAACTATATCTCAGGGCAAACAAATAATTGATGATGGAAAGCTTCTCATTATAGGAACATTCCAGCTAGTAAGTAAAGAATAAATAACTGAACTCAAATATAACCATTTGTAAACCTTAGTTTTAAAAAAATGAGTCTAAGCATTGATCATCAAAGGCTGTTAATACCACAAAAAGAGAAACAACCAGAAATGTTTTGCCTAATGATGGAAGTAACCAACTACATCTATGAAATAATCTTTCCAAAGTGATCCAATCTAAATTATATCAAGCTTATAATTCTAAATACCAATTTACAGGAAATACAGGGAACGAAGGAATGTGTTAAATGAAGTCACAGAAATTCAGTCACTTGTAACCATTTGGAAAACTCCACAATACAAATGAGCCAGTCTCTTTTTGAAACTGCAAGAAAGAAAAACAGATGGAGGTAATCTATAGATTGAAAGAGACATAAGAGACACATTAACCAATCTCAATGAATTTCCCTTATTTGAATCCTGATTTGAGCCAAACAACTATAAAAAGTATGAGACAATTAGGGAAGTGTAAACATCGGCAGGATATTTAACTCTGTCAAGAAATTAAGCTTTTTGTGTTCTGATGATAAAATAATTGATATTTTAGTGAGTCCTCTTCTTTTAGTCACACGTATATACATACTAAAATATGTACAAATGAAATTATATGATGTCTAGAACTCATGTCCAAATAATCCAAAAGAAGGAGGCAGTGAAAGAGGGGTTGACTGGAGTGAAGATGAAACAGGTTTAGCAATGATTTAGTAGAAGCTGGGTGCATTATCCTGTGGGTTCATTATATAATTTTCCCACTTTTTATATATGTTAAAGGTGTTCCATAATAAAAGTTTAAAATAAATAGATAGCGAAGTAAATAACTATAACCTCACGCCACCTACAGACATCCTGATTTAATTGTTCTGTTAATACCCAGGTTTCGGTTTTTTTTTTTTTTTTTAAGTTCCTGGGGAATTTTAATGAGCAGCCATGAATAAGAACCACCTCACTGAGCTACACACATACATATACACATACCTCATCATGACATGGGAGAAAACCATACAGCCTGTCACCTAGATGACCAGTGGATTTCCGAAGACACAAGTCTTTACAGAAAACTAGTAGAGACTTCATGTATATGAGTACACTATATATACAAATGCAAATAACCTAAAATAGTACATATTCCTGCTTGATAAGAAGAATGGCCAGAGTGCAGTGAAGTGTGTTCTGTAGGGTTTTCTTTCTGTGCTTAGTTGTTTACACAGCTGAATGAAAGAGGATATATTAGCGTGGAGTTAAGGTGCAAAGTTATTCAATGACAAGGTGACTGAGGCATTTGCCTGAAGAAAATATGCAACAAGCTTGCATCTAGGGCATTTCTGGTTACAAGTAATTCAGCTAAAGTACTCTTCATCACTTTCCATAGTAATGGTATTTGGTTAATACCACAGTGTGTTATTTAAAAGTCCATCTTGATTCAGTGCCTTGCATGATGGTTGAAACTGAGAAACACTTAAGAAGTAGAAAGACTCAATACATCATACACATGGAAAAAATAAACGTACCCTGTTTTTCTTATTTTGCAATTTTAAGACATATTAATATTGCTCTCCCTACTAACTGAAACGAATAAAATCCTGAATCTCAACAAACCATCTTTTATTCACATTATTGTTCAAAAATCACTCCAGCAGGTTATAGCACAAGAGCAATTTTTCCAAAAAAGCATGTAAAATATAGTACTGAGAAGACAGTCCTCAAATATAGAATATCATTAATGTATACTATACTATACCATACTATACTATACTATATATTGGAGTACTCAGTCAGCTAGCTATAGGGTTTTTTTTCCCTAAAACCTTATTTTTGTAAATTTTTCTACTTATAGAACATTTCAGGGAAATAAAACCTTTAAACTATTTATCAACTATTGCTGATGCATGTGTCAAAGACTGGTTGAGAACTTTATTTTATAAAGAAAAATCAAGTAGGCACAATTTCAATCAAAATCTCCCAAGCAGGCAACACATACATAGAGAACAAATGTATGGATACCAAGGGGGAAAAGGGGGTTGGGGTGGAGGAATTGGGAGATGGGGATTGACACATACACACTATTGATACTATGTATAAAACAGATAACTAATGAGAACATACAGTATAGCACAGGGAACTCTACTTAATGCACTGTGGTGACCTGAATGGGAAGGAAGTCCAAAAGGGAGGGGATATATGTATATGTATGGCTGATTCATTTTGCTGTGCAGTAGAAACTAACACACTGTAAAGCAACTATACTCCAACAAAAATTAATTTTAAAAGAATCTCACAAGCATGCACATATCCAGCAAGTATCTAGGTGATAGACTCAGAGCATTGACACCCACGGACCCATTTCTTTTCAGCTGGGGGTGACCATCTCATTCCAGAAGGCTGAGGGTACTTGGGTCTGGTATCCACCTCAAATCTCATTCTTCGTTCCCAATCTCAGTGTCCTTAACTAATAAAAATATTGATGCATCTCTGCATATGATATTCAATCTCACTTAGGGACATGAACAGACTCTTAATTTTCCTCCAAGGACCTCTACAGAACCTCTGTAGAACACTTTCATGAAAGCTGTACTTTTTAGGTAAACTTGTGTCATCAGTTTTGTTTTTCTGTACAAAGGAGTGAATACTAATAGTGGACATTGCTTTACTTCCTTTAACTCTAACACCTGCATCTGTAAAAGAGGAGTCAGATTACCTGTCTTACAGTAATAATTGAAGGTTAAAAAGAGATATTGTGCCCTGTCTTACACATCACAAGTTCTCAGTCAGTATTTACTCCCCCATTTACCCACCACAATTTGAACTGTCCCTAGAAGAAATGAGTATAACCACTGTTATCAAATGCCCTGTTAATTCAGAGAGCATTCCTCTAAGTGTATCCCAGGAACATTATTTTCTTAACATAGTATTAGGTGACCTGCAGAGTCACTAAGGAGGAAAAGGTAGTGTCAGTGGTCAAATTAGTTTGGAAAATGCTGGGTTAAACACCTGTCTTCATGCTGCTGAAAGTTTTTCAACTGCTAATGTACACTGTGGTTCCTTGAAGGGAGGGCAAAATGTGCTCCATTTCCCAACATTTTGGTCAGTAACCTTTTTGTCAGGAACCCTTATTAACACCTGAAGGAACTAATATTCTGTAGAACACAGTGTGGCAAATATGGGTCCTGGGAACTGCACTGACAAGACCAATGGGCAATCATTGTTGCCTCAAAGGATAACAATGCTCTCCTTGGATTTTTTCTGTGCATGGGATTACTCTTATGCACCATGAGGATGAAACACCTTCAGCAAGCAATTCACTGTGGAGCTACAGGGCGATTTTTTTTTTTTTTTTTTTTTTTGCATCTGGATAACTAAAAGTAAGCTGTTCACTCTTGTGAACAATACTGTGTTTAATTACATCACCTACTGCTTGACAAATAAACATGATTTCTAAAGGTACAGTGGTCATTTTGGTCAGTAATATAATTAGCTGGATAAAAAGGCATTTGATGTTTTTTATACTTTTAACAGACTGTTTAAAAGCAGGTTTGGGGAAACGCAGGGTCATGGAAATTCAAATTTTGTATGCACCAGTTCAGATACATAATAAATAGCCATTCTGGAAAGGCAACTTTGATTTAGTTCAACAAATACCTGCTGCATACCTGCTATATATATAAGGTACTGGTTAGTAAACCAATAATGGTGATAGAAGGCATGCATCCTTTTGAATAACAATTTATAATGAGTCTAGATTGTGAACTTACATACAGTACAAAAGCTTGTGCTGGCTCTTCAGATAATCATTCTCTTTGAGTTTCTGCCACGTCTAGGATTTTGACATGCTGTAACATTTTAGTTTCAATTCTGTTTAGCAATGCCATTGTAAATACCATTTTAACTAGCGTTCAAATGGGGTAGAATATGTGTTGGTTGCCTAAGCAACTGCTCAGTGTGTAGTCTTGCAGTTCAGTTCCACAGCAGCTGTGGTCAACTTTGGGAGAAGGTGAAATGGAAGTGATTTGGATTGGAGTGGCTTCCAATCCACATACTCAAATGACTGACATTCTAATTAATCATGCCCAGATGACCCCAAGTATACTCAGGAGGCTGAATCCATCGCAACTCTGTAGGTGACTCTGGTCCCCATGGCAGGCAGAATTCTAAGGTTGTCCCCAAGCTTCTTACCCCTTGTCCACACCTTATACAATCTCTCCCCCTTGATCATGAGTGAGTCTGAATATGACTGAATTCACTCCCATGATTAGGTTACATCATATGACAAAGGTGAAGGGATTTTTCAGATGTAATTAAGGTCCTAAATAAGTTGCCACTGAACTAATTGAAAGAGGGATTATCCTGGGTAGGCCTAAGCAGGTGAGCCCATAAAAAGGACTGGATCCTTCCGAAAGGAAGAGATTGGAAGTGAGAAATATTCACCTGCCAGCCTTAGAGAAGCAAACTGCCATACTGTGGAGAGAGCCAAGTGGCATTTTAAGGGGCAAAATAGCACCATAGTTATTTGCAGGCTCTGAAGCCTGACTGCTTGGATTTGAAGCTTGTTTCCATACAGGACCCTGGACAAGTTAATTATCCTCACTGGGCCTCAGGTTCCTCAACTATAAAATAGGGAGATAAAAGTAGGGCCTGCCATATAAGCTTGTTGTGAGAATTGTACATGCGAATGTAGACAAAGCACTTGAAAGAGTGGCTGTCATAGCAAGTGCTTTATAAATGGAAACTGTTCTTATTTTTTATTCCCAAGTGTCATTGTGAAGATGTAATCAGATATTATGTCATCATACCAGAATTCTCATTTCAGCACCAAGATCTCTTTATCATCCACCTCAAATCTAAATTCTGGAGTTCCTCAGGACTCTGTAAAGGGTTTTCTCCTCCCTCCCTTGGTTTTCTTCCCTAAATGATCTCATCCTTTACTATGACTATATATCATTTATGTGTCATCAATTCCAAAATGTATTTCTCATACACAGATCATTGCTCTTATCTTTAAACATACACATATACCATTACCTACCTGAAATATCCACTTTGATGGCTCATAGGTATCTCAAACATAGCATGCCCATAATTGAGTCCTTAGTAGCCTAAACCTCCTTCAATCTCTTTTTCCCAAGGCTTTTCCTTCTCAGTAAATGATACCATAGTCCATCCCAGATGCTTAATCCAGAAATCTGGGAACATTTAAGATTTATTTTTCTCCATAACATCCCATATTCAATTCATTAATATTTTGTAATTTTTCTCCAAAATATAACTTAATCTATTAATTTCTCTCCCCACCATACCATACCTGAAAGACTGCTCTGAATCCTTTTCTATAACAATATATAACCATTTATTACTTTTATGTACCAAGTCTGTCTTCCCCTGCAAGACTGCTCTGACCATTTTTTGCAACCACTTTGTACTCTACCACTAGGAAAGTGCCAATCCCACAATAGATATTGAGAAAATATTTGTTAAATGAATGAATGAACATATCATAGTTCTCCCCCAAGAATGTGTTTTGGTGAGAAAAGCAGAATTAACCACTCAGACTGAAAGTGGAAATAGCAAAATTCCGTGTGATTAAATGGTAGACCAACGTATCTAGAATATTAATGTCATAGAAAGTTTGAAATTCATATTTTCCCACCTTTCAATTCCAGATGTAAGAAGACCATTGATAAACTGAACCACAGAGCTTCCTATTGCCATCGCCAGTAGCTATCATGTTTTGAATCCTCTTCTTGGAAACAGCCATACCAACTAGTTCTAATTATACCAGGTAAATTCCCAGTACTCAGAGCAAAGGCACAAATTCTACTCCTGCATCAATCAATAGTCACATCCTTTGTTGTTATTGTGAGGGATCATTCCAGACCCTAAAATGATTGTTTCCAATATCCTATGCCAAACTCATTCTCTCTTTTATCTCATGTCTACCATATGACCCAGGCTTCTATGTTTGACCTTAATCATTCCACTTTGCTGAGGTAGGTCTCCTAGTAAATATCTTGAAAAAGGTTGGAAGTGCAATCTGTAAGTAAAGAGTTTAAAGTTTTAAATCTATGTGAACCATTCTTATTTATACCCAAACCAAGGAGCAAGGCAGGGCTTACACATAGATTGTTTCTGTGGTGAGACATCTGTACCTCTGATAAAACCTCCTACCCACAGGTAGTTCCCCCAACAATATACCATAAAGTCTCTCCTCACCAGGACCACGCTCCTAAGCTTCTTTTATTGGAAAATATAATTCTCATTTCAGCCCTCATTGCCCTCTATCACTCTTATCACTCTCTTTCCCACCTAAGTCAAAGTTTTAGAAAAAAGTTATATCCATTTTCACACATTATACTTCGTCCTCAAAATACTTCCCTTCCAAAGCAACACAAATCCAATGACTAATTGATATGGGATACAAGGACCTGGTCCCTCATCCCAACTTTAGATAACTCTGAAGGGTCATCCTAGCTTCAGGGTTCTCAGTATGTCAGGTGAAGCCTTCAGTGAGCCTGCATCATAACCCAACTTTTCCCTCTGATCTATCCTGCCATTTCCTTCCCTTCCACAGGAGCTAACCTCAGAATACTTTTTAATAAACTCCCTACACTCTGTGAACCCAGTCTGTGACAGAAGCCTTCAATATTATAGGTATACTTTAATTCTCTTTCATATCACTCTTCAGAAATTTGATTTTTTACATGTAATTATGTGATTGTTTGATTAATGTATTTCTCCCCCATAGAAACAAAAATTGTCATTTTTTGCTCACTATTGTTTTTCCAGTACCCAGCACAGTGTATTTATCACATAGTAGATGCTTGGTGAATAGTCAATTCTTATATTAGGATGGTAAATGAATAAATACCTATTAATTTGCCATTAGGAATTCATTTCTTTGAATTATGTCACTGGGTGTCCCAATCAAAATGCAATTGACCCTTATATTTAATCAGTGCATCCTAGGCCAAGGACATAAAGACTTTCCTGGGGAAAAAGCCTTTAAAAATGGACTCAAGTAGGATGTTGAGTTTAAGAAAAGAGCTAAATGGTAATGGAAGACCAACCATCAATATAATGTAGCTGAAAGTTTGAAAAAGCATGGATTTTGGACTCAGACAAACATGGATTTGAGGTTAGACTTTGTCACTACCCAAGTGATCTGCCACAAGAATTAAAAGAATTCCAGTTGGAAAACACCAGGCATAAAGTCAAGTCATGATAAATATCAGTATCTTATCCATATACATCCCCATCATCCTCCATCTACGTTACAACTTTTGCTCAGAAGAGTGCTGCCCATGAAATTGCCTTATCTGAATATGCACAGAGGAGGAAAGCCAACACGGAGATGTAGTTTGGCCATGTCAATTATTTTGCTCCTTCTTTTAAAATCTTTCCAGTCTCATGCTTATTTCAGTTACCTAATCATCACAGAATCCTTGAGATGATTGCTATTGGATCTGGTTAAAAGTAATGAACTGAAACAAAGTATCATGGCAAAACTATACAGATCGACCCGTACCTAAATCAAACTAATAGGAAGACTTCTCATCCACTGCCAGCTAATTTACTTCATGCTCCTGGATATTGATTCTACTTGGAGTGGTGGGAAATCTGTCATGCTTAAGATGCCATCTGTTCCAACTGCCAATGGAAGTTACTTCTCCCTTCCAAGGTCTGTTGGCCAAGAGCTCATCCCTTATTTCCCACAGGCTTTTGAAAGCTTCATTAGGTCCCTAGTCAACACTAGACAAGAAATTCAATCTATTTATTTTCATTACTTCTAACAATTGACTAATTGTATACTTTTAGTCAGGAGCCTCCCCTCAGACACAGACACAAAAATCAATGGGAGAAGGGAGAGTTGTGGCAGAAGGACATGTGAGTTTCATGGAAAAGATATTGGAACTGTAGACAACCAACAACAAGAGTTAAGTATATAAGGTTCCATGAGGCTTCAGAGCAAAGGTGGAGGGTTTAGATAGCAAATATCAGTTTATTAGAGAAAATGGTCAGCAAAATTTCAAAGAAA
Organism: Hyperoodon ampullatus; assembly: GCF_949752795.1. NCBI lineage: Eukaryota > Metazoa > Chordata > Mammalia > Artiodactyla > Ziphiidae > Hyperoodon > Hyperoodon ampullatus. The sequence goes on from NC_136928.1 coordinate 61,663,905, forward strand.
AGTATGTTTCTGTAAGAATTAGACCAAGGAGTCTTCCCCCCAAAAATATGGAAATTCTATTTCCTGGAACACTACAGACATGTCAAATGCTGTGGCTGGTGCTGTAGTAAATAAACACTTACTCATTTGTTTTGATTCATACCTGAATTTGTGATGTACTTTTCATACTATACATTACAGAACCAAATGAATGAGGGGTTTAAACAACTCAACTAGGAATGAAATAAGTCTAACTCTAAAGAGTGGAGTCTAGTGAACATTTTAATGGTTGAGGCATTTTAAAATTATGTGAATCCATTTATTTATTTAACATAAACTCAGTTGATTTAAAATTTTTTTCACTCTATTCAGGATATACATGATGTCCCAATTTTGAGCAATGCTCACTGATTCTTCAGAAGACAAAGAAAAATAAAACACTTTTCTGATCCATGGGTTGTTAGACTTTCCCACCTTTCCGTAGTACCTGTTAATCTAAAATTGACAGTATAATTAGCTGATAATACCTAGTTTAACTGTAGTTGGTGAATTTTTTTACATACATATATTTAGAAGTGAAAACAATTTACCTGGGGTTAAGGCTTTGGGGGTTTTTTGGAGCCCTGGTGAAAACAGGAAGAAGCACATTTGAGGCATGAATAATATATCAAAGTTAAGACATGTGAAGATCCTAGCCATATATTTAAACAAGCTGTTCATTCCCTTCGGAATAAGTACATGCTCAGCAGTATATGTTCTAGAATGTCTTCTCTGGACACGTCTGCTATTTCAAGTCTCTGAACTCAGTCCCTGTAATATCCCCGTGTTTCAAATGTGTCAGAGAGGGACTAAGCTGAAGAGTCCTCTTGACCACTTCTTTTTCAGTCAATTCATTTGTATTTAAGTTATTTTTGTCTATTTATAATGTAATAAACATTCACTGTAGAAAGTTGAAGAAAATTAAATCCACTAGCATTCTTCCTCACAGAAATAAGATCTTGGTGAATGCGTATAAATCCTTTTCTGGGGCTTCCCTGGTGGTGCAGTGGTTGAGAGTCCGCCTGCCGATGCAGGGGACATGGGTTCGTGCCCTGGTCTGGGAAGATCCCACATGCCGCGGAGTGGCTAGGCCCGTGAGCCATGGCCGCTGAGCCTGCACGTCCGGAGCCTGTGCTCCGCAACGGGAGAGGGGAGAGGCCACAACAGTGAGAGGCCCGCGTACCGAAAAAAAAAAAAAATCCTTTTCTGTACATACAGACATATATACATAATATTTACTGACAAAATTGAGAATATACAGGGGAATGGCATTGCAATATGTCATTTTTCTTAATCAATTTATTTTGAGAACTTTCCTCTCACACTAAATGTTTAAATGCTGTGTAAGATTTTGTATATTTTCATATACTCATCAACAAATATTTATTGTAAGATGGTGAAAAGTACCACAAAGAATAAATGGCAAGGAGGATAGGGAGATAGTGGGGACTTGGGAGATAACTATTTAGGGTTCTCAAAGAAGATGTCACTGATCATGTAACATCTGAGCAGACATCTGGAGCACAGTGCTGCAGCTCGGGCAGGAGGGTGCCGAGCATGTTCAAGAAACTGCTGGTAGGTCAATGGAGTTGACATGGAGTAAACCAAGGAGAGTATCAGGAAATAAGTGAAATGAGTGAAAATAGGAAAAAAGAGATGTCAGATGTTGACTGGAGGTGCTTTCTAGAATACACAGGCATTCATAGGCATTCAATATCTTCCTGAGTCAATTTTGTTATCCTGTTCCTGTCAGGGTATTTGCCTATTTTATCTCAGTTTCTTAATATATTACATAAAATGTTTAACAATATTCTTTAAATGTATATAAAATATATAGCTGTCTTTTTTATTACTGATATTGTATTTTATGTCATCTTTTTTCTTGCTCAATCTAACCAGATGTTTATCAATTTTATTGATATTTTCAAGAAACTAGGTATGGGTTTCATTGATTTCCCTTATTACTCTTGATTGATTTTCACACTTTATCTTCATTATTGCCTTTCTTTTATCTATTTTGGATTTAACTTGTTCTTTTTGTAGCCTCTTAAGTTGGAAACTTAGAAAATTAACTTCGGACCTTTTTTATTTTCTAACATAAACATTTAAAATCAAAGATTTCCATGCAAGCACTGCTTTATGTTGTGTTTTCTTTTTCATTAACTTCACATATTCAACTTTCAATTCTTATTTGACTCACTGGCTATTTAAAACTCTATGGCATAATTTTTTGACATTTTCCAAATATTCTTCTGTTAATGATGTTTATTTTAATTCTGTTTTGGTCAGAGAATATGCTTTGTGTTATTTTAATAATTTCAAATTTATCGAGACTGGTTTTATGGTCCATAATATGGTCTATCATGTACATTTTTAAAAATAGCAAAAAAATAGTATTCTGTATTTTGGGATAGAGTGTTTAATAACTGGAAATTAGTTCAAGTCAGCTGATAGTGTTGTTCAGGTCTGTTTGCTGATTTTCTGTTTACTTACAATATCAATTACTGAGAAAGAAATTTTGAAATCTCCGAATGTAATTCCAAAATTGCCTAATTCTCCTTTCAGTCCTATCAGTTTTTCCTTCATAAATGTTTATCTTTAGCTGTTGGGTACATAAACATCTGATTGCTATATATTGCTGATTCATTGAAACTTTTATCATTGTGAAATGTCCCCCTTTATTCCTAATAAAATTTTTATACTTCTCTGATATTAATATAGCCATTCCAACTTTATTATAATTAGTGTTTATATGGAATATTTTTTTCCATCATTTCCTTGTAACCTGTGTTTTATATTAAAAATGGTTTTCTTCCAAATAGCATACAGTTTGTCTTTATTATTATTATTACTGAGGTACTATTTACATATAACATTATATTAGTTTCAGGTGTATAACATAATGATTCAACATTTGTGAAATGATCACCACAATAAGTCTAGTTAACATTAGTCACCATACATAGACACCAATTCTTTTTCCTTGTAATGAGAACTTTTAAGATCTATTCTCTTAGCAACTTTCAAATATGCAACACATTAAGTCTTGATTTTTTTATCCAGTCTGATGACCCCTGCTTCTATTGAAAACATTTAGTCCATATACATTTAATATAAATATTAAATATAAAGGGAGACCAGTCAGTATTTGCTTGCTTGCTTTTTTTTTTTTTTTTTTTTTTTTGCGGTACACGGGCCACTGTTGTGGACTCTCCCGTTGCGGAGCACAGGCTCCGGATGCACAGGCTCAGCGGCCATGGCTCACGGGCCCAGCTGCCCCGCGACACGCGGGATCCTCCCGGACCAGGGCACGAACCCACGCCCCCCGCATTGGCAGGCGGACCGCCAACCACTGCGCCACCAGGGAAGTCCTGCTTTCTTTTTTTTTACCAGCTATGCTCAATTGGGAAGCACACACTCAGTATAGTTGGAAATATGATTTTTATTCATAACTTCAAAGTCGAATTGTTTTTCAAGTATTATGAAAATGGACAAAATACTAAGGGCATATAAAAGAAATGTATAAGGATGGGACAAAGGTTAAGCAGGCTTAAGGGCAATGAAAAAGTTGTATGAACAATAGACTATAGGACCTAATAATGTGAAAATATTGTTGGATCCAAGGTTTTGAAGGAGTAAATGTCAAAGTTAAAAGTAATTGTATAAGGTTTTAGAAAAGGTTTAGTTACTGGTAATGAAAAATTTGGGGATGATATATAATCTCTCATTGGAAGCTCAAGGAGATACAAACAATGTAATTTTTTAGCATGTTGTAAATATTAGAATTTTAAAATTAAAATGTTACAGCACTTAATGTAATTTATAGAATATACTTATAGTCATTTGACATGTACCATCATACATATTAAAAATGTAAATAAGGTTCTCTATTTTATTTTATTTTATTCTTACTGGAGTTTATTTGCTTTACACTGTTTTGTTAGTTTCTGCTGTACAGCAAAGTGAATCAGCCATACGTATACATGTATCCCCTCTTTTTTGGATTTCCTTCCCATTTAGGTCAGTTGCTCTTTAAGAGATAAATATTTTACATCATTTTTTTCCATCTTTTTTTATTCTATTCCTAACACAGAATTTTCTTTCAGTAATGTTTGTTTTTATGTTAGAAAGTTATAGGTCTATTTACATTTCTGCAAAATAATGTTTCTAAATTAACTTATATTAAAATTTTTTCTAGATTTAGTTATTGTGTAATTATTGGTAGTAGCAAATTGATCAAAGCATTGTAAGTACGCCACAAAATTTTATAGTTATTAAATATAAAATATAAGATCTTAATAAAAACACATTTCTTAATAAGATGGATAGGCTTTAAAAAAAAGTATTGTTTCCATGGGCTAGCTATGCTTATTATTAGAATGGGAGGAGGTTTAGCATCAAATATATTACATTTTTATTTGTTCATTTTTCATAGTTAAGCATTGAAAAAACTTATTTATGTAAATAATTAGATGAAAATAGAAGAAGAATGGTTATACTGATATTAATTCTGCTCAATTAACTAAACCCCTCCAGAATTATATATCTGAAATTATATAGAAATCTATAATTTAAAATAAATAATTTAAACTAATTTATTAACCTCTTTTTTGAAGGCAGGAAACTGGTGGGAAACAGCGCCAAAGTGCTGTTTGCAGTCTTGAGAGTCAATCATCAATATTTAGAATACTAAATTTGGCATTTTGGAAAATTTTACATCCAGGAGACATGTACTAAAATAAGATCCTGGTTGAATGGTTAGCAGGCAAAATAATACCCCCTTCCAAAAAAAATGTCCATATCCTACTCTCTGGAACCTGTGAATATATTATTTTAGATGGAAAAAGGATTTTACATTCGTTATTAAATTAAGAATGTTGAGATGAGGAGATTATCTGGATTATCTGGGTGGGTCAATGTAATCACAAGTGTCCTTCTACGAAGGAGGCAAGAGTTTCAGAGTCAGAGAAAGCAATGGAATATGTTATACCGGTGGCACTGAAGTTGGAGGACGGGGCCATGAACCAAGGAAGGTGGCCAGCCTGCAGAAGCCAAAAAAGACAAGGAAACAGATTCTCCCACAGAGCCTCCAGAAGAAATGCAGCTGTGCCAACACCTTTGTTTTAGCCTCATATGAACAAATTTCAGAATTTCAACCTCCAGAATGATAATATATTAAATCTCTGTTGCTTTACTTCAGTACAATTGTGGTAATTTTTTACAGCAGTGATAAGAAATTAATACAGATGGTAAAATAGGAGAAAGGCAATTGCAGAAGTGGAGACATAAGAGGATAACTGACATGATGCACACCACAAGCTCTTTCTCAAAATAATCTATTTCAGGAAAGGGGACCTATGAATGTTGAGAATTTGGAAAGTGATTTTCTTTAATTACCCAAGAATTCCCTGGGAAAGGCTTTTGTGTCCCAAGATACAGTTACTCTAATTTGAAAAACCACTCTTTGTAGGAGTTGACCATGACAGTGTGTTGCTGAATTACTGTGGCAGAAAAGATCACTGGAGGAGAAGTCAAGGAATTGAGAAGTCAGGGTTGGAGTGGTTATACATAAGGATAATGAGTTAAAAAGAAATATAAAGGAAATATATTCAGGAGAATTGAGAGCCAGGAGCAGAAATCACAAGGAATGGAAGGTAGTGACAAGTGAGCTTATCAATGACTATAACAAGAATGGGAGTAGGTGATATTATTCATTGAATGTATTTTAATTTATTGTTGATCACATAAATTGTCCCCAATTCTTTTGTATGTACTTCTAATGTTAAAGTCAATACACTTACATATTCATCATCTTGCATGTTTCTGATTTCCTCATAGGAAAAATTCCCAGAAATTGAATTACTCTGTCAAAGTGCACAAACATTTTTAAGAGTTTTATTACTTTACAAGTTGCCCTTCAGAAATGTTTATAAATTTACACTCCCACCAGCATTGTGTGAAGCTCTGAAGTTTCCCGACACCCTGGAAATTATAACTTTAAAAATATTTGCTAGTTTTATGGCAAAAAAAAATATCTCTACTGATTTAATTTGCATTTTTATTAGTAATAAAATTGAATATCTGTGTATATATTTACTGGCTATTTGGATTTCTTTATTTTGTAAATTTTCTCATTATATACTTTGACACTACAAATGCTTTGTCTTGGCATTGTCTTTTTTTATTTTTAACTGAATGATAACAAATCATATTCTACAATATTCAGTTTTCAATGTGTTTGAATCTCACAATCCTCAGCTGGAGTTGGAAGAAACAGTATATTATTCTATTTACAGATAAACAACTTGTGACTTAGCAGGAATAGTTTTATCCAGGTTTACACAGCTCATAAAGGTAAAACTAAGGCGAGAATCTAAAAGTTCTAAATCCTACTTCGGTGTTTATTCTAAATTCCACATTCTGGTACATTATAAACTTGAGACTTGGAAAAAATGCTTAATCTATAATATTTGGTTGTCTAGGTCCAGCTCCCTATAAAAACATCTTATTTAGGATAAAACTAACCCATGAAAATATGTTTTCTCTATATTTATCTTCTCAGTCTCAAGGAAGGGGAAATAAGGGGGAGGGGGAAAGGGATAATGAAAAAGAAAAAAGATGTTTTGCCCTCAATCTAGCAAACTTCATAAACTGAGTTAAATGCTTTTTTCACTCAGGAAGAGATTTACATCTCTAAAATAACAAAAGGTTTACTTTTCATAAAAAAGGCCATGAATAGCAGGAACTTCTGAGTACCAGCCATGCAGAAGTCACCATAGATGGGGAACATTACCCAAGACACTGTTGCCTAGGAAAATCAGAAAATTGTAGTATTTGTTGTTGAAGATAGGAACTCATGGTTTCTATCAAAACTGATCCAAATTATCCAATCAGAATTGGGACTGCTGTGTAGTGAGGTTAGCCCTAAATAGTGATTAGTCTACGTCATGAACTCCTTTTTAAAGTTTATATCTCTTGCATACAAATAAAAATTCTATCCCTCCCCAAATTGTTTTCTAAAAAATGTTTAACAATGTTCTTGAAGTCCTTCTGGGACCTAATCCTTCGGAGCCGACTGGTCTGCAGTACTAGAGAAGGGCAAACCATCCTTTATACCCAGGCTGCTCTCCATGATCTCCTTGGGTGAGTCTCACATCACTGCTAGAAAACTTTGCACCCCTGAGTGTGTGATTATATTATTTCTGGTTCATGGCTTTCTGATGACCTGGATTATTTTATCCCATGGCTACGTGATTCTCTCCACTGGAAGAAAGTGTTAAGAAGTAGTAACTCTTTTGTTCTGGTTATATGTCTGTTAGGATTCCAGGAAACCTCTGGTGACTCAGGCTTCTTAACAACCAGGTTACAGGGGCTGCAGTAAAAAGACTGTAGGCCAGCCTCAACTATATGACTGAGGAAGATGTCTTATGTCTTATACCATACCACTGACATTCCTATGCTTTGGCTGATGAGGAAATCTTCAAATTATCTTGTGTTGACTATATTTGTCTTTTTGTATTAAATGTCCCTCCCCAGCCCCCATGCCCCATCTTACCTTAAAACCCCAGTTTGCTTATGTACAGGAGAGAAAATATCTTTTTTTTCTACCTTTCTAAATTTTCATCTGGGGCCCTTATAACAAAAGACGGATTAATAAGAGAAAAGTATACAAATTTGCTTAATATAAGTTTTATGTGACACGGGAGCCTTTGTAAGAAAATGAAGACCTGAAGAAATGGTTAAATCTGAGCGTTCAGGGGAAGGTCAGAAAGTCCTTCTTGCACATGCCACTTCTCAAATTCCTTCAGCTTAACATATGCAATATGCCAAAGTGCCATATGTTGGGGTAGGGTTCCTGAACTCCATCACTTAATATATTATCCTTATATCACAATTCTGTATTTAGCTAAGTGGCATTCCTTTACTTGAGACAACCCAAATTTTCTGTGACCTACAGTTAGTAATTGTGCCTTTAACACAATCCTTCACTTATGGAGTGCTTTTGAACTCAAGGGAAACAAAATCTCAAATGCCTAATGAGCCTGTTTCTTTGATTGGTACAGTAAATCTTCTCTATATCAATATGAGTCTCATGTAGCTTTTTTTTTTTTTTTAACAAGATTCCCTGCTCATCTTAACAAAGAAAATTCAGGACAAACCTAACACGCATATCTTCCCCTACCTTTGACATTTACTGAGGATAAAGTCTCTTATGAAGAGGACTTGAAATTATTTTTCAGCTTCCTTAGCCATGGCAGTTCCAAAGGACATTTAGCTACTGTTCCTTCCACACTCTCACAAAATCCTATATCCTTTCCAGTAGCTGAGTACACCCTTAGCAAAAAAGAGATTTCTCTTCAATACCCAGTAAGAACTTGCTCACCTCTTCAAGTGTTTAAACCTAGTCCCATGCTAAGCTTCACAATATAGTTAAATAATTTCACAAGTTTACAGACAACAAGCAAAAATGTAAAGAGAAATCTAGAATACTGTTACCTCCATACACTAGGTTCCAGGTTTGCATCAGTTTAATAGATTATTGGTTACCATATCAGAGGGAGGGGAAAAAATGACTCAAAGTAGACTGGAAACCTAATGAACCATCATACCAGGGGACTTGGATAAAACAAATAATGAGATTGAAAAGAAAATTACTGTAGGCCATTCCTGAAATCTTCCCTATTGTGGTTAACTGGACAAAGTATTCAAACCTATAAGGGAAGGGCCTCCCTGGTGGCGCAGTGGTTGAGAGTCCGCCTGCCGATGCAGGGGATACGGGTTCGTGCCCCGGTCTGGGAGGATCCCATATGCCGCGGAGCGGCTGGGCCCGTGAGCCATGGCCGCTGAGCCTGCGCGTCCGGAGCCTGTGCTCCGCAGCGGGAGAGACCACAACAGTGAGAGGCCCGCGTACCGCAAAAAAAAAAAAAAAAAAAAAAAAAAAAAAAAAAACCTATAAGGGCGCACAGTGAGCTGCAGCCAACCCACTGACCAGGAGCCAGGCATCCTGGGCAAGGGGCAGGCGGCTACACCCACCCCGGTGGCCATGAGTGGCGTGTCCTGGGCTTTAAAATAAATAAATAAATAAAAATAAATAAATAAGAACAATAGGTAAAAGAGTCTTGAATCAACTGAGTACTTTAGAAAAAGTCTCACTAGTACTTCTAAACAATATTCTGGTACCATATCTGGATTATAAACAGAAATAATAAAATGATTGGATGAATTTGAGATTGGCAAGTGGCTCATCTGGAATTACCACAAATAGTTGAGCACTACCAAGACTCTTAGAAGAATAAAAGAAAAGGAAAAATCTTACAGCACTGCAAATTAAATAGAGTGAAGATGACCAAGAGCACTGGAAACAACAAATTCCCTTTTCAGAAGGGTCCATCTTGTGCTCTAAATTTTAACACATAACAAGAAACCAGAAATAATTTGGACATTGTAAAAAAGACAGCCTATGAAGACTCAAAAGAGATTAAAAAGGCTAATGGCATGTCCTACCTGGGACTCCAGTGATAGGTTCCTTCAGGGCATAGATTCACACATAGCTTTTTTCAGTGATTATTTTAGCCACTCAAAGTGAGCTTAGCATAATTGTTTAAGGCAAACCTTGACATTTCTATTGGATGTAAGTTCCATTCTTTCCACACAAAACTGCTCCACTTTACCCTCAAGTGGTCCCCCAGAGTAAATTAGAGTATAATTGTCCTTGGGAATTTCTACCACCCCTTCAAATTTGCCTGATTCTGTCTCTGAGCCCTTATCTATCTCCATTAGACTCTTACTGAAAGAACTTAGAAGTATGTTTTTCTTCTATACAACTCTACTCCGGTTAAATTACTGGGTGTATATATATATATATATATATATATATATATATTTGTAAATGAAATTGCAAAATTCAGTTCACTTTAGAAAGAATTTACTTTAAAAAGTCTAATGAACTAGATAAAGCTAAGCTATAATGACACTATAAACTAGGTTATAATTTCTGTATCTTTACATTTCCTTTCTCCTAACAACCCCATGCATAAACAAGTTCCCTCTGACCTATAAATGAACAGATCTATAGATGCATTCTGTATATTCTAAACAAAAAAATCAAAATGCAGATGGAGACCCATAAACCCATTCCACAAACTTTCTCAATACCCACTAAAACCAGAATCTATCACAGGAAGAAATAAAAATTAATTCTCTGTCATATACTATGACCTTACATATCTCCTGTTTTCCTGGAGGTGGTGGGGGGGGTGAGGAGAATATCAGAGTTATGATTGGTATAATAGGTTCTCAGCACCATAACTATAAGCTTGCTTTCCAAAAGAAAACCCAATAAATGTTTTCCATGATTTTAACCTAGTTAGTGGGCCTATTAGAAAATACATCAGCATATATCTACATTAGAACTTAGTTATGAGGTAAGATTTTAGGATGTTTAATTACTCTTACTGCTGTTGAACTTCAAGGAATTGAGCCCAGTACAAATGATAAAATATTTTACCAATGAATCTCTACTTATGCTAGGAATTTCACCGAAAGCTAACTAAAAAGCCTTCAGGAGCAGATGATCCACAAGAGTAGACACCTATACTAAGACCCCTGGATGGAGTAGACAGTTTTCAAATATGGACAGCTTTTTTCAAAGTCCTTTGTGTCACACTCCATGACTGGAAGTATGGATAATCATGCACTAATGTTTTTTCTCTTTTCCTTGTCACTGATAACTTTGTTCTTTACTTTGTGCTGGTTTAATATGATCTACTGCTCAGATGAATTCCTAATGATCATTTTGCTTAGAGCTATAAGTTTAACCCTAGTCACATTTTGCTATTCAGACATTGTTTTATTACAGCTGGTTCATTCTTTTATTAATCTCTAAAGAAATAATGATTATTTTCCATTTCATGGTAAGAGAATCCCTATGGCCCGAGGACCACATGACTGAGCAGAATATGCTGAATTCTATGTGGAAGGTATTTTATAAGAAATTACTTGAGATCTTTCCCTACTAAAATAGGCTCCACAATCATACCAAGCCAAGGGTATTGTGCTTGGAAAGTCAAACTACACAGGAAACTCCTATGGATCACAGTTCTTGTAATCATAGTACCTATGAAATGTACAACCTGCATCCTATTTGGGGAAAAAACTGAGCTGTTTTAGCCATGGAAATATTTTCCCCAGTGGATCCCCAGGGAAACACAATATATATGTCTCCTAATAACTTAGCACACATATATGCCCCCACTCCCAACTCTTATGATTTATTTCTAAAATACAAGCCATGGTAAATAAATCTATCTTTATTCTGCGTTAATGGGACTAAAGCATGATATAAACTGCCTGAAAAGGCAGGTTCAAATCACCTCATTTAGATCACGCTGCTTATGAATAGAAAGGGATCCACTCAATGCCGTTCAGTGGTGCACCTCATCCCAGAAGAGATCTGCCCTAAATAATAAAGAATGAGCAAAACCTTTCAGAATAGATTCACTCAAATCTGATAAATGAAGAAAATCTGCATCATCTCCTTCCATTTTCAAACCTTGCCTTATAAGAAATTAGAAGAATTACCTGAATTATAAAATATCTGGCAAATATATTCCAGACTGACTAATCTGATCAATTAATTCAATTGAACTGACAGCCAGATAATTAATGAAATTCTGAGAAGGACCCATAAAAACTGCACAGTACTAAAATGCAGCTGGGACAACTGGATAACCACATGCAAATGGATGAAGCTGGACCCCTACCTCAGAGCATATAGAAAAATTAACTCAAAGTGTATCAATAACCTAAATGTAAGAGTTAAAATTATAAGACTCCTGAAAGAAAACATGGGTAAATCTTCATGACCTTGCCTTTGGTGGTTTCTTAAATATTACACTAAAAGCAAAAGTAACAAAAGAAAAAAAAAGATAAAATGGACTTTGTCAACATTAAAAACTCTTGTGCTTCAAAGGACACCATCAAGAAAGTTAAAAGATAACCCACAGAATGGGAGAACATATTTTAGAATCATACATCTGATAAAGGACTCACTTTAGAATATATAAAGAACACTTACAACTCAATAATAAAAAGACTAATAACCCAATTTGAAAATGGGCAAAAGATCTGAACAAACATTTCTCCAAAGAATAAATACAAATGGGAAATAATCACATAAAAAGATGTTTAACAGCATTAGTCATCAAGGAAAAGAAAAAAGAAAAACTCCACTATGAGATATCACTTCATATCCACTTGAATGGCTATAAGCAGAAAGATAGAAACTAGCAAATGTTGGCAAGGATGTGGAAAAATCAGAACCCTCGTACACAACTATGGGAATATAATGGTGTAGCCACTTTGGAAAGCATTGAGGGAGTTCCTCATAACTGTCTAAATAACTATAGAGGTACCACTTGACCCAATATTTCCACTCCTAGGTATATATCCAAGAGAAATAAAAACATATGACACAACAACTTGTATGAAGAGCAGCATTATTCATAATAGCCAAAAGGTGGAACCAATGCAAATGTCTATCAATTGATAAATGGATAATATGTGATAAATCCATTAAACAGAATATTATTTGGCCACAAAAAGAAATGGAATACTGATATATATACTTCAACATGGGTGAACCTTGAAAACACTACACTAAGTGAAAGAAGCAGGTTCAAAAGACTACATATTATAGGATTCCATTTGTATGAAATATCCAAAATATGAAGATCTACTGATACAGAAAGGAGATTAGTTAGGACTTCATGGCTAAGAAATACAGGGTTTCTTTGCAGGGTGATAAAAGTGTTCTAGGAGCTTCCCTGGTGGCGCAGTGGTTAAGAGTCTGCCTGCCGATGCAGGGGACATGGGTTCGTGCCCCGGTCTGGGAGGATCCCACATGCCGCGGAACGGCTGGGCCCATGAGCCATGGCCACTGAGCCTGTGCATCCAGAGCCTGTGCTCCACAACGGGAGAGGCCACAACAGTGAGAGGCCCACATACCACACACACACAAAAAAAAAAAAAGTGTTCTAAAACTGATTATGGTAATGATTAGGTAACTTGGTAAATTTACTAAGAACTATCGAATTGTATACTTTACATGGGTGAATTAAATATTGTGTGAACTATGTCTCAATAAAGCTGTCACCTAAAAACAAAAACAAAAAAAGTTTAAAAAAAAAACACTTCACAGTGTTAGAAATACTTCTGGTCTCTCAAAGAGGAAACCATGCTTTACATGGAGAAAAATGTTGTACTAACATCTCTGCTAATTTGTCCACTGACTAGTACTCTACAGCATTCTATAGCAAACAAAGCACTGTCCAGATAACCACAGGACAACCAAACATTACCTAGGTTCCCCACCCTTGGTTTACAACTTAGTTTGCTGGGTGAAAAGATTGGCTGGTTAGAGAATATGAAGCTAATTGCAAGATTTGCATGTGTCCAATATCCATTCCTATGCACTACAGGTACAACTGGGAAAATCACACGTCTCTAACCTAGTGTATTGATAAAACCAAGTTAATGATACTGAATGGGAAAAAATCACAAAGCAAACTTATTTAGTCAAATCTGTACCTCAAAGGAATGACTGACCAAAAGAAGGAACTTGAAGAGAAAAAAAAACAAAAATTAAAATTTGCCCTACATTTCCTCAGCCTGGAAAAGCTTTGCATTTCTCAATTAAAGAGAGTGCTTTCCAAGATGGGCCATGAGTAGGACCTTCCTAATACCAGCTATGATTTACCAAGGCATCCAAAAGAACAGATGGCCTCTGTAATTGGATGACAAAGGAATCCAAAAAATTCTGGGATTATTTGCTATTACTTTATCTGCCATAGGGTCAATTAGGATATTCACACAGAAAGTATTTTATAAGTATTTGCTGAACTGAAAAGGAGAGACTGTGAAACCAATCAAAAACAAAGAGATCTGTATTTTTCATTTATCAAAACATATTGGTTTCTGTCAAATCTAGACCAAACATTATGCAATTTGAATTGGGACTCCCATGTAATAATTTGTGCTGAAATACTATGGATTGTCTCTTTTCATGGGCCTCTTTCTTTTAAAATTGTGGCCCCTTGTAAGCAAGTAAAATTCTCTTATTTTTTCCCCAAAATTGTGTATGAGTTTAAGTAGGGACAACATATCAACTTTTTATTGCATTTTAAAATACAATAAGGGGACCTCCCTGGCGGTCCAGTGGTTAAGATTTTGCCTTCCAATACAGGGGGTGTGGGTTTGATCCCTGGTCGGGGAGCTAAGATTTCACATGCCTCATGGCCAAACAAAAACAAAAACAAAAACAAAAAACAGAAGCAATATTGTAACAAGTTCAATAAAGACTTAAAAAAGAGTCTACATCAAAAAAATCTTTAAAAAAACATAAATAAAAATAAATTTAAAAGAGTAAGGATATGCTACTTAATTCAGTAATTGTTATGTTAGTTCTGAACAATTCTCTCCTATATAGTCAAACTGATGTGAAAATGAGAAGAATCAGAATAGAAGAAAACAAAACTGCAAAGAGAAGAGGATTAGAGAGGATATATTCAATTTTAAATTTCATTTTTGAAGAAAGCGTTTAAAACTGAAAACATTTAAGGAAATATAAATTTAAATTTGGTCAATAACTGCTCTCCCAAACTCTTTTCTTGATGTTGCTGATGTTGTTTCACTCTTCTCCTTCTCTCTTTTTCTTTCCAAATTGTCCTTTATGCATTAATACAATATAGTTCTCTCTTGACAACCATATTCAGTTGGTCACCAATTTCTTTTTTTTTTTAACATCTTTATTGGAGTATAATTGCTTTACAATGGTGTGTTAGCTTCTGCTGTATAACAAAGTGAATCAGTTATACATATACATATATCCCCATATCTCCTCCCTCTTGCATCTCCCTCCCTCCCAGCCTCCCTATCCCACCCCTCTAGGTGGTCACAAAGCACTGAGCTGATCTCCCTGTGCTATGCAGCTGCTTCCCACTAGCTATCTATTTTATGTTTGGTAGTGTATATATGTCCATACCACTCTCTCACTTTGTCCCAGCTTACACTCTTCCCCCTCCCCGTGTCCTCAAGTTCATTCTCTAGTAGGTCTGCATCTTTATTCCTGTCTTGCCCCTAGGTTCTTCATGATCATTTTTTGTTTTCGTTTTTTATATTCCATATATATGTGTTCGCATATGGTATTGGTTTTTCTCTTTCTGATTTACTTCACTCTGTATGACAGACTCTAGGTCCATCCACCTCACTACAAAACTATGGAGAACACTATGGAGGTTCTTTAAAAAACTAAAAATAGAACTACCATACGACCCAGCAATCCCACTACTGGGCATATACCCTGAGAAAACCATAACTCAAAAAGAGTCATGTACCACAATGTTCATTGCAGCTCTATTTACAATAGCCTGGACATGGAAGCAACCTAAGTGTCCACCAACAGATGAATGGATAAAGAAGGTGTGGCACATATATACAATGGAATATTACTCAGCCTTAAAAAGAAATGAAACTGAGTTATTTGTAGTGAGGTGGCTGGACCTAGAGTCTGTCATACAGAGTGAAGTAAGTCAGAAAGAGAAAAACAAATACCATATGCTAACATATATATATGGAATCTGAAAAAAAAATGGTCTGAAGAAACTGAGGCAGGACAGGAATAAAGATACAAACATAGAGAATGGACTTAAGGACACGGGGAGGGGGAAGGATAAGCTGGGACGAAGTGAGCGAGTAGCATGGACATATATACACTACCAAACGTAAAATAGGTAGCTAGTGGGAAGCAGCTGCATAGCACAGGGAGATCAGCTCGGTGCTTTGTGACCACCTAGAGGGGTGGACAGGAAGGGTGAGAGGGAGATGCAAGAGGGAGGAGATATGGGGATATATGTATATGTGTAGCTGATTCACTTTGTTATACAGCAGAAACTAACACAACATTGTAAAGCAATTATACTCCAATAAATATGTTAAAAATAAAAATGAAATAAAATAAAATAAAGGCTAACATTGAAAAAAAAAGAAAGAAAACTTAGACTCTTATTAGATCAGGATTTTTTTTTATCATAAATTTGCAAGTCATTTGAATACTGTCCTCTGCATCTTTACACTTTTCAACTGAAGGCCAAACTCAGAGATATGCAATTAAGGAATAAATTTTTTAGAATGCATTTTAAATCTCAGACCAGATGTCAAAACTCCATTTCCTCAAGCTTTTTGAGAGGAAATAAAATAATTATTTGTAATTATATAAAATGCATGCCAATTTAAAATATGTAAAACATTAGCTTTAACTTTTAAAATCAGAACCTTAGAAAATGTGTGTGAAAGGCGGCATGAAGTGGTACCAGGTTCTCAAATTCTGCATCTGCATCCATGAAGAGTGGTGCTTCTCCACTTACATGTAGGTGTCCTGCCATTAAAATGACATTTTCCCAACTTGAGAGAAGTAATCATGTGGAAAAAATAAAATGTTTTTAAGTTATTTTTTTCTCGTGTGTGTGTGTGTGTGTGTGTGTGTGTGTGTGACACAGAGATAGAGAAAGAGATAGGGAGAGAAAGAGAGAACATGAGAGAGAGAGAGAATCTGGTATCAGCTTCTATTCATATATACTAGAATATAATGTTATTTGATTAACATGAAATTATATTTGTATGTAAGTAAAACAAGCTATCATAGCATTTTCTGCTTCTCTGTAGAGAGCTCCCAGAGTTCCAAGATCTCTGTAATATAAGCACTTGTAAGAAAACTGAAAAGAGCATAGTCAGGGACTAGGGACCTGGGTTTTACTCCCAAGTTTGCCATTATTTTATTATGTAGCCTTAAGCAAATTCATCTATTTCTGTGGACCTCAATTTCCTCAAATATAAAATAAGGACTTGGGTTAAATCCATGGGTTTTAAACATTTTTTAAATTTAAGAAAGCTAGTTTAAAACAAAATCTTACCAAGAAATGTAAACAAATATGATAAAGGAAAATATTTCTGACTGAATAGTGGGGGTGAAAGGGAAGAGCCCAAAATCACCCTCAAACTTTCTTTTGATAATGCTTAACTCCCACTCCCAGGAAACCCCATACACCTTTATTATTATATACTTTTATTCCTATTTCAACCATAGGGCTAAATAAACTCTTAAATCATCTCCATTTTTACCAAGTCATCATTGTATTAAATGCAAATATACTACAATAAAGATACTAACATGATACTCCATTGAGTTAATACAAACTTAATAATATTGGTTTTAGGACCCAATGTTGAGGCTAAAATAAAGCCCTGGAGATGACCTACAAGCATAAGACCTGATTACCATTACAGTAAGGGGAAATTTTGAGTTGGTCAGATATGATAGGCAAGGAATACACAGCAAATGAACCTGAAGTTTAGGCAAAGCAAAGACCTTGCCAAGAAAAGATCACGAGAGCATCATGAGAAAAAGTAGGCTTACCCCTAACATTTGTGGGGCCCAGATAAAACTATAAACACAGGCCCACATATCACATATTTAAGAGCTAGTAATCAACATTTGAAGTCAGAATTATACAAATAGTTATTTTTCCCCTCAGTAAGAATCTTCTCAACAAATACTAAAAATGGCAGTAATTTTTAATAACACCCCCATCAGTGGTGGTAACTGTGACCTCTGGCTGCATCCTCCCCATCCCTCATTACTACAAATCTGTCTACATTTATGATGCCCTAACTCTTATATTAAATCCCTGATTCCCATATTACTTAGTGGGGCTCTGTTTTCCTGATCGAATCCAGATGGATATGCTATTGTTATGGAAAATGTTCTAGGATAATAGAATCTTAAGAATAAAACCTGAAATTGGTTCTTTGATTAATTAAAGATAGCAATGACACTACAATGGTTACATAAGGTTGGAGAATTGAGATTTCTCAGGGTACACTCACCTAAAGTATATGAAAAGACAAGGCATGTGGTAGAAGGAAGAAAGCAAGCACAGGAAGCATCAGGGGCTGAGACTTCCAGGCACAGCTTCCCAGGTTCCTGTCTCAACAGCACAGGAGGAGCCTCATTTCTGGACTTCAAACAACCACAATGATCTGGATATGTATGAGGATTCTAGTTTCAGGAGAGATCAGGCAAGAGTTTCCAGAGGGGTCTTCTACACCCTATTCATCACATAGCCAAAGCCTGGCTATGGAACTGGCTAAACCAGGGGTAAGTCATCAATATGAATATCCCTAAAAAATGTAAAAAAGCTGACCCTGGCCTCCACCAAGAGAATGTTGAACTTTTAACAGCACATTAAAGACCACTAGTTAGCCTACATCATCTTAATCTTGCCTAAGTGTCAACACTAGAGTTCCAGATTTCCCAGAGATAAACAGAGATCTGTCCCAGTCCAGCTGTAACATAACTCTATCTTAAAAAGACCCCACTGGCACTAGATAATAAGACACTGGTAGTCCATGACAAGGAGTGGTAAAACCAAAAGAAATACTGCATTCCCAGAGGGACTACAGAGATTAATGTCACTGTCAAGGACTTGAAAGATGTTGGGGGAGGTTATACCTATCACACACTCATTCAACTCACCTATTTGGACTATGCAGAAGCCAGATGCTTCTTGGAGAATTACAGTAGTTTATCATAAATTAATACAGAGGCATCAAATCAACACAAATTTGTTCCAGCAAATCAACACAATCTCTATTACCTGATGTGCAGCTACCGATCTAATTTTTTTTCTCTCTCTCCCTATTCCTTTAACAAAAGAATAGTGTATTGCTTTCCCTTCTTTTAGGAATATATTAACTTTCCAGCCTACTGTTTTAATCTAGGCTATAAAGAACTTGGTTATTTGGCCATTCCACAGATCATGACAACAGTTCAACTCATTGAATGCTGACTGACCTAGTGAGCAGAAAGTAACAAATACTCTAGATCAGTATTATTCAAAGTGTAGTCTGCATACCGATGGAGATTTGAAAATTGTATGTTGCTAATTTTCAATGAGTTAAGTACAGAAATTTAGACTAAGAATTTAGAAGTTTTATAGCAATTTGACCACACAATTTTATGCCTATTGAACCTAATATTAAAAAATTAAATTTTTTCTGTCTTTATAATTTTATTTTCAGTTATTCATTTTACTGTTTTTTACAAAAATGGCAGTCTGAAATGGATTGGAAATTTTAAAAGAAAAAAAACATACCACAGATAGTTTGGGAAGTATTGCCTAAAAGCAGCAATCAAACTACCAGGAGCCTGTTTTTGCACAGCCCATGAGCTAAGAACCTTTTTTCCATCTTTAAATAATTGTAAAAAATCAAAACAAACAAACAAAAAAGAAGAACATGTGACAGACAGTGCTGTATGATCTGCAAAGCCTAAAATATTTATTATTTGGCCCTTTACAGAAAAATTTTTCTAATCCCTACCCCAGACACCTTGTTAAAACACATGTGTGCAAAGCATAAGACATAAACCCCTTAATAATTTAGGGTTCTGTAACTTCAGTAAGGTTTCTAGAGTTCCAGTGCATGTCAATATATCAGCTCTGAGGTGAAGGACAAGTTGGTACATCTGGTATCCACTACCACCAAGGCCTATTGGGCATCTGAGTTTTAAAGGCAAAGTATGTCAGATTTGATCATGAAGGTTGCTTGGACACATTTAGCAAGTAACTTGCAAGATTTCTAGTTCTTAGTGGAGCCCAAAGAGCAGGATCTACTGTTGTTCCACACTGCTGTGTAACCCTGCCACTTGTGCCATATGATGCAGTAGCTTCAGTGGAACATGAAGTATCTGTGACAGAGATGGTAAACGGGGCCTTGACAGGACCCTAGTGATGAATTATCATGCAGACACTAGGATTCTAGAATAAATTGTGTTCTTTTCTGCAGAAAACCATTTTCCTGTACACTGGGCCCTGAATAATTGACTGTGGCCACAGAGTTACTATGTAAAGTGAACTGCTCACCGTAAGCTGAATGCTACATGAACCACCAGGCCATAAAGACTGATGTGGGTGACAGCAGTTCATCATCAAGTGGAAGTGGTATGTGCAAGACTGGGCTCCAGAAGAAAGGTGAATATAAGCTGCCACAAGCTAGTGATTTAGATTCTCATGGTGCCTACTCATGTTGCATTGCCTCTTCTCCCTCACCTCACACCATGGCCTCATGAAAACTCCACTATGACCACTTCACTGAGAAGGGAAACTAGTTGGGCATGGTTTACAAATGGTTCCAGAAGATAATCTAAAACTATTTGGAAATAGATGGCAGTAGTAGTACTGAAGGGACGCTATTTAACAGATATCCTCCTTGCAGGTAGAATTTTGAGCAGTTAGAATTTTAAGTTAGATAGACTCAAAGATAAGATTACTTAAAAACAAAACTGTAAATCTACACTTATCTATAGGTAGTCACTAGCAATTTAGCTGAATGACCAGGGAATTGAAAAGGACAAGATTCAAAAACTGGAAAAACTGCTTAGGAGAAGAGGTACATGGATGAATCTTTCAGAATGGGCACAAAATGTGGGGGATATTTGTGTGTCATGTAACAATACAAGAGTAAACATAGCAGAGGAGACACTTAACAATTAGATGGGCAAAACATTCCATTCTGTGAATATCAACCATGGCTGGAAATTATGTATTGGCTCAAAAATATGACTTTTCATTCCCCATTGCTGATATAGTTATATCCACTGTTGAAGGAGCAATTTATCAGCAACATGGATACCAATTCTGAGTCCCCACTGGGCAAAAAACTATGATACACTTGCTGAGGGCAAAGGGATTATAGATAGTGCAAGTGGGAAGTTACAAATACCAATTATGGCCATGTGACAAGAAGCAGAAAAAAAGGGCTAGTAACTGTCCGTATTTTCTTTACTCTTTGATATGTATATATTTGCATAAATTAAGCTTCCCCTATATTCTCCATTATGAATATAAAATATGCTCAGAGTGGTCAACTCTATATTTTAATATTCAAGTCATGGACTATCAGAAATAAAGTGGCCTTTCTGCCTTCCCTTTGGGGAAAATGAATGTGTCTGTACTTGAATTAAGGTTAAGTGTATCATATTAGTTGGAAGCAAGACATTATATTTGTCTTTATTCAGAAGTTAAATATTTAAGGAGAAGTGTTACACTTGGATGTTGAGTTGATAAAGGGGTGATTGTGTTGAATTGCCGGTTGTCAACTCAACACTGCCCCTATTGCCCTCCTATGCAATGCAGAGGAGTAGCCGGGAACTACATTTTTAGGAGCCTGAACTTTGTATGGTTCTGGGTTAGAGACTACCAATGAGAGAAACTCGTGTGATATTGTGCAGGCAGAATGGAGAAGAAATCATTATTCTTTGGAGTTTGCGGAAACAAGATTCATGGGTAGATGGAGGATGTTCATTGACTTCCTAAGCATTCCAGATGCATCCATATTTTCATGATAGCCCACTAGTTGGTAGGAACTTTCCCAGAGATATTGAGATTGCAGCAATTCCCTGGCAATCCTTTAAGAATCACAGGTTTTAGAGCCTCCAGCTGAGGTCCTTAGTGACTATTTCCCTCACCTTCAAGCTACAGACTTCCAACATCCACTCTCTCAGCTGTTTCCACAATCATGGCAACCTTAATTCCTTTAACTGTTATTTTTTATTATAATACCTAGAGTGGTTCTGTTTTCCTTATCAAACCCAGACTGATGCAAATTATTTGTGTTTTCTTTCATCTGTGTAAGTTTGCCACTCAAATTCTCTCTGATTTCTAAAGCACAGTCCATCTGTGACACCAGCAGTATCATGTCTCACAAATCTTTATAACATTTGGATATGACTACCTTTTATATTGAAAATATAGGGCAAGATGTGGAGAAGTGATTTCCTGAGGTGAGAATGGTGCTGGTCATGAGAATGGATGCTCATGGTTTCAGATTGAATTATGCCAGTATGAGTCCTAGATCCCAAGTGACAGAAATAACCACATACTCTTAGATAAATGTACTCTGTCTGTGTTTGTGTGATACACGGAGCCCTCTAAAGTTCAGGGCCTTGCCCCAAACTAAAGGCAGTTCTAAGAACAAAAGTCATCCATAAAAACTATGAAGTAAACTTGTATAGATGTTATATCTTCTGGTCTATATGTTACCATCATTCTAAAAACTATCAGTCAGAAACTGGGATGCATTGTTTACATATTTATGTACAGCCACTGAACTACATGGAGTGATTCATTCATGTTGTTCCATAAATAAAAGCAACCTACATGAAATTAGTCACAAGAGCACTAAGTTACATACACTCTCTATTACTCACATCAAAGACCTAAAGGAACATGCTATATGCCCTCAGGGTGATTCACTGAAGGTAAAAACGCCCACAGATTGTTTTAAGCCTTTTAGAATTATATACCAGAAATACTTATGATAAATATGACAAACGAGAAACCAACCAAGTGACATATATGCTGCAGTGCATTTTTTGGACACGTCCCACTGAATCAGAGTTATCTAAGCCTATACAGAAGACATCAATTGCTGTCCCAGATGTAAAGAAGATTTCAGATTCATTTTAATCCTAAGATTAAAGGGATAGAAAAGATACTGAGAGATCTTCAAGTTCATCAAGATTAGATTTAAATTGCTCCAAGGAGAACAAAATCCAATCTCTTTAGACTCTCTAGAGAAGGGATATTCGACTTCCTCTGCTACCATCCTCACTATTGGGATGTGACTTTAACCTAAATCAATTCTGTTCCTATTTCCTATCATTTGTTCCCTAGTAGACGAGGACAGTTTGCATTCCCTTTGTCAATGAATGCTTTGAGATTGATTTATTTGTATGTATATAAAATACATATGTGATTCTGAAGCCTAGGTTCATTTCTTCAACAATCAATTTATGAGCACCTCCTAAGTTATTATGATTGCTGCACTGGATATTAGGAAACAGAAGCAAAGAAAAGGAGCTCATAATCTAAACTGTAAACCTAATATTGCCTCTAACCTTCGTAGCTCTTTGTGGTTTATAAACTGTTTTCATTCTCTTGATAATATTTGAACTCATAAAATCTTCTAATATTTTCCAGGGTTACTCTATCAGTAATATGACATGAGACTAACGAAGAGGTGAGGCATCTTGTACGTTATCCCATACCTTTCAATTCTTTGTTCAGGCTCTTTTTATTATGCCTGTTTTATGAAAATTTTTACCTATGAAACCTTTTCTTCAAATGAAAACTGAATCAATAGCCCGGCATATTTGAAATCCAAGTCTGGGCCCCACTACTACATTTAGTCAAAACAGGTATCCATCTTGCCACCCAACATATTTGTCTTGCACATTGATTATAAAAAAAGGCACACTCATCCAAAGTTTAGTGAATATTATAGGTTTTCTGAACATCTCACAGGAAAATGAAGGAGAGGGTGCAGACCATTTACTATGACTTAGTAAAGAACTGCATTAGACAATTTTCCCAAGTTTTTTGATATTCACTTAGCCAGTCGGTGGTCCTTTCTCTCCCTTGTCTACCATTCCCTCTTGCTTTCCTTTAGCTTCCTCTGCCTTGAAAGAGCACATGCACACAGCCAGCTCTAAAATTCACACTGCCCACAGGTGACCCTCACTACTCTATGCAGCTGTCCTGAAAGATGTACTCAATTTTGACCCGAGTGCTTTCATTAGAGGTTATTTGATTGTGAATAACAAAAGATAGCCTCAAACTTTCTTAACAAAAATAGGAGTTACGAGCACTTCACTTCCATAAGGGACTAAATCAGGTAGTGGAAAGCTGGGTCACAATTTCTGGGTTGCAATTTCTCTTAAGCCCCAGTTCAGTGGCTGCCTCATTAATATCACCCTCTGCAGAACAGTTTTATCTGCTTCTCCCAGTAGAATAAGATGCCCCATGGGAGGCAGACAGCACTTTACTTTAAATACCCACCAGAGATTGACAACAATTCCCACATCCTGTGAAACAAATTCTGGTTGACTCAGCATACGCCAGCCAGGTCAGATGTCCAATAAACCATGGCCAAAGTCACATAACCCATTCTCTATACAGAAGAGGTGGTACAGATACACCATCAAGAAGGGTCTTGGGGAATTCCCTGGCGGTCCAGTGGTTAGGATTCTGCGCTTTCACTGCTGAAGGCATGGGTTCAATCCCTGGTCAGGGAACTAAGATCACACAAGCCACAAGCCACGCAGCACAGCCAAAAAAAAAAAAACAGGGCTTGGATGTAAATGGTATTGCTAAACATACACATAAGTCATCATTAAAGCCTATACTTCTGAATTTGAGGTCAATATTTATATATTCAGTCAATCAGCCTTTCAGTTAATGAATATAAGTTTCTGCTCTACAGAAGACTTCTCTATGGAAAGGAAACAAAACCCAGATATGTGGCCTGACTAAAGACAATCTGTCTAGTAGAAAGTAAAGCATGTATACAAATAAGAATGACTGCAGTGTTTCTCTAATAAGGATCTTTTGGTGTATTCCTGTGACTCCTAAAGTTCTTTATGATAGTGTTTAAATATTGTCTTTGTATTTTGTTGAGTTGAAAAATATATCGTATTCTAGATTATCTAGATAAACTTCTAAAAACCATGCTTTGCTCAGACTTTCATTGCTTAAGTTTGATTAGTATTTATGTGTAAGGTGTGAAATGACCACCTAACTATTTAATAAAGTGTTTCTTACATTGGAATCCATATATTGAGGGAACTTTGAGGTTACTCAAGTTTAAGAAGCACTGATAAAAGAAGAAAGTTGATAAGGTACTGTCATTTATTGAACCCCTCCTATGAACAACATATTTTTTAAAAGATTTTATAAAATTACACACTTAACCTTAAAATAATCACTTGAAGTTGGTATTACGATCCTCATTGTGTAGATGGATAAAATGAAGCCTATAAAAGCTAAGCAGTTTGCCCAAAGGTCATAGAGATGGCCAACTTGAAGCCATAATATAATGCTAATCCAACTATGTCTCATTTTTATCCTTTCTTCTACATCATGTTGACTTAGGAGAGTGAACAGTTATGTGCTCCATATTTTATTTATGGCATCTAGGTAGCTAGGAGGTAACTCTGACAAGAATCAGAAAAACTGTAAAGCATGAGGTACATATAGAAAACAAAATATATTTGAATCTGGTAAATGTAGCAAGCATGGAAGTAGGGTTGC
This sequence comes from Hyperoodon ampullatus, assembly GCF_949752795.1. NCBI lineage: Eukaryota > Metazoa > Chordata > Mammalia > Artiodactyla > Ziphiidae > Hyperoodon > Hyperoodon ampullatus. Next base: position 61,689,125 of record NC_136928.1, read on the forward strand.
CAGATTTAGCAAATAAAAATACCCAGTTATATTTTAAATTTCATATAAATAATGAATCATTTTTATAGTATGAATATTTCCCGTGCAGTATTTGGGATATATTCATACTAATAAGTTACTCATTTTCATCTGAAATTCAAATTACCTGGGTATCCTGTATATTATTATCTGGCAACCCTCCATGAAAGGAAGTAGTCGAGAGTAAGCAGAAGGGGTAGGGAGTGGTAGAGATAAATGGAACCGAAGGCTGTTGACTGACTAAAACTAGATTTTATTCTTCAGGCATATGGGAATCATTTGGGGTTTCTGAGAAAAATAGTGATGTGATGGGATTTGTGCTTCAGGAAGATTAATCTGGCTGAGAAAGGTAAAACACATTAGAGACATGAAAAGCTGGAGGCAGCAATTCAGAGAAGAGGTATGAGGGCCTGGATTATGCTACTTGCAGTAGGATAGAGGTGCCAGGGCAGGTTTGAATGAGATAACGGAGGTAGCATCATCAAATTAGGTAATCTCAAACTGGCTAGTGAAAGTTGCCTCCCTGGCTTTGTAGAACTAACAAACAGCTTTGAAAAAAACATGTACCACCGTCAATACTTCTAGTTTAAAACAAATACTCGAAATGCCTCTTGGATTGTTTCCCATATTTGGGTGACATTTTCTTCAGAAGCTATGTAAACAGCTGAGATTCAATCTGGAGTTCCTCTGCTGAGTTCATGGAGTAGTTTTTCATCATGACAGTGAACCCAGAGCACATGCTCAAGAGGTATATGATGGATTAAGGACAGCTTTGAGTTGCCAGTGGGGATGAAAAACAGAAGACTGAAGACTGCAGCACACCAGAGAGAAGCCTTACCTTTTGGTCGTTTTTTATCAAGCATGAAGTTTATCTTTAGCCCCAGGACTGCAATGTTTTCCACACGGGCACAGTACTTTCTGATCACAATGTAGGTAACTCTCCAGAGGTTATGTAAGTAAGTCATCCATCAGACCCGGTGGTCAGTTGTCACATGAGTATCATCTACTCAGAGATACACACACACTCTGAAAAAGAGAACAGAATATGTTGGCAATATTAGAATTTTTTTTTTTTTTTTTTTTTTTTTTTTTTGTGGTACGCGGGCCTCTCGCTGTTCTGGCCTCTCCTGCCGCAGAGCACAGGCTCCAGACGCAGGGCTCAGCGGCCATGGCTCATGGGCCCAGCCGCTCCGCGACATGTGGGATCTTCCCAGACCGCAGCACAAACCCGTCGTGCATCGGCAGGCGGACTCTCAACCACTGTGCCACTAGGGAAGCCCAATATTAGAATTTTTTTAATCAATTTTTAAAATTTATTCAGCTAATATTTATTGCATACCTACTATGCTCTACAATAAGGGTCAGCAAATGAAAGTCCATATGCCAAATCTGGGCTGTAGCTTGTTTTTATAAACAGAGTTTTACTGGAACTTAGTCACAATCATTTATTTAGCTGCTTTCAAGCCTCAATGGCGAAAACAGATCCCACGTCCTGCAGGGTCAGCAAACTTTCTTAAAGAGACAGATAATAAATATTTGAGGTTATGTGGAGTCATTTGGTCTCTGTCACAACTACTCTATTGTGCATTGTCAAGCAAAAGCCGCCACAAACAAAATGTAAATGAATGGCCATGGCTGTATTCTCATACAATTTTATTTGCAAAAGCAGGAGGTCAACCTGCAGCCTTAATTGGTCACTCCTTGGTCTAGACCATAGAATTATCTCTGGAAAAGGCAATAATAATTTCCCCAAGAACTGGTTCTGTATTTTCAAATAACACTGGCTCAGTATTTTTATTTCTCTCCACTACCCTAGACACAGAGGTTTGACAAAACATATTTTATTTGTTGTATTTGTTTTTTCCATATCATGACTTGGATAATGCAGTTTCAACAGATCACAATTAAATATCAAGTTCATGTTATTCTATGATTTGTCATTCAAATATTTGTTTTATTAGTATGTCTGTTGCAAAAGAGAAAAGGAAACATCTTCATATGCTTCTCAAATTCATTTGACAACTGACATTTTATGGTGCTTTGCTTTTATTTCAACATATACTTGGGTAAATTGAGTTTTTTTTTTTACTAAGTTTGGATGTAGACTCTGCCATATGATGACCAATTGCTGGTAATTGGAAAGGAAAATATATTAGCATTTAAAAGGCACATTCTGAATTTACCAATTGCTACATCTGGGTGATATCCATTATACATGGAATAATCATTTATCAGTAAGAACCCAACCGGATACAGAAACCACACCAGTAATTTAATCAGGGAAACTTTAAAGAATTGCTAACTAGTACAAAGAGAATAAACATTTTACTAGTAAAAGGTAAAAGAACACTAAAGAATACAAGAAAATAAACATGAGGTGCAGCCACTACCCATAGGGCTGAAGGATAGTGCCCAAGGAAGAAACAAACCCAGAAATGAGCTCCACCAGGGCTGAGGTTCAGATTTCACTGGAAGGTGTGGCTATGGCCCAACAGATGGCCAAGTTTGCTAAGTTCCTGCAGGCTGAGGCTGGCAAGCAAGAAAGTAATCACTCACTGGGGTGCCAATTAGATTTGCATGGAAGACACCCACTGGGGCACCCACAGGACTTGCTAGAGAGCTGCCCACGGGGCTTACTTGGGAACTGCCCACTGGATTCCTGGGGAAACTATGTAGGAAGTCATTGACCGACCAAGATAGATAGCACTGAAACTGGAAGACATGTTCCTAGATATCCCTCCAGTGCCCTCTACTGAAAAGGCCTAGCATTAGTAATTGCCATGAATAATAATTTCATTTTTCAAATATGGCCTGCAAAAGCATCATTGCATAAATGCACTATGTTCTAACAAAAATCTATCTACTTATCTTGGGGCTTCCCTGGTGGTGCAGTGGTTAAGAATCTGCCTGCCAATGCAGGGGACACGGGTTCGAGCCCTGGTCTGGGAAGGGCCCACATGCCGCAGAGCAACTAAGCCCTTGCGCCACAACTAATGAGGCTGCACTCTAGAGCCTGTGAGCCACAACTACTGAGCCCGAGCACCACAACTCCTGAAGCCCGCGCGCCTAGAGCCCGTGCTCCACAACAAGGTAAGCACTGGCAGTGAGAAGCCAGCGCACCACAAGGAAGAGCAGCCCCTGCTCTCCGCAACTAGAGAAAAGCCCGCGCGCAGCAACGAGGACCCAACGCAGCCAAAAATAAAATAATAAAAAATAAATAAATAAAAGAATCTATCCACATTTTTTTTTTTTTTTGAGGTACGTGGGCCTCTCACTGTAGTGGCCTCTCCCGTTGCGGGGCACAGGCTCCAGACGCGCAGGCTCAGCGGCCATGGCTCACGGGCCCAGCTGCTCCGCGGCATGTGGGATCTTCCTGGACCGGGGCACAAACCCGAGTCCCCTGCATCGGCAGGCGGACTCTCAACCACTGCGCCACCAGGAAAGCCCTATCCACATATCTTGTATCCAATGTCACCCATGTGCAAGGCAACTTAACACTTCAAAATAAAATATTTGATGAAATCCTGCCCAATCCGGTCCAGTTTAAAGGCACTGCCTTCATTGTCTTCCCTAAATTTTCCACCTAAAACACTTACCTCTATTTTGGGGCCCCTAGTATTATGTGCCAGGTTCTGTTATAGGTACTGAGGATACAGGTAAACAAGATAAAACCCTCCATACAGAGATTCTTTGGTAGTGGATGAGACAGACAATGATGAAAGAGATGTTAGAAAAGCTAGAAGAGCAGGACCCCAAAAACCAGTGAGGACGTGTTTCTAAATAAAAGGAATGATCATCAATGCCAAATGCTACTGAGAAATACAGTAACACAAAAACTGAAAACATACCATGAGACTGGCAAAATGGCAGTATCCTTTATAGGAGTTATTTTTGGCAGATGGTGAAAACAAAAGCCTAATTGGAGATTTGGAGTGGATCAAGCAGAGAATGACAGATGAGGAAGAGACAATGAGTAGGGACAAGTTTTTGTTTTGCTGTAAAAAGGAGCAAACGGGGTGATTGTTTGATTAAAGATGGGTCCTTTACTATATTTGAAAATGAAATACTTCATAGCATGATTTTATATTTATGGGAGTGATCAACAAGAGAAAGCAAATATTGAGATGCAAAAGAGAAGCCCTTGAATAGGCAAGAGAGACTGATATCTAATATACAAATACAGAAGCTGTAGGTTAGAATGGGGCTAGTTCAATCAGGAAACAAGAGGGAAAAGACTATAGAGATGTGGATGCAGGACAGTAAGAGATTTGGGGAGGGAAAATGAGGTCTATTTTGAGAGATTCTATTTTTTCAGTGAAGGAAGGAATAAAGGATTTGAGAAAGAGTATTAGAGTTTGGAGGAGAGGAAGGTGTGAGTCATCTCAGAAAATAAGGTGAATTTATTAGACTTACCATGAGGCGGCAATGATGTGTTTGAGAATTTAACACTGATTAGGCAGCATGATTGTGTCTTTTTTTCCAGCCACACTTTGATGCATGGGTGCAGAGGTGAAGTATCTGGAGAGTTAGATATAATGAGGGTAGAGGTATTGTCAAGTATGACAGGAAAAGTGAAGGGAAAAGAGTTGAGGCTGTAGCTGGGAAAAGTTGCATGGATTCTAAGCTGGGTGAGCAGGGAAGTGAGCACAAGAGAACAGTAAAGAATAATGTATATAAAAGATACTGAGTAAGAGAAGTCCCACTGGGAAAATGGTTGAAAATGGGGCACTGGAATGGTACAGTTATTCCTGATGACAAGATCTAAAATATGATCGTGGAAGTGGGTAGCTGATGTGGGGTGGAGAAAAAATTATTAGGAGTGGGATTCAAAGAAATCTTGTCCTATTTAATGGCACTCATACTCTACCCAGTACTATATACAGAGTTGTACAGTTGTAGTCCCCAAAATTTAAGTTTACAGCACCTTTAATATCTCAGTAATTTTTCTCACATCGCCCAGAGGCAAAAAACAAACAAACAAACAAAACAAAAAACCTAACAGTTCTGTTTATTAAGTAGTTGGGTCCAAATGACTTAAGTATTTAAGTCTTAACAACTTAGCAGTTTTTTGGAAAAAAATGTACATATTGAAAGAAAAAACAATATTGGGCTAATTGAATAGATACATAAATTACCACAATTAAGAAAGGGTAGTCCTAGGAATTCCCTGGCAGTCCAGTGGTTAGGACTCTAAACTTTCACTGCCAAGAGCCCCGGTTCAATCCCTGGTGGGGGAACTAAGATCCCTGCAAGCTTTGAGGTGCAGCCAAAAAAAAAAAAAAAGAAAGAAAGAAAGGGTAGCCCTCATGGGGAAAATTGATCTCTTGATTGACTTGGAGATGGGATGATGCACCGCTGATAACCTATATATCCCAGTACCGTGTGCCACAGCCTGGGAACCTAGGTTCTGGTCCAGGGATCATATCTGGTCCATATGTCCACATATGGCATAGAGGGCTAGAAATTGTTATGTTTGTTTATGCTTGGGATATGTGTCCTAGAGGAGAACAGGATTCAAAAAGAAAAGCAACACAAATATATTCATGCAGGAAGATTTTTACTAGTTCTGGTTTCTTTTTCCTATTAGCAATAATAATAACAATAATATGATGATGATAGCATTTTGATCCTAATCTTTGTTTTTGTTTTTTTTTTGCGGTATGCGGGCCTCTCACCGTCGTGGCCTCTCCCGTCGCGGAGCACAGGGTCCGGACGCGCAGGCTCAGCGGCCATGGCTCACGAGCCCAGCCGCTCCGTGGCATGTGGGATCTTCCCGGACCGGGGCACGAACCCGCGTCCCCTGCCTCGGCAGGCAGACTCTCAACCACTGCGCCACCGGGGAAGCCCCCTGATCCTAATCTTTGAATCACTGTCGTCATCTCCCTCTCTAACACCACCATATCCAGTGGTTGCCAAGACCCACATGTATTGATATTTAGTCTATTATGGTTACCTCCTAATTAAGGTCTGTACTTTCAGTCTCTTTTGACATTTAAGGACTCCTTGGCTTTTAACTTAAAGATTCCCATAGAACTGGCTAATTTCCTTTTCCAGGATTACCTCTGTACTTTCTGCATAAGTAACTTTTTAGCTGACTTCTTTTCTTCTGGAATGTTCCCACTCCCATCTCCAATTGTCAAAATTTTCTTATTGCTTAGGAAGCAATCTCTAATACTGTCTTTCACATGAAGGGTTTCCTGTTGCTCCACTAAGTAAATACACTCATTCCCTACTCTGATCTCTTCCAACAACATTTCTATATCCCTTCTGTCAGTTACCATGCTCCACAAGTATTATATTCCCTTGGCTACTATTTTGCGAAAACAATGCCTGATAAGCAACTTACAGACTAGGACTGTATTTTAGGGAGCCAGTGTAGTACAGGGGATGATGTATTAAATCTGATGGTTGGGTATGAGGCCCAGCTGCTGTACTTGCTAGAGGTCCTCTTCAGGCCTCAATTTCTGATTCAGTGAAATACAGATAATATTAACAGCCTTGCACACAAATTGACTAACGCAGTGTTTAGCTCATAGTATGTGCCAAATAATTGTCAGTTTTTTTCTTTTCATCTTTAGGGTCCTCCTGGCCCCTAACACAAAGACTATCCAATATTTTTAATTCATTTGCATAGAAACGTAGGTCATGATAAAGGTTGTCATACTGGGAATTCAGTATCATCAAATGAACAATCTATTTCAATCTGTAGTATAGCAAAATCTTTAAATTTTTAAAGTCTAATTTCCAAATCTGTTTCTCCAATATGGGAAACAAAATATGAATTAATCGGGCTTCCCTAGTGGCGCAGTGGTTAAGAGTCCGTCTGCCGATGCAGAGGACACGGGTTCGTGCCCCGGTCCGGGAAGATCCCACATGCCGCGGAGCGGCTGGGCCCGTGAGCCATGGCCGCTGAGCCTGTGCGTCCGGAGCCTGTGCTCCGCAACGGGAGGCCACAACAGTGAGAGGCCCGCATACCAAAAAAAAAAAAAAAAAAAAAAAAAAAAAAAAAAAAAAAAAAAAAATATGAATTAATCTAGTGTTCCCAACTCGTGTGTGTGTGTGTGTGTGTGTGTGTGTAGGTATATAGAGATATAGATAGATATATAGATATAGATATATGGAGAGAGATACAGATATATATATGGAGAGAGAGAGAGAGAGAATGAGATTATATAAATGAAAGACACATGGAATCCTTAAGTTCCAAAATCAGACCATTATTTGGATTTTGTATTCATTTTTCTTAGTCCATTCAGTATTTTTTTCTTATCTGTTCAGTTCAGTTGAAGTTTTAGATGGAAAGATATTAGTTCTTTTTTTTCCCCTCTATTATAACCTTTCTAGCTTTCTTTTAGTTGTATTTGTCCCCTCATTTTGCATTGTCTCCAAATCCAATGTAATTACTACCATCAAGCAGAAATTTTACTAATTCTTTTATTTAAAAAAAATCAAGTTGCTTAAACCACACAAGATGACCTAATTAAACAAGAAATTAAATCCTAAAAATTGTGAATAACTTGAATTTGTTTACTTGAATGAATGTTGTGTTAAATGTTCTTTAATATAATCCTTGAGGAATAAAAATATATTTATAAGTAATCTGGGGAAAGTTAATAATTCACATTGATATAGCTCTTTTCAAATGCAGGTTTTCATCTGTCACATTGTCTTTATGTGGGATAAATCTGTAATCTCATTCCTACCTACTTGATATTTATTTCCATAATAGCAAAATATATATTGGCTTATGAGAAAATAAAAACCATGCTTAATGAAATAAGTAAAGGGGAGAAGTCATGAGCTGCATTAATAAATTTAGCCCACAGTTTAGAAAGGGCAGCCAAATGAGGTACCCCATCTCTTATATTCAAGTGGAAAAGCCCTCTTTGAACACAGAAAAGAAATATAACTCTATTAAAAATTCAGACACAGGCTGTTAGCCAGTTGAATATAATTTTATAGATTTTTTATACTTGAATATGGAAAGGCTTTTGACTGTCATTTCTTCAATAAGATTTGTATAATTGAGGGATGACTGGTTACACTGTGATATACAAATGTACTGCTCATCTGCTGCTTTCATGGTTTTGCTATGATGATAAAAAACTTACAATGACATTTCCCTTGACATAAATGCAGACCTATGAAACAGAGATTACATCTTCAGGATCACAGAATGTTTGTACTAATGGGATCACAGAGGTGGCTTAGTGTAGCCTTTTCCTTTTATATTTCAAAATATCGAGACCCAGAGAGGTAATGACACACCCAAGATGATCCTGGTTGTTGGTATCTATACCACAGGAACTTTTAGTTCTCTGTTTCTTCCTTTATTCCATAGCTGAAAACAGAAATGGGAAATTCTAGAGCATTCAAAATCTAAAATTTACAGCTTAACCTCTTGCCTACTTGTTGAGAGCCTGAGCTGCTCTAAAAATTCCAGCACTTCATTGCTTTGGTGAATGGTATAAACTCTCAAGATGGTTCTTCAGGCAGAAGCTGGGCTTACTATCAGCTATCAGCTGACTTCCAGATCGTCTCATGATCTCTTAGACCCAGATCTTTCTGGTTGATTAGTGCAGTTACCACTTGCCTGTCTGCTTTCTTGTATTCCAAATGTTTCTTGTATTCCAAATTCCTATTATATTCTCTTTGTTCCTCTGCATTTATGGTTTTTGAAAAAATCACTTTGTTATCAGAGTATTGCTGTTTGGATAGAAAGGGGGTTCCATCTGCTAGTGTAATCATCCCCTAGGATATTCTGACAATTAAAAAAAACCTGGCAGGTCAGCATACTTTAAGGGACATCAGCACTAGGATGTAGCATGGTCTGGCAGAAGGATAAAGACCTTTGGGGTCAGAGAAACTGGGATCCAATACTAGCTTTGCCATTGTTAACTAGGTGATATGGGGTAAGTTAAAAATATCTAGGCTTCAGTTTTCCCTTCCAAATGGACATAATACACATTTTGTAGCTTCTTGAGAAAACTGGGTTAAACAAAGATGTTAAGCATATTTTCATGTCCTTTTTGGCCATCTGTATGTCTTCTTTGAAGAAATGTCTATTTAGATCTTCTGCCTATTTTTTGATTGGGTGGTTTGTTGTTTTGTTTTGATATTGAGCTGTATGAGCTGTTTGTATTTGGAAATTAATCACTTGTTGGTAGCATCATTCGCAAATATTTTCTCACATTCCATAGTTGTCTTTTCATTTTGTTTATGGTTTCCTTTGCTGTGCAAAAGCTTTTAAGTTTAATTAGGTCCCATTTATTTATTTTTGCTTTTGCTTCCATTACTCTAGGAGACAGATCCAAAAAAATTATCACACAATTTATGTCAAAGAATGTCTTGCCTATGTTTTCCTCTAGGAGTTTTATAGTATCTGGTCTTATATTTATGTCTTTAATCCATTTTGAGTTTAGTTTTGTATGGTGTTAGAGAATATTCTAATTTTATTCTTCTATATGTAGCAGTCCAGTTTTCCTAGCACCACTTATTGAAGAGACTGTCTTTTCTTCATTATATATTTTTACCTCCTTTGTCACAGATTAATTGACCATAATGTGTGGGTTTATTTCTGGGCTCTCCACCATTGATCTATATGTCTGTTTTTGTGCCAGTACCATACTATTTTGATTACTATAGCTTTGTAGTACTGTCTGAAGTCAGGGAACATGATTCCTCCACCTCTGTTCTTCTTCCTCAAGATTGCTTTGGCTATTTGGGTCTTTTGTGTTTCCATACAAGTTTAAAAGTTTTTTGTTCCTGTTCTGTGAAAAATGTCCTTGGTAATTTGATACACATTGCACTGAATCTGTAGATTGCTTTGGGTAGTATGGTCATTTTAACAATATTGATTTTTCTAATCCAAGAACATGGCATATCTTTCCATCTGTTTGTGTGGTCTTCAATTTCTTTCATCAGCATCTTATAGTTTTCAAATACAGGTCTTTTGCCTCCTTAAGTAGGTTTACTCCTAGGTATTTTATTCCTTTTGATGTAGTGGTAAATGAGATTATTTCCTTAATTTCTTTCTGATACTTTGTTGTTAATGTATAGAAATGAAACAGATTTCTGTATATTAATTTTGTATCCTGCAACTTTACCAAATTCATTGATGAGCTGTAGCAGTTTTCCAGTAGCATCTTTAAGGGTTTCTATGTATAGTATCATGTCATCTGCAAACAGTGACAGTTTTAAGGAATATTTTGAAGCAAAGTGACTGCCATTATTCTCATCAAGATACTTGAAACACTCATTTAAAATTTGGACTCTGTGAATTCAATTGCTTACCAGAAAGAATTATGAAATGTCAGTGTGATGACACTATGCTCCAACTATCCCTTAATCCAACCCCAAACAGGATGTTCTCTTAAGCACAGCCTTAGATGGCAAGAAAAAATCAGGAAAATGATTATCAGCTTCTCAACTAGATACAGCTTTATAACTGCAAAACTACTTTGGATTAATTCCCACCTTTAAACTGCTGCACCCAGGAACTTAATGTCTAATGTCTAACTCTCACACAGGATTGCTATGCTCATAGGTAAATGTTAATTAGAGGACTAAATAAACCAACATTTTGTGACAGTGCTCCATCAGTACATCTAGAAAAGCCTTTACCCCTAGGACCTTGTTTGGCTAGCCACTCATCTAGTAGATCTTTCCAGATCCCATCAGTAATTGCAAATGTTACCTCTTTGGATGAAAGAAAAATGCTGCCAGTTATTATGTTGACAAGTGTATCTGTGGAGATATTTCACTGCCAAGGGCAGAGGCTGGATGTGAAGAAATTTCATTAGGCTCATATTTCCATTTAAAAAATTAAATGATCAAAACCATCTCTCTTAAGCATAGTCTTTAGCATTGACAAGGAATTGATTCAGTTGTTATTGTTGTTGTGATGGAATTGCTTTTTTTCTTTTTCAATAAAACTTCAATGAGATTCGTTTGCAAAAGTTTTAGTTCATGGCATTTAGCCAAAGGGTTTATCAATAGGATTTCACTTCTCAGATGTGTTTGGAAGCTTTGAAATAGTTTCCCCCCACCACTTGGAAGTCTCCAGAGAATGTCTAGAGACATAAGTATTAGATAGTCTCTATTCCAAAATTCATCTTATATTAAACTTGAAATTCCCAGGACTCCCCTGGTTACTAAAATAAGTAAATGTATGAGTGTAATACCACATACATGGTTAAAGATTCTGTGACTGAAAGAGAATACCAGTTTAAGTGAAATGAAATGTATTTTTTCCTTAGTTAAAGGATAAAGAAGACCAAAAACACTGAAATGTATTGAGTTTGATGGTAATAATAATATAGTACAATTTATTAAACTAAAATTTCAATCCTGGTCTGTCTCCCCATGCCATACTATGCTTCGTTAACTGACTATTTCAATTGCTACAGTGCAGAAGAACATCCGGCTCTTTTTAGAATATCTTTGCTCTGATGAAGAAGTTGGGTTTTACTTACGGAAAAAGATTCTGGTTCACCACAGTGCATTCACCCACATGTGCTACTTTCTAGCTGCAAGATCTTGATTCTTCCTCAGAAACTCACATCCTTCATTTTGAAAATGCAGAAAATGTCTAACTCCCTCACAGGATTGCTATGCTCATAGGTAAAGCACCTGCACAGAATTTGTACCTAGTGAGACACTCAATAAACGTTCATTACCTTCTCTTGCTTTCCCACCACAGCCTCAAGCTATGAATAAAAAATACCTACATGGCCTAGAGATTTCCTGGGCTTTACTCAATCATTCACCTCATCAGTGACAATCATTATCAACTGTACTAGCAGAAAGAGTCACAGGTCAGATACATGAGGCTTATACACACTTCGCTCATAGGCTCAGGATTCTGTGGCTGCTTATATGGAAACAAACTTTGAATCTTTATGTGAGAAAATATAGAGACCTGGGATGCTTTAGGAAAAAGTTCTGTACCAGAAATTAGATCTGTTCTCCAGTCTTATTTTCATCACCAAGTGTCTCAGTAACTTTTGCTGTCACTTTATTTTTTGAGACTCAATTTCTTCACCTGAAAATATGATTGAAAATTTGTCTCAGTTAACTCATAGAATCTTATAAGGATCCAGTGAAGTATGGAAACTAGAAATCTACACAACTCCAAGGCAGTGGTAGTAACAGAACCACAGAAATCTTCCTGCACCTCTGAGCAATTTTGTTTTTATCAGCAAATATGTAGAAAAAAAGATTTTCTAAGTGGATCATTGGTGACTCTCAGATTCTCCTCGTGCTGAGAACCAAGATGTCATCAAGATTGGGGTGCAGGGGCTAGACAAATTCTCTCTGGGTGAGACCAATGGGGCAAAGGGTAGGAGTTAGAGCTCTATATAACACAAATAAGAAAGTGTTACTAGGAAGGATGAAGGTCAGTACACAGTATGTGTAATATGACAGAGCAGGTCATGATGTAACATTATATAAATATTTATCATTCTGTGAATATATAAAAGCAGTCTGAACAATAAGAAAATTCTGTGAGGTTGAACTTCTTTTCCTTGATTGGGAGCAGGGATTTGTTACCTAATATAGACGAATAGGCATGCAGCTTTTTTTCCATGAATTTTTATATTGGCTTATCCAAAACAAGGACATGGGCCATTTTGGCTTGAGAAGTAAAGGTGTGAGAGCAAATGAGTGAGGGTGTAGATACCAGAAGCAAGTCTATCGTGTTATCCCCAGTATACTAGCAGTGGCTGAACTTTCATCAACTATAGAAAGGGCTTCACAAAGACCTTCTTTCTCCATGAACTGAACTTTCAAATAAACTTTGGAACCCTTCAGAATGACTACTAACAGAGTCCTCCTACTTGTTAGCAATGATCCATCAACCTTGTGCCCCAGATTCCTAATGGATGTCCATTGTAGACAATGAAAGCCACAGCTATTACTCAGCCATAACTTATTTTTAAGGGGTGATTATTTGAGGGGTTTGTTATCAAGAGAGAATTTTCATGCTTCTTTTGTTTAAATATCTGTAAAACTTTCCAGATATATACACATACATCCCTCATATAATTCTAAAATAAGATGCCTAAGAGAATGAACCAAATCTGGAAAGAAAAGGAAACTGTCAGTAGCATAGGAACTTCTCTTTAAATAGCTTATTTTTCTGTTATAGAAAATTCCCAGCCCAATCACCACCTTTCTAAGAACTTAAAGGAATAAAGCCAAGCCCCATCCAGAGCAACTTTTATTGAAATTTGGTCACTCTCTGTGAAACCATAGGCATATTATGCCTCCGAATGCTGGAAGAAAATACCCCAGAAACCCAGGAGTGGATACAAACAGACACAGAATCATCTTCTAGTGCTAGCAGAAAGTTTGTTTTCAAAGGAAGGATAAACACTTTATTGCCTATGAAACAAGATTCTGATATTCTACCAAATAATGCCAGAACATGAAATAAGGAGGCAGAAGAATTTAGAATTAAGAATCAAGACATCTTGCTCTGCCTCTAGCTATCTGTACATCACTGGCAAGTCACTTCCTTTATTTAGGCTTTGTTATCTCAATTGTAAAATGAAAAGGTTAAATTATGGTACCTAACGTTCCATACAGCTTTCAGTCTCTGTGATGTTCATGCTACCTCTGTTCACTACCTCTTGTAGTGACAAGAGGAACCGAAGGGCCACACAAGGAGAAGTCAATTTTGTCTTAGATGGAAAAATCTTCCAAAATACCATCTCCTTAACTTTTGTATGAAAAAAGTAATTATTTATTTGTTTTTATTTAACAGGCCAATCAGCACCAATGAATCTACTAACCAAATCTGAAAGCTAGGACCCTGACAATGATGTAAGATTTTTTTTCTTTTCCTAAAAAGGCAGAAGGCATACCTTTGGATTCAGGGTCATCAATGACTTCACGAAGCCTAAGGGTTTTCCCTGGTCTTGCTAAACGGCACATGTCCCTAACCATCCTAACACTCAGCAATCTTGGGCTGGATCCAGGTGCCAATAATTTGCTCTGTGATCCTGAGCATACCACTTAATCTGCCCATACTCAGTTTTCTCTACTCTACATGGTAGGGGATGAGAGTAGGTTCCATGCATCCCAAAAATTTTATGATTCATTTAAACAACAATGAAAAGGAATGATTGTAATTTGCAATAGAGAGATATTGTATCTATGACTTCATCCTAACCTTACTTTACCTTCACTTCTTCTAGATCCATTTTCAAAATATGGCTGAATTGCAAAACTGCAAACACATTCACTCAGTAAGTAATTTTTACAGCACCTAGAACAGTATATGACATATATTAGGCCCTAAGTATGTGTTGGCTGAATGTATGAATGCAAGGAAACTATAGAATAACAAAGAGAAGCTTCGATTATTATATCAATTCCAACCAAATCCTATGAAATCTAAGACTAGAAACCTTTTAATTGGAAGTTACAAAAATTAACCAGTATTCTGAGATATACAGTTACTTATGTATCCATTGCTTTGGGATAATCTACAGCTTGGATATAATTCCAGCTAAATGGATAGGATTCAAATCTAAAGTAATTTGTCCCTTCAGATCCAAGCAGTATAGTGGAAATTTCATATATGTTTAGTAATTAGGTGATTTTCTGGTCAGTATTTCATTATTGGTTTATTATTAAAGACAGGTCACAGCTCTAATTTAAGTATTCTATTTATGTCTGGAAATCTGTGCTGTGGTATACTTTGAAGTGCTATTACAAAGGAGAGAGAAAGGAATAGCCCTGAGTCAATGGCAATAAGTTTAGATTTTGGTTCCTCATCTAGAGTGATTTAAACCCATCCCTGTTCTCAGTTTGCAAGTGTAGAATGAGGCCAATTAAATTTTCTCCTGCATATCTACCTCATGAGTATTAATGGGTTACTGCTGATTATTAACAGGGTATGCACAGTCTAGAAATAGGAAGAATAAATAAAAAGGAAGGAAGCAAAACAGCAGGAAGAGAAGATGTTCCTTCTGGCATGTATTGGATGTTGTATTGACAACATCTTTGCTTCTTCCAAGAGATCCTAGAAGCTAGAATGATGAACGCAAAAAAGAGGGGATTGGGGAGGGACCAAGAAGAATGCTTGGCAAAGGGACAAGAGAATTGACACACCATCTGTGGAATCTTCAATTATCAGTATGGTTGGTGACAATAATATTCTGACTGCTATTCACTATGTGCACACACTCGCACATGCATATCTCTATATATAAGCTTTAGTAGTTAATTCACTCAGAAAGCACCTAGGCTTACGTTTATTGTGCTTTAAATACCATACCTAAAAGATGTATACATATCTTTAAGAAATGAACAATGTATTTCTAGAGGAAGTAAGTGGTAAAGAAGATAAAATTGTTGAAAGGGATTTGTAGCAAATGGAAAGCATTTGAGCCAGGCTCAAAGTGTGCTGGGAGAGAGGGAAGAACAAAGAGGAGGGAGGTTGTATTAAAAAATAAATAAATGCTGACCATGAGGGCACTGAATTCCATCTTTGTCAGAGACAGCATTGTATATGCAGCAAAGTTAGCCCTCCCCTAAAGAGAGCTAACATGGGGAAAATATAAAGCCATAATTGGAGCTCCATCAAGTACAGCTTGATACTTACTAGAGTGGAAGAAAGACGACACAACATATCATCACACGACATATCCTCTGAAAGAAAAGCCATAACAACTCTAATCGCCTAGGAAAGAGTAAAATGGGAGGAATAAAGGAACCAGAACACACTGAATTTCTACCCAGAACAGGAATAATTATTAATTTTATTCAAAGGTTGCCTAGGGGAAAATAATTTTACATATAAATTGTTTACATTAAACATAGATAAATATTATATATATGTATACAAATATACATATTTGAATGTCAATGTTATAGGACTTTTGAAGATAAAAATATTAAAGAAATATCTTGCTTGTGATATACTAAACCTACAACCCTAGGGTTTACACCTCTTTTCCTTTAAGAACACTTAGTTTTAGAAATTTGAGAAGTACAATGAGAGTTAAGTAACACCTCTCTGTATCAAGTACACAAACTTTAAGCCATTTGTTGATGAAAAATGTTCAGATCCCAGGACTTTAATAAGGAGAGGGGATGCCCCCATTCCCTGAAGATAACCTCTTCATACAGAATGAGTACTTGCCACCAAGAGCAGGAGGTTCTCCCAGAGAGAGGCCAAATGATGGGAGAGTAATAAAGATGTCTGCAAAAGGTAAATGTTGAAGTTAACCCCCCTCTGTTTTTTCTCCTACTAAATTTAATACAACCCTCAACTCTACCTGTACTGGAATCTCAATTTTAAAAATTACATCTTGTTTATAACCCACTGCTTCAGCAGAAGAAACTCTGAAACCTCTTAGTGAGCTTTAAAATCTGCTGGTGATTCACTAAATATTTTAAAATAATAGCAAAATAAATAAATAATAAAACCCCCAGTCATTTGTGTCAGGAAGAGCTAAGTTCTCCAGCAAAATGCAGAGAGAGCTCACTTTAATAAACTGCAAGAAAATTTTCAAATAAACAATGGCTACTAGAGCAAAAATGAAAATGAATCTACAACTTCCAAAGAAGTCAAATAACTCATTTCTCTTCTGAAAGGATTATGTCTGTTCAGCAGTGCCTTTAGTATAGTAAAGATGTATAAAAAGATGCAATTATATTTAGCAATTTGGGAAGGTCAAAACTAAACCTTTTATTCTAACTCGAATTTATATAGTAAGCACCTAGCAGAGCAAACAAACAGAAAGAACTGTTTATCAGATGAAAGCTGCAGGGCACATGGCAACACAGCAGGCCCAGGCTAACAGCAGATTTCCAAAGGACAGCCTAGTGGGACGATCAAAGAGGTGGAACAATGAGCCAAGCATGACTGCACATAACAAATCCATCAAGACCTATGATATCCTGGCAACACAAACAGCAAGAAGCACAGAGACTTAAATGGTATTTGAGAAAATTTACTACCCCCCAGCCTCCAGCAGGGTTGAGAAACAATATCATTCAAATTCCCATCTATTCCAGCAACATAATCAAAATACTCTTTTCATTAGCCAGTTGAATTTACTACCTAATATTTCTTTATTTTTAACTGCATGTATGTATAGCTATAAAAATAAAAATACGTTCGTATATGTTTTAACATATCTCTGTTACTACATCAAGTAAAATCAGCTTGACAGATTTTTATGAAATTTGGAGAGTATGTTTTGAGCAACATGATTTTAAATATAGGCTATGGGGCATGCCTGAAATTTGCTTTGGGGTCCTCTGGGGGGACAGGTAGGCAGTCATTTACCAGAGCAGTTGAAACAGAAGTGAAATAAGAGGCCCATAAGACTGCCAAAAGGAGTAATGAGCCATAAGTATGAAGATGCATTAATATGCCAAGGACAGAGAAAACAATCAGTAGTTTTAAATATGAGTCCCAAACTGGTCATCATAAAGGCAAGTGTGGTTTCCAATCTAGCCACTTCTCACCTGGGTAACTTTAAGTAGAACCGTTCAGGCTAAGTAGCATCAGTGACTTATTTAGTTAATTGTGATTAATACATTTTTCTTCAGAAGTTCTGAGGAGGCATTTTTGGAAAGAAGCATCAATGTGGAGTGAATCCCACCCTCCATCCCAAGTCAGAGTAAGAAAAGGCTGGCCCTCTCACCTCACACTGATGAGAGGGGCTTCAACAGAACACTTAGGAGTATTTATTCCCCACAGTTACAAGGCCTTGGGCCCTGATGTCTGACTCTTTCCTACAAATGTAACAGTCCAAAGGCAAGCAGACTAGCCACTATTGACAAGTCAAAGGAATGGTGGGTGAGTGGGTTCAGCCCGAACTCCCAGAGTTTGTTGGCACAAAACACGCATAAGCATTTCCCGTGGACCAGATGTGTGCCACGCAGGAGAGAGAGAGCCTGAATGTTATTATGTCCTGTCTGAGTGGGTAACAGACTTGAGCAGAGAGAAATTGTAGGCAGTACCTGATTTCTAGTGCCTGCCTGTGGAAGGACTAAGTCATCAGCCAGAATAAAGAAATATTTGCTATTATCAAGGGATCTGCAGTAACTTGGCAGTAGTAGAAGAAGGTTTCCACCAAACAATATTTGAGTATCCTATGAAAGGAAGGATTAAACACATGCCAGATCCAGAGGACAGAGCCAGCTTTTGATAGTGCCCATTATGTAGAACTTACTAGAGTAGTCACGGACCACTTAGATTTTCATCCAGAAGCAAGGAAAGAACTAGCTCCAACAAATATTTTTAAAGGGACAGAGGAATAAATGTATAGTTGCTTAATGGTTATACCCCAACAGGCATGGTGGTTCAATACACCAAAATATACTACATACACATAAGCAACAGTGGAATGGCACACTTATACAGACATACAATGTGTGATTAGATAAGGTGATTTAGAAGCAGAAAACAATTTAAGAAGCACTAGATGTCTGAGAATTATACTGCTCAGGGACTTACGAGAGCTCCCAACTGTCTAGTAAATCGCATTTCTAAGGGCCCTTGGCCTTGTAGTTGAGACTATACTGCCTGACCCCGCGTGTCTACTTCTCTTCCTCGCAAATCTCATTTCCCATCACTCCCACATGCACATCCTTTGGCAAAGCCAGGCAAACTATTCATTATCACCCTCATTATTGATACTTATATCCAATTTCCCACTCTACTATGTGCAGAGAAATACTTCTCATTGTTCAAAGAATCCTCAGGACTGGGGAAGATCTAGCTATTGATCTTTTGTGCCTTAGGGTTATGTGTTCTCATGGCTGCTGATCTTCTCGCCCTATGAAAGTTCTGTGGTTCTCAAAACTGGCTACATATTACCAGAGAGCTTTAAAAACAATACCACTGGGGTTTCCCTGGCGGCGCAGTGGTTAAGAATCCGCCTGCCAATGCAGGGGACACGGCCTCGAGCCCTGGTCTGGGAAGATCCCACATGCCACGGAGCAACTAAGCCCATGTGCCACAACTACTGAGCCTGTGCCCTAGAGCCCGCGAGCCACAACTACTGAGCCTGTGTGCCACAACCACTGAGCCTGCGCTCTAGAGCCCGTGAGCCACAACTACTGAAGCCCGCGCGCCTAGAGCCCGTGCTCCACAATGAGAGAAGCCACCACAATGAGAAGCCCATGCACTGCAACGAAGAGTAGCCCCCGCTCGCCAGAACTAGAGAAAGCCCGCGTGCAGCAACGAAGACCCAACACAGTCAAAAATTAAATAAATAAATAAATAAAATAAAAACAATACCACTGACTGGGGACCCATCCCATAATAGTTGAACCAGAATCTCCAGGGGTTGGTGATGAGCAGAGGTGTTTGTTTTGTTTCTGATTTTTTAAAAGCTCCCCAAGTAGTTCTAATGTGCAGCCAGAACTGAGTCTATACTGGCTGAGGTACAATACAGCTAATCGATTTCTTAATGTGGAAGAATGTATAGGTTTTCTAAGCTGGTCCCCTGAGTAATGTTAATAAAATGTCAGCTGTGGTTGTGTAGGGTTTTAGTATTCTCTGACAGGTGAGAATGGAATTAGACATGGCTACGGATAAAATGTTGGGCCTGGGAAAACAGAAAATAGATCAAAAAGGGGGAAATGGTTGTGCTAGAGCAGTGGTTCTCAATGCTGAATACACAGTGATATCCCACATTTTAAAAATATGTTTATGAAATATAAGTAGGAGGCAGTATCTCTATTAACAAAGCAAGACATCAAATTGCCTATAAGGTACGGTTTCAATGACATAAAATAAAATAAATATATAAAGTCTAAAATGTTAATGGAGGTTATCCCTGAACAAGGACATTAAGAATAATTATTTCCGTTTTTTAAGCCTTTCCTGTATTTTCTAAATTTTCTTTGATGAGCAAGTTTTACTCTTACCTTCAGGAAAAAACAACTCTAAAAAGGGTAAGAAAGAAAACAGTCCCTGAGGGACTTGTAATTCTGATTAACACATCATTCGAAAGGGGGAAAGAGTTGACAAAGGTCCTCCCTTTTTATAACTTATCCAACTGGCAAAATGAGATGAAATTGGCCTCTGTCAGTTGGTGAAAGTCCTCTACTTCTAAGGATCCCTCATTTCTTCTTGGGGATCTCTATCTGCCTAGCCACTTACTAGGAATACGTTTCAGCTTGGTCTCTCAAATCCTGCACATTCTTGTACATATTGAGTTGCCTCCTCCTTAGAATTAGAAGCAGTTCAATACTAACAAAGAAGGATTTTCATTTGTGTTTGGTTTCATTTCACTTTCCCAATTCCACTAAACTGCATGAAGCCAAAGTTTTACAGGTAGCCAATATATAATGAAGTGAAAGTCTTAATAAATGTTTAATTTCATGTTGAGCTTTAGATTTTAAAGGCCACTATTTATGTATCCTGTGATATTCATGTCTTTGAATGAATGATTCTGATTATATTTTTAAATAATTGAAACCATTCCATATAGTCAATTTAATGTCTTATTTTGTTAATATGGATACTGCACTAAAATCTCATAAGCATATTTTTAAACCAATGGATTATGAGTTTCTTAAACTGGAAAACTCCATTGCATTCATCTTTGTTATCCTCACCACTTAGCAAAGTGGGCGGCACACTGTAGGTGGGGTTGACATTAATAGTGCTCACTAACATCTGGTTTTGCTCTGTATCTAAGACCTAAGACAGATCTTGTTTTGCAGGGACTTTGCGGTTAGGTGGGGCCAAGTGACCTGTTCTGGCCAGTAAACTATGCTAGGACATGACACCTGTCATTTTAGAGCTGAAGCAGTGAAAAGTCCATGAACTACCCTCTAAATTCTCTTCCATGGCTGCAGCAACCAGGAAGCCCCATGTTGAATGGTAGAGCTGCAACAAGATGGGCACGATCAGGAGTCCCGAGTCACCACTTGGAAGGAAGGTAGGAAGGTGTGTGAAGGAACTGCTGAGCCTGCAGAAGATTTTGCTTGAGCAAGTAATAAATGTTTATATGTTAAGCCACTGAGATACCAGGATTTATTTGTTCCTGAAGCACAGCCTAACCTATCCTAATACTGTAAGCATTCTTGGAAGTTGGTTTGAATTTAATTAGAAGTTTTTAATATTTCACTGTCAAAATATGTTTCCTGATAAAACCAAAAGCACCTATGCTTTTGTTTTTTCTACTAAATGTTTCAGCATTTGCTAAACTTAGCAAAGGAAGAACATAGACTCTTCTGTGCAGGCTACTCCATAACCATAGCCTTAGAGGTTGTAGAAAGGACATGTAAGCTATTAAGCTCATGCTCTAGGCCTCATGTTTCATTTTTGAGCAAGGGAATTTTCAAACCAATTCCCAACTTGTGCTTACATCTCTCGTAGTGGTCTCTAGATACTGTGTGGCACAGCATTTGGTAGAAGACATAAGCTGTTAGATGGATCATTCTTCAAATGTACAGAAGTAAAGAATGAGACTTGGTACATTGTTCTTTTGAAAGGAAGAGGGTAAATACTAGCTTTAAATCTGCTTACACCGTTGCAAGCTCAAGAACTATAGGAACATGGTACTTCCTTATAGCTAGACATCTATAACTCTCTCTTCCCAGGAATGGTTCTCTGTGTTAAAAGGAGCCTTAGTTATTCAATCCATTTTTCAAATAGTGAACAAGATATAAAAGATACCAGACATATGAGTCATAAGCATGTGCAGCTAAAAGACAAATATGTGTTTGAAAACCCCTTTTTCTGGGACATTGAGTTTCCAAGGCCATGTGTAGACATACCCCTTTTACTGGAGTGGTGGATTTATAAACCAGTTAGTAACTAGGTGATTGGCTGAATTTAATGGTTGCTAATTGATTCATTACCAATGAATCTAGACAAAATAATCAAATCACTTGTTTATTTCAGGCTTAGTAGCAATAAAAATCAATTACTCCTTTAAAAACATGGTGCATAGAAGCACCCTCACGTTCAGTAACTAAATAGTGTACAATTACTTATTTCAGGGTCTGTCTCCAGCTGCCTTGGCATCTGTTCCAACTCCCTGCCTTCCCCTTCCCCTCAAATCTTTTGAGTTCTTTGAGTAGAGATAAGTCTCAGCAATGCCAAATCCTGTATTTACTTTTAGAAACTGTAGCAGCAGGAGCTTGCTGAATTTCACCTTCAGGGGTGTCATAGATGTTTGCAGCTTCTCTGGTCTATTCATCATCTCCTCTGCAGTGTCCTCACTTAGACTGGCTGCTAAGGCTCGAGAAAGTAAGTATTTAATCTTAGCACACGACCAAAGGGATGAAAGCTACTCTCTACTATCTTTTAAATACCTCAGTGATTCAAATTAAAACCATGGAAGGTCCAGCCATATTAACAAGTGTTGCAGTATATTAATTTCAAATAGGACAACAAAGACTTTAAAGAAACAACCTCCCACCAAACAAATTCTAAGGCAGGGCACAATCTGAAACAGCCTAGTACAATGATTTTTTGAAGACATCATACCCTCTTTGTGGGCCAGAGTTCAAAATTCAAGTCTGAAGGAATCAAGGCGAAAATGTAATATTAAATGAGAAGACAAAGGAAAAGAAAGCTTTTATATAAATTTAGGGACCCATGTCCTCCCCTCATAGATGTAGATATATTCCTTGTAATGACAATTATATGATGGCTCAAGGGGTTACTGCCCTGTTAAAATGGCTCACCTCTGAAATTTTATAACCCAGGTAACCTCATGGTGTTATCCAAATAAATTCTACTTCTAAACTCACTAATTGGACAGATGCAGAAACTTGCCAGTTTATCATAAATAAGATAGGAAACATTTATATCAGGCAATGATATTATCAAGACTACTACATTATAATCCCAGATTGTACAATATTAATAAACAACAGTCCAGGTGTACAGAAAATTATCAAACTATGATCATCTAAAGGCAGGTTGACAGAGTCAGATCATCTAGCCACAACCGCCTCTGCTGAAAGATTATTTTTTAAGAAAATCCAATGCTCCAGGTACCTGTTTACCCCAGTCTGTAATCCTAGTAAGCACAAACATACAAATGTTCCACTTTTCTAGTTCAAAATACTTAATCTCAGAGAGGACCTTCAAGATGGCAGAGGAGTAAGATGTGGAGATCACCTTGCTCCCCACAAATACATCAAAAATACATCTACATATGGAACAACTCCTACAGAACACCTACTGAACGCTGGCAAAAGACCTCAGACTTCCCAAAAGGGTCTTAGATCGCCAGGTGTCAGGCCTGAGCCTCTGAGGTGGGAGACCCGAGTTCAGGACATTGGTAAACCAGAGACCTCCCAGCCCCACGTAATATCAATCAGCGAGACCTCTCCCAGAGATCTCCATCTCAATGCTAAGACCCAGTTCAACTCAATGGCCAGCAAGCTCCAGTACTGCACACCACATACCAAACAACTAGCAGACAGAAACACAACCCCAACCATTAGCAGAGAGGCTGCCTAAAATCATAATAAGTTCACAGGCACTTCAAAACACACCACCAGATGTGGTCCTGCCCACCAGAAAGACAAGATCCAGCCTCATCTGTCATAACACAGGCACCAGTCCCCACCACCAGAAGCCTACACAACTCACTGAACCAAACTTACCAACTGGGGGCAGACACCAAAAACAACGGGAACTATGACCCTGCAGCCTGTGAAAAGGAGACCCTAAACACAGTAAGATAAGCAAAATGACAAGACAGAGAAATACATAGCAGATGAAGGAGCAAGGTAAAAACCCACCAGACCAAACAAATGACGAGGAAATAGGCAGCGCACCTGAAAAAGAATTCAGAGTAATGATACTAAAGGTGATCCAAAATCTTGGAAACAGAATGCAGAAAATACAAGAAACATTTAACAAGGACCTAGGAGAACTAAAGAGCAAACAAACAATGATGAACAACACAATAAATGAAATTTAAAATTCTCTAGAAGGAATCAATAGCAGAATAACTGAGGCAGAAGAAAGGAAGTGACCTGGAAGATAAAATAGTGGAAATAACTACTGCAGAGCAGAATAAAGAAAAAAGAATGAAAAGAATTGGGGATAGTCTCAGAGATTTCTGGGACAATATTAACCAAACAACATTCGAATTATAGGGGTCCCAGAAGAAGAAAACAAAAAGAAAGGGACTGAGAAAATATTTGAAGAGATTATAGTTGAAAACTTCACTATTATGGGAAAGGAAATAGTAAATCAAGTCCAGGAAGCACAGACAGTCCCATACAGGATAAATCCAAGGAGAAACACGTCAAGACATATATTAATCAAACTATCAAAAATTAAATACAAAGAAAAAATATTAAAAGCAGCAAGGGAAAAGTCACAAATACAAGGGAATCCCCATAAGGTTAACAGCTAATCCTTCAGCAGAAACTCTACAACCCAGAAGGGTGTGGCATGACATATTTAAAGTGATGAAAGGGAAAAACCTACAACCAAGATTACCTACCCAGCAAGGATCTCATTCAGATTTGACGGAAAAATTACAAACTTTACAGACAATCAAAAGCTAAGACAATTCAGCACCACCAAATCACCTTTACAACAAATGCTAAAGGAACTTCTCTAGGCAGGAAACACAAGAGAAGGAAAAGACCTACAAACACAAACCCAAAACAATTAAGAAAATGGTAATAGGAACATACATATCAATAACTACCTTAAATGTAAATGGATTAAAGGCTCCAACCAAAAGAAATAGACTGGCTGAATACAGAAACAAGACCCATATATATGCTATCTATAGGAGAGCCACTTCAGACCCAGGGACACATACAGACTGAGAGTGAGGGGATGGAAAAAGATATTCCATGCAAATGGAAATCAAAAGAAAGCTGGAGTAGTAATTCTCATATCAGACAAAATAGATTTTAAAATAAAGACTATTACAAGAGACAAAGAAGGACACTACATAAGGATCAAGCGATCAATCCAAGAAGAAGATATAACAATTGTAAATATTTATGCACCCAACATAGGAGCACATCAATACATAAGGCAAATACTAACAGCCATAAAAGGGGAAATCAACAGTAACACAATAATAGCAGTGGACTTTAACACCCCACTTTCACCAATGGTCAGATCATCCCAAATGAAAATAAATAAGGAAACACAAGCTTTAAATGAAACATTAAACATGACAGACTTAATTGATATTTATAGGACATTCCATCCAAAAACAACAGAATACACTTCATTCTCAAGAATGCAAGGAACATACTCCAGGTTAGATCATATCTTGGGTCACAAATCAAGCTTTGGTAAATTTAAGAAAATTGAAATCATATCAAGTATCTTTTCCGACCACAATGCTATGAGACTAGATATCAATTACAGGAAAAAGTCTGTAAAAAATACAAACACATGGAGGCTAACCAGTATGTTACTAAATAACCAAGAGATCACTGAAAAAATCAGAGGAAATCAAAAAAATTTGATATTTTTTGATTCTTTTTTTTTTTTGTGTGGTATGCGGGCCTCTCACTGCTGTGGCCTATCCCGTTGTGGAGCACAGGCTCCAGACGCGCAGGCTCAGTGGCCATGGCTCACGGGCCCAGCCGCTCCGCGGCATGTGGGATCTACCCGGACTGGGGCACAAACCCGTGTCCCCTGCATCAGCAGGCGGACTCTCAACCACTGCACCACCAGGGAAGCCCTGATTGTCATTTTTAGAGAAAAATGACAAAGAAAACACGATGACCCAAAACCTATGGGTTGCAGCAAAAGCAGCTCTAAGAGGGAAGCTTATAGCAATACAATCCTACCTCAAGAAACAAGAAAAATCTCAAATAAACATCCTAACCTTATGCCTAAAGCAATTAGAGAAAGAAGAACAAAATTTTAAAAACCCCGAAGTTAGCAGAAGAAATCATAAAGATCAGATCAGAAAAAAAAAAAGGAAGAAATGAAGGAAATGATAGCAAACATCAGAAAAACTAAAGGCTGGTTCTTTGAGGAGATAAACAAAATTGATAAACCATTAGTCAGACTCATCAAGAAAAAAAGGGAGAAGACTCAAATCAATAGAATTAGAAATGAAAAAGGAGAAGTAGCAACTGACACTGCAGAAATACAAAGGATCATGAGAGATTGCTACAAGTAACTATATGCCAATAAAGTGGACAACCTGGAAGAAATGGACAAATTCTTAGAAAAGCACAACCTTCCAAGACTGAACCAGGAAGAAATAGAAAATATAAAGAGACCAATCACAAGCACTGAAATTGAAACTGTGATTAAAAATCTTCCAACAAACAAAAGCCCAGGACCAGATGGCTTCACAGGCGAATTCTATCAAACATTGAGAGAAGAACTAACCCCTATACTTCTCAAACTCTTCCAAAATATAGCAGAGGAAGGAACACTCTCAAACTCATTCTAAAAGGCCACCATTACCCTGATACCAAAACCAGACAAACATGTCACAAAAAAAGAAAACTACAGGCCAATATCACTGATGAACATAGATGCAAAAATCCTCAACAAAATACTAGCAAACAGAATCCAACAGCACATTAAAAGGATCATACAGCATGATAAAGTGGGTTTGTCCCAGGAATGCAAGGATTCCTCAATATACGAAAATCAATCAATGTGATAAACCATATTAACAAAGTGAAGGAGAAAACCATATGATCATTTCAATAGATACAGAAAAAGCTTTCGACAACATTCAACACCGATTTATGATAAAAACCCTGCAGAAAGTAGGCATAGAGGGAACTTACCTCAACATAATAAAGGCCATATATGACAGACCCACAGCCAACATCGGTCTCAATGGTGAAAAACTGGAACCATTTCCACTAAGATCAGGAACAAGACAAAGTTGCCCACTCTCACCACTATTATTCAACATAGTTTTGGAAGACTTAGCCACAGCATTCAGAGAAGAAAAAGAAATAAAAGGAATCCAAATCAGAAAAGAAGAAGTAAAACTGTCTCTGTTTGCAGATGACATGATACTATACATAGAGAATCCGAAAGATGCTACCAGAAAACTACTAGAGCTAATCAATGAATCTGGTAAAGTAGCAGGATACAAAATTAATGCACAGAAATCTCTGGCATTCCTATACACTAATGATGAAAAATCTGAAAGTGAAATCAAGAAAACACTCCCATTTACTATTGCAACATGAAGAGTAAAATACCTAGGAATAAATCTACCTAAGGAGACAAAAGACCTGTATGCAGAAAAATATGACACTGATGAAAGAAATTAAAGATGACACAAACAGATGGAGAGATATTCCATGTTCTTGGATTACAAGAATCAACATTGTAAAAATGACTCTACTACCCAAAGCAATCTACAGATTCAATGCAGTCCCTATCAAACTACCAATGGCGTTTTTCACAGAACTACAACAAAAAATTTCACAATTTGTTTGGGAACACAAAAGACCCCAAATAGCCAAAGCAATCTTGAGAACGAAAAACGGAGCTGGAGGAATCAGGCTCCCTGACTTCAGACTATACCACAAAGCTACAGTAATCAAGACAGTATGGTACTGGCACAAAAACAGATATATAGATTAATGGAACAGGAGAGAAAGCCCAGAGATAAACCCACGCAAATATGGTCACCTTATGTTTGACAAAGGAGGCAAGAATATACAATGGAGAAAAGCATCCTCTTCAATAAGTGGTGCTGGGAAAACTGGACAGCTATATGTAAAAGAATGAAATTAGAACACTTCCTAACACCATACGGAAAAATAAACTCAAAATGGATAAAAGACTTAAATGTAAGGCCAGACACTATAAAACTCTTAGAGGAAAACAGAGGCAGAACACTCTGACATAAATCACAGAAAGATCCTTTTTGACCCACCTCCTAGAAAAATGGAAGTAAAAACAAAAATAAACAAATGGGACCTAATGAAACTTAAAAGCTTTTGCACAGCAAAGGAAACCATAAGCAAGACCAAAAGACAACCATCAGAATGGGAGAAAATATTTGCAAACAAAGCAACTGACAAAGGATTAATCTCCAAAATATACAAACAGCTCATGCAGCTCAACATCAAAAAACAAACAACCCAATCCAAAAATGGGCAGAAGACCAAAACAGACATTTCTCCAAAGAAGATATACAGATTGCCAACAAACACATGAAAGGATGCTCAACATCACTAATCATTAGAGAAATGTAAATCAAAACTACAATGAGGTATCACCTCACACTGCTTAGAATGGCCATCATCAAAAAATCTACAAACATTAAATGCTGGAGAGGGTGTGGAGAAAACAAACCCTCTTGTACTGCTGGTGGAAATGTAAATTGATACAGCTCCTATTAAGAACAGTATGGAGGTTCCTTTAAAAAACTAAAAATAGAACTACCATACAACCCAGTAATCCCACTACTGGGCATATACCCAGAGAAAACCATAATTCAAAAAGAGTTTTATACCACAATGTTCATTGCAGCACTATTTACAGTAACTAGGACATGGAAGCAACCTAAGTGTCCATTGACAGATGAATGGATAAAGAAGATGTGGCACATACATACAATGGAATATTATTCAGCCATAAAAAGAAACGAAATTGAGTTATTTGTAGGGAGGTGGATGGACCTAGAGGCTGTCATACAGAGTGAAATAAGTCAGAAAGACAAAAACAAATACCATATGGTAACACAAATATATGGAATCTAAAAATAGAAAAAAAAAGGTTTTGAAGAACCAAGGGGCAGGACAGGAATAAAGACGCAGACGTACAGAATGTACTTGAGGACATGGGGAGGGGGAGGTGTAAGCTGGGATGAAGTGAGAGAGTGGCATGGACATATATACACTACCAAATGTAAAATAGATAGTTAGTGGGAAGCAGCCGCATAGCACAGGGAGATCAGCCCAGTGCTCTGTGAGCACCTAGAGGGGTGGGATAGGGAGGGTGGGAGGGAGATGCAAGGGGGGGGGATTTGGGGATATACGTATACATATAGCTGATTCACTTGTTATACAGCAGAAACTAACACACCATTGTAAAGCAATCATATTCCAATAAAGATGTTAAAATTTTTTTCTATATATGTACTTGGATATATTCCTGAAAAAAAAAAAGTTCTCAACGCAAGAAAAAAATTTGTAACTATGTATAGTGACTGATGTTAACTAGAGTTGTTGTGGCGATCATTTCACAATATATACTAATATTGAATCATAATGTTGTGTACCTAAAACTAATATAATGTTGTATACCAATTATACCTCAATTAAACTGAGAACAATGAAAAAAAGAAACTTAATCTGCTCTGAAGTGTGAGAGCACAATCAATTATTATATAATCATCAAATACTTAAATCACTCCCAAAGAGGGCATCCTCAGAATGGCTGTTCTCTAAGTATTAAAGAATTAGGTCTTCCATGCCTACATGTCCATTAAATTTAAAAACTCCAACTTCCATATCTGTGTAGAGTGTTTTCTTTTGAAGTGCGAGGGCATGTGGATAGAGCTCAAGAGGGGTTGATTTTGTCCAGTTCTCACAACCATTGACCTATTTCGAAGAGATATTTTGCAACTAGAGAAACTGAGACTCTGAGAAACTTGCTCTGAAAAAGCCAACACAGCATGCTAATGACAGAAATGGAAGCTACACACAAATGTCTGACCCCTGATATAAGTTGTTTTTCCAGTTCTTCGTACTACTAACTTCGTATTTTCGGGTTCTACCTACTCCTTGGTTCTGCATATGATTCCTTGTTTCACAACCCAAATTCAAGTTCCCTCCACCACTCCCACCCAACCCCTTTGCTTCCATGACCACATAACTGATCACAAGGAAGACTCTGAGGTTAGAGTCAATCCAGGACTTACTGAGTTGAAACCCACTTGAACACAACACAACACAGTGCAATCTACATCAGAATGGCTGAGCACCTAAACTCAATGGTCGTGATGTCAAAGTGCCAAAAATGAATTATAGGCCAAATTATAGGCCAATTATATATCAAATTATAGTGATGTTATGGGTCTATTACTGTTGACTGACATTTTCCTCCTGGTGATTGATACTAGACAATAGCATTGGTTTAAATTTCAGTTGTAAAAGAAGTTAAATAGAAGGAATCCTGTTTAGCAAATAATATATAAATACAGTCAATATCTTCTTCCTGTATCCCATGGCCCAAACCAATGGCAGATAGGAGACCCTCAAAGGATTGCAACCTCCATGCTTCTCAGGACCTGACTCAGAAGTGGGCAAGAGGATTCTGCTCACTCATCTGTGTGTACTGTGATGCTCCTAGCCCAGGAGGACATGGATGGCTACTGCCTTACCCCATGCAAGATGTGGTGGGACCAGGTGTCTGAACCCAGTCCACCCCTTGCCCACGGCCAGGCCCCAACCTCAGACAGAAGGCAACAGCTCTGTAGGTCAGATGTTCAGGCAGGCTTAACTAGATTCTCTGCTGAGAAAATTCAAGGAATTCACCAGGATTGGGCTTTTTCTTATCTTGGAGGCTCTGGGGAAAAATCTGCTTTCAAATTCATTCAGGTCGTCCAATAGGGGGTCTCTGCTCCTTGGCTTCCTCCACCTTCAGTCCGACAACAGAGCGTCAAATCTTTCCCATGCTTCAAATCTCTCTGATTTCTCTTCTGCTATGAGCTAGAGAAAACCCTCTGCTTTTAAAGGGCTCATGTGATTTGATTAGTCCCACCTAGATAATCTCCTTACCTTAAAGCCAACTGCTTACCAACCTTTTGCCATGTAATGTAACATAGTCACTGGAGTACACCCAGGGAAAGGTCATGGGACCATCCTAAAATTTTTACCTACCACAGTTAGAAATATGTTCATTTGGCATTTGGAAACACCTTTCCAGAACTTAGGAAAATGTTAGGGATAGAAATCTAGATTTAGGATCCATTACCTTTAGGTAATAGATTTATAAAACATAAATGCAGGGCTTCCCTGGTGGCGCAGTGGTTGAGAGTCCGCCTGCCGATGCAGGGGACACAGGTTTGTGCCCCGGTTCCGGGAAGATCCCACATGCCGCGGAGCGGCTGAGCCCGTGAGCCATGGTCGCTGAGCCTGCGCATCAGGAGCCTGTGCTCCGCAACGGGAGAGGCCACAACAGTGAGAGGCCCGTGTACCACAAAAAAAACAAACCATAAATGCATGTACAAATATACTACTACTAGTTCAGCAATATCTTTTACCATAGAATCACAAGAAACAAATGGACAGGGCAATGTTTTGTGTGTTAGATATTGTTGACATTATCCCTAAGAGTAACACTGGGTTACTTTGACTTTCCATTTAGGAAGCTCAATTACAATTTCTTTAATTTATTCTAGAAGATACAAAAGGACTAGATGAGATTTCCTGGATTCCAACCATTTCAACACAAAAGGAAACCAACCTAACTGTCACATGATAATGAAATTCTGTGTCTACGTGCGTGTGTGTGTCTAAGTATTAAAATACTTTTTGCCATGTTTTAAATAAATGAGTAGGCTACACAGCATCAAATACATTCAATTAATGTATTTCTCCAAAATGAGCAATTCATTTTCAGTTATGTGTCTCTTCTGTCAGGATTCAGGTAGTTTCCTGTAAAGGAGGACAACAGGAATTTTATATATGTCTTTATTGGTTTAGAAAGCTTTTATTTAAATCTTATTCAAAACCAAAAAAACTTGTGCAGCTAAATTTTCCTCTGTGCCTGTGCATTAAATTAGGGGGAAATAGGTATCTTATTTATTCACTTTTCCTCTTCTCTTTCCTCACCTTTTCCTCTTGGAAAATTTATCTCTGTCCATGTTAGTGATTTACTCTTCCTTTGCAGGGGGCTTTCTTAAGTTGTCAGCTGACAAAGAACAGCATTAAAGACTTTCTCAGAGAATGAAGAAGGCCAGAAATACACTAGTGTGAAAGATTAGGAATGTGAGAACTGAGAAGGAACCAACCAACCTCTCTGCAACTTCTCAGGAGAGCCCAGACCTTGGAACTCAGACCTTCACCCTGCCACTCTGTCTTAGGCACCCAGAGTATTTGACTCAACTCAGCAAACCTATGTTGAGTGCCTACCACACACACCCACTCTATCCCTCTTACTCTTCTTTCCCAATTTACCAGTAAAAATCTACTTAAAATAATATGTGGAGTACTGGGTTTTAATATATTATGTGCCCATACATACACACACACACACACACACAACACAGTGCATGCTATAAGATTTCACATTCCGACCATTAAAATGTGATATATTTTTGTGTGTCTCTGTTTAGCAGCAAATGAAGGTATATGCTATGAATAACACTAGATTTCATAGGGAACTTTTTCAATCAAGGAGAAAGGTACATCGTCGCCAGATGCTCATTTTATTTCAGATTTCTATGTACTGTAGTTTGCTAAGATTTTAAATCAACAATAACTATAAGAAGTCCCTGATAATAATGGCAGTATATGTTACAAGTCATCTCACTCCACGTGCAAAAGCAGTCTTGTAGGAGATGAAACACAATATTGTAATTAGAAATAGATGGATTCAATAAATATTAAGCAGTAAAAAATATTATTCATTTAGTCATTTCCTTCTCAGTAGCACCTGCAATTCAGGCTCATCCTAACATCTGACCCATGAAATTAAGATGATAAGGAGTTACTGAAAGAGAAGATCAGAGAATTTAAGAGTCATGGCTTTTTGAAATTCCAGTATGCTTTTAACAATTGCAAGTTGATGCTTCTTCCCTTCTCCCCACCTAAATGGTAAACGAGAAATAACTGGCAGACAGACAAATGAACGCATTTCAGTGAGTCCCATTTATAATTCTATGAGTTACATTTCCTTATTTTGATAGAATCAGACTTCAAGATCAGGTGTTCCAGATAATTCTAACAAGCACAAATTTTAAACTATTTTGCCTACATTTCCTGGTTATTTACAACCTGTGTGACCAATTGGAGCATTTCTTTGAATTGAATTGACCAGTCTGGTCAAATTAGTCCAATAGCCCAGAGCCCCACTTTTTTCTTTTAGAGAAGAATTCCTCCCCTTCATCACAAAGAAACTTCAATAAACTCCACCTTTAACCAAGTCCACCTAGTCTTCTCCTAGTCTCAGTTTTGCCTCTAGGCTGCCTGGAGTAGCAAGAAGCAGGCCAGATTAGCTCTTTGCCAGCTGATCTGATAAACTAATCTGACAGAGATGAATGCTTTTTAAGAAGGTTGCTGTTTTGGATGCTAAAAGCAGCCCAGGGTTTGGCTATTGAAATTACTTGTGTCTCTTCTCAATGAAAAGTTGGCCTTACATGGCTCTCATGGTAAATAACTATTCTTTAAATGCTTTTCAATAAATAATAATAATAACAGCAACAATGATAATACATAGCTCCATTTTTTTCATTTCACTAAAACTAAGCATTGTACATACTGTATTCCCTAAATTAGAAGTCAAAGTCTCATTCAGCCTTTCCAAA
Source organism: Hyperoodon ampullatus (assembly GCF_949752795.1). NCBI lineage: Eukaryota > Metazoa > Chordata > Mammalia > Artiodactyla > Ziphiidae > Hyperoodon > Hyperoodon ampullatus. The sequence goes on from NC_136928.1 coordinate 61,722,589, forward strand.
TTCTGCTGAGAGAAAGAAGCCGCTATTAAGTTGATAAATCACCGGAATGTTTTCCAGGGTTTGGTTTAGAGAATTGCTTCCATCTGTGAGTGGCAAACTTATTCCCTCCTAGAAAATTCTCCCTTCTTCTAAAATACTAAAAGCAACCCTGGAGTACTTTAAGAACAGAGAGCTGGCCTCAGGGTTTCTAATGCTTTTTTAAGTTATAACTCTCCTCAGAGGCCCTAGGGCTGGGTGCAGCCTGGTGATTTGCAGCCTTGCTGGTCACCATTCCACCTGCTCAACTCCAGGCAGGTGCAAGGCATTTCTAACCTTGCTCAGCAGCCCTCCTGATTCTCCTTGTGTTAAAGCCTTGGGGTGTGTGTTTTCAGATGATAACGGCTCATGGATATATGCAGATGCCCAGTGTCAGACTAAACTCAGGGCATAGCAGAGGAAGAAAATAGCTAGAAATCTAGAAAAGGTGAACAAAGGTAAAGGCCAGGTTTAAAGGACAAGAGTAAGTCAAGGGAGAGTCAGGGATTCCATCCCAGGTCAAGACTGAGTCAAGATCAAAGCTGGACATGTAACTAGAGATCATGAAGAAATGAAGGCAGAGCAACGCAATGGGTTCAAGGGCATGGAAAAAGCAAACAGACATGAAAATGAGAAAACCTGGGTTTTGATTTCACTCCACCCAGGGTCTCAATTTATGTATCTGTAAAATGAAGCTCTGAAATGCAATTATCTCAGTCATTTAGATATTGAGTCTATAAGGCCATATAAAGTCATACACACCACACTATTTAGAGACCAAAGCAGGACAATGAGCTGGAGCCAATTAAATAATCATATCAAATATAGACAAAAACAGCAGCATTTGAAACCAAGTAAAAGTCTGCCTCAGAGAATCTCTCACAGGGATCTTGTTATCTGCATCATTTCAGACACTCTACTAGGCATTGTAGACGACCCTAGAAATAAAAATCATGCTCCTTTCCCTCTAGGAGGTTGCACCTTCGGTGGAAGGAAAAGGTCCACTTTTATATAATTTTATTTATTTATTTATAAAAATATATATGATATATATATGATAGTTCAGAAAAACAATAACTAAAATGGCAAAAGATAACACTAAAGGCATTCCTGGGAGAGAGTCCAGGACTTCTCCAATTACTGTGCCTCAGGTCCACATGGTTGATCTGCTTTAGATGGGCTGTTTTCCAAGGAAACACTCAGCAGGTACCAACACCCAATCATAGCACAGTCAAGTAGAAGCTTGGGTTTATCTGGCATTTATGACTGTCTGAAGCTTAAAATCCTTCCATTAACTTTTGTAGCCCCTGCCAACCTCCAAATATATTATATTGATTGGATTTCATAAAAAAATCTAAACCAGACTGTAGCCTCAGGTATCATGCCTGGAAAACAGCAAGATACTATTGGGCAAATACTTCTGACCTAGGTCTAGGTCAGAAGTGAGTCCTACCCAGTAGAAGGCAATCATTACCATAAACTTAGAAAGACATTTACTCCCCTCTATTGTTAATCAACAAGCCATTGAGCATATACCCTGCTAAGAGTGGTTATGAGCAGAAGCCATGAGTTCGGATTTCAGGCGGGATCAATGGCTGAAAGGCCAGATATAGAGCTGAGTTCCATCATGTGAAGATGGAGCTCTGAGGAGGGAAATAGTCTGCTGCCCACTTCAGTTTTATCCTATACCTGCTGTGCTGATTATGGCCACAAGATTATCAGAGGCAAATTAATTCTGCTCCTGACTGGCTGGGAAAAAGAAGCTAGGATTTCACAACATCAGGTGAGAGTTTCCTGAGCTTCCAGAGTTTATAACACTGGTGAGAGTTACACTTTTTTTCCCTTCATGGTATCCCCTTCTTAAGGCAAATAAAAAGTTGTCCAGTTGTACAAATGGCAACAAAACTCTAGCATTAGAAATACATGGAGAACTAAGGATTCCAGTTACTTTCCAAGTTCATCATATTTCTGTTGGTCCAAGATCACACTTGGAATCTCAGAAAATATCTCCGCCGGACACCCCATCATCTTTCACAAACTGCCTACTTGCTAGTTTGTCAGCCACAATACACTAAAGGAAAGTTTTATGAAAAGATTTGTTTCACTTAGCTTTTTAACCAAGCAAGAAATTTGATATTATGAAACGGAGAAATCATACTCGTTTAAAGTTAATAGTGGCCTTACAATAAGCTATCCCCAGCATCATTCACAGCTGCTTGGATTAAAGACCTTTTGATTTGGGGATCTGCCATCTGCTGAATACCTCTTCCCCAATAAGTCAATAATTTGCCCTCAGATGAGAATAATGATCTTTTATGGTATGTTTCCTCTTATGTGCAAGTGCAGCCATTGCCAGTGCTGGTCTGAAGCCTCCTACTTACGAGTTACACCTTTGTTTCTTGTTGGAGCCATTGGCCCTCTGGCCTGATGGTTTTGCATATGAGAGAGAGAGATTTATAGCTTCCTCCAACTGCCACCCACACCCCACCCAAAATACTGGGCATTGAACATTGGTACTGAAAATACGGGAACTTCCTCTTTGACCCTTGGTTAGATATGGTTATAGACTGCATCTACCCTATTTGAAGTGAGCCAGTGCCTTTAATTCCACAAGATACAGTCACTGAAGTCTCATAACTGTACTGGAGATGTCAAAGATACCATCTATTATGCCATACCTCTTCTCATGAAGTGAGTTGTGCTCCCATCACAACTTATGTATCATGACATAGCTCTTCCCCTTCCATATTGTGGTAAAGCTTATTAGACCTAGAAGTGATCACCTGACCCAAGCTTGGCCAATCAAATTCTTTCTTATGGGAATTTGGAACTGGGACACAGAGCCTCTAGCCAATCTGTTCTGGGTACTTGAATATGTGGGTCCCATAGTACACTTTCTATATTATAAGAGTAAATAACTCTAAAGAGAAAAAAAGGAAATTGGTGGATACAAAGCTGAGATGCAATGCAAAATACAAGAGTTAGAGAAATCAACATTAACTGAACTTTGGCTCCTGTTACACACTCAATGTGGATCACCTGGGATGCTGTGTTCATTGTAGTCTTTCAAGCAGGCTAACGGGAAATTTATCTTGACACATGCTTTCCAGATCTCTGAGACAGGAAAAGGAGAGGTAGAAAATTACACACCAGCTCGCTTCCACCCCAAGGTGACAATGTCACATCTGCTTACATTTCATTAGCAATACCAAGTCACATAGCTCTAACTTCAAAGCGTGTGAGAAAATGAAAGCCTACCATGTTCCCAGAGGGAAGAAAACTTTAATATGACTTCCATGCCATCCTTAGGCTTTTTTCCTTCCAAATAAAAATATATAACCATCTTTTCTTGGCTTCCTGCTCTTCTCTGAAACTGTTCTTACCATGGTCACTAGTGACTGATATTTGTTAAATCCAATTAACACTTTTTAGTCCTTATTTTACCTTCTCTTCCACCTCTCTCTTTCTATTTGCTGCAATAAATTATCCCCTAACATCATTATTTTCTCCAGCTCAGGCTTCAGTGATACCACTGCTTCCCTCCAATATCCTTACCCATTCTTCCCCTTTCCCTTCTTATCACATCCACACTACCAAGCGCTCCCTGTGGCCCACTAAAGTCTGTTCCTCATTACTCCTTAGTGAATTATACCACTGTTCCGCAGTCACCAGTGTCAAAGTCTGGGTGTCATCTGCAGCATCCCCCTCTCCTTCCTCTGCCCTATATTTTGGTGACCAGGTCCTTGCTACGACTTGTCACTTGGTTTACTTCCACAGCCTCCTAAAGGTTCTCCTTCCACCAGCATCAGCCCATGAGTCTTATTCTGCACAAATGATTAGGGTCATCTTTCCAAATATTATTATGTCACTCCCTTGCTTAAAGCTTTAATGGTTTCTAAATGCCTTAAATTATTGTCCAAAATCCTTCAAGTGCTTTATAAGGTCTTCAGGATCTGCCCATGATTACTTCACCAGTTATATTTATGGCCTTCGCCCTCTCCCTCTGAGTTATGCTCTGAATCACCTGTATTTCCCAGAACTGCCTCTGATGATTCAACTCTCCATGTCTTTGAGCATGTGGTATTTAATAGACACCTCTCCTTCCTATTCAGGTTAACTCCTCTGAGACTTAGCTCACTTATCATTCCTTCCAAGGAGTTTTCTTTGATCCTCCCGGTCCTAATCAGAATCTCTCTGCTATGTGTTCTAAGAACAACTTGAGCTTACCTCAATCTCAATAGTAGGTTATCACAAATATGGTTTTCTTGTTAACATTTCATCTTTCTTCCCTACTATGAGTTCCATAAGGAAAGACTCAGCTTTACTGATTTTTGTGTCCTCAGGGTCTAATACAGTGTCTGACACATATTAGAAGCTCAATAAATACCCATTAGGTGAAGTAATTAATCAATAAAGCCCTATATCCTTATGAACACCAAATTCTGAAACTGTGCTCGGTGGGGGCAGAAAGGAGGAAAAATGTGGCTTTTATATATACATACACATACACACACACACACACACATCACCTTAGGCTAATATATGCAAATATGGCCTATATAATTACGTCTACAAAGTAATTACCCAGCAATGATGCCCTGTCCTGGATCTCTGGGTAGTTCATGCTGCACTTTGTCCTTCTGTGATAACTGCCTTGCTTCTGCCTTTGAGATTCAGTTTGAGGGACAAGTGACTTATCTTGTACCAAGAGTTCATACTCCTTAGAATTGTGTGTTAACTTGTTTTTATAAACTGAACATATCTATTGAAGGCCTACGTGTTGGTTTCCCTGGAGATGCAAAATTCCTGCCCTCAAGGAGTTCTAGCCTAAGCAGGGAGCTAAGTTCTCAGCTGAATGGAAGGAGCACTTACTGTAAAGAAACAGCACTGCAGAATAGGAAACAGCTTGAGAGCTGAAGTCTGTACATCTCAATCTGAGTCTCAGCTCTTGCCTAATATCACTGAACACCTGACCAGCATTTACCTCTCTTTTCTATGACTTCATTTTCTTATTTGCAAAAAGTGTAAAATAATAAGATAATATTAAAAGATAAACTGTAGATCATGAAAATAACAGTAATAATCACTTACATGAAGTTTAATTGATATGAAAGTACTTTATAATAATAGCTATCATTTATGGCACACATTACTACACAATCACTTAGATTCTTAATTTTACATTCACATTCTTAATTTTATCTAATTCATGTAACAAGCCGATGTAGCATTTTAATCTCCATGATACAGATGGAGAAATAGTGGTTCAGAGAGGTTAAGTAACTCATCCTATAGCACACAGCTGGAGACAGCAGACCAGGATTCAAACCCCAATCTGTATCACCCAAAGGCCAGGGATGCTAACCATTATATTAATCTGCCTAATTTCAAACTGCCATGTAAATGTAATTTATGTACTCAGTTGTTCATATATAAGCACTATGATGAAGTAGAGCACATGCTATAAATGAAAGTTGCCAATTAACCAAATTGTTTAGATTTTTCCATCTGTACAATGAGTGAGTCGGATCACATTAAATGAGACGCTGTATCAAGCACTTTGCACAGCAGAGAGTACAGTATTCAAAAATGCTAGCTAGATTATTGCTAAGTTCCTTTCTATAATTCTGTGACATTTCATTCACATACAATTTTTTCAGAGGGCTAGGGTAACAAAGCATGGGATTTATATCAGAAGATACAAACTTATAAACCAGGCACTTATTTATGGAGGCCCTGAAGGCACTGGTAGTTTCGGGGGACTGTAAGGAACTCATGTTCAGATAAGCCACCACAACTATTCAGGAAACTTGTTACCATTTTGCAGGTGCTGAGAATCTGCTCCCAACTATTTTAAACAGCCCAGGCTCAGAATTCATTCTCCAGCTAATTAAAAGCACAGTGTGCTCATGTTTTTCCCAGTGGACTCAATGCTACAGGAAGAGAAATTTCATGTTTTGTTTATCTAGTAGGAAGAGGGTAGTGGAATTGGCCGGGTGTGACCACCCTATTCCAAGAGCACCAAAGTATTTTTTTTAAAAAACCAGCTTTGAAATTCTCATTTGTTGTAGACTGTTGGCCACCACCACCCTTCTTGTGTAATAAGCTCAGTTTATGAGCTGCAACAAAGCAGTCAGAGATAAACAAGCATTGTTGCCCACTCAGAGAGCCAGATAGACCAGAAGACAAGAATCCAAGGAGTAAGCCAAGATTTTAGGGCCTGATATGCATCAAAATCTAGGGCATACAGAATGAGTCATGATTAAAGTTAATGCTGTCTAGAAAGAGTCTGAAAAGACAGGAGTTAAAACATCATACAGGGCTTCTTTCAAACACAAGCCTAGTTAACCCTCACAACCTTGGGGACATAGGTATGATTAAACTCAGTTTATAGATGGAGAAACTGAGCTTCAGGGAATTCAAGTGACTTGTCAGAGGTTACAAAATTAGTAAGAGATTTAGGGGAAGGGAGATAGACAATTAATTAAAAGTAAACAACTATTATGTGAATTTTTAAAAAAGATTTAAACAAAGTGATATGAGAGAGTAATTAGAGGTAAGGCTAATATTAGCTAGATGGAGTATATATTAGATATGCCATTGAATAACAAATTACTACAAACTTGGCAGCCTAAAAAAACACATATTTATTATCTCAGTTTTTGGGGGCTAGGAGTCTAGGCATGGCTTAGCTGGGTCCTCTTCTTAGGTTCTTCTGAGGCAGCAATCAAAGTGTCAGCAGGACTGTTTTCTCATCTAGGCTTCACTGAAGAAGAATCCACTTCCAGACTCACTCAGGTTGTTGGCAGAATTTATTTTCTTGCAGCTGTAGCACTGAGGTCAAGCTCCTTGATAGCCTTTGGAGCTTACGTAAGTTCCTTGCCACATGGACATTCCCAATATGGCTACTTATTTCATCAAGTTAATAAGGAAATTCTCTAGCAAAACAGATTCTTAAATAATGTAGCATAATCATGCAAGTCATAGTCCATTCCTTTTGCCATATCCTATTGGTTAGAAGCAAGTCATAAGTCCATCCATACTCAGAGCAGGGGAATGGACAAAGGCATGGATATCAGCAAGCAGGAATCATGAAGACCATCTTAGAGTCTCAAAGTTTAAAGATTCTATCCAATAATTTTACATAGCCTTAATTTCATAGGTATGTAACTATGCCTACTAGCCTAGGCATAGTTCTACAATATACGCATAAAATGGACACATCTACGCAATATAAGAGAAAACAATATTCTGTTATTGGTTGCCCTATATATCCTTTTATTTATGTATTTTTCATTTTTTTGCAGGCTATTTTGAGATGAGGTAGAGCATCCTGAAGGGCATTCTGTTATACCAATGCTAGGATCACCTTTTTCTTTTGCTCTTGTAGAATTTTGCTGATTTCACTATTTTAAACAAATCATGAGAGAATACCGGTTCCACAGTTCTGGCCCCTCCTCTAGAATTATGCTGGAAAACAAACTTCTAAATATTAATTTCTAAATCATGTTAGAATTTTTAAATACCAACCAATGTATATAAATTATTGCAGCCTCATAATAATCTGAGCACATATAATGGCTGCTTCATTTTTTAATCTAAATTTAGCATAAATCAAGCTTATGTGGTAATATAACAGCTTCTCAGAGGAAGTGTCAATTCTATAAGTAACTGAAGCCCTCAAGGTCACATACACCTCTGCAACTGAGGGACTCCCTAGTCTAATACCTACTATTCTCTTATTACCTTCAGATAATTTGATAATTAAATTATTTGATTGGTATCCCAAAGAACTACAAATCTCCAAGAAAAGATTTTCATTCCAATAAGTGTGTTCTAAAGAATATTGCTTATAAAGATGTTAAAATAAAAATTAAAAAAATAAAGAATATTGCTTAGACAAAAAGTAGATTTATAAAGGGAACTTGGAATTTTTAAAATACCGCTGCATTGATTTTCTTCAAATTTCCTGGGTGCAGAAATAATCTTTTACTGGAAGAAAACTGTCACTTTGTTGAGAATTTAAGGGAGAAAGCCTATGATCTGAGATTAGGTTAGCCTTAAGATCTAACCCCAAATTTTCTGCACTTGCTTAGTTTCTTTTTTTGTAATATTTGGATAATCCCCACCATAGGATTTTTGTAAGAATTTATGAGCTCAGTCAGAAGGGCACAGAGATGCTTCTGGAAGTAACATCACGATGGCTGCCCAAGAAGAACCCCAAGTTCAGTTCAAACTTGTATTGGGTGGTGATGGTGGTACTGGAAAAACTGCTGATACATTTGTGAAACATCATCTGACTAGTGAATCTGAGAAGTATATAGCTACCTTGAGTGTTGAGGTCCATCCCTCTGTGTTCCATACCAACAAAGGATGTATTAAGTTCAATGTATGGGATACAGCTGGTCAGAAGAAATTTGGTGGACTGAGAGATGGCTATTATATCCAAGCTCAGGGTGCCATTATAATGTTTGATGTAACATCGAGAGTTACTTACAAGAACGTGCCTAACTGGCATAAAGATCTGGTACGAGTGTGTGAAAACACCCCCATCATGTTGTATGGCAACAAAGTGGATATTAAGGACAGAAAGGTTAAGGCAAAGTCAATTGTCTTCCACCGGAAGAAGAATCTTCAGTACTATGACATTTCTGCCAAAAGTAACTACAACTTTGAAAAGCCCTTCCTCTGGCTTGCTAGAAAACTGATCAGAGACCCTAACTTGGAGTTCATCGCCATGCGATGAACCCGCCAGAGGTGGTCATGGACCCAGCCTTGGCAGTGCGGTATAAGCATGATCTAGAGGCTGCTCAGACAACTGCTCTCCCAGATGAAGATGATGACACGTGAGAAAGTGAAGCTGGAGCCCAGAGTCAGAAGTCTAGTCTTACAGGTAACTGTCCTGTGATGTCAGTGGTGCAGCGTGTTTGCCACTTTATTATATAGCTAAGCAGAACATGTGCTTATCTTTGGGATGCTAAAGGAGATGAATGGGCTTCGGAGTGAATGTGGCAGTTAAAAAAAACCTTCATTTTTTGGACCTGCATATTTAGCTGTTTTGCAACACAGTTGTTTCCTCCTTGGGTTTCAAATATAAGACTGTTACAGTCACATCACTATATTCAGTGGTAGAATCTTGTTTTTTACTGTCATTCCCATTCCTTTTCATTTAGAATCAGAATAAAGTTGTATTTCAAATAAAAAAAAGAATTTATGAGATTTTCATGAGAATTAAATAATAAATATAAATGTAACAAATATAATAAATGTAATAAAAATAACCAACAAATATAATATCAAATAAAAAGTATATAAGATTGTGACTGGTGCCACCTAAGATTTTTTTGTGTGTGTGGTACGCAGGCCTCTCGCTGTTGTGGCCTCTCCCGTTGCGGAGCACAGGCTCCGGACGCGCAGGCTCAGCGGCCCTGGCCCACGGGCCCAGCCGCTCCGCAGCATATGGGACCCTCCCGGACCGGGGCACGAACCCGTATCCCCTGCATCGGCAGGCAGACTCTCAACCACTGCGCCACCAGGGAGGCCCCCACCTAAGATTTTTTAAATCTGTAATTATATTTCTTCATAGCTTGAAGCTGGATAGGACTAGACAGAAAGCCCTGCAGATGGGGTTTTGTCTATTTAACTGGTTGTTATCTTCAACTCTAATTGGCAATTTCTCTGACTCTCTCCTACCTGGCCTAGCTACATCCATGACTTGATTGCTTTTTCTCCTTCCTTTCATGATTTCTGATAACCCTTTCCACCACTGCTCACCCTTCTCTCTATTCCCACTCCCAACACACCCAAGGAAAGCTTTTCTCATCTGGCCTCAGCCATGCTCACTTGGAAAGCCCTCTGCTGCCCCCTATCAGTCATTGTGAGGGAATGTCCACAACCTCCAGATAAATTCTCTCCCTCCCAATAAACCATTCATATTTGGTTTGCATTGAGTTCCAGTAAAAGGAAAGTTAATCTGAATTTTACAGTAGCAAAAATATAGAAAACCTATTGTGTTTTATGAATTTTTATGGGTAGACAGTGCCATTTTATCCTGAAATACATTTTTAAGGTAGTAGCAGAGAGTGGAAGAGAGACTCTTAATTCAAGCAAACCCTTTAATTACAAAGTCAGGGCCTTTTGATGAATTCTAAGAACATATTCTAGAATGGCCTTGGATCTATTTGAGCTGCTATAACAAAATATAAAATAACATAGCCTAGGTGGCCTAAACAACAGACATTTCTCATAGCTCTGAGAAACTGGGAAGAAGATCAGGGTGGGAGCAGTTTTGGTGTCTAATGGGAGCCCACTTCTTGGTTCATAGACAACCATCTTCTCATTATGTCCTCGCATGGCTGATGAGGGTCTCTTTCATAAGGGCACGAATTCCATTCATGAGGGCTCTATGCTCATGACCCAATCACCTCCCCAAAGCCTCACTTCCAAGTACCATCACACTAGGGATTAGGTTTCAACAAGTGTATTTGGGGGGACAAAAACATTGTCTATAACACATTTTGACTAAGTGAAATAATGATAAATTGGTATTATGTAAAGCCTGTTGAATTTGTAGCTCAGTCCTTCCCTCCAAAAAAGAGACAAAAGAGAGAATGAGAGAAAATCATGCAGAACAGTGATTAAGAAATTTGAAATCAAACAGATCTGATGTTGATCTTCCTGAAAACCAGCAACTTAGGACAAGTTACTTAAACTCTCTATACTGGATTTTCCTCTAGTAAATGGAAATAATAATAATACCAACTTCATAGCATTATTGCAAGTATTAAATGTGATAATATATTGCATGGCCTTCATCACAGTGCCAGGACATAGCTCTATTATTATTTTAAATGATCTTCAGGAATTTTTATCTGGCTTTTATGGAATCTGATGGGTGGGTAGAAACCACAGAAATTTATGGTTATATCGAGTAAGGCCTATCAGACACTGCTCTACCTAGAAGCTATAGTATCTGAACAAAGAGCAAATAATTCTGAAATGTTTTGTGATATTACCTTATAATACTCTGTTTGGGTTTTAAACTTATTATTCATTTAAAACACTTGCTAAGGTAATGAAATGCCCTTAGTATAACAAACAGCATGATCTTTTTATTGTGATCATACCAGAATTTCTGGCTCCTTTATGAAGAAAGTGAACCAATTTTGAGACGGATGTTTTGTGGGAGTGTTTATTATGTTTACAAATATCTTAGTTATAAAGCAACAAAGCCAGGAAACCTCTCCAAATAAGCAGGATGGCGGGGTTTATAGAGCTAATGTAGCGATTAGAGCCACACTAACAGAATTGGGAGAAGAGCCGGTTAGAGTTAATGTGCATCAAGTGAGTTTTCCATAAAACTTCTGTCTCTTTATGCCAGATTCACTCACCTTTTTACCATTTCTATGCCAGGTGATTTTTTAAAAATATTCAAATGGATATCATCCAGCACATACCTCAGGATATTTGCAGGACTGCTTTTTTCCCCCTTTATCCTTGTTCGCAGATTCCATACTCTTGGCTCCTCACTGGAATCCCACACACTGGGTTCCTCTGTATTTCCTTTTCCTGACTTTCACTCAACATTTGGTCTTTAACTTTTCTACCCAGTTGTAAATTTCGTTTACAACCCAGGGTCTCAAGCCCTGTAACTCCTACTTCCACTCAAAGCCAGACTGACTCAGCCCTCCTCTTCCTTCAGAGGAGCACAGATAACAATAAACTCAAGACGACATTATTAAATATCGTGTGATAGACAAGGAATATTGCAAATAATTCCTATGCAGTCATTACCCTTGTACCAGTAACTTTTAAAATTTACAGCAAACTACACAGTGTTACACGGAACATGCCCAAGTTTAAGATGAATCCCCTGTCCTAGAGGAGTTCACTGTCTTATTTGGGAGATTTGATATAAGCATAGAGAAGTTGAAAAAAAAATCCATACAGTATTTAACTAAGATTTCAAGACAACTGAAAATTTCTGCTTCTGGCCAGATGTACACACCAGCCTGAAACAACAAAAAATGACAAAATATTTTTTAAATTGTTTTCATGACATGGGATATCAGGCAATAAAGGACAGTGATCATTGAAAGACAGAAAACAAATAAGGTGATATCTATAGTTGCTCTAGTTTACTTCCTTAAGCAAGTTTCAAATCATGGTGCAGGTAGAGGGAATCTAAGCAGAGCAGAGTGTACCTTGTAACTTGAGGAGAAAGAGGTAAAAGTCTGTGAAGAAGGTTCTTAGGACAGTACACCAAAGAGAAGAAGGATATACAGAGAAAGAATTCCTAAGCTCACAAAGGGACCCCTCAGTGTTCAGCTGAGTAATAATCAGCAAGTGTATATGAGGAAAATTCCTGAAGCTGAGCAGAGTCACACAAAAGGATTAGAGGTGATAATGCTCAACACTCACACAAGGCCAGGTATAGTGTCTGTTCCCACCAGCCAAAATGAAAACCCTCATGATTCACTGAGTTTTGGATAGACTACAAAGAGCAGTCTTGTATTATTAGTGGAGTAATTCTCCTTAGACTGAGCACTGCTACAGTTACACCTAACAAATTGTAAGTAAATGCAAGAGCTGAAGAAACAAAACCCTTCTAAATAACTTAAATGTATTCCAGAACAAAATACAAGAATATTTATAGTAATAAAAAAGTATTTTCTAAATTAAGAAAAATTTATTTCTATAAACACCAAACAATGTAGTATTTACAACAGATGGAATACAGTAACAAATTACCAGACCAAAAAAACAACAAGGAAAATAAAATTTTAAATGTAATAAATCAAAGATGACTCAAAATTGATGCATATGTTGAAATTAGAAAACAAGGACATTAAAACAGTTATTACAGCTACATATCATACATTCAGAGATTTAAGTAGAGAGGAGAAAGAGAGAGAGAAAGAGATCCAAATCAAACCTTTAAAGGTGAAAATGTAACATGTGAAATGAAAACAGACTGGATAAGATTAAGAGCAGGTTAGACATTGGAGAAAAAAATATTAATGAAATTAAATATGTAGCAATAAAACTACCCAAAATGAACTAAAGGGAAGCTTTTTCAATGAACAATGCCTCCATGAAGAGTAGGACAAAATCAAGCAGCCCTAATATATGTATAAGTGGAGTCTCTGGGTTTGGGGGATGATGGAGGTGGTGGAAAAAAATACTTGAAAAAAATAATGGCTACAATTCTTTAAAATTTGCTGAAAACTATAAACCCATAGAGCCAAGAATTTTAGGAACCCCAAGCACAAGAAACTGAAGAAAATATGCCAAGGTATGTCATAATTAAACTGCTCAAAATCAGTGATAAATAAAAAATATTAGTCAGAGGGAAAAAAAGTTGTATTATATCCAAAGAGACAAAAGATAAGAATGACAGCTGATTTCTTGTCTGGAAAAAATGCAAGCAAAAACTTAGTGAAACAATATCTGTCAATCTAAAACTCTATACCTAGTGAAAATTTCTTTCAAAAAAGAAGATGAAATAAAGACTTATGCAGAAAACTGAAAGAATTCGTCACCAGCAGATCATTACTACAATAAATGTTTTTTTAAAAAGTCCTTCAGGCAGAAAGAAAATGATACCAAATGGAAATAAAGATCTACACAAGGAATAAAGAGCACTAAAAATGGCAATAAAATGGGAAAATATATTATTCTTATTATTTTAGATATATTTTAAAAGACAATTAATTGTTTAAACAAAAATAATAGTAAGATTAAACATGGTTGGGGTTTCCCTGGTGGTGCAGTGGTTAAGAATCTGCCTGCCAATGCAGGGAACATGGGTTCGAGCCCTGGTCCGGGAAGATCCCACATGCCGCGGAGCAACTAAGCCCATGAGCCACAACTACTGAGCCTATGAGCCACAACTACTGAGCCCGAGTGCCACAACAAAAGAAACCACCGTAATGAGAAACCCATGTACCACAACAAAGAGTAGCCCCTGCTCGACGCAACTAGAGAAAGCCCATGCACAGCAATGAAGACCAAACACAGCCAAAAATAAAATAAATAATTTTTTAAAAAAAGAATAAACATGGTTTATAACAGTTGTAAAATTCGACAGGGAGGATAACCACAGAAGTTGGACAGGGAGAAAAAGGTGTATACCATTGAAAAGTTCATAAAATGTTCATGAAGTGGTATAATTTTACCTGAAGTTAGAATGTGATGTTAAAGATATATAAAACCTAGCAAATACTATAATAAAGAGCTCTATCTAGTTAAGTCAACAATATAGGTAAAACAGAATCATAAATATATTAAGTTAATCCAACAAAAAGAAGATTATTGGGGAAATAAGGTATAAAAAAATGGATGAGACAAACAGAAAGCAAATAGCAAGATGATCAATTTAAACCAAAACATATCAATAATTATAGACAGATTTTTTTTTAAGACACAACTATATACTGCTACAAGAAAATGCACTAAATATAAAGAAACAAATAGGTTAAAAGTAAAAATATGAACAAACATATACCATATTAACATTAATCAAAGAAAGTTGGAGTGTTGGCATTAATATCAAAGTATATTTAAAAGCAAAAATTACTAGTAGGGATAAAGAAGCCCATTTCATAATTATAAGTGAGTATTAATCAATAGATATAACATTCCTAAATATTTATGCACCTAAAAACAGAGCTTCAAAATATATGAAGCAAAAACTGATTGAACTTCCAGGAGAAACAGAAAATCCCACAATTGCAGATGGGTATTTCAACCCCTCTTCCAATAATTTATAGAACAAATAGACACAAAATAAGGGAAGATTTTAAAGATTTGAATAACACCATTAGCCAACTTGACCTAACTAATTAACATTTACTGAATACTTCACCAAACAACAGTAGGATACACATTCAAGTGCACACTGAACTTTTACCTATACAAATGATATTCTGGGCCACAAAATAAGTCTCAATAACTGGAATAGGATCCAAGTCATAAAAAGTATGTTGTTTTAATCATAATGTAATTACATTAGAAATCAATAATAGATTGATAAAGATAAATAAAGAGCTTAAGAAAATCCCAAGCTAGTTGGAAACTAAAAAACACATTTCTGAATATCCTGTGGATCAAAACAGAAATCAGAGGATATTAGAAAGTATTTTAAACTGGATCAAAATGAAAACACAACGTATCAACATCTCAAAATTTGTGGTACATTGATTAGTAGGAAATTCATGGAACTAAACACCTATTTTAGGAAAGATGGAATGGAGTCAAATCAATGACTTAAAGTTCCACCTTAAGCATCGAGAAAAACAAGAACTCAAATTAGTTAAACTCAAAGTAACTAGAAAGAAAGGAATAATAAATATCAAAGTAAAAATTAATGAAATAGAAAAAAGGGAAAAAATAGAAAAATGAAATTGAACCAAAAACTGTTTCTTCGAGATTAAATTGGTAAACCTCTAGTCAAACAAACTGGGGCAAAAAAAAAGACAAATTAACAGCATTGAATGAAAGAAGTAACAACACTATAGATTCTACAGATATTAAAGAATAAGGAAATATGAAAAACTTTATGCCTTGAAACACACAAACTACTAAACCTCACACAAGAAGAAACAGATATTCTGAGTACTCCTATACCTATTAAAGAAACCAAATTTGTAGCTAATACCTTTCAACAAAATAAACTCCAAGCCCAGATGACTTCATTGGTTATTTCTACCAAATTTTTAAGGAAGAAATAATATCAATTCTATAAACACCTTTCCATAAACTTGAAGAAGAGGGAATCCATTCCACCTCATTCTATGAGGCCACTGTTAGTCTGATACCAAAACGTAACAAAGTCATTACAAGAAAAGAAAACTAATGACCAATATCCCTCATGAATATTAGTGCAAATATTCCATAATAAATAAAAATTTAATAACATACAACAATATACAGAAAGGATAATATATCATTACCAAATGGGATTTATCCCAGGGATGAAAGGTTAGTTTGACAATCAAAATATGAATCAATATAAAAAATTTTTAAGAATCAATATAATTCATTATTTTAACCAAAAAATACATGATTATCTTAATAGATGAAGAAAAAGGATTTCCTAAAATCCAAAACCCATTCCTGATTTAAAAAAAAAACTCTCAGCCAAATTGCAATAGAAGGCAACTTCCTGAATCCAAATAAAGGGCATCTATCAAAAACTCAGAGCTAATATACTTAATAGGGATAAAATAGACTCTTTCCAAATATCAGGAAAAATACAAGAATGACCACTCTCAGCACTTCTCTAATACATTGTACTTAAGGTTCTATTTACTATCATAAGGCAAGAAAAAGAAACAAAATGAATGCAGATTGGAAAGGAAGAAGTAAAACCCAGTACCTGTGAATGTGATCTTATTTGGAAATAGGGCCTTTGCAGATGTAATCAAGCTAGGATGAGGTCAAACTGGACTAGGGCAGGCCCTCATTCAGTGACTCTGACCCTTATAATGAGAGGGAAATCAGGACACAGACACACGGGAAAGAAGGACATGTGAAATGGAGGCAGAAATCAGAGGAATGCACCTCCAAGCTAAGGCACACCAGAGATGGCCAGCAACTGCCACCTGTGTGTAGCATGATTTCTGTAATTACTCAAGGGCAAATCTAAAATTCAAAGAGCAGAAAATCAATAGAGATTTACTGATACTCACTATATGCCAGGCACTTTACACACTATATCATTTAATTTTCTTAATGATCCAATGAAGGGATATAATCATCCGTTTTACAGACAAGGAAACTAAACCTCAAAGGAATTAAGTAATTCACATGAATGAGGAGAAGAATTTGGACTCAAACACAAGTCTGTCAGGCTCTAGACTATTCTGTTTCCAATCAACAAAACACTATATTGAATTCTTCTGATTCCTGTGCCCCCATTTAAATATACCTGTACATTTTGAGAAGAT
Organism: Hyperoodon ampullatus; assembly: GCF_949752795.1. Taxonomy (NCBI): domain Eukaryota; kingdom Metazoa; phylum Chordata; class Mammalia; order Artiodactyla; family Ziphiidae; genus Hyperoodon; species Hyperoodon ampullatus. The sequence continues at coordinate 61,739,553 of NC_136928.1, forward strand.
GGGAGAAGTGGAGGAGGATAAACCGCTCATTAAATAAATGCTCATTGATTCCCATCATTCATTTATGACAGAAGTTTGATCAGACAACTGTTTATAAAGCCCAGGCAGGGCTTCCCTGGTGGCGCAGTGGCTGAGAGCTCGCCTGCTGATGCAGGGGACACGGGTTCATGCCCCTGTCCGGGAAGATCCCGCATGCCGCGGAGCGGCTGGGCCCGTGAGCCATGGCCGCTAAGCCTGTGCGTCCGGAGCCTGTGCTCCGCAGCGGGAGAGGCCACAACAGTGAGAGGCCCACGTACCGCAAAGAAAAAGAAAAAAAAAAAAAAAAAGCCCAGGCAAAGTGCCCTGTACCAAGCTCTCATAGCAATATATATTTATTATAAAGCTAAAGACACAGAATTTCTGAGTTATGAGGAACTACATGCATCTTTAGAACAATTACTTATTTTATACCTAAGGGGTAGAAAGTCCCCAGACAGACGAAATTACCTGCCCAAACTCAAGAGAGACAGCTCAAGTCTCTTGACTCCTGCTCTACACTTAATTCATTAATGGCCATTTGGCAGAACTCTGGAAAAGAAGGAGTCCAAAGGGATGTGAAACATTTTCATCACTCTTCAACCCCCACATACGTGAAAGGAAAATAAACAAGAAAAATATTACATGATAGAAAATTAAGAATAAAAAACCTTAAGAAGGATAAAACATTATAATTTACTTGTTTTCAGGAGGATGCATCAAGTCTTTTGTAGTCCTGCTTTGTATCCATCTTTTCATTCAACAAAATAAATAGACATGATATATGCAAAGCAGAGATTCTCAATATATCCATTCAACAAAGACATAGTTATCATGTTATATATATTGTTTTTCCACTGATAACTCTATTAACAACCACCTCAAAATGGATTAAAGACTTAAACATAAGCCTTGAAACCATAAAGCTCCTGAAAGAAAACATAGGGAAAAAGCTTCTTGACATCAGCTTGGCAATGAATTCTTGGATATAACATCAAAAGCACAAGCAACAAAAGCAAAAATAGACAAGGGGGATTACACCAAAGTGAAAAGCTTCTGAACAGCAATGGAAACAATCAACGAATTAATAGGTAACCAACGGAATGGGAGAAAATATTCACAAGTCATGTGTCTAATAAAGGATTATTATCCAAAATTTGCAAGGAACTCTTACAATTCAATAGCAAAAAAAATAATTAATTAATTAAACGAATCTAAAAAAGGGCAAAGGAGCTGAACAGACATGTCTCCAAAGAAGACATACAGATGGCCAACAGGTATATGAAAAGATGCTCATCAGCATTCATTATCACTAACCACAGGGAAATGCAACTCAAACCCATAATGAGGTGCCACCTCACAATTGTTAAGATGAGTATTGTCAACAAAACAAAACAAAAGATAAGTGTTGGTGAAAATATGAAGAAAAAGGGACTCTCATATACTGGTGTTGAGAATGTAAATTGGTGCAGTCACTATAGAAAATAGTATGGAGGTTCCTCAAAAAAATTAAAAAGAGAACTACCATATGATCCAGAGATCTCATTTCTAGGTATATATTCAAAGGAATTGAAATCAAGGTCTTGAAGAGATATCTGCATTCCCATGTTAGTCTGCAGCATTATTCAGAATAGCCAAGACATGGAGGCAAAGCGAATGTCCACTGACAGATAAATGGACAGAGAAAATGTGCATACACACAAGAAAGAAGGCTAACAATGAAAGAAATCATGCTCTTTGCAATAGCATAGATGAACCTGGAGGGCATTATGCTAAGTGAAATAAGTCAGACACAGAAGGACAAACACTACATGATCTCACTTATCTAAGGGATCTAAAATAGCCATACTCATAGAAGCAGAGAATAGAATGGTGGTTGCCAGGGCTAGGGGGAGGGGCAAGCCAGGAGGTCAAAGGTTACAAAGTTTTAGTTATGCAAGATGAATGTCTTAGAGATCTACTACACAGGCTATAGTTAAAAGTGCCCATAGTTAACAATACTGTATTGTATACTTACAATTTTGAAGAGTGTAGAACTTTTGTCAAGTGTTCTTACAAAAATAATAATAATAATAAAGAGAGGGGAGGAAACTTTTGAAGGTGATGGATATGTTTATGGCATAGATTGTGGTGATGGTTTCACAGGTATAGTCTCATCTCCAAACTCATTATGTAAAGCTTTCTGAAAGCTAATTATACATCAGTAAAGTGTTTTTTAAAAATAACAAGTATAGGGCTTCCCTGGTGGTGCAGTGGTTCAGAATCCGCCAGCCAATGCAGGGGACACGGGTTCGTGCCCTGGTCCGGGAAGATCCCACATGCCGTCGAGTAGCTAGGCCCATGAGCCATGGCCGCTGAGCCTGAGCGTCCGGAGCCTAAGCGTCCGGAGCCTGTGTTCCGCAACGGGAGAGGCCACAACAGTAAGAGGCCCGCATACCGCAAAAAAATAAAAAATAAAAAAGTAAAATAACAAGTATAAAATAGTATGCTAAATAGTAACAGTAATAATAATGAATCTTTTGTGTTATTCTTTCTCCTGCCTCAGCAAAGTAGTTTTGTTTTAAAAAAGAAAAGAAATACAGAAAAAAATTTTCTCTTACTACAAAAATAGACTTTGTGTAATGAAAAGACCATTTGGCTGAGGCCAGAATACCCAGGTTGTAGACGGGGCTGAGTCAATACCTCTTCTGCTTTGGAAAATTCCCTAAAACTGCTCTGCATCTCTTTCCTGAGGAATTAACATGGTATTGTATGTCAATTATACTTCAAAAACAAACAAACAAACTCATAGAGAAAGAGATCAGATTTGTACCTACCAGAGTCAGTGGGGTGGGGGAAGGGGAACTGGATAAAGGCAATTAAAAGGTACAAACTTATGGCTCTAAAGTAAATAAGTACTAGGGATGTAATATACAACATGATAAATATAATTAACACTGCTGTATGCTATATCTGAAAATTGTTAAGAGGGTAAATCCTAAGAGCTCTCATCATGGGAAAAAAAAAATTTTTTTATTTCTTTAATTTTATATCTATATGAGATGATGGATATTGACTAAACTTGCAGTAATCATTTCATGATATATATGTCAAATCATTATGCTGTACACCTTAAACTTATAGAGTGCTCTATGATAATTATATCTCAATAAAAATGAAAGAAAAAAATTATCGTGGAAAAAAATTATAATTTTTTAAATTATAAAAAAAATTATAAAAATAATCTATTAATCCATAGTTTAATGGATATCTATGGTGTCTTCTGGCTCTAAAATTCTAGTATTTTATAAAATACTATAAGATTCCCTCTGGCAAAAAAAGCAGCTAACATTATGTTGCAATAGTTCACTAATTATACACACACACACAAACACACGCACCATGGGAATATACTGGCATTTCTCTTTCAGCAATAGCAGAGAAATAACCCAGTATCCCAGGCCCAGGGATGGAGGTAGAGGCGCTATTTGAGATGAAGACAACTGTTTCTTATCTGGAATTTCAGCTCCCACACACCACCTGACCACCTGAGTATGTCCCCCTGCCCACTGATGACAATAACCAGAGGGAAAGAAGTTAACCCCTTCCCAAGATCCATCAATATCTCTTCAATTACCAATACTAGAAGTGTTCAGGTTGCTAACAGAGAAGGGGCAGTGCCCACCACCACCCCCAGTTCTGCAAAAAGGAATTAAGCAGAGCCATATAAAGGTACCCAAAGCAAGGACTGGACTCCTGATGTCATGTCTTCTAGAAGCCCTGTCTCTGATTCCCTTTTTTGGTTTCACATCAATTGCTGACCTCAATAAGACTGTAGCCATGAAGGAAATGGAGTATCTGCAAAGTTCCACACAGGCAGCCTAGCAGCTGAGCCCTTACCTGCAGCTGACACTCACAGCCCCACTGCCATCACAAGTATCTTTGGGTTAAAATTAACAAAACTCCTGTTATTTAAAAGGATCTCACATTCTGTGAGATTTTCCTCCCAAATCTATGTGGATAGGGCTGCCAGGGTGCATACAAAGAAAACCACTGTACCTAACTGGCACAACACAAAGATGAATGTGGATAAAAGCTCACTGGAAAAGGGCAGGATTCTAATAATCTCTTATTATTTGGGGATGCCTTGCCAGCTGGCAGAGCCAAATCTGGGCACGTTCTCAGCCAGTTCTCATCTTTGGGATGCAGTGAGGTGAAAATAAAGGGATCAAACCAGATTTCAGATTCATTCAAATGAGCAGTTCAAGTTCAGCGTTCCCAGACCTGCCGTGGGCCCCCTTCGGTTCACAGACCCAGGTCTAGTCCCTGCAAATGTAAAGGGAAGCTGGGCCAAGGTGAGAGACTGACGTACTGCCAGAGATAAAATATTCAAAATCAGAGCAGAAATGTCTGAAGATTTAACGTACAAAAAAATTCTACATATACAAAAAATTTTATACAAAAGAGATTTATTTGAACATTAAAAAATCCCAAAATTAGAAATATTAATGTCCCAAAGCGATGGTTAATTAGCTATGTGATATCCATCTCACAGAATATTATGAAGCCCCTGAAAATATTTACATTGAGTTTATAATAATACAGAAAATTCATGAATAAAAAAGAGATTCGGAATTGTAAATATACAACATTATGCCAAGCAAATGAAAGAATATATTGAAAAGTTAAAAACAAAATCTAGAAAGAAAAAATACCAAAGTGCTAGAATTAACATTGTTTTTCTTTGGTTGGTAGAACTCTGAGTGACTTTTTTCTTTGTTTCATTTTCCTTTATTTTCTGTTTAATAAAATATCTGTTGTCTCAATAATGGGAAAGAAATAAAAAGACTAAATGAAGTTTTCAACCAAGTTCTAAGCTAAAAACTAATTAAGCTTTACATTTTTGTATGTATTTTGAACAGGCCTACACATTACCAAGATGCCTGACTGAGATGATTTCTAAGGCTACAGCTCCTCCCTCAGCCACCTCCACCATGTCCCCAACAATTCTGGAGAAGCTTAGGAAGTTCAGGTTGCTCTTCAAAGTACCAAGAGAATATTCAGTTACCTGGGGATACTTCAACCCTGCTGCTATGCCTTGGATTATAGACTGTGAGGGCTACAGAAATAGCCCTATCTGGGGAAGTGTGCTTTTTGATCAGACTGCTTTTAAGATCAGCCAATGGCTGGGCTGCAAGCATAGATAACCACAGCAGAATTGAAGGGAAAGAGTAGCAAGCTGTGTGAATCCAGACGTACCTGCCTGCAGCTCATGTGGCTGATTTAATGAGCCACTACCAATACAAATGACTGAACCTCTCAGTTGCTTTTAATTTTGCACTATTGTATTATAGTGACCAGCCAATAAGTTCCTGGTACTTAAACCAGATCTAATCTGGTAACTGAGCTAGCTAATAAAGAGTCTGTATTCACATGGTGACTCTACGTTGAAAATATTCTGCAGGATAAGAAAGAGTAATCTAATCTAGTTTTTCTTACTCTTTTTAGCTGGGTGGACTGTGATCTGTGATTACATTCAGGGTATGAGTCGGCTTATTATAGTTGCAAATAAAATAAATCTATTTCAGTAAAACAGGTGAATTTATTATAAGGTTATAAAGATGTTTCATGGAAACAAGAGAAGCAGGCAGGTCTCAGGAACAAACTGGAAGCATAAACTAGAATCTATAGGAAACCTAGAAAGTCTTCCTCCTCACTTAGCTCTGCATCTCTCTGTACTACTGCCCCATTTATTATTTTTTTTAATCTCTGCTTTTCCCATTTACTAGCTACAAACCAGGTATCAACAGCCTTATTTACAGGTCCAGCCACCCAGAGAAAGACCCTCTCTCTCCCTCTCTCTCTCTCTGTCCCTGTCCCTATCTCTATCTCTATCTATATCTCTATCATCTTCTTTCCCCCAAATGTCTACAGATGGGACTCTGACTGACTGAACTTGGGTCTGGCGCCTACTCAAAATCATTCACCCGTTGCCAAGGGACATAAAGTCACTTTGCAGAAACAAGGCTTGAGAGCCCTGCCCCCGTAACCGGGTAGACAGCAAGAGGCAGAGAGTGGAAAGAACAAAAGAAGAAAAAGTGTCCAGCAAACACGTCATTCATGTTTCCTCATTAGTATTTCAACACAAGTCTGTGTTCAAAAGGCTAAAAATCAAGTTTGATAATATATTAATAACAGCAAGAACATGAAGAATATTGTTCCTATGAAGCTGTCTGGATGAATTTTCTAGAGGCCACAAAAAGATGACAGGAGAGAGTGGCAGAAGAAATATCAGTGAGTTACATCTATGTAACTGTAGGTCTAAGACTAAAACAACTGTGGAGTTTTGCTGACAGAAAAGGATATTACAGCTCTTAATAGTATATAAGCAAAATGTTAAGAAGGAAGGTGAGATAAAGATGGCAGGTAATGTAAGGATGCTGACTTACTTTTAACAGTTGTAGGTCAAAAATAGTTAAAGCAGAAAAATCAATAATAGAAGAAGATTATCTGATAAAACCAAAAGTAAATATTAAGAAATATCATATAGTTAAAATTAGGAGGTGGAGAAGAGGCAGGAAAGTAGAAAATCATACTAATTTTATAATTAATCATATTAGAAAATTATTAAATATTGTCTATGGAAAGAATTAAGACTATCATATAAAATTATAGCTTTATGGGAGACAACCACAAAAAAATACAGACTTTTCTAATTACCAGAAGGAGCACAAACATAAAGTGGAAAAAGCAGAGCAAGCCATGAAATATTTTTAAAAACTATAAAAATATAAAATGTAAAATAAAATATGACAAACTAAGATGAAACATATTTGTTATTTCAGTAAGAATTTAAAAAATTGTATTCATTTATTGAAAGAAAAAATTTTCCGTATCTGATCACAAAGCAAAACCAAATATACACTATAAATGTAAATCAAACCTGAAACATTAATTTAGAAAATTTTAAATGAATTGATAAATTACTTTCTTACTATAAAAACAAGTCAGAAACTATGATCTAAGTATCACACTGAGTGAATAAATGGCAAAAAACATAACATACGATGAAAAAAGAAGAAAGTTTTAAAATAGTAAAGGTTACAATGCTCAATAAAACTATAATAGTAGAAATATATATATATTATAAAAGACAGTATCAATATTCACAAAAACTAGTGAATATTCAAGGAAGAAACAGAAGCATACTAAAAGCAGAAAATGAAGATACAGAGACTATGCTTTCTTTCAAGTATCCATGAAAAATTCACGAAGCTATTAAGCCACAAAAAAATTCAATGAATTCTAGAAAGCAGAAATAGTCCAAATTCTCTGGCCATAATACAATAAAGTTAGAAATTAAAATAAAAACAGAAAGTTCATACAATCTGAAAATGAAAAAAAAAAACCCACTCTTTGAACAACATGTCAAAGAGAAAATTAAAACTGAAATTGCAGTATATCTTTATAGATTGCTGTAAGAATATACCATACTAATATCTATAAGTTGTATCTCAGTCTTAGAGAAATATTTATAGGTTTATATATATATATATATATAGCAATTTCCTATAAGTAAATTAAATATACATATTGAATTACTGTAAATAACTTAAAACATACAGGCATATATATACATCTAATGCAAGAAATGAAACAAACTGAACAAAAAATAATAAATCTAAGGAGAGCAAAAGAAAAAAATTAGTAAGGAAAACACTGCATTCAACGGATTAGTAAAATAGTAGTATTACTAAAAAATCTAGAACTAATTTTTTTGAGAAAAACAATAAAACTGATCAAATAAAACATAATTGAGTGGCTAAAAAAAGAGAAAACTCAAATGAACAGCAAAATAAGAAATAAAGACCAGGAGACATTCCACTTCTCACTGAGAACAAGTAGAACATATGGATAAAAATTTTTTTTTAATCTGTTTGACATCATTGAAGAGGTACCAAGACAAGATTCCTGACAGAAGGAAAAATCATTTAGGTGAGACTTAAATTCTATGCTGTTTTTTACCCTCAAGGCACTTATCAATTCATAAGTGACACAAATGGACAGGGTGAAAAACCACAGAGGGACCAGTAGCTAAGAAGAGAAGTTGGGCAAAGTTTGTTTTGTTTCATTTGAAGGTTTCCTTTTATTTAGACTCAATATACGGGGAAAAATGACTTTAGTTAATACCTAAAATACTCTGTAATTAAAGTTATCAGAGAGCCGGAGGAAGATGGCGGAAGAGTAAGACGCGGAGATCACCTTCCTCCCCACAGATACATCAGAAATTCATCTACACGTGGAACAACTCCAACAGAACACCTACTGAACGCTGACAGAAGACCTCAGACCCCCCAAAAGGCAAGAAACTCCCCACATACCTGGGTAGGTCAAAAGAAAAAAAGAATAAACAGAGACAATAGGATATGGACGGGACCTGCACCAGTGGGAGGGAGCCGTGAAGGAGGGAAGGTTTCTACACACTACAAGCCCCTTCGAGGGCGGAGACTGCAGGTGGCGGAGGGGGAAAGCTTCGGAGTAGCGGAGGAGAGCACAGCAACAGGGGTGTGGAGGGCAAAGCAGAGAGATTTTGGCACAGAGGATCGGTGCCCTCAGGCACACACCAGCCCGAGAGACTTGTCTGCTCGGCCGCCAGAGCGGGCGGGGCTGGGAGCTGAGGCTCGGGTATCGGCTTTCAGTCGGAGCGCAGGGAGAGGTCTGGGGCTGGCGGCAGGAAGAGACCCTGAAGGGGTTAGTGCTAGCCCGGAGGGAGTCCGGGGAAAGGGTCTGGAGCTACCGGAGAGGCAAGAGACTTTTTTCCCTTTTGTTGCCTGGTGCGCGAGGAGAGGGCATTCCTCTCCCTCCCCTCTGCCTGAGTGAGCCAGAGCCCCCGAATCAGCGGCTCCTTTAAACCCGTCCTGTCTGAGCGAAGAACGGACGCCCTCCGGCGACCTACGCGCAGAGGCGGGGCCAGGTCCAAGGCTGAGACCCGGGAGCTGTGAGAGCAGAGACAGGGAAATCTCTCTGTGCAGCCTCCGAGGCAGCGGATTAAAGCTCCACGGTCCATTTGATGTGCCCTGCGTCTGTGGAGTGCATGAATGGACAGCGAATCATCCCAAATTGAGGAAGTGGACCTTGAGGACAAGATTTAAGACTTTCCCCCCCTTTTTTTTTCCTCTTTTTACAACGAATTATCTCAAATTAAGGAGGTGGACTTAGCAAGATTTCAGACTTTTCGCCCTTTTCCTCTTTTTACAACGAATTATCCCAAATCGAGGAGGTGGACTTGGAGAGCAAGATTTTTGATTTTTCCCCCTGCTCTCTTTTTGTGAATGTGTATGTGTAATCTTCTGTGTAAGATTCTCTCTGTATAGCTTTGCTTCCACCATATGTCCCAGGGTTCTTTCGGTCCGTGTTTTTTTTCAATAATTACTTTTTAATTTTAATAACGCTACTATATTTCATACTTTATTCTATTTTACTTTACCTGCTCTTTCTTTTTTTCCTCCCTTCCCTTCCTCCCTCCCTCCCTCCGCTCCTCCTTTCCTTCTTTCTTTTTCTTTCCTCCATCCCTCCCTCCCTCCCACCCTTCTTCTTTCCACTTTCTTTTTCTTTCCTTCCTACCTCCCTCCCTCCCTCCTGTCTTTCTTTCTTTCTTTCCTTCCTCCCTCCCTCCCTCTCTTCTTCCATTCACTCTTCCTTTTGCTTTCATTCCTCCCTCCCTCCCTCCTTTCTTTCCTTTCTTTCCATCCTTCCTCCCTCCCTCCTTTCTTTCTTTCTTCCTTCCTTCCTTACTTCCCTTCTTCCTTTCTTTCAATCTCTCTTTCTTTCTTCTACTAATTATTTCTTTCTACTTTTTCTCACTGTTATTCTGAGCCGGGTGGATGAAAGGCTCTTGGTGCTGCAGCCAGGAGTTAGTGCTGTGCCTCTGAAGTGGGAGAGCCAACTTCAGGACACGGGTCCACAAGAGACCTCCCAGCTCCACATAATATCAAGCAGCGAAAATCTCCCAGGGATCTCCATCTCAACACCAGCACCCAGCTTCAGTCAACGACCAGCAAGCTACAGTGCTGGTCACCCTATGCCAAGCAACTAGCAAGGCAGGAACACAACCCCACCCATTAGCAGAGAGGATACCTAAAAACATAATAAGGCCACAGGCACCCCAAAACACACCACCAGACGTGGACCTGTCCACCAGAAAGACAAGATCGAGCTTCAACCACCAGAACACAGGCATTAGTCCCCCCCACCAGGAAGCCTACACAACCTACTGAAACAACCTTAGCCACGGGGGACAGACACCAAAAACAACGGGAACTACGAATCTGCAGCCTGCAAAAAGGAGACCCCAAACACAGTAACATAAGCAAAATGAGAAAGCAGAAAAACACACAGCAGGTGAAGGAGCAAGATAAAAACCTACCAGACCTAACAAATGAAGAGGTAATAGGCAGTCTACCTGAAAAAGAATTCAGAATAATGATAGTAAAGCTGATCCAAGATTCTATTTCCCAGATCCAAAATCTTGGAAATAGAATAGACAATATGCAAGAAACAGTTAACAAGGACCTAGAAGAACTAAAGATGAATCAAGCATCGATTAAAAACACAATAAATGAAATGAAAAATACTCTAGATGGGATCAATAGCAGAATAACTGAGGCAGAAGAACGGATAAGTGAGGTGGAAGATAAAATAGTGGAAATAACTGATGCAGAGAAAAATAAAGAAAAAAGAATGAAAAGAACAGAGGACAGTCTCAGAGACCTCTGGGACAACATTAAACGCACCAACATTCGAATTATAGGGGTTCCAGAAGAAGAAGAGAAAAAGAAAGGGACTGAGAAAATATTTGAAGAGATTATAGTTGAAAACTTCCCTAATATGGGAAAGGAAATAGTTAATCAAGTCCAGGAGGCACAGAGAGTCCCATACAGAATAAATCCAAGAAGAAATACGCCAAGACACATATTAATCAAACTGTCAAAAATTAAACACAAAGAAATCATATTAAAAGCAGCAAGGGAAAAACAACAAATAACACACAAGGGAATCCCCATCAGGTTAACAGCTGATCTCTCAGCAGAAACTCTACAAGCCAGAAGGGAGTGGCAGGACATAATTAAAGTGATGAAGGAGAAAAACCTGCAACCAAGATTACTCTACCCAGCAAGGATCTCATTCAGATTTGATGGAGAAATTAAAACCTTTACAGACAAGCAAAAGCTGAGAGAGTTCAGCACCACCAAACCAGCTTTACAACAAATGCTAAAGGAACTTCTCTAGGCAAGAAACACAACAGAAGGACTATACCTACAATAACGAACCCAAAGCCATTAAGGAAATGGGAATAGGAACATACATATCAATAATTACCTTAAATGTAAATGGACTAAATGCTCCCACCAAAAGACACAGAGTGGCTGAATGGATACAAAAACAAGACCCATATATATGCTGTCTACAAGAGACCCACTTCAGACCTAGAGACACATACAGATTGAAAGTAAGGGGATGGAAAAAGATATTCCATGCAAATGGAAATCAAAAGAAAGCTGGAGTAGCAATTCTTATATCAGACAAAATAGACTTTAAAATAAAGACTATTAGAAGAGACAAAGAAGGACACTACATAACGATAAAGGGATCGATCCAAGAAGAAGATATAACAATTGTAAATATTTATGCACCCAACATAGGAGCACCTCAATACATAAGGCAAATACTAACAGCCATAAAAGGGGAAATCGACAGTAACACAATCATAGTAGGGGACTTTAACACCCCACTTTCACCAATGGACAGATCATCCAAAATGAAAATAAATAAGGAAACACAAGCTTTAAATGATACATTAAACAAGATGGACTTAATTGATATTTATAGGACATTCCACCCAAAAACAACAGAATACACATTTTTCTCAAGTGCTCATGGAACATTCTCCAGGATAGATCATATCTTGGGTCACAAATCAAGCCTTGGTAAATTTAAGAAAATTGAAATTGTATCAAGTATCTTTTCCGACCACAATGCTATGAGACTAGACATCAATTACAGGAAAAGATCTGTAAAAAATACAAACACATGGAGGCTAAACAATACACTACTCAATAATGAAGTGATCACTGAAGAAATCAAAGAGGAAATTAAGAAATACTTAGAAACAAATGACAATGGAGACACGACGACCCAAAACCTATGGGACGCAGCAAAAGCAGTTCTAAGGGGGAAGTTTATAGCAATACAATCCCACCTTAAGAAACAGGAAACATTTCGAGTAAACAACCTGACCCTGCACCTAAAGCAATTAGAGAAAGAAGAACAAAAAACCCCCAAAGTTAGCAGAAGGAAAGAAATCATAAAGATCAGATCAGAAATAAATGAAAAAGAAATGAAGGAAACGATAGCAAAGATCAACCAAACTAAAAGCTGGTTCTTTGAGAAGATAAACAAAATTGACAAACCATTAGCCAGACTCATCAAGAAAAGAAGGGAGAAGACTCAAATCAGTAGAATTAGAAATGAAAAAGGAGAAGTAACAACTGACACTGCAGAAATACAAAAGATCATGAGAGATTACTATAAGCAACTCTATGCCAATAAAATGGACAACCTGGAAGAAATGGACAAATTCTTAGAAATGCACAACCTACCAAGACTGACTCAGGAAGAAATAGAAAATATGAACAGACCAATCACAAGCACTGAAATTGAAACTGTGATTAAAAATCTTCCATCAAACAAAAGCCCAGGACCAGATGGCTTCACAGGCGAATTCTATCAAACATTTAGAGAAGAGCTAACACCCATCCTTCTCAAACTCTTCCAAACAATATCAGAGGAAGGAACACTCCCAAACTCATTCTACGAGGCCACCATCACCTTGATACCAAAACCAGGCAAGGATGTCACAAAGAAAGAAAACTACAGGCCAATATCACTGATGAACATAGATGCAAAAATCCTCAACAAAATAGTAGCAAACAGAATCCAACAGCACATTAAAAGGATCATACACCATGATCAAGTGGGGTTTATTCCAGGAATGCAAGGATTCTTCAATATACGCAAATCAATCAATGTGATACACCATATTAACAAGTTGAAGGAGAAAAACCATATGATCATCTCAATAGATGCAGAGAAAGCTTTCGACAAAATTCAACACCCATTTATGATAAAAACCCTGCAGAAAGTAGGCATAGAGGGAACTTTCCTCAACATAATAAAGGCCATATATGACAAACCCACAGCCAACATTGTCCTCAATGGTGAAAAACTGAAACCATTTCCACTAAGATCAGGAACAAGACAAGGCTGCCCACTCTCACCACTCTTATTCAACATAGTTTTGGAAGTTTTAGCCACAGCAATCAGAGAACAAAAGGAAATAAAAGGAATCCAAATTGGAAAAGAAGAAGTAAAGCTGTCACTGTTTGCAGATGACATGATACTATACATAGAGAATCCGAAAGATGCTACCGAAAAACTACTAGAGCTAATCAATGAATTTGGTAAAGTAGCAGGATACAAAATTAATGCACAGAAATCTCTGGCATTCCTGTACACTAATGATGAAAAATCTGAAAATGAAATCAAGAAAACACTCCCATTTACCATTGCAACAAAAAGAATAAAATATCTAGGAATAAACCTACCTAAGGAGACAAAAGACCTGTATGCAGAAAATTATAAGACACTGATGAAAGAAATTAAAGATGATATAAATAGATGGAGAGATATACCATGCTCCTGGATTGGAAGAATCAATATTGTGAAAATGACTCTACTACCCAAAGCAATCTACAGATTCAATGCAATCCCTATCAAACTACCACTGGCATTTTTCACAGAAGTAGAACAAAAAATTTCAAAATTTGTTTGGAAAAACAAAAGACCCCGAATAGCCAAAGCAATCTTGAGAACGAAAAACGGAGCTGGAGGAATCAGGCTGCCTGACTTCAGACTATACTACAAAGCTACAGTAATTAAGACAGTGTGGTACTGGCATAAAAACAGAAAGATAGATCAGTGGATCAGGATAGAAAGCCCAGAGATAAACCCACGCACATATGGCCAACTTATCTTTGATAAAGGAGGCAGGAATGTACAGTGGAGAAAGGACAGCCTCTTCAATAAGTGGTGCTGGGAAAACTGGACAGGGACATGTAAAAGTATGAGATTAGATCATTCCCTAACACCATACACAAAAATAAGCTCAAAATGGATTAAAGACCTAAATGTAAGGCCAGAAACTATCAAACTCTTAGAGGAAAACATAGGTAGAACACTCTACGACATAAATCACAGCAAGATCCTTTTGGACCCACCTCCTAGAGAAATGGAAATAAAAACAAAGATAAACAAATGGGACCTAATGAAACTTCAAAGCTTTTGCACAGCAAAGGAAACCATAAACAAGACCAAAAGACAACCCTCAGAATGGGAGAAAATATTTGCAAATGAAGCAACTGACAAAGGATTAATCTCCAAAATTTATAAACAGCTCATGCAGCTCAATAGCAAAAAAACAAACAACCCAATCCAAAAATGGGCAGAAGACTTAAATAGGCATTTCTCCAAAGAAGATATACAGACTGCCAACAAACACATGAAAGAATGCTCAACATCATTAATCATTAGAGAAATGCAAATCAAAACTACAATGAGATATCATCTCACACCAGTCAGAATGGCCATCATCAAGAAATCTAGAAACAATAAATGCTGGAGAGGGTGTGGAGAAAAGGGAACACTCTTGCACTGCTGGTGGGAATGTGAATTGGTACAGCCACTATGGAGAACAGTATGGAGGTTCCTTAAAAAACTAAAAATAGAACTACCATATGACCCAGCAATCCCACTACTAGGCATATTCCCTGAGAAAACCATAATTCAAAAACAGTCATGTACCAAAATGTTCATTGCAGCTCTATTCACAATAGCCCAGAGCTGGAAACAACCTAAGTGTCCATCATCGGATGAATGGATAAAGAAGATGTGGCACATATATACAATGGAATATTACTCAGCCATAAAAAGAAACGAAACTGAGCTATTTGTAATGAGGTGGATAGACCTAGAGTCTGTCATACAGAGTGAAGTAAGTCAGAAAGAGAAAGACAAATACCGTATGCTAACACATATATATGGAATTTAAAAAAAAAAAAAAAATGTCATGAAGAACCTAGGGGTAAAACGGGAATAAAGACACAGACCTACTTGAGAATGGACTTGAGGATATGGGGAAGGGGAAGGGTAAGCTGTGACAAAGGGAAAGAGAGGCATGGACATATATACACTACCAAACGTAAGGTAGATAGATAGTGGGAAGCAGCCGCAGAGCACAGGGAGATCAGCTCGGTGCTTTGTGACCGCCTGGAGGGGTGGGATGGGGAGGGTGGGAGGGAGGGAGATCCATGAGGGAGGGGATGTGGGAACAGATGTATATGTATGACTGATTCACTTTGTTATAAAGCAGAAACTAATAAAAAAAAAATAAAAAAATAAAATAAAAAAAAAAAGAATGTATGACCCTCAGAAATAAAAAAAAAAAAAAAAAAAAAAGTTATCAGAGACTGCAAAACAACTATGAGTAGGTACAAAAATGAATATAAATTAATATTTAATTTCACAGAGTTTACAATGAATTAATTCACTAATCTTAATTTTTCATTAGTTTCACTAATTTCAGTATTTGCTTGTGCCTGTTTTTACTCATTTTAGAACAAAGATTTGATATGTTCTTGGACTATTGAGAAAACAGCTGTAGTTCAGAGCTATTAATGCAGTCTGGACTTGAAGGACCAAGCTCTGAGAAGGCAAACACAGAGAAGTAAGCTCAACAATCAGACCCATTCTTCCCCACCAATAGCTAAGCTTCAGAAATTGAGAGGCAAAGAAGTCCAAGAGAAAGCAATGCTAAGAAGATGAGAATTCAGGCAGTGTTACACATCTCATAGGGCTGGAAAGATAAAAATTGGAGTCCAAAAACAGCAGCAAACACATACAAAATGAAATTTATAACAAATGCCATTAAAATGTTTTGGCCTTAAAAGATAGCAAGTATACAGGTATCAATTTCACAAGAGATATACAGAAACTCTGCATAGAAAACAACAAAATATCAAAAGAAATTAAAGAAGACCTAATTAAATGGATAATGTTCATGAATTGAGAGACTCAATGTCATAACCATGTCAATTCTCCCCACATTTATTTACAGTTTCAATGTGATCCCCAAAACATCTCAATAGGTTTCTTACTTTCACTGTGTGTAGAATCTGACAAGTTGATTTAAAAATGAATATGGAAAAGGGCCAAAAATAGCCAAGACAATCTTAAAGAAAAACAATAAAACTGGAAGATTTATACTACCAAAAATCAATAATTATTATAAAGCTCTAATAATTAAGACAGAGTGTCTTAGTGTAATTATAGACAAAGTAGTGGAACAGAAATAGGATCCAGGAGTAGACCCTCAAATATATGATCAAACACATAATTAATGACAAAAGGTAACACCTTTAGTGTGATGGAAAAATAAAAATCTCTTTAATAATGAAGCCAGGTATACTGGATATCCATATTAAAAAAAAATATCCTTCCCTGCCTTACACTATACACCCCAAAAAAAGATCAATCCTAGATGAATTGCAGACCTAAATATGAAAGGTATAATTTTAAAGCTTCTAGAAGACAATGCATATCAAAAGATTATTATAACTCACTATAATTCTTATGGCAGGCCACAGAATGTGTAAAGGTATTTGCTGTACATGCATATTGCAAAGGACTACCGTGCAGAATTATAAAGGATTCCTACAAATCAATAAAAGAAAAAAATAGAAAATGGATTTTAAAAACTCAACCGCAGTTCTCAAAGGAGGATATCCAAATGGCCAGTAAGCATATGAAAAGATACTACATCACTAATCATCAGGGAAATACAAATCAAAACCACAATGAGATATCACCTCACACCTTTCAGAATGACTATCCTTAAAAAGACCACAAATAACAAGCACTGGTAGGGATGTGGAGAAAAGGAAACCCTCATACACTGCTGGTGGGAATGTAAATTGATGCAGCCACTATGGAAAACAGTAGGGAGGTTTCTCCAAAAACTAAAAATAGAACTACCATATGACCCAGCAATTCCACTCCTGGGTATATATCCGAAAAAAACAAAAACACTAATTTGAAAATATACGGGCATGCCAATGTTCATAGCAGCATTATATACAATAGCAAAGATATGTAAGCAACCTAAGTGTCCATGAACAGATGAAAGGATAAAAAAAGATGTGATATATAATTACAATGGAATATTACTCAGCCATAAAAAAGTGAAATTTTACACCAATGTGGATGGACCTAGAGAGTATGCTGCTTAGTGAAGTAAGTCAGACAAAGACAAGTACTCTATGTCATTACTTATATGTGTAATCTAAAAAATAAAACAAATGAATGTATATAACAAAATAGAAACAGACTCACAGATACAGAGAACAAACTATTGGTTTCCAGTGGAGAAAGGAAGGGCAGGAGAGGCAAGATAGGGCTATAGGATTAAGAGATACAAAATACTATGTATAATATACACTAATATGTATAAAAAAGATAATTAATGAGAACCTGCTGTACAGCACAAGGAACTCCACTTCGCTGTACAGCAGAAACTAACACAACATTGTAAAACATCTATACCACAATTAAAAAAAAAAACTGGAAACTCTCAGATACACAAACAAGAGCATGGATGTTGGGGCCAAAGCGTGAAAGGTCTTGCATATGTAGCTAAGAAGTTGGACTTGGTGAGAAAGTCCACAGGGGACTGCTAATGCATTAAAACAGGGGACATGTGATCTTAAAGTAGAGCAAGTCATCTATGCTGGGAGGGTTGAGTAATCAAGTGTTTGAAAAATAGTGAGAAAGATTTGGTGCAATTGCTCTCAGAAATATTCTAGAAAGTCTGCAAGAGATAAATAGGAGAGTAAGACACACTGAGGACACAGCTGAGAGGAGAGAGTGTGATGCTGCACAGACCTCATTCCAAAAATTGTTGTGGCTTTCTGAAACACAACTTGGTTACCTAGCAGTGGAGAAAGCAGATAATGGGGTAATCCAACATTAGAGATTAGCAAGGTAACAGAAATGTTGGAACACTGAAATGACTTAACCATGGGTCCTGGGGGACAAGCAAGGCAAGTGAAATCTACAAGGTGCTTATGAGCCGAACTGATATAGGAGGGAGGGGCTGAAGGACTAGAACTGAATACTGGGAAATATAATACAAGAGTCATGGTCACCTACGTATGTCCTGAGTCCTAAGCCACACTTGAGTGGTGGAGTGCACAAAAACAATCTCTCCAAACACAATGCAGAAAATCAGACTGGACCATTAATGTTGATTGTATTTGGAGGAAAAGTTGTAATGGAGCATCCGTAGACTGATAGAAGGTGATCCCTGTGGTTGGAATAGGTGGGTCTCCCCAGCCTCCTCCAATCAATCACCTGAGAGCCAGTTTGGTGCAAAACAAAACTAACAAAATAGAATTAGTTTTGGTTAGATTCAGAAAAGTGTACAGGTTTTCACTGCTAACATCATCCTAATTCCTATAATTCTGAAGAGAAACATTAACTAAACCAGCACAATAGCATATTATGCCATCTTTCTTTTATTTATGCAACCTGAATTAAAATTGAGCACTGATTTACTGATCATCATTATCTTTCTTTTATAAGCTGATTTCAGCTCATATAAAGGGTATAGGAAACTGTCAGCAAAATGTACTAGTTTTATGAAAACACAGGACGAATACAATGTAAATCAACATTGTCATTCATTTCCAGTTAATGAGGTGCTTTATTTTCTTCAATAAATATATTATTTCATCAAAAAAATACTATGTATAGAATAGATAAGTAACAAGAATATATTGTAAAGCACAGGGATTATAAACCATTTAAAGTCATTACAAAATGAAAATATTGGGGGCTTCCCTGGTGGCGCAGTGGTTGGGAGTCCGCCTGCCGATGCAGGGTACATGGGTTCGTGCCCCGGTCCAGGAGGATCCCACATACCGCGGAGCGGCTGGGCCCATGAGCCATGGCCGCTGAGCCTGCACATCCGGAGCCTGTGCTCCGCAACGAGAGAGGCCGTGGCAGTGAGAGGCCCGCGTACCACAAAAAATAAATATATAAATAAAAATAAAAATAAAAATATTGAATGACTATGCTATATATTTGAAACTAATATAATATTATAAATCAACTATACAACAGTAAATTTTTTTTAAAAAAACAACTTAACATTCAGTGTTTGTGAGTAAATATAGAACACTTTCACACATTGCTGGTGCAAGTGTAAATCCCATGCAACCTTCATGAAGGTCAATCTGCCAACATTTTTTTTAAATGCAGCAATTCCACATCTAAAAATTTATTCTACACTTAAACTTGTACAGATTATTCTCTGCAGCATTGCTAATGATAGAGAAAGACTGGAAACAATTTAAGCATCAATCAAAATTTATTGGTTAAATAAATTTTAGTACAGTCCTACAACAGAATAAGATTTATGCATAAAATGAATGATAGGGCTTCCCTGGTGGCACAGTGGTTGAGAGTCCGCCTGCCGATGCAGGGGACACGGGTTCGTTCCCCGGTCTGGGAAGATCCCACATGCCGCGGGGTGACTGGGCCCGTGAGCCATGGCCGCTGAGCCTGCGCGTCTGGAGCCTGTGCTCCGCAACGGGAGAGGCCACCACAGTGAGAGGCCCACGTACCGAAAAAAAAAAAAAAAAAAGAATGATAAAAGAATGATAAATACTGGTATGAAAAAATCTTCAAGATACATTAACTGTAGAAAGGCAAGACATAAAACCATATGTACGGTATGCTACCATTTGTGTAAAAAGTGAAGAAGTAATATTTATATGTAAAAATATTAACAATAAAATTGTCTCTTTGCTCTTTCTCAGTCGTTACTTTAGGAGTTGGGTAAAGTCAAAGCCCCTCCCTGAGGCCTTGCCAACCATTCATCCATATGGAATTTCATCCGTGGCTCTTATGTCATTCCAATACTACCTAAATTTTAATTAAATGTGTAGAAGCATGTTTTTGAATGGGCTCAAGTCAATAGGATAAATATAGAAAGGGCTCTAGACACCTGCCACTGATTTCAAACACTCTCTTCTGGCTCTCCCTCCTTAGATCTTATGCAGTATCTTGGGCAAATCATACTGCTTTTCATGTCACCTTCAAACATTAGAAACTTTCTTCTTTTTCTCTCCCTGCCCTACAGCTTGTTACCCATCCAGAGGCAGAGACAGGAAGAAGATGATTCAATCAATATCTTCTTTGATGAGCATTGTTGTAATTTAGGGTCTTCTGTGGTGCAGGTGCACAAGCTGGTTCTTTCTTGGGGGGCACTTTTATGGCTTCTTTGGAGTTACTTCCTTTAAGAATCTTGACATGTCTTATGCCCTCTCTGCCTAATGTCTGTTGGCAGCCATCCAACTGCAGTCTTCAACAGTATTCTCTCATATCCTCTTTCTGCACAAGTCACCTCCCTGCAGGTAACACTTTGGGCAAGGTCCAACACCACTACTATCCTAAGCATACACCTCTCCCATGGAAACTCACCCCTCTTATCCACCAGATTTTGTGAGTATGGCCTTTTGGCTCAGGAAGCACACCTCTCCCTTCTTGCCTTACAGAAGGAAGAAGCTCCACCCAGTTCCTGACTTCAAGCCAGACTCCAGAATCAGCTGTTCTCTCCACAAAGCTAAAGGGGACAACGTCATGTTCTCCCAGAAAATGCATCATGTTCCCTTCTCCCTACACTATTCTATATTCCATGGACTTTGCATGTGTCATTTCTCTCCTATTTGTCCTTTCCCCAAACTGTCCACTTCAGTAGGGTATAAATCCATCCATTTCCAGTGCACGAAATATTTTTATTATAGTTCAAACATCTGGGAACTTTTGTATGCCACATTCCACTTCTGGAAAACACCCCTAATCTCTGAGACGTTCTCTTGATTCCCGCTGATATTTATTACAGATTCTCTCCCCCAACTTGATTGTGTCCCCTAGGTGAGGTGATTGAGTCACAAACCTCTGCAAAGAATCTCCTGTCAGGGGAATCTCTAGATTTCTGTTACAGCTCCACATAAAAGATGGGAGTTTAAAGTTCATAATCCAGTTTCGCTGCATCTTTTCAAATCTTATGAAAACTTGTCTAGCATCTCTCTTTTATTTTTTTGAGGGCCTTGTGTGAGTTTTTATTTTTTAAAAGGACACTGTATTAATTATCTATGGCTGAGTAACAAATTACTCTCATATTTAACAGCTTAAAATAACCGAAACTGATTATCTCATAGCTTCTCTTGGTCAGGAATTGGGGCATGGCAGGGCTCAGGATTTCTCAGGAGACTGCATTCGCAGTGTCAGCTGGGGCTGCCATCATCTCAAGGCTTGAGAGTGAAGGAGATAGCATCTCTCTTTTAGAACTTGAGCATACTTGTCACCTGATATCCTCAGCTTTTGAGTATTAATTAAATTCCAACAAAAAGATACATCCCATTCTTCATCCTGTTATACTGGCTTATATTGTCTCCTATAGTTAGCTTTGCCTGCCCCTCACTGAACTGAAGCTATTCCATGCCAGAGAACAGGCTTATAATTCTTCTGTATCCCCAATCTATTCAGAGCAACTACCACAGACCTGAGTGAAAATCACTTGATTAATGAATATGTAATTAATTGTCATATTATAGATTCATAGCTTGTAAGGCTTATAAATTACTTAATTAATAAATTACTTGATTAACAATTTACTTGAGTAATAAACATAATTACTTGCCATATTATAGGTTCACAAGTTGAAGGCTGATGAAAGCTGACTTAATTCATCCCCAAGGTGCCCCATCTATACTCCTGGATACTGATCCTTTCCCAACATAGTTTTTGTGGAGGAACAGATATATTCTGGAATAACTCTGGACTTTTCTACCATCTGAGGCCCTGCTGTTGCTTCAGAGGTACTTCTGTGAGACAAGTGGCTCTTTTAATACCTCCAGAAGGCCCCTGTGGACATCTTCTATATTCTCAACTCCACCTGCTACTAGTGTTTAGCAACACTTCTTTGAGTCAATTTCAATTAACAGATAGGTTTTGAAGACTTCTTACATGCCTGAATTCATATGATTAAGAAGATGTGGAATCTGAACAAAGGAGCTCAAATCATAGGAAATACAGATATGTAAGGAAATCACTGCTCTGTATTTTAGTGGGTACAAAATATTGCACAGATGAAGATACAATCAATTCTGGTGGGTGGATGGTCTGAGAGCCTTCATAGGGGAAGCAATAGCCAAAGTGGGCTTTGAATTAGCCCAAAAGATAAAGGAAGGGATCCTCCCAAACAAGAGAAATGAATGTGCAAAACCCCAAAGAGAAAACTCCTCCTCCAATTAATGGCTCCCAATTTCCACTTAAAAAAATAAAAAAGTTAAACATGAAGCTCCCAATACAGAAGCTACACAAGTGAAAGGTGACATAAAATCTATTCTATGTATACATATATATATATATATATATAATCTTTCTGCCTATGTTTTAATTAAGTCCAGGTTTTCTTTTAAAATAACACCCAAATGTTAATAAGGAAGCATAGATTTAGGTTTTGGCAATTCTATAAATTTGGGAGAAAATATACAGTATATTCTCTAAGAACTATGTATTTTAGAATTGAAAATTTGCCAAATTCTTTTTCTCATAGTAAATAAGGAAATCAAGATATTTACCAAAATAAATGTGAGGCATATCATATTTTAGTGTCTCTGAAAACACCTTAGTTTGCCTTTTTCAGAGGCAATCTGAGTTGACAGTGTTTTCAATTACTTAAAAGAGCAAGATACTGGGAACATTTCTCAGTTAAGGGCGAAGTTAAAACATGTCAATATTCTTCCGAAATCTAGAAAATCATTTTAGGATTTGCAAAGACAAATCCATATAATCCTCTTAATTTTTAATCTACTAAAATCAGTGGTTGAACAAGAAGTGCCTATCCTCTGGCACATCTCCACCTACTCCCTGTTGCATCAATTCAAGAAACTGAGCTTTAGATTTTAAAGAGATTTAAAAACCCTCATAATATTGGCTAATATGAACCAGAGCTTGCTACATCAAAATAATCACCTCATTTAATTCTCACAACTACTCTATGAGGAAGGTACTATTATTTGCTGTTATTAATATCCCCCTATGACAGATAAGGAAACTGAGACTCAAACATGTAAAATGTCTGCCCAAGGTAACCACTTGTTAACTTATTCCAAAGTCTATGATCTTCACCATGTTTTAATGTCCTACTACCTTTCTCATATGCATGGTTTATATATTTTTTCAATTTCATGTATAAATTTCAATTTTTGAGGCTGCATTTTAGCCAGTAATATATATATAATGTTATATGAATAAACATCTGTCATGAGTTTAGTACCCTCCATATCTGCTCCCACTCAATAAATACTGCAGTATTCATTGGCCATCATAAATAAAATGTGTATTGTATTTCACAGCTCAAGTGTAGAAGAGTGCTCAGAAAACACTGTGAATTATTAACCCAATCTTGTGAATCAGAAAGCAGACCAGGGCTTCCCTGGTGGTGCAGTGGCTGAGAGTCCGCCTGACGATGCAGGGGACACGGGTTCGTGCCCCGGTCCGGGAAGATCCCACATGTCGCGGAGCGGCTGGGCCCGTGAGCCATGGCCGCTGAGCCTGCGCGTCCGGAGCCTGTGCTCCGCAACGGGAGAGGCCACAACAGTGAGAGGCCCGCATACCGCAATCAATTAATCAATCAATCAATAAATAAATAAATAAAAAGAAAGCAGACCAAAAGTGGTTGAACAATTTTTCTAGCATTTTACAACTAGTAGAAAAGGTGAATTTCTACAACAAGCAGGCACTTCCAGAGAAGTCCCCAAATAAAAGGTGTCTCTTACTTCCACTGCCACATCTAAGCTACAATTTCAGAGTATAAAATAAGAGTATTCTTCTCGAGACAACCCCTTGCATTTCATGGTCATTTGTACTTATTTCTCTTATCTGTGTGCCTGCACCAGTACTGTCCATTTCAACAGGATATAAACCCAGTCAGTTCAAATGCACAAAATTTTCTTATTGCAATGCAAGGAAACAGCAAGGAACAGACAGCCCTTGCTTTTCACCACCCTCTGTGTACTTAAAATGGTTTCATAAAGCCAATGGCCTCATTGTGAAGTAGATCATATGTTCTCATGGTAAAAAAAATATTATAATGGAAAAACAGTGACATAAACAAATAATAGCCTTCAGACCTCAGCTCTGGCATCACTTCCTCTGAGAAGCCTTCCTTGTATATCCCCTTCTCCCCTCAATACACACAAGCCAGGTCTAGATCAGCTTCCATCATTATATGGCCCCTAGAAACATTAATTTCCATTTAATTATATACCATTTCAAACAGCATGAGCATTTGATTAATCTATACTTGACTATAAGCCTCGATAGAGCACAGATCAGGACCTTGCTTACCACTGTAATTCTAGAACCTGATATATAACTGAGCACACATTTGAGGCTTAAAAATATGTTGAATGAATGAATGAATGAATGAAACCTACAAACAATATATTAAAATCAAATAATTATTTTCAAACAACTTTTCCCAGATCCTGGGAATTTAAGAAGATTGATCGGTTTAAGAGATTGATGCCTCCTTTTAATGCTGGTAAATTCTGCGATAGAAAAAGGATACATTCAAAGTTATTTCAGTGAGCTTAGAACTGAATTGAAATACAAATACTATAGAGTGAGGATATAGAGAGGTTGTGTCAGGTTTGCTCAGATTACTTCACATTTCACCGTTCTGCATTCCTGTGCCTCAGCTCCTCAGGGAAATTTGTTCTTGCCTGTCCTCATTCCCAATTCAGTGGAGAACTATTAGAAAGCCTAATAATTTTATTTATTGTACACTGATTATGCTTCAATGTAACTAGACTCTGATTAAAAAATAAACCTGCCCTCAAATTGCTCCTAATCTAGGAGGGGAAGTATAATCCTGAGTTCATATCCCCAGTACCAAATGCATATAAAAAATATGTACTTAGAAAGAAAAAGAGAAACAACAGAAAAAAAGAGCAGAAGATAACCACAAATAATTTCAAGAACACCAAATTCAAGACACCAGATAATCTATACTCAACACACGTACCTGCTTGAAGATATCCTTGGCTTCATCTTTTCCTACCACGTACTTCCAATTCCACTACTAGAAACTGACCTGCTTAGCTGTTCCTCTTCTCAGCCACTGAGAAAATTTGATCTGGCTAAGTTTGATCTCTGACTACTGTCAGCAAAGAAAAATAAAAGTCTTTGGTCCAAGACAAAGGGACAACACTTTTTCTTAATATTTCTTTACATTCTCAATATAAATACAGCATTCCTGCCTGAGACAAGTAAAGTATGAAAAGCAGCATGGATTTTAACCCTTGTTCATTAAATATGAATCAGATTTGTATAGTATCAATACTATATTAGCAGGTCATCACCATGTCTGATTCATCTCCAAGTTTCTTTCTTTCCTGTTCTCCTGGCTAAATAACATATTTAGTTATTCCCTACTTTCCTACAACAAGATGCTGTCCATATTTTTTTAATCCCTAAACTGGATTCTTAGATTGTCACTTTGTTTCAGTCTACCTAATTTTACCTAATTTTATATCATCCTGCCTTCAAGGTGCTAACTTTTTCAGATATAGTCCCATTTACATTTAATATTTATATGTAAATATTATTGGGGTAAATAAAAGTGATTCATTTATTTTCTCATACATACAGAAATTTCTCAAAGCAAAGAAGCTGGTCTGAAACATACCCTACTGTCGCAAATCTCCTTTTTCTGGTGTTCAGCTGACCCAGGGATCAAAATGCTTATTCTACACGGTACCTTTTGTCCTTACTGCCAAACATCTTCAAAAGATAAACTACATGTATCACCCACAAGTTTTCTCTTTGAGTCACATGTCAAATGATTTTAATCCAACTTCCAATCTGACCAACCTCCTGAAAGTGCTTTTATAAAGGTCAGAATTCACCACTTAATTGAATAAGTGGCCTTTTCTTTGGTTTTTAGCTAACTGAACTCCGTATCTTTTGTCACTAAGATAGACCTTTCATTTTAAAGGTATATCTTCTCTTGATTTTCTTGATGATACTCCATCTCATTTTTTTCTAACCTCTAACTTTTTTCTTGGTCTCCCACAATAGATCCTCTTTTTAAATATTACTAGTACTAAAATTCTATCATTATCTTCCTTTATTCTCTGCTTTGTCTCCTCAAGAGATCACTTTCACTTCCATAGCCTCAACAATCACCTGCATGCTGATGACTCACAAATGTATTTATCACATTGACCACTATCATAAGTTTCACGCCTATATTTGTAAGTATCTTTACTTAAATGAAATACAGGCATCTCAAAGTCTTTCCATGAAAACCTACTCTCTGTGCTACATTTATGTGAAAAGTAAGGCTAATAATAGCACTTATCTTATAGAATTATTAAGGTAACCCTAGCTGCTGTAACAGACAAACCTAGAAATCTCAGTGGCTTAAGGCAACAAAAATTTATCTCACCTCAATTTCAATGATTTGGTAAGTAAAAGCTGTGATGCTCTGCTCTTCTCTATGCATTCATTAAGGGACCCAAGAAAGAAGGAAGATATGACATAATAAACACACCCTGGGCATCAGCCTTATTTAGCAAACAAAAAATAAAAGAGAGAGAAGACAATTTCCTAGGAGGTTTTGTTGTTATGGGACAGACCTGCAATGGTATATATCACTTCTGCCCACATTCCTTTAGGTTAAACTCAATCACATGGCCTAATTAAAGAGAAAAAAAAAAAAGACTGGGGAATGTAGTCCAGCTCTACATACAGAAGGAAAGAGAAATGGTGAACAGATAACCAGCCTCTGCCACAGCTGTGAAGATTAAATTGACACATAGCTAGCACTTACTTTAACACACAGTAACACAAAAGTTGGCTTCTCATGCATGTGTTGTCATCTAAGCTAAAATTCTCGGTTATCTTTCATTTTTCACTATCACATGCCCAGGTGGTTATCAGATCACACAATTCTGTCTTACAATTATCTCTTAAATTTAAATCTTTCCCTCCATTTACATTGCCTTAGCTCCATAGTTCTGAACAATGGCTTGAAAACAGGATGACCTGGGAGAGTTGTTTCAGAAAAATGCTGATGCCTAGGCCCCAATCCAGATTAATTAAATATTTGAGGTATCAAAACTTTATTTAAAAAAACTTTATTAAAGCTATCAATGTAACTCTAATGGACAGCCAAAGTTGAGTATTGCTCTAATCCAATCTCCTCCTTGCCACACCCAAGATGATCTTATTGAAGTACCAATTTAATCATGACATATCCCCTGCTTAAAAATTGTTTTTGAACTTCCATTGTGTAAAGCAAGGTGTGCACATCTAAATAGACTTTCAAGATGATTCACTGGGGAAGGAAGATGTTTATCTGTATGATTTATTTCATGCTATTTTAATCTGTGTAATTTTCATAATGTTCATAATTTATTAATACAGTAAAATCAAGGCATGGGCTTACTTAAAGCTTGTTACTGACTGAATTCTCCAAAGCAGTGGTTTCCTATGTAGAATGTAAGAACCTGAGGGGATATGAACGTTGATACACTGGGGTGTAACACTTATTGTGAAACCTCACTAGGACATTGTGACAGTAGAAAAAAGGTAGAGCCTATCCATGGTAGGAAATCTAATAAGAAGTCACACACACACACACACACACACACACACACAGAGAATATATATGGAAATAGATATAGGAAATAAAAATAGGATGAGCTAGAAATAAACCAACCTCAAAGAAAAGGACAGCATGCAAACTTGGAGACAGGTGGAGAGACAGAACATTTCCCCTAAAATTTGAAAAACCTCAAGGTTTGGCCCACTTGAGCCAAAA
Source organism: Hyperoodon ampullatus (assembly GCF_949752795.1). NCBI lineage: Eukaryota > Metazoa > Chordata > Mammalia > Artiodactyla > Ziphiidae > Hyperoodon > Hyperoodon ampullatus. Next base: position 61,767,619 of record NC_136928.1, read on the forward strand.
AAAGCCTGCAAAATATAGTATGGAGAGATAGAGATAAAATATATGAAATATACATTAGGATACAGAGAAAATAAAGTGATGAGGTATAAGATAGATATAATTAGAGGTACAGAAGGAGAAGAGAGGAAGAGATAGAAGTAGTATTCCAAATGATAAAGCTGATAGTTTTCCAGACTAAAAGAAAGACATAAACCCTCAGATCCATGATGTAAAAATTTATAGCAATTGGTATAAATAAATCTAACTTTAGGACACATCACAGTTCAACACCAAAGAGAAAAAGAAGGTCTTAAAAGTAGCCAGAGAAAAGACACACAACTGACTGTTTTTTAATAACTGAAAGGCAGTGGAAATAAAGCTTAAATATTTTGAAAAAAAACATTCTTTTTTATTGAAGTATAGTTGATTTACAATCTTGTGCTAATTACTGCTGTACAGCCAAGTAATTCAGTTATACATATACATACATTCTTTTTTATATATTATTTTCCATTATGGTTTATCATAGGATATTGAACATAGTTCTCTGTGCCATACAGTAGGACCTTGCTGCTTATCCATTCCATATATAAAAGCCGACATCTGTTAACCCCAACCTCCTACTCCATCCCTCCCCCACCTACCCCACCCCCCCGCCTTGGCAATCACTAGTCTGCTCTCTATGTTCATGATTCTGTTTCTGTTTCATAGATAGGTTCATCTGTGTCATATTTTACATTCCACATATAAATGATACCATATGGTATTTGTCTTTCTCTTTCTGACTTACTTCACTTAGTATGATAATCTCTAGTTGCATCCATGTTGCTGCAAATGGCATTATTTCATTCCAAAAGAAAACATTCTTAACCTAAAGTTATACACATATCAAAACCTTAGAGAATGAGGGCAAAATAAAGATATTTTCAGATTAAATAAAGGTCAGATAATTTACCACCAACAGATTCTTACTGAAGGAACTTTTAGAATCTGTATTTCCAGAAAAGGAAAGCTATCCCAGAAGAATGGTCTTATATGGAGTAGAAAGAGTAAGCAAATAAATTGAGTGATTCTAAACACATATTGACTGTGCAAAATAATAATTATATGTCTACCATGTGCAACTAAAATGTTGAACAAATAGCATAAATAGTAAAGGAGTGATGCCTCAAAGCATTTTAAGGAAGTAATTAATTGGTGAAAACAGAAGAATTTAAGATCCAGGAGGTCAATAAAGATGGTCTATCTTCTTCTCTGTTGTATATTCAGCACCTGAAGGAATGCCTGAAACAACAGACACTCGGGAAGACTCTGCTGAATTAATACAAATTTTGTTTAACAATTGTCTAAGTCAGGGTTCTCCAGAGAAACAGAGAGAAAGAGAGATTTATTTTAAGGAATTGGCTTATATGGCTTATAGAACTATGGAGGTTGGCAAGTCCAAAATTTACAGGGTATGCCAGGAGACTGGAGACCCAGGGAAGAGCCAATGTTGCAGTTCAAGTCCGAAAGCTATTCAAGTCCAAGGCTATCTTCTATCAGTAAGGATAGTAGCACTGTGGGTCAAGATGCATCAAATGGATTTAATCCATGAATTTATAATGATACTAACTGATAACTAAAGGGATGGAGTCTAGCAATTGTTCCGCCTTGACTTTATGAGCTGTATTTCAGGGTAGCCAAATCTTTCATAAAAAGGAATGAAAGAAACAGAGATCTAGATAAAGAAAGAAACAGAGATCTAGATAAAGATCTTCAATGGCTGCTAACATCACACATACAGAAAGAAACAACTAGACAGGATAAGGATTTTGCACATCCTTATGAAAGTAAACAGTAACATCTGGGAAGTAGTCTTACTGAAAATATCAAACTTAAATTTGATCAAGTTTCTAGGTCTAACCAACAATTTACATAAGACATAGGGATCAGAGAAACATGTAAACAATACCTCAGGAATGTAATCAGCAAAATCTACCCTATAAACAAACAGCTCAGTTGCTATGACAACAATCAAAAAAGAAAAAAAAGCAAGGAGAAAGTAAAACTGAAAGAGTAATCTTATAGAATAAAAGGGCCTTGAGAAACATACTAACCAATTGTAATGTATGGACATTATTTCAAGTCCATTATTTGAGTCATACAAATCATTAAAAAATGAGATTAAAAAATCTGAACACTGGATTTTTTATTATATTAAGAAATTATTTATTTATGGTACTATAAATATGATGTAGCACTTCTTAGTATGACAATGGGGTTGTAGATATATTTTAAAAGAGTATTTATTATTCAGAGATGTATATTGAAATATAACAGTTGATATGACATAATGACTGAGATTTGCTGGAAAATACTCTGGGAGATGAGAGGAGCCAGGAAGTTGGCAGGGAAGCTGATAATTTTAGAGGCTGGATAAATAGGAGTTCATTACACTAGTCTCTCTGCTATTGTATGTGTATATGTTATAAATTTCCTAGTATATAAAGTTAAAGAATATAGACAAAGAAAACCTAGAGAAGTAATTCATTTTACCTGATAAGTTTGTGAAATGAAAATAAGGAATTTGTAGCTTCCTATGTGTGATTAAATAACCCTTTTTCTGAAATCTCCACTCTAATTGCCCTGTCCTCATAAAAAACAAATTGGGTGTATACAGAAATTAGCAAAGCAGCATTCTCAAACAAGAAAAGCCAAAACAATTCTAGGAATTAAAGCTTGACAGGGTCACATACTTGTGTTTTATACTAGCCCCTTCAACACTTTCTCTCTTTTGCTCATTTCCCTACTTAGGTCACCCTGGCTTTCCATCAACACCCCATTAAAGCAAACACCTGCAGTGGCAGTTTCTCTGCTCATTTCAGTGTGCCCATTAACCCTCTCTATCCCAGACTCTCTCTAAAGATAATCAATGTGAAAACCTTAAACCATAATTGTATAATTATATTCTCAATATTTAAACTTCTACCTGACACCAAAACTTTTTATTTAAGCATTTTGTAATAGAGAACTGTCAACGCATCTCTTTTCTTCTGCAGAAATATTGGCAGAGCTTCAATAAATAAGAGAAGCAAAATCAAGATGACTAGCTTCACCTTTTTTCAAAGGGCAGAGAAATAGATAAAGTTTGTATTTCAAATGACAATATTATTCATGTAAGAGCATCATACATTTTGCTGATTCAGATTCCAAAAAGGGTTAGTCACCTCTTTCAAGTGCTTCTTCAGCTTTAACACACACAGAAGCACTACCTATAGTCACTTGATTCCAACAATGAGGATGCACACCCTCTGAAGTTTAATGGGGCAGCTGTTCGAAGGTCAATCCAAGTTAACTACTCATTTTGGTCCTCCTATCTTTTGCTTGGAAGACAAGCATATAAGAACAAGGGAGAGAGGGGTATTTTATTTTTTAATGTGCTCCAGCAAATGCAAAACAAGATTTGAAACTTCTTTAATCACTTTGCTTAATGTTGTCTTTAAAGTCTGTTTAGATATTTGTTCTCATCATTTTGTTCTAAAGCTTGTTCTTATCAAAGCTGAATGTTTTTTCAGTCAGTGCATTTTTTCTTCATAGTTGCATAGATCGTATCTCTCTTACTAAAGAAAGAATTCTGAGAAGAAGGAGAAAAGAGGTGCATGGTGTCCATCTCCGCCCTGCTATCTGCGCTTAAAAGGTCTCCCCACCCTTTCTCATTCTATAACTATTTATGCCTAAAAAGCATAAAGTCCTATGTTTCTATTTATGGAGATTTTTAGACTGAGTTATAGGAGTTGCCAGATTGTCCTGAGTACACTTTTTAAGGGATTACATGGCTGAGAGCCAACAGCATTTTTTGGCTTTCTTAAAGGAATCAGATAACAACACTCATTTTACACCAGTTTATCCATTTGTTCTTATTGCTGGTTCTTCGTAGTGCATAATCAATATTTTTCATGGTACAACTAGAAAACTACTAGCTCTCACAGAAATGCTATTTCAACACACACGTGAATTCATGGTACCACAAGATTAATAGTTTTAGTCTGGAAAATGTATACAATATAAACCAATGTTGCTCAAAACAAAATTTAGTAGAGGGTGGGGGTATGCTTTCTGTCTAGCTAGATGAATTATTTCATTCCAAAGTATAAGCATTTTCAAAAACAAAAAATCTAAAAGTTTTCACGTTTAATTTAAAAGCAGTTTCTTGACATTCATTGACTCAGGTTAAGATTTTCTCAATATTTTGAAACCCTACTAGAGGATCATTTTTACATTAATTGGTTTGAAAGTATAAATACATTTGTGTGGAAAAGCTTAGAATTCTCATTCTTAAAGAGAAGTGAATACACATAATTAAAGAAAGTGAATTTCATATGATACCCGCAATTATACGCATGATGGCTAATCTTATATTGCATTATTAGAAGCATATCCTTTACTTTCTTATTGAATTAATGAGACTCAGAGACTTTTCCTGTTCTGTAACTGAATCTGTTCTCAATTAGGAAAACTTTAAACTATTTCCCCCAAGTTTATTTTTAATGCATGGTGTCTAAAATATACTTTGGTACTCCCTATATTTTAACGCAAAAATGGTTTGTACTAAGCTTTATCACCCATTACCATTTCTTTTCGTCCCAACTACTTGATCTTTCTCTTCCTTCTCCTTTGGACAGAAGTGTTTCAAAGGGAACTGTGGTAATTGTCTTAATGTTTAGTACAATTAGCGAAGATTCAAGAAAATGTCTCCCAATAGAATGATTACATCATACAAGACTGGCTAGCTTAGTCATCCTACAACTATTTCCACAGCTTTGGTATTTAATCCACATAAATATACAGAGGCTGCCTCTTGGCTAATCTCCTTTATCTATAAAAATGGAATCAGAGTTCTTTTGGATTGGACATATCACCATATGCCTGTTCCAAAATTTCATAGCAAGCACACGGTGAAAGAATGTTACTGTCTACCCACGAAATAAATGAAAAGATGAGGATAGTGATTTGGTCGTAGTCTCTTTCTCCGATCTCTGTCTTAAATGGTATCTTCCCATGATATTTTCCAGGGCTATATCCTCCCCATAGAGCCCTCTGTTTCATTTGGAGGGGAGGGTGGTAGAGTATACTATGTTTCCTATTAAATGTGTCCAGAGTCAGACTCACCATTATTTTATCCACCTCCATAGCCAAACTGTCCCCAGAAGTGAGTGTTCCTAACAAACTTTTTTCCCCTGTAGTCATAATTTCACAGCTTCTCTCATTGGACTTAGTTTTATAACTGTCATTCCCATTATCATTTTCAACAATCACTCCATTGCAAATGAGCAAGCTTGAATCTTTCACTTATTTCTTTGGCAATATTTCTTCAAATTTATTTAGACAAATAAATGTTCCATTGTTTTGAACAGCTAAACTGAATTAGCCCTCATTAATAGTGTTACTTTGTAAATAGCAGCATGTCCAAACATAAATAGTCTTGGCTGAGATAATGTTCTACACAGTTGCTGATATCCTGGTGTGCCTGTTCCAGACTCCAGGATATTGACTACAATGATCTGGTACCAACCCCATAACTTAGATATCTAACCAGAGTGATATTTTAAACCTTTCATTAATTAGATACCCTACAAAAAGCACTAAAAGTTTTACTGTTGCTGTGTTTTGGAAATGACTGAATCCATATGTGGAATAAGAGCTATGTAAGGTTTACTATGAGGTTAATTTGAGCATGAGGTTTAGACAACAAACTCTAAACACTATTCAATGAGATTCTATTTTAGAGGAAGAACCTTCTCTGTGATAGGTATTATACTAAATTCAACAGTGAACAGACAGATATTAAGGTCTAGTTTCTCTTTTAATCTCCTTCCTTTAATTAACAACTAAAAGAAATCTTAGTTGAATGGTTCTTTTTTTTTTTAATCTTTTTCTTGCCTTGACTCTTTTGCATCTTACTAATGACTTTCCATTAGTTTTCCTCTCACTCCCGTCCACCCTGAGATTTCTCTTCTTTGTATTTAAGAATCTTATCTCTCTTTAAATAAAATGTTACCTCTACATCTCTAAAAATGTAGGTTTAATTGGAGAATGAACACCTTACTGAAGCTATTGTTTTATACATCACAATTTCTAATCATCTCAACATTCCTACAAGGTAGGTATTATGTTTTCCACTTTAGAGATAAGAAAAATAAGGTGTGAAAACATACTGTGTTGTACATCTAATGAGTGTCATAGTCAGGATTCACATTAATATCTGTTTGACTCCAAAGCCACCACTCTGCCTCACTCCACCCACTGTAGGTACTATATCTTCATCAACAATATCCCTGAAGAAGTTTGGTTCTTCCAGTAAGGACTTATGGTTAATTACCCTAGGATTGGGATAGTTACGTTGTTCTACTCTGAATGTCTCTATGCTTTAATTAATTAAAATATTAATATTCAGCCCTTTTCTTCCACAGTGTTCTGAGACTGTGCATGTGTGTGTGTGTGTGTGTGTGTGTAAAGATCCAAACTCAATAAATGGTATCAGGTTCACTAGAAGCAAGCATTGAGAGGAGAATTCATGTGCAAGAAATTTATTAAGGAAGTACTCCCAAGAGTAACCAGTCAGGAAATGAGGAAAGCAGGACAACAGAGGTGAAGAAGCCATGCAAAGGTGTGATTCCACATGAAGTCCTAGCCTCACTTTCACCACCAGCCTCAGCTTCAGCCTGCTGGAGCTAAAAGCTCTAGAGTATAAATTACATATCATAGTTTGTCCCAACTGGAGGTAAAGGAGCTAGGCCTTAATCGGTCATTGACTAAGGGCCACTCCAGAAAGATGTGAACTCCCAGGTACTTCCAGTTCTGTGTAAACTGTTAATGCACCTAGCAGCCAGAGAGAAATTTTCCAAGAGAATCTGGATATAAACCACTAGAAGAAAGTCTACACAACTTGGGAGGGTAGGTAGAAAGATCTGAGGTAATTTGGGCAGAACACAAATAATTGGTGAAAGGATCATGGGAATTAGTTATAAAGCTAAAAACCCCAAAGAATGAAACTATGAAATTATGACTATAGGAATGAGAAAATGCTTATTACCATTGCAGATGGTTGTTTATTAAGCATATGTTAGTTTACAAATAATGTTTTACCTGTCTGAAAAGGATTTGAGGGTACTGCAATTAAAGACACATATAAGGTGTGAGTATTAAAATAGGAATGGAAAGTTTCAAGCCTACAGCTACTGGGAGATACAAATTAATATATACCTAGGCTGCTGTGGTTATTGTATGTTTTATAATTAAATTTATATTTGAGTTTCCTGATAGTCATGGCAAAATAGTGAAAGAAGGAAAAGGTAGAAGAGGGGTAGAGAGGAAGAGCAAGAAGTCACTGTCGAGTTTTTAGGAGAGATAAACATTTATAAATCCAAATTTTAAAATCCCAGTTTTCACATGGATACTTATAGAAGGAAAGGTGAGCAATCTAACAAACATTAAATTCAGTAGCCACCTTTGTAAGAAACAGAAGTTCTAATCACATAACCAGTCCTCATTTGGATCCTCCACATCATTAAAAGGTAAATTCATGAAAAGGTACTTCTTTGGCAGGGGTAAAGTAATGCAGTTCAGAAATATAGTTTTCTATTATCAGCATTACTGAGGACAAGGGCACTAAGCCTCATACCCTCATACTGAGATAGATTTTTTGTTTGTTTTCTTTTTTTGACATACAGAAAGCTAAACATAGTTAGTGTATACAACTTGATAGGTTTGAAAATAAGTATACACCCATGAAACCATCACCACAATCTATGCCAAAAACCTATCCATCACCTCCAAAAGTTTCCTCCTGCCTTCTTATTTATTATATTATTTTAGTGATAAGAACACAATATAAGATCTATCCTCTTAACAAATTTTAAAATATACAATACAGTATTGTTAACTATATTCACTATGCTATATAGTAGATCTCTAGGACTTAGTCATCTTGTATAACTGAAACTTCCTACCCTTTGGGTAATACCTCCCCTTTTCCCCATCTTGCCATCACCTAGAAATAACCATTCCACTCCCTGTTTCTATGAGTCTGACAATATTCCTCAGATAAGTTGGATCATGTAATATTTGTCCTTCTGAGTTTGGTTTACTTCACTTAGCATAATGTCCTCCAGGTTCATCCATGCTGTTGCAAATGGCAAGATTTTCTTTTAAGACTGAATAATATTCCATTGTATGTATACCACATTTTTTCATCCATTCGTTCATTGATAGATATTTAGGTTGCTTCTACGTCTTGACATTTGTGAACAATGATGCATGAACATGGAGCAGATGTTCAATATAATGACCACAGGGGTGCAGATATTTCTTCAAGATACTGATTTTCATTCCTTTGAATATATACATTGCTGAAACATATGGTAGTTCTATTTTTAGTTTTTTGACGAACTTCCATAATTTTTTTCACAGTGGCTGCACCAATTTACATTCCCACCAACAGTTTAAAAGGATACCAACTTCTCCACATTTGTTATCTTTTTTTTTTTTTTGATAAAAACCATCCTAACAGGTGTGAGGTGGTATCTCATTGTGGTTTTGATTTGAATTTCCCTGATGGTCAGTGATGTTGAGCATCTTTTGCTACACCTGTTGGCCATTTATATGTTGTCTGTGGAAAAAATGTTTATTCAAATCCTTTGCTCATATTTTAATCAGATTATTTGTTTGTTATTGAGTTGTAGGAGTTCCTTATATCTTGGAGATTAACCCCTTATCAAATACGTGGTTTGCAAATTACTTCTCCACAGGTTCCATTCCATTGGTTACCTTTTCTCTCCATTTCCTTTGCTGTGCAGAAGTTTCTTAGATTATGTAGTCCACTTGTCAGGTTTTACTTTTGTTGCCTGTGTTTTGGTATCATATACAATAAAATATTGCCAAGACCAATGTCATTAAGCCTTTCCCCTATGTTTTCTTCCAAGAGTTTTAGAGTTTTAAGTCTTATGTTCAAGTCTTTAATCCACTTTGAGTTCTTTTTGCGTATGGCACAGATAAGGGTCTAATTTCATTTTTTTGTGAGTGAGTATCAAGTTTTGCAAACACCATTTTCCCACTGTGTATTCTTGGCACCCTTGTCAAAAGATCAGATGACCATATACGTAAAGGTTTATTTCTGGGCTCTCTCTTCTGTTCCATTGGTTTATATGTCTATTTTTATGTTAGTATCATACTCTTTTAATTACTGTAGCTTTGTAATATATTTTTTAACATCTTTATTGGAGTATAATTGCTTTACAATGGTGTGTTAGTTTCTGCTTTGTAACAAAGTGAATCAGCTATACATATACATATATCCCCAAATCTCCTCCCTCTTGCATCTCCCTCCCATCCTCCCTATCCCACCCCTCTAGGTGGTCACAAAGCACCGATCTCCCTGTGCTATGCAGCTGCTTCTCACTAGCTATCTGTTTTACATTTGGTAGTGTATATATGTCCATGCCACTCTCTCACTGCATCCCAGCTTACCCTTCCCCCTCCCCGTGTCCTCGAGTCCATTCTCTACGTCTGTGTCTTTATTCCAGTCCTGCCCTTAGGTTCTTCAGAACCTTTTTTTTTTTTTAGATTCCATATATATATGTTAGCATATGGTATTTGTTTTTCTCTTTCTGACTTCCTTCACTCTGTATGACAGACTCTAGGTCCATCCACCTCACTACAAATAACTCAATTTTGTTTCTTTTTATGGCTGTGTAATATTCCACTGTATATATGTGTCACATCTTCTTTATCCATTCATCTGTCCATGGACACTTAGGTTGCTTCCATGTCCTGGCTATTGTAAATAGAAATGCAATGAACATTGTGGTACATGACTCTTCTTGAATTATGGTTTTCTCAGGGTATATGACCAGTAGTGGGATTGCTGGGTCGTATGGTAGTTCTGTTTTTAGTTTTTTAAGAAACCTCCATACTGTTCTCCATAGAGGCTGTATCAATTTACATTCCCACGGCGCATGTAATATATTTTGAAATCAGGAAGTGTGATGCCTCCAGCTTTGTTCTTTCGCAAAGTTGTTTTGGCTATTTGGGGGTCCTTGGTGGTTCTGTATGAATTTTAGAATTGTTTTTTCTATTTCTATAAATGTCATTGGGACCTTGATAAGGATTGCACTGAAACTGTAGATCACTTTGGGTGATATAGACATTTTAACAATAGTAAGTCTTACAGTCCATGAATGTGAGATGTCTTTCCATTTATTTGTGTCTGCTTTGAGTTCTTTCATCAGTGTTTTATAGTTTTCAATATACAAGTCTTTCACCTCCTTGATTAAGTTTATTCCTAAGTATTTTATTATTTGTAACGCCATAGTAAATGGGATTGTTTTCTTAATTTCTCATTCTGATGGTTCATTGTTAGTGTATAGAAATGCAACTGACTTTTGCATGTTTATTTTGTAGCATGCAACTTTGCTGAATTTTTTATTAGTTCTAACTTTTTTTTTTTTTGGTGGAGTCTTTAGGGTTTTCTAAATATAAGATCATGTCGTCTACAAACAGAGATAAATTTACATCTTCTTTTCCAATTTGGATGCCTTTATTTCTTTTTTCTTGCCTAATTGTTCAGTCCAGGACTTCCAGTACTACATGGGACAGAAGTGGTGAGAGTCACCGTCATTGCCTTGCTCACATCACAGAGGAAGAGACAAAGTTGAAATTTAAATGAGCTGTGGTTTTGCCAAGTGAGACCATGCAGATAAAGCACTCAGCAAAACAGCAGTGTTAACATGGGCTTCAAGGCCCTATGTAATCTGGCTGTACTCTCCCAACAGATCCTTTACTCCAGCCAGCCTGCTGATCTTCTTTCTGTCCTTGGAAACTAAAGCTCTCCTATTCTAACACATCTGTACTTATTTCTCTTACTTCAATCTGCCCTCTTGTGACTGGCTCTTTCTTCATGCTGGGTCCCAGCTCTGAAGTTCCATTCTCAGAAAGGCTTTCCTGGACTACCCTCATTCTTTATCATGCTACCTGTTTCATTTATTTTTCAGCACTTGTGAATATCACAAATATATTCAGCCCTTCATTTGCTTATTGTTTGTCTCTCCCCCAACAAGAGAATATAAACTCCTTGAAAGCAAGAACCACGACTATAATACCTAGAACAATGCCTGGAATCTAGCAGACCTGAGATAAATGTTTGTTTAAAGAATACATTCATTATTATTATCTCTGTTCTCAAGGATGATATGATCTGATGGGAGAAGAGAGATAATTACAACTGAAGTAAGATTTCTAAAGCTTCATGGCTTCCCAGGGGATTCTTACATGGTGCTGAAAAGCAGGGCCTGATTGGGAAATGCATTTTTCCCCACCAATCCTTGGGATACAACACAATGTGTCCCCGACTTATTTTATGCAACCTCTACAAGAGAATTCTAACATCTATACACCTACCAGCATCTGCATCTGTATATGCTAACTTCTGCCCTGTTTCCATGGTGCCCCTGCCCATGCAGATAAAAAATAAATGTTAGGGCAGCTGTATTCAATATGCCGAATTAAGATTCTTCCTGCTCCAAGGCAAGTTAAATGAAATATAATATTTTTAATTTTTAAAAATCTATTTCATGTCAGAAAATTGTTCCTATAGATTGTTTTGGGTTTTTTGTTTTTGTTTTTGTTTTTTGCAGTACGCGGGCCTCTCACTGTTGTGGCCTCTCCCGTTGCGGAGCACAGGCTCCGGACGCACAGGCTCAGTGGCCATGGCTCACAGGCCCAGCCGCTCCGCAGCATGTGGGATCTTCCCAGATCGGGGCACGAACCCATGTCCCCTTCATCAGCAGGTGGACTCTCAACCACTGCGCCACCAGGGAAGCCCTAGATTGTTTTTTTTAATGGCTTTATTTAGCCATTTTCCTGTTCTCAGCTTCTGGCTCAAAATTCTGGTTATTTCACTGATGTGATTATTTTAGGGGCAAATGCCTAAACAGAATTTTAAGGATAATTAGTAGGTTGGCTAAATTTCAGGAAGAAATACTAGTGGTGTTTTCAACAGGCTGGCAGGATGTCTCCAATTATAAAGATGGAGGAAATAAAATCAACAGGATGGTAAAATCCATTGAGGGACAGCTTGCATTTTATAGGAAAAGATGTAACTTCATTTAGCTTTGGTCTTTATGTCTTGCAAATGTGCTTAGCACTCCTATATCCCATGGGTCTCAGCATCAATATTTATGTGCTGGAATATTTCATTGCCTCATAAATCAAGAGGTAACCAAGTATTTTTACTCTCTGGAAAAAATGTGTTATACCAGGTAGTTTCAGGCAGCTCACTCACACTTTTATGCACAGAATCTCAGGATGATACAAAGCTAGATAAACAAGAAGGTTTGATCTTTTTCCTCTTGCTCCTTATATTAGATATTAACCATATCTGATTTTTAGGTAAATGTGATCCAACTCCAACCAAAATTTCAATCATGGAAACCCAAGGATAAGGATTGGAGCTTTTGTGTGTTCCATTTTAATATAAATTTCAAAAATCTTTCTCAGGGAAATCCTAGTACTTTAAATACCAAATTCAGGTTTAAAGCTGACACTCCTCCAAAAGGAATAGAAAAAGCATCTAAATAAACGATCCCTAAGAGACTCAAAAAAACAACAAACATTAAGAACATACATTACTTTCAATAGTCAGAAACAGTATTTCTCAAGGGAGCAGGTGTTCACCTTATGAAGACCATTCTCACATGGAGTTCCAGATTACAAGCCTCCTTCCCCAATTCCACAGAGAGTTCTGAGTCCTTAAATATTTTCTATCCCAGTTTCCTAGATGCCTACCTTCTGGTTTCTATTCCAAAGCCCTTCACTCCATCAATATCTTCCATCTATATTATATATAGAGAAGAATCTAGGCACCTGGACAGAGTGAGCTCATCCACCTGATAGGTGGTCCTGTATTCTACCAACCAAGCCCCATGTCTCTCAATAAATGAGCTGTTTCCCAAATTGTGTTCTATGGGATATTCATTCTCTCTCCCTCTCTCTCTCTCTCTCTCACACACACTCTCACACACACACACACACACACACACACACACACACACATATAAAAGTCTGTAGTGAAATAAGTTTGAAAGATGTAGATTTAAGACCTATCTATTAGAGAATTTGTCAAAGAATTTAATGTGTTATTGTGCATTATGAATCTCAAAAAATGTGATAGAATAGTATTTTCTAAATATACTTGACCACAAATCATTTTTTTAAGGAACATCCTTTATTGACACAATTATTTATTGATCTCCTTGTGTTGGCTTTAGTGAATGCATAGCAAGATGAAGAATCAGATTTCCTGCCCTAAAGAAGTTTATAATTCAGGGAACAGATCATATTCTCTATAACTGTTCTCTAGTTAAGTAGCCACTGGCCACATATGGCTATTTAAGTTTGATTAAATAAACTTAAATAACATTCAAATTTTTCAGTTCCTTAGTCTCACTAATCATATTTCAAGCTCTTAATAGATACATAGTGGCTAATGACTGCCATATTGATGGTGCTGGTATAGAACATTTCTATCATTGCACAATATTTTATTGGACAGAACTACTCTAGAACATTATACTATTTTATTAACTGCATACTAATAATCACAGTCTTTCATTTTTTACATAATTTTTCTTCCAAAGACTACAAACATTATCAGATCTGATCCAACCACAAGTCATTCTTTTATTGGACTTGAGAAATTTCACTCATGCTTGGTAGAAATTATTCTTACTTCTATTATTACTTTACTTTCTTAATGAATTGCTTCTGGATCCATTACGTTACCTGAACTCAAGAACACTGACAGGAGTTAACAATCATATCATATTAGACCAACCACACAGTGACCCTAGAATCAGAGATTTTCAAATCTGGAAAAGCCCCTAATGATGATTTATTCCATTTCCCTCAGTTTTGAAACTTATAAATTGAAGCTCAGAGACATAGGAACTTGGCCTTTGTCACATAGATACTAAATGCCAAAGCTACTTAAATCCACCTAAGTCAGTCATAGTGACTGTACACAACTCCCTGGGTCTTAAATATTTTCCTTCATAAAGAAAAGTTATGGCATAGCACACTACGGGCTAATAGGTGTAGCTATACACAGCAGGGATTTTTCTATTGATGTTCTTATGCTAATGGTATAAAATGGAGCTCTTCTCCATGAGATTATTATCCTTGGAATTAAATTTAACTTTTACTGAAACTCAATGTGTTGTAAATAGTAAGCCCTATAGAGAAATACTCAGTGACACTATGTCCGTGTGTGTGCACACGTATGTACAGGATCAGGAAAGAGAATGCAGGTTTTTATTTCTCAATATTCAAATATATCATAATAAATATTTCACACTTTTATAGCACTTGACAGTTCCAGTGGCCTTCACACACATTATCTTATTAATCTCACAGCATCCTGTGAAGTAGGTATTTTTTAAAAAGGAGAAAACTGAGATTCAGAGAGATTAAGAATCATACAGTCCTGAATCACATGAATGATATTCAGGGACTAAAACTCATTTTGTTTTTGTCTCTAAAGCTGATGCACTTACTATCGCATCATAGCTGCCTCCCTTAAAAAACATGGAAAGGACTTCCCTGGTGTCACAGTTGTTAAGAATCTGCCTGCCAATGTCCGGGAAGATCCCACATGCGGCGGAGCAATTAATCCCGTGCACCACAACTACTGAGCCTGCGCTCTAGAGCCCACAAGCCACAACCATTGAGCCCGCATGCCTAGAGCCCATGCCGGGAGGCAAAAGAAGCCACCACAATAAGAAGCATATGCACCGCAACAGAGTAGCCCCCACTCGCCGCAAGTAGGGAAAAGCCCGCACACAGCAACAAAGACCCAATGCAGCCAAAATTAAATTGTTTAATTAATTAACTTTTTTAAAAACACGGAAAAAAATCCCTATGTACCATTGGTGGGAATGTAAAATGGTACAACTGCTATGAGCAACAGTATGACAGCACCTCAAAAAATTAAAAATAGAATTACCATATGATCCTGCAATTCCACTTCTGGATATATACCCAAAAGAACTGAAAGCAGGATCTTGGAGAGATATTTATAAACCCACGTTCATAGCAGCATTATTCACAACAGCTAAAACATGGAAGCAACCCAATATGTGGTATATATATACAATGAAATATTACTCAGCCTTAAAAAGGAAGGAAATCCTAACATATCTTAAAACGTGGATGAAACTTGAGGACATTATGCTAAGTGAAAGAAGCCAATCACAAAAAGACAAATACTATATGAGTCCACTTATATGAAGTACCTAGAGTAGTCAAATTCATAGAGAGAGAAAGTGGAATGGTGGTTGCCAGGGACTGGGAGAAGGAGAGAATGGGGAGTTATTGTCAAATGGATATCGAATTTCAGTTTCATAACATGAAAAGGTCTTTGGAGATGGATGGTAGTGACAGTTGCACAACATTATGGATGTATTTAACACCACTGAACTGTACACTTACAAAGGATTAAGATGGTAAATTTTGCTATGTGTATTTTACTACAACTAAAAAATAGCAAAATCACTCCCATTGAGCACATCATTTATATTCCCCCCAAACTATTTTTACAACAAAATAAAGCATGCAAAATTACCAGGTACCTAAACCATATTCAGAATTCTGCTTCCAGAACTACCACAGTAATTCTGGAAGCATCTAATAATGGTCAGAATTTATCATCAAACGTGGGTCATTATATTTTCCATGTGAGGCCACGAACTTCCTATCTGCAATTAATTTTGTCTTCAGTGGACACAAATATAGAACAATCTCATCTTCCATTAAAGAATAAGCCCACTGGAGTTCCTATCATTATATCGCAGGACAACTCTGAATTAAAGAGCTGAGTGAAAGCTTTTTTCTATCCATAAAACTCATGAAAATCGCAGTTGTCTTGGATAAATATGTTTTTAAAAGAAGCCAAATGTCTGGCAGTTTTGCCTCAGTTTGGAGGAAGAAAGTGTCTTTGGACATTTTTTGGATGGAAAGTATCTTTCGTTTTAGCTAATACCATGTAAATGTGGTATATTTTCTGGATAGCTGAAAGTATATGTTCTGTTCATCAGGACTATAAAATGGCTGTCCAGAAAAATAGCAAAAGTTGAAAAAGCCTCAAGGGGCACATCTGAAAACTGAGGTGCATGCATTGAAAAAGACAGACATATCTCTGGGGACTTGAAAATGGAACATTAACAATTATTAAGACTGTATATATATTTTTTTAACGCCAAAGCAGATACAAGTGCACAGTTGAGTTTTTACATGAAACCTGAGGTTACTGGATAACAAATATAATGATAAATAAACATAACTTTTCATCCTCTTTGATCCAGAAGAAAGGGGTGTGAAGCCCCTTCCACTTAACAAGGCTACAGATTAAGCTAGTTTTTAAAACCACCTTTCAAAATACGAACACTGCAGCCCCAAGACAGAAACAGCTGCTGATTGTGGATTGTGTGCCTATCTGTGTTCCCTGAATTTCCCAGGGCAAATTTAGATCTCCAAGTTACCAAAAGGAGGAAGCTCTGCTCTCACATTCAGTTTAGAGCTGGATGAAAAAAAGAGACAGAGGGCCTTTTGGGAAAAATCTGGAAAATCATAGGAAACATTCAAATAAAAACTTCATTGTTCTTCATTAGTATCGTTTCATACAAGATTGCATTCGAATAATAGTTTATTTGGTAGAATTCCAGAGTTGGACAATGCTATAGACTGAATGCTTGTGTGTCCCCCAAAATTTATATGTTGAAACCTAATCCTCAATGTGTTGGGGCCCCATTTGAGGTGGGGCCTTTGGGAGGTGATTAGGTCATAACAGCCAAGCTCTCATGAATTGAAGTAGTGCCCTTATAAAAGAGACTCCACAAATTTCCCTCACCCCTTCCACCATGTGAGAACACAGCAGAAAGAAGGCTATGAGCCAGGAAGTAGGTTTTCACCAGACATTGAATCTGCTGGTACCTTATTCTTGGACTCGCAGCCTTTAGCACTGTGAGAAATAAATTTCTGTTGTTTATAAGCCACCCAGTGTATGATATTCTGTTATAGCAGCCTAAATGGACTAAGACAGACAAGTAGCTTCAAGATCAGAAAAGATAATGTAGAAGACTTAAGAGCATGGGCTCAGGAGTCAGACAGTTTGGGCTCTATTTGCTGTTCTGATATTTCTCCATCTGTTTTCTAGATAGATGAAGCCAATGGAATTGAAGAAGAATGGCCCACAGAAACCTCTCATGAACTTCTTCATGCTCTTTCCCCACTTCTGACTAAGTGGAATGGATATGACTACTGAAGCCATGGACATGGTATGTTGTGTTGACAGAGTCCCTATCTGCCTATATCCCTGAATAATGGCAGAGCCTCCATCAACATGGGCTCCGAAACGACCACAAAAAGGAGACCTGCACTGCTCATATGTTCACCTGCCAGAGACTACTACCTGTGCAAGAGACAAACTCCTATTATTGCAAGCCACTTTATATGTGGGTGTATTTGTTATAGCACTCAGCATTACCCTAACAAATACACCAATTTGCGTGTGTCACTAAGTCAGGGAGAAAGCTTTCCAACCTCTCTAAGACTTGTGACTTTTTAGGTATTTTCCAATATTTCATTTAAGTTTTGCAATGCCTGAAAAAGTAAAGCCTTCTTTTACCTGTCATGTATCATGGGGAACAATAAAAAGTGTAGGATCAGAGCATGACTAGAATTTTATTGATGACCCAAGGCAAAATAATATTCAGCCTGCTCTTTTGCAGCAGTATTAGATCTGCTGCTCTTTCAGCAGTAAAATCCTGTTTTGTCAGCAGCTACTGAGAGCAGATATGACTCAGAGGACACATAAAAGCATACATGTAAGGTAATTAGCTATTATGTTTAGAAAACCATTTTTTGGAACTTAAGTGCACTCTAACATTTCATATTTTAAATAATCAAAATCATATTCAGAATGCAGAATCTCAAAAACATTATGCTCTTCTATTTATGTCCTAATTGCATGAGACAGAAGAAAGGTACAAATGGTACACAAGGACATGCAGAGAATCACAAATTTTAGATATCTAAGAGAACTTAAAGATCACTGAGCACCACAGAGGAAGAAAGCAATGCCTGGAAATATTGTGAACTGCACAATATCATTCCAAAAGAGTTAGGACTAAAATTCAGTTCTCAGTGTTTTGTTTTGTTTTTCAGAAAACACTCATTTTTCAGATGGATCAACTTCCAATGATTTACAATTGTGGAATCTTGTTTCTGTGACATTATTCTTTAACTTTTCTTCAAAAAGTGATATTATATGATGATTTATTTTATAATATTTGAGTTTGCAAGAGTAACAATTCTGAGACCTACCAGCATCTTATACATAAATGGTACTCAACAAATATTGATAGGTTGAGGTTATGCCCATCAAGATTCATGGCCTAAGATAAGGTTTTTGCTATGACCCCATAGTCCAACTGTCTAGGGTTCCTATTTAAAAAAAAAAAATAAGTTTAGAAAACCCAGAGTGAGAAAGAGGTTAATTATAGAGCAAAATATTTACTCTTAAATACTAAATATTTCTCAGGACCCAAACATGACTTTTTATGATTATAACATAAACTAATCACTACTTATGTTTTGAACATATTCAAAAGACTTCTGGATCAGCCACAACAGAATAACAGGAATAGGATTTACTCTGGATCAGCCACAACAGAATAACAGAAATAGGATTTACTCTCACTGTAAAAAAGAAATATATAACTGAAGAAAATACATAAAACAACTTTTTAGGCACTAGACAAAAGACAATGTAGACTGTGTTCCTGAGAGAAGAGAAATGCACAAGGTGAGTTTTGAATTTGCTTCAGTATTCTACCTTTCCAAGCTGCAGCTGTGGACCAAACAAAGACTTCACTTTCAGGCAGAAGGAACAGAGCGCAGAGATGCAACTTGCCAGAAAACAATAGAATAATATCTTTAAGGTATTGTAAAACAAAAACTGTCAGCCTAGAATTGTATTTATATTTGCCTGCATATTTACTATTTTCAGTGCTTTTCATTCCTTCTGGTAGATCAGAGGTCTGCACACGTTTTCTGTGAAGGGCCAAAGAGTAAATATTTAAGGCTTTGAAAACATTGTAAGTAGATTTTCAGACAAACAAAAAAGAAATTTGTCAATAGTAGACCTGCACTGCAAGAAATGTTACAAGACGGCCTTCAGGTTGAGGCTTAATGATTCTAGCATTAAGGATGTATAACAGGGGTTAGCAAATTACAGACTGTGAGCCAAATTAAACCAGCTACCTGTTTTTGGTTGGTCTATGAACTAAGGTGATTTTCACACATCTAAGTGGTTGGAAAAAAATCAAAAAAATAATATTTTGAAAATTATATGAAATTCAAATGTTATTATTCACTTAAAAAGTTTATTAGAACACAGTCATAATCATTAGCTTACAAACTATCTATGGCTGCTTTCACTCTACAATGGCAGAGTTGAGTAGTTGTAACAGAGACTGTATTGCCCACAAAGCCTTAAATATTTACTCTTTGCCCCTTCATAGAAAAAGTGTGCAGACCTCTGATCTATCAGAAGGAATGAAAAGCACTGAAAACAGTAAATATGCAGGCAAATATTTTAAAAAATCTTTCCTCTTTTTTTACTTTATTTAAAAAATTGTTTAAAGCAAAAGTAATAGAAGTGGATTAGGAGATTTAAGCACATGTAGAAGTAAAAGGTATGACAGTAATAGGAAAAATAATACAAGGGAAGTAAATAGAAACATAGCACTGTAATATTCTTATATTATACATGAAGTGGTATGCCTTAGTCAGATCAGACTATTATAATAAATACCATAGACTGGATGGCTTAAACAACAAACATTTATTTCTCACAGTTCTAGAGGCTGTAAAGTCCAAGATCAAGGTCCTGGCCAATTCTATTCCTGATGAGAGCCCTCTTCCTAGTTTGTAGATGACATGCTGTATCCACATGAGGAGGAGAGAGGAATCATCTCTCTCATGTCTCTCCTTATAAGGGCACTAATCCCATTATGGTGGTTCCACCCTCATGACCTAATTGCCTCTCAAAAGCTTCACCTCCAAATACCATCACTTGGGGGGATTAGGGCTTCAGCATATGAATTTTGAGGGGGACACAAACATTCAGTCCATAGTATGGAATAATATTAACTCAAGTTGTGATAAGTTAAAGATGCGTATGTTAATCTCTACAGCAACATCTAAAATAACAAAATAAGGAGATATAAAGAAAGATAAAATAGAAGAGTAAAAAATATTCAATTAATCAAAAATAAGGAAGAAGAGGAAAAAAACAAAGAACAGGGGGAAAGAATAGAAAAACAAAAGATGGTAGTCTTGAGACTTCCGGGTAAGATGGCGGAAGAGTAAGACGCGGAGATCACCTTCCTCCTCACGGATACACCAGAAATACAGCTACACGTGGAACAACTCCTACAGAACACCTACTGAACGCTGGCAGAAGACCCCAGACCTCCCAAAAGGCAAGAAACTCCCCACATACCTGGGTAGGGCAAAGCGGAGAGATTCCCGCACAGAGGATCGGTGCCGAGCGGCACTCACCAGCCCGAGAGGCTTGTCTGCTCGCCCGCCGGGGCAGGCGGCGCTGGAAGCTGAGGCTCGGGCTTCGGTCAGAGCGCAGGGGGAGGACTGGGGCTGGCGGCGAGAACTCATCCTGAAGGGGGCTAATGTGCCACAGCTAGCCGGGAGGGAGTCCGGGAAAACTCTGGAGCTGCCGAAGAGGCAAGAGACTTGTTCTTCCCTCTTGGTTTCCTGCTGCGCGAGGAGAGGGGATTAAGAGCGCTGCTTAAAGGGGCTCCACAGACGGGCGCGAGTCGCGACTGAAAGCGCGGAGCCCAGTGACGGGCGTGGGACGCTGGGGCTGCTGCTGCCGCCGCCAAGAAGCCCGTGTGCGAGCGCAGGTCACTGTCCACACCGCCCTTCCGGGAGCCTGAGCAGCCCGCCACTGCCGGGGTCCCGGGATCCAGGGGCGGCTTCCCTGGGAGAACGCACGGCGCGCCTCGGGCTGGTGCAACGTCACGCCGACCTCTGCCGCTGCAGGCTCGCCCCGCACTCCGTGCCCCTCCCTCCCGCCCGGCCTGAGTGAGCCAGAGTTCCCGAAGAGGCTGCTCCTTTAACCCTTTCCTGTCTGAGCGAAGAACAGACGCCCTCCGGCGACCTACACGCAGAGGCGGGGCCAAATCCAAAGCTGAGACCCGGGAGCTGTGAGAACAAAGAAGAGAAAGGGAAACCTCTCCCAGCAGCCTCAGAAGCAGCGGATTAAAGCTCCACAATCAACTTGATGTACCCTGCATCTGTGGAATACATGAATAGACAACAAATCATCCCAAATTGAGGAGCCAGGAGTCAGTACTGTGCCTCTGAGGTGGGAGAGCCAACTTCAGGACACTGGTCCACAAGAGACCTCCCAGCTCCACATAATATCAAACGGCGAAAATCTTCCAGAGATCTCCATCTCAACACCAGCACCCAGCTTCACTCAACGACCAGCAAGCTACAGTGCTGGACACCCTATGCCAAACAACTAGCAAGACAGGAACACAACGCCACCCATTAGCAGAGAGGTGGCCTAAAATCATAAAAAGTCTGCAGACACCCCAAAACACACCACCAGACGTGGACCTGCCCACCAGAAAGACAAGATCCAGCCTCATCCACCAGAACACAGGCACTAGTCCCCTCGACCAGGAAACCTACACAACCCACTAAACCAACCTTAGCCACTGGGGACAGACACCAAAAACAACAGGAACTACGAACCTGCAGCCGGCAAAAAGGAGACCCCAAACACAGTAACATAAGCAAAATGAGAAGACAGAAAAACACACAGCAGGAGAAGGAGCAAGATAAAAACCCACCAGACCTAACAAATGAAGAGGTAATAGGCAGTCTATCTGAAAAAGAATTCAGAATAATGATAGTAAAGATGATCCAAAATCTTGGAAATAGAATAGACAAAATGCAAGAAACAGTTAACAAGGACCTAGTAGAACTAAAGATGAATCAAGCATCGATTAAAAACACAATAAATGAAATGAAAAATACTCTAGATGGGATCAATAGCAGAATAACTGAGGCAGAAGAACGGATAAGTGAGGTGGAAGATAAAATAGTGGAAATAACTAATGCAGAGCAAAATAAAGAGAAAAGAATGAAAAGAACAGAGGACAATATCAGAGACCTCTGGGACAACATTAAACGCACCAACATTCGAATTATAGGGGTTCCAGAAGAAGAAGAGAAAAAGAAAGGGACTGAGAAAATATTTGAAGAGATTATAGTTGAAAACTTCCCTAATATGGGAAAGGAAATAGTTAATCAAGTCCAAGAAGCACAGAGAGTCCCATACAGAATAAATCCAAGGAGAAATACGCCAAGACACATATTAATCAAACTGTCAAAAATTAAACACAATGAAATCATATTAAAAGCAGCAAGGCAAAAACAACAAATAACACACAAGGGAATCCCCATCAGGATAACAGCTGATCTCTCAGCAGAAACTCTACAAGCCAGAAGGGAGTGGCAGGACATAATTAAAGTGATGAAGGAGAGAAACCTGCAACCAAGATTACTCTACCCAGCAAGGATCTCATTCAGATTTGATGGAGAAATTAAAACGTTTACAGACAAGCAAAAGCTGAGAGAGTTCAGCACCACCAAACCAGCTTTACAACAAATGCTAAAGGAACTTCTCTAGGCAAGAAACACAACAGAAGGAAAAGACCTACAATAACGAACCCAAAACAATTAAGAAAATGGGAATAGGAACATACATATCGATAATTACCTTAAATGTAAATGGACTAAACGCTCCCACCAAAAGACACAGATTGGCTGAATGGATACAAAAACAAGACCCATATATATGCTGTCTACAAGAGACCCACTTCAGACCTAGAGACACATACAGACTGAAAGTAAGGGGATGGAAAAAGATATTCCATGCAAATGGAAACCAAAAGAAAGCTGGAGTAGCAATTCTCATATCAGACAAAATAGACTTTAAAATAAAGACTACTAGAAGAGACAAAGAAGGACACTACATAATGATCAAGGGATCGATCCAAGAAGAAGATATAACAATTGTAAATATTTATGCACCCAACATAGGAGCACCTCAATACATAAGGCAAACACTAACAGCCATAAAAGGAGAAATCGACAGTAACACAATCATAATAGGGGACTTTAACACCCCACTTTCACCAATGGACAGATCATCCAAAATGAAAATAAATAAGGAAACACAAGCTTTAAATGATACATTAAACAAGATGGACTTAATTGATATTTATAGGACATTCCATCCAAAAACAACAGAATACACATTTTTCTCAAGTGCTCATGGAACATTCTCCAGGATAGATCATATCTTGGGTCACAAATCAAGCCTTGGTAAATTTAAGAAAATTGAAATTGTATCAAGTATCTTTTCCGACCACAATGCTATGAGACTAGATATCAATTACAGGAAAAGAGCTATAAAAAATACAAACACATGGAGGCTAAACAATACATTACTTAATAACGAAGTGATCACTGAAGAAATCAAAGAGGAAATAAAAAAATACCTAGAAACAAATGACAATGGAGACACGACGACCCAAAACCTATGGGATGCAGCAAAAGCAGTTCTAAGAGGGAAGTTTATAGCAATACAATCCCACCTTAAGAAACAGGAAATATCTCGACTAAACAACCTAACCTTGCACCTAAAGCAATTAGAGAAAGAAGAACAAAAACATCCCAAAGTTAGCAGAAGGAAAGAAATCATAAAAATCAGATCAGAAATAAATGAAAAAGAAATGAAGGAAACAATAGCAAAGATCAATAAAACTAAAAGCTGGTTCTTTGAGAAGATAAACAAAATTGATAAACCATTAGCCAGACTCATCAAGAAAAAAAGGGAGAAGACTCAAATCAATAGAATTAGAAATGAAAAAGGAGAAGTAACAACTGACACTGCAGAAATACAAAAGATCGTGAGAGATTACTATAAGCAACTCTATGCCAATAAAATGGACAACCTGGAAGAAATGGACAAATTCTTAGAAATGCACAACCTGCCAAGACTGAATCAGGAAGAAATAGAACATATGAACAGACCAATCACAAGCACTGAAATTGAAACTGTGATAAAAAATCTTCCAACAAACAAAAGCCCAGGACCAGATGGCTTCACAGGCGAATTCTATCAAGCATTTAGAGAAGAGCTAACGCCTATCCTTCTCAAACTCTTCCAAAATATAGCAGAGGGAGGAACACTCCCAAACTCATTCTACGAGGCCACCATCACCTTGATACCAAAACCAGACAAGGATGTCACAAAGAAAGAAAACTACAGGCCAATATCACTGATGAACATAGATGCAAAAATCCTCAACAAAATACTAGCAAACAGAATCCAACAGCACATTAAAAGGATCATACACCATGATCAAGTGGGGTTTATCCCAGGAATGCAAGGATTCTTCAATATACGCAAATCAATCAACGTGATACACCATATTAACAAATTGAAGGAGAAAAACCATATGATCATCTCAATAGATGCAGAGAAAGCTTTCGACAAAATTCAACACCCATTCATGATAAAAACCCTGCAGAAAGTAGGCATAGAGGGAACTTTCCTCAACATAATAAAGGCCATATATGACAAACCCACAGCCAGCATCGTCCTCAATGGTGAAAAACTGAAACCATTTCCACTAAGATCAGGAACAAGACAAGGTTGCCCACTCTCACCACTCTTATTCAACATAGTTTTGGAAGTTTTAGCCACAGCAATCAGAGAAGAAAAGCAAATAAAAGGAATCCAAATTGGAAAAGAAGAAGTAAAGCTGTCACTGTTTGCAGATGACATGATACTATACATAGAGAATCCTAAAGATGCTACCAGAAAACTACTAGAGCTAATCAATGAATTTGGTAAAGTTGCAGGATACAAAATTAATGCACAGAAATCTCTGGCATTCCTATATACTAATGATGAAAAATCTGAAAGTGAAATCAAGGAAACACTCCCATTTACCATTGCAACAAAAAGAATAAAATATCTAGGAATAAACCTACCTAAGGAGACAAAAGACCTGTATGCAGAAAATTATAAGACACTGATGAAAGAAATTAAAGATGATACAAATAGATGGAGAGATGTACCATGTTCTTGGATTGGAAGAATCAACATTGTGAAAATGACTCTACTACCCAAAGCAATCTACAGATTCAATGCAATCCCTATCAAAATACCACTGGCATTTTTCACAGAACTAGAACAAAAAATTTCACAATTTGTATGGAAACACAAAAGACCCCGAATAGCCAAAGCAATCTTGAGAACGAAAAATGGAGCTGGAGGAATCAGGCTCCCTGACTTCAGACTATACTACAAAGCTGCAGTAATCAAGACAGTATGGTACTGGCACAGAAACAGAAAGATAGATCAATGGAACAGGATAGAAAGCCCAGAGATAAACCCACGGACATATGGTCACCTTATCTTTGATAAAGGAGGCAGGAATGTACAGTGGAGAAAGGACAGTCTCTTCAATAAGTGGTGTTGGGAAAACTGGAGAGGGACATGTAAAAGTATGAGATTCGATCACTCCCTAACACCATACACAAAAATAAGCTCAAAATGGATTAAAGACCTAAATGTAAGGCCAGACACTATCAAACTCTTAGAGGACAACATAGGCAGAACACTCTATGACATAAATCACAGCAAGATCCTTTTTGACCCACCTCCTAGAGAAATGGAAATAAAGACAAAAATAAACACATGGGACCTAATGAAACTTCAAAGCTTTTGCACAGCAAAGGAAACCATAAACAAGACCAAAAGACAACCCTCAGAATGGGAGAAAATATTTGCAAATGAAGCAACTGACAAAGGATTAATCTCCAAAATTTATAAGCAGCTCATGCAGCTCAATAACAAAAAAACAAACAACCCAATCCAAAAATGGGCAGAAGACCTAAATAGACATTTCTCCACAGAAGATATACAGACTGCCAACAAACACATGAAAGGATGCTCAACATCTTTACTAATTAGAGAAATGCAAATCAAAACTACAATGAGATATCATCTCACACCAGTCAGAATGGCCATCATCAAAAAATCTAGAAACAATAAATGCTGGAGAGGGTGTGGAAAAAAGGGAACACTCTTGCACTGCTGGTGGGAATGTGAATTGGTACAGCCACTATGGAGAACGGTATGGAGGTTCCTTAAAAAACTACAAATAGAACTACCATATGACCCTGCAATCCCACTACTGGGCATATACCCTGAGAAAACCATAATTCAAAAAGAGACATGTACCAAAATGTTCATAGCAGCCCTATTTACAATAGCCCGGAGATGGAAACAACCTAAGTGTCCATCATCGGATGAATGGGTAAAGAAGATGTGGCACATACATACAATGGAATATTACTCAGCCATAAAAAGAAATGAAATTGAACTATTTGTAATGAGGTGGATGGACCTAGAGTCTGTCATACAGAGTGAAGTAAGTCAGAAAGAGAAAGACAAATACTGTATGCTGACACATATATATGGAATTTAAGAAAAAAAAAGGTCATGAAGAACATAGGGGTAAGACAGGAATAAAGACACAGACCTACTAGAGAATGGACTTGAGGATATGGGGAGGGGGAAGGGTAAGCTGTGACAAAGTGAAAGAGCGGCATGGACATATATACACTACCAAACGTAAGGTAGATAGCTAGTGGGAAGAAGCCGCATAGCACAGGGAGATCAGCTCGGTGCTTTGTGACCGCCTGGAGGGGTGGGATAGGGAGGGTGGGAGGGAGACGCAAAAGGGAGGGGATATGGGAACATATGTATACATATAACTGATTAAATTTGTGATAAAGCAAAAAATAAAAAAATAAAAAAATAAAAAAATAAAAAAATAAAAAAAAGATGGTAGTCTTAAACCTAACATTATATCTAAACATTCTAATTAAAACGCAAAGACTGTCAGACTGGGAAAAACTCAAGACCAAATACATGCTCTCCACAAGAGATGTATTTAAATATAAATATGCAGAAAGGTTGGAAATAAAATGATGGTAAAATATATACCACACAAACAATATACATAAAGCTGGACTGATTATATTAAAAATCAGACAAAGAATGCTTCAAGTAAAGGAATAATAATAAAGATGATTGAAGGGCATGCCTTAATGAGACAAGGATCAAAGAATATTGAAGATGTGAAAAACACTGTGAAAAACACTATCAAACAATTAAAGAACACTAGGTGAAACCAGTTAATTGGAATTTATATAACACTACATAAAGCAACTGCAGAATTCACATTCTTTTGAAGCACACATAGAACATTCACAATATAGACCATGTGCTGAGCCAAAAAAAACAAGGCTTAATTTCAAGGGATTGAAAACATAAAGAATGCATTTTCAAACTAAATTAGAATTATATTAAAAAATCAATAACAAAAGATACTTGTAATATCCCCAAATACTTGGAAACTAAGAAATATAATTCTAAATAAGACATGAGTCAAAGAAAAAAAATCACAAAAGAAAATAGAAAATATTTTGACCTGCATTATAAGGGAAACACAACATATTAAATTTTGTGGGATGCAATTAAGACAGTCTTTAAAAGGTAATTTATATCTTTAGATGCTTATATTAGAGAAGAAACATTTAAAATCAATGATCTAAGACACTATAAAGAACAAGAAAGGGCTTCCCTGGTGGCGCAGTGGTTGAGAGTCCGCCTGCTGATGCAGGGGACATGGGTTCGTGCCCCAGTCTGGGAAGATCCCACATGCCATGGAGCGGCTGGGCCCGTGAGCTGTGGCCGCTGAGCCTGCGCGTCCGGAGCCTGTGCTCCGCAACGGGAGAGGCCACAACAGTGAGAGGCCCGCGTACCGCAAAAAAAAAAAAAAGAACAAGAAAAATAAGATGAAATTAAACTCAGCATAAGTAAAGGGAGGAAAGAATAAATGTGTAAATCAACTGGTATATAAAGTAAACAAACAATAGAGAAAACTAACAAAATTGAAACTCACTGGCAAGTATTATCAAACATTTGAGAAAAAAATAACTACAGCCCTCCAATCTTAAACCAATGTTTTCCTAAAATATAAATAGTCCAAACATTTTAATTAAAAAGCAAACACTGTCAGAGTGGATGAAAATGTAAGACCCAATTATATGCTATCTTTAAAAAAAAAGCTTCAAATATAAATATATAGATAGATTTAAAGTAAATTCATGGAAAAACACGTGCTTTGCAAATATTAATCATAAAGTTGTGTCTTAGTGTGTTCAGGCAGCTGTAACAGATACCATTAACTGGGATAACAGAAATTTTATCTCACAGTCTTGGAGACCGTGAAGTTAAAGATCAAGGTGCCAGCAGATTCCATGTTTGGTAAAGGCATGCTTCCTGGTTTACAGAAGGCTGTTTTCTCACTGTGCTCTCTCCTGGCAGAAGGGGCAAGGGAGCTCTCTTGGATCCTCTTATAAGGGTACTAATCTTATAATCTTTTATAAAGGTGGAGCCTTCATGACCTAACCCATCTCCAAATGGCCTCACTTCCAAATACCATCAAACTAGATATTATTTTTCAACATATGAATTTTGGGGACACAAATCTTCAGTCTATAGCATCTGGGGTGGTTGTATTAATATTAGACAAAGTGAACTTTACAACAAGAAATATTACCAAGGATAAAGATAAAGGAATCCTAATGATAAAAATATCAATTCACCTAAAAGTATGCAACTAAAAGTAGAACTTAAATGAAGCAAAAACTAAATGCACCTAAAAGTAGAACTTAAATGAAGCAAAAACTGACTATTTAGGGAGAAATAAATAGTTGAAAATTTCAAAACTCTTTTCTAAGTAATTGATAAAACAAGTGGACAGAAATCAGTAAGGATATAGAAGACTAAATAACTATAAATTGACATTCATAAAATATTCCAATGACAGAAGAATATGCATTCAAGTACACATGGTATATTCACCAAGATAAACTATATGTTGTTCATAAATCAGGTTGTAATACTTTTAAAAGACTGAATAAAGTTTATATTGATTTTCATGCTTTTTAAAAATAAAATTTTTTGGAAGAAGCCTTTTAATAGGCTTAAGGAAGCCTATCTCATACTACTTGATGACAAAATCCAACTAAAAATAATGTCATCAATTGGATTTTAAAAATTAGTATTCTATTTTCTCTTCCAGGTTATTTTACAAAGCAATGTATGAAAGAAAGCCTCTCAGTGAGGAAAATTTTTTAAACCAATAAATCAAAAGATAAGTGTTCAAAACTCGAATATTCTGAAAACCAGTTGTAGGCATTGTGTTCATGTCATATCAAAAGCAATAAATAATAAAAAGTCCTAGAATATTCTTTCAAATAATTAAAATATTTTAAGGAAATTGTGTGAGCCACCTCAAAGAAGAGTACTGGTGAGTCAAATTCCTTTCTAATTCAAATGGGAGTTATGAATATAACTCAAGGTTGTTTTTCATGTTGTATGTGGAGCTCTCCAAAAAGTATTTCTGTTTAGGGTAGATAATCTATCAAAATAAAACTGGCCGAGCTATAACATGAATACATATAAGGCTATGTAGGCATACAGCCTGATTTTTTTTTTTTTACTAATCCAGTGGTGGAATGGTGCTGTTTATGTTTTCTTTAAGTATATACAGTTTGGTTTGGTTTGGTTTGGTTTTGGTTTGGTTTTGGTTTTAATGTAGAAGGCATCCGGCATTGACATCTAGTCTTGTATTGAGATAGAAAAGAATGTGGAAAGTCTTGGATATCTATGATCAAAGTCAAAAGTATTGAAGAGGTATTGATATGTGGTTCTTAAGAAGCCCAGAGAACCAGAAAAAAAAGAAGAAGAAGAAAAAAAAACGCTGGAGGGGTAAAGGAATCAAGACACTGGCAGAGGTGTCAGTGAGGTTAATGAATGATTTGGGAGCAATGATTAAAGAAAGGCTGAATCAGAGCTCAGAGAACCTAAAAGAACAGATAAGAGAGAGGTTTGCTAATCACTATGGAAGGCAAAGAAAGTAAAAAGCAGGTCAAGAAAATAAATTGTGCAGTTCAAGCCCCATGTCCATAATTTGTATAGAACTAGAGCTCAAAAATAGAAAGTAGGTTCCAGGTATTCAGGGAGGAACCTAGGATGACAGGTGAGAAACTAGACCCAGAGTTACATAAGTGTCAAAGTCAAAAACCCATCTAAAGCAACTACATTTCAGCAAGCAAAACCAAGACAAAATAGATTAGCCAGGACCCTAAAAGAATGAGATCCAACCCTGGATATTTAAGTATAACTATCGGGGAGATAAGTACACACAGTTGTTATGTACGTGAAGCTTCACCTGGATCCACATATGGGTAGCCTGGTTAATAAGGAAAGAAGCAGCAAGTTGGGCTTTAAGCTGACCTAAGATCCTCTGAAATATGCAACCTTCCCAGAAGCAGAACTAAGACCAGGAAAAACACAGCAATCAGGTGGAGAGGCTCATTTACTAGGAGCAATAATGAGTCAGGAAAGTACCAGACCATTTCTACCACAGAGACTGAGTTTTTCAATGCAATTTAAAGGGACATTAAATTTTATATATCTTTTAAATGATTCAGCTATTTATAAATATCAATAGTGCTAAAATTCTAATTTCATAAAATGTTGAAACAAGAACTACACCAAAGATTAAAAATCATGGGCTGAAAGTCTAAAACCCCATGAGTGTAAACTTAAATACATAAAAGGTCATGTAAATTGCTATAACTCTACCATATTAGTAAAAGATAATTATTAAATGGAATATTATTGTCTATTTTCCTCTATAATAAAAGCAGTTAAAAGACTATTGATTATCTCCAGATTTTATGAAGAATTTGTTTTCACAGAAGTCTCCTAATCAAAAATCTCTAGAGAATGAGTGAGCACTGTCATGCCCAACAGCCCATGTGAAGGCAGATAGGGATCAGGCACAACTGTTGAGTATGGTCTACAGTGGAGTGACAGAGGTGGACTGGGTCGTTGCCCTCAACTCTGCCTTTGATATCTCTATAAAGTTGACTTCACTGAGAACTCACACTCCCTGAGCCCAAACAGACAGAGGAAAAATGTGCTTAAATCGTTTAACTGCTTTCCCTCCCCTTTCTCATTGCCTTTCTTTTACCCCCAAGACTTCTGGGCTCCTCTCTAGCCTTCACTTCCCAAGTTCTGAAAAAGTCTCATTTCTGGTCTTCTAGACATCCCCCTGAGGACATAGGTATACCTTGTGAGAGCTTCTCCCAAGAATTGAATCCTGGCCCCAAACCTAGGGTTCAGTTCTGCAGTTGGTATAGATTTCTATTTGCTGCTTTCTTTAAGACAAATATTGACCATTGTCTAAAGTGCCTCAGTTGTCCTTCACCAACCAGAAACTTTGTTATTGACTACTGCTTCCTGCACCCATGCACCTCCACTCCATCACTAGTCTTAGCCACTTGATCAGCTACTCGTTAGTCTAATTTAATACCTGCAGAACACCCACCAAGGCTCTTTTACAGAGCAGGTCCCTCTAGAATAATTTTGCTTCCACTCTTTCCAAGGTGAGTGTACACACTCTTCACTTACTCTCTTAATAAGGTAACAGTATTACATGAAGTAGTTCCTAGTATCAAGGTCCAAAGCCATGGGCTACATGAAAAGAAAGTTACTGAGACAATCCACTATGATTTCCTGATCTCCCCAGATAAGTTTATTAGGAAAACCGAGACTATCAGAGAGGCTGGGAATGATTTTGTCCCCTCTACAAACCACTGAAAGAGTATTTCTGAGTGTGCAGAGGACAGCTGAGCTCATTACCGAGTGAAATAGAAACTACCTACAGCTAATGGTAAAACTAATGAATTATGAAGTCACTTCCTCATTGTTTCCTTCAGGTATAAAATGAGGAAGTTGGGCTAGGTCACCTCTGAGGCCTCCTTAAGCTCTAAAAATCTATGATCTGTAGAGTGCCTCCATTTAAACTGACATTTAATGTTAAACATACAAAAACTTATTGACAATAGAATGTACTTTCTGTGAGTGCCAAAATAGAATCAGTATGGCTAAAACATGAGGTTTTAAAGGAACTTAGAAAGCCTATGCTTAAGAATTGAGAAGCCATAACTTAAACTTAATTTGTGCAGTACCCATGAGTTCTGAATAATAAGGCACTTGAATCCACAAAGCATTTGACAAATTCAAATTCATAACCATTTGTTTATCAACATATTTCCAGATCCCCAAGTACAGTGGAGATTGTAAATGCAGTATTATATAGGAATGCACAATTCATTATCATTCAGGAAATGATACCATGGAAAAAGAAATTTTATGAAATGTATTTCGTCATTTTAAAATCTATGGTCATAAAGGCAACTAGGCAATGCCAGTAGGGTGGGAGGAATACAATGCTCCATCTCCCTGGTCATAACCGAATGGCCCCAATTTCCAGTCATTCATGTTTTCAGGAACATGGGTCTCCATTTCAAAATGTCTTAATAGTTATGAATGACATGTTTTCAGTATAAATACTAATGTGTTTTTCTATCAGATTAGTTCATTATGGAATAAAGTACATCAATTTCATGCATAATTTGCACTTTTATAGCTGAAACATCAAGAAAAAAACATTATCATTAAATGTTGATTTATGAAGCAAAAAAAATCATTTTTAACTCAATCCCATGTTTATCAGACCAGCAAGAACTAAGAATTATGCAGAGATATCACACTGTCCCTGAGGGGTCTTCTCTTCCCCATATCAATGTCTATTCCTGCCTGCTGGCTGCTGCTTTCTAGGCAGAATTTCTAGGCATAGAAAGTTGCTCCATTTTAAGAACAGAAGTTTCACTCTAAAACAAGGGTCAGCAAACCACGACTAATGTGCTATGTGCACTGCCTGCCTATTCTGCCTGTTCTTAGCTCTAGAACTAAGAATGATTATTACGTATTTAAATGGTTGTAAAAAGAAAAAAAGAAAAATATTTCAAAACGTGTAAAAATTATATGAAATGCAAATTTCAGCATCCAATAAATGAAATTTAAAACACAGTCAGGGGCCTCCCTGGTGGCGCAGTGGTTGAGAGTCCGCCTGCCGATGCAGGGGATACGGGTTCGTGCCCTGGTCTGGGAGGATCCCATATGCCGCGGAGCGGCTGGGCCCGTGAGCCATGGCTGCTGAGCCTGCGCATCCGGAGCCTGTGCTCCGCAACGGGAGAGGCCACAACAGTGAGAGGCCCGCGTACCACAAAAAAACAAACAAAAAAAAAAAAAAAAACAAAAACAAAAAAAACACAGTCAGCTTCACGTGTTTACATATTGTCTATGGCTGCTTTCCTGCTATGACATAAAGTCAAAATGTTGCAATGGAAACCATATAGCCCGCAAGTTATACTTACTATCTGGTCCTTTAGAGAAAAAGTTTGCTGACCCCTGCCCTAGAACATCTAGGAAATTGCCTTGTGGCCCCAACTTCCATCCTGCAAATGGAAACGTGTTCTGTTTCCCATTCCTAATACAAAGTCAAATTTTAAAGTCAACACTTTGCTTTAACACAGAAGCCCTCTACAAAAACACCTCCGTTTTTCTTTGTAAAACTTCTGCCACAGTTCTTCAGACTCAGTCACTTGCTCAAAAACAGTGTCTCTACTTTTCTCCCTGTTTCCTGCCTTGTGGGGAACTCACCACCTCAATTATCCTATTTAATCCACCTTATTCTTCTCTGTCCCAAAACCCAAACAGATTTCTTCACAGCACTTATTGAGGTGAGAATTTATTTTCTATTTGTCTGTATCTCCCACTAAAAAGTACACTCAGGGAGGCTGGGGTCTATACATATTGTTCACGATGCCCATCATACAGTATTCTTTTAAAAGTATTTAGTGATTGGTGACATCAGCATCAAGGCAGCGTGAGACACTCCCTTTGTCTCTCCCCTTCAGTCTACAACTAGGACAGGACAACCTCCATAACTCAACAAAGGTTCCTCTGCCCAGCACACAAAGACACCAGAGGGACCCACACAGCTGCACAACTGAAGGTGTCTGGATTGAAACGTATGAAGGAGGCAGACCGGGGAACAGTGGAGGTGGTGGCCATGATCCCAGCCTCCAGGCCCCAGGAGCTGAGCCCACAACCCAGAGAACCTGGTAGCAGCAGGGGAGGTGGAGCACACAACTCCACCTTCCTTGCCACAGAGGCACCTGTAGCCACAGGGAACTGGGCAGTAGCAGCCACAGGGCCAACAACCCAGTCCCTTCAGCTGCAGCAGTGCCCATGACTCTAGCCCTGTTGCCTGCAGCTGCGACACCTGAGAATCCCACAATGCCAGACATGGCAGAGGCACCCAGCTCCCTACACACGTTTCTCCTTCCCTGCTATGGTGGCAGTAGCCACAACCTCTGCAACCCTAGACATCGTGCAGGCCCCCATCATACTGGTGAACCCAGCAACAATACCAGCAACAGCAGCAACACTGACAGCAGCAGGGCACCAGCGACCCCAGAGGCACAAACAGCGATGATGATGAGGGCACTGGCACAACTTCGGGCAGAAGTGGTAGAGGGTGGAAATACAGCCAGAGGGAGCTCCGGTAAGAGAAACCAAAAATGTGAGCTATAGCACCACCCACTGAAAAGCAAAAGAAAATCCTGTAATTACCAAGCTGTTGAATTGTTAGAATCAAAATTTTAAAAATATTGCCTAAATTAAAAAATGTGTTATCTACTTCAAATGTGCCAGCAGAGGAACAAATCATCAAGCACCATGAAAAATCATCGTTAACACGGTACAACAAAAAGAAAATGACAATTCTCCAAAACCTAAACTTAAAGTCATGGAAGTTTGTAATCTAACTGATAGAGAATTCAAAATAGCTGTCATGAAGAAACTCAACGAGCTACAAGAAAACTCAGAAAGGCAATTCAATGAGCTCAGGAATAAAATTAATGAACAGAAGGGATACTTTAACAAAGAGATTGAAACTCTAAAAAAAGAACCAAACAGAAATTCTAGAACTAAAGAACTCAGTAAATGAGATAAATTATGCAATAGAAAGCACTGGAAATAGGGCAGTCCATATGGAAGAGAAAAATCAATGAGCTTGAAGACTGAAATATAGAAATGATTCAGGTAAAGGAGGAGAGAGAATTTTTTTTTAAATGAAGAAAACTACAAGAATTATCCAACTCCAGGAAAGGCAACATAAGGATAATGAGTATCCCAAATGGAAAAGAAAGGGTGAAGGGAGCAGAGAGTTTATTTAAAAATATAATAGCTGAGAACTTCCCAAACCTGGAGAAGGAACTGTATATACAAGTCCGCGAAGCTAAGAAAATACCTAATTACCTCAATGTAAAAAGACCTTCTTCAACACACATTATACTTAAACTGTCTAAAGTCAGTGATATTAGAAAATGCAAATCAAAACTGCAGTGAGGTATGACCTCACACCATTCAGAATGGCCATCATCAGAAAATCTACAAACAATAAATGCTGGAGAAGGTGTGCAGAAAAGGGAACCCTCTTGCACTGTTGGTGGAAATGTAAACTGATACAGCCACTATGGAGAACAGTATGGAGGTTCCTTAAAAAACTAAAAATAGAACTACCATATGACCCAACAATCCCACTACTGGGCATATACCCTGAGAAAACCATAATTCAAAAAGAGTCAAGTACCACAATGTTCACTGAAGCACTATTTACAATAGCCAGGACATGGAAGCAACCTATGTCTCCATCAACAGACGAATGGATAAAGAAGATGTGGCACATACATACAATGGAATATTACTCAGCCATAAAAAGAAATGAAATTGAGTCATTGGTAGTGAGGTGGATGGACCTAAAATCTGTCATACAGAGTGAAGTAAGTCAGAAAGAGAAAAACAAATATCATACATTAATGCATATATGTGGAATCTAGAAAAATGGTACAGGTGAACCAGTTTGCAAGGCAGAAACAGAGACTGATAGGGATGCACTGAATGATAGGGATTGCATTGAATCTGTAGATTGCTTTGGGTAGTATAGTTATTTTCACAATGTTGATTCTTCCAATCCAAGAACATGGTATATCTCTCCATCTGTTTGTGTCATCTTTGATTTCTTTCATCAGTGTCTCAAAGTTTTCTGAGTACAGGTCGTTTACCTCCTTAGGTAGGTTTATTCCTAAGTATTTTATTCTTTTTGTTGCAATGGTGAATGGGATTGTTTCCTTAATTTCTCTTTCTGATCTTTCGTTGTTAGTGTATAGGAATGCAAGAGATCTCTGTGTATTAATTTTGTATGCTGCAACTTTACCAAATTCACTGATGAGCTCTAGTAGTTTTCTGGTGGCATCTTTAGGATTTCCATGTATAGTATCATGTCATCTGCAAACACTGACAGTTTTACTTCTTTTCCAATTTGTATTTCTTTTTCTTCTCTGATTGCCATGGCTAGGATTTCCAAAACTACGTTGAATAATAGTGGTGAGAGTGGACATCCTTGTCTTCTTCCTGATCTTAGAAGGAATGCTTTCAGTTTTTCACCATTGAGAATGATGTTTGCTATGGGTTTGTCACATATGGCCTTTATTATGTTGAGCTAGTTTCCCTCTATGCCCACTTTCTGGAGAATTTTTATCATAAATGGGGGCTGAATTTTGTCAAAAGCTTTTTCTGCATCTATTGAGATGATCATATGGTTTTTATTCTTCAGTTTGTTAATATGGTGTATCACATTGACTGATTTGCGTATATTAAAGAATCCTTGCATCCCTGGGATAAATCCTACTTGGTCATGGTGTATGATCCTTTTAATGTGTTGTTGGATTCTGTTTGCTAGTATTTTGTTGAAGATTTTTGCATCTATATTCATGAATGATACTGGTAATTTTCTTTTTTTTGTAGTATCTTTGTGTGGTTTTGGTATCAGGGTGATGGCGGCCTCATAGAATGAGTTTGGGAGTGCTCCTTCCTCTGCAATTTTTTGGAAGAGTTTGAGAAGGAAAGGTGT
Source organism: Hyperoodon ampullatus (assembly GCF_949752795.1). Lineage (NCBI taxonomy): Eukaryota > Metazoa > Chordata > Mammalia > Artiodactyla > Ziphiidae > Hyperoodon > Hyperoodon ampullatus. The sequence continues at coordinate 61,804,764 of NC_136928.1, forward strand.
TAGCTCTTCTCCAAATGTTTGATAGAATTCATCTGGGAAGCCATCTGGTCCTGGACTTTTGTGTGTTGGAAGATTTTTACTCACAGTTTTAATTTCATTACTTGTGACTGGCCTGTTCATATTTTCTATTTCTTCCTGGTTCAGTCTTGGAAGGTTATACCTTTCTAAGAATTTGTCCATTTCTTCCAGGTTGTCCATTTTATTGGCATAGAGTTGCTCGTAGTAGTCTCTTAGGATGCTTTGTATTTCCGTGGTGTCTGCTGTAACTTCTCCTTTTTCATTTCTAACTTTATTGATTTCAGTCGTCTCCTTCTTTTTCTTGATGAGTCTGGCTAAGGGTTTATCAATTTTGTTTAATCATCTCAAAGAACCAGCTTTTAGTTTTATTGATCTTTGCTATTGTTTTCTTTGTTTCTATTTCATTTATTTCTGCTCTGATCTTTATGATTTCTTTCCTTCTACTAACTTTGGGTTCTGTTTGTTCTTCTTTCTCAAGTTCCTTTAGGTATAAGGGTAGATTGTTTATTTGAGATTTTTCTTGTTTCTTGAGGTAGAATTGTATTGCTATAAACTTCCCTCTTAGAACTGCTTTTGCTGCATCCCATAGGTTTTGGATCATCATGTTTTCATTGTCATTTGTCTCTATAAATTTTTTGATTTCCTCTTTGATAGCTTCAGTGATCTCTTGGTTATTCAGTAACGTATTCTTTAGCCTCAATGTGTTTGTGTTTTTTACGTTTTTTCCTCTGTAACTGATTTCTAATCTCAGAGCATTGTGGTCGGAAAAGATACTTGATATGATTTCAATTTTCTTAAATTTACTGAGGCTTGAGTTGTGACCTAAGATGTGGCCTATCCTGGAGAATGCTCTGTGTGCACTTGAGAAGAAAGTGTAATCTGCTGTTTTCGGATGCAATGTCCTATAAATGTCAATTAAATCTAACTGGTCTATTGTGTCATTTAAAGCTCATGTTTCCATATTAATTTTATATCTTGATGATTGGTGTGAGTTGTTAAAGTCCCCCACTATTATTGTGTCACTGTCAATTTCCTCTTTTACAGCTGTTAGCATTTGCCTTATGTATTGAGGTGCTCCTATGTTGGGTGCATATATATTTATAATTGTTATATCTTCTTGGATTGATCACTTGATCATTATGTAGTGTCCTTCCTTGTCTCTTGTAACATTCTTTATTTTAAACTCTATTTTATCTGATATGAGTACTGCTACTCCAGCTTTCTTTTGATTTCCATTTGCATGGAATATCTTTTTCCATCCCCTCACTTTCAGTCTGTATGTGTCCCTAGGTCTGAAGTGGGTCTCTTGTAGACAGCATATATACAGGTCTTGTTTTTGTATCCGTTCAGCCAGCCTGTGTCTTTTGGTTGGAGCATTTAATCCATTCACATTTAAGGTAATTATCGATATGTATGTTCCTATTACCATTTTCTTAATTGTTTGGGGTTTGCTTTTGTAGGTCTTTTTCTTCTCTTGTGTTTCCCACTTAGAGAAGTTCCTTTAGCATTTACTGTAGAGCTGGTTTGGTGGTGCTGAATTCTCTTAGCTTTTGCTTGTCTGTAAAGCTTTTGATTTCTCCATCAAATCAGAATGAGATCCTTGTAGAGTAATCTTGGTTTTAAGTTCTTCCCTTTCATCTCTTTAAATATATTATGCCACTCCCTTCTGGCTTGTGGAGTCTGCTGAGAAATCAGCTGTTAACCTTATGGGAGTTCCCTTGTATGTTATTTCTCATTTTGTCTTGTTGCTTTTAATGATTTTTCTTTGCCTTTGATTTTTGTCAATTTGATTACTATGTATCTCGGCGTGTTTCTCCTTGGGTTTGTCCTGCCTGGGACTCTGCACTTCCTGGACTTGCATGACTATTTCCTTTCCCATGTTAGAGAAGTTTGCAACTATAATCTCTTCAAATATTTTCTCGGGTCCTTTCTCTCTCTCTTCTCCTTCTAGGACCCCTATAATGTGGTTGGTGTGTTTACTGTTGTCCCAGAGGTCTCTTAGGCTGTCTTCATTTCTTTTCATTCTTTTTTCTCTATTCTGTTCCGTGGCAGTGAATTCCACCATTCTGTCTTCCAGGTCATTTATCCGTTCTTCTGCCTCAGTTATTCTGCTACTGATTCCTTCTAGTGTAGCTTTCATTTCAGTTATTGTATTGTTCATCTCTGTTTGTTTGTTCTTTAATTCTTCCAGGTGTTTGTTAAACATTTCTTGCATCTTCTTGATCTTTGCCTCCATTCTTTCTCCAAGGTCCTGGATCATCTTCACTATCATTATTCTGAATTCTTTTTCTGGAAAGTTGCCTATCTCCACTTCATTTAGTTGTTTTTCTGGGGTTCTACCTTGTTCCTTCATCTGGTACATTGTCCTCTGCCTTTTCACTTTGTTTATCTTTCTGTGAATGTAGTTTTCATTCCACAGGCTGTAGGATTGTAGTTCTTCTTGCTTCTGCTGTGTGCCCTCTGGAAGCCAGAAGTCTTTAATCAAGGTGTCAGTAGGGCCACACTCCTTCTAGATCCTCTATTGGAGATTCTGTTCCTGTCTCTTCCAGCTTCTGGTGGCTTTTGACATTCCTTAGCTTGTGGCTGCATCACTTCAAACTCTGCTTCTGTCTTCATGGTCTCCTCTTCAGTGTGTCTGTCTTTTATCTTCTGTCTCATATAAGGGCACTTGTCTTTGGATTTAGGACCCATCAGTTAATCTAAGATGGTCTCATCTCAAGATCCTTAACCTAATTACATCTACAAAGATCCTTTCTGCAAATGAGGTCCCAGTCAAAGGTTCTAAGACTTAGGACATGACATACCTTTTGGGGGGTTACTATGCAACTCACTACACTTAGCATCTAGATAGTTGTACATTTATGATTTCATTAAGTCCTGACAGTTACTGCCATTTCTCAGATTTAAAAAACTTTAATAAAGAAAGTGGAAAAACTAGCATTTGAAATTCAGTCTGTCAGGGTTTAAGACTATGCCCTTAACCTGGCAATTAATTGCCTACAAAGCAGACAGGGCCACTTTCTGAACTGCCCAACCCTGCAGGCTGAATATACCAGAGTCCTGAGCCACCACTGAATCCCTTGTTTCCCTTTACCTGCTTACATAGCATATGGTCCACCTGGAGTGCAAAAATAGAAGCTATTTCACAATTCCCAATTATGTTCCAGGCTAATCTAACACTATTAGCCACCTTCTTAAAATTAAGTTCCTATTTCTCTTAGTAGATTTTGCTTGATGTTTCAGAGTGTTCATGGCAAATTAACTCACTGCATATCCACCACTGATAAGCAGTGTGTATAAGAAATTCTAAAGAGTTTTTTTATCTGAACTCTAGCAATCTCATAAAAGTATGGATTACTTTTTCTTATTGGGATGTAAATGACACTGGAGCATCTCAAATGGAGACAAGGAAGTAGGACATAATGAAGGAATTCTCTGGCCACTTTGAATTAGACATGCCAATGACCCTCTAGTGGATATAAACTGTGTGAATTTCTCCATCCCCCTTCAAATCACATAGCTCAAAATTTACATAAAGTTAGTCCCTTGTGAAAATCACCCTCCTAGTGACATGAGAGAATAAATGTACTTCCATAAGTAAACAATCTGCTCCTTTCTGCAGTTGGATCAGAACTCTTATACATCATGCCAACTCAAGGGGAAAGTACAGTCAAAGAAATGGAAGGGTCAAAAGCCAACCACCTGGAAATTTATGTCAGTTTTTATGCTTAGGCTCCTTCACCACGAACAAATATCACACTTTAATACCACCGTACAACAAAGGAAAAACTTTGACTTGTGGGCTTGTGGAAAAAGCAGAATAAAAAAGCAGCATTCATGTGAGAGTCAGAACCTATCCTGCACTTTGGTGAAGAATAAAAAGGCTTTTGTGCTATGCCCTTTACCTCTGCTGGAGCTGGGGCTCAGGCTGACTCTATGGACAGGGAACAGACAATGACTGGGCAATTTCTGCCTACCTGATTGTTTCATAATTTTTATATCATTTAATCCTCACAACTAACCTTGAAAGTAGGCAAAATGCCCTCATTTTAGAATTGAGGAAATTAAAACTTAGAAAACCTAATGACTTAACAAAGGTCATGCAGTTAATTAGCAGCGATGTCAGGTAAGCCAGAGATTCCCAAAAGCCAAGCTTACCTGTATCAATGTTTTTTTTTAGCTCCTGCCAGTATATCTAAATATATGCTTTTAAAATAATGACATGCTAAATCTTGCAATCAGGTTATTATAGTATTCTGGTAAGTCTGTCAGTGACATGCTGTTTTCGCTCAAGACGACCAGGATATGACATTGTCTCCTCCTATTATGCCCAGCCAGCATACTGACTGTCAAATACCCGCTGCTGTGACCTGTTTATCAAGGTCAGCTGCTTGATTGCTATGAATAATTGGATACCATTAATAATGGTCAGCTACAGGATATAGGAAGGTGTTCAAGTGTGGTAATTGTATTTTGAATTCCAGCAGATTATTTCCTAGGGAGTAGGAAGACAACCACTATGTGGGATACAGTTTCTCTAAGTACAATAGAGATAATTGCTTCCCTAGAAGTGAAGGGAACAGTCCAAGGGCTCCCTTAATAACATGTGTGACTAACTTTATAAAGAAACATGGAAGTCAAGGATTTGCAAGATATGGCTAATACTGGAAAGCTGGACCATTACTGAATGTCTTCAGTAGTTAACTTTCTCATTCCCTTGCTCAGATTAACACTTGAGCTTTATGTGTTGGGGGGTGGGGATCACTAAGTTTGGAAGCACCAATGAGGTCAGATCATTGGCTAATTAGTGAATTTAACCCAGTTGATATTCATCTGAAAAGGCCAAGCATAAATCTTTTGCTGTTTAACATATTAAGAGCTGTAAATACTGCAGAATAATTATATGGAACAACATTATTAGCTTTCTTTTTAAATCCCTGTCAAAGAATGAAGGATTTTTAAAATATCGTCCAGAACATAATAATAAAAATGAGAAACTAAAGAGATTAGGAAAAGGCACATTTTATAGTCATGGGAAAATGATAAACTGAACATGATTTTAGAGGATGATAAAAGACTAGGGTTTGGGTAGTAAGTAGACTAAAGAGCAAAAAAATCATAGAAAAATATAATAATTCAATAGCAACAAGGTATGCTTTATTTCAATACCCATTAGCTATCAGTTCCAGACTTGAATATGGAAACTCTTTCTTAAATTGACCAGCAAAGTGAGAGAACAAAATTAAAATTAAAACGTACCATAGCAGAGGTATAAGTAAAGAAAACATAGATGGGAGCATGGAATCATGATACAACTGCTTGAAACAATATTCAGCACATACTGCAATCCTTGTCAACTTTTCCATTATTTGGCTCTACTAGGAGTTGGGCCATTTTGACCATTTCTTTTCAAGGATATTATTCAGTGTTTAGGTCAACTCTGAAATGAAAGACAAACAAATGGATCACAGACATAATATAAAAGCTAAAACTATAAAACTCTCATAAGAAAACATAAAGAGTAAGTCCTCATGACCTTGCGTTAGGCAATGGTTTCTTAGATATGACACCAAAAGTTGGGTAACAAAAGAAAAAACATAGAAATTGACTACCTCAAAATTAAAACTTTTCACTGCAAATGATACCATCAAGAAAGTGTAAAGACAATTCAGAATGGGAGAAAACCTTTGCAAATCATATATGTGATACAGGATTTTTATCTCAGTACAAATAGTCAAAAAGCAGAAACAACCAAAATGGCCATCAACTGATGAATGGATAAAATGTGATATAACTATGCAAAAGAACATTATTCAGCCATAAAAAGGAATGTAGTACTGACACATACTACAATATGTTTAACACTTGAAAACATTATGCTATGTGAAAGAAACCAGTCACAAAAGGCCATATATTGTACAAATCAATTTACAAGAAATGCCCAGAATAAGAAAATGTATAGAGACAAACAGTAGCTTAGGGGTTGTTTAGGGCTGGGGGAAGAAGACAGAAGGGAAATGGGGATTTAATGTTAATGGGTATAGAGTTTCTTTTGGGGGCAGGGGAGGATGAAAGTGTTCTAAAATTAGATTATGGTGACGGTTGCACAATGCTATGAATATACTAAGAAACATTAATTTGAAACTGTAAATGGGTGAATTGTAGGTATGTGAATTATATCTCAATAAATTCAAAGCTGTTTTAAAAACAATCAAAACAAAGAAAAATATCAATAGGTATAAGCTATTTCCCTAGTGACAAAATTACTTTATTTTTAGACTAGAGGTCCAGAAAGAGAAGCAACTTACCCAAGGTCCCATATTGAGCCAGTAGCTAAGCAGGATCCCTAAGATTTCTGCTTCAAAGATTCCCTAGACCTCAGTGCCATCAGAAAATTTCTTACCCTTTATGTTCTTTTTTTGGCAGGTCGGAGGGAGGGTCTTTTCCTCTCAATGACAGTAGCCTTACTAGCTGATTCATTTACCCAGAGGCATTTCCATCAGCTGATATAAACTGAGGACACTATAACCTACAGGAAGGAGGCAATATCAATCTAACAGGAGTCTACTTTCCTACACAATAGTAAAGAACTGCTAAAGAGTCCCCAAACCTGGGCAAGGTCTAAACAGTTCCCTGAAAGTAGCATCAGATGAAAGCTTGTAAGGTTTTTAGGCATAAGAATATTATATAAAAAGATAATGGTAAGTTTCTAGAAATGAGGACCCAGAACCCAGATTTCTCAGTCCTTAAATATGCCTCACAGCCTAAGCAAGAGACTGAAACTAGAGTACAGAGGGTCAACTCTTTGACCTTTGCTCTTAAGTTAAAGCCTTTTCCCTGTAGAGAACATCCATTGCTTTCAAGAGCCACCTTTAAGCCCACACAAGGCTAAGGCAGCAAAAAAGGAAGATCCTCATCTCAGTTGCAATATTTCCAGAACCTTCAAGCATCTTATATTACAAACAGAAGACTGAGAAAATGCCTGGGATACTAGTGGTTTCCTCATTTGCACAATGAAGAAAGTGAGTATCACCTACTTAGAGAACTCAGTGAAAATGTGGTACAAACCCAAGTAAGAAAGAGTAGCAGAGATACCTGTGTCTGGGTGTCTATGTGTGTGTGCCTGAGCACACCAGGGAGGGAGGGTGGTGAAGGGGTTCAGGGAGAGGTAAGGCCGAACATCAGGGACTGAGAAAGTTTTGAAAGTTTTCTAGAATATTTCAGAGATGATACAGAAGTTCCTTATGCTTGAAAAGGAAACACACAAGAGATGGAAGAGTGGAAAGTGTGTCTTTGTTCTCACTACTGTATTCCAGGCTTAAAAAGAAATTTAATCATTACAGAAAATTCAGGATTTTTTTTTTTTTGGTTCCTATGCTAGTTCTTTTATTTGTAATAAATTTGCAATTTTCAAGTTTCTATTGTACTTGTTTCCTTTTACTTCTACTTGAATTATTTTTATTTCTTTTCATAAAATAAAAATGTATCTTGAAAAGAACACTCTATCTTGAGATAGAGAAATTAACCAGTAACATTTCCCTGCCAATTTTTCAACCACAACAAACTCACCTGCATGTGAGGAGAAAAGGTGAGAGGATATTGATAGTATACAGAGCTCAATGTTTTATTCATCTCTCTAGAAAGCTGTGGATATTAACCAATTACCCTATACTATACATCTGTAGGATAAAGAGGAGTAATCCAGCTGTCTCCCACTTTAAGAAAAACTAAAACTGATTTATAAAAATCAAAATTTGTCAAAAGTATAAATATGAAATAAATCAGAAAACATATTCATAGAAGGATTCAAGATAAAGTAACAGTTTTTAAAAGAATGCTCTTGTAGTACATTTGAAATATGACTTCATTTATAAAACCTGAATTACTCTTTCACCAAAACCCATTATTAAAAAATCCAAATTTATAAAGGTAGGTGCATTAGGGGGTTAATTGTTAAATTCATAAAAAGTTTTCTTTAAAGAGCATGCCACCTCTACATCCTACCTCCATGTACTAGAAATATGATTTGATTTGCCAGCAATTGATTAAATGCAAATTTAGGGAAACAGCCATTGTTAGAGCTAAATATGCCTATATTTGGCTGTTTCTGTGGGCAAATAGAAAAACTGAATATCTGAGTAATTAAATAATCATTCTCAGATTAAAGCTTATAATTAGGTTCTCCTAGTCTCTTATCTATAACGTATCTGTCTGTCTACAATACTAATACACAGATAGATATAAATTACTCATGCCAATGGAAGCAGAGAAACTTAACACCAAATAATGGATAGTTCTAAAATTATTTCATCTTGTTTTGGCTATACTTTATTTGCTTTAACAACACAAAGACAGGCATTAGAAATCTAATTTCTCATGCACATAAACTGAAGTTCAATAATATTAAGCAGAATATCTGTGAGAAGTAGATTCAGGAATTAGAACCCCAACACATGCTATAATCTGAGGGGAAGTCATGAGAAAATATGGTGGCTGACAAAAGGCAAGTCCTCTGATTTCAAAATGAAATAAAAGATTTTAGAGGTAGGTACCATATATTGATACTTTTCAAATAAATCAATTTCACTTTTTAAAAACTTTTTTATTTATTGAAGTAACATTGGTTTTCAATATTATATGTCTCATGTGTACAACATTATATTTAGACTTCTGTATATATTATACCATGCTCACCACCAAAAGTAGTTTCCATCTGTCACCATACAGTTGACCCCCTTTAGCCATTTTGCCCTCCCCCAACTTCCCCTCTGGTATCCACTAGTCTGTTCTCTGTATCGAACAAATATCATTTTTTAATGGAACCTCAAAAAGAATCTGTACTTTCAGCATTCCTTTGATTGGCCTGGGACTGACTTTTACAAGGAATAAAGATGAATTCATTGGCCAGCTTGCATTTGTGCTTTTAGAGGCAAAACATGAAAATAGACTTGCTCTGTCTGGTCTAAAAGGTCCCAACTACTGTGTAGCCCCTAGGAGATCATGGCCTTGGTGTTTAGAAATTTGTGCAAGCATCATCATCTCCCAAAACAAACTTTAAAAAACCAATTCAAGATAAGAAATGAATACCATAAACTCTGTTAAGATGGATTATCAGAAGTCCAGAGAACTTGAGCCTTGTGGTAATAAGGCTGAATGTTCACCAACAAGAAAGCAATGTAACCAATTTAAAACTGAGTATAGGGCTTCCCTGGTGGCGCAGTGGTTGAGAGTCCGCCTGCCGATGCAGGGGACACGGGTTCGTGCCCCGGTCTGGGAGGATCCCGCGTGCCGCGGAGCGGCTGGGCCCGTGAGCCATGGCTGCTGAGCCTGCGCTCCGGAGCCTGTGCTCCGCGGGGGGAGAGGCCACAGCAGTGAGAGGCCCGCCTACCGCAAAAAAAAAAAAAAAAAATAAAACTGAGTATATGGCCATATTCTAGGTAATTCCAAGGCAGACAAAACACTGAGCTTCATATAAGATTCTAATCTTGACTGAGATTTTTATCTTATTAATGCACTCCCTGTCTAATAATCAAGTCTGACAAGGCCAGGTAAAAGGGAATATATTTCTTGACAAAATAGGAGCATGGGACTAAATAACACAAGGGAATAAAATTGCTTCTAACAATCTATTTGAAGATTCCATCAAGTAATTCTGGTTCATTTTGAAACTTGATAATGGAGCTACATATGAGTTCCACGTGAATATGGAATGATTAAAAACAATGCTCTCAGACAATGGTGTTAAAGCTGGTCATGTTTGTGGAAAACAGATAAGGGACTTTTGGTGAAGCCAAAACACTGAAACTGAATATACATATTGGGTATTCTATGAGAGGGAGGCTATGGTTGAATGGAGATTTAAAAAACAAAACAGTGCTATGAACAGAGACAGCCATGCATGTAATTTTTGTCAAGACAAATTGGCTGATTAAAGTTGTTAGATATTGTGATAATACAAAAGGGAAACTGGTGAGAAAATTCACTAAGCTCAAATGAATAATAAAACTGGAAATGAACAAAGATTATAACATCACTTCAAAAAATGGAGCTAATAATAATGCTCTTTGTATCCATAGCACCTTTTATATGAGCAGTTCAGAGCATTTCACAGAATCACTGAATCATGACTTCTACGGCTGAGAGTGACCAAAAAGATAATCTAGTCCAAACGCATATCCAGGCTTCTGTCTCTTCTATGACGTCTCCCACACACAATCACACAACCTATTTGAACTCTCCAGGAACCTCATTTCCTCCTGAGTACACCATCTCAGATCCATACAACAAAAAAAATCCAGAATATTTGTATCTGTCATTTTCTTTGCATTGAAGCATACAGCAATTTTTCTCATTAGGCAGAGCTGTAAGTTGGTAGGGCAAGAAGACAGGAAAACAAGAGTGGACTACAAAATTTTCTAAGATAGAAAATATGTAAGAGGTAACTGACTTTGCAGATCTTAGAAAGTTTGGAAAAGGTCTATTTAGATAATAGAGGATTGAGAGCCAAAAGAAAGGAAGACTGTTCTCACCTCAGGAGCCTGGAAAGACTCAGAAATTGTAATACCTCTGAGAGCGGTGTACAGACTGTGGTTATAAACCTGGTGGGGGTGATTAGGACTCTGTGTAAGGAGAAGCCAAACCTCCAGAACCATCTCACCCTCCCATCCTGTACAGCTAAACAATGGTGGCACATGGCAGAAGATTCATGTGTTCAAAATTGTATTGAATGCCTACTATGTGCCAAGCGTTGGTCTAAGAACTGTGGCTATGGCATCGAACAAAATACAAAAATCTCTGCCCTCATAGAGCTTATATTCTAGATATAGGCAGCAAAAATAAATAAAGGAATATCAGATGGAGATAAATCACAGGGGGAAAAAAATCAAGCAGAGAGGATGCGGGGCAAAGGGGAAGGAGATCATTTTAAATAGGGTGGTCAGCAAAGGCTTTCCTGAGAGTGACAACTGAGCAGAGATCTGAGCAAGGTGAGGTGACTATCTGGGGAAAGTTTTAGGCAGTGGGAAGAGCAAATTCAAAGATCTGAAGAGGGAATGTCCTCATGGACAGAGTGGGGAGACATTCTCCATGAGGAGACTAAGTTGGTTCTGGTAGAATGAGTGGGGTGGGGAATGATAAGAAACTGGGTCTAGAGTTAATGAAGGGGCAGGAGGGGAAAAAACAGGTTGAGCAGAAGGATTGCCAGAGCAAAGGCCTTGAAAGAGAATTTAGCTGGAGAACAGTGAAAAGGGGACAGAGGAGAAGAGGATGAGGTCTGAGGGAAGGCCAAACCTACAGCACAGAAGGCCTCCTCCATCTTAGATGAGGTTGATTTTACTCTGCTTGCCATGAGTAACTACTGGCAGACTGTAACAGAATCTGCTCTGGAGACCTTTCTGTAACCCCTTAGAGCAGCTCCTGTAATAAAATGTTCTCTTTAAGCTCCAGGACCCACAATATTGATCAGTCTTGGCTTTTTAGACCTAGACTCCATGTCTTCAACTCGAGCCCCCTTATCTGCAGTCCCTCTGTGAGGCCATCATTCCTCTGTGCACTGAGACAGTGGGAAGGTGCTCTGACATCCTAGGCAGGAAATGGATCACTCATTCTGGCAATACCTGCATACTTCCAATGTAACATTGTTAAACATCTCCCAAAATAAGTATCTGTTGCTTCATGTCTAATATTATGTGGGTTACAATGGCCTGATGTTTACAAATGAAAACTAGCCCAGAGCAAGAATCATCCCAATAGACAGAAAGTCAATTTTATTTCTTCTAAATTACCTTGATGTGTGAATAAATGTTCTTCTGGTTTGGGATGCTGCCATTGGAACCACCCTGGTGCCATTATGATGCACATGTGCAAATTATTTCAGCTCACAGTGACCCTGCAGGTGGTCTCTTCTAAGGCTAGGACTATGGGTCAATGGGGAAGCAGGTCAGTTCCAGAAGACTATATGGATTCTGAGCCTTAATGCAGGTGATTCTGATAATGTCCAGTTCTGTACTGATTACCCCAGCATACCCTCAGAATACATAAAGCTCTAGGCTTCATTAAAAGTATCCTGTTTCCTCAGGGATGTTTTAAACTCTATGGAAAGAACCCAGAATCAGAGTACATCCTACCAATTTGGGGATGGGTAGGCTGGCCACTTAATCTCTCTACTTCAGGGACCAACTAGAGCAGAGATTCTTAACTCTTAACCCAAGACCAGTGAACAGAAAATAGGAGGTCTGTGACCTTGAATGGTTAAAAAAATTAAATCTTTATTTTTACTAACATCTGACTGAAATTTAGCATGGTTTAAATTATGAATAAGCAAAAACAAATCAATGGTACTTGTGACTATATAACCAATAGAAATCATATTTTCATATTATATTGCAAATGATCCCGATATCTCAAAATAGGTTCATACCACTTCAATATAATAGAAATTATCAGATGTATCACTAGATCTCATTATTTAATATATTAATTAAGAAAGCACATATATTGCTGTACCACATTTGTTATTTAATATGTGAGTAGTGTATTTCATTATTAATAGGTTCCACTGTAGTCCTATGGATTTCTATTTATACTTCACCTGCCCTGCAAGGTGACTTGGTACATAGGGGCACAAGGTACTGAAAGAAGAAGAAGAAGAGGAAGAAGGAGTAAGAGGAGAAAAAGAGACAGAGAGGCTCCAAGACTATCTTCAGGGCTGATGTGCTTTGGGGGTATGTTGTCCAGGTTCATATATGCTCCTGCAGGAGAAAGAAGGGCACTCAGATGCTTACAATGATGATCCTCATAAAATAGCACTTGATTAATGCTGTGCTGCTACCAAGAACCAGAGATCCCTTCTAGAAGTCTGTGCTAGAACATGCAGCCTACTTCCAGAGAAGAGTTGGGCTCTCAGCATTATGGACAAATCAGTGAACAAGCACAAATGAGCATATCCTGACACTCTCCCCTACCCCTGTCATCATGCATTCCAGTGTTTGTTTGCTATTTCATCACATTAAATTAGAATTATCTCTTCTATGCTCTCAAAACCTCCCACCATCTACAGCATAGCTTCACTGCCTCTCACTTTTCTTTTTTTCATCCTGTCCCCATTACTCCTTTGATCTCCCTGGTTTTCCTGTCTTGTACCTCTGCTTTCTTATTCTCCTTGCTCACCCATGGGTGAGCCTGCCACATTAACAGCTACAGACGTCCCCAAACCACACCAGCTGTCCCACAACAGGTCAGCTGGTCATCGAAACACAAAGACCAGAACAGATGAGTACCAGCAGGTGAAGGCGACATAGCCCCTTCTCCAAGCGCAGCCTTCTGTGGGTGAGTCTGGCTCACAACAGCTACCTCAGGCAAGCAGCAAATATCTGCTAGCCTCCCATTCATCTGCCAGGTTCCGATTTCCCTCCCATTGTCGCTTTTGAATTCTGATAACTGGGGGAGTTTTATAAGCAGACGATGAAATCAGTGCCCAGAAAATATAATTGGAACAGGCTGAATTTGCATGAAGGAAAGAGCACCTATTGACAGAAAATGCAGAATGCCTTTTTCACTAGAAGGAAAGAGAGAAGGGGAGATAGAAGGAGAGAAGGAAAAGAGTCAGTAAGAAAGGAAGCTGTATATCACTTCTCATGAGAACATCATCCAGATTATCTGAACAGTGGAGAAACAGAGGGGAAATGACAAACAAGTGGCCAAGCTTCATGACACACTAGACATGAGTTAACTATAAGCAAAGCTTAAATAGATCCTTATTAATATAAATAGTCTAACTTTCTGTATTAATATAAATAATCTAATTAATATAAATAGTACAGCCATTCTTCAAAAACTGATTTTAAATTGATCACTCCACAGACTATATTGCTCCCTTCTGCCTCACAGGAAGATGCTCATGAGAAGCATCTTTGTGAGAAGAGACACAAAATTACAATCATTGAAAGTGGTATGTACACTGCAAAATTATTATTTGCCAGTGCCAATCAGACCATGTTACTCTCCTGCACGACACAGGCCAAGAGAGTCACAATGCCCTGAGAATCAATGCCAGCCTCCCTTGCACACTGGGCCAGGCCTTCTGCAACTGGCCCCTACTGACTTCTCCCATCTCATTTTGGTACATGACCCCTCTTGTTCATGGCATGTAGCCATACTGGCTTTTTGTTCCTCAAACAAATCACAGTTTCCCACCCAGAGCCTCTACTTTACTGTTCCTTTGGTTGGACTACCTAACCCCCCAATGTTTTCATGACTAACACCTTCTATAATGGTCATTTTGCCTCAACTTGACTGGGCTAAGGGATTTCCGGATAGCTGGTAAAACATTCTTTTGAAGTGTGTCTGTGAGGATATTTCTGGAAGAGCTTAGCATTTGAATTGGTGGACTGAGTAAAGGTCACCACCTGCAACTGGGCATCATCCAATCTATTCAGGGTCTGAATAGAACAAAAAGCAGAGGAAGGGTGAATTTGCTCTCTTGCTTGAGCCAGGACATCCACCTTCTCCTGCCTTTGGACATCAGAACTCCTGGTTCTTGGGGCTTCAGACTCAGACTGGGACTTACAATACTGGCTCCCCTGGCTGTCAAGGATTCGAGTTTGTATGAGAATTATACTACCAGCTTTCCTGGGCCTCCAGCTTGCTGATGGCAGATTCTCAACCTCCATAAACACGTGAGCCAATCCTTCATAATAAATCTCTATCTATCTATCTATCTATCTATCTATCTATCCACCTATCTATCCATCCATCCTATTGATTCGATTTCTCTGGAAAACCCTGACGAATACATCTTATCATACAGCTTATATGTCACCATAGTAAGGAAGCCTTCCCTGAGCACCAAACTAATGCTACCCCACCCCCAGTGCCCTCTATCCTGTTACCTTACTTCATTTTCTTTAGAGCATCAATCCTGTATGAAATTCTTATTTCTCTGCTTACCGTCCCCTGTCTTCTCCATGAGAACAAGGATCTTATCAGTCTTTTTCACTGCCATACCCCCAGCCATTAGAAAAGCACCAAGCACATAGTAGGCACTCAATACGTATTTGTATGGATAGAGTCAATATTAAGTGACTGTACTTGTTTGGAATGAGTCAATGGTGTCACCTGTTTGCCAAGTTCTGATAGTTGGAGTTTGAGCCAGACATGACAGATCAACACACAAGCAACACACAAGCACTCACGGCCCCAGAAGAAATCTCTTTTCTGGAGCTAAAGTATATCAGTGATAGATTATTTTATTTTGTACCATTTAGTTAGGCTTATCAGCCATTCCCACCAACCATGGGAGGAGCAGTGGAGAAAATCACAGTGGAGTTAAATTCTGAACTATGGTACAAATACATTAACTTGACAGGAGAAAAATACTACTGTTGCCACTTTATACACTAATTTCACACACTAAGAATCAGCAGGTATTACAGAATAAACATGACTTTTAAAGTCAGGCAGATTCAGGTTCACAGCCCAACTCTTCCATTTCTGTTTTAGACTGAATTGTCTCCCCAAAATTCATATGTTGCAGCCCTAACCCCAATGTGATTGTACTGGTTGAAAAGACCTTGAAGGAGATAATAAGGTAAAATGAGGACATAAGAGTGGGGCCCTAATCTGACAGAATTGGTGTCCTTATAAGAAGAGAAAGAGACATCAGAGATCTCTCTCTCCATGAACACACAGAGGAAAGGTCATATGAGGACAGTTAGAAGGTGACCATCTGCAAGCCAAAAAGAAAGGTCTCACCAGAAACCAACACTGCTGGCACCTTGATCCTGAACTTCTAGTCTAGAACTGTGAGAAAACAAATTTCTGTTGTTTAAGCTACCCAGTCTGTGATATTTTGTTATGGTAGACCAAGCAGACCAAGCAGACTATCAGAACCTCTAAGAGTGTAATCATGTACAAGTTATTAAATTTTCTAAGCTTAAAAGTCTGTAACACCAGAGGGGAAAACTCAGTTTGCAGGATTTTTGTGAGGATGAGGGATAGGTTTATACAGTTTCAAAGCAGATACTGACAAGTCATCACGGAGTGCACTGTGGTCTGCCAACCCATGGATCACCCTTTAGCATCCTACTGACTACTGAAGATATTTGTCTACAAAGCTCACTGAATAACCAGTTAAGAAACCAAAATGGATAATCAATACCATATAGGACATACAATTTAGTGGTAAGACTAAATTCACTACCAAATGAATAAATAAATAGGAGGGAGGATTTTAAATTCCAACCAACTGATTTATAGACAAAGATTTATATGTCTTTATAGGTACAGCATGTATCAATTTGAAATACTCAAGAAGTAAAATAAATTATCTTGTAATAAATATTCAGTAATTATCAGAATACCAAAGAATGTGACTTATTTTATCAGAAATGTTATGCCCTTAGGTAACTCATATCATCTGTCTGGGTCTCAGTTTCCTCACACACAAGAAGGTGGATTTGGTCTATATTATTTTAAAGGCCCTTCTAGCTCTGAGTCTAGGGTACTATAGGCTGTTCTTCTTTGAAAGATAAGGCTACTGACACACGGTCTGCAGTTATCTGCTCTGGGGATGTTTTTAGTAGAAGACATAGATCCGAAAAAGTTCATCCATCCCCACTCTGACCTACCCCTGCCACCCCCTCTTTCTGATGAGGTGCACACATTTAAGGGTCAGCCACCCAGAGCTGGCAGTACAGTCTGGAGCAATGAAATCAGACAAAGTGTATGTCTTCACATATCCCCAGTACTTTAGTCTCTCAGTAATACAACCTGTTCTAAAACTACAGATTGGAGGGCAGCATTAGCATTTAACTCTTGGGCTTGTGTTCATTATCTGGTGAGGAATGTAAACTGTCAGTGCTGATAACATGTCTTTCATGGCTCAGATCATCATCATTGAACCAGAAAACCTGTTTTGATATAATTTAGTCCATCCCTATGTGAGCTAAATGCAAAATGCAATTCAAGATATATGTGGTGTCATGTCCCATTGGAGTAGGCAAAGAGCCTTAGTGCCTGGGAAAGGCTTACAGAAAGAGGGGTTCTGGGTGCTTACATCTAGATCCTGAGTGCGTGACAAAAGAGAAGGACTGCATTTGCTGCATATTGACTAAAATACCCCAAAGGCTGTGCTTTTCTCTTTTTAAAAGAAGAGGGTGTTAACTGGGTATTTTATTTTTTCCTGAAATATTTGAACTTGCATATGAAGCATTTGGTCAGACAACCGAAAGGAATTGTGTCCCTTCTGATAAAACACAGAATTGTGTTCTATGCCCTAAGGAAGTCTCCACAGTCTTCTCTTGCTGAGATCTCAAGTCAAGAGTGTGACGACATGAAAAATCACATTTGGTCCCTAACACTTTCCTTCTGCTGAAGCTTCCAAAAGCATATCCAGAAGAGTTCCTGATATTTATTCTGTGTACTTTACTTAAATCACTGTAATAGGAAGACTGTTTTCCCACTCATCTTACCACAATAAAACCCATTTTATAGCATAATTATTAAAACAACATTTAACTTAAATATTGCAATCCTTGTTTATTTGTTTATGAATCTGTATAGTTCAAAGATTGTTTATAAAAACATGCAAGTTTTATTTCTTCCTTTACAAAATGATACCATTTACTAGATACTCTTTCTCAAATGACTCTAAAGCAAGGGAAAAGATTCACTGGTATGAAAATGCTAACACTACATACATATATGTATATACACATACACTATATATATATATATATATACACATATCAGACATCAAAGTGAGTTTTAAGTTAACTATACTTCAATTTAAAAAATGATTTTAAAAAGATAATATTTCTCAATCTAGATAGGTGATTTTTATCTTCTTTATGTTTATGGTATGCATTTTCTGATTTTTCTGTAATTGCTACAAACTGCTTGTAAAATAAAAATGAAAACAAATACCCAAAAAAAGAGAGAACCACAATAAGTCCCCTTTAGAGAGTGTCACACATTGGATATTTTGATAAGACAGGTAGTTACCCTCAAAAAATAGAACATTTCATTGTGCTCTAAATGAAGAATAAGGTACTTTTATGGGAAGATCTAAACCTCCCCGAAACTCAAAATTGTATTTACGGTTATCCAGAAGTACCACAAAAGACAATAACGAGTAGAAACAGAAAGACTAAGAAGGCATGAAGTGGTACTCTGAATATTACTTTAGTCTACATCAACCTAGAACAGTTTCCCAAACATGTCCTGTAGGACACTGGTGGTCCTCAAAATGTAAACGTTCTTCCAAGAAAACAGAATTCTAGATCCTATGGTGAAATACATTTGGAATAAAAAGTAAAACAAAATTACACTTTCATTTACAGTAGGAATTCTCTGAGCCTTTAATATATTCACAGCAATTATGACTCTTAGGGGAGGACCTGTATCTGGCATGCACTGAAATAAAGGAATCTAAGATTTAAAAAAAAAAAGTAATACTGTTTATGGTATAAAATTTTAAGCAGAATGAAAGAGTATAAGATAAAAAGTAAAACTTTCTTCATTCTCTTCCTCATTTTCTATCTCTACTCTCCTGTAATAACTAGTGCAAAGAGTTTTCTATGTGTTCTTCCAGAATTTTTTCTAAGCAAACACAAGTGTGTGTGTGTATATGAATATACATATACAAATATACATGTATAAGCATGCATATATATATACACACGTATGTATGTATTGTACACATATGACATAAATTTGTATTAACTGGGCTTCCCTGGTGGTACAGTGGTTAAGAATCTGCCTGCCAGTGCAGGGGACACGGGTACGAGCCCCGGTCCAAGAAGATCCCACATGCTGCGGAGCAACTAAGCCCACACACCACAACTACTGAGCCTGCGCTCTAGAGCCGACAAGCCACAACTACTGAGCCCACATGGCATAACTACTGAAGCTCACGCGCCTAGAGCCTGTGCTCCACAACGAGAAGCTACCACAATGAGAAGCCCGCACACTGCAATGAAGAGTAGCCCCTGCACCACAACAAAGAGTAGCCCCCACTCGCCACAACCAGAGAAAGCCCACACGCAGCAACAAAGACCCAACGCAGCCAAAAATAAATAAATAAATTTATTATTATTTATATTTAATGTTGACAACTATACTAGAATTAATCATATTAACTGATTTTTTGGAAATCCAGGAATAAGGTCTTGTCATTTTTAGATCATGTCAGGATTTCCTCATACAGAAAAAAATAAGACATAACAATAGAAACTATAATAATATAATAGCTACTCATTATTTAGCATGTACTATTTACCAGTCCAGTGCCTAGCACTAACCAAACTTATTACATAAATTATCTCATTGAAACCTCACAATACTCTGTAAGATATGTGTTATCCAGATTTTACAGATAAAGAACTAAAGCTTAGTTAAATTAAATAACTTGTCTAAGATCAAACAATTAGTTAATGGCCAGTGCAGAAGTGCAGTCAAAAATCTTAATTACTATACCTTTTTGTTAGATTTGTAACCTTGAAAAAAATGATCAATAAAATATACATTCCCAATGAAGATATGAGAAGACCAGAAAATAAACTATTTGCTAGTATAAGGACAGAGGGAAAATTATTTTTGCCCACATAGACATTTATTAAACAAATTCAAAAACTTAATTTTTTTTTTTTTTTTTTTAGTACACGGGCCTCTCACTGTTGCGGCCTCTCCCGTTGCGGAGCACAGGCTCCGGATGCACAGGCTCAGTGGCCATGGCTCACAGGCCCAGCCACTCCGCGGCACATGGGATCCTCCCAGACCGGGGCACGAACCCGTGTACACTGCATCGGCAGGCGGACTCCCAACCACTGCACCACCAGGGAAGCCCCAAAAAACTTAATTTTTTTAACATCTTTATTGGAGTATAATTGCTTCACAATAGTGTGTTAGTTTCTGCTGTATAACAAAGTGAATCAGCTATACATATACATATATCCCCATATCTCCTCCCTCTTGCTCAAAAACTGAATTTTTATAAAATTTATAGTTGCACCATACAGTTCCCAAGGATTTCCCCACAAGGGGCAGCAGAGTGGCAAAATGAAAAGCTTTGAAGACAGTAAGCAATGGTTGTCAGCTTTGGTGATGCCCTCTTTTGTAATTGCCCCCTTCACCCCATCTCACATTTTCCTTTCATCATTCCCTACTGCATTTCCTCATTCTTTGAGTTGAGAAAAGCCAGCAACACTTGCTGATACTCTTTACTCATGCTGCCATCTTATCCAGTTCTCCTTTGCAGGCAGTCAAGTTATGGATCCTTCTCTCCACCCCATCCCCAATCTCCCTCCTCTCCACTCTCCACCCCACCTTCGCCACATTATCACATGTACCTGCACATGGCCACGAACCCATCTGCTATGGAATCTTAGAAGTTAAGTTTGTGAGGAAATGCAGGGCTTCGTAGGGGTCACCCACTCCTGAGGGAAGAGGAGCTATCTTTGCGTTTTTAATTAGGCTCCTGAGATAACATTTAGTTCAGCTCCAACATTATATAAATAACTTGGAAGCATTACTCCTATCCTCACAACAAGAAAAGGGGGACAACATTCTCACCACAAAAAAGAAATGGTAATTATGCAATGGGACGGAGGTGTCAGCTAATGCTTTGGTGGTCATCACTGTACAATATATAAGTAGAAAATCAACACACTGCACACCTAAGCTTACACAATATTATGTGTCATTTATATCTCAATAAAGCGGGGGTGAAAAACTGAAAATCAACAACTCTTCTTGAACCCATCAGAAAACTGGTATCACAGTGTAAACTGCCACCCCAAAAAGTAAAGAAACAGGTACATCCTGTGAGATGCAGCACCTGAGATTTGCTTACCTGGAGCAGATGTCACAAGTGGTGGGACCATTTACTTGACTAGTAATTTTGACAAATTGCTGAAGATTGAATGGGGACTAGCAAGAGAATAGGAAATTCCTGGGGGGCAGAAATATAAGGGAACCCCCTTCCCACTTCAAGGGCTTTTTTTTTCCAGGAATGCAACCAAATTCTCATGGTAAAGATCCAAGAAATGCCCCCACATGGCCCTGGCAGGGAGAAAGGAAGAAAGAATACCCATTGTGAAACTGTTTCAGATCCTTCTCCAAAACAAAAATCTAATCTCCAAGGGGAAAGACTTCAGCAGGGGGCAATATTGAGACCTTATCCATCCTGGGAAAAGAAAATTTCTCACCACTCCCGCCTTCCCATCTCACCTAAAGGAGGAAAAAAAAATCCATAGTCGGGCTTTCCTGGTGGCGCAGTGGTTGAGATTCCGCCTGCCGATGCAGGGAACACAGGTTCGTGCCCTGGTCCGGGAAGATCGCACATGCCACGGAGCGGCTAGGCCCGTGAGCCATGGCTGCTGAGCCTGCACGTCTAGAGCCTGTGCTCCACAACGGGAGAGGCCACAACAGTGAGAGGCCCGCATACCGCAAAAAAAAAAAAAAAAAATGTTGATAAGTACTTGCCTCCTTTGTTTTACAAACTAAAGAAGTCATCTGTTATAATCCTTTCTAATTCTTACAAGTTCTAGAGATACTAATTGCAAAATAGGTGTTGTCTTACAAACTTCCAACATTAATTCATAGGCAAGGTTTTGATTATCTTCCAACTTAATGGTTTATTTTTGAAAAGGGGGAAAAACAGTGTATTTTCCTATGGAAGTTGGCAGGATTTACATTCTTTCAATGAAACAGTAAGTTGAAATTTTAAGAATTTATTTTAGAGCACGAAGATGTCTTTGACATACATACATCACCCTAGGCGATGGCTCCTGGTATTATTAGAAAGAGGCCTGGGAAAAACTAAGAAGATGGTTTGTTTATATTTGGATGGAGGAGGAATGGGAGGTCATTGGGCTAAATACAGACAGAAATGACTTTTATAACATTTTAACAATCTGTACTATTGGCACCAACAAGAATGAATGTCAGCTGAAAACAAGCTTTGCACCCTTACTGCACATATCTATTGCTATCAACTCTGAACATGCAGCAAAATTATCATAAGAAAATAAACATGTTAGTAGTCTTGGTTCAGTATTCTTACATTTCTGGACTTCCTTTTGTTACCACAGTTTATATAATTACTCTAAATTTTTTTAAAATCACATTCATGGGGAGGGGGAATAAGAAAGCTCCAAAAAATAGCAACTGCAGAGAGGCAAAGCTTCCCTTTGGAGATAGGGATGGAGATGGTGATGGGAATTGAGGTTCTAAGATCAGGGTAACCAGCAGCTGAGTCCCATCCCATGAGATAAAAAGAGTCTTCTCATTCACCCTTTCTAAACTGTACATCTCTCCTCTCATATATCCACTTTCTCCATTCCCTTCCCTCCCTCTCTCCTTCTCCCTCTCCTCTCTCTGTCTCTGTCTCTCTCTCTCTCTCTCTCCATCTCCACACACATACACAACCCTCTGTCTCCTCCAGGACCTCCTTCACTCCCATAGCTTCAACCCTACTTTCTAGCCAGATGATTCCAAATCCAACGCCAATCCAACCCTTCTCACCAACAGGAGTTCCATTTTGGAAATGTGCTGACTTGGCAGGAAGCACTTTTACATATTTTGTCAACTTACGAAGCTGGTATTAAAACCTGTAGTTTCCTAACAGAGAAAATGAGGCTTGGACTCCTCTGCTCTTTTCTTTTTCCACTTGACTGTCATAAGCAACTGCCACTGTGCTTTTTTTTTTTTTTTTTTGTAGTGACACAGTAAATTGATTTGGCTGATTCAGAGGACCAAGAAAATAAACACAAAAAAATTATCAGGACCCAATTTTTTGAATGACTTGGCAAGTCAGTTCAGTTAAAATTACTAATTCAGAATCTGTATCTGGACAAATTAAAATGTCATAGGGCCTGTGCTGAAAACATGGTGCTTAAACATGCCCCATCATCTCAGCAGCAACCCCAGCTCATCATATTAGCCCAGGCTAAAGCTCCACCCCTGTGAGCACTTAGAGCTAATGACACTAGTCACTCCAAGTCCTTGTAAAACAGGACAGTGGCACTGCTCATAATAAATGTGTTCAGGCAACAGCTAACTGACAGGTGAAAGATGAATTGGAAATTTTAGGGCATTCTGCAAACTTGGCCAGATCAATCTGAAGCAACAAAAAACTTGTCAGAGGTCAATAGTTTTCAGTATATCATCTAGGATTCATTCTTTCCTTCCAGACTTCTGGCCACTTACTTCCAGAAGTGCCACTTCTAGAAGTTTCTCTCCTGTATAATGCCAACTCACATATAAGGAATGAGACTAGCTGTCCTGATCAACACCTCCAACTACCTGAAGAGGCAGGCAGGTGTGGCACAGGCTTTCAGCTCAGATCCCAAGTAACTTTGCATAACATCACCCAGTGACATACTGCCACTAAAACCTGGTGCAAACAGAGAAATTTCCTTCTGTGCAAATGCCAGGTCGAACCCCATACTGGAAGGCAGCATGTGTTTCTGTTGGCTTAGTCTCCTCTGAGACAGATTGCAGAGGGAGTGTTGATTTTTATAACAGACCCAAATGAGCTACAGGGCCCAAACCCGCCTAGCACATTTAAAGCAGGCTGAGTGCCAGGTGACACTTCCGTGGTAGAAGTAATGAGAAAAGTCATGGGCCCCCCAAGTCACGGAACACAACCAAGCAGCCAAAAAACAAAGAGATTCTTAAGGTAAAAAGCTATGCAGAAACATTATCATAGTTATATTCCTTATCCTCAAAAAGGCTGAAAAGTGAAACAGAACAATATTACAATAAGGTACTGTGTCTTTAGAAATGGGTGCTCCACATCATGTTCTGATGTTAGTCAATAATTATAGATGCTACCTGCTCATTTGGTGACAGCAAAAAATCTACTGAGTGCTTATTGTATGCCAATAACATATTAAGAGCATTTTCCAATTTAATCCTCACAAAACCCTGTGATATAATAACTGATTCTGCTCTCATTTTAGAGATGAAGAAGCTGATACTTGAAGGTCCCATAGTTAATGATAGACTTTGTCTGTATCCTTAACCTCTATACAATACTGTCCCTTAACCATCTTCAACTCTTTAGAAAAATGGAATACTAAATATCATAAAAATATAGTAAGACTGCACCTGTATTTGCTCATCTTCAGTTTCTTATTGCCCTAACCACTTTTCAAAGATGGTATCTACTTATATCTACCATGCACATTGCTATCCCTACATTTTTTGTCCCTAGAAAAATTATTTTATATGTTGCATTTGGATATTATATTAAGTACCTTTCCCCAAAATGCCTGTAAGTACAAATAAACTCTACTATTTTAAACCCACTTGTCTTCCTACTCAAGAACTACAGACATGCTGAGAACGATGTTTGTCCCATGCTTTCAATTCACGGGCTGGAAAACCCAAGCCAGTCCCCACTGACAGATCTTATTATTCTCAGATACAGCAGAAGAGAAACATTCGCTTTCTATAGGCAATTTCTGTATGTGATTTCTGACCTCTGTGGTTAGGCAAAGATGCATGTAGAATTGCAATCTTCTAATTTCTATTTGCCTTCATTTTCCCAATTCCGTTTCCCACCACATTCTTGTCTTAGATCTTTTGTTTTAATTTAGTCAAGTTGATAGACAAGTATTCTAGGGTGGGAAAAGAAGAAAAATAGACAAGGAAGCATTTTCTTAAAGGAGAGAGTGAAGAAAAAGAAAGTAGGCAGTTGTTCAACATTCTAGGGGTGTTAAGACAGTTGTAAATAAAATTTACCTCAAGAGTTAGTTGGAAGCAAAGTTGTCATCATAATCATCATAATAACTAACAGGTGTGAAGGATTACCATGTGCTAAGTGTTCTAGATAGAATATCTCACTCAATTCCCAAAACAAACCTATAATTTAAATATTATTATCTCATTTGTGTTGGTGAGATTCCTTCCCAGCTTTCCTAGCTCTGTAGCATGTAGCTTACCCTCTGAAGGGCTTTAGGCAGACCTCTATACCTGCATTTATCACATCATGGTATAACTCATTATTTATCACTTATAGTTTTAATTCACTGTCAGCTCCATAAAGGAAAGAACTGGACCTTCTTTATCTCCTTCTCTGCAGACATTTTTAGAGTTCTGGACCATGGTAAGTGCCCACCTGATGCTTGTCAAGAACATACATTAAAAGTGAAGGAAGGGGGCTTCCCTGGTGGCGCAGTGGTTGAGAGTCCGCCTGCCGATGCAGGGGACACGGGTTCGTGCCCCAATCCGGGAAGATCCCACATGCCGCGGAGCGGCTGGGCCCGTGAGCCATGGCTGCTGAGCCTGCGCGTCCGGAGCCTGTGCTCCGCAACGGGAGAGGCCACAACAGTGAGAGGCCCGCATACCGCAAAAAAAAAAAAAAAAAAGTGAAGGAAGGAAAATAGAGAAAACACAGGAAACCAGAATGCATTTGGGGAGCTTCAGAATTAGAAACATGGTCTGTTCTGCTATAATGAGAGAATTGTGGCTCTAAAACAACCTCCTGTTTCTAAATAAACTTGGAGTCTTCAAATAACATGGACTACCAAAAATTATGTTTGAATATAATTAACTTTTAGTTTGCCAGTATGTCCCTGAGGCTAGGCACACAGGGACTTAATGCATTCTGTTTTTAAATAAATGTCAGAAAGGGATTAGGGAGTAGGGGGTTTCAAACTATTGATAAGCCTTACTTTTCTAACAGGAGTGTTTATTCATAGCTATAGAATCAAAACACCCCTGAACAAATGATGCTGCCTTTGGGCACATATCTGTGGCCCATACTGGTGTCCCTCCTTTCCCATCTCCAACCCACTCATTAGCACAAGCTTCTTCCACCTTCTCATCACTCAGTATTGTCAAAAAAAAGCACAAACCCACTCAAAGAACTCAACAGCTCCACCATACCCCCTCCTTCAGGAACAATGTTAATTTCCAAGCAGGTTCAAGTTATAACCTACACTGGTCCTCGGAATGCAAGTTGTGCCCCCTTGATTATTCAATCCTGTTACAGCCAATTTGCATCATGAAAACTGAAGCTATATAAGTAATCCGTATATGTGGGTTTCAGGTGATCTACCACTCTACACAATAA
Source organism: Hyperoodon ampullatus (assembly GCF_949752795.1). NCBI lineage: Eukaryota > Metazoa > Chordata > Mammalia > Artiodactyla > Ziphiidae > Hyperoodon > Hyperoodon ampullatus. The sequence goes on from NC_136928.1 coordinate 61,830,859, forward strand.
TGAATTATAGATTTTGCCCTTCAACCTGACATCATGTTAGGTCCTTTGCACTGATGCTATAGCCCTATAGGACTGAGGTAGTAGATTTACTCCCTCTCATAGGTCAATGAGCGTGGGCTGGAGTCTAAGTTCCAGGCATGCAGTTGCTAAAAAAAAGAAACCCTGAGCCTCTTCCTCATGGAAGCAGAGAGATGCTAGTCCCCAAACAGTAGGGAGAAAAAAGCTCCAACTGCTAGCAATGGCTAGAGCACATAAATGTGGGAGGTAGAAGTCTGCACAGAAACCTTTCAAAGGGCTCTATAAGATAAAAAAGAGAGAAAGAGAGGGGTCTAGGGTAGCAATGATGTTTCCTGCTCTTTGTACACAGGCAGGGGAACTCTAGCTTTCTCCAAATAAGTTGAATGACTCTTCAGGTTTTTTCCAGGGTGGTGATGTTGCTTACATCATCCACACTCTTTTTCATCCTGGCTAGTTAAAGTGAATTGACAATATTAGCAAAAACCTTTGGAATTCATCAAACTCCCTGGATTGAAAGTCAAAATCAGACCTTTTCAATGATGATTTTCTGGATCTGCAGTCTGAGGCATCTCCCTTTCTGAATTAGAACTAGAAGGAATCAATGTGCATAAGTTTACTTCGTGCAAGCTTAACCAATCTGTATGCAGCTGAGCTAATTAACAGACCTCATTGTTAGAAAAACATCAGCCAGGCCCAATTTGTGCAGATATAGCCAATAAGCACTGATATGTAGTTATTTTGATATAGCAGATAAGTCATAATCTAATTTTTGTGATATATACAAATATCTGTACACCAATTCTTATCTGAGTAAGAATATAAAGTGTATGAAATACAATGGGCATAAAGACTATCTGATTAAGATAAAACTCATTCTTGTCAACCTAACTTTTTTAATATTTAATAATATTCTCATTAACAATTGCTGATTAAGGAGGAAGGATACTCAAACTTAGTGAAATCTCTGAGTTACAAAATATCGTCAAAGAATCATTACAAAAATAGGTACTTGTCAAGAGTGGAGAAAGAGCAGGGTCTTTGTTGTAGATTATCTGATGTTTAAATAAACAGGTAAGAAAAGCATAACCAACTTTGTGATACCTGAATTTAAGTGCTGCTCAAGTAGCACTTGCAAAGAGATCATTGACCCTCCTTCATAAGGAAGGCTGGAGAGACATCGTACATTTATAGCTTGCCCATTTTGTACCAGGTGCTAGCCTGAGTATACACATGTCATCTAAATTAGTCCTCACATATGTAATCATTTCATAATGGGGTCACTTTATCATTCAGCTATACAGCACAAGTACTTGAGTATTTACATGTGCTGGGCACCATTTTAGACTGAAAATTCAACAGTCACTACAATAGACAAGATCTCTGCTCTCATGGTTATCTGTGAAGGGCAGATCAACATTAAAGCAGCAAGCAAATAAATAATTATGAATTTCCTATAGGAATAGTGTCATAAACACAATAAAGGAGTAAAAAGGAATAGAACGTGACCGGTTTTATCCAGGGTGATGATGGGTTGCCTGTAACATCCATGCTCTTTTCCATCCTTGTCAGATAAGGTGAGTTGTTGACACTGGTGAGATCCTTTGGAATTCACTGAGCTCCCTGAAGTAAGAGTCAAAATCAGGCTCTTTAGGTAATGATTCTTCAGATATGGAGTCAGAGGCAGCTTCCTTTCTGAATTGGACCAGAAAAGAGTTGGAATAGGTAGAGAACAGGTAGAGGTGGACAGTCCTACTTTATTAGGATTTTCAGAAAATGCCTTTCCAAGAAAGTCACATTTGAGTTGAGGCAAGGATGATGATAAGGGTCTGGCCAGGCAAAAATTTAGGGTAACAGTATTTGAGGCAGAAGGGACAGTGGCAGAGTGAGTCAGTGGGAGGAAAGCATGGGATGCGACTGGTGAGCCAATCAGAAGCTGATACTGGAGCCTTTGGGGGCACAGGAAAGCATCTCATTATGTCCCACTCAGCTCCCTCCTCCTTTGAGATTTGGAAGCTCAGCAGCACAATTTTATTGCCCCTTAGGAAATAATACAGAAGTCAGAATTCCTCCTGGCTCAAACAAGAAGGTTCTTACAATGCTTTGGTTGGCCAGACCCCACTAGGCCATGTCTTCGATTTGAGGGAAGGCATTATGTTTTCCTCAAGCCTAATCTTTTACCTCATGCTGTCCTCTTAGGGAAGTGAAAACTTGGCTTTTAAGATGAATACACAATGCAACAAATGATTTTTTACTAATTCCTGGAATCACACTGTCTGGGTCCCGTGGAAGAAACAGAGTTAAATATGACATGATCCCTTTAGGAGATTATAATTTAGTAGGCTCTAGAGTTGTGGAATATAGTCATTACTACTTAGTACTGATCAGTTTGTCACAAAGTACATTGGCAATTGCTAAAATACATTTTTCAAGTCATCATTCTCTATGGAAATTCCAAAATTGCACTAGCGTTCTGATATATACTGTACAAGAGTCACATTTTATTCCATACAAACTTTAGCAAAATATCACTCCATAACAGTGACAATAAATAATACTTCAGAATCATATTCTAATTCCTTGTCATTTTTCACTTGATATTTTTACCCAATTTTAGATTCATTAACTGACATTAATTAAAGTACTCAGCAACTCTGAAAAAATCTGCAAAATAAAGTTGTGCATTTGTACTTTTAGAGCAGTTTTCTATTAATAATTCTAAACTTTGAGTGTGGTAGATTTTAGATATGATAATAGCATTTCATTTCCCAAAACAAGATTGCATTTCACAGACATATAAAATGATATATAACATAAAAATACATGTTCTTTAAGATAGCACTAAGTATTACACATGGGTCATATGAAGAGAGAGAATGCAGAATTGCAGAATTGGGAATTTAAAATTAGATGATTAGATAAAATGTAGACTATATGATTACTGTAGTCATTACCCACATATAGGAAATGAGACCAGTGGTTGTCATTAAGAGATGGAGTCCAACAAGTTTCATAAGCTGAGGATAAAAGGGAAGGGATCAATATCCTAAAGAAGATTCTTGTTTGATTAAAGCCTATGAAAAGGAGCAGAGATCCTTGGATTGGAAGAGCTGCTATGCTTAAATTGATAGGCTCTTCAGTTTTGTTCCCCAACCCCACCCCCAGAAACGGTGCTCTAATGAGTATTTTTCCCAAAGATGGGCCCCTAGAATTCTTCTTCCTAGTTTAATGCAGGTATACTCAATAAGGAAATGTTCTATTGTAAAAGTAAGCTTCTTAAGTCAGGAATGAAGACTTAATAGAACAACAAAATGGTCTAAATTGAAAATTGTGAGCTTCCTTCCTCTAGAGGCATTTGACCACCCAGATGCTTAAAATGGAGTCCTACATAGTAATAGACTGGCCTAGGAAACATCTAAGGCTCCTTCTCAGTCAGCCATTTGGAATATGGGTGAACATCTGCACTCTTTATAGAATGATAGGAGAACCACTACCATGGATACCTGTTTAAATCCAAGCTCAAATTACTTTAGAGCCTTTATCATTATTAATAATAATAACAACAACAGTGTCATTTAAATATGCTTTGTTTCTAAAGTCCAAAGGAAATTTTTTGCTTTTACTGTCTTCTATACAATACTTGTTTCTTCTCTACTGATTTTCCAGTTTTGCTTCTCAAATGGGTATCCTCTAGTTATTTCCACTACCTTCTGAGATGTGTCTTCTGTACTTCTGGCCACATCACTGAGAATACCAATGTTCATGACCTACATCTCTTCTCCATCCTCATCTCCAGCTGCATTTGATACCAGGAACTCCTCATCTACTCCCTCTTCATCTATAATACTCTAAGCTCATGAAGAGAAAAATCATATCCTTATACCCCTCTCCCACATTATTTTGCACATAAGAGTCCTCCAAAGATTCATTAAATGAAAAAAAAATCAGTATCTCCATCCTAGTTCCTTTGTTTTATACCCCTAGAGACACTTCCTATTTCTTTTCACTTTCCTGCACTCTCTCAAAATCCAACCCATCCCGATGTATATAGATTTAATTTAAAATGTGTCTTTTATGTTTAACCTTACCCTTTTCTTCCCAGAGCTTTCAAGTTCAGCCATGATTCTCCTCAGAGCTGGATTATTTAAATAACTTCTAAAGTATATGTCAGACCCCTAGGTTTCCCTTTTAAAGAGATCTTAGAGAAGATGGAATATTCTTCAACAGATCAACTTTTATCACATTTTTTTAAATCCCAGCATAAACCGATAAATTGTATTCCCATTATCTAAACACATTCTGGCCCTATAGGTATAACTGGTTACTTACTTTCTCTCAGACTCCATGGCTATAATCACTATTACCCTCACAGAAAATACATATACAGGCCCTTGGAGAAGCCAAATTGTTTCTTAAACTCAAGGTCAGAGGATCACACTGGATTGACTAATAACACGTTGTGGTAGGCAGAATTCTAAGATGGGCCCCAAGATTCCTAGCCCCTCGTGTAGACTCCTTGTATAACCCCCTCCCCTTGAGTGTTGGTGGGAGCTGTGAATATGATCAATGTCACTCTAATGATTAGATTACATTATACTGCAAACATGGAGGAATTGTGCAAATATAATTAAGGATTAAGGTGCCTAATAAGTTAACTTTGAGTTCATCAAAATGGAGATTATCCTAGGTGGACCTGATTTAATCATGGCACTTTAGAAAAATATCTACAGGTAAGAGACAAGTAGCAGCAGCAGATGTTCTTCTGCGGATCCTGAAGAAGCAAATGTCCATGTTGTAGAGAGGGCAAGATGGCAAAGAATGGTGGGCAGCTTCTAGGAGGTGAGGTCCTCAGTCCTACAACCACAAGGAACTAAATTCTGCCAACAACCAGTGAGCTAGGAAGAGGACCTCAAACCTCTAATGAAATTGCATCTCTGGGAGCACCTTGACTGCAGTCTGTGAGACCCTGAAATGAGGACATAAGTTATGCCCAGACTCTTGATCCGCAGAAATTGTGAGATAATAAATGTGTGTCGTTTTAAGCTGCTAAGTTTGTGGTCATTTGTTATACAGCATAAAAAAACTAATTATACACTTTGTCTCCTCTTACTGGTTTGCCTGGACCTTTTTTATTGATACTTAACTCATTTTGACTTCTCTGAATACATCCTGACTCTCTGGAGTTTTGATTTCCTTATCCCAGCCTCTAAAAACTGCATGATTCTATACCATGCTGAGCCTCCATGGATTTCTGACTTCTGTAAGTTTCCCTCAGCTCCTGCCTCTTCATACTATATACTCTAATACACCACTTTCTCCTGGTAGCTGCTTTGTGACACCCCACTCTGCCCTGCCACTTATGTCTCTGTCACCTGAAGGCCCAATCTACAGTCCTATGTAAACTGTTTGAATCCAAACTACACTACATCTCATGCTGAGTCAAGTACAGAATTATAGGTCAAAAGACCTCCAAGTTTTCAATGGAGCCAATTTGCATCTGGTTCTCACTGAGTTTTCCTTCTGCCTCATAATTAACTCTTTGAGGAAAGTAACAGAGGGTTCCTGAAAGAAAGCAGGCACTTGATCTCAATAAACAGACACCCCTTGATAGACCTGGACAGACAGATTGGTTAAAAAAGGGGGGAAAAAAAGTCTTTGGCTGGCAGCAAGTGCCCATTGATGCAGTCCTGTTACTGAGAGTCCCAGTGTGGTTGCAGCCTGGACTCTTCCTTCTGACTCTCCTAACTTCAGAGGTGTGAGCTGACCACATTGTTGCTGCCTTTGTTCTCTAAATCAGCTTAGTCCCTAGCCTCTGGTCTTCCTCAGATCCCTGCTCCAGGGCCAACTCACTGACTATCCTTGCCATGCCTGCATGACCCATTTCAAAGGGACTCTAGTTACTACCTTGTCCTATCTTTTGTGACCTCCATCATATTCTTGAGAAGGTGGCAAACAGCCTCTGATTAACATCACTCAGCACTTGAGCATGACTTCAAACAGTGCTTATCAAATCCATAAATTATTTGGTGTTTTTCACATTCTTGTCTACATTTAACTTCATGTGTCAAATTGACTGGGCCATGGAATGCCCATATATTTGGGCAAACATTATTCTGGGTGTTTTGGGATGAGATTAATATTTGAATGGGTAGGCTGAGTAAAGCAGATTGCCCTCCCTAATGTGAGTGGCCGTCATCCAATCACTTGAAGGCCTGAATAGAACAAAAAGGCTGAGTAAGAGGAAACTTATCTGGCCTGATTGCTTGATCTGTGACATCAGTCTTCTACCCTTGGACTGAAACTTACATCATTGGCTCTCCTGGTTCTCAGGCCTTCAGACTTGGACTGCAGCTTATACCACTGTCTCTCTTAGGTCTCTAGCTTGGGACTTCACAGTCTCCATAATCATGTGAGCCAATCAATTCCTTAAAATAAATCTCTCTCTCTCATTCTCTCTCTCTCTCTCTCCATACACACACACACACACACACACACACACACACACACACACACACACAGCTGACCCTCAAACATGGGTTTGAACTGTATGCGTCCACTTATAGGTGGATTTTTTTCAATAGTAAATACTACAGTACTACTGTAGTTGGATCCACAGTTGGTTGAACATGCAGATGCAGAACCACAGGTTCTGCAGAGGGTCAGTAACACTAATTCCCATGTTGTTCAAGAGTCAGCTATAGATAGATAGAACGATAGATAGCTGGATAGATAGAGATAGAGATATATAGATAGACAGACATAGATATAGATCTCCTATTGGTTCTGTTTCTCTAGAGAACCTTAACTAACATACTTATCTCTCTCTCAACTAAGCTTCTAAAGAGCAAGAACAATTCCTTGGGATTTTCTGCCTTCTTTTCCCATATCCAGTACCATGCTTTGCATGCTGTGGGTGTTGTATAAATGTTATTAACTGAATCCTTAGAGAAAGAAAATCTGTTGAAATTCCTTACCAAGAGTGTGATGTATTAGTATAAGCAATATTGATTGGCATGCCCATTAGAGCTCCCAGGAAGCCAGGGCCTTTCCTGTGGACAAACAATTTGAGTTGCCCTGGTCACAATGAAGAAGAGGAAGAAAATAGCCTTTTCTCTCGGCAGAGGGTTGCTGAGTCAGTTCTCCTAAGGAGGCTTCCTCTGTGTTTGTGATCACTTCAGTATTTCTAAAATGGCAAGAAAGGATACAAAGGAGTAAAAACAAGATTGCCACTTGTCAAATCAGAATCAGAGTGCAAATTAAAGATATGGAGTTGCAGAGACTTTGTGGGTTTTTCTTTTTAAAGGATAAAACCTGATTTTTTTTTTTAAGAACAAGAATAATGAAGGGAGGAAAAGGCAAAGAATGGCTAGTACAGCCTAGGCAGAGGCTCTCTCCAGAAAGCTTTCAAAGAGCTATATGACTTAGTCTAAATTAAGAAAAAAGAACCAGACATGTTCATCTCTAAAGGCAGCCTTGCTAAGGCATGTAACACTTCTCTCTCCATTAATATTAGAAACAGGGTTACTCAGTCACAGCCTGGGCCATTTTTCAGTTCCATCTTCAGAATTCAAGGACAAGTAGTTAAGTTCACTTAAAAAGATTAGTTATATTTGGCCAGACGAGCCCACGAAAGAGCACTGGGCCAGATAAAAACATCCTGATCCTGGCACAATCAAAAAAGTTATTCATTCAATTGATTGAAACTTGGGCTCTTAAACAACCTTCAGGGAGAACCTGACTTGACCTCGTAGGGATTCTGAAGAATTTTCCATTCCCATTTCCAAAAACAATGCAATTGACCTCTGCAAACAATAAGCAACTGGGATTCCAGGTTTAAAAAGAAACATGGAAACATCCTGGTACAAGTGCTGAACCTCTTGCTTCTTGGGAAATCAACCTAAAATATAAATATAACCTAGAATTGGCACAGAGTATGTTTATATAGTCCGAATGTTGATAAATCTCTCCAAGTCCCACAGGTTCTTATCTACAAAGCAGTAAGCAGTAAACGGTAATCCAGTGGTTGGATTGCCTCCTGTGAATATGTTACATCCTTAAGTGAGACAAATTGCCTTTTTGTTTTCAGGTTATGGAGCCATCACTTAGGTTAAAGCTACACACAAGCTTCCAAGTGAATTGACATATGTGTTTTCCATTATTCTTTAGCATTTCATTGAAAATGGGTTAAAACCTAATTGTGTATTGTTGGTTTAAAAATCAAAGTCAAAATAAAGATCCAAAGACTAGAAAAGACAATTATCTGCTTCATGTAAAGGGCTTAACTGTTTAGCATAAACCCATTCAATTAGCCTATCCATTTAACACAAAAAGAAGCACTAAATACAGCATCTCTGCATAGACGCACACATACAAGGTTGTGCTGCTTCAACACCAAAATTGCTCCCCACTGGTTGGAAAGAGTTAAACATCCAATTAGTACTAGGAATGGACTTAGGCACAAAGCCACAAGAAGGAATACCAATACATAGCTTAGAACTCTGTCCAGAGGGTCCCTATGATGCCAGGGCATGGCATCAAGGTGGGGCATGACCCTATTCCAGCAGGAGTGTACACAGAGCACACAGAAGGACGTAGAGTCTGAGTAAGTTGACAAGTTCAGTTTGAAAATACATACATATAAAATCACATCTAAAGCTCAAAAATTCATCTGGGGCTGACCAGAGTAGGAGATGAATCCAAAGGTAATGTGTTAGGCAGATTTAAGAATGGAGATTAGCAGGTAAGAGTAAAGTCAGTGGGCCCAAAATTGCTATGGCACATGGGGCTGGCAAAGCACACTTTTAACAGTATAAATAGCATTTGGGTATAATTGTCTAGTTGGAAAGCACAGGATGGAAAAAAAAATGTACAGCCTGAATAAGAATCACAAATATCCAAGCCTGTCATTTCTTTAAACTTCAAGCCTTAAATATATATTATCCTAGGGTAAAAACACATTCCCACCAAAACAATTTTGAAAAAGAAGAACAAAGTTGAAGAACTCACATTTCTCAATTTCGAAACTTACTGCAAAACTACAGTAATTAAGACAGTGTAGTACTGGCATAATAATAGACATGTAGATGAATGGAATAGAATTGAGAGCCCAGAAATAAACCCTCACATTTATGGTGAATTGACTTCTTACAAAGGTGCCAAGATAATTCAATAGTAGAAATAATAGCTTTTGTCAAAAATGATGCAAGGACAACTGGATATTCACATGCAAAAAAAGGAAGTTGGACACTTACCTTATATCATATAAAAAACACTAGGGGGCCTCCCTGGTGGCGCAGTGGTTGAGAGTCCGCCTGCCGATGCAGGGGATACGGGTTCGTGCCCCGGTCTGGGAGGATCCCATATGCCGCGGAGCGGCTGGGCCCGTGAGCCATGGCCGCTGAGCCTGCGCGTCCGGAGCCTGTGCTCCGCAACGGGAGAGGCCACAACAGTGAGAGGCCCGCGTACCGCAAAAAAAAAAAAAAACACTAGGAATTGTTCTTCAACTAAAATGTAACACCTAAAACTATAAAACTCTTATTAAAAAAACACACAGGCAAATCTTCATGACCTTAGATTAGGCAATAGTTTCTTAGATATGACACCAAAAGTCCAAACAACAAAAGGAAAAAAATAGATAAATTGGACATCAAAAAAAAAAAAATTGTGATTAAAATATACCATAAAAAAACAATCAAGAAAGTAAAAAAACGAAAAAAAAGAATGTTAAAGACCTATGAAATGGCAGAAAATATTTGCAAATCAGATACCTAATGAGGAAATTGTACCCAGAAAAATAAAGAACCCATATACCTCAATAACGAAATGACAATCGATTTTAAAATGGGGGAAGGATTTAAGTGGAGATTTCTACAAAGAAGACTATGAATAGCCAATAAGCACATAAAAAGATGCTCAATATCATTAGTCACTAGGGAAATGCAAATCAAAACCACAGAAGAGAGGATCATGGTAGAGGACCATGCACTTGGCTGTGTGCACCTCAGCAACCGCATATATCGCAGCACAAGCAGGAAGCACATGTCACTCACCAGCACCATGATACACACACCAACCTTGGGTGGGCCCTGGCTCTGCTCCACCAGCTCCAATGCAACCCCATCACAGCCCCAGTCAACTGCAGCCTGAGAAAAGGAGACCGCCAAAACAGTAAGTAAGCAAAATGAGAAGACAGAGAAACACATAGCAGATGAAGGAGCAAGGTAAAAACCCACCAGACCTAACAAACGAAGAGGAAACAGGCAGTCTACCTGAAAAAGAATTCAAAGTGATGATAGTAAAGATTATCCAAAATCTTGGAAACAGAATGGAGAAAATACAAGAAACGTTTAACAAGGACCTAAAAGAATTAAAGAGCAAACAAACGATGATGAAAAACACAATAAATGAAATTAAAAATTCTCTAGAGGGAATCAACAGCAGAACAACTGACAAAGAAGAATGGATAAGTGACCTGGAAGATAAAATAGTGGAAATAACTACTGCACAGCAGAACAAAGAAAAAAGAATGAAAAGAATTGAGGACAGGCTCAGAGACCTCTGGGACAACATTAAATGCACCAACATTCAAATTATAGGGGTCACAGAAGAAGAAGAGAAAAAGAAAGGGACTGAGAAAAAATGTGAAGAGATTATAGTTGAAAATATCCCCAATATGGCAAAGAAAATAGTTAATCAAGTCCAGGAAGCACAGAGAGTCCCATACAGGATAAATCCAAGGAGAAACATACCAAGACACATATTAATCAAACTATCAAAAATTAAATACAAAGAAAGAATATTAAAAGCAGCAAGGGAAAAACAACAAATAACATACAAGGAAATCCCCATAAGGTTAACAGCTTATCTTTCAGCAGAAACTCTTCAAGCCAGAAGGGAGTGGCAGGACATATTTAAAGCGATGAAAGGAAGAAACCTACAAGCAAGATTACTCTACCCAGCAAGGATCTCATTCAGATTCAACAGGTAAATTAAAACCTTTACAGACAAGCAAAAGCTAAGAGAATTCACCACCACCAAACCAGCTCTACAACAAATGCTAAAGGAACTTCTCTAGGCAGGAAAAAGAAGAGAAGGAAAAGAACTACAAAAACAAACCAAAAATAATTAAGAAAATGGGAATAGGAACATAAATATCGATAATTACCTTAAATGTAAATGGATTAAATGCTCCCACCAAAACACACAGACTGGCTGAATGGATACAAAAACAAGACCCATATATATGCTGTCGACAGTAGAGCCATTTCAGACCTTGGGAAACATACAGACTGAAAGTGAGGGGATGGAAAAAGGTATTCCATGCAAATGGAAATCAAAAGAAAGCTGCAGTAGCAAATCTCGTATCAGACAAAATAGATTTTAAAATAAAGACTATTACGAGAGACAAAGAAGGACACTACATAACGATCAAAGGATCAATCCAAGAAGATATACCAATTGTAAATATTTATGCACCCAACAAAGGAGCACATCAATACATAAGGCAAATGCTAACAGACATAAAAGGGGAAATCTACAGTAACACAATAATAGCAGGGGACTTTAACACCCCACTTTCACCAATGGTCAGATCATCCAAAATGAAAATAAATAAGGAAACACATCCTTTAAATGATACATTAAACAAGATGGACTTAATTGATATTTATAACACATTCCATCCAGAAACAACGGAATACACTTTCTTCTCAAGTGCTCACGGAACATTCTCCAGGATAAATCATATCTTGGGACACAAATCAAGTCTTCGTAAATTTAAGAATACTGAAATAGTATCAAGTATCTTTTCCGACCACAACACTATGAGACTAGATATCAATTTCAGGAAAAAAAATCTGTAAAAAAAATACAAACACATGGAGGATAAACAGTGCACTACTTAATAACTAAGAGATCACTGAAGAAATCAAAGAGGAAATCAAAAAATACCTAGAAACAAATGACAATGAAAACACGATGACCCAAAACCTATGGAATGCAGCAAAAGTAGTTCTAAGAAGGAAGTTTATAGCAATACAATCCTACCTCAAGAAACAAGAAACATCTCAAATAAACAACCTAACCTTACACCTAAAGCAATTAGGGAAAGAAGAACAAAAAATACCCAAAGTTAGCAGAAGGAAAGAAATCATAAAGATCAGACCCAGAAATAAATGAAAAAGAAATGAAGGAAACAGTAGCCATGATCAATAAAGCTAAAAGCTGGTTCTTTGAGAAGGTAAACAAAATTGATAAACCATTAGCCAGACTCATCAAGACAAAAAGGGAGAAAACTCAAATCAGTAGAATTAGCAATGAAAAAGGAGAAGTAACAACTGACACTGCAGAAATACAAAGGATCATGAGAGATTACTACAAGCAACTATACACCAAAAAATGGACAACTTGGAAGAAATGGACAAATTCTTAGAAAAGCACAACCTTCAGAGACTGAACCAGGAAGAAATAGAAAATATAAACAGACCAATCAAAAGAACTGAAATTGAAACTGTGATTAAAAATCTTCCAACAAACAAAAGCCCAGCACCAGATGGCTCCACAGGTGAATTCTGTCAAACATTTAGAGAAGAACTAACACCTATCCTTCTCAAACTCTTCCAAAATATAGCAGAGGGAGGAACACTCCCAAACTCATTCTACGAGGCCACCATCATCCTGATACCAAAACCAGACAAAGATGTCCCAAAAAAGGAAAACTACAGGCCAGTATCACTGATGAACGTAGATGTAAAAATCCTCAACAAAATACTAGCAAACAGAATGCAACAGCACACTAAAAGTATCATACACTATGATCAAGTGGGGTTTATCCCAGAAATGCAAGGATTCTTCAATATATGCAAATCAATCAATGTGATTAACCATATTAACAAATTAAAGTAGAAAAACCATATGATCATCCCATATGATCCTATCAATAAATGCAGAAAAAGCTTTTGACAAAATTCAACATCCATTTATGATAAAAACCCTCCAGAAAGTAGGCATAGAGAGAACTTACCTCAACATAATAAAGGCCATATATGACAAACCCACAGACAACATCGTCCTCAATGGTGAAAAACTGAAACCATTTCCACTAAGATCAGGAACAAAACAAGGTTGCCCACTCTCACCACTGTTATTCAACATAGTTTTGGAAGTTTTAGCCACAGCAATCAGAGAAGGAAAAGAAATAAAAGGAGTCCAAATCTGAAAAGAAAAAGTAAAACTGTCACTGTTTGCAGATGACTTGATAAAATACATAGAGAATCCTGAAGATACTACCAGAAAACTACTAGAGCTAATCAATGAATTTGGTAAAGTAGCAGGATACAAAATTAACGCACAGAAATCTCTTGCATTCCTGTACACTAATAATGAAAAATCTGAAAGATAAATTAAGGAAGCACTCCCATTTACCACTGCAACAAAAAGAAAAAAATACCTAGGAATAAACCTACGAAAGGAGGCAAAAGACCTGTATAAAGAAAACTATACAACACTAATGAAAGAAATTAAAGATGATACAAACAGATTAAGAGATATACAATGTCCTTGGATTAGAAGAATCAACATTGTGAAAATGACTATACTACGCAAAGCAATCTACAGATTCAATGCAATCCCTATCAAACTACCACTGGCATTTTTCACAGAACTAGAACAAAAAATTTCACAATTTGTATGGAAACACAAAAGACCTCATATAGCCAAAGCAATCTTGAGAAAGAAAAATGGAGCTGGAGGGATCAGGCTTCCTGACTTCAGACTATACCACAAAGCTACAGTAATCAAGACAGTATGGTACTGCCACACAGACAGAAATATAGATCAATGGAACAGGAGAGAAAGTCCAGAGATAAACCCACTCACATATGGTCCCCTTATCTTTGATAAAGGAGGCAAGAATATACAATGGAGAAAAGACAGCCTCTTCAATAAGTGGTGCTGGGAAAACTGGACAGCTACATGTAAGAGAATGAAATTAGAACAATCCCTAACACCATACAGAAATAAACTCAAAACGGTTTAAAGACCTAAATGTAATACTGGACACTATAAAACTCTTAGAAGAAACCATAGGAAGAACACTCTTTGACATAAATCACAGCAAGATCCTTTTTGACCCACCTCCTAGAGTAATGGAAATAAAAACAAAAATAAACAAATGGGACCTAATGAAACTTAAAAGCTTTTGCACAGCAAAGGAAACTATAAACAAGACGAAAAGACAACCCTCAGAATGGGACAAAATATTTGCAAACAAACCAACGGACAAAGGATTAATCTCCAAAATATATAAACAGCTCATGAAGCTCAATATTAAAAAAACAAACAACCCAATTTAAAAATGGGCAGAAAACCTAAATAGACATTTCTCCAAAGAAATCATACAGATGGCCAAGAGGCACATGAAAACCTGTTAAATTCTTAGAGAAATGCAAATCAAAACTAAAATGAGGTACCACCTCACACCAGTCAGAATGGCCATCATCAAAAAATCTACAAACAATAAATGCTGGAGAGGGTGTGCAGAAAAGGGAACCCTCTTGCACTGGTGGTGGGAATGTAAATTGATACAGCCACTATGGAGAACAGTATGGAGGTTCCTTAAAAAACTAAAAATAGAACTACCATATGACCCAGCAATCCCACTACTGGGCATATACCCTGAGAAAACCATAATTCAAAAAGAGTCATGTACCACAATGTTCATTGCACTTCTATTTACAATAGCCAGGACATGGAAGCAACCTAAGTGTCCATCGACAGATGAATGGATAAAGAAGATGTGACACATATATACAATGGAATATGACACAGCCATAAAAAGAAACGAAATTGAGTTTTTTCTAGTGAGGTGGATGGACCTAGAATCTGTCACACACAGTGAAGTAAGTCAGAAAGAGAAAAACAAATACCTTATGCTAACACATGTATATGGAATCTAAAATTAACAAAAAAAGGTTCTGAAGAAGCTAGGGGCAGGACAGAAAAAGATGCAGACCTACTAGAGAATGGACTTGAGGACACGGGGGGGGAAGGGTAAGCTGGGATGAAGTGAGAGAGTGGCATGGACTTATATATACTACCAAATGTAAAACATATAGCTAGTGGGAAGCAGCCGCATAGCACAGGGAGACAGTTCAGTGCTTTGTGACCACCTAGAGGGGTGGGCTAAGGAGGGTGGGTGGGAGGGAGATGCAAGAGGGAAGAGATATGGGGATATATGTATATGTATAGCTGATTTCACTTTTTGATACAGCAGAAACTAACACACCATTGTAAAGCAATTATACTCCAATAAAGATGTTAAAAAAAGAAAAGAAAATAGAAGGGAATTTACTCAGTCTAATAAAAGGGCATCTACATAAAGCAACAACACAACAAACAAAATAGGGAATGCAGTGCCCATTCTCTGCGGTCAGCACTGGAACACACAGGTCAGCCAGTGCCCAGTGTGTCTCTGCCTATGGCCACCGATCACACTGTCCTGCTCTGTTCATGACAAGAGTGAGGCAAAAAAAAGAAAAAAGAAAGAAAGAAAGAAAGAAAGGAAGGAAGGAAGGAAGGAAGGAAGGAAGGAAGGAAGGAAGGAAGGAAGGGAAAGGAAGAAAGGAAGGAAGGAAGGAAGAGAAAGGAAGGAAGGAAGGGAGGGAGGGAGGGAGGGAGGGAGAGAGGAAGGGAGGAAGGATAAAAGAAAGAATCATTTTTTGTTTTGCCCTGAGATCAGGAGCAAAGCAAAGATGTCCCCTCTATTCATTCCTATCAACATCATACTGGCAGTTCTAGCCAATGTGATAAAACAAGAAAATAAATACAAGACATAAAAAACTAGAAAGGAAGAAATAAAACTGTTCCTATTCAGGGATGACATAAAAGTCTATGTAGAAAATCCCAAGAATTCTACAAAAAAAGTCCCAACACTTGTAAGATACAAAGTCAGAACACAAAACTCAATCCTCTTTCTATATGTTAGTAATGAACAACTGAAACTCTAAATTTTAAAAACATTTAAATTATAAATATTATTTTCAACAGCTCTCCTCAAAAATGAAATACTTAGGTATAAATATAACAAGACATGAATTGGATCTATATGCTGAAAACTGCAAAACACTTATGAAATAAATCAAACCTTATCTAAATAAGTGAAGAAACATATTTGTTTCATGAATTGGAAGACTCAAAATAGTTATGATGTCAATTGTCCCCAAAATGACCTGCTGATTTAATGCCATCCATGTAGGAAATTTTGTAGATATAGACAAGCTGATCCTAAAATTTGTATGGAAATGTAAAGGAACTATTATAATTAACTGCTGGTTAATTGGTGTAAAATGGTGCAGCCATTTCGAAAAGAGTTTGGCAGTTATATTAAAAAGTTGAACATAAACTTACTATACAACCTGACAATTCCATGCCTAGGTATGTACCAAAGAGAAATAACTTATGTCCATGTAAAGACTTGTATGCAAATATTCTTAGAAGCATTATAGCCCAAAACCGAAAGCAATTCAAAAGTTCATCAAGTTGTGAATAAACAAGAGAAAAGCACACAAATTTATTTATAATAAGTTTGACATGACATAGGGGCCCTCATAAGTATTATAAAAAAAGACCCAAAGAAGTGCCAAACCTAAGTACTTATATATTAGGTTGAACAAAGAGCAGCAATTGTGAGATGCACAATATCACTAATTACCAGAGAAATGCAAATCGAAACCACAATGAGCTATTCTCTCACACCTGTCAGAATGACTACTGTCAAAAAGACAACAAATAACAAGTATTGGTGAGAATGTGAAGAAAAGGGAACACTTGTGCACTGTTGGTGAGAATGTAAATTGGTGCAGCCACGATGGAAAACCGTGTGGAGCTGCCTTAAAATAGAACTACCATATGACCCAGCAATTCCACTCCTGGGTATTTATCCAAGGAAAACAAAATGCTAATTCAAAAAGATACATGCACCCCTATGTTCACTGCAGCACTATTTACAATAGCCAAGATATGGAAACAATCTAAATCCCCATGAATAGATGAATGGATAAAAAAGATGTGGTATATATATATGCATATATACATATACATATGTATATATATACCTAGAGTGTATTATGTTAAGTGAAATAAGCACTTAGAAAAAGACAAATACTATATGATTTCACTTATATGTGGAATCTAAAAAAACAAAAACAAAAACAAATGAACAAACAAAATAGAAACAGAGCCATAGATACAGAGAACAAGGATGGAATTTCCAGAAGTGAGGCGTGTTGGGAGAGGAGAGAAATAGGTGATGGAGATTAAGAGGTACAAACTTCCAGTTACAAAATGAGTCATGAGTATAAAATGCACAGTGTGGGGAATATAGTCCATAATAATGTCATATCTTTGTATGGTGACAGATGGTAACTAGACTTATCGTGGTGATCATTTTGAAATGTACAGAAATATCAAATCACTATGTTGTGCACCAGGAACTAATATAGTGTTGTAAGTCAGTTATACTTCAAAAACAAATGCATAGAAAAATAAATCAGATTTGTTGTTACCAAAAGCAGGCAGTCAGGGAAGGGAGAATTGGATGAAGGGAGTCAAAAGGTACAAACTCCAAGGTATAAGATACGTAAGTACTAGGGATATAATGTACAACATGATAAATATAATTAACATGGCTGTATTTTATATATAAAGTTGTTAAAAGAGTAAATCCTAAGAGTTCTCATCACAAGGAAAAATGAGATGACAGATAGTTACTAAACTTACTGTGATAATCATTTCATGATGTACATAAGTCAAATCATTATACTGTACACCTTAAATTTATACAGTGCTGTATGTCAATTATATCTCAATAAAACTGGAAGGAAGGGAAAAAATAGAGGCAATTGTGGAAAAGTAACCAAAGTATATGGGCAGACTGAGGGAAGACAGGAATTATAGGATGTCTGTACAAAATTTTCTCAGCCTTGGGCTTCCCTGGTGGCGCAGTGGTTGAGAATTTGCCTGCCAATGCAGGGGACACGGGTTCGAGTCCTGGTCTGGGAAGATCCCACATGCCGCAGAGCAACTGGGCTCGTGAGCCACAACTACTGAGCCTGCGTGTCTGGAGCCTGTGCTCTGCAACAAGAGAGGCCGCGATAGTGAGAGGCCCGTGCACCGCAATGAAGAATGGCCCCCGCTCACCGCAACTAGAGAAAGCCCTCGCACAGAAACTAAGACCCAACATGGCTAAAAATCAATCAATAAATAAATAAATTCATTAAAAAAAAATTTCTCAGCCTTGACTCCTACCTCTGGCGATAATGTTTCTTTCCTCCGGTAGAGGGAGAGCATTTTTCACATAGGAATTATATCTCCTGTTTTCAGAGGGAAAAATAAGGGGGGAGGGACGTTGGAGCATCCTTCTTGTACCTGCTGTTTTTCAAGAACCTTTAGTTCAAAAATAATCCATACGCTAAAGGATTTTGGGGTAACATATTCTGCCACCCTTCATTGCTCTCTCCTGGTTTCCCACCTATGCCCTCTCTCTCCCCTTTGTGAGTTTCTCTTTCTCTACGTACCACCAAATATCAGAAAATTTAACCATTATAGAAATAAAAGATTTACAATAGGCACCACTCCATCCCTGCTCCTATAAAGAGTAAGGATTCTTACTTGCTAGGTCATCTCCTTTTCCTTCCTGTTATATGCAGAAGCAAAGTAAGAGGCAAAGAAAATAAATCTACAGAATTCGGATAGTACAGTTTGATTTATAAGAAAAATAAGTCAAAAAAGGGGGAAAAAAGGATAAAAGTCTTAAAGAAGCAATTCGTGGACAAGTGTACTGAACTCTTTATAATCTTTAACCTCTTTAGTAATCAAAGAAACTCTTTAGTAGTCAAGAAAATGCAAATTTAAAAAATATATATTGTGTATTTACATTAAATATTTTATATGTGTATGTATACATACATATAGTGTGAATATGTGTGTGTATATAAGCCAAGATAAAGCAAGAACATCACTTCCACATCCCATTAATGGAAGCGCAATTCTGGAAAGGAATTTTACTGAATGTATGAAAAGCCTTAACAGTCATACTCTGCCTATAATTTCACTTCTAGACTTCCATCCAGAAAATGTATACATAATGAAATGAATTGAGTCCTAGATAAATATAATCATTGCAACATTATTTATTATAGTAAAAATTGAGAACTTGAGCATCTATTAATAAGAAATTAAGTATTCGTGACATGATATATCCATATATAGAATATCATCTATCTAATAAAGTACTATTATAAAGGAATTTAAAATAATACAGAAAAATTCTTCTCAAAATAGCATTATTTTTTAAATGTTACCAAACCATATGTCCCAAATGTGTAAAAATTGCATATATTCACCCCTTTGTTCATAGCAGCACTATTCACAATAGCCAAGACATGGAAACAACCTAAATATCCATCAACAGATGAATGAATAAAGAAGATGTGGTACATATATACAAGTGGAATACTACTCAGCCATAAAAAAGAATGAAATAGCGCCATTTGCAGCAACATGGTTAGACCTAGAGATTATCAAACTAAGTGAGCTTGTAAGTCAGAAAGAGAAAGACAAATACCATATGATATCACTTATATGTGGAATCTAAAATATGACACAAATGAACCTCTCTATGAAACAGAAACAGGCTTAACATAGAGAACAGTCTTGTGGCTGCCAAGGGGGAAGGGGTTGGGGAAGGGATGGATTGGGAGTTTGCGATTAGCAGATGCAAACTATTATATATAGAAGGGATAAATAACAAGGTCCTACTATATAGTTGAGAGAACTATACACAATATCCTGTAATAAACCATAATGGAAAACAATATTTTTTAAATGTGTATATGTATATATATATATAATTGAATCACTTTGCTGTACAGCAGAAATTAATACAACACTGTAAATCAACTATACTTCAATTTTTAAAGTTGCATACATTATATATATATATTCATTTTTTTAAGGGACTTGAAGAAATACCACGAATGTTAGCAATAACTTAGAGCAAAGGCAATTTGGGGCTATTTTTCTTTTCTTTCTCTACATTTCTTTACAATGTGTGCATATTTTTTTCTTTACAATGTGTGCATAATAAATATGTGCATAATTTTTTCAGCTTTATGGAGAAATAATTGTATGTGTATAATTTTAATGGTTTGAAAAATAAAAGTAATCATTTCTTGCAAAGAGAAACAAGTGTCCTTTCCCCAGAGCTCCAATCTCTTCCACACCATGCCTGTTAGCACTGTGTTAATGCCAGGTCCTTAACAGCCTTCCCCATGCTGCTCCTTCTGCCTTTTGAGAGCTGAAATTGTAAAATATTAATCAGATGTTCTGCTTTTAGCACAGTAAAATTCTGAGTAGCTATCCAGAGAGTTGAATTGTGTTATCCTGGTACATTGTGCAGTTTTGCCTGTTTTATAATCAGAGCAATATATATACAGTTCATAACTTCAACCTGCTTGTGTAGCCTGTTGACTGCTCTCACAAGAATATCCCTCTGCTTCTCTCACCTTTCATCCTCACCTATCTCTCTAGTGAGCTCCACTTTCAGACATTTGAATACTCACCTAAATACCTTCTTTTTTTATTAATTTAAATGTATTTTATTCTTTAAATTTTTATTGAAATATAGTTGACTTATAATGTATTAGTTTCAGGTGTACAGCAAAGTGATTCAGTTTTATAATACGTGTGGGTGTGTGTATATATGTATATATACACACACACACACTCTTCTTCAGGTTCTTTTCCATTATAGGTTATTATAAGATATTGAATATAGTTCCCTGTGCTATACAGTAGGTCTTTGTTGGTTATCTATTTTATATATAGTAGTGTGTATATTTTAATCCCAAACTCCTAATTTATCCCTCCCCCATCCTTTTCCCTTTGGTAACCATAAATTTGTTTTCTATGTCCATGAGTCTATTTCTTTTTTTAAAAAGCTTTTTTTAATATAAATTTATTTATTTACTTATTTTTGGCTGCATTGGGTGTTTGTTGCTGCACGCGGGCTTTCTCTAGTTGCGGTGTGCGGGCTTCTCATTGCGGTGGCTTCTCTGTTGCGGAGCACAGGCTCTAGGCGTGCAGGCTTCAGTAGTTGTGGCACGTGGGCTTAGTTGCTCCGCGGCATGAGGGATCTTCCCAGACCAGGACTCGAACCCATGTACCCTGCATTGGCAGGCAGATTCTTAACCACTGTGCCACCAGGGAAGTCCCTCTATTTCTTTTTTATAAGTTCATTTGTACCCTTTTTTTAGATTCCACATATAAGCAATATAATATGATATTTGTCTTTGTGTGTCTGACTACTTCACCTAGTACGATAATCTCTAGGACCATCCATGTTGCTGTAAATGGCATTATTTCATTCTTTTTATGGCTGAGTAATATTCCATTGCATATATATATACCACATCTATATCAATGCATCTGTCGCTGGTCACTTAGGTTGCTTCCATGTCTTGGCTATTGTAAATAGCCAAGTGAACACTGGGGTGCATGTATCTTTTCAAATTAGAGTCTTCTCTGGATATATGCCCAGGAGTGGGATTGCTGGATCATATGGTAATTCCATTTTTGTTTTTTTAAGGAACCTCCACCTCCACACTGTTCTCCATAGTGGCTGCACAAATTTACATTCTCACCAACAGTGTAGGAGGGTTCCTTTTTCTCCACACCCTCTTCAGCATTTATTATTTGTAGATAAATACCTTCTTACTGCCTCCTTACTATGCCACTTTACTATTCTCCTCCCAACTATTATCAATTCACTCATTTACTCTTATTGAACTTTAATATTTTTTTATTAGGGGGTATCATGTTCAAGGCACAAAGATACACAAGAAACAAAAAAAAACAAACAAAAATTTCTTGCCTTATAGCATACAATCTGGTGGGAAGCCAAAGAAACAAGCAAACAATCACAATATTCTTACATGATTACTTTAATGGAGGACTGTGTCAACTTCAGCTTGAGCAACGAAGCCTTCCCTAACAGAAAGTCAGGAAAAGCTTTGCAATTGAAGTCACATTTCAACTGACTTAAAACAAAGGAAGGGTTAGAAAGGTAGATGATCTGTCTCCAATTGAAAGCAGCAGCAGGTTTCAAAGCAAGTCGGTCAGAGATTGTAGTGGAAGTACAAGTGGAGGCGAGGGGTTGGGGGGAAGGAACCCCTGGGAGATAAGGTTTCACAGCTCATAAAAGCATATCTTGCATTCTTCCACTGTGGAAGTGGTTACCCCAGTGGTCTGGGGTAACCAGAATATGCTACTTTAAAGCTGGTCCATCCGAACACAAAAGATATGAGGCCCAGCAGTAAAGAGTAGGTTGCTGCAAGTTCACTGCCCATAGACAGCCTTGGATATTCTGCTCCTGCTCACCCATGTATCTGACACATAAAAATAATATCTATATAATTATTTTCCAGACTCCGCTTCATCCTTCTCAATGTGACATCTAAGCAAATGACCATTACTCCCAGTTTTACTCTATGCTCTAGTCCTGGAATATGCTTCTCTAAGTCCACTGGTTCCATAATCTAGTAATGTTTAAAGCACCAATTTTCAAATCCTGGCTCCTTAGTCCTAGCTGAACAAATTATATAGCATCTCTGAACTTCAATTTCTTCATCTATAAAATAGGAATAATAATAATAATACCTACATTGTGGGGTTATTGCAAGGAATTTTAAAAAATAGTAGGAACTTAATAAGTTTGAATAAAAGTTAGCTGTAACTATTAATATTACGGTTATTATTACCACTACTCGATTCCCTCTCCAGAAAAACCAACTCTCACAAATTATAACATTGGAAATACTGAAAAATCATATTAACATGTTTTTGTTGTTAAAATCTTGGTTCACTTAGCTTCTTGCCCACAATCAACCTAAGCCCTGTTCCCAGTATATAAGTTTTGCTCCATATACCTGAGAATTATTGGGTTAATCCTTGACTAAGCTGCCTCTCTTCACATTACAGATGTTGTTTTCCATGGGTATGATCTTACTTTAGGATGTCTTCTCTGTCTCAGGATTTAGTTTAAACTTTTTTAGATAAGCAGTTCTACCAAATATATGTATCATCTATCCTCTAAATTTTGGAGTTGTACCTGTACCCTCCCAGGAAACACATAAAATCTGGGGTTTTAGATTACAGTTAAGCAACCAAACCAAATTAAACTAGACACTGCAAATGCTGAAGATAGTCTTGCCCTACATTAAATATCTGTTCATATCAAGAAAATAAAAGAGTAAGTGAAAATGATGCAACCTGGACACTCTAATATTGCCGCTACATGTTTTTCAGTCTATTAGAACAATTCAACACCCTTTTAGGAAACCCCAAATCATGTAAAATTTTCTCTTAAATTTATTTATTTATTTATTTTTATTTTTTGGGTACGCGGGCCTCTCTTACTGTTGTGGCCTCTCCCGTTGCGGAGCACAGGCTCCGGACGCACAGGCTCAGCAGCCATGGCTCACAGGGCCAGCCACTCCGCGGCATGTGGGATCTTCCCGGACCGGGGCACGAACCCGTGTCCCCTGCATCGGCAGGCGGACTCTCAACCACTGTGCCACCAGGGAAGCCCCTATTTATTTTTTTAAAGATTTATTTATTTTTCGCTGGGTTGGGTCTTAGTTGTGCCATGCAGGATCTTTCATTGCGGCGTGTGGGCTCTTCATTGTGGTGCACAGGTTTCGCTCTAGTTGTGGAGTGCAGGTTTTCCCTTCTCAAGTTGTGGCACGCAGGCTCCAGGGCACGTGGGCTCTGTAGTTTGTGGTACACAGGCTTTCTTGTTGAGGCGCACCAGCTCAGTAGTTGTGGCACACCAGCTTAGTTGCCCCACGGCGTGTGAGATCTTGGTTCCTGGACCAGGGATTGAACCCGCATCCCCTGCCTTGTAAGGTGAATTCTTTACCACCAGACCACCAGGGAAGTCCCTGTCTCTTGAATTTAAATTGTGCCAAGACATTATCAGGGTGCTTTTTCAAGTGATCTAAATGTTCTCATGTTCAGAACTCTCCTCTAAATTTAATAAATCACATACAGTTGCTTATTTCCCAGATCCGTGGATGGTTATAGAGACACGGATCATTACAAAACATGAGCATCTTTACACCATTATATCTATTTCAGTTGTCAGAACACACCACCATCATGTTTAGCAGCCAGATATCAAAAAGTAATATCTGGTAGAGTTTTCTGTACCAAACAGATTACAGACTTGGTTATGAAGCAAAAATATTTGAACATAAATACCTATTTTAATTTACATATTTACTCCTCCAAAGCTCAGTCATTGGCAAAGATAAAGAACAAATTACATAGCTTTGGAATAATATAGTCTTCATCAATTATTTGACCAAACTCAATATGAACTACCTAGGTGAATGACTTACTTAGAGGTGATATAAATTAGGCAATCTACAAATAGGTACCTTTCCACTGAGCCACTGGCTCTAACATATAGGAGGAAAGTAGTAATAATATTTTTATTTATAACTGAAATTAAGGAATGAGTATTTAGTAGTCAAGATTTTCATAACCTTTAAAATGTGGTTTCTAGAATGTAGGATGCCTAGTCTTGCAGGACTCTGGGTACCTCTCTAGCATATCATATGGGAGCATTCCTTAGAAAAGGCCACTGTGCTAATATATTTGAATAGTAAGGCTTTTATTACCATTAAAGATATACAAAGATTCAGAAATTAAAGAATTAAAAATTGTTCTATCCTGTTCAAAGAGGAGTGGAAGATGGGGTAGAAGGAATAACCCCTTTAGGAAGTAGCTTAGAGGGAGCTGATCTACAGTCTAAGGTTTTTCTCAATTAATATTCAGATTCTACATTCAGCCATGTTTAAGCCTTGCCTATGTGCCAGAAACCCAGTTTTGCTCTGTTTCTATGATAGGTCCCTACCTAAAGGCCAGGTACTAGTAATGAAGATGACCCTTTTCTGACCATGGACACTGAGACTCTCTCTTGCTCTATCAGGAAACTTTGGGCTATTACCCAGGGCAAGTTGAGGTTCTCTTCTGAGATTTTTAAGACCCTTATATTTCTGTTATAGTTCCTGACTACACAGTCTACCCTATTCAGAGCAGCAGCAGCCAGAATTTCAGGCAAAAATGTTTCCAAATAAAATAAGCAGACTTTAGGAAGCAATCCTTGAAAATTCAATGTATTTCAATGACAGCAAATGCTACAACCAGTTTATCCCTTGGTGGAATAAGAATGGTAGAACTTGATAAATAGCCAGCACTTATGTTTACAACAATTGTACCTTTTCAAATAATACTAAACTGTTGATGCCTAGGATAGGATTTATGCTGAAAATTCAATTTAGTGGCTGAACTGAGGCAAGTATTTACAATGTTTCACTGAAACCCTCTTTACCCAAACCTCCCCTTTTCATGTTTGTAGAAGGTACTAAAGATGGATGAGGCCAGACATAAACCTGACTCATTCACTGATAGCCAATTGAAGGCTATCCTATGTAGACTGAGACTAAGCTACTGAACAATACTTATTTGTTCATTCAGTCATTCATTGCTTGCCTACCCAATTAATATTTACGAAATGCCTGTTTATTATTATGAGAGTCACTTCAAACAAATATTTAGAAGGAAGGGTAAAAGAATCCTTGAAATTTGTTTGGACCACAAGACCTAATTTAATTTCCTACCAAAAAATTTTCCTTACTGTTTCATCAACACGGCCAAAATGCTGAAACAAATATACAACCTATGAAACTGGATTTTAGGCTACAATCACATGAAATAACCTCATTAAGCACCTAAAGGATTTATACGCATTATTCTATGAGAAGAACAAACAGGCATACTGAAATCTACCCCACTGGTATATTTGAATATGTTCATGTTTGTGTGACTCTGTTAAAGGTAAAGTGGTTATGAGTCTCAATATGAAGATAAAGAGATGGTGGAGAAATCCATTTCTAGCAGTATGGTGGTTAAGAACCCAATCAACTCTGACTCAAAAAACAACTAAAAAGACAAGAGAAATTACTAAAGCTTCTTTTAAGATGTTTCAGATGGACAACAAAAATGATAAGAAATTGAGGCCAAAAATTAAGTAGAAACAGGAATTGAGAATAATAAGCAAATCACTGAAGTCAGATTTATTCCTGAAATCAAAACTGGTGAACTTGACCTTCTTTCGTCATGACCTCCTGGGGCACTGGTAACGAAAATAAAGCCAGGGCCCTTCCAAGTCAGGGAATCCCACAGAAGACTCCATCCATGAAACTGGCTGTCCAACAGCTATGACCTCAGAAAAAGGGTGAGGTTGGAACAGACCCACACACATCCTCCGCATCCGAAAGACAGCAAGAAAACATTACCTGTTGAATTTCAGTGCTGAGGTGGCAGGAGAGAAGTATTTCCCTCAAAGTTTTAACTACAAGTCAGTCTCCATGAGTTTTACAGCCCAAATTCATACTGTCAGACCTGAATGATCTGAAAAACTTCACCAGAGGATTTAATGTAAAGTGCTTGGAAGCTGGAAGTTGGAAGTTAGAGTGTTGACTGTTCCCAAAAGTGCCTGTAAAAATACAAAGAGTTGCCTCAGACAAAGTAGCAAGATAATTGAATTCATAGTCAAAAACTACGAAACATACAAGAAACAGCAAATAGAAAAATCAGACCAAAAGAGATCACATTTTGGAATTATCAAACATGTATAAAATATAAGCTAACTTTATTATATATCAAGAAATAAGGGCTTCCCTGGTGTCACAGTGGTTGAGAGTCCGCCTGCCGATGCAGGAGACACGGGTTCGTGCCCCAGTCCGTGAAGATCACACGTGCCGCGGAGCGGCTAGGCCCATGAGCCATGGCCACCGAGCCTGCACATCCGGAGCCTGTACTCTGCAACAGGAGAGGCCACAGCAGTGAGAGACCCACATACCGCAAAAATAAATAAATAAATTAAAGAGATGAAAATAAAGTAAAAAGCAAATATTATTTTAAATGGCCAAGAAGATTTGAAAAAGAACAAAACAGAACTTGTATCTATTTCTAAAAATGGTAATGGTAAGTGTAGAAGGAGTGACATGATTAAAACATAACTGATTAGAAACCATAGTAAGAATAAATGATTCAGGAAAGAATTATCAATGGATGCTAGAACTATTAGATAAAAGTTTGATAAGGCACATATTTACCTAATCTAAAAGTTTCTCTCAACTGATTGCTTATTAATTGCATAAGGGAAAAATTAAAACTTTACAGTGGAATAACCTGGTTGACACCACCTTAACCAGGTGATCAAAATTAATAGTCTCAATAATGAGAAAATTTGACATTCTGATATCAGGCACTGAAAAGGGTAAAATATAACTTATACAGCATTCCTATGAAAAGTGCAACTGAACCCACGTTGAGGGATATTTCAGAAAAGAACTGACCTATACTTTTCAAAAAATGTCATTATCATTAAACATAAAAGAAAACTGAGGCAGTGTTCCAGATTAAAGGAAACTAGAGGGATACAACAACTAACAACTAACAAATTGGATCTGGATTCAGGGAAAGAATGCTGCTATAAAAGGAATTATTGGAATAATGGTTGAAATGTGAATACGGACTGTATTGTAAATAATAGTAATATACCAATATAAAATTTCATGACTGTGATAATTATATACACTGAAATATTTAGTGGTAAACTGTCATAATATTGCAACTTACTCTCAAATGACCCAAAATAGAATACATAGGTTGAAGAAGAAAATAAAGTGAGTAATGCCATAGCAGATAATAATTATTTTGAATTTATAGCAGTTAATACACCATGCTAGTGGCAGAATAGAAAAATAGACCAATGGTATAGAATAAAGGGCCCCAATAAAAGACCCTCACATATATGAAATATAGATGTCTGACAAAGATGACATTGTCAGTGAGTGTGGAAAGGATATATTTTCCTTAAATGGCTCTGGAATAATTGGCATCCATATGAAGGAGAGGAAATTGGACCCTCACATTATGAAAAGTCAATCCCAGGGGATTAAATACTTAACTGTGGTGCAGCAGGGGGAGGGAAGCAAAACTATAAGCTTTTATAAAAAGAATAAAAGAATGCCTATTTGGAGTTAGGAAGGATTTCTTACACAAGGCAAACAAGTTCAAACTATAAAGGATGGATACATTTAAGTACATTACAGTTATGATCTTCTATTCATCAAAACATTCTGACAGAAGAAAATGAATAAGCAAATCAGGAAAAAGTGAAGATTAATTCAAGATATAAAGAAATACCAACAATCAATGAGAGAAAGACAAAAATTCAATAGAAAATGGTCTCAAGAATTAAATGGACAATTCTCCAAAGAGGAATCTTGAAGGATTAATAAGTTATAAACATACTCAAGTTGATTAGTAATCAAGGAATACAAAAAAAGAAAAACATAATAAACTTACCAGGCTAACAAAGAGTTACAAGGATGTGGAGCAACTGAAACTCTAATACACAGCTGCTATTAGTTGTTAATGTCATTTGGCATTTATCTGGTGAGGTGCACATATATGACTCACCAATTACACTCAGTCTAAGGAACATGGACAAGAACAGTCCTACCACTGTTTAAAACAATAAAAACTAGAAACATAAAATACCCATCAACAGTAGAATGATAAATAAATTGTGAATAGAATACTACCCATATATACAACGGAATAACTGCAACTTGAAATGAACAAACTACAGTAAAAGTTTTAACATGGATAAATCTCAAGAATATAATGTTAAGAAAAAATTAAAAGCACATAGAAGAGAAGCAAAAACTCAGTTTGATTCCTCTTATGTAAAGTTCAAAAACTAAATAATTTATTACGTAAGAAGAAGGAAGAGAACGGTACAGAATTGAGGAAGAGAAGAAAGGAGCCTTCAAACTTACTGGTGATTTTCCATTTGTCAAATTAGGTGGTGGGAACACCATTTTCTGTGTATTTGTTATGCTAAAAACGTATTTTTAAATACTCTTCTATCTACTTAAAATAGAAAGAGAAATAAGCACTTATATTTCTTATGAACAATCTTAGTTAGACAAAGCAGGTTATACTTCTTCTATTGAGATTCTTGACCAGGACACCTATGCTCTTCCAGAGTGTTATGCATTTTTCTTTGTAATCTTTCTCTAGCAGATCCTCAAAGCCAGCAACAACAACAACAAAAAGTTTAAATGCAAGCTGAAACACATATATAAAATAAGGTTAGAGGGACTTCCCTGACGGTCCATTGGTTAAGACTCCACACTCCCAATGCAGGGGGCACAGGTTCAATCCCTGGTCAGGGAACTAAGATCCCACGTGCTGTGTGGCCAAAAGAAAATAATAAAAAATAAAAAATTTAAACAAGGTTAGAATTGTATTTAAACTATGAGGAGAACAAGAAAGTAAGATGCATCACCCTGAGGAAACCACTTACATTTGGTACTCATCTAGAAGGTCTGATTGGATCTGGGGATAAACAGGCCTATGTAAATGCAAGATGCCATGTTGTTGTAGATTATTCATTATAAAGATATATATTACATCTTCAAATGTGTAGTATATTTCATGTGAATGAGTGTCTTGGCACTCCAAAAAGAATTTCAGCTGAGTGCTGGATTTTTTAGAGGTCTTCTCTCCTAGAACACTTGTGTTCTTTCTTACTCTCTATTTTATCTATGTGATTTTCACTTAGGATCATTGCTCCTCCTTAAGATTATGATCACCCTCAACCATCTTCTCTATGGACAATTTCTTCACCTAAGATTGCTAAACTCATATTCTTTTATTCTTTCAAGAGGTTCTAAAGTCCCAGATTTTCCAACCTTCCACCCAAGTAATGG
The DNA here is from genome assembly GCF_949752795.1 of Hyperoodon ampullatus. Lineage (NCBI taxonomy): Eukaryota > Metazoa > Chordata > Mammalia > Artiodactyla > Ziphiidae > Hyperoodon > Hyperoodon ampullatus. The sequence continues at coordinate 61,860,783 of NC_136928.1, forward strand.
GAAAATAGCTGGTATTCACCCATCGGTTCCCTCTAGTGAACATATCATAGTCTTCATTCATTACCTCTGGCACAGTATTCCAAACATTACTATGAATGTTTTTAATGCAATAAAAAATTTAATTTATATTTTCATTTCAACCCTGACATTCATAGTATGTGTAATACATAATGAATTCAGCAAAGACTTGACAGAGTTTCCCATGATAAGGCTGAAGACAGAATGAACAAAGGGGATCCAAGCCTAGCTGTTATTTGTTGATTACTATGGTACCTTACATATTTTTTTCCACCTAAAGGCTATGACCACTCAAGACAGTAACCATGTTTATTTATCATGGTACCTTAAAATCCCAGACACTCAATAAATTTTGTAGGATGGAAGAATGAATAGATATTCAATTGTAAAACCTTTATGTTAGATACCTTCTGTTTTTGCTGCCACGTACTCATTTCTCCTGCTGGTAATGGCATTCTAGTATCATGGGAAACCACCTCTTGCACACTTTTGTGCCTGTGGTTTGGGCTTCAGCTATCTCAAAGCTCCCAGCTTCTCATATAGGCATATGAAATGGCCTGGTTTCTTAGCTCTGGCCATAGTAACTTATTCAGGGATGGGCACAAGACACAGTCCAGGCCAATGAGACTCAAATCCAGGATGGATGGAACTGTTGGGAAGGAGAAGCACTCTTTACACTGAGAATGCTAACTCTATGGATACTACCAATCTGGAGCTACCAGAGGCCACCAAGTTGACAAAGCCTTCCTGAGAATACAACCAACACAAAATAAAGAAGCATCAAAATAGAAGGAGAATCACAGCCGAAGTTCTGCTGCCATTCGTTGAGCCCTAGATCTAGCATTGAGTGATGCTGAGCTACACTGCAACTTCTCAGTAATATGAGCTAATATTTTTTTTTTAAAGCTAGTTTGAGTTGTGTTACTGACCCTTGTAATGAAAGTATATGATTGACACTGATAAGCTTATAACTACTGTCTTAGTCTTACATGAGGAAATAAAAACATTTTAAAGGGTTCTGAAATATAACTTATACTGATTTATATAAACTTCTGATTAGGAGCTCCATAAAGCCCTGGACAAGAGACAGTGTAATTAAGTAGCCTGGGCTCACTGAGCCTATAACCAGGGGTTAAAAATGAGGACAGGGATGGAGACATATAGGAAGAAGAGCTTAAAAGTAGTGTCTGGAGGAAAACAAACCAGGGTGTCAGTAGACTGAGGCTTGTGGCAGAAGATGAAAACATTAGTCTAAGGCAGAGACAATGGGAAGCAAGAAGAGAACATAATGCAATTCTTTTTAAGGAAGGACTTGGCACATGGCTGGTGCAATAATGCCCTTGGCTCCTTCTCCAGATTTATTTCCCACCACTGCTCCTCTCTAGCTCCATACTTCAAGCCATTTCCAATCTCTAGTTGGTGACCTATATAGGCCTTGTGGATTCTTTCCTCCATGCCTTTGCATATACGCCTTTGCATCCCTATGCCTGGATGCCCTTCTCTTCTTTCACTCAGCCTTCAAGACCCATCCTCAGTCTCCCTCTGAGAAGCTTTGAGAGGCCCCCACTCTACCTTGTGATCCACCCCCATGTGAAGGCCTGGACATCTGGATGGCTTTTCCTTGTTTTCGTATTTGTCACTCATCTATGATACAAGCTCCTTTAGTAAAGGGCACTTGTCTAATTCACTTTAACATCCCAGCACAATGTCTGATCCACAATGCATACTTCAAAAATATGAATTGATAAAATTAAATTGCATGAAGAAAGATTAAAGATGACCAGCAACAAAATAGTACTATAGGTTCTGTACTTTCATCAACCCCAAATAGAAGACTAAAACAAAACACCGTCATACTAGAAGGTCAAATAAATATATTGAGCATTTACTATGGCCATAGCACTGGAAAAGAAATTTCTCTACATTCTCATCCAACCACTAACCAGCCCGAAATGCAAAGCAGACCTTCCTCCAATTTCTTCATTACTCTCTACCCCATAGAGTTGCCTCTATGCCAGAAAAAGGTATTCTCTGTGAGCTGAATTCATCTTTAAAATGCAGCGTGTGCTCAGCTATCAGAATGCTTTTGCTTTCTGTCAGCCCCATTATTCGCCTGCTCTATATTATAAACAACCATAGAATAATGACCAAATATCTGTGTGTGCCATTTTGTTGTAAAGCACTCTACAGAACTGAGTTTTTACTGAATAGTTTTAGTGATCATAATTTGACATAAGAAAATGACAATTCCTTCAGGTTCTTTAAATTTTTCATAAATAAAAAAGCAAATTTTATTTTAGACTGAATATTGCTTAGTATGGATTTTTTTTTTAATCTTAGAAGGGAACTAAGGAGCTTATTTCAAATATTTAAAGTGCTAACATGTAGTGAGGAATTAAAGTTAACATGTTTTCAGAGGATAAAACTACAATAAATGTGCAGAAATTAGCAGAAGACAGATTTTAGCTTAAAATAAGGAAAAACTGTCCTGCAATTAAAGCTGTCCAGTAATGAAGGGGGCTGAATTACAAAGCAGAGACTTTAGCAAGAGTCATAAAAATAAATAGTCCCATAAATTTTATGTCTTACAGATATTAGTTCATTAATGTTCATGGCATTTTGAAATCTGTAACAAGGCCATCAGTCTCCCTTTTGTAGATGAAGAAATCAACAGACAAATGATTTGCCCAAGGTCACATATTGACTGATACAAGTCTGCTGTTCTCTTTCTTATGTAATATATGTTATTGTCTTAGAAAATAATAAGCTTCCTGCAATTATACATGATGTTACTTATTGCTATTTAATTTTTGATCTCCTAAGCAAAACTTGGAATTTTATACCTAAGAGTTGGCCCTCTTGGAATCTTTTAATAGATAAGGCTTTCATAGTTCTGCAAAGTCTTAAGCATGGCACTTTAATTAATTTTAATAACTATTTTGAATCAAAAAAAGTCAGATGCTAATGATTAGCCTATAAACTGCTAGATCATCTGTAACAAGTGTTAAAACCATTAAATGTCAACATGTCATTATAAATCCCATGGCAGTTGGGGGAATAAATGTCAAATTTTTCATTATTTTTCTTCAGAGTTTAAAAAGCAACTTCCAATGTTAGCCACAGTTAATAGTCCAATCTTTTTGCTAAGAAATAAGCACTTGCATTGAACCACAAAGCAAAATGAGATATAAATTTCTCTCAAATCCCTAACATTTACAGAAAACTCTTTCTTCCATAGAAGGGTCATAATTTCAAATTAAATTAGAATTACAAACCTATTGGAGGGTGGGGGTAACTAAGATCCACAAAGGGAAAAAATTGGGAGGGGGGATAAATAGACAATTTAAAGAATAAAATTAAAAACAACCAATAAACAATAAATGAAACTTCTTCTTCATTAGTAATAAAAGAAATAAAAAATAAAATTACAGTGAAATATGATTATTTTTACTTATCAAACTGAAAAGGTTTTAAAATATAAAAACAAACAGTGCTGGTGATGATGCAATGAAACTAGTGCTCTGTGGTAGGTAGCCTTGAAGATGTCTGCCATGATTCCTGCTTCCTGGTATTAATGCCCTGTGTAGTCCCTTTACCTCAAGTGTGGGCTTGACTTAGTAACTTGCTTTTAACAGAATACAGAAAAAGTGTGAAATGTCACTTCCAAGGTTAACTTACAGAAAAACTGTGCTTTCCATATTGCTTGTTCTCTTTCACTCTCTTCCCTGCTCACTCAGAGAAGCCAGCTGCCATATTGTGAGCTGCCCTATAGAGAAGCCAGTGTGGCAAGGAACTGATACCTCTGGCCAGGAAGGAACCAACAAGGACTTGAGGTCTGCCTACAGCCACATGAGTGAACTTGAAGGCAAATGCTCCCTCATTTGAGCCTTGACTGTAGCACTAGCCAATACCTTGACTGCAGCCCTGTGAGAAACCCTAACTGAGTAGAATCATGCTGGGATATCTGACCCTCAGAAACTGGGAGATAACAAACACTTATCAGTTGCTAACTTTGGGGGTAATTTTTTTATATAACAATGACAACTCATACATCCTCTGACATACTTTTAGATTCTGGAAAGTTAGTGTGACAATATGCATTAACAGCGTTATAGAAAGCTTATTCATTTTTATCCAATAATCTCACATCTAGTATTCTTTATAAAGAAATAAATTGAAGTTATTTACAAGAAAATGTAAACATTATTTTTGATAGTAAATCTTACAACTATCACTTACAATGGTTAAAATTTTTAAATAAACCAAATGCCCCCAAATATGGAAATACATAAAAATACCAAGACTTTTGTAAAAGAGACGATTCTGGAAAAACGAAAGTAATGAGGGAGCACTAGTCCTACCCTATATTAAGACATATTTTAAAGTTACAATAACTCAAACAGAAAGGTATTGGCACATGGATAGACAAATGGATCAGAATAGACATTCCAGATATAGACACAAATAGATACAGAAATTTCATGTGTTTAAAGTGATATTCAAAACAAAGAAGAAAAGGTAGCTTACTTAATATGTAATTAACATATGTAATTGACAAGTAGTCATCTGGGGGGGAAAAGCACTTTAATTAATGCCTCCAATCTTAACCAAAGTAAAGTTAAAGTGAAACAAAAAAAGTGAAACATGAAAAAATCATATATAATTTTAGAAAGAAAAAATTATTTCCACAGAAAATGCAAAATCTAGAATGCACACAAGAAAATATTGATAAATTTGATGACACAAAACCTTTAAAAAATACCTACACATGAGGAAAAAATATTAACAAAATTAAAAACACCCTTGACCATAGCAAAGTGGAAAAAAATTGCAAGAAAGCAATTAAGAATCAAAGGGCTAACTTTCTTTACTATTCAAAAGGCTCCTAAAAATAAATTTTAAAAAGACAATAAAAGGTATAGAAAAATGTCTAAGTGATATAAAGAGTGAATATAGATAAAAAGGAAATTAAAATAGCTCTTAAACATAGGAAAAGATGCTCATACTCTTTCATAATGTGAAATGCAAATTCAATGAGGTAAGTGTCACCCATCAGAATGACAAGGTCCAAAGTGTTTAATAATGTGAGTGTGTGGGAAAGCAGACACTATCAAACACTGCTGATGGAAATATTCATTGCTATAACCTCTCTGGAGAGCAATTTGGCTATAACCATCAAACTTCTGACGCTGCTAGCACTGTATCCTGCAGTATCAGTCCATTTGGATAAAATCATACAGGTTCAGGGATATTCAATGTCACATTTTTAATAATTAAACATGTGGGACAATTTAAATAGGCATCATTGGGGGACTAGTTAAATAAATGAAGGGACTTCATTACAATGGAATAATATGCAGCCTCAAAAAAGAATGAAATAGCTCTGCATATACTGATATACAGTGACTGCAATATATACTGGTAAATTAAAATAAATGTAGAATTGTGTGAATATTCTCTCACTTGTATCTGAAAAAAAAAGAGATATTCTATGCACATATAAACATATAATTTATCAGTGATTGCAAAAAATGTATATGTATTAATAATGAGTTTCTCTGGAGGGTGAAATTGCAAATGTTTTTTATTTTCTTAATAAATTTCTTTTCCCACATTTTCTAAAATTACTACACATAATATTCAAAGAGAAAGAAAAAAGACTTTCAAAATATGCATGGACATATTAGAAAATATTAATGGTAAACATTATGTCCAATATTGATTTAAGGGATAGGAGGAAAGTCTGTTTTTTTAGAAGATTCTTATAGCTGAGCATTTTTTCATGCAGTCATGAAAGATGAACATTATATTGACTTTCACATATGTCACATAAAATTGATAAGGACAGAGAAATGGAAGAAAGGGTATAATCAATCTTTAGATGCAACAGTTAGCTTTTCTGTTAAATGCCTTTTCCAAAAGCAATTACTAAGGAGGAAGTGAAACCTGAACCAAAAGAAAAACAAACAAGTTAACATAAGCCTTCAAACACCTTTGTAAGTTAAGTAAGTCAGACTGGGCAAGTAACTGTCTCTTTCTGTGGAAACAGAATGCATTATGCGAGCAGTATATTTGGTGGTTTGGGGAAGGTCCACACTAAAAGCAAAAAATCTTTACTCACTAATTTCAACCTGCAGCAATGTGAACCACCTATTGGCCAAACTATAAAATGGAAAGAAACACTATTCTGCAGATTTACAAATCTACTGAAATACATATAATACTATAGAAGCACCTTCCAATTTGGCATCATCCATTGGTAAGTACTATGCTCTGAATATTTTTTTTCCCCAAAAACGCATATGTTGAAACCTCCAAAGGTGAGGGCATTAACAGGTAGGGTTTTGGGGAGGTGATTAGGTCATGTGGGTGGAGCCCTCATTAATAGGATTAATGTTTATAAAAGAGATCTCGCAGAGCTCCCTATCACCTACCACCACATGAGATACTATAGAAGTCTGTGACCCAGAAGAGAGCCCTCACCTGACCATGCTGGCACCCTGATCTTGGACTTCCAGCCTCCAGAACTATAAACAATAAATTCCTGCTGTTTATAAGCCACCCAGTCTGTGGTATTCTGTTATAGTAGCTCCAAAAGACTGCAAACAGAAAGTTAATCTTTCTCTTCAGGATCCCATCTGCCACCTTAAGGCTTACTTATGAGGGTAAGAAGGAACGTAGGGCATGGAGGAACTTTTTTTTCCTCTAATGAGTGGTTTTCTAGATTTTACTGATGCATGGGGAGAAGGGACCAGGCATCAGGAGAAGCAGGGTATGAGATGCATAGAGTTTGGCACAGCAAGTGACAGGTGCTAGAGAAACTAAAGGGAATTGGAGGGCAGTGGTGAGGGATGGGCTGCCCAAAATCATGTTTGGGACTCTGAGAAAGAGTTGCTTCCCAAGATAACCCCATCCCACATGCATGCTCACAGATACTGGCAAGTGTGGGAGTGCTCAGCTTTTGTTAAGCAGGTAGAAGCCCACAGCCCAGCTTTTGGAAGGATGAGATTATTCCATTGTCATAAACCAGATCTACTAATCAGAATTTCCAAGGTGAGTTCTCGCAACCTGTGTTTTTTTAAACTTCCCAGATGACTCTGGGTCATGAGGATCATCATCCACTGTTTGAGAATGACTTTTCTATCGCATCTTACTCTGAATGACTCCTATATTATATATCTCATTCTTTTCCAGTCATAATGCTGTTATCTTTCAGACCAGTTCATTGCTTGGACAGCCTGAATTCTGAATTTTTCATTGGCCAACATTATATAAACAGTTGCTAAGCAATTAAATCATTATTATCAAAAGACAAATTTCAGTAATATATCACTTGATTAAACCTACACAAAAGACAGGTGTGATCATCAATATTTCTAATCCCTTTCGTTGTCAACTACAAGTTTTGAGTACTACAGGAAAATCAGTATATAATTCTATTTTGAGTCACCAAGGAAATAGAATAACAGAATCTCATAAACAGAAAAGACCTTAGGGAGGAACCAAGATGGCAGAGTAGAAGGACGTGACTCACTCCCTCTTGTGAGAACACCAGAATCACAACTAGCTGCTGGACAGTCATCGACAGGAAGACACTGGAACTCACCAAAGAAGATACCCCACATCCAAAGACAAAGGAGAAGCCACAATGAGATGGTAGGCGGGGTGCAATCACAGTAAAATCAAATCCCGTAACTGCTGGGTGGGTGACTCACAGACTGCAGAACACTTATACCACAGAAGTCCACCCACTGGAGTGAAGGTTCTGAGCCCCACATCGGGCTTCCCAACCTGGGGGTCCGGCAATGGGAGAAGGAATTCCTAGAGAATCAGACTTTGAAGCCTAGCGGGATTTGATTGCAGGACTTCGACGGGGCTAGGGAAAACAGAGAATCCACTCTTGGAGGGCACACACAAAGTGCTGTATGCATCAGGACCCAGGGGAAGGAGCAGTGACCCCAGGGGACACTGAACGAGACCTACCTGCCAGTGTTGGAGGGTCTCCTGCAGAGGCGGGGGGTGGCTGTGCCTCACCGTAGGGACAAGGACACTGGCAGCAGAAGTTCTGGGAAGTACTCCTTGGCGGGAGCCCTCGCAGAGTCTGTCATTAGCCCCACCAAAGAGCCCAGGTAGGCTCCAGTGTTGGGTTGCCTCAGGCCAAACAACGAACAGGGAGGGAACCCAGCCCCACCCATCAGCAGTCAAGCTGATTAAAGTTTTACTGAGCTCTGCCCACCAGAGCAACAGTCAGCTCTACCCACCACCAGTCCCTCCATTAAGGAAACTTACACAAGCCTCTTAGACAGTCTCATCCACCAGAGGGCAGACAGCAGAAGAAGAACATACAATCCTGCAGCCTGTGGATCAAAAACCACATTCAGAGAAAGATAGACAAGATGAAACGGCAGAGGGCTATGTACCAGATGAAGGAACAAGATAAAACCCCAGAAAAACAACTAAATGAAGTGGAGACAGGCAACCTTCCAGAAAAAGAATTCAGAAAAATGATAGTGAAGATGATCCAGGACCTCGTTAAAAGAATGGAAGCAAAGATCGAGAAGATGAAAGAAATGTTTAACGAAGACCTAGAAGAATTAAAGAACAGAGATGAACAATACAATAACTGAAAACGACACTAGAAGGAATCAATAGCAGAATAACTGAGACAGAAGAACGGATAAGTGACCGGGAAGACAGAATGGTGGAATTCACTGCTGAGGAACAGAATAAAGAAAAAAGAATGAAAAGAAATGAAGACAGCCTAACAGACCTCTGGGACAATATTAAACACAACAACATTCACATTATAGGGGTCCCAGAAGGAGAAGAGAGAGAGATAGGACCTGAGAAAATATTTGAAGAGATTATAGATGAAAACTTCCCTAACATAGGAAAGGAAATAGCCACCCAAGTCCAGAAGCACAGTGAGTCCCATACAGGATAAACCCAAGGAGAAACACGCCGAGACACCTAGTAATCAAATTGGCAAAAATTAAAGACAAAGAAAAATTATTGAAAGCAGCAAGGGAAAAATGACAAATAACATACCAGGGAATTCCCATAAGGTTAACAACTGATTTCTCAGCAGAAACTCTACTAGCCAGAAGGGAGTGGCATGATATACTTAAAGAGATGAAAGGGAAGAACCTACAACCAAGATTACTCTACCCAGCAAGGATCTCATTCAGATTTGATGGAGAAATCAAAAGCCTTACTGACAAGCAAAAGCTAAGAGAATTCAGCACCACCAAACCAGCTCTACAACAAATGCTAAAGGAACTTCTCTAACTGGGAAACAGAGGAGAAGAAAGCGACCTACAAAAACAAACCCAAAACAATTAAGAAAATGGTAATAGGAACATATATATCGATAATTACCTTAAACGTGAATGGATTAAATGCTCCAACCAGACACAGGCTTGCTGAATGGATACGAAAACAAGACCCATATAGATGCAGTCTACAAGAGACCCACTTCAGACCTAGGGACACATACAGACTGAAAGAGAGGGGATGGAAAAAGATATTCCATGCAAATGGAAATCTAAAGAAAGCTGGAGTAGCAATACTCATATCCGATAAAATAAACTTTAAAATAAAGAATGTTACAAGAGACAAGGAAGGACACTACATAATGATCAAGGGATCAATCCAAGAAGAAGATATAACAATTATAAATCTATATGCACCCAACGTAGGAGCAACTCAATACATAAGGCAACTGCTAACAGCTATAAAAGAGGAAATCGACAGTAACACAATAATAGTGGGGGACTTTTAACACCTCACTTACACCAATGGACAGATCATCCAAAATGAAAATGAATAAGGAAACAGAAGCTTTAAATGACACAATAGACCAGATAGATTGAATTGATATTTATAGGACATTCCATCCAAAAACAGCAGATTACACTTTCTTCTCAACTGTGCACAGAACATTCTCCAGGATAGATCACATCTTGGGTCACAAATCAAGCCTCAGTAAATTTAAGAAAATTGAAATCATATCAAGCATCTTTTCTGACCACAAGGCTATGAGATTAGAAATCAATTACAGGGAAAAAAAACGTTAAAACTACAAACACATGGAGGCTAAACAATGCGTTACTAAACAACCAAGAGATCACTGAAGAAATCAAAGAGGAAATCAAAAAATACCAAGAGACAAATGACAATGAAAACACGATGATCCAAAACCTATGGGATGCAGCAAAAGCAGTTCTAAGAGGGAATTTTATAACTATACAAGCCTACCTCAAGAAACAAGAAAAATCTCAAATAAATAATCTAACCTTACACCTAAAGGAACAAAAGAAAGAAGAACATACAAAACCCAAAGTTAGCAGGAGGAAAGAAATCATAAAGATCAGAGCTGAAATAAATGAAATAGAAACAAAGAAAACAATAGCCAAGATCAATAAAACTAAAAGCTGGTTCTTTGAGAAGATAAACAAAATTGATAAATCATTAGCCAGACTCATCAAGAAAAAGAGGGAAAGGACTCAAATCAATAAAATTAGAAATGACAACGGAGACATTACAACAGACACTGCAGAAACACAAAGCATCCTAAGAGACCACTACAAGCAACTCTAAGCCAATAAAATGGACAATCTGGAAGAAATGGACAAATTCTTAGAAAGGTATAATCTTCCAAGACTGAACCAGGAAGAAATAGATAATATGAACAGACCAAACACAAGCAATGAAATTGAAACTGTGATTAAAAATCTTCCAACAGGGCTTCCCTGGTGGTGCAGTGGTTGAGAGTCCGCCTGCCAATGCAGGGGACACGGATTCGTGCCCTGGTCTGGGAAGATCCCACATGCTGCAGAGCGGCTGGGCCCGTGAGCCATGGCTGCTGAGCCTGCGCATCCAGAGCCTGTGCTCCGCAACAGGAGAGGCCACAACAGTGAGAGGCCCGCGTACTGCAAAAAAAAAAAAATCTTCCAACAAACAAAAGTCCAGGACCAGATGGCTCACAGGTGAATTCTGTCAAGCATTTAGAGAAGAGCTAACACCCATCCTTCTCAAACTCTTCCAAAAAATTGCAAAGGAAGGAACACTCCTCATTCTATGAGGCCACCATCACCCTGATACCCAAACCAGACAAAGATACTACAAAAAAAGAAAATTACTGACCGATATCACTGATGAATACAGATGCAAAAATCCTCAACGAAATACTAGCAAACAGAATGCAACAACACATTGAAAGGATCATACACCATGACCAGGTGGGATTTATCCCAGGGATGCAAGGATTCTTCAATATATGCAAATCAATCAGTGTGATACACCATATTAACAAATTGAATAAAAACCACATGATCATCTCAATAGATGCAGAAAAAGCTTTGACAAAATTCAACACCCATTTATGATAAAAACTCTCCAGAAAGTGGGCATAGAGGGAAGCTACCTCAACATAATAAAGGCCATATACGACAAACCCACAGCAAACCTCATTCTCAATGGTGAAAAACTGAAAGCATTTCCTGTAAGATCAGGAACGAGACAAGGATGTCCACTCTCACCACTATTATTCAACATAGTTTTGGAAGACCTAGCTACAGCAATCAGAGAAGAAAAAGAAATAAAAGGAATACAAATTGGAAAAGAAGTAGTACAACTGTCAATGTTTGCAGATGACATGATACTATACATAGAAAATCCTAAAGATGCCATCAGAAAACTACTAGAGCTAATCAATGAATTTGGTAAAGTTGCAGGATACAAAATTAATGCACAGAAATCTCTTGCATTCCTGTACACTGGTGAAAAATCTGAAAGTGAAATTAAGGAAACACTCCCATTTACCATTGCAACAAAAAGAATAATACCTAGGAATAAACCTACCTAGGGAGACAAAAGACCTGTATGCAGAAAACTATAAGACACTGATGAAAGAAATTAAAGATGATACCAACAGGTGGAGAGATATACCATGTTCTTGGATTGGAAGAATCAATATTGTGAAATGACTATACTTCCCAAAGCAATCTACAGATTCAATGCAATCCCTATCAAATTACCAATGGCATTTTTTATGGAACTAGAACAAAAAATCTTAAAATTTGTATGGAAACACACAAAACCCCCAATAGCCAAAGCAGTGTTGAGGGAAAAAAATGGAGCAGGATGAATCAGACTCCCTGACTTCACACTATACTACAAAGCTACAGTAATCAAGACAATACAATACTGGCACAAAAACAGAAACAGAGATCAATGGAACAAGATAGAAAGCCCAGAGACAAACCCACGTACCTATGGTCAACTAATCTATGATAAAGGAGGCAAGGATATACAATGGAGAAAAGACAGTCTCTTCAATAAGTGGTGCTGGGAAAACTGGACAGCTACATGTAAAAGAAGAATCAAATTAGAACACTCCCTAACACCATACACAAAAATAAACTCAAAATAGATTCGAGACTTAAATGTAAGACTGGACACTATAAAACTCTTAGAGGTAAACATAGGAAGAACACTCTTTGACATAAATCACAGCAAGATCCTTTTTGAGCCACCTCCTAGAGTAATGGAAATAAAAGCAAAAATAAACAAATGGGACCTAATGAAACTTCAAAGCTTTTGCACAGCAAAGGAAACCATAAACGAGACGAAAAGACAACCCTTAGAATGGGAGAAAATATTTGCAAACGAATCAACAAAGGATTAATCTCCAAAATACATAAACAGCTCATGCAGCTCAATATTAAAGAAACAAACAACCCAATCCAAAAATGGGCAGAAGACCTAAATAGACATTTCTCCAAAGAAGACATACAGATGGCCAAGAAGCACATGAAAAGCTGCTCAACATCACTAATTATTAGAGAAATGCAAATCAAAACCACAATGAGGAATCACCTCACACCAGTTAGAATGGGCATCATCAGAAAATCTACAAACAACGAATGCTGGAAAGGGTGTGGAGAAAAGGGAACCCTCTTGCACTGTTGGTGGGAATGTAAATTGATACAGCCACTATGGAGAACAGTATGGAAGTTCCTTACAAAACTAAAAATAGAATTACCATATGATCCAGCAATCCCACTACTGGGCATATACCCAAAGAAAACCATAATTCAAAAACACACATGCACCCCAATGTTCATTGTAGCACTATTTACGATAGCCAGGTCATGGAAGCAACCTAAATGCCCATCGACAGACGAATGGATAAAGAAGTTGTGGTACATGTATACAATGGAATATTACTCAGCCATAAAAAGGAACGAAATTGGGTCATTTGTTGAGACGTGGATGGATCTAGAGACTGTCATAGAGAGTGAAGTCAGAAAGAGAAAAACAAATATTGTATATTAACGCATATATGTGGAACCTAGAAAACTGGTACGGATGAACCTGTTTGCAGGGCAGAAGTTGACACACAGATGTAGAGAACAAACGTATGGACACCAAGGGGGGAAAGCCGTGGGGGGGCAGGGCGGTTGGGATGGTGGTGTGATGAATTGGGCTATTGAAATTGAGATGTATACACTGATGTGTATAAAATTGATGACTAATAAGAACCTGCTGTATAAAAAAATAAAATAAAATTCAGAAAAAAAACAGATGGATTGCCTACATGTAACAGCTACGTACAAAAAAGTTATAAAATTGTCCTTTGTTTTACAATGATAAATGAAAAACATTAAAATTCTCCTATCAAAAAAAAAAAAAAACAGAAAAGACCTTAGAAGTCATTTAGTACAACATCCCCTGTAATGCCTAAATCTTTACTTCAGCACTGCTGATAGGTGATTTTCTAGCCTGGCACAACCAGAAAATGGGAACTTATTAGTTAATGCCAAAAGATGAAAATACAAACCTGCGGATGAAAAACAAAATTATAAATATTTATGCGAAAGCAATCTCCGTTACCCAGAAAATTACAAGGCTGGAGTTGTGCTCATGTTTTCCTGGTGTTAATTTCACACATGAATTTGGAGTTGGCCTAAATAAAAGGACAGCATCAAAGCGCTAGACTATCCACCCAGGATGGGCTTCCTTGAAAACATTGCCCTGATACTTATGCACTATAAAATTCACAGACTGCCAACAGTTCTAAAGTTGGCAGCACTGAGACAATAGACCACATTCTTACTGCACTACACATGCCTTTTATAAAAGATAGACAGACGGGCCAGAGGAGGGTCTACACTGGCCATGACAACAATTTAGCAGGTTAAACTAAGCCTGACTCTCCTCTTGTTCACGGCATTCATCTGGCCTTTATTATGAGCTGCCAAGGACTGCTGCAGGTCTTCACAGGTGACTCCATCTTCCCAACAAGGTATTTACTACATGAGTTAAGGCATCTTCCTTTGGGACTAGGTTTGCCAAGTAAAATACAGGATGCCTAGTTAAATTTGAATTTCAAATAAACAACAAACAGTTTTTTAGTATAAATATGTCCCATGCAATGTTCCAAATTCATTCAGTGTAGGGGATGTCAGCTGCAATTGTGCTACTTAACACCCAGACAGTTTCTATGCAATCTAGAAAAAAACTTTCCATGCAATATTTGGAACTTACACTAAAAAGATACTGTTTATCTGAAATTCAAATTAACTACGTGTCATGTATTTTTACTTACTAAATCCAGCAACCTCATTTGGGACATCTATATCACTTTAAATGCCCAGCATAGGACTCCAGGGTAGCAAGTGCTCAACAGCCTATGCTGATTAGTTGAGCTACTGTAAGTTAATCTAGACGAACCTGAGAATGACTATTACAGAACACACCATCTCTAGCACTTGGCCCTTGGCTCCTCCCTGTTCCAAGAGACCAACCCTTTATCCAACCTGACCTCTCCTCTGGGTGAGCTGACCAAGAATCTGACCTAGGCTGGGTTAGTTCCAAGCAGTTGTTGTGGGGATGGAAGTTGGAAGGACTGGTCCAATGCTGAGAACCAGGGGAACAAGTCCCAAGCCCCAGACAAGGTAGGCTCCATGGGGGCCACCCAAGGGTCAATGTAGATCAGAAAATAAAGCTCTGTGGCAGGAGGGTGACTGAGAGAATCTCATAAAGCAGCTGCAGCCAAACCAACAACAGGGAGCAGGTGTCCAAGGCACTGAGCCCATTTGGACAAAATCCCTGCCTCAAGTTCATGAAAGGCGAGCTTGGATACACTTACCATAACTTTTCTCTGTGCTTTTCCTTATACTGCTCTGTTACCTTTCTCCTGAGAAAGTGATATAGCTGTGTCTTTCCAAATTCATGTCTCACTAGAGACAGTGGTAGGAAAACAGATCCATGATCTTAAAAGAGTAATATCATATTCCCAAGGTGGTACTGCATTAAACAGGCTAAAAGTTTCCTGCAGCAGACCCAGGGAGCCAAGCATAGTCAGAAGGTGTGTGTTAAGTTGTGGGAGAATGGTAAGAGGGAGATCACAAAGGGAGGAGGTGGCACACAGGTACTTTTTAGATACGCCTTTTAGACGCCACCTTCCCCTGTGGAATTCCTGAATTCCTTCCCAGAGCACATTGTGGTTGCTTCATCCTCAGTGGTGCCCTGACTACCTTCCTCACCGGATGCTTTCTCTTCATTTTCACCAGGTACACCAAAACTCTTGGCCAAGAGCCAACAGGCCACAGAGCAGTGTTGCTGCCTGTCTGATGGACCCTCCATAGTTGGTTGGTGCACTAGATGCTGCCTGGACTGTGAAGCCAGAGAGGCCTGTGTTCAAATCCCAGCCCAGCCACTTTTTCGCCATGTGCCAATAATAAAGTTGCTTAACCTCTCTGCACCTAACCTTCAAAAATCTACAAAAACGAGGTTAGAAAATCTCCTAATATGGGGGTGCTGCCCATTGAATGGAATATTAACATGGTTAAACATAATAAGACTCAATTAATGTTGATTAATCTCCCACCCTCTACAACAATTTATGGAGGCAGGAGGAGTCCATCTTTAACTCTGAAAGACTCTAAATATGGACAGTTAATAAGTGATGATAATCTTATCAAAAGAATTTCTTATGGAAAAGTAGAAGTGAATGAAGAGTTAGAAAATCTAAGGAGGATGTATAAATTAGCAGATCCAGATGACATGCAAGGTAAGGTATTAATAGAACAGGCCAACACACCTACAGCATCCTTTCTCATTCTGCCTCAAAGGCTTGTGTGAAACCAAAATGACTAGTACGGTACTGAGGAATTGGTGTTAAATCTTTATATCTTAATAAAGATCCAGGAGAAAGAGTGATCATCAAGTTAGTGAGATTTTCCTGATGTTACTAATCTAAGAGATGTTGCAAATATCAGTGAGCAAAGATAAAACAATACAAAAAATAAAATAAAATGAGCTTGGAAACACAGGTGAGATACAGCTGTGTAAAACTCAATGTGAAAAATGCTAACTCATTCAACTGAGAAGTTTGCTGTGCCTAAGGTACTGGGGGAAATACGGAACTAATAATGAAAAAAGACACCAAGGAGCAAACAAGAATACCAAATTAGAGAGAAATTTATATTATGAGCTTTGCCAGGGAGAAGAAGGAACACCATTGCTTTGAGTATATGTACAAAATCCTATTATTCCACTGTGGAAAAAAAAATACATATGTAACAAAAATCTACTGAGATTTCTCTGAAGATGACATACCAAGTCTGGGGATTCAGAAGGTCACAGTTATATCTAAAGTGAGGGGAATGAGAGACAAGACAAGGAATAAAAGTATAATAAAGGAAGTGATAGTTCCCAGGGAGAGAAACAAGCACAGCTGAGAAGTTCATTAAAAATAGGCGGCACTTGAATTTAGTCCATAAATACAGTAAAATGATGTGTAATGGGGGATGGCATTTTTGTCTGAACAGAAATTAAGAAAGAGGAGGGATTTTAGAAAGAGAAATGGAGTGTAATAACCTGGGAAAACCATGAAGAGTGAAGTCATGAATCTAACTCTGCCCAGGGAGCAAGGGCAAGCCCATGTCTCCAGGCCTTTAAACCAGCTGGGATCAGGTGCTAGAGAGTGTCCTTCCTCCTGCGACACGGCCTTGTTGGTGCAATGGGCCAAACGGCCTATAGGTCCCTTCCTGGGGAAAGGTTTATACAGGAAGAAACACATGTCCTGTTCTCAGAGGGAACATCTCTCAAATAATAATGAAGCAGAAATCCTGGCTCCCTACAGTTATTACATGTTCCAAGACGCTGTTTCAGCAATGACCCAAATCCCAAGGTAAATTCAACTTAATATGACACTTTCATTAGCAAAGGGGACATGTGGCTTCAACACATTTCTTCTACTGCGAAAGTTTCTGACAAAGGTCAAATGATGTAGGAGAATTAGTGATGTGTTCCAGGACTCCAGAATAAGGAAGAGTTACAGTACTAAAAAAATGAATTAAGTGCTAACTATTATAATGTCAAAAGTGACAGAATTATAAAAGTTATATCCAGGAGTCTTGGGACATAGGGAGAAAAGGGCAGGGACTGCATTAAGAAGTTTGAGAAATAAGGGTCTTTCCACAGTCACGCAGGACAGACGGGGGTAGAGAGTGCTCATAAATATGTAAAGGAAAGTAGAAAGGCAAAGGGAAAGGCAGGAAGGAGGGGAAAAAAAGATCCACACTAGGATTCTCTCTATGCCATTAACTGGGATATCCCATAGACTGCAGTGAGTGGGATTCAGGGCGCCCCTAGAGTTCTGACCCAAATTATCCAGTGATGCATAAATTGTCTACAGCAGAAGAGCACATTGTAAGGAGCCTATAGCTATCCCCAACAGGGAAAGTGGACTCAAAGATTTTATAATAAAATCATGCACTCTCTGTTAGGTAACTATTCTCATTTTTAGAAACCACTCTTGGCCTTCTACTGGTAGAAACTGAATGTCTTATAATGGAAAACCAGGAGACAAGAAACTAGGTGCTATTTGATTTTAACAACCCACAAATGTAAGTATGCCCTGCTGCACCCAATTATCAAATGGACGAGGTATTTATGATATCTGGCTTGAGCACATCCTGAAAGCATAAGCAGGTGGCTCCCCCTCCTGGTGTGGCTGCTCCTAAAGTCTCATTCCTAAAGACTGTGTATCTACCTCTCTATCAACCTACTTTTAAAGTCTGGAGAGAAGTTCTCTAGGTCCACTTGACTAAAAGGGCATTTTAAGCTTGGCTTACAATTATTTCTATCCAATCTGTTGGCACCAGAAATGGACTGCTGCAGTGAGTAGGCCTTTGAGCAGTTCTTCCCATGGGCAACTTTGCCTAGGAGCAAAGAAGATCTAAGGTAAGAGTTTATATCAAGTCATGGATAGTGGTTAACGGTTTCTGCAGATTGTCAGGAACTTGAAAGTATCAAGTTTCTTGGGAGATTCAAGAAAAGGAGATTTGGGAAATCTCCTATCTCCTGTACATGGACCTATAAGAATGGATTCACAGTACAAGAACACCTTTGTTCTGTATGAATGATGAAGGGCCTCTACCACGGAGGAGGCTTTCTATAAAGTTGTTAGCTTCCTTTCCCCACCAACCCATGCTTGCTCACTGGGTTCATGAATAAGGTGACTAAGGAGACAAGAATAGAAGTTATGCTTGGGTTCAACAATATGAACTTTCTCTACCCTATAGGATAGGGAAAGAGAGCAGAGTCAAACGGTGTGAAATGAGTTTGGGGAGTTAGTAGAGCAGGCCTTGTAGCACAAGGATGGTACTTATCTAAGAGAAGTGGGAGCCATGACAGTATTTAAAGTGAGGAGAGAGAGGGGCATATATAATATGCTCTGGGTGCAAAATATTCTGGAGAGGAGGAGGTTCCAGTGGCCAGGCAAGAGGTGGTGTAGCCTACATTCAGGTACTGCAGTAAACAGATAAGTAAGATGATGGATTGGAGAAATATTTGGAAGTTAACATTTATCAGGATTTGTGATTGATCAGGTATGCAAGGTAAAGAAAACAGGAGGGATGAAGGAGTCCCTTGCCAAGACAGGAAAATGCTGAAAAGGGACCCAAAAGGAAAGGAACTGTCTTTTAGACGGACACCTACTCCCAACTTATATACCCAACTCCCTCAACCAACCACCTCAAAAGATTAAATCAACTTTAAGTGATCAAAAAGCAGAGTCAGGCTCTGCCCTCAAAAATATATGCCTACTACTCACTGAACCCTAATCTTTTATAAAAAATAAAAAATCAAAGCCTAAGTCACCACACTTCAGTTAGAAGTAAAGGGCATTATACTGGTTTCCTAGGACCCCACAACAAATTACCAGAAACCAAGTGGCTCAAAGCAAGAGAAATTTCTTCTTTCACAGCTTTGGAGCTAGAAGTCTGAAATCATTATCAGCAAAACCATGGCTCCTGCAAAGGCTCTGGGGAAGAATCTTTGCTTGCCTCTTCCAGCTTCTACTGGTTCCTTGGCTATGACAGCAAAGCTTCAATCTCTGCTTCCTTCTCTCCCTGTGTATCTCTGTGTCATTTCCTTTTCTATCTCCTATAAGAACGCTGTCCTTAGATGTAGGGCCTACCCTAAAACCAGAATGATCTCATTTTGAAATCCTTAACTTAATTACATTTGAAAAGACTCTATTTCCAAATAATATCACACTCACAAGTACTGGGGGTTAGGACTTGTCCACATCTTTTGGGGGCCACTATTCAATCTATTACAGCTATGAAATATAAACAGATTGCTTAGATATACTTTGCTTAGGCACACTTAGATGAGTTTCAGCTAAAACAGCATTCTCCAGAGTGTGTCAGATGACATAAATTCCTGGAGATGCTCAAAATAAATTTTTACTATGGCAAAATAAGTTTGGGAAACACTGAATACTATATACCTCTCTTATGTTTCATCATTTCCATATACACATTTCAGTTTCTGAGAAGTCCTGCAGTAATGAAACCTACTCAAGTTGTTCAACGCTGAATTTTCCAAACTTATTTGACCCATAATGTTTTCCTTTTGGTTACATGGAGCCCACTGACATCTGAAAAACTGTGGTCCATGGAGCATACTCACAGATATGTTGAGTTAAAATATAATCCATTAATAATCAGTAAGCATAAATGGTCTGGGTTTCTGGATGCCTCTCAATTTTGATGGGGAAGAAGAAGACATGAAAGGTCTTGAACCTTGAGGGGAAAGGATGGAGTGACCACTGAATTCAGGAGGGGGGTTGTGCTGGAGAATGCAGGCAGTATGCTGGGGAAGATACAGAAAGATGAGACTGGAGGCTCAAATGAATTTTTCTCATAGAATGCTTTTTTTTTTTTTAAGACCTTTTTTTAAAAATTATTTTTTTATTTATTGATTTTTGGCTGTGTTCGGTCTTCGTTTCTGTGCGAGAGCTTTCTCTAGTTGCGGCGAGCGGGGCCCACTCTTCATCGCAGTGCGCGGGCCTCTCACTGTCGCGGCCTCTCTTGTTGCGGAGCACAGGCTCCACACGCGCAGGCTCAGTAGTAGTTGTGGCTCACGGGCCTAGATGCTCCGAGGCATGTGGGATCTTCCCAGACCAGGGCTCAAACCCGTGTCCCCTGCATTCGCAGGCAGATTCTCAACCACTGCGCCATCAGGGAAGCCCTCATAAAATTCTTTATTCACTTCAAACTGTGCGCAGTCAACACAAACTGTGAAACAGAGGTTTTCGGTTGATTACTTAAATGTTTTATTTGTTGGTGTGTTTTTTTGTTTGTTTTTGTCAGTCAAGTAAAAGCATGTAGAGCAACTTGGTGATTTATAGTCGCTTTTGTTTTGTATTTTCTCAAACATGATGATTTCCTTGTAAAAGGGCATGTTTCCCATGGGTTTTATTAATCCAAGTGCCACTGTAACTGCATTTCTATCATTCTGCCTTCTCCCTGTAGTTGCTGCTAAAAGTAGTCTTTCTTTACTTAGCTCCTCAACTACCAAACATATATAACAGAGTGATGTCTTGGTCAGTGTGAATCCTGATTCTTCATCTGAATGAGCTATAAACCTACATGTCTCTGCCTTTTGGCCACGGTGAGCAAGTAAACTCCACTTATCTGGAGATCTGGTCACTCCCAACAGCCAAGATCAGATTGGAGGCCAAGTTCCCAAAGAAAACACAAGTCTCACATCCACTGGGGGTTCCTCCCAGATTCTTGCACCACCTGCAGTGCTGTCACCCTGCCTCTTGTGCCATTCTTTGTCTGTGTGAAAGAGATACATCAGATCTCTCAGCCTCCAGTATCATTTCTTCATTGGCCACCCAAAGCTGAGGCTTAACTTCCTCTTTCCAGGAAGAAAGATGATGTGTACTCTTGGCTCCTCATTCACTGAGACCCTCATACTTTCCCCCTCAATAGACCAGAAGACTGAGACAGCAGTCAGTGGGTAAATGTTCTGGATCCATTCACTATTCTTTTCCCACCTCCAGATTTTAGCCAGAACTTTTGCTCTCAAAGGTTTGTGTCACAGCAAGCTCAAAACACTATCCAAGAGTTTCCCAATATGGAAGTCCTGTATCATTAGGGAAATGAAATATCATTTTATTTAATACAAGAATAATCGTGGTTTATTGGTTATGAGTTTACCTTAACGTGCATTAGAAAAAAAGAAAAGCAGCACACAAAATCTGATTCCATGAAGGTGAAGCAGAGTTAGCCTCATTTTTTTTAATATACTTGGCTTAATTTGAAGTTTATATAATGAAAACAACAATAATCATACAGATGGTACATGTATGTGAGAGATCTTATCCGACTGAGATTCAGGAAGCACCACTACATCAGGTACTAAGCATCGCCACAGAATCTTAAGACTGAGAGGGACTTGCATGGCAGCCCCAAGAGCAGGAGTCCTTTCTCTAAACTTGCCCTGACAAATGGATTCTACCCTGAGTTCAATCTCTGTCAATGTGGGAGAAATTCTAGGGAAGAGACTTTTCCATCACAGACAAGTTCTTATTGAAGGGCAGTGCTTTACTTTCTTAGGAAAAAAAAATTTTTTTAAGCCAAATTGCCCTAAAGCAGGAGCCAAGGTTGACAAATGTCAGGTCTTAGGGGAAACAGCAAAAGATTTTATTTTGTAAGTTGTAACTTCAGAGAGTAACACTAACAATCCAATGATTCGAATTCAAAGGGTATTTGCTTCTGAACACTTCTGAGTAACTTAGAAAAGTTATCTGCAGTGTACAATTGTCCATGAATAGAAGAGTTCTTGCCCTTCCTCTAAACATCTCCACTTTTTTTTTTTCCTGAATCCAACACCCCATCCCTACTCTGCATATGTGCTGCCAATAATGCACTTTGCTCAGATGTTCCAAGGAGAGCCAGAATCATTGACTCCTTCCTGGATTATCATAGCAGGTACTCAGATGTTCCAAGGAGAGCCAGAATCATTGACTCCTTCCTGGATTATCATAGCAGGTGCTCAGATGTTCCAAAGAGAGCCAGAATCATTGACTCCTTCCTGGATTATCATAGCAGGCCCCACTGGCACCAAGCTCTCCCCAGAGCTTTTTTTTTTTTTTTCCCACCCACATGTCAATGTGAGATTCTTTCAAAAAAAAACATTACTTGTGTATATACCCCCCACTAGGAAAATTCTGATGGATCCTTGTTACCCAAAGGGGAAAGTTATTCATCTATTCAACTGAATATTTTTTGAGTGTGTACCATATGCCAGACACTGCTTAGCAGCAACCTCATTGCTTAAAAGTACCTGCACAGGGTAAGGATCAGTATGGAGAATGATCTGGAGTTGGGTAGAATCTGGTGCCTAAGAAACCACTGGGCATGTGCTTGAGAATGTTCTCCTTGTTCTCACCTTCCTGGAAAACACCCATGCAATTATTAAGAATAATGCATATGTCCTATGACACCTTTTAGAACTCATGAAATTATGTGTTTATAAGTCTATCTTCCCCAACAATACGTGAGCTCTTCAAGGGTAAGTAATTTGCATTTCTCATCTTTATGTCCTCAGTGCCCAGCATACACTAAGCATGACTTTATCACCTGAATATGTGAACTGCTAAAAGAATATAATGCAATCCAAAACTCAAAAAATAATTCACCAATTAGTCATTGCTTTGAGTTAGTTACTCCCTTCTGTTATGTGAGAAGAATCACATCCACTCTTTTGAAATAATAAGATTTTAGATGTGCCCAGTTAAAATAAGAAAAAGGAGGATAGGGCTTCCCTGGTGGCACAGTGGTTCAGAGTCCGCCTGCCGATGCAGGGGACACGGGTTCGTGCCCCGGTCCAGGAGGATCCCACATGCCGCGGAGCGGCTGGGCCTGTGAGCCATGGCCGCTAAGCCTGTGTGTCTGGAGCCTGTGCCCCGCAACGGGAGAGGCCACAACAGTGAGAGGCCTGTGTACCACCAAAAAAATAAAAAATAAAGAAAAGAAAAAGGAGGATAGAAATTGAGCTCAGGATGGACTCAAGAATGGAATCAAGAGAAAAGCCATAAATTTGGAAAAAGCAAACAATCTCAATGAGAAGGAATTTATTAAAAACTTTCATAAGGGATTGTACAAAGAAAAACGTCTTTCCTAAAGATGTAGTAGTTCATTCATTCAGATACTCATTCAAACATTAAGTGATGCTGGGAGACATCTAAACAAGGAAAGACTTCTAAAACTAGAGAGTTCAAGAAAGGGAGGATGTAAGAAAGAAAAGGAAGAAGAGGGAAGGGAAAGGAAATACCCAATGGCCATAGTGTTACGCAGAGATCTGAAATAGAAAAAGTGAGAGTGATCAGTGATTGATAACTATTTTAAATGGATTGTCAAGGAGGGTTTCTCTAAAGTCTAAATGATAATAGGAGCCAGCCAGGTATGATCATGGAATAAAAGCATTCTAGGCAGAGAGAATATCTAGTACAACATTGTAATTCCTATAAAATGAAAACAAAAAACATAACTAAAAAACAAAACACACATACAGAAATGCATAAAAGTTTCTTCAATTTCTGATTACTATGAATTCAGACTTTAACTGGAAGTCCAGAATAATATTCTCATCACTGAGTGACATGAAAACTTAAACTGGAAGAAAAAAAATCTGAAACAAGAGTTTTAAAACAAACAAAAAAAAAGTATAAAGAATCTTTTAGGTTACTTGGCTACGTAACTTAATCTGGCCAAAATATGTTATCTTGAAAAGGATACCATAACTTAAATTTTTAAATGTCCAATTTCCCACCATTTTGTCAGTCTTCAATTTTTCTGGAAAATCTGTAACTTCCTCTTGGACTGGCTACCAACAGGACATAAAAATTTTGGTTCATTACTAAACTGAAACAATCAGAAATTCTAGCCAGGTATGCAGAATGCTGGGCTTTCTTCATGGATGAGGACATCCGGTGAATTTATAGTATCTTATCAATCATCACAACCTCTATTAGGTTACAAAAATCATGGTACTTAAAGTTTCCAATTCCATAAACAGGCAATCAGAGGTACTGAATAGACAAGTAAAATGGTTGACTTAAAATCACTGATAAAAGCATTGACAAATTCTTCAAGAAAACCTAGGCACTGGGTCACAACTCTATATATCACTCTACATTCCTACATACTCTAAATACAAGTTAGATTCAATTAAGGAAACCCCAATGTACTCCTCCTTTCAATATAAATAAGACTATTTTAATTGGATAATGAGGATTATAAAGAATGAGGTCTGTGTTGTGCTTTTCACATTCAAGGAATTTTGGTAAGAAAATCAGTTTAAACAAAATTCCACAAGGTCTCTGTATCTCAGTTACATCTGTCCTTAGCAACTTCCTTCTACAAAAGTCATTTTCCTGTAGCTATGAAAAAACAGGATTGGGTCAGCTTCAAGGGAACTTAAGTAAATGCAGGGGAGTAAATTCAGCAACAAGGCTGAATAAGACGTCCCTCAGTGTTTCCTCATCAACAATTTGGCCTCCATTCCTGAACAAAAGTGCTTTTGCAGGAGCTGTGGAATCCAGCACTGAACTCCAAGGAAACTGGGAGGAGTCTCACCCACCCATATATGGGATAATATGCATACAGAGACCTGGACCCCAGCTGCAGACCCTGCAGTGGCCTATGAACTGGCTCCTGATCCTCTAGGCTGTGGTCTGGGAGTCCCAGGAAGACACTGTCTTAGATAATCATCCACGAATGAAAGAATCTTTGTGGAAGTCCAGATTTCCAGTGGAAAAGTTTCAGCTTACTGTTGGAACAAAAAAATACAAGTTTGGACACACTGGAGGGGGTAAGAGGAACAGTACCCATGTTACACCTCCCCCAACATGGTACCACTCAGTGCCAAGTGACACCTTCTCAGACCACGATTTCTCCCCCAGGGGAAAGTAAGGGCATGTGAGTGAGCACCCAGATTCCCCAGCTGTCTGGGACACTTCCAGAAAAGCCCATGACTAGTTCCAGTCCAAGATGGCAACACAGGAGGCTCCCGAACTCCCTTCTTCCCACAGACACACTGAATGTACAGCTACACATGGAGCAATTCCCTCTGAAAGAAATCCAAAAGCTAGCTGAGCAACTCCTACACATGGAGCAAACAAGAAAATACCCACATCAATACAAGTAGGAAAGACTGAGACAAACTCGTCATCAACCCCAACCCCCAGCACAACACCATAAAATTGGGAGGGAACTCCCAACTCCCAGCTTCTCCCTGAGGAGCAAAAGGTTTGGACTCAACATCTAGCATCCCAACTTTTAAGATTCTCACCTAAGGGATGGGGTCCCAAAACACCTAGCTCTGAAATCCAATGCAATTTTTATCCACAAGACCCACAAGTTTACAGAAAACAAAGAAACAGTTCTTAACTGGCTCCAAGGATTCAGTGTGCCTATACCCTCAGGCTCAGCGCAGAGGGAGCAGATAAAACATATCCACCTCCCAGTGTTTCCCTGAAAAGGGACTATTTGTATATATTAAAAGCAGCTGCCTGAGGGTCAGGCTTCTAATTTAGCACACATCTAGGGGCTGACTGCCACTCTCCCTGGAGACTGTGAAAGCACGTGGACACCTCCCTTGCCTTGTCCCTATACCCTGCTGCAAGTCATCTGTATCTCACTAGAAGGAGCTTGTAAATGCATCTGATGTTCCAGTTTTTGTGGCTGCTGCCCAAGAGACAGGCCCCTAGAATTCCTGGCTCTGATAGTCAAAAGGGTTTGCATTCAGAAGTCCCACAGGACTGTAGCAAGCAAAGAGGCACTTCTTAATGAGCACAGGACATTCCCCCATGACTGGCTATATATCCAGGCAAGTGTAAAAACACCCATCTCCCAGTGTTTCCCTAGAAGGGGTCTAACTACATATTTTCCCAGCTGCTATCTGAGGGTCTGACTTCCAATCAACCTAGGTGCTGACTGCAATCCTCCCCTTTTGGACACTATCAGGTCATGGCACTCTCTCCGCTACTGCAAGGCTCCAAGAACAAAGAAGATAGCTTGGACAATCACAAAGGTTTGAGAGACAGTAAAAACTCAGGCTCAGCTGATTGATGAGGTTCATATTCTACATAAAACCACTCTGTCAAGACTGGAAGAGGGGGCTAATGCACAAAAAACAACACAGAGACTCAAAGAAGATGAGGAAATAAAAATATATATTCCAAACAAAAGAACAAGACAAAACTCCAGAAACAGATCTTATGAAATGAAGATAAGTGATTTACCTGATAGTTCAAAATAATGGTCATAAACAGGCTCACCAAGGTCAGGAGAACAATGCATGAAACAAGTGAGAATTACAACAAAGAGAAAGAAAATACAAGCATACCTCAAGATATTGAGGGTTTGGTTCCAGACCACTGCAATAAAGTGAATATTGCAATAAGCAAGTCACATGAATTTTTTGGTTTCCCAGTGCATATAAAAGGAAGGTTTACATTATAATGTAGTCTATTAAATGCAATAGCACTGTCTAAAAAATGTACGTTAATTAAAAAATACTTTATTGCTAAAAAAATTCTAACCATTATCTAACAACACTCATGGTCGCTGAAGGCTTGAGTGGCTATGGCAACTTCTTAAAATAAGACAACAATGCCATTTGCTGCATCAATGGACTCTTGTTTTCACGAACAATTTCTCTGTAGCATGCAATGCTGTTTGACAGCATTTTACCCACAGTAGAACTTTCGAAACTGGAGGTGATTCTCTCAAACCCTACTGCTGTTTGAACAACTTAGTTTATGTAATATTCTAAATCCTTTGTTGTCCTTTCAACAATCTTCACAGCACCTTCACCAGGAGTAGATGCCATCTTAAGAAACCACTTTCTTTGCTCATTCAGGAGAAGAAACTCCTCATCTGTTAAAGTTGTACCATGAGATTGCAATAATTGTCACATCTTCAGGCTCCGCTTCCAATTCTAGTTTTCTTGCTATTTCTACCACATCTGCAGTTACTTCCTCCACTGAAGTCTTTGTAAAACATGGAATGCTGCCCACCATCCAGATCAAGAAGGATCAAATCATTAGCCACTGCAGTCACAGTTTTGTTTCACAGTGACCTCTGATCCTATTTAACCAAGTGTTTTTAAAACATTGATGTCTTTGACAAACTTCCTCAAATCAAATCCTAAATGAAGTTCTTTTGACCTCTAGCTAAACTTGGGATGCTTCAGAGGGCACCTGATACATCTCATTGAGAGATATTAAACTAATTAGGCTTATTTGGTATGTTAAATTACATGCAGACATTGTCAAATCAGTGGCAATAAACCTTTTCAGGTTATACTGTATGAGTAAATGCCATGAATATAAATGTTCTAGAAAATACATGAAATTTCTAAAATTTGAATATGTCCTGGTATAATGTTATTAGTCATAATTCTAGTTATATTAATATCGTACATCACAAAAATAACCAATTTGACAACTGCATTGTAATCAGGTCTTTTAATCGTGCATTTTTTGTCTTTTGTCATTTATATACAGTTACTGTTTTACTCTGATGTTTTTACAAAAATGCTTCATCTTCAAGAAGACTCATAGAAAGAAGAAAAATACAGGTTTCTGGTAACTTTCAGATCATACCACTGAACTGGGTAAGAAAATTAAAGCATTCTAATGAAAAACCTGATGGCTTCATAAAACTGTTAAAAGAAGATAAAAATCAACAAGAATTAGTTACATAGAGCTGACTGATAATTTTTATGACTTTGTCTGAAATATTACTGGCTTTAATCTTTGTTTTCTAGATATAAGGAAACCTTTCCCCTTAAGCTAAATATGACTTACAGACCTTCATAGGCAGAACTGAATGAAACGTTTACCTTTTCTCTCTACTTTATCCCTCCAGAATTTTGAAACACTTAATGAGTATTCTTGGCATGGCAATAATTATTTGCATAAGTTCAACTGAATCTGTTCTCCTTATAACAGGACATAATTGGAGAAATTGGTTATATTACCATGGCATTGGCTGGAGAATACGCAAAAATTAGATGTGACCAGGCAGATTTAAAGAACTAAGGCAGACTTTATGGAGCCATAAAGCCCCTTGGAGAAACAACCTAGTACTTTGCTTACAGGGTTCCCATCAGCCTTAACAGGTGAATAAGGAAAGCCACTTCCTGGCAGGTGCGGGAATTGTAAGATATTTGGGGTACCTCTAGAAGAGAGGAACCCATCCAAATCTGTAGATTTTGCAAGTGGAATCTGATGGAAAGTCTTTGGCATGGATTTTCTGGCCTTAAACGGGCTTTTAAAGTTCAATCAGAGATTCCTCATGAAACATTCCAACAAAGCTAATATTAAAAGAAGGTACATGATCAATTACACATATAAATAACCAGGCCAAGTTTACTGACACCAGACTTATTTTGTAAATAAACTAGTCTTAATTTGGCTGTGTTTGATAGAAATGAGGGTAATTTTAGAGAAAAAAAATTACATTTCAGTGGGTATTGAATTTTAATGTTGTTAACTGTCTTTGAGGTTTTGAATTTACTGCTTAAGACTCACTTCCTAGATGGCTCCTTGTTACTATGTTGCATTACTGTATGGTTTAATTGAATTACTAAAAGGACATTCTATATTTGTTTCTGAAGCTTATCCTAGTAATCTATTTTTGGATGAAGATAAAATGCTCCATGACCTGCAACCAACAGATTATGTATACTGGAAGGCATCATTTAAAGGACTCTCTCCATCCTAGATGGAAGGACCCTTATCAGGTACTCTTACTAGCTCATGGGCAGAGAAACTAAAGGGAATTAATTCTTAGATTTATATTTCCCACTTAAAAAAGGGCCACTGCACCAGAATGATCTATAGAGAGAACGGGTGACCTCAAACTCACCTTAAAACAATAGTCACACAGAGTAGAAATGACACACAAAACAGGACAAGAAGAAGACAGCATCAGAAGTAGACAGGTATCTCAAGATGCCAGACCTGACCTGAATGACTATTTATAGTGTTTTCTTTATTTCTCGGACTTTTGCATATAAATCAAATGTTTTTCTATCATGCGCACAACGCTTTGCAAATTTTAGAAATCAATCCAATTGTTGAGTCTGTGGTCAATTACCTATGTCCATTATTCCTGGTATACATTTGTGGATTTCTCCTCTCCAAGGCTCTGATTGGATGGCCCTTAGAAAATTTATTTCAGAAGCAGTAGTTCTGTTTGGGCCACTACTGATGTTACTACATGGGATCCCCTCACTTGGCCAATCAATCATACTCACTCTGACACTGACCATAAATATGAATTTTCTTTTAAAGTTACTCAAGCTCAATCAGTGCAATGAGCTAAATTTCAGTCAAAGAATATAACTTCTCAATTATTGAGAGACTCTCCCTTGGTTTTAGGACAGATTTAGATGGCTAACACCAGGCTATGGTCATTTAATTTTAAATCCCCTCCCACTCCATGGTGGGAACAATTAAATCATATTAAAGGTAATCAGCCTAAAATCACTAGAAAATTAGGTTGGGTCCCTTATAAAAATGCCAACATATCATTTCTTTTAAAGGTAACAAATGCTATGGAACAGCCTGGGTCAGGCAAACAGAAATATACTGGGTTGTATCTAATGGAATTTAATGGCTTTACAGCACCAATTTGCGACCCTGGCTTCCACCACAATGGATAGGAAGACGTACCCTAGAATTCCCCTGGGCTCAAGACCACACGCATGCCAATTTAGATATGACTCTGGCAAGGTTACCATTAATACAAGCCTGATAGATCAAAAGTTCTGTATTTCATTGGTATGATCAGTTAGCAGCTATTTTTCTGCCTTCAGTAGGAATGGAAGATGTATTTGCCCACATCAAAGCCTTAACAAAATTCACCCAACTGGCCTTAAATGGCAGTAATCAGGCCAATTCAGACATGAATTCTGAGGTCTCTATGATGAGAAAAGCAGTATTACAAAATCACATGGCCCTCTATATCCTTACAGCATCTCAAGGAGGCACCGGTACCATAATTCAAACTGAATGTTGCATTTTCATACCACCTAATCCTCTAATGTAACATGTTTATGAAGATCCACATGAAAAATCAAATTTCTGCCTTAAGAGATCCACTTCCTGGTCTTGGTGATCTTTTAAGGTTCTGGTTTGGTTCTGGAAGCTCATGGCTTAAATCCCTACTTAGGACCTTATTAATGTTATTAGCTATATTATTTATATCCAGGCTATCTTATAAGATTGTTGTTTCTTGATTACGCAATGTGTAACCAGGTCTCTGACAAAACTAATGACGGCTAAACATCCTGAGGCAATTGATCAAATATATGGCTCTATATAAAGTTAACTGTAATAGTTCAACTCTAGACACAGAAAGAAGCAACAAGGGAAAACATTTCCTGAATCATAATAGACTAGTAAGACATGATCCAGAGAATATTTAGGTTATTAACAGGGCCTAATCCAAATATAGCACATAAATGGCCTATCAACAAAATCCTCACCTGACCTAGGAATGAGGCTTCCTAGCATCGTGGGACAAATGAGGGTTGAAATCAACTTCTTCCAAACTCCTGTTCATATTGATATTTTGACCTACTGCCATGAATCATGAGTGTTCTTCATGGCATCGAGAAGGGTGAATCCTTTCCAAAGGTTTTCAATTGACTTTCACTTTGCCCAGATCCATCACAGAAATCACTATCTAAGGCAGCTATAGCCTTATGAAATGTATTTCTTAAAAGGAGATTCAATTCGTAGTCAAAAATCTTCCAACAGAACAAAAGCTCAGGGCTAGATGGATTCACTGGTGAATTCTACCAAACTTTAAAAGAAAAATTATCAATTCTTCTCACTCTCTTATAAAAAACTGAAGAGGGGGGAAGACTTACAAACTCATTTTACAAGGCCAGCATTACCCTGATACTAAAACCAAACAAGGAAACCACAAAGAAAGAAAATTACAGGCAAGTATCCCTGATGAACACAGACACAAAAATCCTCAGAAAAATGTTAGCAAACCAAATTCAACAGTATATTAAAAGGATCACACTTCATGATCAAGTGGGATTTATTCCAGGGATGCAGGATGGTTCAACATCTGCAAATCAATCAATGTGATACACTAAGTTAACAAAATGAAGGACAAAAATTATATATTCACCTCAGTAGATGCAGAAAAAGCATTTGACAAAATTCAACATACTTTCATGATTAAATAAAACTCTCAGGGCTTCCCTGGTGGCACAGTGGTTGAGAGTCCGCCTGCCGATGCAGGGGACACGGGTTCGTGCCCTGGTCCGGGAAGATCCCACATGTCGCGGAGCGGCTGGACCCATGAGCCATGGCAGCTGAGCCTGCGCGTCCGGAGCCTGTGCTCCGCAACGGGAGAGGCCACAACAGTGAGAGGCCCACGTACCACAAAAACAAACAAACAAACAAACAAAAAAACTCTCAAACTGGGTATAAAAGGAACATACTTCAACACAATAAAGCCATATATGGACTTCCCTGGCGGTCCAGTGGTTAAGCCTCCATGCTCCCAATGCAGGGGACACAGGTCTGATCCCTGCTTGGGGAAGGTCCTGCATGCTGCATGGTGCAGCCAAAAATTAAAAAATAAAAAACAATTTAAAAAAATACAGCCATATATGCCAAACCCATAGCTAACATCTTACTCAATGGTGAAAAGCTAGAAGTTTTTCCTCTAAGATCAAGAACAAGACAAGGATGCCAACTCCCACCACTCTTTTTTTTTTTTTTTTTTTTTTTTTTGCAGTACGCGGGCTTCTCACTGCTGTGGCCTCTCCCGTTGCGGAGCACAGGCTCCAGACGCGCAGGCTCAGCGGCCATGGCACACGGACCCAGCTGCTCCACGGCATGTGGGATCTTCCCAGACCGGAGAACGAACCCATGTCCCCTGCATCGGCAGGCGGACTCTCAACCTCTGCGCCACCAGGGAAGCCCTCCCACCACTCTTAATCAACATAGTACATGAAAAGTCCTAGCCAAAGCAATTAGACAAGAAAAAGAAACGAGGCACCGAAATCAGATAGGAAGAAGTAAAATTTTCTCTCTTTACAGATGACATTATATATAGAAAACCCTAAAGTTTCCACCAAAAACACTGTTAGATCTAATAAACAAATTCAGAAAAGTTGAAAAATACAAAATGAATATACGACAATCAGTTGTGTTTGTATACATTAATGAACTATCAGAAAAAGAAATTAAGAAAGTAATCCCATTTACAAATTATCAGACAATAAAATACTTAGGAATAAATTTAAACAAGGAGATGAAAGATCTGTACACTGAAAACTATAAGATGAAGGAAACTGAAGAAGACACAAATAAAGGAGAAAATATTTCCTATTCATAGATCGTATTATTAAAATGTCCATCTGCAGATTCATTGCAATCCTATCAAAACTTCAATGGCATTTTTCACAGAAATAGAAGAAACAATCCTAAAATACATATGGAACCACAAAAAGCCCCAAATAGCCAAAGAAATCTTGAGAAAGAAGAACAAAACTGGAGGCATCACACTTCTTTATTTCAAACTACATTACAAAGCTATAGTAATTAAAACATCATGGTATTGGCATAAAAACAGACATATAAATCAATGGTACAGAACAGAAAACCCAGAAATAAACTCACACATATATTTTCAATTAATTTATGACAAAGAAGCCAAGAATATCCAATGTAAAAATGATAGTCTCTTCAATAAATGATGCAACAAAAACTGGATAGCCACTTGCAAAAAAAATTAGAACTAGATCCATATATTATACCATTCACAAAAATCAATTCAAAATGGTTAAAGACTTAAATGTAAGACTTGAAACCAGAAAACAATCACTGAGAGTAAGCTGCTTAATGTCAGTCTTGGCCATGATTTTTTGGTTTTGACACCAAAAGCAAAGGCGATGAAAGCAAAAATAACAATAATAATAAAACAACAATAATAATTATAAGTGGAACTATATCAAACTAAAACGTTTTGCACAGGCAAAGGAAACCATCAAAAAAATGAAAAGGCAACCTATGGAATAAGACAAAATTTTTGCAAATCATGTACCTGATAATAAGTTAATATCCAAAATATATAAAGAACACATACAACTCAATACCCCCAAAAACTGTAATTAAAAAATAGACAGAGGAGCTGAACAGACGTCTTTCCAACAGGTCCATTTAAAGGTGTTCAACATCACTGAATCATCAGGAAAATGCAAATCAAAACCACAATGAGATACTACCTCACACCTATTAGAATGACTATCATCAAAAAGACAAGAAATAAAAAAAATGTTGACAAGACTGTGGATAAAAGGGAATTCTGGGGACTTCCCTGGTGGCACCGTGGTTAAGAATCCACCTACCAATGCGGGGGACACAGGTTGGAGCCCTGGTCTGGGAAGATCCCACATGCTGCAGAGCAGCTAAGGCCGTGTGACACAACTACTGAACCTGCACTCTAGAGCCCAGGAGCCACAACTACTGAGCCCACGTGCCACAACTACTGAAGCCCACAACCTAAAGCTCATGCTCCACAACAAGAGAAGCCACCTCAATGAGAAGCCCGCGCACCACAGCGAAGAGCAGCTCCCACTCGCCACAATTAGAGAAAGCCCTCATGCAGCAACGAAAACCCAACACAGCCAAAAATAAATAAAATGAAATAAAATAAATAAATTTTTTAAAAAGCTGTGAATTCAGAACACACAAAAAAAGGGGAATTCTTCTGCACTGTTAGCAGGAATGTAAAATTAGTGCAGCTACTGTGGAAAACTGTATGGAGGTTCCTTAAAAACTTAAAAATAGAACGACCAAAGGATCCAGCAATTCCACTTCTGGGTATATATCCAAAGGAAATGAAAACAGGATCTCAAAAATATATTGGCCCTCCTACATTCATTACATCATTGTTCACAAGATATGGAAACAACCTTAGTATCTATCTATGGATGCATGTATAAAGAAGATGTGATATATGTATATAGGAACATTATTTAGCCATGAGAAAAAAGGAAATCCTGCTATTTGCAAGGACATGAGTGGAACTTGAGAAAGTTATGCTAAGTGAAGCAAGTCAGACAGAGAAAGACAAACACTCTATGATATCACTTACTGGTGGAATATAAAAAATTTGGGGGGCTTTTCTGGTGGCGCAGTGGTTGAGAATCTGCCTGCCAATGCAGGGGACACGGGTTCGAGCCCTGGTCTTGGAGGATCCCACATGCCGCGGAGCAATTGGGCCCGTGAGTCACAACTACTGAGCCTGCGCGTCGGGAGCCTGTGCCCCGCAACAAGAGGGGCCGCGATAGTGAGAGGCCCGCGCACCGCGATGAGGAGTGGCCCCCGCTTGCCGCAACTAGAGAAAGCCCTCGCACAGAAACGAAGACCCAACACAGCTAAAAATAAATAATTAAAAAAAAAAAAAAAAAAAAAAGTTGAACTCACAGAAACAGAGTAGAAGGCTGGTTGCCAGGGATGAGGGGATGGGTGAAATGGGGAGATACTGTTCAAAGGCACAAACTTCCATTTGTATGACGAATAAGTTCTGAGGAATCTAATGTACAGTGTGGTGATTACAATTAACAATACTGTATTATATACTTGAAAGTTGCTAAGAGAATAAATCTTAAATGTTCTCACTACAAAAAAGAAATGGTAATTATGTGAGATGACTTAATCAGAGGTGAGGTGACTTAACCAGACAGAGCTACTGGCCTGCAACTTGTGTAGCTCCTGCTTGGAGGCTCCTTTCTCCTGTCACCATTCCTTGCCCTCTCAGAGCCAATAACCCCAACCCCACATGCATCTCACCCCCTCCCTCCTAACTCACCTCAAAGCCCATGTGCTTCACCTTCCCAGAACCCCATAATCAGAAATCCCTTTCCTGGGTATCCCTTATGTCTATGCCTTCGGCTGACTTCAGGCTGAGACCTCTGGATGTGACACTTTGGATGAAATACAACCTGATTTTCCCACCGTAAATATTCTACCTCTTCCTCCTCCTCCATTTAAGTGCCTCAGTCAGCCTCCTGAAGTCAAAAGATTCCAAAGGATGGAGATGTCCTCTGCCATTCATTCATCCAGGAAACATTTATATTTCATTTACATTATAATATTTCAATTATATTATAATTCTATGACATATTCTTTGATGGTCACTGGGATAGAGATCATGGTAAAATGACCCCCAGACAAATGACCCCAAGCCATTGTGGTAAGGGCTGTGCTAGCTGAAAATATAGAAGGCTGAGAAGCCCCAAAGAAGAGGGATCATAAACTCTGAGAGAGTGGTTGAGGGGTGGGTTACTTCCCAGAGAAGGAAATAGAAGAGAAGTGCCTTAAAAACAATCTCTTTCTTGATATCACAGAGTTGAACCACCTCCCCCTTCCTTTGGACACCCCCCCACCAGGGTCCCTACCAAAGGATAGACTGCCTGAGGACAAGGCCAGCCTGTCTGTTCATACCTGTGGGATGCTGATGAAGGCAGACACAAAATTGTGCATCTAGGTCCTTAGAATGAGCTAAGTGCAAAGGACACCATGATGAGGTGGTGTGGAAGACAAGATGGAGGGCAGAGGGCAGGAGAACACAGCTAGGGATGACAAAAACTGCAGAGGAAGGA
The DNA here is from genome assembly GCF_949752795.1 of Hyperoodon ampullatus. Taxonomy (NCBI): domain Eukaryota; kingdom Metazoa; phylum Chordata; class Mammalia; order Artiodactyla; family Ziphiidae; genus Hyperoodon; species Hyperoodon ampullatus. The sequence continues at coordinate 61,896,822 of NC_136928.1, forward strand.
GAGCCGAGGCTGGACCTGGGGGCCCTGATCCACAACAGGCAGAAAGAGCCCCGCAGAGCCTGGGCAGACATTGCTCCAGGAGCCTCCACCACCCTCAGGTCCCAAAGCATGGCCTTGGAGTCAAGTATCTGACTCTTCCACTTTGCTTCCAAGACTGCTCTGGCCTTATCATTCCTGTTCCCAATGACACGAAAGCAAATGCAAAAAATATATATTAGGTGGACAATTTCAGACACTGAAATCATAAATCAATTCTTAACAAATATTATTATGTGAATATGGCTGTATCAAACCATGTGAGGAAACAATGTATCATCCATTTGGGGAAAATGGTAGCTTTAATCAACTGGAAAAAAATTAATAAAAAAGGAAATGCAAAAAAATAAAATGAAAATTTTTAAAAAACAGAATAAGTAAATATGGAGTGGTAGGTCATGCTTCCAAGTAAGTTCTGCACCCAGACCATGAGAAATGGTAGACTTGGGGATACAATCCAGGAAACTGGGAGTGAGGATGCAAAAAAGGTAACAACCTGAAAACTAGCTAAACCCAAGGCATTAAGAGGCTTGGGTCAAAAAGCTGAAAGAATAGTTACATGTCACAGAAACACAGGTCCCAAAAGTCAAAATTTTAAAATGAGTCAAAAACCTGCTAAATAGTCATGCTTTGAGGACCTCATGAATTCCAGAATGGCAGAAATCAGAACAGCAGACTATTAGCAACAAGGAGACTTAGAAATGTGACATCTATCTCAAACAGTTTTTAAAACATGTCCCAGGGGAACAGTTTTTCATTATTTATACTTTGTTTTAAAATAACAACTTGAGGGCTTCCCTGGTGGCGCAGTGGTTGAGAGTCCGCCTGCCGATGCAGGGGACACAGGTTCGTGCCCCGGTCTGGGAAGATCCCACATGCCGCGAAGCGGCTGGGCCCGGGAGCCATGGCTGCTGGGCCTGTGCGTCCGGAGCCTGTGCTCCACAACGGGAGAGGCCACAACAGTGAGAGGCCCACAAACTGCAAAAAAAAAAATAAATAAATAAAAATAAAATAACAACTTGATAATTTTTGCTAAAAGGTGATAGAATGAATGCATATTTATTTAGATCCCTTCTCAGAAACTCACTGAAATGAATGATAACAACAACCAAAACTAGAGCCAGAAAAATGTCACCCATGATAAAACTAAGGAATGGTGAAAACATCATAACAGAGACCATAATGAATGTCTGTGCAAGAAAACTCAAACTAAGTCAAAGAAGTATGCATAGAAACCAACCAAGTATGCTTGATCCACACCTATTAAGAAAAATGCAGATTACCCTTAAAAAAGTAAGAAAGTCCTAACATGTCCTACCCAAAGTCCTGTGCTTGTAAAAATGGGGACAGGAGTTGTGAGCAATCATTAGGAGAAACAGCATACATTATTTCAACAAATATTTATTGAGCAATAACTATATGCCAGAGAAGTGGGGAAGTTTTATACTTTTTTTTTCTGATCAAGCTATGTATGCAAGAAAAAATCTGGAAGCCAAAGCAACCCTGAGGGAAAAAAAAATGGAGCTAGAAGAATCAGGCTACCTGGCTTCAAACTATACTACAAAGCTACAGTCATCAAAACTGTATGGTACTGGCACAAAAACAGAAATATAGATCAATGGAACAGGATAAAAAGCCCAGAAATAAACCCACAAACCTATGGTCAATCAGTCTATGACAAAAGAAGCAAGAATATACAGTGGAGAAAAGACAGACTCTTCAATAAGTGGTGCTGGGAAAACTGGACAGCAACATGTAAACAATGAAATTAGAACATTCTCTAATACCATACACAAAAATAAACTCAAAATGGATTAAAGACCTAAATGTGAGACCAGATACTATAAAACTCTTAGAGGAAAACATAGGCAGAACACTCTTTGACATAAATCACAGCAATATCTTTTTTGATCCACCTCCTACAGTAATGAAAATAAATACAAAAATAAACAAATGGGACCGAATTAAACTTAAAAGTTTTTGCACAGCAAAGGAAACCATAAACAAAATGAAAAGACAACCCATATAATGAAAGAAAATATTTTCAAATGAATCAATGGACAAGGGATTAATCTCCAAAATATATACACATCTCATACAGCTCAATACGAGGAAACAAAACTAAAAACGACAACCCAATCAAAAAATGGGCAGAAGATCTAAATAGACATTTCTCCAAAGAAAGACATACAGATGGCCAAAAAGCACATTAAAAGATGCTTAACATCATTAATTATTAGAGAAATGCAGATCAAAACTACAATGAGGTATCACCTCACACCAGTCAGAATAGCCATCATCCAAAAGTCTACAAAAAATAAATGCTGGAGATGATGTGGAGAAAAGGGAACTCTCCTACACTGTTGGTGGGAATGTTAATTGGTACAACCACTATGGAGAACTGTATGGAAGTTCCTTAAAAAACTAAAAATAGAACTACCATATGATCCTGCAATCCCACTCCTGGGCATATATCCAGAGAAAAACATAATTCAAAAAAATACATGGGGCTTCCCTGGTGGCGCAGTGGTTGACAGTCCACCTGCCGATGCAGGGGACACGGGTTCATGCCCCAGTCTGGGAATATCCCACATGCCATGGAGCGGCTAGGCCCATGAGCCATGGGCGCTGATACTGCGCGTCCAGAGCCTGTGCTCCACAACGGGAGAGGCCACAACAGTGAGAGGCCCGCGTACAGCAAAAAAAAAAAAAAAATACATGCACCCCAATTTTCATTGCAGCACTATTTACAATAGCCGAGACATACAAGCAACCTAAATGTCCATCGACAGAGGAGTGGATAAAGAAGATGTGGTACACATATACAATGGAATATTACTTAGCCATAAAAAAGAATGAAATAATGCCATTTGCAGCAACATGAATGCACCTAGAGATGATCATACTAAGTGAAGTCAGTCAGATACACAAAGACAAATATAATATGACATGACTTATATGTGGAATCTAAAAAGATGATACAAATGAACTTATTTACAAAACAGAAACAGACTCACAGACATCCAAAACAAACTTATGGTTACCAAAGGGGGAAGGTGCAGGGGGAGGGGTAAATTAGGAGTTTGGGATTAACATATACACACTACTATATATAAAATATCAATAGATAATCAACAAGGACATCCTGTATAGCACAGGGAACTCTACTCAATATTCTGTAATAACCTATATGGGAAATGAATCTGAAAAAGAATGGATATAGGTATATGTATAACTGAATCACTTTGCTGTACATGTGAAACAAACACAACATTGTAAATCAACTATATCCCAATATAAAGTAAAAATTAAATTTAAAAATAATATAAAAAAAGAAGGAAAAAATCTGCAGATGAGGAGGAACAATATACAGAAGCCAAAAGTTCTGCCTGGCTTAATTAAATGTCACTCTACACCAACAAACAAAAGGTCTTAACAATGAGTCCCACGGATTCCTATTCACCCAGCCTCCTACAGAGTGAACCACTGACACTGAAGTGTAAAATGAACAGAAGCCAAGGGGAGCTGGGTGCCAGGACAGAGGATTCATCATATATAATGGCAAAGAATGTGAAGACAACACACACCAGAATTAAGACTCCTTATTTGTCCCTCTGTCCCTCAAGCAGATGAAGAATTAAACAGAGTTGAACTCTCCACCTCAGAGTCCAGTGGCATAATTTTTAAGTTCCCAAATGAAGTAGGAGAAGAATGATTTAGAGTAAATAACAGGTCAAAGAAAGCTGCCCCATTCAGAGGGGATGAATAATGTGAAGTTTCAAACAATTGCACCTGTGCAGAGTTTACACCAAAACAAGAACAGGAGGAAAAAAAAGAGGAAGAGAAAGAAGAAAAAGCTCCAATAAGCAAAAGGAAGATGAAGAACAGACATTGGGAGAACAGTTATTCCAAGCAACACTTCTTTATAGAACAGAAAACTTTTCTAGGTAAGATTTTCTCAAGGTCTTCGAAAATCAAAGAGGACATGGACTTTACAAAAATGAACATCAAGGAAGAGACTCATGAGATCAATGAAGAGGTAGACAATAAAATAAAATAAAATAAAATAAAGAGGAAAAATAAGATTAATTTTAAAAGCATCACATAATGAAAACCACTTTAGTGGCAGTAGGAAGTAAGATCAGTATTAGTAAAAATAGTCAGTGATGTGGAGGACTGGCAGGAAGAAGATAGAATGCAAAGGGAAAACACGTAAAAGTGAATAGAGATAAAATGATAGGTATGAAATAAAGATAACAGACATCTAGCATCTGAACTGTAGTCCTAAAGAAAAATGCAGGGTAGGCAGAATGGAATACTATTGAGTGTAATAGAAAACCATTTTTTAAAATAAAAGAAGATAGGAATCTGCAGATTGAAAGGATTTACACATATAAGTAAAAATTATGAGTAACATTATTAGAAACAAAGTGAAGCTATTGCACTTTAAAAAAAAAGTCTATAAGTAATTAGCCAGAAATAGAAAATCTGCAAAAGAAAAAAAATAAGGCTAAATTCATACTTTTCAGCAACATTAAATGCCAGAAGGCAATAGAGTAATATGTACAGATTGAGGGAAAAAATATGTCATTATCCTTATTTATTGTATCATTCAGCTTTTCTGGTCTACACTATAATCAAACTTTATAAATTCTTCATGAGTCCTTAAAAAAACAAAAGTAATCCCTCAGGGGACCCAGGGAATATTTTTTTAATGAGAATATGGTTATGTACTAAGGGAAACCTCAATACAACTTTTAATAAAACAAATTTTCTGACCAGAATGCAATAAAATTAGAAATCCGTAAAAGAGGTAGAAATTAAAAACCCAGATACCTAAAGCTTTTTTTTTTTTTTTTTTTCTTTTTTTGCGGTACGCAGGCCTCTCACTGTTATGGCCTCTCCCACTGCGGAGCACAGGCTCCAGACGCGCAGGCTCAGTGGCCATGGCTCATGGGCCCAGCCACTCCGTGGCATGTGGGATCCTCCTGGACCGGGGCACAAACCCGCGTCCCCTGCATTGGCAGGCGGACTCTCAACCACTGCGCCACCAGGGAAGCCCCCTAAAGCTTTTTAGGATAAATTCTTCCATACATTTCTTGGGTCAATGAATGAATCAAAAGTGCAGTGACAGAGCAATCAGACACTTACCAAAACCTAAGGGGATATTCTCACCTCCTTTGTCATAGATTAGTTGACAATAGGTGTGTGGGTTTATCTCTGGGCTTTCTATCCTGTTCCACTGACCTATATTTCTGTTTTGTGCCAGTACCATACTGTTTTGATTAATGTAGCTTTGTAGTATAGTCTGAAGTCAGGGAGCCTGATTCCTCCAGCTTCGTTTTTCTTTCTCAAGGTTGCTTTGGCTATTTGGGTTTTATTGAGTTTGCATACAAACTTTAAGATTTTTTGTTCTAGTTCTATGAAAAATGTCATTGGTAACTTCATAAGGATTGCATTGAATCTGTAGATTGTTCTGGGTAGTACAGTCATTTTCACAGTATTGATTCTTCCAATCCAACAACATGTTATATCTCTCTGTTTGTGTCATCTTTGATTTCTTTCATCAGTGTCTTATAGGTTTCTGAGTACAGGTCTTTTACCTCCTTAGGTAGGTTTATTCATAGGTATTTTATTCTTTTTGTTGCATTGGTGAATGGGACTGTTTCCTTAATTTCTCTTTCTGATCCTTTGTTGTTAGTGTATAGGAATGCAAGAGATTTCTGTGCATTAATTTTGTATCCTGCAACTTGCAAAGCAGGCAAGAATATACAGTGGAGAAAAGACAGTCTCTTCAATAAGTGGTGCTGGGAAAACTGGACAGCTACATGTAAGAGAATGAAATTAGAACAATCCCTAATACCATACACAAAAATAAACTCAAAATGGATTAAAGACCTAAATGTAAGACCAGACACTATAAAGCTTTTAGAGGAAAACACAGGCAGAACACTCTATGACATAAATCACAGCAAGATCTTTTTTGACCCACCTCCTAGAGTAATGGAAATAAAAACAAAAATAAACAAATGGGACCTAATGAAACTTAAAAGCTTTTACACAGCAAAGGAAACCATAAACAAGACAAAAAGACAACCCGCAGAATGTGAGAAAATATTTGCAAACAAATCAACTGACAAAGGATTAATCTCCAAAATATACAAGCAGCTCATGCAGCTCAAAATCAAAAAAACAACCCAATCCAAAAACGGGCAGAAGAACTAAATTGACATTTCTGCAAAGAACATATACAGATTGCCAACAAGCACATGAAAGAATGCTCAACATCACTAATCATTAGAGAAATGCAAATCAAAACCACAATGAGGTATCACCTCACACCAGTCAGAATGGCCATCATCAAAATATCTACAAACAGTAAATGCTGGAGATGATGTGGAGAAAAGGGAACCCTCCTGCACTGTTGGTGGGAATGTAAATTGATACAGCCACTATGGAGAACAGTATGGAGATTCCTCAAAAAACTAAAAATAGGGCTTCCCTGGTGGCGCAGTGGTTGAGAGTCCGCCTGCCAATGCAGGGGACATGGGTTCATGCCCCGGTCCGGGAAGATCCCACATGCCGCAGAGCGGCTGGGCCCGTGAGCCATGGCTGCTGAGCCTGCGCGTCCGGAGCCTGTGCTCCCCAACGGGAGAGGCCACAACAGTGAGAGGCCCGCGTACCGCAAAAAAAAAAAAAAAAAAAAAAAAAAAAACTAAAAATAGAACTACCATATGACCCAGCAATCCCACTATACTGGGCATTACCCAGAGAAAACCATAATTCAAAAAGACACATACACCCAAATGTTCACTGCAGCACTATTTACAATAGCCAGGACTTGGAAGCAACCTAAATGCCTATCGATAGATGAATGAATAAAGAAGATGTGGTATATATATACAATGGAATATTACTCAGCCATAAAAAGGAAGGAAATTGGGTCATTTGTAGAGACATGGATGGACCTAGAACTGAATATACTTTCTCAAGTGACATATCTTCAGGTGACTACCCACTAGACATTGTTCCTTCAGTGGAGAACCACTGTTCAAGAGAGTCTCAGTAGTAGGACCTGGGGTTAGAAGGAAGCAGTTGTCTTGATTATAGCACTTGGATGTTACCTGAGCCTCCCACCGCACTCACCTAAGAAATCAGCATATCCTCTGGAAAGACAGAAGTTGTAGTCATAACTTAAATAGGCATCTCATTAAATCTTCTAACTCCTTAAGGGCCAACTAACCTGTTGCAACTAACCCTAAGTGATCAGAGAGGTATTCTCCTGTGGTATCAGGAACAGTTAATTGGTTTTAAGCAATGAAAACAGACTCTGGATATCTTAGCCATAGAAGGAAAGTTGATCCACCTAAAGCCAGAAAGGACAGAAAGCAGAGTAGCTCCAGGACCACTGTCAAAATCTCACAGATAGTCTCTTTGAGGCAATACCACTGGAATAACAACTTCCTTCCAACAATGTGTCCCTCTATGCAAGGTGCAAATTTCCTGGAGACTGAGTCAGCTCATCCTAGCTTCCATCATGGAGACACCTGTAGGCCATGTGTGTGCAAAGCACTGTGATAAACATTCCCACTAGACCACATGGAAGAGGGGGGTAGGTCCACAAAGAAATAAATGGTAGGACGAAGAGTATAAGAAACTGGATAAGCATAAACAGCAGTCTACTACAATTCCTTTGGTCTGAGCAAGCTGCCAGGATGGTGCAAAAGTATTAGGACCAAGACACTTTGTAGCTGGACTCTTGGGGGGGAATCAACACCAACAGAAGGGATTACTAAGCAGCATGGTGGCTGCAGGAGACCACCAGTTTGGACAGGCAGGGTCCCAGGGCAGGGCAGTAACATCTCATCACATTGCAGGTATCTTGACAGCAACAGCATGACACAGACTAGTCTCGTAGCAGAAGGGAACAAAAGGGTCAATTTGGGAGAACATGGAAGACCTCCCCTGAGAACTCTAAGAAGTACATAAAAAGTGGAAAGACTTGAAAGTCTGAGGTCCACCTGTCAGTTATGGAAGAGCCAATGAGTTCATGAAACTCAGGAACTAATATTGAGGCACATTTGACCAGGAAATTTCAACTGACTCTTAGTTCTTTTCTGTTCTGAGCAGTTCCTCCTCCCTGACAGATGCAGATACAAAAGAACAACTGACTCCATGAATAGGACTTGCCACATACAGGGCTCTCCCTACTTAAGTGTGAAGGAAGAAAAATCAGGCAATTCTCAAATTCAAAACCCTTCCTCGGGACTTCCCTGGTGGTACAGTGGCTAAGACTCCACGCTCCCAATGCAGGGGGCCTGGGTTTGATCTCTGGTCGGGGAACTAGATCCCACATGCCACAACTAAGAGTTCGCATGCCACAACTAAAGATCCTGCATGCGCAGCTAAAAAAATAAAAGAAAGAAAAAAAAGAAAAAAGATCCCGCACACCGCAACTAAGACCTGGCACAGCCAAGTAAGTAAATAAATATATAGTTTAAAAGATCCTTCCTCACCCACACTTCCTACGGATATAATTTTGCAAAGACATACTGTGTCCATAAGTCAATTCAAAAGGAAGAAGGGATGGACCCTGCTTCGAATTACACAGTAAGCTCACATCCTTGCCTCACTCTAGCCATGCCCGTACACACTCACACACACAGACACACACATTTCCATACCTGTAAGAGTTAGTCAAAATGAACATCTAGAGCAGGATTAAGGGAGAAAAAATTTTTAATTTCAAAACCTGAAAATAGGGAATGAAGGAAAAGCAAGGTCACATATACACATACACACACACACATGCACTCACGGTTTGCCTAAATCATGGGTATGTTGATCACCAGATTAGAAGATGATGAAATAACCAACAACTTCAGGTCTTTTTAATATATCAGTTAATTTAGCCGCCTTCTTGCCACCTGGGACCCTCTTGAATCTTTTCTGCAGCTGGCCCCCAGTAAGACAGCCCCTAAAAGGCAAGCCCAGCTCATTTCAAACTCTGGGTCAGGACTGCAAGAACAGAATTTCCCTCTACATCTTTATTCAAATCCTGTCTTACTTTTAGAAGGTATAGTAAATAAAATTCTCACATTGCAGGTGAGAAATCGTTCCAAAGGAGCTACTAGCAAATGAATGGTCCATTGCTTCTCCCCTTTGGGTAGGCCATTGAGGGAACCTGCTTAACTTGGTCATTTATATAACCCATCGTATACAAAAGTCATGTCAAATGTAAGAGTATTTAAAATCTTCTGAGCACTGTTTAATACTAACTCCATGTTACTAAAAGGATCACATTAATTTCTAAAAATATTCTTCTATTTGATCCTGGCATTACTTAATTAGGAACCTTTTGCATAGATGAAGACCTTAAACTCCACTTCAACTCTATATTTGGGTTTCACTATTTACACAAACTTAACATCTATGTTTGTAGCAGCTAAATATTTGTCATAAGATTATCTCTGCAGATCAGAATCTAATTTCTCCTGACTTTAAGAAGACCATGGCTTCTTCCATGAATACTTTATAGAGGTTCAGTTCTCAATCCTTCTGGTTATCAACCTTCAGAACCCTTGAGAGACCAAGGAAAGACAAGTTCAAAGATGAAAATTACAATGTAAATCACATGAAAGCCTAAGAGTTTCCACAGGAAGAGGGGAAAAAAAAGGCAAATCATCATGTTCATAAATTCTGGAAAAAAACAATGAAAAATATTCTATACATGTTTTATATTGTTCTGCATCTTATTGCTATAGCTTTAAGTGATAAGCAACTTTAGGATAGTATCTTCAATAAAAGTACCTTTAGCTCATGAGAGCACTAATAATTTATATATTAAAAAAGCAACATTTCATAAGAAACATGCAGTTCCATTAGAACTGCACATTCTTTGAGTCCTTTATGCTTTCCAGCAGGATTTTGAAATGTCTTTATGATTGTGGGGCTGTTATTGCTTGTCGTTTCACCAAATACAGCTTCACTGTCTCATAATTACTACTCAGAGATTTGACGGACCCACATGGAATTTGCTGTATTCTAACACATAAATAAGAATCTCATTTTAAGTCGCCAATAAATAAAAATACAAAATTTTGCATTGTACACTACAAAAATATCTTTTCACAAAAGAGACAAGGGTTGCTAGGCAACCACGCAGCACAAGCTTTAGCATTCAAGGTAACAAAGAGACTACTGTGCTACCACCTAAAGGTTCTTGCTTAAAGCAATGAAAGAAAACTGACAGTGAGAAGTTGAAACAGAGCTCAGAAACACCACCATTCTCCCAAAACTGTATTTGAGCATGTTTTATTGAGTTTAATATGTTGATTTACAAAATAAGTAAAATAAGTACAATAAACCTTGCTTGGATTGTATTTCAGCTTTTAAAATTCAGCTGCCATTTGCTGCATGACTCTGGGTGTTATTTTCTGTGCACTCTAAAGTTTATACTACGCACAAGCTTTTCTTTAAACAGGGTCAGTGGGAGGGAAAATATCTCTAAGAGAAATTTGCCTGTGGTGGCTTCAAGTTGGTCTCCTGTCTTCAGTGTACCCTTGACTCCCAGACATCCAGTATCTGAGGTTGGTTTTACAGAATTAAACTGTTTCAACAATCCAATATCTTGGTGAGAATTAGTTCAAGTGTCTGGTGTCTTGAGATATTTCTGCCCCTTAAAAGAGGCCAGCTGCGAGAAAAGCCTGAAGAAGGAATCTCAAAGGGTTGAATTTCAGAAAGAGCAGCCCCTGGGTGAGGAGAACAGAGCTTGGCAGACCACCACCCATTACTCCATCAAAAGCCCAGTACTGGGGGTATAAGGATTACAACCCTTTAGATCTATAGTACAGAGCAGTGTATAATTACGTACATAGTCTAGAGGCAAGCTGTCTGATTTAAGTCCTGGCTGTACCACTTACTAGCCTTGTGACCTCTGACAAGATGCTTAATCCCCTAACCATTAGTTTCCTCATCTGCAAAAAGGGTGGGGGGTGGGGGGGAACTTACCTATCATATGATATTCGAGTGTTAATTGAAATAATGTATGTAAAGCCCTTTGCATAGTCACTGACATGTAATAGGTACACAATAAATGTTTATATTATTGATATTATTATGAAGGTCAATAACAAATAATGCTCAATCTCATTTCTTTAACTAAATACTTCCAGGGTACTTATTAACTAAATACCTAATGTGATAATATTTTGTTCCAGCACACAATGTAATGTAGGAATAAATGACATGGGGCAGGAACACAGAAGTGGCACAAGATCAATGTGATAAAAGACCATTAAATGTAGACCTGTACCTTTCATCATCCTGCACAACTTGGGGTCCTATTATTAAGAAATGGTGAAAAAGATAGATAAACCCTAAGACAGGATGGCCTATATATCTTGGTTCTATCTGCGTTCCTTGCATTTATGTAGATCAAGCTACAAGGAATTATGTATACTTAGGTCACCATGGAATTTCAGATTTTGGGCTATATATCTAAAGGAAAATTTCATCTATAGAAAATCAGGAACCACATTGGAGCTGAGATGTCTCTAAGGGCTCAGCCCCAGGAGTTCAAACATCCTAACTCCAGCTGGTGACACCATTCTGTGCTCTCTGGCCTGCTTCAAGCTCTTCCTTGTGTGCTCACAGCTTCTGTTTTTTGTTTTTTTGTTCTTTTGGCTGCACCACATGGAAGGTGAGATCTTAGTTCCCCGACCAGGGATCGAACCCACACCCCCTGCATTGGAAGCGTGGACTCCTAACCACTGGACTGTCAGGGAAGTCCCTCACAGCTTCTGTTTTATGACATTAACTTCCCTACACCTCTTGATGGCCCTGCTGGCCCCTTCTTCACCATGACTTTCACTCTCTTCCATGGACAATGATAATGCACACATTACCTACTTTAAATCCCAAAACAGAGATTCTGGTTGCCAGCAAAAAGGTGAAAAGCACTGTAGTGGACAAATACTGGGAGGTGTCACCCAGATCCCCTTCCAAAATAAAGGGGTTTTTCCCCTAGCCACAGCTAGTGCTACTGGCAGACAGCCCCCAGCCGTCAGCCCCCCACAGAGATATACAGATTGCCTCAGCTAAAGAGAGTTGCCTCATCCAAGGCACTGTCCCCTTCCTGAGCAGCTGGCACTTAGAGAGGATAAAGGCCTAGTCCTCTTGTCCTGATTCAGGACATCTCTGAAGGGTCACTCCAGGTCCAGAACTCCCTATAGGATCTGCTGAGCCCTGCATTGAGACTGCATCACCATTCAACTGCTCCCTATGCCCACTCCTGCTTCCTTCCTTCTCTTTCTTCCCTTCCCCTTCCTCTCCTCCCTTCCTTTTCCCTCCTCTTTCCCAGACGTACATCTCCAGATCGCTCCTGGAGGACCTCCCTGTACTTTGATCATCTCTGAGTCTGCTTCATGTGAAACCAATCAGTGAAGTGAGCATAACTCATAAATTGCACACATCGTATCTTCAAGCCAAACCATCTAGGTTGTCAACAGCCAGCTGAAGTACTGCCTGCCCTAGATTAAGTGCCCACTCCTGATCCAATAAGCTATGACCCAATAACCCCAAGATAAGGTTATATGTAGGAAACACCATTTTCAGAGTAGCAGGGGCTCTGAGGTAAGGGTGTGGCTCTTAGAGGGCGACAGGGTTGACTTTCTCTTACCATTTCCAGGGTAGATCCATGGATTTGTCCCTTTCTTTCTACAATCCACAGAATTCAGTCTGAGTCCTTTTCTTTTCACGGCTATCACCACACCCTCTGCTTCTTGGAGATCCTTCCCTATCAAGAATTTCTACCCTTCCCCCCACCCCGCCCCCGTACCGCACAGCATGTGGGATCCTAGTTCCCAGACCAGGGATTGAATCCTCGCCCCCTCAGTGGAAGTGGAGTCTTAACCACTGGACCACCAGGGAAGTCCCGCAAGAACTTCTAGAATAAAAACATCTCTACTTTACTGCTATCTAAAAATGTTCACTTTTGAGTTTGAGGGGTTTACTGCTAATCATGACAGGAAAACAGAAAGGAGATATGTAAAACAGCAAATATAATTAATACATTAAGAAGAGTTGTTAAAGAGATTTTCAGAAATTCAAGCTTGTCTTATTGCACTAATTAAAGACACTTCATGATACTTCTTATAAAATTTTTTAAATCCCTTCCTCCTCACATTAGTAATGACTGTATCTTTGTTAAGAACAAAGACTTCATCATTTTGTTTAAAATGATGTGTGCTCATTATGAAAATTAGAGTGGTACAGAAAAGTCTAACAGAAAGAAAAAATTGCCTAAAATCCCATCACCTATAAATAGCCATAATTAACACTATGTGAATATTATTCTAGTTGCCTGTCTATTCTTATATGCAAAAAGATTGACTTTTATTAAAATGAGATCATAATATGCATGCTATTTTAACTTTAAAAAATATTTTAAATTTTATTTAACAAAAAAATAATAAATAAATGAAGTAAAATTGAAGTATTCCTGAATATTAAATATTTCTCCACTATAAGAAGTATTTCAAAAAAAATCTCTTAGGTCAAAAAGTGATTATGAAAAGCTTTAAGTTGAAATAATTTCAATATGTGTTTCAACTTTAGATGCTTCTTGTGGACTGACTTCCTACTATAAAAATGTGAGGGTGGTAAGTAGATCATAACACCTTTTGTTTCCCTCCTCACTCTTTGGCTCAGATTATATCATTATTTTTACATTATCAAGTGTGGCAAAAACTGCTTCTTCTTTCCCAATCTCCATTTTCCCTTTTTTCAATTGTAATATAAGTTTGAGCTGAGTATAAAACATCCCTGCTAAAGACTACATTTCCCTGTCCCCTTTGCAGGTAGGTGTGGCCAACCGACCAAATTCTGGGTAACAAAATGTTGGAGAAGTGATGTACGCAATTTCTGGGCCAAGCCTTGACAGAGAAGGAAACTGGCCTTGCCTAGATCCCTTTTCCACCTTTCCACAGGCTGGAACGCAGACCTGACAGTGGCTGCTGAAGCATCCATGTAGGAATATGAGATGAAAGCCACAAGCTGATGATGGCAGAATAACAAAGCAGAAGCCTGGAACCCCAATATCCTCAGCCACCAAACCAGCCCTGAATTGTCTACCCAGAATTTTGTGAGAATGAAATAACATTTCTATTTTATTTAAGCCAAATTGCTTTTAGGTTTCTCATTATAGTATCCTAACTACATTCTAGCTAATATGTCAACTAATCCACCAACAGACCATACAATTATTGTCTATCCTGAAACCATAATTCCTAGAGTTAATGTGTCTTAGCTCCATATTCAAAGGTAGTCAATGTTCACTGCCATATCCTTTTACCATGGTGGCTCCATCCTAAACTCTGGGAGATTTCTTTCTTTCTTTGTCTTTACTTGGTTGGTTGGTTGGCTTGGTGGTATATTATTTTTCTGTTGCTACTGTAACAAATTACCAAACAAAGCTTAAAACAACACAAATTTGTTATCTTACAGTTCTGTACATCAGGGTGCAAAATGGATTTCACTAGGCTAAAGTCAAGGTGTCTGCAGGCCTGCATTCCTTTTGAAGGCTCTAGGAGAGAATCCATCTCCTTGCCTTTTCCACCTTCTAGAAGCTATCTTCATTCCTTGGCTCATGGCCTGTTCCTCCAACCTCAAAGTCAATACAATAGTATCTTCAAGTATCTCTCTGATTCTGACACTCCTATCTCCCTCTTTCATGTAAGAGGAAACTTCTGATTACATTGGGACCACCAGGATAATCCAAGGTAGTCTCCTCCTCTCAAGATCCTTAACTTACTTGCATCTACAAAGTCCCTTTTGCCATATAAGGTAATATATTCACAGGTTCTGAGGCTAAGGACGTGGGCAACTTGGTGGGGAGGGGGATATTATTCTGCCTACCACAGGTGGTTTGGTTTTGTTCTGTTTCTTTAATCTCATCCAGTTGTTTCTAGAAAGGGTTCATGAGTGTTTTATTGTCTGAAGTATTTGATACACTAGTGAGAATGTATGTTTCCTTTCCACTTGAAAACAACCTGTCTGAATATTGTAATATTAGACCACTATTTTTTCAATATGGTACTCATTGCTATACTAAAAAACCTTGAAGACAGCATGTAATTTTTCTCTTTGTATGTGATATTCTTTTTCTACTTTGATTTGATACCTTAAGAATTCTCTCTTTATTCCTGAAGTTCAACCTAACCAGGTTATGTCTAGATGTCAATTGCTTTTTATTATTTTTTCCTAGAATACAGTATCTTTCTCCAATTTATTCATTCAGTTCTTTCTTTATTTCATGGAACTTTTCTTCTATTATATCAGTCTCTGAATACATTTTCAGTTCCATTTGTTTAATTATGCATTTCAGGGTCATCCATCATCCTTGCACTGGACTGAATGTCTTTGCCTATGCTCTGTGTCTATTACTTTACATTTAATTCCTTAAATATCTTATTCTTTTTCATCTACATTCATTATGGTTATCTCAAGCCTTTTGTCTACATCAGCATTTTTATTTTCACCTATGCTAGTCTGTTTCCTGATGTTTCTAATCACTTTATTGGCTCTGTGATGTGTTGGTTTGGTCCTCAATTTGTCTTATGTGCTCCACAGCATCCTCATTATGATATCTATCACCCCTTCCCTGAGACAGTACATGAATGTCACTTCTATTAAGCTGCTAAATTACACAGAGCACTGTGGGGAATTTTCTTTTGTTCTGGGTCATGGTATCTTCCAGACTGAATTTATTGTTTGTTCCTTTTTATTTTTGTTCGTGCTTGCTTTTACTGTTGCTGAAATCTGTTTTCATAGTTGCATTGTCATTTCTTCTCATGCTATTCATATTCAATCTGAGCTGCTTTGTCCCAATAATTTTTCTCTGATATAGTGTGGGTTACTGTTTGTTTTGTCCCCTCAGCTATAACTTCAAAGCTGGATATCTCATGCTTAATCATAGACTGAGTCACAGCATGCAGGTAGTGGGGTGAGTAAAACACAAGAAAGAGCTCAGCTGATGCTATGAACAGTCTCTTGAAGAATACATGAACTCCACTCTTTTCTGAAAGTGATCACTCCATCTATTTGGAGGAGATTGAAGGACATGAGACAGCATGTCGCAGAGGATCAAGGGTAGATCTGGGTTTTGTGGAACATAAAATTTATACAATTTGAGGGACTGTCTTTAAGAATACAAAGTTATGGTACAAAATTAATTACGAACATGAATTTTTATTTAGACTGAAAAAAGAAACCAAAACGTAGGTATTAAAAGAACAGAAAATACCACAAAATCATAATATTTAGAATTATAATAGCTAATAATTAACTGCCCACACTTCTATATTTTTTCCCTACATTTTTGGCCACAGTCTTTCACCTCTTAATATGATGACAATTTTTTTAAATCATTTTCTGTGGAGAGACTAGAAAAATAATTTAGTCTGCTAGCATATTTATCAAAATTTTCTTTTATTATTGATAGCTTTATCATTGAGAATTTCTTCTATCTTCAAAACTCATTCTTGGTAATATATAAACTTGGGGGAATATTATCAAATTTGGGATTCTCTATCAAAGTTCTTTCATATATAAGCTATCAGATTTGAAGCATTTTCCATCTTCTGGCTTTTGGTTCCAAATTTTTCAAATCTTTTTTCTCCTGCAGCAGCCCCATATTTCCAGTGCCAGTTACCATAGGACACTCTCATATCATGTGGCCTCTGGCTTTGTAATTGCTTAAAATGACTCCAGTTGGCTTACACAGCAGAAGGCAGAAGTATTCCTGAAGACAATTTCTACACTGGTCCAGCTAACAATAACATAAATATTTATAGATATTGCAAACCGCTTAAATATATCCCACTAAATCTAATCTCATTATATCCTCAGTTCAATTTTCCCTTAACTAATAAACACACAAAAATCACTGGCCAGTCCACTGCTACCCAACACAGGAGAAGCCAGAGCGGGAAAAGAAGCTCTCTTAAATGATTGCAGTTAAAATATGTTTCTTTTGAAAATTTTACAGAAACACAAGATAATGTGAAATGATTGTGCCAGGGCACGTCCTGTGGCATTGGAAAGGACCTATAACAATGGGAGTATCTGAAGCTTAAACTTTATTACCTTCACTGTAAATCTACCTCTAAGTGAATGGACATTCTTAGGTCTTAGAGTGTCTCTCCAATTCATATGAAATCCTGGACCCTTCCCTTCCTCAGATTTCTTCCATTTACTCTTCTCTCATCATTCCAATAATTCCAGTGAGAGGAGGGAAAAGATAAATCTACTCTTCATTTTCTTTCCAGATTTGAAGGTAATAGATATTGTTGCTATGATGATGTGTTCCTGCTAAACTTTATTTTCTGTAAAATTATGCACTAAAGATTAGAGAGTTTATGGGAAAAAATTACATTTGGAAGAGTTCACGCTAAACCTGTGCAACTTCGTAAGCAGAGCAATACACAACCAATATCAATCCAATACAAATACTAACCACAGTTAAATATCCACTGGCATTTGTTGCAAGATAATTCTCCATGGATTCCTTACTTTCTTACATAGTCCAGGCTTTCTGAGCAAAGGGCACTGACAAGCTCTGTTCAGGGATGACTGGTTAGCAAATCCAGGATAGAGAACATCTCCTTCCCCAGAGACATTCCAGAATAGTAAAGTCCCCCTTCTCTTCCCTGAGAACATTTAAATATGTTCCAGGGATATGAGTAATAGCTATCCAGTGGAGAGGACGGACAGGTCATCAGCAACTCTGATAAAAGCTCAGTCTCCTAATTCAAGATTTGTTTCCTGTAATGAAAACCCACTGTATGGGCAGGCAGTATCTGGCCTTCATTTGCATCTCCCTGTGGGGAATTGGGGGATGGGGAAGTGATACAAGATGCTGCTCTGGCTACTTCTGCTGTGAGTAATAAACCATCTGCACCTCTGACCCAAGGGTCTTGTGTTCTTCTATACACACACACATATATATACACATATACTATACACACACACATATAAGGCATATATATCCTGTGGCAGGTTAACATATTAGATTGCAAGTAGAGTAAAAGCTTAGACCCTTCACAGTCTGGTTTAACATCATTCACCCAATATCATAGTTATTCCTTAAATCTTAGGAATTTCTCTTTCAGATTTGGGTCATTAAGAGACCAATTTCATCAAAATTAAAAATCTGATCCAGTGTATAGCCTTTTCAACAATCAATTTTAACACAGAAGGTGATGTCCTTACAGTTTCTTCATCTGCACTCACAGATTTAACAAAGGGCTTTGTGTTTTAGAAAATGTAGTAGTTCTTGAAGACTAAACTAACTACGATTTGCACTCTGAGAAGAAATATTTATAAGATTTAAGACGTTTTTCTTAGGGTCTTTTATGTATTACCTAAGTACCCATAAGTTTTCTCTCTTTTTTTTTTTTGGCTGCACCATGCAGCACGCGGGATCTTAGTTCCCCGACCAGGGATCGAACCGTGCCATCCGCAGTAAAAACGCAGAGTCCTAACCACTGTTCCGCCAGGGAATTCCCTAAGTTTTCTCTTTAACTGTGAGAAAGTCTGTCCCTGATCACTTCAAAATATTAATACATTGGGGGGGAAATCACACATGAACCAAAAAAATTTCCGTCATTCTATATTAACAAAATTACATTTAAAAAATATGTCATAACAGAGAACATTGTGCTAGGAAAAATTCTCAGGATTTGGTTTTTTGTTTGTTTGTTTTGTTTTGTTTTAGCAAACTGGTTTAACCTAAGCAGCATAGGATCTAGTTTATGAGCTATACCTTGTTGCTCCAGAGTATTCATAATCTTTCTTTAGCCACCACTTTTTATACTGATATTAGCTTGTTCTCCTTTCTTTGTTTGGTTGCTATGTGAAACAATTTTTGCTGGCTTTTTTTGGTGGGGGGGAGGGCACAGGTAAAATTTGCTTGATGTGGTTCTCTTTCATGTTTCAAAAATAATTTTTCAGTAGCTAATCATGATGCTATATAGTGAAACATAAATAACAACAGGTTAAGAATTAGGACACCTCCATTTTAGTCTAGTTTTCTGCCAAGAACTAACTAGGTAGTCTTAAAAAGACAATTAATGTTCAGAACTCCATCTGGAACATATGGGATTGGACTTAGATATCTTTAAGATATCTAAGTGTGTGGTAAGTATGTGGTAAGAATATTAAACATGAGATCTACCCTCTTAACAAAATTTTAAGTGTATACTACAGCACTGTTGACTATAGGTACAATGTTAAATGTCTTTTAGGTTCCTTACAGTTTACAAAGTCTATGACCCACAGAAAAGTGATGTAGACATACATTTCCTATTCCTCCCACTAAGTACAACTAAAAACTTTGGACACCTTTAAACAAACATAAGAAGACTCTGAAAGATGGAGAGAAGCAGGCAGCTCTCATGATCTGAGAAACAATTCGGTGGTGAGCATCTTGAGTTTTCTTTTTGCCACATATATCCCAGGCTAGGTACTAAGAAGCCAGAAACCCAGAAATACCAATGACTGTAACAAAGCCGATACCCAATACTCCCGGCCGGCGGTGTCAAAGAAGGCCAGGTAGGGAAGTAGGACTTTAATTTCCACCAGGTGGTAACTTGTCCTCTCCCTTGGTGTCTGGGGAGACTGGACCTCCATCACCACCTGGCAGCAAAAGGCATCTCTCTCCTTCCCCAGTGGGATACTGTCAGATTGGTACTAGTAGCGAGTCAGGACTTTTACCATTGCCCAGTTGTAATGAGGTCTCATCCCCAAGTCCCATGAAGTCAGTGGAGGCCATGTGAAGATCAGTAGCAAAGTGCCCCTCCTCCTCCCAGCCAGTGAGAAAACAGTAGAGGCCTAGGAGGGAGCTGGAACTCCCATCCCCACCCAGCAGTAATGAGGAGTCCTCCCATCTCAGTTGTCAACAGAGGTTTAGAGAGGAAGCTGGAATTCTACCCACACCTGGCAGTAATAAGATGGTGTCCCCCCAGTTCTCTGGCCAGCGCAGTGTCAGAGAAGCCAGCTAAAATAAAAGGTTTTTTAAAAAATGAACAAACATACAAAGGTTTAAATAGGATCCAGAGTCTTATATTACCCAAAATATCTAGGTTCCAATAAAAAATCATACATCATACCAAGAACCAGAAAGATGTCAAACTTAATTTAAAAGCACAATCAACAGATGCCAACCCCAAGATGACAGAGGAGTTTAAATTATCTGACAAAGATCAACAAGCAACTACAAAACAAACTTGAAAAAGTGAAAGAATAAAAAGAAAGTCTCAGCAAAGGAATAGGAGATATAAAAAAGAAACAAATGAAAGACTTTCAACTAAAACAATCAATACACAAAATAAAAAATTCGATGAATAGGCTCAACAGCAGAACAGAGAAGACAGAGGAAAGAATCAGTGAACTTAAAATCAGATAATAGAAATCACCCAATCTGAAAAACAGAGAAAATACATGCTGAAACAAAATAAATGAACAGAGGCTCAGGGACCTCTGGGACTAAAATAAAATCCAATATTTGTGTCAACAGAAGGAAAGGAGATAGAAGATAGAGCTGAAAAGTATTCAAAGGCAGCATGAATGAAAACTTCCCAAATTTGACAAAGTATATAAATCTACATATTCAAGAAGATCTCGGTGACCCACAAACAGGATACATCCAAAGAAATCCACATCAAGACACATCACAGTCAAGCTTCTGAAAATTAAAAAAAGAAAAAGTTTTGGAAACAGCAAGAGAGAAATAACACCTTACCTACCAGGGAAAAACAATTCAAAGGACAGCAGATATCTCATCATGGAAACTGGAAGGAAAGACAGTTTTCAAGTGATGAAAAAAAAAAAGAATTGCCAACCCAGAATCTTATCATTTTATATCCAGCTAAAATGTATTTTAGAAATGATGAGGAAATCAAGGTATTCTCAGATGAAGAAAAACTAAGAGAATTTGTTGGAAGCAGGTCTACCATAAAAGAATGGTTAAAGTTCTCTAAATAGAAAGGAAACAGTTGAAGAAGGAAACTTGAAACATCAGGAAGGAAGAGAAAATGTGCTAAGCAAAAATATGGTTAAAACAACTCCCCTACTCCTGAGTGTTCTAAATTATGTGTGATGAGTGAGGCAAAAATTATAGCACTGATGTTGTTCTAAATGCATATAGAAGAAATATTTCAGACAATTATAAATGGGGGAGAGTACAGGGACATAAAGAGAACTAAGGTGTTTATGGTTCACCCAAGCTGAAAAAATGTTGACACCAGTAACCTGTGATAAATTACATATATATATATATATATATATATATATATATATATATATATGTAATACCTATAGCAACTACTTAAAAAAGCTATACAAAGAGATACACTCAAAACACTATAGATAAATCAAGATGTAATTCTAAAAATGTTCAAGTAACCCACAGGAATGAAGGAAAAAGAAAACAGAGAGAACAAACAAAAAATTAAAAGTAACATAGCAGGGCTTCCCTGGTGGCGCAGTGGTTGAGAGTTCGCCTGCCGATGCAGGGGACACGGGTTCGTGCCCCGGTCTGGGAAGATCCCACATGCCGCGGAGCGGCTGGGCCCGTGAGCCACGGCCACTGAGCCTGTGCGTCCAGAGCCTGTGCTCCGCAACGGGAGAGGCCACAACAGTGAGAGGCCCGCGTACAGCAAAAAAAAAAAAAAAAAAAAAGTAACATAGATTTAGGTTTTAACATATCACATTTAATGTAAATTATCTAAGTACGCCAACTAAAAGACAGAGATTGGCAAAGTGGATTTAAAACCATGACCCACTTATATGCTGTCTATAAGAAGTTCACATCAAATATAATGACCTAGGCAGACTGAAAATAAAAGTATGGAAAAATATAATATGCAAACGTTAATCAAAAGAAAGCAGAAGTGGCTATATTAATATCAGATAATGCAGACTTCAGAAAAAAGAAAATTACCAAAGAGAGGAACATTATTATGTGATGATAAATGGTTCAATACTCCAAGAAAACATAGCAATCTTAAATATGTATGTACCAAACTACAGAGCTACAAAATATTTGCAGCAAAACTGATAGAGTGAATGGAGAAACCGACAATTCCACATTTACAGTTGCAGAATTCCGCACCCATCTCCCAAAAATTGATAGAACTATACAGAAATTCAGTAAGAATATAGAAGGATATTGATATTGTGCAAACACAACATCAGCCAACAAGATCTAATCAACATTGACAGACCACTCCACCTAACAACAGAGTACACACTGTGTTCAAAGAACATATACCGAGACAGACCATATTCTGGTCTATAACCTTACCTCTTCCTCGCGTCAATACCCCCCCACACACAGAAAGGCAACCTACCTTCTCAACCAATCTCTCCTCATTCAAACTTAGACAGAGACACAGTATAAATATATATATATATATATATATATATATATATGACTACAAATTTCCATGCCATCACTCAACCCCAAGGGATATGTGTGAGTGTACACATATATACACACACACACACACATATCAGCTTTAAGACATTTTAGTCACCAGATCCCATGGAGGAGGAAAAAAGAAAAGGTAAAGAGACAAATAAATATCCCCAAAAGACACAACTCCATTCACTCTAGAATTCCATGGCTTGTTCAGGAAAGAAGTAGGATTAAATGGAATACTGAATCCAAACTTTGTAAATGGCATAGATCAGAGCTATCAGGATGCTGCACCCCCTGAAGAGGAAGGCTTACTGAGGGTATCTTCCAAGACTGGAACTGATCAAGCATTTAAAAAAAAAAAAAAAAATGACTGGTATGGCTGGTGTTTTAATTAGATTTAGCCATTGCATTTCATTGTAAGGCCTGAACCTTCCACTAAGGAAAAGGTAAATGATTCTCTTTCAAATGTGTATTAATTTTAGGATACTATTTAGAAAATTACCTCATCCAATGTACTAAATGACACTCAAACTGCCCAGAAGAGTTATTATATTTCCCCAAAGTGAGAGATTATTTTCTAACCAGTTGTATCAGGTCCAATTAGAAGCAGAATATAACTTCTAGATATTTAAAGTAGGACAGGCAAGTATTATAAAGGCCAACTGAGTAATTTATAGAAATTTTTTAATATACTGGTAATACTCCATCAAGATAAGTTAAACTGCCATTTTGGAGAGTAATTTTCATTATAGAAATACAAGATATACACGCTACACTTTTTCTTCATTCTCACTCCCCAAAGGCTGTGTATGTGTGTATATAAGTTTTGGTGTCTGACACACAGAAATTTAGTAGTCATTTCCAAACTGTTCTGTTGAATTATTCTTTTTTTTAATTTTTGCTCTTTCAATGCATGTTTTCTCCACATTATCCATATGCTATGACATCACAGAATAAGTACATCAACACACTCTTTCCTCTTACATAAATTACTGGTTAGTGAAAATATATACACAGCTGTCTTGGTAGACAAATCTAAATCATAAAATCAAGTTTTCTCCAAGACTTCACCTAAAGTACAATAAGAATTTGTGGGGGAAAAAAATGTATCCCACTGTTAGTTGGGCAACAAGAATGTAAATGGCTCAGTTTAACCACCAAGGTCTCCAGTTTCCCACTGTAGAATATGAATGCTGAGATCTGCCTTCTTTCTGCCTCATGAGGGAATTGTGCAATCTAAATAGACTCATATGCATGAAGCACACTGGGTCCCTTGGGGTCAGGAGATGACATGGAAATTCATAGTCATTTATAGTAACAACTACATTATGTTTCATCCAAGAAGGCCTTTATAAACCTTAATTCGTTTCCTTAAACCCCTGTGGATAAGTCTGTTTTGCTCATTTCACAAGTTAGAATTCAGACACTGGAAAGTTAAGTGGTTTGCCCCAACCATATAACCCCCTGGAATTTGAGCAAAGGGTTCCTCGCACCCATTGCTGTGAGGAAGCAAACTGAAGGATCCAAGGGCCTTGTGAGCAGAATCATTGTATAGGAACTTTCATGTGTGGTTGAGTTACATGCCTCTGTTGTAGGGAGCCAGAAAGATTCTTTTAAAATTTTATTTTTGGGACTTCCCTGGTGGCGCAGTGGTTAAGAATCTGCCTGCCAATTCAAGGGACACGGGTTCAATCCCTGGTCCGGGAAGATTCCACATGCCGCAAAGCAACTAAGCCCATGCACCACAGCTACTGAGCCTGCACTCTAGAGCCCACGAGCCACAACTACTGAGCCTGTGAGCCACAACTACTGAAGCCCGTGCACCTAGAGCCCGTGCTCCACAACAAGAGAAGCCACCGCAATGAGAAGCCCGCGCGCCACAACAAACAGTAGCCCCCACTCGCCGCAACCAGAGAAAGCCTGCGTGCAGCAACGAAGACCCAACCCAGCCAAAAATAAATAATCTTTTTTTTGACAGACTGGGGATTTTTCAATTGGAAAAAAATAGAGAAAGAAAGAACACTGAGCAGACGGATTGAAATAATAATCCCTGTTTTTAATAGAAATGTGAACTCAAGATTTTACCTTTGCTTGCCCCTGCTCGAAATCAGGCTCTGAGAGAAGGCTGCCTCCCTTCTAACCAGCTGGCACAGTGTGCTTTGTTTTAAACAGTTGGGCTCAAACATACTCCTCTTTTCACACTCTCCCTAACAAAGCATTTTGTAAAAGAAGCTGTTATTGACATGAAGCACGTATGTTTCCTAGCAGAATTGTTAAATATTGACTAGCTGAAGCTGTAAGAAGAAAAAAAAGTACAGTGTTTCCTCTCTGCATTTTGGAATGGTTTATAGTCAGTGGAACTCCACAAGTGGCTACCAAGGAATAAAACTGGATGCTCTCTTTGGTTTGTTTGCTCTTCTCCACACTGCCTCTTACTTGTATGAGCTGCAGGCCTTTGCACAGGTGGATGGGTAAAAAGAGAAAAATTGACACAAGGAATAAAATAGCAGTGGCCCTCAAACCATTTCTCTCTTGCTTTATAGTTGTTTGTTCGTTTGTTTTTCTGGCACTTATTTTCTTGATTTTATTTTCAGTTCCTTGACAACACAAGAGAGAAAGATTGAGAGGAGGTATTAAACTTTGTGAAGCTTCAGAAGAAACCACAAAGTATTCTTTTAGATTACTTTTTTTTTAACCCAGGCACTGATACATAGAGGATTTGGAATTGAGACAAAGAACACGGAAATGTAGAGAGATTTCCTCTCATCTTCCTTCTTTGAGCTGTAATATGGAAATATGTAACATGTTGCATTTCCAGGCAGTAATGTATGTTGTTAGGGCAAAATTCTGCAAGCAGAGGGCCATTTACCTGGTTATACCCACTCTGGATCTCAGTAAGAGCCCGACAAGTTAATCTGGACCCAAGAAGTTGCATAAAAATGTGATATTTCATGAAGGCTGGATTTGTGAGAATGTCAAAAGTAACATGAAAAAGTTGTTACAAGTTCAGCCTCTGAATCATCTTAGATCTTTATCATCTTAAATCTTCACATATTAGATCTTTCATCTCTTAACTGCATGACACTGAGCAAATTACTTACTCAAGTAATTTGAGTATCAAGTCTCTATCTTCATGGAAGCATTATTCATAACAACCAAAAAGTGTTCATCAACGCAAACGTTCATGAACTGATGAATGGATAAGCAAAATGTGCTGTATCCATACAATGGAATACTATGCATCCATTAAAAGGAATGCAGAGTGTGTATGTGTATGCTTCTGTGTGAGATTTTGTCTGTATAGCTTTGCTTTCACCATTTGTCCTAGGATTCTGTCCATCCATTTTTTGTTTGTTTGTTTGTTTTTTACTTTAAAATTTTTTTTTCTTAATAATAATTTTTTATTTTAATAACTTTATTTTATTTTATCCTCTTTCTTTCTTTCTTTCCATTTTTTCTTCCTTTAATTCTGAGCTGTGTGGATGAAAGGCTCTTGGTGCTCCAGCCAGGAGTCAGTGCTGTGCCTCTGAGGTGGGAGAGCCAACTTCAGAACACTGGTCCACAAGAGACGTCCCAGCTCCACATAATATCAAATGGTGAAAATCTCCCAGAGATCTCATTCTCAACACCAGCACCGAGCTTCACTCAACGACCAGCAAGCTACAGTGCTGGACACCCTAAGCCAAACAACTAGCAAGACAGGAACACAACCCCACCCATTAGCAGAGAGGCTGCCTAAAATCATAATAAGGCCACAGACACCCCAAAACACACCACCAGACGTGGACCTGCCCACCAGAAAGACAAGATCCAGCCTCATCCACCAGAACACAGGCACTAGTCCCCTCCACCAGGAAGCCTACACAACCCACTGAACCAACCTTAGCCACTGGGGACAGACACCAAAAACAACGGGAACTATGAACCTGTGGCCTGCAAAAAGGAGACCCCAAACACAGTAAGATAAGCAAAACGAGAAGACAGAAAAACACAGAGCAGATGAAGGAGCAAGGTAAAAACCCACCCGACCTAACAAATGAAGAGAAAATAGGCAGTCTACCTGAAAAAGAATTCAGAATAATGACAGTAAAGATGATCCAAAATCTTGGAAATAGAATAGACAAAATGCAAGAAACATTTAACAAGGACCTAGAAGAACTAAAGAGGAAACAAGCAACAATGAACAACACAATAAATGAAATTAAAAATACTCTAGAAGGGATCATTAGCAGAATAACTGAGGCAGAAGAACGAATAAGTGACCTGGAAGATAAAATAGTGGAAATAACTACTGCAGAGCAGAATAAAGAAAAAAGAATGAAAAGAACTGAGGACAGTCTCAGAGACCTGTGGGACAACATTAAATGCACCAACATCTGAATTATAGGGGTCCCAGAAGAAGAACAGAAAAAGAAAGGGACTAAGAAAATATTTGAAGAGATTATAGTTGAAAACTTCCCTAATATGGGAAAGGAAATAGTTAATCAAGTCCAGGAAGCACAGAGAGTCGCATACAGGATAAATCCAAGGAGAAACACGCCAAGACACATATTAATCAAACTGTCAAAAATTAAATACAAAGAAAACATATTAAAAGCAGCAAGGAAAAAACAACAAATAACACACAAGGGAATCCCATAAGGTTAACAGCTGATCTTTCAGCAGAAACTGTGCAAGCCACAAGGGAGTGGCAGGACATATTTAAAGTGATGAAGGAGAAAAACCTACAACCAAGATTACTCTACCCAGCAAGGATCTCATTCAGATTTGATGGAGAAATTAAAACCCTTACAGACAAGCAAAAGCTGAGAGAGTTCAGCACCACCAAACCAGCTTTACAACAAATGCTAAAGGAACCTCTCTAGGCAAGAAACACGAGAGAAGGAAAAGATCTACAATAACAAACCCAAAACAATTAAGAAAATGGGAATAGGAACATACATATCGATAATTACCTTAAATGTAAATGGATTAAATGCTCCCACCAAAAGACACAGACTGGCTGAATGGATACAAAAACAAGACCCATATATATGCTGTCTAGAAGATACCCACTTCAGACCTAGGACACATACAGACTGAAAGTGAGGGGATGGCAAAAGATATTCCATGCAAATGGAAATTAAAAGAAAGCTGGAGAAGCAATTTTCATGTCAGACAAAATGAAAGGAATGCAGCATTGATACATGCTACAAAGTAGATGAGACTTGAAGATTTTATGC
The DNA here is from genome assembly GCF_949752795.1 of Hyperoodon ampullatus. Taxonomy (NCBI): domain Eukaryota; kingdom Metazoa; phylum Chordata; class Mammalia; order Artiodactyla; family Ziphiidae; genus Hyperoodon; species Hyperoodon ampullatus. The sequence continues at coordinate 61,924,560 of NC_136928.1, forward strand.
TAAGTGAAAGAAGTCAGTCACTTCCATTTATATGTATGATTCCATTTATATGAAAAGTCCATAATAAGTAAATCCACAGAGATACAAAGCAGATTAATGGTTCCCAGGAGCCAGTGAAAGAGGAGAAATGAGAGTGACTGCTTTGGGGGTAATAAAATTGTTCTGAAATTAGATTGTGCACAGCCTTGTGAATATACCAAAAATCACTGAATTATATACTTTAAACAAGTAAATTTTATGGTGTGAATCATTTTGCAATTTGGAGGGGAAACCTCTGTTCCCATCTGTTAAAGTAGATTAATAATAGTTTCCCTCTCATAGGATTGTTGTAACAATTAAATAAAATAATGTAAGTAATGCACATTAACACAGTGACCAAATTAACAAGTGCCAAATTAATGTTAATTATTAATGAGAACTTGATTCAATTCACCATTCATAGTTAAAATACAATGAACTATGTAAGAAATATGCAGTGGGTTCTCATCTAACCTCCAGATTTTCCCCCAAAATGATCTGGTGATTGATCCAGCCAAAACAGTGGCTAGAGAAATAGCTCTAATCCAGTCTGCATCCTCTTCTGAGAATCCCATGCTTATCTTGCCCCAAAGTAGAATGACCAGATTTAACAGCCAAATATATAGGAAACCCAATTAAATTTTAATTTCAGACAAACAACTATTTTTCTTTGTGTAAGTATGTACCAAATGTTCCATAGGTCATAGTTACATTTAAAAATTATGGGGCTTCCCTGGTGGCGCACTGGTTGAGAGTCCACCCGCCGATGCAGGGGACACAGGTTTGTGCCCCGGTCTGGGAAGATCCCACATGCCGCGGAGCGGCTGGGCCCGTGAGCCATGGCCACTAAGCCTGCACGTCCGGAGCCTGTGCTCCGCAACAGGAGAGGCCACCACAGTGAGAGGCCCGCGTACCACAAAAAAAAAAAAAAAAAAAAAAAAAAAAGTCCAAACTCTCAGTCATATTTCAGTTCCCCAAACCAGGGTCAAGCATTATTTCTCTCTTCCACTAGTATCAACACTGGGCTGAATACTTTGGGGACAAGTTGAGAGGGGCAGCAAAAACAGAGATAATTAATGCATATTCCCTTCCTCCGCAAGCTCATATTTTAGTGCAGTAAGATGAAACACATGCAAGATAGCACACTCTGCCTGGCATTGTTCTTTACTGTCCTAAAAGAAAACAAAATTGTTCCCCATCTCAGTGAACAGCACCAAGATTTTCCCTATTGAACAAGCCATGAAACTCAAAAATCCTTCCTGATTCTTCCTCCTCCCTTCTCAGCCACATCTGATGAGGTCCAACAACAAGTCCTGTCAATTTTACCTCCTAAATACTTCTCAAACATTCTTTCCAACACCATTGCCATCAACTGAGTTCAAGCCACCATCATGTCCCATTTGTATGAATTATAACTGCCTCCTGAATAGTCTCCCTGCTTCTATTTTGGACCCACCCAATATATTCTGCATGCTGCAATTGGAATGACCTTGTAAAAATACAAATCTAATCGTTAAGTTCTCCAACTCAAACCACTCCAGAAACTTTTCATTACCCTTACGGTAAAGCCCAAATTCCTTAATTTAGACTACAAGGCCTTGTTTGATGTAGCTCTTAGACTACAAGGACTTGTTTTATTGTAGCTCGCCCCTGCCTAACGCTCTTGACCCACCATCTACCACTTTCCCACTCTCTCTTTGCTGTCTGCTACTCTGGCCTTCCTTCAAGTCCTTGAATATTCCTTAGTCTTCATACCGTCTGACATGTCCACTTGTTCTTCCCTTTACCAAGAATGCTCTGCCCCTACCTCATCCTCTACTCACAGCTCAATTATCACTTAGTCATGGAAACCTTCACTGACTTCCCAGAGACAATCAGTTCCTCTCATAAGACTTTATACTCTTCTTTCATAATATCCATCACAACTTATAACTATATATTTATTGTGCGATTATTTATGTAACATCTAACTCCTACTTCTATCATGTTCCCACTGCACTATAAGATCCATGAGGGCAAAGACAATGCCTTCTTTGCTTTCCTTTCTATCCTCATAGCCTAGCATTTGCCTGGTACATTGTAGAAGCTCAATAAATATACACTGGTTCAACAAAAGTATGATTAAATGAAGAAATATTAAGATAAAGATCACATGAATGAGGTAACACTGGAAATGAGTGGTGAAGGAAAAGTAAGATTGTGATCATCAGAAAAGGGTAGGGAGGGACTTTCAGGTTCCAAGAATAGTGAGAAGCAAAGACACAGAGTTAGACAGTCGTAAAGCAGGAAAGGGACCATAAGGAATCCAAACTTACTGGGTTAAGTGTAGTGTGCAATGGAATACTTGCCCAGAAAGATATGGTTCTTTTGCAGAAAGCCTGGAAAGGAGGATGAAAATCGGTACCTAATGACACAGTGAGACACTGCCATTTTACGAGCAGGAGGTGACATGTAAAAGTGAAATTTAGGCTGCTCATTGATTAAGAAGGTAAGACATAAAAAGCCTATGCTAATATTACCACAGAAAACAAAGTTATTTTTAAAACCTACTACTATCATACATTTAAAACATAATAGAGATACTGACTGTGACCTTGAATAGAGTATAGATAAAAGAGAGATTTCTGAGGTAGTAATAGGTAGGAATGAGATTACTGGGTAAAATGGTAGATTGAAGCAAGCTTATTTATAATACAGAATCCCCCAAAGGCTCAGGAATTGGCAGCACCAGGTACTTCTAGAAATGGAGTTGAAAGTAAAAGGACTGGTTGGCGGTCTATGAAACACAGATCACCAAAAGCCCTTCTTCCCTTCAAAAGGAGGTTTATTCTCTGAAAGGGGTAAAATAGAGGATCTTCACAATGGAGGACTTCTGACACAAATAAGAATAGGAGTATGATACTGAAAATGCAGGTATAAAATTAATGTTTACATATCCAACACTAAGATATCAAACTCTCTTTCCCATTTTGGGTTCCAGAATTATAACAACAAACAAATATCCTCCAAACAGGAGATGAAAAGATTCTTTTCTGGTGAATCTGACCAGCCCAAATGAAGCTACAGATACTGACATGAGAAGTCGTTCAATGAAAATGTCCAGCCAGAACATCCTGTGGTGCATCCCATAGATGACAATCACCAACCATGCACTGAGATTTTCTAATCAGGTCTAATTTCCTATTCTTATATATGAGGATTATTAGATACATGAGGAAAGTACCTATCATGAATGACAGAAAACAAAAATTAATTAATTAGCTAATTAATTAAGAAAAACAACTTGGAAGAAATGAACTCTTCAAGGATCAAGGGGAAGAAAACTAATGTTAATAAACTTAGAGAAATAAAAAGAGATATATCCGTGAAATAAAAACAGAATGCTATTAAAACAAAAAAGAGAAAAGGAGAGTCAAAGCAAAACTCATTAAAAATGTGACAGTAGAGATGAAAAACTCAGCAGATAGTACAGAAAATGAAGATGGGGAAATCTCCCAGAGAGGAGAGCAAAAAGACAAGCAGACAAGAACCATGAGTGGGAAGACAGGAACATTAGAGATAGTCCAGGAGATCCACCAGCCAAATAGTAGAGTTTTCAACAAGAAAAAACAGAAAACAGAGGGGAAGAAATTGTTAAAGAAATAATTCAAGAAAACAGCCAAGACTAAAGGTCATCATTTTTGAGATTTTAAAGGCCAATCCAAGAGGCCAGCACAACAAATAAAGGTAGACATCATTGTGAAATTTCAGAACACTGAGAGAAAAAAGAAAATCTTACAAGCTTCCAAGGAGTGGGAGGGAGAAAAACACGTACGAAGTCTCAGGAATCAGAATGGCTTTTAATTTCTTAACATTAACCTTGAAAACCCTACAATTAAGTATTCTGGGGAAAAAAAATTGTTTTAGAATTCCCCCAGCCAAAAATTATCAATCAAGTATGAGAGTAGAATAAAAACATTTTCTTCTCAAAGTCTTAAAATAAGTCTCAAAAAACTTCACCTCCAAACCTTTTCTCTGGAAGATAATGACTCCATCAAAATTAGGGAGTCAACCAAGAAGGAGGAAAACATGGGATACAGCAAAAAGGGGGCTCTTTCCATGCAGGATAAGGCTCACTAGAGAACAGGAAATCTCAGAAAGTCATCTCATCTGTGCACCAGCTGTAGAGGTAACCAGTCCAGACTGTAGCACGTCAAAACAAGCAAAGATTCTAGGAGAGCATTTCTTCAAGAAAATGAAATTGATAAATTAACTGATACACCTAAAGAAAGAATTGAGAAGAGACTGAGAAAAATATAGAAGAGCTTTGGGTTGAATTAATGATGAGTATGTACAAAGAAAATAAAGAATACACACAAACAAAAAACATAATTATTAACTGTGGGAAAATAAAAAGTTGGGATGGAAAGTGTGTACTGTATGCTTCAACTCAAATAGTCATAATAACATAAGACTGAATAATGCTTTTAACCTAAAGTTATAATATAACGAGGGAGGAGATGAGAGAAGAGACGGTGAAAGTAGTGAAGGAACTAAATCCCTATCATGGGAAGTCAACATATCATTCCTAAATCTGAAAAATTAAGAGCTAGAAATATGAACCTGCTATGTAGAAGTATAATGATATATATACCCACCAGATGAAACAGCCAAAAGAGTTTAAATAGACAGAGGAAATAAAGAGTAGGTTTTCTTGCTGTTTTCACAAGTCTAAAATCATCTGCCTCTTAGGGAATTCCCTGGTGGTCCAGTGGTTAGGACTCCACATTTCCACAGCAGGGGGCCCAGGGTTCAATCCCTGGTCAGGAACTAAGATCCCGCAAGCCTCATGGCGCAGCCAAAAAAAATCATTTAACTCTTGAACTGTGTATTACTGAGCAAAGGGCCTGCTGCCCAACATGCATATAAGCCAATACTATAGCACTGGCTTTTGAGGAAAGAAAAACTTTATTGCAAGGTGGAGAGACAAAGAGACAGGAGGTATGGCTCAAATCTGTTCCCTCAATCTGAGGTTGCATCAAACTTGTATGAGTTCAGAAAGGAGGGCTGGTATGTGGAAATGCTGACAGGGCAGGTTTCTATTGGCGGTCTTTGGAACTTGACCATTTATGCTAAGGTATGGTAAAGAGGATGTCAGCCCCAGATCTTCCTGGACAACAGAACCTTCAATTCTGAAAGGGTTTCAGTGTTCAGGTTCTGATCGTGTCCTGGTCCTTTGGTTCCTTGTTGGGGGAGAGTGGGGGGTAGAAATTTTGGTTCCGGGTATTGTTTGAAGTCAAAATTTTCTCCCCTGCCCATGCTTCAGCTGCCTGACTTGCAGTTTTGTTCTGTTTTCTCTGAAAAGCAACTCAGTATCTTGTTAGAAACAGAATAGGGCCAGTTTAGGGCCGATTCTGCTGCTACATGTGCATGTATAACTTTAATAAAAATAAAGACTGAATAAAAGACTATTTTAACTTAAAAAACCAACAGGCTGAGGATGAGGGAGGGATATGTAGGGGAAAGAGAGAGAGATTGATCTGTATTTATCTAGACTCAGATTTAAGTGACTGGGAAGATGCGGAGGTCAAAAGGAAAGCTTGGTTTCAAAGAGAATAGCAATTATGATAAAAACGTGTAGAGCGTCTATGGCAACAAAGAACCACCTAGTGACACAAAATCATAAAAAGTCACCCTCTTTGTGCTTACAGAGCTTTAAGGCTGCAAGATCATCTTGCTTCTGTTTCTTGAATTCCTTCAGGAATCTCTTTTGCAAAAGCTATCCATGGTTTCTTTGAACACTTAGAGGACTGAGCATTCACCACATTCTGAGGCATTCCATTTCTACCCTGAGCTTCTCTAATCACTGACTGGGAATTCCTTTAATAAAGCCAAATCTGCATACACATTGGCCCCACTTTTACTCTGTGGTTCTTTACTCTCTTTTCTGCTCCTTGAAGATACTGCAGATCTGCCCTAAATATCCTCAGCACCTTTGATAACTACCCAAACACTTTCCTGTCTCTTCTCTGAAGTCTTAATTGAATCAGAAGACCAAACATTTTAGTAAAGAATCTAAATATTTAAATATAGCTAAGTGAATTTATGTTATTGATGTCCATTTATTCCTGGCTAGTAACAAGGACTTGAATAAATGACTTCCAAAGATTCCTTCCATTCTTCTCAAACAAACACAGTAAGTGCTTCCTGGACAGGATCACCATATAAGGTACAGTGACATGGATGAAACAGGCAGAAGAAATCAAAAGAAAGTGAAAAGAAGTCTCTTTCCTCTATGCCTTGCCCTGCACAGGCCCTTCTGAAGTCAGCAGTTGTCATGAAGCTAGATGTTAAATCTGTTTCTAAGAGCCGAAGTTCAAATTAAAGCCAAGTACAGCAGTCTTGTTTCCAGAATAATTTGAATCTTCAAGCTGTACTAAGTGTCTTTTTGCCTCTACACTTGAAAATTACTACATTTTTCAGTTTGCTTCTATTTGAAAGAAAATGGGTTAGGTGATTATAGAGGAGTAGTGGCTTGTCAATTCTGCACAAATTCCACACGTGATTTTTATGCTAAAATTCCAAAAATCTCTTTAATAGATAATTTATGTTCCTCTAAGATAGTTTTGTTTTAGAATAGTAAAAGCCCTCAAACATCCCACAAGCAAAAAAACAAACAAACAAACAAATGATACCCAATGTGAGATCTAAGAGCTAAGCTCTTGCCAGAGGCCTATCCATCTTAACATGATCAAGAGATATTCTCCAGTAGTTCTCTGTGGGTGACTGAAAACTGTAGAAGAGTGATAAGACACAAACCCTCTTCCTGGACTTGAGTCCCAACAGTGTCAAAAGCAAAAGATAAGAATTCCTCAGGATCCCTCATTTGGAAAATTCCACCTCTCCTGATATCCATTCTCTTAAATTTAATTTTTATTTATTCATTTGGCAAAGATTGATTGAGCATCTACTGTTCTGGGTGCAGGGGATGCAGATCCCTGGAGTTCACAATCTAGGAGTGTGGAGACAGATAATGAGATTTGTATTCATCTTGTCCTGCTATAAAGAAAAAGAAAACAGGATGACGTCCTGGACAGTGACTGTTGGGGCTTGGAGCAGATTACAGAGGGTGAACAGAAGAGCCTTTTTGGTGGAGGTATTAGAAGTAAAAACCAAGCGACAAGAAAATCCAGCACCACAAAAAGGCTGGGGAGAGAATACTGCAGGCAGAGGAAGAGCAAGTGCAAAGGCCTAAGAGAGCTATTCTCTGAGCATGATTACTCTACAAGAATGTTCTCAGGAGAATTTTTACATCTTTAGTGATAGTGGATGCCTTGCTTCATCTGAGCACTCATTCCCCCAGCTGCCAGACTGCTGCAACTGATGGTTCTTAGCTGAGTCCCACTCCAGGAATTGCCCACCCCACAAGAGTCTCCCCCGTTCCTGGGGACAGTCTATATCCAATGACTGGCCTCAGAGATATAAAGATCTAGCTCCCTTGCCTTTAAGGGCCAACCAGCTCCTGAGCACCCCCCATGAACTGGTTCTGCGTGACTGCGTCACTGCTCAACTCCTCCCTCTGCCCAGTGCTGCATCCTTTACTCCCCTACAGGTATTGATGCTAAGGGTACTTCCCAATGTACCTTCTATATGCAGATCTCCATCTCAGCTGCTGTTTCCCTGGGGAAGCCACCTAAAGATCTAAGTTGATCATTTAAGGCACTTAAAAATATTAAAACATTACAGCAGTAACACCACCAAATTTAGCAATTTTTTAAGAATGCCAGTGCTTCCTTAATCTATTTGTGCGGCATGAAGTGCTAACTGGTTTCCATGCTTCTGATATTGCTGCTCTGAAATCTGTCCCCACGCTGCTGACTGATGTTTCCCAACCACAAATTTGATCATGGTGATCTCCTGCTGAAGCCCTTCAGTGGGCTCTCAGTGGCCTTCAAATGTCTGAACTCCATGATCCACAAGTCTCTTCATGACCTGCCACGAGCATCTTCTGCTATCTTGTAAAACCTTTCTACCCACCTTCTCTTACCCTGGACCCATGGCATTTTGGCTATGTTGTTTCACATCCTCTTGCCTGTCTTTGAACCTGCAATTTCCTCTGCCTAGCAAATCATTTTTTATGCTTTAAAGGCACTTTCTTTGAAAGTCTTCCTCAGCTCCTATACCCAGATTTCCTAAAACGCACTTAATAGCTCTATGTTGCGTACTTTTTTATTATTGCACCTATCACTGTAACATCTGCCTATTTTTGCTGTCCAACTGCACTACCATTTGCTACAGAACTACATCTAGAAACTATGTCCTGTTCAGTGCTGATCCCTCCCTGAGCATCCAACACAGTTCCAGGCATTCTGTAGACACTCACAAAGGCTATCTCTTTCTGATTTAGTTTTAGAAAAATGGAATAGTCACAAAACATATCTGTAACATAGATAAATGCCTTGTTAGAAACTATTTTGCAGTAATAGAATCCATCTTAGTCAAAAGGTTACCTTTCACTGAGCCCTGAGACAGAAGGGGCAGGACTAAAGCACTGCAGACACTTACCTATGATGCTATTTGTATTACAAATGTAACTACCAGGCCCCAATCCCTGCAAGTCTCAGGCATCTAAAATCTTAAGGACACAACAAACCATGACATTTCCATACCCACTCACTTCAGTTATAGTTTCCTCAAGTGCTTCTTTTTTTTGTTTTTTATGTTCACAAGTGTAAACACTGCCGAAACAGTCTATGAACTGAAGAAAACTAGAGTTTTCTTGGTTTGGCAATTGACAAAGAGAAGGCTATTCTTCCAGAAACTTTGCTGGGGGCACTGCATTTAAACACTGACCATTGCTAATGGTAATGATAAGCTCAACAGAAATATAATCTTCCCCTATTGATAATTCCAATGTGCAGAAGAGGCAATGGTGTAGCAGGAAAAAAAGGGGTCTTCAAGATAGGACACTTGTGCTTGAATTCAAGCCCTGCTTCTTAGCAGCATATGATCTTGAGCAAGATATTTAATTTCTTGTAGCCTGACTTTCCTCATCTATAAAATGGAGATTACCCCTAACTCACACCATCCTTGTGAGAATTAAATAAATAGGTCATAAGTGAGAAGGTGCCTAGTGTAGGCTCTGACCCCATTAAGGCCACAAGAACTATTCACTGAAAGCAACAACAAATGTTTCCACCAAAAGCATTTCCTATGTCCTAAAACCCAAGCAGAGAAGATGAGAAGAAACAGATTCTTATGGATTAATAATATCACCCTACCCGAGTTTAAGATATGCTGATTTTGAATTTCTCATTCAATCTTATTTCTGTACAATCAGGAAATCAGTTTATTTAAGAAACTATACCAAACTGTCAACCATATACACTGGGCTTTAGTACATTTGATTTCTTTTTCCTAAATAAGCAGTCTGAAGAATGACAGCTGATAGTAAAAAAAAAAAAACAAACAAATCTAACCCCCAGGAAGGTTACTAGCTTTACAGACTTTTATATCCCAGAAAATCATAAGCAGATTAAAACCCTTCTGCATTTCCTAAAAACACATTTTGATCTGACCACCTGCATGATGAATTGTACAATAATGGAATTTTAAAGGGTTAGGATAGACCAGAGAGCAGACAGCAGAAGCAATAAGAACTACAACTCTGCAGCCTGTGGAACGAAAACCACATTCACAGAAAGATAAACAAAATGAAAAGGCAGAGGACTATGTACCAGATGAAGGAACAAGTTAAAACCCCAGAAAAACAACTACATGAAGTGGAGATAGGCAACCTTCCAGAAAAAGAATTCAGAAAAATGATAGTGAAGATGATCGAGGACCTCGGAAAAAAAATGGAGGCAAAGGGCAAGAAGATGCAAGAAATGTTTAACAAACACTTAGAAGAATTAAACAACAAACACCTAGAAGAATTAAACAACAAACAAACACAGATGAACAATAACTGAAATGAAAAATACTCTAGAAAGAATCAATAGCAGAATAACTGAGGCAGAAGAACAGATAAGTGACCTGGAAGACAGACGGTGGAATTCACTGCTGCGGAACAGAATAAAGAAAAAAGAAAGAAAAGAAATGAAGACAGCCTAAGAGACCTCTGGGACAATATTAAACACAACAACATTCGCATTATAGGGGTCCCAGAAGGAGAAGAAAGAGAGAAAGGACCCAAGAAAATATTTGAAGAGATTATAGTTGAAAACTTCCCTAACATGGTAAAGGAAATACCCACCCAAGTCCAGGAAGCACAGAGAGTCCCAGGCAGGATAAACCCAAGGAGAAACACACTGAGACACATAGTAATCAAATTGACAAAAATTAAAGGCAAAGAAAAAGTTATTAAAAGCAACAAGGGAAAAACAACAAATAATATACAAGGGAATCCCCATAAGCTTAACAGCTGATTTCTCAGCAGAAACTCTACAAGCCAGAAGCAAGTGGCATGATATATTTAAAGTGATGAAAGGGAAGAACCTACAACCAATATTACTCTACCCAGCAAGGATCTCATTCAGATTCAACGGAGAAATCAAAAGCTTTACATGCAAGCAAAAGCTAAGAGAATTCAGCACCACCAAACCAGCTCTACAACAAATGCTAAAGGAACTTCTCTAAGTAGGAAACACAAGAAAAGGACCTACAAAAACAAAGCCAAAGCAATTAAGAAAATGGTAACAGGAACATACATATCGATAATTACCTTAAATGTGAATGGATTAAATGCTCCAACCAAAAGACACAGGCTCGCTGAATGGATACAAAAGCAAGATCCATATATATGCTGTCTACAAGAGACCCACTTCAGACTCAAGGACATATACAGACTGAAAGTGAGGGGATGGAAAAAGATATTCCATGCAAATGGAAATCTAAAGAAAGCTGGAGTAGCAGTTCTCATATCAGACAAAATAGACTTTAAAATAAAGACTATTACAAGAGACAAGGAATGACACTACATAATGATCAAGGGATCAATCCAAGAAGAAGATATAACAGTTTTAAATACATAGACACCCAACACAGGAGCAGCCCAATACATAAGGCAAATGCTAACAGCTATAAAAGAGGAAATCAGCAGTAACACAATAATAGTGGGGGACTTTAACACCTCACTTACACCAGTGGACAGATCATCCAGACAGAAAATTAATAAGGAAACACAAGCTTTAAATGACACAACAGACCAGATAGATTTAATCGATATTTATAGGACATTCCATCCAAAAACAGCAGATTACACTTTCTTCTCAAGTGCACACGGAACATTCTCCAGGAGAGATCACATCTTGATTCACAAATCAAGCCTCGGTAAATTAAGAAAATTGAAATCATATCAAGCATCATTTCTGACCACAACACAATGAAATTAGAAATCCATTACAAGGAAAAAAATGTAAAAAACACAAACATAGGGAGGCTAAACAATACGATATTAAATAACCAAGAGATCACTGAAGAAATCAAAGAGGAAATCAAAAAATACCTAGAGACAAATGACAATGAAAATATGACAATCCAAAACCTATGGGATGCAGCAAAAGCATTTCTAAGACGGAAGTTTATAGCTATACAAGCCTACCTCAAGAAACAAGAAAAATCTCAAATAAACGATCTAACCTTACAACTAAAGTAACTAGAGAAAGAACAAACAAAACGAAAAGTTAGTAGGAGGAAAGAAGTCATAAAGATCAGAGCTGAAATAAATGAAATAGAAACAAAGAAAACAATAGCAAAGATCAATAAAACTAAAAGCTGGTTCTTTGAGAAGATAAACAAAACTGATAAACGTTTAGCCAGACTCATCAAGAAAACGAGGGAGAGGACTTAAATCAATAAAATTTGAAATGAAAAAGTAGAAGTTACAATGGACACCACAGAAATACAAAGCACCATTAAAGACTACTACAAGTAACTCTATGCCAAAAAAATGGACAACCTGGAAGAAATGGAGAGATTCTTAGAAAGGTGAAACTTTCCAAGACTGAACCAGGAAGAAACAGAAAATATGAACAGACCAATCACAAAAAAAACTGAAACTGTGATAAAAAATCTCCCAACAAACAAAAGTCCAGGGCCAGATGGCTTCACAGGTGAAGTCTAGCAAACATTTAGGGAAGAGCTAACACCCATCTTTCTCAAACACTTCCAAAAAATTGCAGAGGAAGGAACATTCCCAAACTCATTAAACGAGGCCACGATCAACCTGATACCAAAACCAGACAAAGATACTCCAAAAATGAAAATTACAGACCAATATCACTGTTGAATACAGATGCAAAAATCCTCAACAAAATACTAGCAAACAGAATCCAACAACACATTAAAAGGATCATACACCATGATCAAGTGGAATTTATCCCAGGGATGCAAGGAGTCTTCACTATACGCGAATCAATCAGTGTGATACACCACATTAACAAACTGAAGGAGAAAAACCATATGATCATCTCAATAGATGCAGAAAAAGCTTTTGACAAAATTCAACACCCATTATGATAAAAACTCTCCAGAAAGTGGACATAGAGGGAACCTACCTCACCATAATAAAGGCCATATACAACAAACCCACAGCAAACATCATTCTCAATGGTGAAAAACTGAAAGCATTTCCTCTAAGATCAGGAGCAAGACAAGAATGTCCACTCTTGCCACTATTATTCAACATAGTTTTGGAAGTCCCAGCCACAGCAATCAGAGAAGAAAAAGAAATTAAAGGAACACAAATCAAAAAAGAAGAAGTAAAACTGTCACTGTTTGCAGATGACATGATACTCTACATAAATAATCCTAAAGATGCCACCAGAAAACTACTAGAGCTCATCAATGAAATTGGTAAAGTTGTAGGATGCAAACTAAATGCACATAAATCTCTTGCATTCCTATACACCAACAAGGAAAGATCAGAAAAAGAAATTAAGGAAACAATCCCATTCACCACTGCAACAAAAAGAATAAAATACCTAGGAATAAATCTACCTAAGGAGGTAAAAGACCTGTACTCAGAAAACTATGACATGGATGAAAGAAATCAAAGATGACACAAACAGATGGAGAGATATACCATGTTCTTGGGTTGGAAGAATCAATATTGTGAAAATGACTATACTACCCGAAGCAATCTACAGATTCAATGCAATCCCTATCAAATTACCAATGGCATTTTTTAAAGAACTAGAAAAAAATCTTAAAATTTGTATGGACATATAAAAGACCCCAAATAGCCAAAGCAATCTTGAGGGAAAAAAACGGAGCTGTAGGAATCAGACTCCCTGACTTCAGACTATACTACAAAGCTACAGTAATCAAAACAGTATGGTACTGTCACACAGACAGAAATATAGATCAATGGAACAGGATAGAAAGCCCAGAGATAAACCCACACACATATGGTCCCCTTATCTTTGATAAAGGAGGCAAGAATGTACAACAGAGAAAAGACAGCCTCTTCAATAAGTGGTGCTGGGAAAACTGGACAGCTACATGTAAAAGAATCAAATTAGAACATTCCCTAACACCATACACAAAAATAACCTCAAAATTGATTAAAGACCTAAATGTAAGACCAGACATTATAAAACTCTTAGAGGAAAACATAGGAAGAATACTCTTTGACATAAATCACAGCAAGGTCCTTTTTGACCCACCTCCTAGAGTAATGGAAATAAAAACAAAAATAAACAAATGGGAACTAACGAAACTTAAAAGCTTTTGCACAGCAAAGGAAACCATAAACAAGACAAAAAGTCAACCCTCAGAACGGGAGAAAATATTTGCAAACAAACCAACAGGCAAAGGATTAGTCTCCAAAATATATAAATAGCTCATGCAGCTCAATATTAAAAAAACAAACAACCCAATTAAAAAATGGGCAGAAAACCTAAATAGACATTTCTCCAAAGAAAACATACAGATGGCCAAGAGGCACATGAAAAGCTGCTAAATTATTAGAGATATGCAAATCAAAACTACAATGAGGTACCACCTCACACCAGTTAGAATGGGCATCATCAGATAATCTATAAACAACAAATCCTGGAGAGGATGTGGAGAAAAGGGAACCCTCTTGCACTGTTGGTGGGAATGTAAATTGATACAGCCACTATGGAGAACAGTATAGAGGTTCCTTAAAAAACTAAAACTAGGGCTTCCCTGGTGGTGCAGTGGTTGAGAGTCCGCCTGTCGATGCAGGGGACACGGGTTTGTGCCTCGGTCCGGGAAGATCCCACATGCCGCAGAGCGGCTGGGCCCGTGAGCCATGGCCGTTGAGCCTGCGCGTCTGGAGCCTGTGCTCTGCAACGGGAGAGGCCACAACAGTGAGAGGCCCGCGCATCACCAAAGTAAATAAATAAATAAATAAATAAATAGAATTATCATGTGACCCAGCAATCCCACTACTGGACATATAACCAGAGAAAACCGTAATTCAAAAACACACATGCACCCCAATGTTCATTGCAGCAGTATTTACAGTAGCCAGTTCATGGAAGCAACCTAAATGCCCATCGACAGCCAAATGGATAAAGAATTTGTGGTACATATATACAAAGGAATATTACTCAGCCATAAAAAGGAACGAAATTGGATCATTTGTAGAGATGTGGATGGACCCAGAGACTGTCATACAGAGTTAAGTAAGTCAGAAAGAGAAAAACAAATATCATATATTAATGCATATATGTGGAATCTAGAAAAATGGTACAGATGAACCGGTTTGCAAGGCAGAAATAGAGACACAGATGTAGAGAACAAACTTATGGACACTAAGGGGGGAAGCAGAGTGGGGGGTGATGGTGGTGGGATGAATTCGGAGATTGGGATTGAAATATTTACACTAATATGGATAAAATAGATAACTAATAAGAACCTGCTGTATAAAAAATAAATAAAATTCAAAAAGGAAATAAATAAAAAATAAAAGGGTTAGCATAGTAAATCTCTTCAATCAACATATTATAAAAACCAATGCCACCAAAAATCTCACCTCTCCAGTACAGTATTAAAAGACAACAACTTAGATCTGATGGGTGTAAAAGGTTACGGTTATTTTTTTTAAAGTCATGTTACTCATTGGATGAAAGGTACAATGCTTGAACTGGGAAAAAAATAATTGACCACAGTTGTGCCTTTTGATATGCAAAATGATAAATCCTGTCAAGTGGACTAGAGGCTAGAGCTAATTTTTTTTTTTTAAACTATTAATCGGCCCTTGGTGTAGCCCTGCTTGATGCAAATTATACTACTTGTCAAGACTTTTGTTTAATCACAAATAAAAGGCTTAGTGGATAAAGGTTTGGCCTTTCACTACAGGTTTTCTGCCAAACTGTGTCCTGAAATGAATGAATTGGTATTGAGTGGGGCTTCCTGACTCTGTAATTTAATGCTGACAGTAATTAGCTAAGAAGAAAGTGTTATAATGAAAGCCCAGGGCACGGTGTTTATGTGAGTTTACACAGCTGCAATAGATGGCACCTCCTTTTTCAGTCTTTTTCATTTACTACCTCTGAAAACGGAGAAGGTACAAGTCATAAAGGATACTGGCTGCTTGACTCTCTGATAAATCTCTGGACAGTGAAGACCTCGGGTTTAAATTAGCTGTCAGGCTTCAGCTGTCTCACTCACTAGCTCACTCTGAAGTCAGCAACAGTGCAAAGACATTATAAATGGATTCATATGTCTTGATTAATGCCTTCTTTTGTAAACAGACTTTCTGCATAGAGCCGTGCCATAGCAGATGCCCTGTACTAAAGGTTAATCTTTACATCAGTAGCATATTCAAGACATTCTGCTTTTTCACAGTTCTTCTCCTTTCTTTTTGAATTTCAAATTATCTTAGGATAAATGAGAAACAGGAGCCCTAATAGCAAAATCAGAATCTACTGTTAGAAACTCCCAGTGTAAATAAAGGATCATTCCTGCATATCTGATTATTTCATAGAACAAAGGAAATTCTCCACACTGAAGCCTTTCCTTGTTGGCCCTTAAAAAACTGCTTTAACAGGGAAGGCTCACACCTAAGTGACCCCTCTGTGTCTGTAGCTTTGGATAACTTGCCTGATAGACTGGCGATTTTGCAAAAAGTAGTCTGATGTTAGATGCTGGCGAGTATCCAACTGTATAACCAAACACTAGAGGCCTTTCCTTTTCCAACTGCTGCCAATCTTTGTGTTGTCTGGATGTCACTTTGCTACTACAGGATAAAACTGGTGAGATAGGGATGCAAGAAAATTGTGTGCTAGTACATTTTACTTAATCCAAAGCTTTAGTTCAGGAAGGAACTGTTGATAAGAGATTTTTGTCACCTCAATTATTTACAATGAATTGGAAGCAAATCTTCAAGTGTTTTATTGACATTGCCATTTACTCAGCTTCATAAAGTGTTTTGTTGACATAAATGAGACCTTTGTTTACTCTATTTCAGGTAGGGGCAAAAATAAAAACTATGATAAAAACAACTATCTAATTACTTCACTATCCTAGAAAATCAGCAATTCTACCTAAGATTAGTAGGTTACATTAGCCCATTTCAAGTGGTAATATAGTAAGAAAACAAGAATTAAGTGCAGGGAATTGGTTATTAATTCTAGTTTGTTTTTCAGGGCCTTTTTTCATCTATATACAGACCATGCATAATTTACTTTGTATTTCTAGAACATCTATTCTCTCCATGTTCAAATGAGAGAGACAGTACAGTTCCCCAAAACTGAGATATTATTTGGCATTTGCCACTGTTCACCTCCAATTATTGCATAGACTTTTTTTTTTTTTTTTTTTTTTTTTTGGCCACACCACTCAGCTTGTGGGATCTTCGTTTCCCTACCAGGGATTGAACCCGGGCCCTCAGCAATCAAAGTGCAGAGTCCTAACCACTGGACCACCAGGGAATTCCCATATTTCATATTCTTATTCTATGCCATCTTTCTTCTTTGGAAATAGAATCCTGCTCTAATAAAGAGTCTTCTCACGTAATCTGAGTGAAATCATTGGTCAGTTGATAGAAAGGTTCACAGAGATCCATCTACTACTCTCCTGTCTTTATGACTGAGGCCTCACAAAGGAACCCTCATCCCCAATAGAAGAACCATAAGAACTAAAACTGGAAGGAGAGAAATGCACTAGGAATCCTTCCTTGGGAAAATTGGGGCCAAGTTGTTAAGCAAGATCCAAGAATGTGGAACAAGGGAACACATTTTAGGTCCTGAGGAACAAAAAGCCCAGAACTGGTCCCAGTCCTTTAATCAGGCTCCAACTACAGTACAGCTGTAGACCATGCCTCAGCAAATAAAGTCATGACACCACTAAACAGGATATGTGAGCCAAGAATCAACCAGAAGTAGAACAAAGTAAAGCGTTTAGCAGAAAACAGGTAATACTTCTTTTGGCGCAAAATTAGGATATGACATTTGAAAGAATTAAGGGTTCTTTTTAATGCATCCGCTGCCCCAGAGCCTTTTGTGCCTGTAAAGTTGAAGTACTCAGCACCATATAAACAAGGATCATCAAAGAAAGAGCAATATATGCCAGAGTACCCTTTCTGTAAAATCACAGATCCAAAGTTATAGTGATGGGATAAGCCTGGTAGCTTACATGTTGGACAGGAAAGTATTGGCACAAAATAGGAATAAGGATGTGTCTTTAAAAAGAAAAGCACATATTTTGTAAATGCTGTAGTAGGCTGAACAATGGCCCCCAAAGACATCTAGGTCCTAATCCCTGGAGCCTGTGAATGTTTCTTTCTATGGCAGAAGAAACTTTACAGATGTGATTAAGATTCTTGTGATGGAGAGATTCTCCTGACTTTTCTAGGTGGGACCTAAACATAATCACAACTGTCCTTATAGGAGGGGGGCAGAGAGACATTTGATGACAGAAGAGAAGGAAATGTGATGATGGAAACAAGAGAGCAGAGTTATTCGAGGAAGGAATCAAGTAAAGGAATGCAGGCAGCCTTCAGAAGCTGAAAAAAGGCAAGGAAACTCATTCCCCCATAGCCTACTAAGGAAACCAACCCTGCTGACACTTTGACTTTTCACTGATTTCAGACTTTATGCCTCTGAAACAGTAAGAGAACAAACTTGTGTTGTTTGAAGCCACTAGGTTTGTGGCAACTTGTTACAGCAGAAAGGAGACATTAAGACAAATATGTTCTGGGTTTAATTCAGGTAGCCAGAGACATAAGAAATATAATATAATATAAGGCAGAAATGCAGTAGTAAATTCTCTAGTATTTCAAAGAACAAAGAGTCAACTGCTAAACCTAAAGCATCATTCGCCCAAAGTTCATTTTGACCAGTGCTTTGGCTTCTGAAGTCATGTCATACTGGCTATCGATCAGTAACATTCCAGCACTCTTTCGTACATATTCTCTTGGTACTGCAGGGGCTAGAAGCTTGGGAACTACATTTCTCAGAATCTCTTGCTAGTAGGATTCCAACTGAGATTCCATCAAAAACGAGCACTTGCATAAGATTTGGAAGGCAGTAGGGAGGCAGAATCTACCCTTCCTCACACAGCATTTCAGACTTCTGCAGCCGTGGCATCAACAACAGCTTGCTTCTTGGGCTTTATGGTCTACCATCAGGCTTCAGCTGGAATGTAGGCAGCAGCTGCCTACAATTTTCTCATTTCTCGAAGACCCCCCCCACTTCCTCTTTCTCTTCTTCTGGCCTTTCCTACAATTTTTTAATCCAATTTTTATTGGATTATAGCTGATTTACAATGTTGTGTTAGTTTCAGGTATACAGCAAAGTGATTGTTATACCGGCCTTTCCTACAATTTTGTAAGTACTTAATTCCCTGAAAAAAATTTATTTTCTCCTTGAAAATCTTGAAGACATCTAGGGTAACTTCTGTTTTTCTCACTAAACCCTGATTGATATAAATGAGAATTTAGAAAAGGAAACTGTCCTGTTTTTTTAAATCTAGTTATGTTTCTCAGTTAAAATAACTATAAAATATGTTGACATATTGTTTAAACTTCTAAAATATTTGCTAGTGCACAAGAATTCAGAATAAAAAGGGAGAAGTTTCTTTCATGAGTCTTGAGATTGACTACATGTGTGTGAAGAATGGTAAAGACCGTATGCTAACATATATATATATATATGGAATCTAAAAACAAAAAAAAAAGAATGGTTCTGAAGAACCTAGGGGCAGGACAGGAATAAAGACGCAGACGTAAGAATGAACTTCAGGACACGGAGAGGGGGAAGGGTAAGCTGAGACGAAAAGAGAGAGTGGCATGGACTTATATATACTACCAAATGTAAAATAGATAGCTAGTGGGAAGCAGCCGCATAGCACAGGGAGATCAGCTCGGTGCTTTGTGACCACCTAGAGGGGTGGGATAGGGAGGGTGGGAGGGAGATGCAAGAGGGAGGAGATATGGGGCTATATGTATATGTATAGCTGATTCACTTTGTTATAAAGCAGAAACTAACACACCATTGTAAAGCAATTATACTCCAATAAAGATGTTAAAAGAAAAAAGAATGGTAAAGAATAATATGGAAAGTATAGGGTTAGGGTATGTGAGTAGCAACAGGTTGAATATTTACCTTATACATATTGTATTACACAGGCCCATTTGCACAAGTTTGTGATACTGGGTAGAAGGGAAAGCTGAGTCCTGGGTGAGGGAACAAGAAATCTTGAAGTGGCATCTTGCTTTTTTTCCTCTTCTCTTTAGTATTCTTTGATCACCTCTGAATAATTTGGGGGTTTTGATAGCTTGTTTCTATGGTATCTAATACTATAAGAATTAATCTCTTGCCCATATCCCTCATAGGTCTGTATCAAAGTTAGCTATCATCCTCCTAGTATAATATTTAGATATTACATACATAATGTATGTAATATGATCACCCTTTTTTTTTTTTGCGGTACGCGGGCCTCTCACTGCTGTGGCCTCTCCCATTGCGGAGCACAGGCTCCGAATGCGCAGGCTCAGCGGCCATGGCTCACGGGCCCAGCAGCTCCGCGGCATGTGGGATCTTCCCGGACTGGGGCATGAACCCGTGTCCCCTGCATCGGCAGACGGACTCTCAACCACTGCGCCACCAGGGAAGCCCTGATCACCCTTTTAAAGTACATAATTCAGAAGTTGGTAGTATATTCACAGAGTTGTGCAACCATCACTACTGTCTAATTTCAGAACATTTTCATCACCATAAAAAATTTTTTTGCACCCGTTAGCAGACTCTCCTCATCCCACCCTATCCCACCCCCTGGCAACTACCTATCTACTTTTGGTCTCAATGGATTTGCCTATTCTGAACATTTCATGTAAATGGAATCATATAATGTGTACCCGTTTGTGATTGGCTTCTTTCACTTAGCATAATGTTTTCAAGGTTCTTCCATGATGTAGCATGTATCAACACTTTATTCTTTATTATTGTGAAATAATATTCCATTGTACAGATATACCACATTTTGTTTATCCACTCATCAATTTATGGATATTTGAGTTGTTTCCACTTTTTCAGCTATTATGAATAATGCTGCTGTGAACATTAGTAGTGTATTGGTTTTTATGTAGACATATGTCTTCAATTCTCTTAGGTATATACCTAGGAGTAGATTGCTGCATCGTAAGTTAACTCTAAGTTTAACATTTTGAGGAATTGCCAAACAGTTTTCCACAACAGCTGTACCATTTTACAATCCCACTAAGAATGTATGAGGGTTTCAATTTCTTCACATCTTTGCCAACACTTATTATTTTCCTTTTTAAATTATTAGTATAGGCATCCTAGTGAGTGAGAAGTGGTATTTCACTGTAGTTTCGATTTGCATTTCCCTAATGATTAAAGACATTGAGCACCTTCTCATGTTCTTATTGGATATTTGTATATATTCTTTGGAAAAATATCTGTTCAAATCCTTTACTAATTTTTTGGGGGGTTATTTGTCATGTCATTTTAAGTTATAGGAGATAATTTTATATTATGGATACTAGTCCCTATATCAAAATAGGATTTGCAAATATTTCCCCCCATTCTGTGGGTTATCTTTTTAATTTCTTGATGGTACCCTTTGAAGCACAAAAGCTTTTCATGTTGGTGAAGTTCAACTTGTCTATCTTTTTCTTTTGTCAATTGTACTTTTGGTGTCATACTTAAGAAACCATTACTTAATCCAAAGACACAAAGATTTACTCATGATTTCTTCTAAGAATTTTATAGTTTTAGCTCTTACATTTAGGCCTTTGATCCATTTGGAGTTAAATTTAGTATATGGTGTGATGTAGTTTTACTTCTTCCTTTCCAATCTGGATATCATTTATTTGTTTATTCATTCGCTCATTCATTCATTCATTTTTAGGATACAAAGTATGCTTTAAATATTTCTTAGGGGGTGTGGACACCACACTTTAATTCAGTTAAGAAAAACATTTTTACAGTCCAGAGATCTTTTATTTTTTTTAGACCTGTCATGCCATGAATTCATTGGGTTTCAGCAGCTCAGGCCTTTCTATTGGTTCTTACAAAGTGAGCTTCTCCAAGAAATTCTCTGTCAGTCCAGTGGTTAGGACTCAGTGCTTTCACTGCCGTCAAACTAAGACTCCACAAGCCACGCAGTGTGTGTTTCTCTAGGTGGAGCAAGCTGGTGCTTCAGTTGAACCCAAGTACCTTTCTCTTTGGTTTCCTTCTTTTTCTGATCATTCTCCTTCACATGTTCCAGGAAGCCATCTCAGCTCTTAGAGTGCTTAACATGCTCAATATGTACATTAATTCTCTTGGCAAGAATCTTGCCCTTGTTTGTTTACAACAATGCCAACAGCATGCTGGGGACACGTTATAGATTCTTCCAGTTTTGCCATGATAACATTTGTGGGGCATTCCTTTTTAAACAGTGTCCATTCCCTTGATGTCTAACAATGTCACCTTTCTTATAGATTAGCATGTATGTGGCCAAAGGAATAACTCCATATTTTCTAAAAGACCTAGAGAACATATAGCAAGCGGGTGCCTCTCCTCTTTCCTTCTGTGTTGGTCATGTTGGCAAATTACTGGAAGATGGCAGTTCTGGCCAAAAGGCTAGATGTCTTTTATTTCTTTTTCTTGCCTAATTACCCTGCCTAGAACTTCCAATCCAACGTCAAATTGAAATGGCAAGAGCAGGGACTTCCCTGGTGGTCCAGTGGGTAAGACTTCATGCTCCCAATGCAGGGGGCACGGGTTCGATCCCTGGTTGGGGAAATAGATCCTGCATGCATGCTGCAACTAAGAGTCCACATACCGCAACTAATAAGTCCACATGCCTGCAACTAAAGATCCCGCATGCTGCAACTAAGACCTGGCACAGCCAAAATAAATAATAAATAAATAATTTAAAAATCTATTAAAAAAAGGAAATGGCAAGAGCAGACATTCTTGTCTTGCTTATGACCTTAAGAGGAACGTGTCCAGCATTTTGCCATTACATATGATGTTAGCTGTGGTTTCTTCATGGTTATCCTTTATCTGTTTAAGGAAATTCCCCTTTAATCCTATTTTTCTGAGAGTTTTTATCATTAAAGTGTACTGGATTTTTGTCAAAATGTTTTTCTCCATCTAGAGAGTTGATTAGTGGGTTTTGTTCTTTATTCTATTAATATATTATAATTCATTGATTTCAGATATTAAACCAAACTTGCATTCCTGAGATAATCCCTCTTGGTCATGTTGTATGATTTTTTTTTTTATATTACTGGATTCAATTTGCTAGTATTTTGCTGAGGATTTATGTATCTATATCCACATGGGATATCAGTCTTTGTTTTCTTTTTTCTGTGTCTCCGTCCAGTTTTAGCACCAGGATAATACCAGCTTCACAAAATGAGTTGGGAAGTATACTGGTTTCCTATAGCTGCTGTTAAAAATTATCACAACACAGGTGGCTTAAAACAACAAAAACTTATTCTCCTAAACTTTCAGAGGTCAAAAGTCCAAAAGCAGTTTTGCTGAGTTAAAATCAAGATGTTGGCAGATGCTCACTCTGGGAACTCTAAAGGAAAATCCATTCCCCACCTCTTTCAGCTTCAAGTAGTTACCAGTATTCTTTGACTTGTGGCTGCACCATTCTAATCTCTGCCTCTATCGTCACATTGACTTCTTCTCTTGTGTTTAAAATCTCCCTCCCTCTTCCTCTCTTTAATGAAGACATTTATGACTGCATTGGGCTGATGTAATCTAGAATAATCTCTACCTTGGTGTCAGGGTTCCTAACTTAGTCATATGTGTAAAGACTTTACCTAAAAGGTAACATTTATAGGTTCCAGGGATTAGGACATGAATATCTTGTGGCGGGGGGGGGGGGGAGGGGGCGGGGGGGGCTATTTTTTAGCCTACCATAGAAAGTGTTCGCTCTTCTTCTATATTTTAATTTGTAAGGGAGTGGTATTCATTCCTTTTAAGCATCTGGCAGAATTCACCAGTGAAGCCACATGGGCCTGAACTTTTCTTTGTGGAAAGTTTTTAAACTAAATGTCTAATCACTTTACTTGTTATAAGTATTTTCCAATTTTCTTTCTCTTCTTGAGTCAGTTCAGTAATTTGTGTCTTTTTAAGAATTTGTCCATTTCATCTAAGCTATCTAATTTGTTAGGATATAGTCATTTATGTATTCCCTTATAATCATTGCATTTCCTTAAGGTCAGTAGTGACTTCTCTTTCATATCTGGCTTTAGTAATTTGAGTCTGCTTTTTTTTCTTGGTCAGTCTAGCTAAAGGTTGTCAATTTTCTTGATCTTTATAAAAAAAATTCCGTTTCATTAATTTCTCTATTACATTTCTATTCTCTGCCCCTTTTATTTCTAAATCTCTAATCTTTATCATTTCCCTCACCAGTGCCCTTTATTTCTTCATGTGGATTCAAGTTAGTTTCCAGGGTCCTTTTATTTAACCTAAAGAAGAGGTCCCCAACCCCTGGGCCGCAGAGCAGGAGGTAAGCAGTGGGCAAGCGAGTGAAGCTTCATCTGTATTTACAGCCACTCCCCATCACTTGCATTACTGCCTGAGCTCCACCTCCTGTCAGATCAGTGGCGACATTAGATTCTCATAGGAGTGAGAACCTTACTGTGAACTGCACATGTGAGGGATCTAGGTTGCACACTCCTTATGAGAATCTAATGCCTGATGATCTGAGGTGGAGCTGAGGCAGTGATGCTAGCGCTGGGGAGTGGCTGCAAATACAGATCATCATTAGTAGCTTATCACTGACTGCACAGAGACCATAATAAATCAATAGCTTGCAGAGTCATATCAAAACCCTATCAGTGAGTGGCAAGTGAAAACAAGCTCAGGGCTCCCACTGATTCTGCAGGATGGTGAGTTACATAATTATTTCATTTTATATTACAATGTAATAATAATAGAAATAAAGAGCACAATGAATGTAATGTGCTTGAATCATCCCGAAACCAGCCACCCACCTTTAGTCCATGGAAAAATTGTCTTCCACGAAACCAGTCCCTGCTGCCAAAAAGGTTGGGGACTGCTGACCTAAAGGATCCCCTTAGTATTTCTGGTATGACAGGCTTGCCAGCAACAAGTTCTCTCAGTATTTATTTCACCACTTTGAATATGTCATACCACTGCCTCCTGGCATCCCTGGTTTCTTCTAAGAAATAAGCTGTTATTCATATTGAACACCTCTTGTGTGTGATGAGCTGCTTCTCTCACTACTTTCAGTAGTCTCTCTTTGTGTTTGTCTTGCAAGAGTTTGATTAGGATGTGTCTAGATGTGGATCTCCTTGGATTTACTCCACTTGGACCCTGTTAAACTTTTTGGATGTGGAGATTAATAATTTTTATCAATTTGCTAAGTTTTTGGACATTATTTCCTTAAACATTCTTTCAGCCCCTTTTTCCTTCTCCTCTCCTTCTGGTACTCCCATTACGCATTTGTTGATATATTGATATTTCATGGTCTCCCCATATCTCTGAAGCTCTATTTATTCTTTTTTTTTTTTCTTTCTGTTTGTCAGACTATAAAATCTCAGTTGACCTATTTCCAAATTTTCTGATTCTTTCTTCTGCCAGGTCAAATCTGCTGTTGAGCTCAAGTGATTTTTTTTTTTTTAATTTCAATTACTGTACTTTTCAACTCCAGATATTCTATTCCTTTTTCATAATTTCTACCTCTTCATTGATATTCTCTATTTGACAAGACATTACTCCCATACTTTTCTTTAATTCTGTAGACAAAGTTTCCTTTAGCGCTTTGAACATATTTATAACAACTGATTTAAAGTCTATCTAGTAATTTATGGTGTTCTAATAATATCTGAGCTTCCTCAGAGCCAATTACTATTGGTTTGTTATCCCTCTGTTCATGGGCCATACTTTCCTTTTCTTTGCATGCCTTGAAATAATATATTATGGCAAAAACTAAATATTTTAAATAATATGGCAACTCTGAAAATCAGATCTTCTCCCCAAGGTTTTTTGCTGTTGCTGTTTATTTAACAGGTTTCCTGGACTAATTCTATAAAAATCTGTATTGTTTGTCAGGTGTGGACACTGATGTCTTTGCTCAGTTAGCTTTGGACCAGCTAACAATTGGATACACATTTTCTTAAATGTCTAGAACCAATAAGTCTCCTAGCATTTGCTAAGGGGTTCTGTGTGGGTTATGCCTTCAATGCCTGGCAGGTAGTTTACTACCTTAGTCTTCACTTCCTGCTTGAGCAGAACTTCAGGTCAACCAGAAGTGAGACATAAGAGCCTTCTCAGGTTATTCCTAGACACGCACACAGCTTTGCATGTGTGTGGCCTTCTAGATTCCCAGGGATATGTCAGATCTTTTTAAAGACCCCTATGAACATCTCATTACCCAGCTTTTCCTTTTAAGCTTTTGACCAGGTTCCTGTGTGGCCCAAATATTATCACCACATCAGGCAGCTGCAATTCTAAATAATTGCCGTTGATTATATTCAACAAATGCTTCAGAGGAAAAGGCTGTTAGCATTGAACCAGTTAGGTCATATAAAGACAAGCCCTGCCAAGGAGGTTTCCAGGGAACTGACAGACAAGCCATATGATGACAATTATCTGGGAATGGGGTTTTTTAAGAATCTTCAAACCTGTTCTGTCCCTCCCAGTAACTACTAGGCTGTTGATTCTCTTGGCTACCATGATTTCAAGGCCAGTTAGAGGGGGATAGGATACGGCAAAATCAAAACACCACAAAACTCACTGTTCTTACCAACATTTAAACATTTTTCTTGAATAAATGGTCCTCAGATTATTGCAAGCCTTTGATTAATTTCCAGAGTTCTGAAAATGTTGATTTTGATAATTTTTGTCAATGTTCTCATTGTTTTTTATAGAGGAGTGGATTTTCAAAGGTTCTTACTCCACTAATGTGGAAGTGATCTCCTAGATCATATTATACTAAAATACCATCTCTTTCCTTCCTGACCCTAAGTTACATCACCAGGCCCCCTCCTATTCTCTTTGGCTTAGGAGGTACCAAGCCCTTTCATCCCTTTGTGATCCTTGATATTTTGGTTTTTGATTTTACCATACCAGGTGGGGAAAAAGCAATTCAAACACACTTGTTTTTGATCTTTCTTATTTCTCAGCAGTGAAAAAGTAAATACAGAGAGGAAGAGGAAAAGGAAAAACTAAATTCAAATAGCTTTTCCTCTGCTATAGCTTTGGGACTTGTTTTTAATGAAAACTTGCCCCAAAGAGTTTCATTTACATCACGGAGTTTCTCTTATCAGCCCCAAAGTGTAATTGGGTCAAACTTTGTATCTATAATTATACATAATATACCTAACATAAATAGTAAGCACAGGCAGGGTTAAACTGGAACATAACTAAGGACCTGATGAAACAGGGTTGGGTGGGGGGCGAGTTAGAATAGAATAGAATCCAATGACATGAAAATTGGGTACTTTACATTTTGCATCAGTTCAAAAATAAACTACAACAGTAAGCCTAACAGTTTGATGTTGCCTACCTATATCTTATCACATCCATGTCAGCATTGTTTAATTTACTGCATACTTGTATAACCTTATTTTTGTGAGGCTGTACTCTACATAGTATTCTCTTAAACCTGCAAAATATAAAGCACTGTGTTTCTGTGTATGTCAGCACCACCAAAAGCTAGAAAAGGGAGCCTGTCCTGACTTTATATTATTCACTAAGACTAATTCGGCACAGGATATAGACAAACAAAGGCAGGCTGAGTTCATTTCATATCACCTTTCAAGACGGAACAAAGAAACTGGTTTTTGTTATTCAGCTGAAGAAAGATGATATGATCATCACTAGGGAATATGAATGAAGCAAAATGATGCTATCTTGGCATTATCAATTTTTACCTAGATGAATGCACGAATATAGCTTCCAAAAGAAAACAGATAACCAGTCCTATAGTTAACCCTAAATACATATTAAAAATAAAGATATTTTGGCTATACAATGTAAAACATTTCTAATGATTGCTAATTATAGTGATTCATGCAACTTTAAAATGTCCATAGAAAACACCATAAACCACCCTTTCGAGTTGTGCTTCTGTCTACTAAATGCATGGCTTATTTGTCTTATTAGATCTTTTGCTTATTCACAATTCTATTTGCAGCTAATTCTTTCTTTTTTCAAATTTCAAATCATGAATTTGTATTGAACACTATGAAGTGCACAATACTGTGTTAGATACCCCACAGAGGAAATTATAAAGTAAACTTTCCTTCATCAAGGAAACTAATTTCAATGTGGAGATAAGATGGTAGCAATGGGGGAAGGAAGATAATTTATTCTATGTATTAACACTTAACACAAAAATCTTAAAATGCTGACCCAGGACATTTGTAACCAAAAAAAAAAAAAAAAATCAAACCACTATTGGCATTTTCCTGTCCCTAATCTCTAAGAGTGACCTTCTGTCTGACTCTCAATTATATCCATTAGAAGTTAACCATCCCTGGGCTTCCCTTGTGGCACAGTGGTTGAGAGTCCACCTGCCGATGCAGGGGACACGGGTTCGTTTCCCGGTCCGGGAAGATCCCACATGCCGCGGGGCGGCTAGGCCCGTGAACCATGGCCGCTGAGCCTGCGCGTCCGGAGCCTGTGCTCCGCAACGGGAGAGGCCACAACAGTGAGAAGCCCGCGTACCGCAAAAAAAAAAAGAAAGAAGTTAACCATTCCTGAGGATACAGTTCAGGTAATGTTTATTAAAATACACAGCACCTAGTTTCTGAACGTAACTCTCACTCAAGCACTGTCAGTTAATACTTGAAAAGCCACTAAAGAAGAGACCCCAGGCCCAAGGAGGGCACTGCTGTAAGCAATGGTCCAAAGATGAAAAAGGATCCTTTATAAAATGTTGCTTGAAGGATAGAATCTCACTTATAATATGGACTTTTTTCTTGACATCTAAGAAAGCTGAGGAAGAAAATATTTATACACAGAGAGGTAAGACTTTTTAGGACAGGCCATTATTTGAAAGAAGTGCATTCATATGTGAAATACAAAGCATTCTATTTGCTTATGACATAGTAGATGAAACTATAACAACATAAGAAACCTGGAAAAAAAATTAAGATGGAAAAGAAATGAAAAGCACCAACAAAGATTTATAGTTGAAAGGACTTTATATAGAAGTATTTAGGATGATATAAAGGCAGAAAGAGTAAAAGGCACTGTAAAACATTCCATTTCATCCCATTTGCAGCCTCCTTTCTTCTTTTGCTTTGCTCGGGAGTAAATAGAAACCAAACTTTCTCATCTAATTATATGCCTGGTTAAAGGCCCATTCTGTGGAGTCACCCATTCAAATTTTACTATTCATACAAACCACCTGGGCATTTTGTGAAAATGCAGATTCTGATTCAATAGCGCTGGGTTGGGGCCCCCACGTGCTGCTATCTGCAGGCCCCCACTTCAAGTAGGGAGATATAGGAGGCTCCCTCAGTAGAGGAAACCTTAATTATCAGCCTAGTTAACGTTGAGAATTTCCCTATTTCCCAATATCAAAGGAGGAGCAGCATTACAACATCGTGATTTTGATCTCAATCAAAAGATGATAAAATATGATTTAAAAAGATAAATCATGTGACATTACAGACTCATTGATTCATTAATTTCACAAATAATTATTGAGCACCTACTTACTTTGTGCCATGCACAGTTCTACACTCTAAGGACAAATCTAAACCAAATCAAAGTTGTGTCCTCAGAATGACACTTATATTTTAGTGGGGGGAACACATTAAAAGCAAATAAATACACATCACAAAGCTAGATGGTGAAAAATAAAAGCAAGGTAAAGAAATGGTGATAGAAGGGTACGTGGTTTTATTTTGCCAAGAAAGACCTCTTTAGTTTTTCACGCTATGAGTCTAATCCAACTTTCCTTTCTTTGGGGGAAGTACCAGTCAAACTATACCACTCCTTCCCAATTCACTTCTACTAACCTTACAACAAGAGTAAAAAAAAATCATCCAAACTCTCCAGCTGTGTAAAACCAACCAAGTCATGAGTATTTAGCCACACCAGGTAGAGCCTGCCAAGTTTTACTAAGTATCAACATATATCCCTATCCCAAAGCCAGGCTGGAGCACCAAGAAGAAAGATCAAAGGAATGATTCCTCCCTTCAAGTTTCACCAGCCATTGTCCCAACATACTCCTGACTCAATATGACACTTACTCTTAATTTCTCCAGCTGGCTCAAGAGACTAGGAGGCTTTATATAGATTAAAAATAGAGACAGGAAAACAAAGTCTACAATCCAATACACTTTATAAGCCTTCATTTCTATTGCTTTGTCTCATCTGTTTACAGTATACTGCTTATGTATCCATTTATTTATATTTGTACAAGACATCCCACAATACACTTTAATTCATGCTTTCCTGATATGAGAACTCAATATATAGAAACATAACTCAGTAACTTTCCCTGCCCACCCCACCCCCCAGAGATGCCCTGGGAAAAATACCATATTCTGAGAGCTGCATGGTTTATATCTCTATTTGTCGGAGCTAACTGTAAACTAAAAGAAGTCCATACTCTTTCCTTGCTATCTCTTAACACGGATGAGAATCCACAACATGATATGTATCTTCAACCAAAGAACAAATAATCCCAAGGGCAGGAAGCCTTTGGTTTTGTTTGCACCTGTCTAATTTGACTTATGCAGAATTGTGCCCTCTCCCACCACAACATTTTAATAAGAGTTTACACATTACCATTCCCCAAAGACTCAGCTGATAAAACTCTGCCTTGAAACTAATTACATTACTTCATGACAATCTTACTCGTGAATACACTCTGAGATAGAAACTGCAAATCCTGATGCTTAAATGAGTTCAGAACTCCTCCTTGTGGATTCTATCTGTGAATGCTCCTCCTTCCTAAATACTGATCAATTTATCAGAGGAAAAATAATCTAAGTGGTACCTTTGTAAAGAGAGCCTCCAATATGGGAACACATGTGTGCAAAATGGAAATGTCTGTCTAAAGTATAAATTATACCGCTAGATGAATGCTCCTTGATAACATACGTAATTTTGGATTATATCCTGTTGTTGGTTCACTGTCTTGATGTATCAATGTTCAATGAATAACCTTTTCACATATGCTAATTTAGTGGATACTATGGGGTTCAGAGACAATGAATGGGGCATAGCCTTTCACGAGGAGTGATACAGTGTTATGCTATCCTTCCAATTCTTAGAAGATTTACTAGCTTGATCTTAAACACTATACTACATAACAGCCACGTCTCAGGGATTGCACGAAAGGCCGCCTCTATGGGCATGTGACCAGTACAGCAGCACAGAGGCACACATCCAGAAGGGCCCCCTGTTTGGAGTTCAAGGCACTGCAGTCTTTATCTTAAAGTTCTTAATAATTTTATCTTTGAATTTGTATTGTGTAAGTGAAGTCCAATGGGACAATGCAGCATGTGCCTGGGGGTCTGGAGGCCTGGCTTAGGGGCAGTCCTGCTGCCCCCTGCCTCCCTGGGATGGGTTCTCAGCTGCCCATCTCCTGACTCCATGGTGTTCTGGGCCCCACTCAACCTCCCAGTGGGCCAGGGTGTGGGCATGGGGGGGCTTCAGGGTGATGAGTACAAGAGGGCACACACCCTTTTCTCAGGGAAGGGCATGGTGGTGGCCATCCCCTTTCCAGGCTGGCAGCACCACAGCAAGCTTAGCAGGAGACAAGGAGGGCAACCTTCTTATTCACCCCTTATCCAGGTACCTAGCACATTCCAGTGTGACACATACACCCTGAGTGATTACTCAGGAATCACCTGTCCACTGCTGGTTAAGGTAGCAATCCCATGGGAAAGGGAGATTGATCTCCCCTGGAGGTCTAGTGCTGACAAGAAGGGGAGCCTGGCAGCCAGTAGTGTGGTCCCAGGCACCTGTGAGGATCTGCACTCAACCAACAAGTATCCCCATGCTCAAGGGACTGTGACATTACGTAGCAAGAAAAAGACACTATGACAGGTCAAGAGACACTGCAGAAGGGGAAAGTTTTATATTTTAGTACCTCCAATGGCACTTTTTTCTTGGGTATTTTTCTTTTTTTTAGGGGGGGACCACGCCTCACGGCTTGCAGGGTCCATAATTCCCAGACCAGGGATCAAACCCCCACCCTTGGCAGTGAAAGCGTGGAGTCCTAACCACTGGACCACCAGGGAATTCTCTTTTCTTGCTTTTAAACAAGGGCTCCTTCACATTTTCATCTTGTACTGGGTCCTGCTGATTATGTGCCCATAGTAAATTTTGCTTGTGTCCCCACAAAATTCATATGTTGAAGCCCTAACATCCTCTGTGGTAGTGTTTGGAGATGAGGCCTTTGGGGTGATTAGGTTTAAATTAGGTCCCACCCTCACGATGAGATTAATATCCTTATAATAATAGGAAGACTGAGAGAAAGGCCATGTGAACACACAACAAGGCAGTGATTTTCTGTAAGACGGGGAGCAGCTCTCCCTGGGAACCAAATTTGCCAGCACCCTGATCTTAAACTTCCCAACTTCCAGAACTGAGAAATAAATGTCTTTTGTTTAAGCTGCCTGGTCTATAACATTTTGTTAGAGCAGTCTGAGCTAAGACACCAGCCCTGAAAATACACTTTAACCAAAATGTTTTCAAAATTTTTCCAAAATTCCACATCTTTTCACTGTTGAATTATTTGTCTAACTGGATGTAGAGAAGCTATTAAAGATTAAGAGTGTATGAAAAGAATGATTCCTTGCTAGCCAACCCAGTGGATGTGTTCTGTAGCTCAACTTCACAAGATTTAACTTCAGCTTCAGAAACCACCTTTGTAGTTTTTGATAAAATATTTCATGGGGTAGGGCCAGTTGCACATGAAGAGGCCACCACTCAAACACTTATAGGTGACTTAATCCTTTCTTGAAATGGTTGCAATTATGAATCCTCATTTGTATGTAACAGAAGTGTTAGCACTGAGGAGAAATACCCTATCTGGTTGAGGCTTTTTAGCCTGCATTTTCTTCTAAATAATTGAGAAAGATTTTATAAAAGGTACAGATTAAAATCTGGAATATGAGGTCATGTTTCTAGACTATTATGGAAATAAGATATTGGAGAAAGCTTAAACAATGGCTTACAGATGAAAGACTTCCGAGGGGTACAGAAAGAACAGGAAAGTGTATCTTGGGATATGAAGAAAATAATATTGACAAATGTTGACTGCAACTAGCACATTAATAAAGAAGAGAAAAACAGAGAACCACTGAAGGATTTAAGGGATTAAAATAATCATAATTGTCACATAATCTCAGTGACAATCAAGATGGCTGGCAATCCATTTAGCACTGAATGAAAAGAGATTAACTAAGGGAAAATGATGCAGGGTATGACTCTAAGCTAATGTGATAAGATTGAATTCTAGAAGCCACAAAGGAAAATCAGTTCCATTGGTCTAGAGTCACATTTTATATATCATGTGAGGTCAAAGATGACCAGGGACTGGAGAATTAACATGGCAATATAGATTAAGAAGTGGAAAACCCCTATCTGATCAAGATCTAAGGACTGAGTGCACAGAGTGGCATAAATAAAAAGTTAACACTGATTCTGAGGTGCAATGTCAGAGGAACAGTGGTGCCACTGAGGCACGGAGGAGACAAGCTTCTAAGAGAGATGAAGGAAAAGCCTGAGGGAGCAGAAACAGTTCTTCCCAGTGAGTGAGCCATTAGCTGAGCAGGAGAGAGGTCAGGGCCCTAGCAGCAGACCTGCTGATTTTCCACATGCAGATGAACGGGAGGCCTCCTAAAACAAAATAACAGGCATGAGCCTGCATTCATGTATTTACGCATTCATGCCTGGATTCCTCCAGCAAAAAATCCTTCCAGATGAAGGGCACTGACCCCACACCCAGAAGCTCTAACTTTCCCACTGGTAAATGGTGCAGAATGAGGAGCACTTAGCACCATCAGTCATTCTTTAAACACAGAGACTATCATTCACATCTAACAAATAAAATGTAAAAGCCTTTACAAGACTGAGGAAAAGTGCTGCAGTGTTTTCTACCAAGTAGGCAAATAATAAATCTCTCACTTCTTCCCTCAATTCCTCTGAGTTCTTAAAATTCTCTTTAAATATATTGTTTAATCTAAACTGACATTTTTAGCAAGAAATGGGGAGAATTGGGAGAATACACTGGACATATTAGTCACATAAATTTTGCCAAGGTTCATAGTTAAATGGGAATTAAAAGTGGGCAATGTGTAAGGAGACACATTTAAGGTATTAGTCACAACTGGTAGTTACTACGTCTGTAAGAAGTGTGTCTACAGATATAACATTTACTGATGAGTCTACCAAATTCAAATAATTTGAAATTACTATTGTTATTCATTATAGTTTGATTTTCTTCTCAATTTTATAGTTTTAGGATATTGTATTGTATTTTTTACCACACAAACTTTTAATTCGTTTCCTGGTAGAAATTTTCTTCCTGTTTCTTAAATGTTCCTTAATTTATTGAGGTTACCAGGACCTGTGTGTTAAATGAGAACTTAATCATCAGTCTAGTCTCTCAACCCCTGAATTGTTTCAGGGGAAGTGAGTACTAAGAAACCAGGTTCCTCACTATTTATTTCAATTCTCAATTCCATTTGCCACAGAAAGTAGAGAATCTACTGCTCTGCATTTTAAAAGTTTTACTTTCTGACAAATTTTGAAATCCTGAGTATTCTCTTACTTGAAATAGTTACCTTCTAAATTCCTATAGCTAAATGGAAGGATAATCATTGATTCTGATACTATTCAAGGTCACCCACCCTCTAGGTTATTCAGTACCCTTAAATGGTACAGTCCAAAGGATGCTATTTTTTTTTTTAAGGAAGAGAAACGATGTGCAGCTTTTACAGAATGTCCTATCTCAAAGCACAATTTAGAGCAAGGTTTCTGAACATTTTTATATTACAGACCCCTTTGGTGGTCTGGTGTAAAACATATGAACTGCTTGTCAGAATAATATTTCTAAATGCATAAAGTAAAATATATAGGATTATAAAGGACAATAATTATACTAAAATATGGTAATTAAAATATTTCTAAACTATTATAGAGTAACTCATTTATTAACATCTTAAGATCCAACAGTCTAATAATCACCATAACTTTAAAGTAGTGATGAATAAGAAAAATATTTCAAGATGCTACAACTATAATGTGATATGGAGATAACTGTTATTTCTGTTGATGTCAAAAGCACGGGTTCTGATTATACTTCCATAATTTGTTGTCTACATTTGTAATTAGAGAAAATGCTGAATTTTAGTTAACTGTGGTTTTTCCATTCAAAGTTCCTAGACCCCTATTTTCTATCCATGAACACTCAAGGGTCCAAGGACCAAGTTAAGAACCCCTAAATTAGAGGGACTTAGCTTAAAGGAAAAATGTAATATTATCTTACTCACTGTATTATAACTCACTATAAGTACATTTCCCAGTATTTAAATAATTGTAGTGACTTTACTGATGATATATTTAATTGCTGATTTTAATACAAATATAGAATTATCTTTTCCATTCAAGCCTTTGAACTCTCCATATGTAATTCATACTTTGGTGATCTGGAGATTCATTCTGTTATAACAATACTATAAAGTGAACTCTATATGAAGCAGGTTCATCTTGGATTACTTCCAAGGATACTTAGGTATCAAAATGGCTTGCTTTCAAATGGCCCAACTCCAAGGTAGATTCCAGAGCATGAACTCCATGGAAATAGTACAAGGAGGCTTCCATGTAGCTGCTCCATTAAATCAAATCTGCTTCTAATTGCATAGTGTGTAATGTTTAGACTTTCCCAGATTAGTAGTTGATTTCCTGGCAAAACTTTGTAAACACCAAATAGTCAATAAATTGCCATCTATAAATCAGGAAATTTTAAATGCATACCAAATGCAATTTCCTTCTCATAAGCACCAAAATGTGTTTCTGAAAGGAGGTCATTTTCAAATACAAAATATAGCATGTTGTGATGCACAATTTTCCATGCATACAAACTGCTAGAAGACTACTAATTGATTACCTTACTTATTTATTTTGCAAGGAACTTACCATAAATCCTAATAGTGACAATTTACTTCCTCACTCTAGACCAAGCTACACTATTAATCAAGTTGGCATAGTTTGAGTTGAAAAACAAAATATTTCAGTGAGCAGTTGTTTAATGAAGAAAATTTCAGTGTATTGTTCCAAGTATGATCATTTATGTAACAGTACCATCTAGTGGATTCTCTTCCACAACACAGGAAACTAACAAATTCGATGCTCTGATTCAGGGAAAGTTTAAGTTTCTTTTTATTTATTTTTTTTTTTTGTGGTACACGGGCCTCTCACTGTTGTGGCCTCTCCCATTGCGGAGCACAGGCTCCAGAAGCGCAGGCTCAGCGGCCATGGCTCACGGGCCCAGCCGCTCCGCGGCATGTGGGATCTTCCCAGACCGGGGCACGAACCCGTGTCCCCTGCATCGGCAGGCGGACTCTCAACCACTGCACCACCAGGGAAGCCCTAAGTTTCTTTTTAAAAAGATACTGTTGTATGTATATTTAGTAGACTTCTTACAACCTCAACAAAAGAACCTAAGCAGACATTAATAATAAAAGTTCTATTTATCAGACCTGGGATAGCTAGTCAGTATTGGTCACTTACTTTAAGTTATAATTATTTGTTATGACACAGGTTATAATTAACTTTAGACACTTTAGCAAACAACCCACATCTCTTTCTTTAACTCAAATATTTACCATAGAATGCAGAAAATGACCGTGGTATAGGTACTACACTGAATCCATTCTAATGTGTCATTCATTTTAAAGCAAATCATTTACAAGCTTTAGTACTACATTAATAGAAACTGATTTCTTGTGAGACACTTCACAGCTAATTGTGATGTATCTCTCTGTCAACACTGCAGTTAGGAACCACTTGTGTTGTTGCAGGAAAGAAAGTGGGGCCGGAGAGGACGGTCACATTCCAGGTCCCAGACGAGTCCCTGGGACGCCACCGAGTGTCAGTTCTTAGCTTCGAGCAGGAAAGAATTGAAGAGCAAGCCATAGTAAAGTGAAAGGTTTATTCAGGGAGATACACACTCCATAGACAGAGTGCGGGCCATCCGGAAGGTGAGAGGCTATGGGAGAAACACACTCCAAAGAGAGAGTGTGGGCCATCTCGGAAGGCGAGAGAGGTGCTAGGGTATGGGGGTGTCGGTTTTTTATAGGGGTGGGTAATTTCACAGGCTAATGAGTAGGAGGCTTATTCCAACTATTTTGGGGAAGGAGGCAGAGATTTCCAGGAATGGACCACCACCTACTTTCTGGCCTTTTATGGAATGGCCTCAGAACTGTCTTGGTGCCTGGGGGTGTATCATTTAGCCTGCTGATGTATTACAGTGAGTGTATACTGAGGCTCAAGGTCTAGTGGAAGTCAATCGTCTGCCATCTGGAACTAGTTGGTTCTAACTAGTTTTTGTCATGTCCTCAATGGCTGTCATTCTTTTAAAGGTTGTGCCTGCCCCCTTCCTGTCACAGTGTGGCATACATAGGTACTCAATTTTTTTTTTTTTTTTTTTGACTGCATTGGGTCTTCATTGCTGCACGCGGGCTTTCTCTAGTTGTGGGGAGCAAGGGCTACTCTTCATTGCAGTGCACGGGCTTCTCATTGCAGTGGCTTCTCGTTGCAGAGCACAGGATCTAGGCGCGTGGACTTCAGTAGTTGTGGCCCGCAGGCTCTAGAGTGCAGGCTCAGTAGTTGTGGTGCACAGGCTTAGTTGCTCTGTGGGATCTTCCCGGACCAGGGCTCGAACCCATGTCCCCTGAATTGGCAAGGGGATTCTTAACCACTGCACCACCAGGGAAGTTCCAGGTACTCACATTTTAATTTTATTTGATGAAAATTATAATTTTACTTAATGTGAATCTTCGAGTGTGTGAGAGACGGAAAGAGGGATGGAAGGAGTAAACAAATGACTTTGTCATCTAGTCAAATGGTTCAACATCTCCAGGCACTGGGAAGTTGCTAACTTCTGAAGCAGGGCCCATTATAATATTAGAAACTTTTTTTGTATTTTATTTACAATATTGTTAGTCTCGGGTGTACAACAAAATGATTCAGGTTCTTTTTTCTCGGATCATATTCCATTATAGGTTATTACAAGATATTGAATACAACTCCCTGTGCTATACAGTAAATCCTTGTTGCTTATCTATTTTATGTACAGTAGTTTGTATCTGTTAATCCCATATACCTAATTTGTCCCTCCCTCCCTCTCTCTCACCTTTGGTAACCATAAATTTGTTTCCTATGTCTGTGAGTCTGTCTGTGAGAAACTTACTTCTTGAATTGAACCAAATTTAATTTTCCCTTGAAGCTTCTTACCACCCAATGGTGCATGTTCTACTTTCTGTAGCCACATAGAATTGCTTCTTTCCTGCTTACGTATGACAGTCCTAAAAATATCTGAAGAGTTACCACATTTTTTCTCTTCAAACTAAACATTTCCAGTTCTTTCAATTGTATCTCTCAGGATGTGATTTTTCAATCTTCACACTACCCTGCTATCCTCCTCTACTTTCTTGCATTTGTTTCCTTTCTTTGATGCCTCTCCTACACCTAGCATTCCCACTGAGCATATTGGGTGCTATAGCCTTGACTATGTCAACCTAAATAAAGAGGTAAACTGAGGCAAAGTCTAATTACCAGAAACTGAGTTTATTCAGGGATAGCAGAGGAAATGCAATTTGGGAAACACATGCTGTAGCAAGCTACAGTTAAGTCCATTAAGGATTTGGGGTGGGCGGTATTTATGAGCATGGAGTGTAAAGAGGGAAAAGTCTGGAGTCCAAGGAGTAAATTCATTGGTTTGTGGATGGGAAGAGATTCTTAGCAGATGTTGATTGGTCAGAAGATAAGTCTTGGGTCTTCTGGAAGTCAGGTATTTATGGGAAATCAGTCTCTCAGTTCTTAAATTCCACTCTTCTGAGGGTGCATGCATGAGATTACGCATCTCACATCCTCCAATTCCATTTTAGATTGGGATCCTTTCACAACTACTCAGTGAAAGTGGCCTTGTTTTGCTACAGGCCAGGTCATTCTGTCTAATGTTATCTTTTGCTCTTTGGTCCTCTATATTGCTGTTATCACCTTAAAATAGTGATTTTCAATCTGTGTTTCTGGTAACCCTAGGGTTAGCAAAAGTGCCTCAGGGCAGCTCAGGAGGAGCCAATAGCCGAGTGAAAACTTCCCACATCCTTGCCTCAACTAGAGCAAGTACACTTTACATTCAGCTGCTGCACAAAATTTCATTTGAAAAGATTGTTTGGTGGAAAAAATGATTTTTAAAGCTTGAATAGCATCACCCTAGAACAGAGGTGAAATAGTACAAGGTTGTCCACAAGACAGCAGGAATTCAGGGAGCCAAAGATTTATTCAGGCAAGAACATCTTGTCCCGTGAGCTCAGCTTCTTCTAAGCAGTGTACCAACTTGAGATCAATATAACAACTGCATTCAGAGGGTGTTTCCGCTGTTCTTTTTTTTTCCCCCCAGTTTTATTGATATATGGAAAGGGTACTTCCTCAAATTCAGAATATGTGATGCTATATTTTCATTCCTGAAGAGCAAGATGGTCAATAGCCAGTTTTATCTAGTCAAGGATAGGGTCACTATCTGGATGTATAACTTAGAACTTCGTCCACGCAAAGGTTTAAGAAACTGGTTCTCAATCGTAACTATGCCTTAGAATCTCTGAGGGACCTTTAAGTAATACCAGTATCCAGGCACTACTCTGAGAGATTCTGATTAAATTGGTCTTAGATATGGCCTGGGTATCAGTATTTTAAAGTCTCCCCAGGTGCAGGCAGAGTTAAGAACCTCTCACTGAAGATAAGACAAATTGAACATAATTTTAAGAGGTAACCATAAGTGTGGAGAATCAGTGGAACTAATGGTTGAAGTGACTGAGGGATTTAATGGGGCTACAGAGAGATTATTTTGTGGTGAGGGTCAGGCAAAGGGGGGAGTTATCAGAAAGTAACCATTTCATTGAGCATTTCTCTCAAGCTTCAGAGTGAACCATTTGCACATCGGGAGGGTAAGTTCATGGTACTCTGAACATGCACCTTGGCAAGATTTCTAAACCATCACTTGTGAGCAAAGACACCAGGTGGGCCACAATCAGAAGAGCTATCAACCAGCTGGTGTCTGTTAAGTATAGTAGAACTAAGCAATGGTTTGAGTCCAGAGAAATGAAAAAAGAGGCAGAACAGAGTAGATCATTCAAACTACTCTCCTCCCAGAGTTCCTGAAATACTCTGCTCTGTTTAATGCTTTTTCAGTCCCTGATGCTTGATGCTCTTCCTCTCTCCACACTCTAGCATTCTGTTCCTTCTGTCTTCTGCCCAGATGATTCCTGTACCACAAATTCACTTCCTCCCTCGATCATCGTATTTATTCCTTTGTATATTACTGCAATCATTATGTTACTGACTTCAAAATGAATATTTTCCACTCAAGCATCCCCTAAGCCCAAATCTATACATTTACCTGCCCACTAAATGTCCACCTCAATGTCCCACAAGCACAGGGAGCCCAACAACTCCAAACACCATCTCTTCTACCTCCCTAAACTGTGTTTCTCCCACACTCATATCTTACTGAAACAACACCATCCTCAGTTATCTAAGTTGTAAAATAGGAGGAGTCCTTCATGGTTGTTACCCCTTCCCCACCAACCCCCATATCAGCCAGTGAAATAATCCAGAAAAAACACTTGATTTACTCCTTAAATGGCATTTATTCTCTTGAGCAATATGGGCAGAATGTCATTTCATACCCCTTTGGTTGGAATTCTTTTAGCTGGGATGGCATCTTAGAACCTCGGTTTTAAGAGCTATTAATGAAACACACATCATATAACTATGGAATTGAATACGTAAATGAAATAAAAATACATATGTTTTAAGTTTTGTATCTTTTTTAGAACTGCAGAACAATCAGATGGTTTTCTTAAGACAGAACATGATTCTTTCCATTTCTCCTGAGTCTGATATAAAGATCAGCATTCTTTATAATCAGTACCACTGGCAGAAATCTAATGAGGAAGCAGGGGAAAGGTATATTTAGTGTTTACTTATTAAAATATAATAAGAACAAGGGCTATACACAGACCAGTCTCTGCATATAGAGGACTATGGATCACCAGCCAAACAAAATTAGAATAGTATTACAAACCTTCCTTGCATCTGTCAAGGACCACGAAAGAAAATCCATCCATAACTGAAAGCAAAACTTTGTCAGTCTCTTTTCTTTTCCTCTTCTTGCCAATTCTTTCATCTCCCCACCCCAACAAACTCTCTCTCCACCCAACTAGCTAGGTATGCCTGGCACACACACACTTTCATTCTCCTACTCTCATCCAGCTCTTCTTAACCTCTTCCTTTTTTTCCTTTTCCTCTAATCTTTCTGGTCTTATCCTTCTTTGCCAGTTTTCCCAATTCTAGATAATTTTAAAAGCCTGGAATCAGGCTGACAAACACAGAAATCTCCTCTCTAAACGGAGGGAAGAATCTGTGTGAGGAAAGACAATCACCTTTAGCTAGTAAAAGAGTGGGAGAAGACTGAGAACACTCGTTATTAATAAATCTTGTTCCCATACATTCATTTATAGTATGTAGCTGAACTGTTAACATCCATACCATCTGCCCAATGACTTCTAAGTCTGGAAAGAGGCAAAGGAACTCAGGTTCAGAGTTCTATGTCTCCACCATAAAAAAAACTGCCTCGACAGAGAAAGAGAAATATCCTATGATATCACTTATTTGCGGAATCTAAAAAGAAATGATACAAATGAACGTATTTACAAAACAGAAACAGACTCTCAGACTTAGAGGACAAACTTATGGTTACCAGGGGGGAAGGGTGGGAGGGAAGGGATAGTTAGGGAGTTTGGGATTGACATGTACACACTGCTATATTTAAAATGGATAACCAACAAGGACCTACTGTATAGCACAGGGAACTCTGCTCAATATTATATAACAACCTAAATGAGAAAAGAATTTGAAAAAGAATAGATTCATGTATATGTATAACTGAATCACTTTGCTGTACACCGGAAACTAACACAACATTAACAGCTATACTCCAATATAAAATAAAAAGTTAAAAAAAATAAACTGCCTCTGTCATGCCTCTTCCACATGTGTAGAGCTGTGGATGCTCTAAACAAGTCCCTCCAGCATGTCTACGAACCACCAAAATGGAGGACAATTTCCAGAACTGGGACGTGAGGAGCTTGGTAGACCTACTCCCCAGCAAAACAAACCTAAGTGGTGAAAAGTATAAAAATACAACCATTTGAAAATCTCTTGAAATTGCCCTAAGGACATATAGCAAATGAAGAAACACTTATTCAAAAATCTACTAAATCTTGATAAGAACAGTGAGAGTCTGTGGCGCTCAAGCCATGACCCACTCCCTCCTTCATCCCCAAACAGCATGAGGACAGTTCTACTCTGGGTAGGTGT
Organism: Hyperoodon ampullatus; assembly: GCF_949752795.1. Lineage (NCBI taxonomy): Eukaryota > Metazoa > Chordata > Mammalia > Artiodactyla > Ziphiidae > Hyperoodon > Hyperoodon ampullatus. The sequence continues at coordinate 61,966,598 of NC_136928.1, forward strand.
GCCAGGCCCACAGGGGTTCCTGTGCCCCCAGTTCTCTGTCAGAGGCCATGGTATCTCCGCAGAAGGGGGATGCTGCCAGCATTGCTCGCTCCCTGTAGCCGAGGCTCAATTCTAGGTGAGTGCACCTGAGAGCTGAGGGTGCCCTTCCTCCAACAAGCAAGGTGAAGGGTCCACCCCAAGCACAGTAGGCCAGGAATACTGAGGTTCCAACACTCCTCACCCACTCATAGGGCTGCAGTTCCATTCAGGAGAAGCAAACCAAAAAGCCAAGGCTACTGACTCACCCAGAGCACAGCTCATAAAGTGGGGGCTTCACTGTGAATGAATTGGACAACTATCTTTACTCCCAGCTTTTGAGCAGTGACTCAGAGCTTTTGCCCAGAGGTAGAGACCACAGAGAGATTAAAAGCCAAATGTCAGTGTCTAAAAGTCTTTTCTCCAGGGCTCTTAATTTCCTCAGAGAAGAATCCTTCCATTTTCTTTCTGGGGTATATCCCCCTGGTTTCAGTATTCTGGGGTCATGGAGGGAGGAGGTGGATGAGGGTCCCATGTTTCAGAATGCAGGCTTCACGTGGTCGCCATGCTGTCTCAAAGAATGTCTCCAGAAACTAAACTCTTCCCTGTGTGTGTAGGGGGTGTTTGGAGCAATCTCGGCAGTTTGCTTACTATATGTATTTCCAGCAATGCCGCCCATCTTCAGCTTTTCCCCACGTCCCCACCTTTATAGTGCATAAGTTCTCTAAATTCTGAGATTTCAACCCTCTGTGTGTGGGAATTCTCCATATTCTTTGACAGGGGTGATCCTCCCTGAGGGCACCTAGGCTGCAGGTTCTTTGCTAGGTTAAGTCAGTTATCACACATTTATTCACTTTCCTGATGACTTCTGTACCATTTTCTGGCAGATGGAATAAACTTGCTACCCAAAGGCCATTAGCATCTTGCTTCTTTACTGTATCCTCTACCAAAGAGGCTGGACAGTTAAAAATACTTACCTTCTCATATCCCCTTGAGCTAGGGCTAGCTGATGGGACCCTGTTCTCACCTACAAATTAGAAGCAAAAGACACTAAATGGGCTGCAGGAGAGCTAAGAGAGACAGACTTAGTCCTCATGCCACTCTCTTTTCTTCCTGGAGCTGCAGGACTCATCCAAAACTTTGTAGACGGATGCCTCATGCTAGTATATAATAGGACTTAAGAAATCATGGTGAAAACAAAAATTTTTAATTACTTAGAAGCCACTGAAATCAGTAAAGTTCCCAGAAATAGATACAAGTCATGGAACAACACCAGAATCTTCATTCACGGAAATTTTCAGGTTTCCTAGAGCAACCCAATGAAACATGCAAGCATTTGCTTGGGGGATTTTTACTGTATTGCCCCTTGCCTCTTTGTCTTCATCCTCCTCTCTCCTGGTGCTATTTTAGTGAATCATGTCCATTAAAGGAAGAAATACATATGCACAATCTCCCAGTTAGTCTCTTCTCTTTCTCCAAATTTTCCTTTAGAAGCAGGACAGGTGTACCGCTGTGACCCCTGAGACTGGCTCCCTGGGGGCAGTCCCTCTTCCTGCATCAGGACTCACTGTTCCAAAAACAGATCAACCTCTACCTAGCACATTGAGAAACAGATGTTTATTAATTATTTCTTGGAGAAGACTGGAAGGTTGTTTTACACTGAACACCTATGGTTTAAAAAAAAAACCATTAAAATAAAAATCACCTTCAATGACCTCTGTTTTGTTTTTTTTGGGTTTTTTTGTGGTACGCGGGCCTCTCACTGTTGTGGCCTCTCCTGTTGTGGAGCACAGGCTCCGGACGCGCAGGCTCAGCGGCCATGGCTCACGGGCCTAGCCGCTCCGCGGCATGTGGGATCTTCCCAGACCGGGGCACGAACCCATGTCCCCTGCATCGGCAGGCAGGCTCTCAACCACTGCACCACCAGGGAAGCCCCTGACCTCTGTTTTAATCCCATCAGTCACCAACCACATCGTTTTTCCCCTCTACACTCTTTCCCCCATCCTCCAGCCTCCCTGCCAGCCCAGCTTTCCGATTTTTTTTTTCTTTTTTTTGGCTGCATTGGGTCTTCGTGGCTGCGTGCAGGCTTTCTCTAGTTGCGACGGGCAGGGGCTACTCTTCATTGTGGTACGCGAGCTTCTCATTGTGGTGGCTTCTCTTGCTGCGGAGCATGGGCTCTAGGTGCGTGGGCTTCAGTAGTTGCTGCACGTGGGCTCAGTAGCTGTGGCTCGCGGGCTCTAGAGCGCAGGCTCAGTAGTTGTGGCGCACAGGCTTAGCTGCTCTGCAGCATGTGGGATCTTCCCAGACCAGGGCTCGAACCTGTGTCCCCTGCATTGGCAGGCAGATTCTTAACCACTGTGCCACCAGGGAAGTCCCAGCTTTCCTATTTTATGCAGAGTAATTTATTTCCTGTCTGCTTCTCATCTTCACATGTACCAGTTAATCTCTTAAAACAAAAATCCATTTTTAGGAGACATCCTTCTTAGAAAGGAGTTTGTGAGAGGGTTGTAAATAAGAATTTTATCCTGCCATACCAGGGCCACAGATTTTGATATTGTTGTTGAATTTATTTTACTCATCTTCCCTCTGTGTATGGCAACATTCCTCCTCTCTCCTGCATTCCTCAACTCTTCAAACCTTGTTTCCTTCTCCATAGTTCCTACTTCTTTTTCTTTTATTATTTCTATCTTTTGCACACTTTCATAACTTACTTCTCCCCTTCTCTTGGCAGTGGAATGTGGGTGAGAGCATCATGGGGGGCTGGTAAGGTAAAAGGGGGTGATGGTGAAGGGAGGGGTGCTGGATAAGGGGCACTAGGGTAATGGGCAAAGGCGCTGTCTTGGACAGGCTCCCAAGGGGCAGAATGGAAGATCGGGTTTGGGGTATACATGAGTTGTCAAAGGAATGCACTCAGAGAGAGCATGCAGGGCTAAGAGTGAAGCTGGAAAAAAAAGAGCAAGCAAGTATGTGGTCTCAGGCAAAGACTGACTTTCACTTGATGCATGGGGAGAGAGCTCTGGAGTAGAAATCACACCCAAGAACCTTTTGTGTGAAGGATCAATCATTGGCTGTGTGCTTTGGGGGTGGGTGGGCTATGTAGGGCTAAGTCCCTGGGCAATACTCTGCCAGGGCAATTCTCCGGAGAAAAGGGGCAGCAGTGAGTTCTAAGCAGCCAAACTTCATAGAGCAAGAGGATGGGTGAGTGCAGTAAGGGGGTCTAGGTGTGGCACTGCACAGTCTACTACAAGAACTGACATCTATTTATTAAGGAAGAGCTGCCTCTCTTTCAGTGATTATGTGATTATGTGTCAGGCACTGTGCTCAAAAACATTCTTGCAAAAAAAAAAGTTCTTATAGTTTCTCATTTAATCCTTCCAACAGTACAGAGAGATAGATAACCGTTTCCTCCTTTTGCATATGAAGAAACTAAAGCTAAGAAACATTAAATAATATATGAAGTTACAGCTAGTAAGAGACAGAATCTGGATTAGAATCTAAGTTGATTTACTCTAATGACCAAGCTGTGAACCACTGTTTGGTCCTAATAATAACTGTATGAGTATTATATCCCCAACTTACAATTAAGTTTGATTCAGGTCCATTCATGTACCTGTACTTAGGTACCTGGCACACAGTAAGCACTGATGACTGGCACAGAAACAGGTAATTAAAACAGCATGATAGAATACTCAATATCATTAGCCATCAGGGAAATGCAACTCAAAACCATATGGGATACCACTTCACACCCACTAACATAGCTAAAATTTTTTAAAAATCCAAAAACAGATAATAACAAGTGTTGGTAAGAATCCTCCTACACTGCTAGAGAGATTCTAAAATCCCCCACTTTGGAAAACAGATTGGCAGTTCCTCAAAATGTTAAACATAAAATTACATATGACCCAGCAATTCTACAACTGCTATAATTCTACAATCTCCTATAATATATATAAATATATCCAAGAGAAATGAAAACACATGTCCACACAAAAATTTGTTCACAAATGTGCTTTAACAGCATTTTTCATAATAGCCAAGGGAGTTCCCTGGCGGCCTAGTGGTTAGGATTCTGGGCTTTCATTGCCATGGCCGGGTTCAATCCCTGGTCAGGGAACTGAGATCCTGCAAGCCGAACGGTGTGGCAAAAAAAAAAAAAAAAAGCCAAAAAGTGGAAACAACTCAAATGTCCATCAATTGATGAATGCATAAACAAAATGTGGTAACTAACAAACTAATACATGCTACTAAGTGGATGACAGAAAACTGCACAACGTCCTAAAAGAAGCATAGATGAGGGGTGTAGTGGGTATCAGTATGGATGATTTCAGCTGCAAATGAGAGAAAACCCAATTGAAGCTGGATTCAACAACAAAGGGATTTATTATCTTACACATCAAGGGGTCTGGAAAGACAGTTCCAGGTGGTTAAGTCAGCCACTCAGTGGCATCTTTAGCATTCCAATTGTTTTCATCTTTCTGTTCCTCTATTCTATTGGCCTTTGCCCTCAGGCCTGACCCCTTATGATCACAAAGTGTTTGCCACAGCTCCACATATCACTTCCTCACCAGCAACATTCACAGACTAGAAGGGAGAATATCCCTTTTGGATCCTTTTTGAAGAGTGAAATATACTTTCCCAGAAGCTCCCAGCAGACCTTCCCCTCACGTGTTGGTAATTAGAATTGCATCACTTGATCATTCCCAAAACAGTCACTTGTAAGCAGAACAGAATTAGTACCACTGTCATAATGCAGTCAAAATTCAACCCCTGGATCCAGCAAGAGGCCCAGCCACCCCTGATGCTAACAAATCAGAGTGTCATTTGGTGGAAAGAAGGGAGGATGTGTGGAAGCAAACAACATATGCCACAGTGGGAAACAAGGAAGAGATCCAGATAAGGCAATCCCTGAGCTAAATTTTAACATGCTAGCAGAGATGTGGTAGATTGGGTGGACCCAGGGAGGAGTAGTTTGAAGAGCAGGCAGAGAGAGAGGGCATTCTAGGAAAAGGAGGCAGAATGAGCAAAAGCATAAGGACAAGGAAGAGAAGGAAAAAATATGAGGTATTCACTGAAGTATAAAATAATGAAAGATGGGGTCACGAGCCAGCAAGCAAACTAAGTTTGTCCGTCTATGAGAAAAAGTTTATGAAACTAGAAGAAACAGGTCATACTTGCCTTGGATTTCTCTGTTCAGTAAATGACCAAAGCTTCCCTAAGAAATCAAAATAAAAAATGAAAAAAGAAAAAACTCACAAATGTAAATAGTAGCTTTAAACCAATACTCCTATTTTTCCAAAGCATATCTCCCTCCCTCCATCCCTCCCTCCTTGCCTCCCTCCCTCCTTCCCTCTCTTTCTCTCTCTCTCTCATGCCAACCACCACCCCATCCTTCTTTAAAAAAGCAAAGGCATGCAAGCTTGGGCCAGACCTTTCAGTAGCCTGTGTTCACTGGACTGCACACTTCATGGTGTGGTTTGGGATGAAGTGAAGGCTCTTGCCATAAGATAACCCATTGTACGTGAGCTCCTTTTCCTCTAAAGCATTTCTGATGTAGGGTTTCCTAGCATGGCTATATGTTCTACTTTGACTGAGTGCTTTTGACTTGGAAAGTGCAGATGGCTTAGAGAAATTCAGAAGGGAGAAATGAGGCTACCTGTCAGTAAAACTGAAGCCCATTCCTAATGGGTAACTTTGGCCTCATGGTGCTCCTATGAAATGTTAACCTGCCTGAAAATTCAACAAAATCCAACTCCCTCCCCCACCCCACTCTTTTGTAATCTAATAATATGAGCTGTGACTAGGATCCCACTCCTGAATCTGGGAAGGCATCTCTAACCAATTGTAGCACTGTTTCATATTCAGTCTAGGTGTGGCCTCACCATCTTCCAGGCTCAATGCTCTACAAAGCCAAAAATTATTTGTCAGACTTGGTATGAAAAGTAAAATCAATTTTCTGTCCTATATTAGTCACAGTTAGGCAGTCCCATCTGCAGGAACAGAAGGGATAAAGAGGGCAGGAATTAGTTATGTTATTACATAGGCCTCTCAAGTAAAGGAACTTTATTTATTTACTTTAAGTGCAGACAAAAAGTGAAAGAGAATAGGACCAAGGTGGAAGAGCTCTTCTCTGGTTGGAGTTATCAGGAATCATTTTGACAATGTTGAGGACGGCTAATCTTTGTATTCAAGCCAAAAAAGCCATTTATACCAATAGTCGTGATATGCTGAAACTAATTAATACTGTATCCCAGGTCACTCCAGGTGACATTGCAACTGTATCAGAAAAATAGGAAAGATAGATATAAAAAATTATTTTCAAGTTCCCCGCAAGAGAAGTAAAAACGTATAATCACTGAAAACTTCTAATTTAATAAGGAGAGAAAGCAGATTAAAACCCGTTTACAGTTCGTATCTGCCAAACAGAATTAACAACTATGCACTTTAAAACTCTCCTTTCATTGGGGAATTAGGTGCAATAAAGCCCGACACATCTTGTCTCAACCATGAAATAAAATGATCATCTGCTTCTCTATCATTTATTTCACACAGAGGGCTCACACCAATAAAGCTCTGATTTTATAGACCTATAAAGGAAGATAAAACCCATAAAACATACTGTACACTTTTATGGCTTAAAGATTTGTCTCTCAGAAAGGTGAACCAAATATTTACAAACAAGCCTATCTCATTATCTTTTTTTTCAGACTGATTTTTTTCACAATACGGTAATTCCCTGTGTTTCTGCAGGTCAGAGTCCAGCAATGCTTTAGGTATCTGAGCATGATCATTGTAATCAGAATTTCCTTATTAGGAGGAAAACGTTCTTGGCAATGTTGCCTATCTGGAGGCAGCCCAGAGCTTACAGAAGAAAAAACTGTCGGCCCCTCCCCTACTCAGTGAAGCAGGAGGAAAGGATGGGACCTGGGATCATAATCCAGGGTAGGAAATGTTGCTTCCCAAAAAGACAGCCTCTCTTTTGGAATCAGCACTCACTTTGGGGGATTCTTTTCCTCAATCTTTGACCCTTTGAATTCTTTCAATTTGACAGAAATTTCCTTAATAACGCTACAATCCAGGCCCTGGAGAGATAATCAGGCCTCTCAAGGAGCTAATTGTTGGAGGGAAACAGATGACCACAGTACAGTCTGTTAGGAGTGAAACAGAAGTGGGCACAAGCAGTAGTGGAGGATGTGGATGAGGTCAACCCTCTTGGAGACAGGTAGCGTTGTGGAGATTCTGTGGAAGGGGTCCCAGAAGATGATTCAAAGTCACTGAAGTGACGTATTATGTTGTATTAAATACTAACATTTTATATCTGTTAATGAGGTTGCAAAAATATAGACTACTTAATTTTAAGAATAATAATGATTATGTTTTCTCATAAAAGCATATAGGAAAGTATTACCTATAAGAAACCACACACCTTGACCCTAATGTCACCATAGACAGGTCTCTAATTCCTTCTCCATCTATCCTTTCACAGGATTCCTACCCTGGATGGGGATGGAGATCAGAAAATGTGATTACAACGATGGGGGGAGAAGGAATAAAAGTGCCAGGTTTAAAGGAGGAAAGAAGTGACTATAGCCTCCCTTTCCTGACTTCAAATTTCCCATCTACAGCAGCCTAAGCTGAAGAAAGAAAAGATTTAACTTTAAATCAAGATTAAACATTTTACTATGACTTGGGACTGGAAAGCATCATTGGTTATCTGAAAATAATGAGAAAAGTTATAGGAGGCCTTAAATTTCATTCAAGGGTAAAGAAAAAACTAGTCCCACAGAATAATAAAAAAAAAGTAGTAGACAAAAATAAAATTGCTTCATGATTCAACTCCAAAGCAGTACATGTTCAACATAAGATATTTAGATGAAGGGCAAGAAAGAAAGGGAGGAAGGAAGAGAGGGAGGGAAGGAAGGAAGAAGAAGGAAAAGGAAACTAGAAGGGGAGAAGAGTAGTTTTAAACCACAGTAAAGGAAAACTTCCCAAAAGTAGAATAAAAAGGAAAACCAAATGGGAGGAGAAAAAAGATAAGAAAACTAGAGAATCAATGTAAGCATTCTAACATCCAGCTAACAGGATTTCAATATTAAAAACAAATGACAGCCATATGATTCAGCAATTCCACTTCCGGGTATATATCCCAAAAGAATTAAAAGCATGGACTTGAAAAGATATTAATACATCCAAGTTCATAGCAGCATTATTCACAATAGCCAAAAGACAGAAGCAACCCAAGTGTCCATCAACAGAGGAATGGATGAACAAAATGTGGTATATACATACAAAGGAATATTACTGAGCCTTAGAAAGGAAGGAAATTTTGACACACGCTACAACATGGAAGAACCTTGATGATATTATGCTAAGTAAAATAAGCCAAACACAAAAAGATAAATATTGTATGATTCTACTTATATGATATGAATGGTTAATTTTATATGTCAACTTGCCTAGGCCATAGTACCCAGATATTTGGTCAAAGAGTCTGGATGTTGCTGTGAAGGTACTTTTTAGACGAGATTAAATGAACCATAATGTGAGTAGGCCTCATTCAATCCAATGAAGGCCTTAAGGGGATAAGGATTGATTTCCTCCGAGGAAGAAGGAATTCTGCTTCCAGACTGCCTTCAGAATCAAACTGCAACATCAATTCTTCCCCAAACCTCCCACCAGCTGTCTTTGCCAGCCCCCACAATCATGTGAGTGAATTACTTAAAATAATCTCTCTCAATCTTACTCTCTCTATACACACACACACACATACACACACCCTATTGGTTATGTTTCCCTAGAGAACCTTGACTAATACAATGAGGTGCCTAGAACTGTCAAATTCATGGACACAGAAAATAGAATGGTAGTTGTCAGGAGATGAGGGGAGTGAGGGATGGCGAGGTACTGCTTAATGGGCACAGAGTTCCAGTTTGCAAGGTGAAAAGAGTTCTGTGGATGGAAGGAAGTGATGATTGCACAACAATGTGATGGAACTTAATGATACTGAACACCACACTTAAAGATGGTAAAGATGGTAAATTTTATGTTATGTGTATTTTACCACAATTAAAAAGAAAAAGGCTACCAAGAGCCACAATCAAGGTATGCCATTGTGAAATTCCAGAGCATCAAGGTTAAAGCAAAAATTATAAAAGCTTTCAGGGAAAAAAATATATATAAAAGGTCAGTTATAAAGGTTTGGAAATTAGAATGACTAAGTTAGACTTCTCAAAAACAATGATGGAATCTGGAAGCAATGCTTTTAAAATTTTGAGGAAAATCATCTTCAACCTCGATTTTTATACTTAGCCAAAATATTAATCAAGTACAAGAGTAAATTTAAGATATTTGTTAGACAGGCTGAAGAATGTTCTTCACCAAAGTAAGTAAAACGAGAAACAGACTTAGTATCCATGAAACAGGGATCTAAAAGGGTGACAGAGAATATTCTTAGAGGATGGCTGTGCACCAGGCCTAGAGACAGGAAATGTGTGGGCTCAAGGAATGTCTACAGAGAAAAAGAGAATCTGGTGAATTATCTGATGAGCTTGTCCATATGCAAAATTGTATTAAGAGAAGTTACATATATCTGCCTGAGTGGTTGAAAAGATCTCTCCTTACTCCTCCCTCTGAAACCAAGCAGGACCCTACAGAGCCCACCAGGTACAAAAGCCTTTCCATGTCCCCCATTTCTTGTTTGTAGAAAGTGGCTTTAGTCTCTTAGGCTTTCCCTGAGTTCCAAAGAGCAGACTCAAGCAGTTATTAATTAGGGAAGTGAGAGAATGCAGAAACAAAGGAAAAACAGTCAAGAAACAATAGTTCAGCATTCTAATTCCTCCTCAAGGGATATACATAACAATATGACACAAATCTTTTGAGTTGTTCTTCAGGCACTAAGACCCCACCCAGGTTGAAGATGTTGAGGACATGCTGAGCACAAGCACAAGACCCCAGATTGGTTGGAACCAGAAGATTGATGATTAAGATCCCTAAAGACCATCCTGCTACCTCACCACCAACCAATCAGAAGAAAGTCCTGCATCCTGCAGCCCTCACACCAAATTTTGCCTTTAAAAACCCTTGCCTGAGAGCCACCAGGGAGTTCATGTCTTTTCAGCATGAGCTGCCTGTTTCCCTTGGTGGGCCCTGCAATAAACGCTGCACAACCTGGTGTCAGTAAATTTGCTTTGCTGAAAAGCAGGCAAAAGGACAAAAATTCAGTTCAGTAACACCTCCCTCCTTCTCACTCTCTCTCTCCCTCTCACTCCACTTTTTCCTATGCATGTTTGTGTGTATATATGATATGCAGATGTGTGAAAATATATCTATATAAATATTTTTATATATTTGCATGTACATAAAAACGAAGCAAATAAAAACAAATTGTGAAAGAGAGCAACGAAGTTAGGCTGAGGAAAAACATCACTTCAAAGTGTTAAATCTTCATCTCTCATAATAAGCAATGAATAGATAACGTACAGAATTAATATATTAAGACACTGCAGTATTGTTTTAAACTATGGAGGTAGATGCCAAAAGAAACAGGCAAAAGAGTTAAAAGTGTTTACCTCTGGGAAACTGGACTGGGGATTAGGAAGGGGTGAGTCCAATAGGTTGATTTTTTTTTTTAAGTCTTTTAGCTTTATTTAAATGTTAAACCCCTGTTAGAAAATTTAAAATAAAATTTTAAAATTATATAAGGACCATACACCTATAAGAAAGGGCAAAATCCAAAATTTCCTCCCCTCTCTACCAGGAAGGACAGAAGTTAATCACCAAAAAAAACTGTAGACAGCACCAGAGGAATCTACATAACAAACCTTGCTAAAACTAGTCTTTATCTTCCATTAATTTCCCCACATATTTGCCTTCCCACAATTTGCCACCCTAGAAGCACAAAGTCCTTTTCCTTTGTCTTGTCACTTCTCTAAAAATTTACTGCTCTTCTGTTTAAGATGATATATAAGCCCAAATTCTAACCACACCTTAGAGTTTCTCATTTCTGAGGGCTCCCATGTGTATGCACAATGCATATGTTAATAAACTTGTTTTTCTCTTCCTAATTTATCTTTTGTCAGTTTAATTTACAAGCCCCAGCTGGAGAACCTAGAAGGGTAGAGGGAAAAAAGTTCAGTTTTTCCTCTCCTACAGCTACTTACTGTATGATTCCAACCAAATGACATTCTGGAAATGACAAAACTGTGGAGACAGTAAAAAGATCATTGGTTGCCAGGGGTTGGGGGGAGAAAAGGATGAACAGAAGGAGCACAGAATATTTTTAGGGCAGTGAAACTGCTCTATACGATACTATAATTTTAGATATATGTCATTATACATTTGTCCAAACCCATAGCACATACAACACCAAGAGTGAACCCTAATGTAAACAATGGACTTGGGTAATAATGAGGTGTTAAGGTAGTTTCACCTATTGTAACAAATGTACCACTCTGGTGGGGGATGTTGATAGTGAAAGAGGTTATGCACGTGTGGGGGCAGGGGATGTATAGGAAACCTCTGTACTGTACCTTCTGTTCAATTCTGCTGTGAACTTAAAACTGCTCTAAAAAAATGAAGTGATTTTTTTATTCTTCCCTTCCTCTTTTGTTCTCTTCTCTTGTGTTCCTTGCCAAGAGAAGTTCCTTTAGCATTTGTTGTAAAGCTGGTATGGTGGTGCTGAATTCTCTTAACTTTTACTTGTCTGTAAAGCTTTTGATTTCTCCATCGAATCTGAATGAGAGCCTTGCTGGGTAAAGTATTCTTGGTTGCAGGTTTTTCCCTTTCATCACTTTAAAAATATCCTGGCACTCCCTTCTGGCCTAAAGTGATTTTTTTTTATGTATATTGCAAAAAGCGTGTCATGAAAAAAATTATACAGGAACTACTCTAATTGTGGTCTTCATGTAAGAGAGCATAACCAGGTGGAGACAATGGGGAGTCATGGAAAGAACAGAGACTAGAGAGTTTGGCTCCAGCCTTGAGTCAGCATTTCACCATCTGGGTACATCTTGGGTAGATCAGTTTCCTCTTCTGGGTCCATATTCTTCCACTGAGGCACTAAAGCCACACTAGACCCATGTGTGTTTGATTAATCATGAACCTCACAAAAGGATATATTGGAAAAAAATAATTTGTGGTCAAGTAACTTTGGGAAGCACAATATAACTGAACTGTCTCTTGGAGACACCAATCCACAGTAACATTTTAAAGGGGGTGTGAAATCTTACAATAAAGAAAGCTTTCTATTTTTTTTTTAACCTTCTTCATAAATCTCCTGGACCATGTGCTTTCCTCACCATGTTTTCTCTTTGAACCTACTGACAGGTCTCTAAACTACTGTTCTGTGAAAAACATAGGGAAACGCTACTTCTTCTAGTCAATTCAGGCTGCTATGGCAAAATACCATAAACTGGGTGGCTTATAGACAACAGAAGTTTATTCCTCATAGTCTGGAGACTGGAAGCATGAGATTAGGGTGCCAGCTTGATCGGGTTCTGGTAAGATAACTCTTCCAGGTTGCAGACTGCTAGCCTTTTATTATGTCCTCACATGGAAGAAAGAGGGCAAGAGAGCACTCTGGAGTCCCTTTCATGAGGGCACTAATCCCATTCATGAGGGCCCTACCCTCATGACCTAATTATCTCCCAAAGGCTCCATCTAATAATACCATCATATTGGGGGTTAGAATTTCAACACATGAATTTGAGGTGGACACATTCAGTCTATAACACTACCCTAAGATAATTTCTAAGATGAATAGTTTAAGATTCCTTTGTTATATAAGATTCCACAGCAATACTCAAACAATGGCTCTTGGATACATTTGGGAAAATGTACATACTCAAATCATTTCTTTCTCTGACTTATTTCTTCAGTGCTGTGAAATAACTTTATAAGAAGTCATTTAATATGAGGTTATGAATGTCATTTCCAGAAATAAAATTCCCATAAAATGAATGATCATTTCAAAGCACAGCTTGGATCAACAGAATTGTTTTATATAAAAGTTTTTATGTAGCATAAGTTACACAGTAAATTTCTTCTTATCTGAAAATGAATAAAACACACACACAGAGGCACCGCCAAAGTGTCATTCAGTGTTTTAACAAAGAACAGAACCAATTCAGTCCTTCCTAGGCAAACAGCAAATCTTCCTCTTTTGATAAAAACAAATCTGACTAAAGAAAATGTAATGTATTATTTCAAGCTGTAAACTAACTGTCCTATGAATTTTTGAACAGAGCTGGGGAGAGCCTCTATCTGTCAATGCCACAATGTAGAAAACATTGCTACCTAGAAGCAGAGAGAGAACCTTATTAAAATGCAGTCGATAAGAAGAGTCCGTCATAGATCACAGAGTGCTGAGAGGAGCTCTTGTTTTAATGCCCTGCAAACTGTGGGAGCAGATGCTGTTACTGGCTCAGGAGAGTCATCAAGGAAACATAAATATGAAATACCAGTTATGCAAGAATGTTTAGGGCCTTGTGGAAGCAACGGGAGTAGGGGCTTCAAAGCATATCTATCAGGATAAGGCACGAGAGAGAAGTCTGAATTTATAACCATCATCAGCTATAGAAGATGCTGGAGACCTTGACATCATTAACAACAACTCTGAGTAGATCCTTCCCCTGTGGGAAGTATTTATTGGTCTACTTTCAGTCATTATTCCCAATTTTTCCGATTAGGATTACATGAAAAATCCAACCTGCCAGAATTAACATTCCATAGAGGTCTGTCTTCCCAAAATCATCACCAGAACCAAGAAAAAAAAAGGTATCCCTGTCCAGGTCAATTTAAAAATAAATTGCCATCTGCCACTGGCAGGAAAACTTCATTGGCCACAGAACAAAGAAACTATTCCAAAGCCACTGTTGAGTACCTGCTGCAGCAAATAATAAAAACCAAGTGTCCACACAGGCTCTGGGCTCATAGTTATTAATACAAAACACACATATTTTCCACTTCATTAGGGTTCAGTCAACTAATCTTTTGTTTTCTCTGGATCCACAGGCACACAATTAACTTGAAAACGATACTTTCTCTAAATTTTACCTTTTAGGTTAAAAAAAATATTATACATCCAGTTCTTGGTAGAGACTAGAATAAACCAACCTGGTAAGACATCAAGTAGATAAAAACGATCAAGCAGGAAAAAATATTATTAGATGTTAATGACTAAAAACTAAAAATCAAGGAGTACAAAAATTAAAAGAAACCAAGCTTTTATCCTGTGAGGCAACTGCATTTTCACTTCCAAAGTGCCACGTGGACCACCAGCCCCGTCTTCTCTCCTATACTGTGAGGCACCATGGAATTGACCAGTGAGAGATATCAGTCAAGGTCCACTGACATAAGAATTTATTCCTGCTACTGGCTTGAGGTTTCACAGTAAAGGAAATTCTAAGGTCGCAAAGCTCCTTTGTCCAAGACCCATTGTGACTGTGGACTAAAAATGTTGTCTGCCATATCAGTAAACAAAAGATGTGGCCAACAAGCCATCAGCCACTGCAGCTGTCCCCAACAGTGCACCAGGAGGGGATTCAGGATGGAGAAATACTGGCCCTCAATAGTTAAGGTGCACATCAAAGGAATAATTTCAATGAGCTCAGACTCTTGCACCTTCCCATACGTAGAAAAGCACTAAATTCATTAACTTGAGATGTTTTTTGTTTAATTAACAGTAACCTTTTGATGTTCCCACTACCTGGTGTTTGTTGCAAAAACTCATATATCCTGGGCTTCCCTGGTGGCGCAGTGGTTGAGAGTCCGCCTGCCGATGCAGGGGACACAGGTTCGTGCCCCGGTCCGGGAAGATCCCACGTGCCGTGGAGCGGCTGGGCCCGTGAGCCATGGCCGCTGAGCCTGCGCGTCCGGAGCCTGTGCTCCGCAACGGGAGAGGCCACAGCAGTGAGAGGCCCGCGTACCGCAAAAAAAAAAAAAAAAAAACTCATGTATCCTGGCTCCTCCCTCACCTCTTCGGAACAGTCCCTCGGAGCTATGAGAGGCTGCCTCCTGGGCTACAGTCCTCAGCAAGTCCGCTGAATAAAACAAAATTCTCAACTTTTCAGTTGTGCATTTTTTTCAGTCGACATGATGAACATATATTTAGGATTAAAATTAATTATGGTTGACTTTCTAGGGGGGTTTAAATGAACCTTCTTAAAGTGAATTATATTTTTCTTCAAAGGAACAGGAAATTATCCTCTCTATATTTTTTAAGTTAGTTATATTTTATAATGCCCAAATGATCTGATCCTTTTTGAAAGGGATCAGGACATGCCACACCAAAATACGCCACTGTGGCATAAAAATTATTTTGAGTTGAAGGCATGTGAGTTCCTGAAATCCCTCATTTGCCTAAAAGCAGAGACTTCCAAAAGAACTCTGTTGTCATCAATCCCTTCCCTGGGGGCAACTCCAATCTTGAGACTAGGACTCAAGAGTAGGTACTACACCCAACAAGATCTTGTCACAAAACTGTTGTATCTCCCATCTATTGTCCTAAGAGCCCATTTATCTTTCAAATGGAAGACAGTCATTTGTCTTCCATAAATTCCCTTTCTCCTGCCTGCCTTCTAAGAAGTCATTTGTTTTCCCAATGCTTTTTTCCCCTTCCTATATTAACATGGTCTATAAGTCCCAAATTCTAACTACCCCTTTGAGTTACTCATTCTGAGCACTCCCATGAGTATGCATGGTTTTTTTTCTCTTGCTCATGTCTTTTGTCAGTTTAATTTGCAAGCCTCCAGAACTAAATATGAGACGGTAGAGGACAGAGGACCAATTTGTTTTGGTGTGAAATTGGGGAAAATTCTACTCAACATGAACACACACAAATTCGAAAGTTCATGCCTCCTTTTGCAGGCCCTCAAATCCCCTATTATTGGTAGCACATGGCCAAGGTGTTTGGTGCCTCAGATGAGGAAAACACTTAAATTATGGCAGCTGCCTCCAGATCCAAAGTTGAGGAATAACTTATCTAGGAGCAGACTGTCTTGTTAAGTGGGCTATCATTTGAATGGTAGCTCTTTTTGTGATGCAAGTAAAAGGCAGGCATGCAGCCAAGTCCTGGGAGAAACCTGTGAGGCTTGATAAAGGCCCTCCCACCCAAGACCCCTTTGTATGTAGCACTCAGGAGAAGTTGACAATTTTATTCAAGGACCCCAAGACCCCTGGAAGATACTTAAGCCCCACATGACCCAGGTAGATCAGAGTGGCTTAGCGTGTAGTCCACTGGTGGGAAAAGACATCAAGAGCCCCAAAGTGGAATCACTATGGGGGGATGAGGAGTCTGAGCTGGTAGTCAGTAGAGCAGGTCTGACTAAAAGGCAAAGTGTGGTGTGGAGAAAGACTGTTTCCAGCCATTCCAGTAAGCAACAAATGTTGCCCACCACCAAGCCATTAGCCACTGCAGCCGCCATGATGGTACACCCTGAGGGGAATTCAGGATGGAGAAAAATAGGCTTGGTGCTTTGTGACTGCCTGGAAGGGTGGGATAAGGAGGGTTGAAGGGAGGGAGACGCAAGAGGGAAGGGATATGGGAACATATGTATATGTATAACTGATTCACTTTGTTATAAAGCAGAAACTAACACACCATTGTGAAACAATTATACTCCAATAAAAAAAAAAAAAAGAATCCGCCTGCCAATGCAGGGGACATGGGTTCGAGCCCTGGTCTGGGAAGATCCCACATGCCGTGGAGCAACTAAGCCTGTGCGCCACAACTACTGAGCCTGCACTCTAGAGCCTGAGAGCCACAACTACTGAAGCCCGTGCGCCTAGAGCCCTTGCTCCACAACAAGAGAAGCCACCGCAATGAGAAGCCCACGTACTGCAACAAAGAGCAGCCCCCGCTCACTGGAACTAGAGAAAACCCACACGCAGCAACAAACACCTGACACAGCCAAATTTTAATTAATTAATTAATTTTTTTTAAAAAAAACTACCCTGCTTTTAGGAACTTCACATGCCATAACGAAGAAAAGCCATATGTTGCATTGTGCTATGAATTGTGGCTTAGGACACAGAAACATATTTAATAAAAGGCATAATATTGAACCTCCTGATATCTGATTCCTTTATTCATTAAATATTTTTTTAATGCTTACATTGTGCCAGACCCTGTTTTAAATATCCACAATGGTAGGTAGACAGGTGCATGATACCATTAGCCAACAAGGAAATAAAAATTAAACCACAATGAGATAAACCAAGACCAGCTACCAGAATGGCTAAAGTGAAAAAGACAAACAATAACAAGGATTGACAATAACAAGGAAGTAAAGCCACTGGAATTCTCACTTATTCCTCGTAAGAATGTAAAATGCTACAACCTCTTTGGAAAACTTGGTAGTTAATAACATTAAACAACTACTCTATGACCCTGTAATACTACTCTTAAGTATATATCCTAAAGAAATTAATACATAGCTGTAGATCTACCCACAAAGACTTAAGTAACATTTATACCATAGCAAACATAAAATACATAAGTTATGATGTACAGATGGATAAATCTTTACAAACTCCTGAGAAGCCCATGTTTTTTCCCTTCTCAGTCTCTAACCCCCCAAAGGTTACTACTACCTTGACATCAAAGATGATAGATTAGTTTTGCCTGTTTTTGATCTTTCTATAAATAGACACACATTAGTACTCTGTATCTTGCTTCTGTTTTTCAGTGTTTGAGACTCATTGATACTGTGTGTAGTTATGGTTTGCACATTCTTGCTTCTGTTTAGTATTCCAGTGTATAGTATTCCAGAATAACTATACATAGAGTAAAGGGAATACCCAGATCTGTAAGATACACCAGTATGAAGGGAACCAAAATGCTGTCATGCCCACTGCCCTTTATGGTGGTGGAAGCATATGGAGTCATAGCTCAAATCCACCTCCAGTTTTCCCTCTACTCATTTCCCTGGCCTCTGAGTGTAGAATAGTGATGGATGTGTATCAGCAGCTGAAAGAGTCACGTGGCTCTCTGACGTGCAGAATAAGAGTCACTATGGTGGGAAAGGCACAGAAGAAGCCCCTGAAACTGCCTCCATGACCTTCAGGTCCACCCTCTGGGAGGCTCTTCCTATTCATCATCCTCCTTAGCCACACCTGAAGTAGGACTGGGTCAAAGCCCCTCCCTGAGTATTCAGCAGCTTTCTCAGGCTGCTTCCTGTCCATGGAAGGTTCAGGACCCAGGATCGTAGTTAAGTCTAAATCAGTCACAGCTTCTTTGACCAGGTGTGTGGTTCCTTTGCCAAACTAACTCCTTTCAACAGGTCTCTTGTTTTCTGATTCCTGTCAGTTCTACATCCCAAATTTTATTTTTATTTTTCCAGGCAGAGTTCTCAGAATGGCTACATTCCTTTGCTTTCTTGCCCTCAAGACACTCTCACGTAAATTAACCACATGTACCTTGTTTATAAGGCTTCAGGGGGAGCGCCTCACATTTAATCTCTTTTCCTTGAGTCATTGGAGGGATTTACTGGGCAAGACAATTTAGGCGGATGCTTACTCTGAAACATCTGAGTTTGTTCCATTGCTTTAACATGGAGAGTTTAATGCTTGACACAAGACTGAATTTTAATTGGCTTTGAATGCTCAGAAGCCTTTTTAGTACTGGCTTTTTCTAGTTGAGATTGAGAAGCAACTGTCTCTTCCAAGAGTAAGTCCCTGAATTTGAGAACTTTCTCTGATCCTTTTCATTGCTGACTGAAAACATAGCAATTCTTTCCTGAGTTCATCTCTTTCAAATAATACCTTGCAAATGCAGCCAACAGAAACCTAAATAAGCTTCTAATACGCTGTTTTCCAATCTTATTGCCTAGAACTAAACTTTATTAGATATAAGTCTCCAAAGTTATAGCAAGGAATAGTTTAATCAACTGGTTAACCATTGAATAACATGGATTATCATCCTCCCAGCCTCCAAAGCTCATCCACACCCTAGTACTGTTAAAGAAAAAAAATTAGTCATGACACTTGTCATGATGGTAAGGTAGACTTTATTCAAACAAACGACTATAAAGGGGGTGTAGGGGAACAAAATTTGCCACCCCAAAATGTCTCTTTAGTATGTGGATTATTTCCAGCTGAAAACAATCAAGGCCCAAAAGACTCAGGAAGAAATTTTGACCTCCCTCCCCTCTAACTGCCTAAAAGAATTTACATAGCGGGCCTATTCCTGGAATAGAGCTATCACCAGAGAGATCTGCATTCTGTCAGGTACTGTTCTGCTTTCCCAAAAATCTATTATTATATTAACAGAGTGTCTTACAGTAAATTCTACTTCACAATCAGAGAAGTATTTTTACTACGGAAAACACCCTAGATTAAAAACCAAAGGAGTGTCACACAGGCCCCTAGTCCAATAAGATCAGCAGGCCCACATAGGGCCTGAGGGTAACCCTCTTTCAAACCTCCTCACCAACGGCGGCCTGAGGGGACCCGCAGCCCCAGGAGGACGGCCCGCTGGGGGAAGGCAGGCCCTGCCCAACAGGCCAGAAGAGCCCGGTGCCTGAGGGCAGGTGCCCCAGCGCGAGCTGCGCGTCAGGGGCTGCAGGACTCAGCGTTCAGGCTGCCCTGGGATGGTTCCCGGGTCCAGGCCTTGTAGGAATACACTGGGCCACGAGCAGGGACTTCTGAAGGACACGCCGCGATGCCAAGGTCCACCCCGCTTCGAAACAGAGTTACCTGTTTTCCTGAAGTTACATCTCACAGGAACGCCTGGACTCCGCCCTCCGCTGAGAAGAGACGCTAAGGAACGTGACTTCCACAGGGGCCCTGTGTGTCCTCCCGGCACGGGGCTAAGAAAGGTCGGACTCCAACGACCTTCGCCGCTCCGCATCAGGAGTGCCCTGCAGGTAACGCGCTGCTCCAAAAACCACGCCAGAGGGGCTCAGAGAGCCTCAGAGGGCCTCTCTTCTCACAGGCTTAAAAGTCCCGGAGCCCCAGGGCGGCGCGCGCTGACGGAACTGCGCATGCGCATGCCCATGCGCATACAGCTCCCACACAGGATCCGGGCTTTCCGTGTTGGGTCTGGATTCGAGAACACGGAGGGACAGTCAGAGTCCCAGGCAGGGACTTATGGAGGACAAGCTGTGCTTCCAGGGTCCATTCTGCTCAAAAGGTAAACAAACAAATAAATAATAATAACAGTAAAAATGCAAGTGCACTAAGTTGAGAATCAGAGGGTATGGGTTCAGGTATTAATTCATCGTTACTCCTGGCCTGGAGCAGGTCAGTTCACACAGCTGAGAACTCTCTTTCCTAAATAAATATACTGCCCAGGGCACATTAGCCTAGGGAACAATCACAGGTTCTGAATCTCCCTAAGAAAAATCCTCAGTCTAAAGAGAGTCCTCATTAGTGAAATCCAGGTAGCAATCCGTTCCTCTCTTAACATAGCTCCTGGCATCACTTCTGGTGGAGATGTTGTTCCCATACTACTGATGTTGTCATCCATAATTTTCCTATGTCCAAGTTCTGATTAATCAAGTGAGCAAAGAAAAGAAAAAATACCTTTCCTCTCCCCCAACCCCGTCATGTCTTCAGGTCATTTAACAAAGCTTCCTTGTAGTCTAAATGTCTGTCATACCCCTATAACGGTTTAAAAAAAAAATTCCTTATAGTTCTTCTTTATCTCTCCTTTCCTACTCTATGAATTAGGCCCAGTTTTCCTTTGAGCCAAGTCAAAAGTCCACATAGGTGTTATTGCCCTATAACATGCTCAGAACCATTCTTCCTGGACGAATGCTGGTCAGTGTCTCTGACTACGTTTCTACAGAGCCATGCCCTCTGCTTAGGGTGAGTTCTTTACCCAATCTGGCTGAATGCCTGGATGTTGGTTTTTCACTGCTAAAGGATGCTGAAGGCAAGACTCAGCTTCAGGTATTTGCTCATTGAGTCCCAAACACCTTCCCCTTAGGCTCACCAGATGTGTCTGAATCCTTAGTTGAGTAGCCATCTCAGGCTCTTGTGCTTGGAGCCTCTTGTACTTAGCTGTAAAATGAGGGTGGTTAAGCCATAGAGTGAAATGCTAAAGCTGGAAAAGACAGACTTCTCATCCACTGCTTTTCAGACTGTTTATTAGTGACCTGAAAGATCAATTTACTGGCTCCCAACCAGCATTTTTAAATAAAGGGAATAGAGTTTCCTTTTTTAAAAAAAAGGAAAGAAAAAACAAAAGGGTGCTAGCAAAGTTTATGTCTTGTTTCACTAAACTGTTTCAGCTGTGTATGTGTGGGTTTCCTACTGACTAGCATCAGTCTTTTTAAAAAATGTAAGAGTTGTTCTAGATCTGTGTTTCTCAAATTATGGTCTCTGCACCAGTAGCGTCAGCTATTACCTGGAGATTCATTAGAAATGCAAATTCTTGAGCCTCATCCCAGACCTACTGAATCAGAACCTTTAGGGGTGGGGCCTGACAATCTGTGTTTTAAAAAGCCTCCAGTCAATTCTGATAAACACACAAATTTGAAAACCACTGGGATCTAGATAATTTAGCCTTTCTCAAGCAAAGGAGAGACGTGAGCCCTAGAGAAAATGTGACTCTTTTCTCTTTTCTCCCAGTATGATTACATAGATAGCTGGCATTGTAGACACATAGGAGAGAAGCAAATCATCACACACAATGGATGCCTTAAGCATTAGGGCTTAATTCTCTCTTGCAGGTGGTTGAGAAGTGCTGGTCTAGAAGTGCTGGTCTAGAAGGGCTGGTCTAGAATGATGCCCCAAGTTTCTCTTCAGAGTCAAATTTATGTGACTTTACCTAAATTCTCCAAAACATAAAGTAATCCAACACAGGGATTTGAATATAAATGTTTCTGCTTAAAATATTGTTTCTTCTTATCTCTACTGTGTTTATAAACAATGATCCTATTGTGATAATAAAGAAGTTAAGTATATAACTGTTATTAAGAACTGGAAACTAAGATTTGCTGAGGACATTCAAAATCAGCCTCAAGTTCACTAATCTAATCATAATGCCATATTGACAAGCTCTCCCTAGGACAGTGATTTATAGCCTTTATCCTGCTTTCCCCCGTTTTGTTCACAGCACACTCCCAATCACTGGTATTTCTCATCACAATGCTGCTATTCTCATGGGAACTCTTATGCAGGGAGGGGAGAGCTTGAAAAGTCTCCTTGAGGATTCTAAACCCCCACATGATAATGGATCACTACACTAGGATGAAAGACAAAGTTGCTAATAACAATCTAAGTCAGTAGAGAACAAATCGTCCTACCAGAATAGCCTAGTTTTAAATAGGCATTGACTGAGTTCCAGGATGATCCAAGAGCTCAGAGCATAATTCATTGTTGTATACTTATTTATTCCCTGCAAAGAATCACTTTATTCTTTCAGAAGAAAGCAAAATCTGGTCATGAGAAAGGGAAAATTTTCTTGTCAATCAACTAATCTACATTTTTCATGCCTATTGTGTATGCATCAGTGTACTAAGAAATATGTAGGATGTGCATGGTTGTATAGCAACTGGATAGAAAAGATCAGAACATATTAAATAAGCAACATAAAAATATAACATTAAGAAATGTTAAAATATCAAGGACTAATTATGAAACCATCTGATGTGGTTTCAAGAAAAATGGATTCCTAAACCCAACCCCAGAAATACTGACATAAGACTTATCAGAGGCAGGGCTCAGGATGAGGCCCAGGGCCCATTTAAGTCCTCCAGATGGTTATGATAGTCAAGCTAGGCACACTACCTTAGAAATCCAGAAGAGGAAAATTAATTTTAACTGGTACAGTCAAGGAACACCTCTGTGGCACGGTGAAGCTAAGCTCAGCCTTGAGGACAGGGTAGAAAGTAAACAAAGCAACAGAGAGACCAAAGAGCATCTGTGCACTTGCCTGGCGCAGGAATGTTACCTGGGACAAAGTGCTAAGGAAGCTTTGGAAGGTAAAGAATGAGTGCCTAAAGCAGTCAGAGGCTTCCCCCAAACTGAGTCTTAAAGATTGGCAGGAAGAATCTGTCAAACAGAGAATGAGGGAAAGGGGATTTCAGGCAGAGGAAACAACTATACACAGTATAGAGATGTAGCATGGCAAGATGTGTTAAGTGAAGAGCAGACGTTCCATATGACCAGTGAAGGAGATCAGAATGTGCCACCCCAAAATAATGAGTTTGGCATGTAGACAAAGAATGCCACCTGCCATATCAGCAAACAAAGGATGTAGTGACCATCAGCCCCTGCAGCTGCCCCCAGTGGTACACCCTGAGGGGATTCAGGATAGAAAAGAACAGGATACTGGCTCTAGATAGTTGAGGTGCATATCAAAGGAGTAATTTCATCAAGCCCAGACTCTTGCATCTTCTCATACATAGAAAAGCACTAAATTCATTAACTTGAGATGTATGTTTTTTCTTTAATTAACAGTAATCTTTTGATGTGCTGACTACCTGGTTTCTATTGCAAAAACTCCTATATACCCTGGCTCCTCCCTTTCTTCTTTAGAGCAGTCCCTCAGAGCTATGTCTCCGGGGCTTAAGTCCTCAGCAAGTCCGCTGAATAAAACATAGGTCTCAACTTTTAGGTTGTGCAATTTTTTCAGTTGACAGGCATATAGATTATTTTGAGCTGAAGTCAATTGAGAATCCACAGATGCAGAAAGAAGTCTTTGCAGAGCTTCCATTAAATGACTAAAAGCAGAAACTTCTAAGAAACTAGGAGTGTCATAAATCTCCACTCTGGGGGAGTTTTATGGCCATGAAGAAGAAAGAAAGTTGTGGAATGAATCTACACAAATAAACCTTACTAAAATAATGCTGATCTTCCATTACTTTCCCCATACTTGTACCTTCCCACAATTTATTCCCCCTAGAAACTCAACCTCCCTTCCCTTTGTTTAGTCACTTCTTCACTATGTATCACTCTTCACTAAAGTGGTATATAAACTCTGAAGTCTAACCATCTCTTTGGGGTTTTCACTTTATTTCTCTGAAGCACCATGAGCATTAATAATAGTAACAACAAGGGGCTTCCCTGGTGGCGCAGTGGTTGAGAGTCCACCTGCCGATGCAGGGGACATGGGTTCGTGCCCCAGTCCGGGAAGATCCCACATGCCATGGAGCGGATGGGCCCGTGAGCCATGGCCGCTGAGCCTGCGCATCCAGAGCCTGTGCTCCGCAACTCGAGAGTCCACAACAGTGAGAGGCCCACATACAGCCAAAAAAAAAAAAAAAAAAAGCTATAAAAAAAATAGTAACAACAGGGACTTCCCTGGTGGCACAGTGGTTAAGAATCCACCTGCCAATGCAGGGCACACGGGTTCGAGCCCTGGTCCGGGAAGATCCCACATGCTGCGGAGCAACTAAGTCTGTGAGCCACAACTACTGAGCCCATGTGCCTAGAGCCCATGCTCTGCAACAAGAGAAGCCACCGCAATGAGAAGCCTGCGCACCGCAACCAAGAGTAGCCACCGCTTGCCGCAACTAGAGAAAGCCCGTGTGCAGCAACGAAGACAATGCAGCCAAAAATAAAGAAATAAAGGAATAAATTTTTAAAATATGTATATATAATAACAACATCAATAAAAATTTGTGTGCCTTTTCTCCTGTTAATCTGTCTTTGTCAGTTTAATTTATAGGCCCCATTCATGAACCTAAGAGGGTAGAGGAAAAAATTTTCTTCCCCTATACTAGAATGGGCAGAGGAGGAGGAAGGAGAGCCCTATGAGAGATAAGGTAAGAGAAGTGGTCAACATGATTAAGGAGTAAAAGAATAAAACTGAACTTCTCAAACCCTCAGGGGGGGAAGTAAATTGCTGGGTGTACATGCATATGATGTATTGTGCGAGCGATAGGGTCCAGAAACCACAAGGAATGAGTAGACTCATGTCCCATCTAAAAGGGGCGGCCTTCTCTACCCAAGCCAACAGCTGCCTTGTTGGGCATGAAGGACCTGGTGCTGCCAAGTCATCTGATGTATGTTTTCAAGAAAACCCAGAAATTCAGATTTTTAGATAATATCTCCAAACTTTTAAATAATGACTCAAAATTCTTCAAGTTATTATTTAGGCCAAAACCCCACACAACTCCTGGCCTGATATGGATGCTAGTTTATCACTTCTGGGCTAGAGTTTAATAAACTCTTACTGCATCCAAATTAGACCAGCGTCTGTGTAATTCACTATGTGCCTAATTCATGGGTTGGCAGAACATGGCAGCTAGGCTGAAGACACTTTGGGAAAGAACAAAAATCAAGTTTGGAGCTTTTATTCTGGAAAGACCTGTTTATGTCTGTATATATCTATATCCACATCTATATGATTTATATCTATGTATATATAGATATCTATATCTTCCTCAATTTAAATATAGGCAATATATTATTCTCAAACTTTGTGATATTTTTCAAAAATTGCCACAGCTTAGAAAGTATACTATCACAGCCAGAGGCATGATTTGAAAAAAAGCATTCTTTATTAGTGAACAGGCATACCTCATTCTATTGTGCTTCACTTTATTGCGCTTCACGTTTTTATAAATTGAAGGTTTGTGGCAACCCTGCCTCAAGCAAGTCTACCAGCACCATTTTTCCAACAGCATTTGCTTACTTTGTGTCTCTGTGTCACATTTTGGTAATTGCTGCAATATTTCAAATTTTTCATTATTATTATATTTGTTAAGGTGATCTGTGATCAGTGATCTTTGATTGAAATTGTTTTGAGTTACCACAAACTGTGCTCATATGAGATGGCTAACTTAATAAATGTTGTGTATGTTCTGACTGCCCCACTGACCAGCTCTTCCCTGTCTCTCTCCCTCCTCAGGCCTCCCTATTCCCTGAGACACAACTATATTTAAATTAGGCCAGTTAATAATCCTTCAGTGGCCTCTAAGTGTTCAAATGAAAGGAAGAGTCACACACCTCTCACTTTAAATCAAAAGCTAGAAATGATTAAATTTAGTGAGGAAGGCATGTCTAAAGCTGAGAGAGGCCATAAGTTAGGCCGCGTGTGTCAAACAGTTAGCCAAGTTGTGAATGCATAGGGAAAGTTCTTGAAGGAAATTAAAAGTGCTACTTCAGTGAACACACGAATGATAAGAAAGTAAGACAGCCTCATCGCTGATATGGAGAAAGTTTTAGTGATCTGGTTAGATCACACCAGCCAGGACACTTCCTTAAATTAAAGCCTAATGCAGAGCAAGGCCCTAACTCTCTTCAATTCTGTGAGGGAGGGACATAAGAAAAGTTTGAAGCGAGCAGAGGTTGGTTCATGAGTTTTAAGGAAAAAAGCCATCTCCATGATGTTAAAGTGCAAGGTGAAGCAGCAAGTGATGATGTAGAAGCTGCAGCAAGTTATCCAGAGATCTAGGTAAGATAATTCATGAAGGTAGCTACCATAAACAACAGATTTTCAATGTAGAGGAAACAGCCTTCTACTGGAAGAAGATGCCAGAAGACTTTTATAGCTAGGGAGAAGTCGATGCCTGGCTTTAAAGCTTCAAAGGACAGGCTGACTCTCTTGTTAGTGATTAAGGTAGCTGGTGACTTAAGATGAAGCCAATGCTCTTTTACCATTCTACAAATCCTAGGGCCCTTAAATATTTTGCTAAATCTACTTTGCCTGTGCTCTATCAATGGAATTATAAAGACTGGCTGTCAGTACATTTCTTTACAACATGGTTTACTAAGTATTTTAAGCCCACTGTTGAGACTTACTGCTCAGAAAAAAAAAGAACTTTCCAAATATTACTGCTCATTGATAATGAACTTGGTCACCCAAGAACTCTGATGGAAATGTACAATAAGATGAATGTTGTTTTCATACCTGCAAACACAACATCCATTCTGCAGCCCATAGATCAAGGAGTAATTTCAACTTTCAAGTCTTATTATTGAATAAATACATTTTTGTAAGGCTGTAGCTGCCTTAAGTAGCAAGTCCTCTGGTGGATCTGAGCAAAGTACAGTGAAAACATCCTGAAAAGGATTCACCCTTCTAGATGCCATGAAGAACATTTGTGGTTCATGGCAAGAGGTCAAAATATCAACATGAATAGGAGTTTGGAAGAAGTTGATTCCAACCCTCATGGATGACTTTCGAGGGGTTCGAGACTTCAGTGGAGGAAGTAATTGCAGATGTGGTGGAAATAGCAAGAGAACTAGAATTCGAAGTGATGCCCAAAGATGTGACTGAATTGCTACAATCTCATGATAAAACTTTAACAGATGAGGAGTTGCTTCTTACGGATGAGTAAAGTGTTTTCTTGAGATGAAATCTACTCCTGGTAAAGACTGTGAAGATAGCTGAAATGACAATAAATGATTTAGAATATTACATAAACTTAGTTGATAAAGCAATGACAAGGTTTGAAACAATAGACTCCAGGTTTGAAAGAAGTTCTGCCGTGGGTAAAATGCTATCAAACAGCATTACATGCTACAGAGAAATCATCTGTGAAAGGAAGATTTAATTGATGTGGCAAACTTTTTTGTTGTCTTATTTTAAGAAATTGCCACAGGTCCCCAACCTTCAGCAACCACCACTCTGATTAGTCAGCAGCCATCAACATCAAGGCAAGACCCTCCACCAACAAAAAGATTATGACTTGCTGAATGCTCAGATGATGGTTAGAATTTTTTAGCAATAAAGTATTTTTAAATTAAGGTATAATGCTATTGCACACTTAATAGACCACAGTATAGTGTAAACATACATTTTATATGCACTGGGAAACCAAAAGATTCATGTGACTCTCTTTATTGTAATATCCACTTTATTGCCATGGTCTGGAACCAAACCTGCAACCTCTCCAAGGCATGCCTATAAGAGTATTTGAGACCCTACAAGATTAATTCTACATGCTAATATTTAGGGAGGAAAAAGTACTGTTTTCACTATGCAAGCTGAAAAGGGCTTTAGTAGCATACACAAACTTTAATTTCATGAGCAACATGAGCAAATCTAGGGTCTTTCTTACTTTCTTCTTGTTGGAGAGTCATTCTAAGGGCAAATTCATTAAAACTGGAAAGTGCTATATATATTTTTTAATATTTATTTATTTATTTTATTATTTATTTTGGTTGCACTGGGTCTTAGTTGCAGTCTCCTTAGTTGTGGCATGCAAACTCTTAATTGCAGCATGCATGTGGGATCTAGTTCCCTGACCAGGGATCAAACCTGGGCCCCCTGCATTGGGAGCATGGAGTCTTAACCACTGCGCCACCAGGGAAGCCCAAATGACAAATCTTATATTCAAGTTTGTACCGACTTACTTGCCATTATAAAAATTACCCTTCTATGAATTTTAGAAGTAAATTTCTTAAGAATCTCAGCTGCATAAAAATTTTACTACATTATTCAAAACTTTGCCTATAATCCTCTTTAAGGTTATGACATAAAAAGATGTTCCTCTGAAAACTAAAGTCAATTTTCATTTCAATTTTCTCCATTACATTTTTTTCATAAGTATAAAATGTTTTCTCTTTACAAGAATATTTGGGGGCTTCCCTGGTGGCGCAGTGGTTGAGAGTCCGCCTGCCGATGCAGGGGAGGCGGGTTCGTGCCCCGGTCTGGGAGGATCCCACATGCCGCGGAGCGGCTGGGCCCGTGAGCCATGGCCGCTGGGCCTGTGCGTCCGGAGCCTGTGCTCCGCAACGGGAGAGGCCACAACAGTGAGAGGCCCACATACCACAAAAAAAAAAAAAAAAAAAAAAAAAAAAAAAAAAAAAAGAATATTTGGAAAGCCTGGACTGTAAACTAAGATTATTCATTATTTCTAGTTGAACACCTTCTAAACAGAAAACTCATCTCTCAGAGATAATCTGATGGACTTTAGACAGAGTCTAAGTGTTAGAAAACTCTTTCTTATATTGAACTGAGGCAAAAACCAGGGATCCTAACTCCCAGATCAGAGTTTTTTCATATAATTCAGCTTGAATAAGGTCTTTAGATATCCAGGTTACAATACAAAAAAAAAAAAAAAAATTCAAAACAAAATGCAAATGATTCCTAGTAGATCCTATAGAAATGATGGCAATATTTACTTTTAAAAGCATTGATTTCATTGCAGTAGTCCTTTATAGAATTATTTTAAATAATAAAAAAAACTGTGTTGGCTACACTCCATTTACTCTAACAATTTGCATTAGGTAGAGAAGAATAATATATTTAGGGGAGTCATCATTTGTTCACTCACAAATACTATGTGTTATAACTTACAATGAAAAGTGAGTCAAGAATGAAAACTTCCCCCCCCAAATTGATTTTGCACTAAGAATTACTTTTCGTTTAGCACCTTCAACAACCCATGAGAATAATTATTCCATTTTTATTGTAAGGTAATTATACACAAGATATACAAGCATACATAAGTTGAATAAGTTGTTTATTCAACTAGCTAGATATTCCTATCTTTTCATATCTTGCTTATAAATCCTTAATTGACTAGTCAGATAAGAAGAAACACGGTGGGCTGGGCTTCCCTGGTGGCGCAGTGGTTGAGAGCCGCCTGCCGATGCAGGGGACACGGGTTCGTGCCCCAGTCCGGGAAGTTCCCACATGCCGCGGAGCGGCTGGGCCCGTGAGCCGTAGCCGCTGAGCCTGCGCGTCCGGAGCCTGTGCTCCTCCTCAACGGCAGAGGCCACAACAGTGAGAGGCCCGCGTACCGCAAAAAAAAAAAAAAAGAAGAAGAAGAAGAAGAAATACGGATTTAGAGATACCTCAGTCTCAAGAGCCAGGTCCTTATTGGCCTTACCATTTTTGCAGACCATTAAGCCACTGAGCCCTTAGTGTCCTCATCTGCAAAATGGGAGTAATACTTACACAGCCTTATGGTGCTTGCATAAAATAATGTTGATCAAGGAAGTAATACTATGTCAAGCACACACTAGGTACATAATAAATGTTAATTCCTTCCCCCCACTCCAGATGGCGCAAAATAAGGAATTTTTAAAGGTACTATTAAGGATAGGGAGCATTTATCCATTAGACACGAAAATGAGAACTACAAAATTAGATCTACTGGTATCAATGTGAAAACTCTTTAAAAAATGCCTACATAGTGCAGTGTATACCAATTTATGGTTAAATATAATTTTCTAAATATGCCATCACTTTGAAAACAATTTTTCTCATTTTTTCAATAATTTCTAAGCACATACCCTGCCAGTAACTGCAAAGAAACCACAACCCATCGTGAACCAAGTGTCACACCCTGCCAAGTAATGCCAAATCAACAATGGTACAACAAAAATTTACTCTTTACACTGCGTGAATTTAAATCTATTCTATTTGAGAGTGATACGGAGTGAAAACCTCCTCTTACCTCCGTTCCCCCTTTAAAATAAGATGCTTAGTGTCTGGGAAGGGCTTAAGGTGCAAAGTAAAGAATGTAAAGGGAAGGAATGAAACAACTTCATGAGTACATTCGTGTCAAGGGAAAGTTGACTCCTCCCTAACCCTGAAATACAGCTACTACAGCCACAAGGAAATACAATGGCATGTTATCGGCCATTTTCCGCATTTGGCCCGTCTACCCCTGTGCTAAAAAATTAGACCGGAGCGCACGAATTTCCCCTTTCTCCATAACCCACAGCTAAAGGTAGAACATGCCAGCAGGCTGCAGACACCCACTCGGGTGGCTGAGCTCCCGAGACTCGGTTTCACATCCCGAGACTCAGTTTCACAGCCAGCACCCACCCAAGTCTTACGACCCTCCCCACCCACGACAATCCTAGCCCGCCCGCCTCGCCCCAAGATTCGCACATGCGTACACCCAATTAGGAGAAGTTAGAGCGCTCCCCGACTCGCCTAGTCCCCACGCCCAGCTGCCACGCAGCCAGTCCTCCTGCCCTTCTTGGGGCCGCTAGCTTCACTATTCTGTAATACGCATGTGCAAACGGTGACTCCGGGCCACCCTTTAGCCGGCCGGGGCGGGACAGCAGGCGGAACCAAGTTTCTTGCGCACGCTCCAGACATGCGCAGTGCAGCGGCTGAGGCGCCAGCTGTCGATTTGGAAGTTCCGGGGAGGCAGCGCATGCGCGAGTTTACGCGTTACCGGCGAAGAGGGGAGCCTGACGACTCGGAAATTTGAATACCACAGTAGCATGGAGTGTGACCTCATGGAGACTGACATCTTGGAGTCGTTGGAAGATCTCGGGTAAGACTGCCTGGGCACGGGTCTCTCAAACCCCACGCTGCCGGCGCCCCGGGAACTCCTCCTCAGCCCCAGTCAGAGACACCTGCCTCTTCACGCCGCACCCCGTGGCTCCTGACTGTCGCCTCCCTGTAGCTCCGGGACCCCAATGCCACGTCCACTGCCTGCCCTGCCGGGTCGGGGCCCTCCAACTGCGACACCCGAGGCCTCCCCTGTGCTTCCTGCAGCCGAGTTACCCGCAGCGTTTGTCAGTCATGCGTGTCATTGTCTGGGTTTTGGTTCTCGCCACCACGCTCCCCGAGCTCCTCTCCTTGCGCCTCATTCTCCTGCTCTCCTCCCTCACTCTGGAGGTTGCCAAAGTTGATTCTCTGTTTCCCTACTTGTTCTCCAAACTTCCTGCTCCTGTTTTGAGCCCCTACTCCTACCCCACCCCCATACCCTCAAAAAAATCTGCTTTGCCCAGTCATGTATGCGTGTGCCCAGGCTGCCCTCAGCCACAAGTCCGTGCGCTGCATACGTTCCGCCCGCTAGCTCACTTGTGCACTTAACCTGTCACCACCTTCCTGGGAACCACTGGCAGTTTCCCTTGACTCTGACACTCCTTCACTGAACCACCGTTAGCCCTTACCCTTAGGGGCATCTTCACCCACCAAGTCCCTGCATATTTGTTGTGCATTTTGCCTCTCCTCGTGACAGTTAACCATAATTTATCTGTATCTAGAAGCTGGAAATAGGGATTCTTATCTCACTGGGTCACCCAGATCAGTGTACTCTGTTAAAACTTGAGAACTTAGAATTTCGTGGGCTAAATGTGGTTCCAGAAAGAAACTGTATGATTAAATATTTGCCTACAGGTACGGTATCAAAAAAAAGAAAGAAAGAAAAAAGAAAAACAGATTTAGGTAACCATATTTACAAAGTAACAAGTCCCTTATCAAAACCTTCCCCGAGGTTTTTCCACGCCATGGAAACCTTTGGGGGAAATCTTTCTTCTTCAGGAAAGGATACCTTGGGTTCCCCAAATCTGCCCGTTTAAGTAACTTGTCCTGGAACAGATTTTTATGAAAGGAAATGGTAGTGCTTGTCATCTTTTTTTGTCAACATGAATTATTATTGTTCTTTTCTTTGGAACTTGGTCTGAATTGTCATGACTATTCTGGATTTTAGGCGGCTTATTTCTTTGATGAGAGCCTAAGTAAAAGTCACATTCAGCAAAAAGGCGTCTTTTTGGTGGACCTCTCAGACTAAACTGCTAAATTTCACACATGAAACCATTCAGTAAACATTTTTGATGAACACTTGTTCTGTTGACAGTGTTGATCTGAGCGCTTAAGGGTACAGAGTGAGGTAGAAGAGAAGTTCACACTGTGAAAATGTGCTGTAAGGAGAACTGAGGAGGGCCAGGAAAAGGAGAGGAAATGGGGAAGGAAAACTGGGAAAGGAAACAAGTCCTAAGCTTCCTAGAAGAAGTGACACTTAAGATTAATCTTGAAGGAGGAGTAGAGAGAGGATGGAGGTAAACTGCATTTAAATGTAGTCATTCTGCACGGATAGAGGTCCCTTAACAGCTGGTGATGTATGCCATTTCTTCCCATTGTTCTTTTATCCTGTTAACTATGTTTTTTTTCTTTGGGGTCCTATAAAAGTCATTGTTACTATAATAACTCTAGTTAAATAAATCATGGAGATAGGTTGTAATGTAAACCATGGATAGTCTGAAAACTTGACTATACATTTTAACCCATAACTGCCTAGTTTGGTGGCTTTCAGTCATTAAAATTTAGCCTTAATTGAATGACGTGTACTTCTCAAGGATTTACTGTGAAATATTAGAAATAAATGACCATTTATTTTTAACCTGGTACACAGTAGGAATTCAGTAATTACTTGTAGAATATATTAATAAAGTTTAAATATGTAACACAAGGAGAAATTTCTAGGCCTAGTTTTTTTTATTACACTGTCTAATAATATGTGGTTTTGAATCTAGATGCCAGGCTATATATAATCTCATTTTTTGTGTGAGATTTCTTCTGTCCCATTAAATATATAAACATAATTATATTTTAGAAGGATTGACTGTTATCATTTCTCTAACATCTCTATATCTCTAAATATCGAATTATCTTGAGCATATAATGTATCATATTTAATAAGTGCTTTTATCAATTTTACATTTAAAAGAAGATAAAATAACCTTCTGAAGAATATGTATTTTAAAATTACCTTAAGAATGATAAAATCTTTAATTCTAGCTACTTTCTAAATTGAGGTTCATTGTTACTATTGTCTTTTATGAATGTTTGAACATTTAATAATTTTTAAAAATTGCATTTGAATCACTTACAAAGAATTGGGATTCAGTTGCACCAGTTCACCCAAACATCAACTCCCAGCAATTATTAAATTAATCTTCACATTTCTCTGGTACTAGTAAGTCTTAACTAATCTTAACTATCATTAAATATAGAAGGAGGAAATAAATGAATAATTGGAAAGCTTTTGCTTTTAAAGAAAATCATTAAAAACCAAATCTAATTAATTTCTGGAAAAATTTCTAGAAAATATAACCTAAGTTTTATTTCTGAAATAGTAAACTATAGTATAACTAGTTATCACTTATAATCTAGTTTTAATACTAATTCAATTAAAGTAAGAAAGTAAACCTTTGTACAATAAGAGCTCTCAGTAAATGTACAGAGGTTGACATAATTTAGTACATGTGATTCTATTCAATATTCACATATTTTGAGGGGATTAGCTTGTTTTTTCTAATGGTTTAGTTAATTTATATTTGCAAGTTTAGAGACTGCTCACTGTAATTTATCTTTGTTAAACCATTGCTTAATTATACAAATAAAAATGTAAATACATTTTAATGTATTAGATGTGATTTTATATTCTTCTGAAGTATAATCTCTTACCAGTTACAAGGATCCATTGTTAGAAGATGTAATGTATTAGATGTGATTTTATATTCTTCTGAAGTATAATTTCTTACTCACCAGTTACAAGGGTCCATTGTTAGAAGATGGCGCTCTGTCTCAGGCAGTCTCTGCTGGAGCCAGTTCCCCTGAGTTTACCAAACTCTGTGCTTGGTTGGTGTCTGAATTAAGAGTGCTCTGTAAACTAGACGAAAATGTGCAAGCAACTAACAGTAAGTAAACATTCAGTTTTAGGTGCAAAATGTAAAAATAAAGTTTGTATTGTCAAGTGAACATTATCAGTATTACAGCTGAAATTTCAAGTTCTTTGTAAATTTAAAAAAAATTTTGTGAAGAAACCAAATGCTTTTTTCTCCTCCATTGTTTTTAGAGATAAGGTGATTCTGAAGTTGAAAAACTGGAATGTAGTCATACAACTGTTAAAAATTTGTGGAAGTTGAAAAGACCCTATTACTGAGACACAGAAAAATGGAGACAAGTATATATGAACTTTTCATTCTTTGTAAAAAGTTGTGAGATCTTAAATTGGTAACTAGAACTAGAAATTGGGGCTTTTTTCTCTGAGGACTACCAAATTCCAGTACATATAGCATGTAAAGTAAATGCATTCTAATTCTGTTATACATAGGGAGAAAGAATACTTTATTAAGAAGCTTTCCGTGTCATAGGAATGTATCACTAGATGCATCAAAACTAGATCCAGCACCATGAGATTTATGGTGCTGAGAGCTGTTTTACATTTGCCAATTTTGTTAACTGCTTTAGCACTAGTTTTGATGCTGCGAAAGAGGCAAAAGCTTGGAATCTGATACTCCACAACCTGGTTGCCTCCCATCATAGGTAAACCCATAACAGGAGATAAAGAAAAATGCCTACCTGCTAATCCACCCTTATGGAGAACTATACACATAATCCCATTTTTTCCCCCACAGAATCCCATTTCGAAGAGCTCACTCTTGCATATTTAGTATATTTAATGTGTATACATCAGTGGCATCCAATTCTAATTATTAAGGAGAGTATAGTGTAACAGTAGTAGCAGCAGCTTACACTTACTGAGCACTAGCCATATTCTAAGCACTTTACTAGTGTTAACTCATTTAAACCTCAGGGCAGCCCTACCAGGCAGCTTTTATTACTCTTTTATACATTAAAACAAGGAAGCACAAAGGTTAAGTACATTGCCTGAGGTCACACAACCAGTAAGTGCTTCAGTCCCCAGCAGT
The DNA here is from genome assembly GCF_949752795.1 of Hyperoodon ampullatus. Classification (NCBI taxonomy): domain Eukaryota; kingdom Metazoa; phylum Chordata; class Mammalia; order Artiodactyla; family Ziphiidae; genus Hyperoodon; species Hyperoodon ampullatus. Next base: position 62,001,914 of record NC_136928.1, read on the forward strand.
CAAGTTTGGGAGCCAGTGTTCTTCACGCTGCCTCTTGACCTAACATTTCAGAGACTGTAGGTGCCCTTGAAAACACCTGTACGGTGTTAACTGTTTATAACCAGGAGCCCTGTTGTTCAAATGAAAACATCTTATAGAAGTCAATATAAAACAGGTAAAAAGTATGGCTGTTTTAGTTGACGTTGAGAGGGACTACTTTGAGCACAGCTGTCTCCTCCCCGGCTGCCTCTAACGGAGTTCTTTGGAACTGAAGTTCACGGAACACAGTTTGCAAAACATTGATAATACATTCTTCCCATTTTATAGGTGAGAAAATGGACTCAAATCAAGTGACTCTCAAAGTTTGTTAGTTAAATTTTACCCCTTTGTAATACTGGTTAGAGAACTATCAAAATAGTAAAGAAGAACAAGCATTGTTTTTCCTTGGTTCACCCAGTAAACGCTATACTTGACACGTTATGAGAAAACAGAAACACGAATCATGTTCACCATCTTCAAATATAGTCTAACTGGGAATTTTAGGCACAACTGAAACAACTGGAGATTACAACAGTAGTTAAATACTTCACTTTGTGGTTCACAGGGGAAGGAAATCAGTGAGTGTAGCAGGCCCTGGGGAAGGTTTCATCAAGGAGCAAGACCACTGGGCTTTGATGGATAGGTGAGGTTTGATAGAGGAGGAGAAAGTAGAGGGCATATCAATCACCAGGAGTCAGTTAAGTGAAGACACACAAGTAGAAATGAGACTGACCATTCCTGGGACAGTGAGGAGACCGGCCCGGTACAAATAGAGGGAATGTTTGTGGAGGTTGTAGGTAACTACTATATACATGTAGTAGGAACTACTCCTAACAATATACTGGGAAGGGCAAGCAGAGAGGCTATGAGGAATCTTTAAAGGCAAACAGAAAAAATTAGATTGGATGAGGTAGAAATTAGGAAGCCATTAAAGGTTCTCAAACAAGGCAATAACCTAATGAAAACTGTTTAAGAAAGCAAATTGGCAGTGGTGTGAGAAAGGATGAGTTAGAAGAGACAGGAACTTGTATTAGGAAAATGCTATTAAAATTTTCAATTTATATATAATTACTATGCCAATGGGGAAAACAATAATTTTTATTAAATAAGATTATTTTAATTCTTAAAAGGCCCAAGTGAAGCTGAAGAATTCCAGCTTGAGGTGAGTGGGCTACTAGGGGAGATGAACTGTCCATATCTTTCACTGACATCTGGGGATGTGACCAAGCGCCTTCTCATTCAGAAGAACTGCCTCCTTTTGCTCAGTAAGTTCATGGCTACTAGAATGTAGTCATTATTTTTTATTTATGTTTTCCATGGCTAATAAATGGGTGTAAAGAAAACTTTGTTAAGTTTCTAACTAAGAAGCTAATGATGGGTCCATGCGCTGGTAGCAGTGTCGTTTTGTAATTGCTACTCATTTATGGTTTAAATTTGGTGTGGTGCTCAGCCTGCTGTGCTTCACCTAACATGACCAAAGGTAGTGCTGGAGAGTTATGCAAGTGTGTGATCACCACACCTCAGTGTTCTATACTAGAAACACATTTTAAAATAAACTAGGAAGATATTGTGGGAATAATGAAGGTTTTTTAAATTAATTTATTGAGGACAGTAACCATTCTAGGTGCAGTAAATGGTAAATGTAATTATTTAAAGTATTTTGTTGATATTTCTTTGTGGCTGGGTAATTGGGGATTTTGGTTTTGTTTGTAAAGATGTCAAATTACAATGTAAACATTTCTGGAATACTATTTGGATTGTTCCTGTACTTACTGATCATTCTGGGAAGTAAATTTTTATGAAAAATTCTCTCCTTCCATGTTTTTTAAATATACTAACTACTATTTCTCTCTTCACCCTGAGAAACAATAAGTAGACTCACAGATTTTATTGCCTTATATAAACTCTCCAATAAACACCACCAGTAATGTTAGACTCAGAATTTTTGTAGCATTCTGAGACACACTTAGAGTAAACTTTGGTTAACTGATACAACTGAACTTTGGCTTCTGAAAAATGATGCAACTCCAATTTTGAAGGTTCAGTCAAAAAAAAAAAAAAAGTGTATTCACAGCCATTATACTTAGGAACTAAGGTATTCCAAAATCACTTTCTTAATTTCCCCTTTGTCAAATGATTGTTACTGGGTGGGTATGGGGGCAGGGAATAGACACGTAATGTTAGATATTGCTTTAGATATTGATATTGCTGCATATAGTTCTTATGCACGCATTCATTGTCCTTCAAATTGTATAATTTCAATAACTGGCTCAGCCACAGTATACTCACTGAATCTTCCTTTGTAACACTGCTTTTCCCTTCCAATACCTGATATTTGGCACTTAGAATATGTTATCTTACATAGGAAGACAACAGCTGTGTGGAAAGCTCAGTAATGACCCTGAATAGGTAATTCTTCCAAAGAGCTCAGTTTGGTCTTTTTGGTACTGATACTTATAAAAACCACTTGGAATATAAATATTTATAAAAATGCCTTTAACTCTTTCCTGTTTCTTAAGCGAGTGTCCTGAACATTATTATTTTGGACTCAGGGTCATAATTATATTTTAATGTGCTATCACCCCTCAAAAGCTTTTCAAGAATATACAACTATTTGCTCCTCAACTACATGACTAAATCAACAAAAGGTTACTCTGCTCTTCGAATTCTTTGTACATACATACACACTGCTCCCTTCCTCCTCTTTCTTTGCTTCTGCTCTTTCCCCTTTTGAAAATATTCCCTAGTTTGTATTCTCTCTCATGCTAGTATGCATTTATGTACATATACTCATTCTCTTTTCGCGCTGTATAAATATTTCTCATCTTTCCAAGCATCAGTTGTCACATCTCGATGCTATAATTTTACTTGCTTCTTCCAGCACCCTTACCTTACTGATTTCAATCTTTTAATACATTGCATTCTGAGGCGGAAGATAAACCAACCTCATTAGAATTGTTAGTAAAATAGAATAGTCTATTCTCTAATAGTCTGTAGTGGCTGAAAAACTCTCATGTATCAGGTTAAGAACTGTTGTGGCTGTTCATTGGCCTTTGTGGTTGTTAGGATATTTCCCTTAGGTATAATTAGTCAGATATCTTTGATGCATATATTCTTTATTCCTAACTAGATTGTCTGTAGAGATCTTTTTTGTTTGTTATGCATAATACCTACAGTGCCTTTCCTGGTACTTTGAACACATCAGTTACAGTTAATGTTTTTCAATGGTAATTGTGTTGGTAAACTAATTTTGTGAATGCCTGAGCTATGTTGTCCCAAATTTAGAGACCAATTTATTAAATCATATAATATATGAGTTTCTAGAACAAGGGTTGGCAAACTTTTTCTTAAATGGCCAGATAGTAAATATTTTCAGCTTCGTGGGCCATAAGGTCTCTGTCACAGCTACGTAACCCTGCTGTTGTAGCATGTAAGCGGCCGTAGATGATATGTAATTGAATCAGAGTGTGGCAGTGTTCCAATAAAACCTTATTTGCAAAAACAGTTGATTATTTTCATGACCTTGGGGTTTTACTGTTTCGATCTTTTAACTCATACAGTTTGCTATATGGAACATGTTAAGATTTTATCAAACCCATTTAGAATACCTTTCCAGAAACTTAGCTGTGTTTATTCTAGAATAGGATTTGGCAGCTTTTCAGAAATGATCTGCCAAAATTATGATCCGTGTACTTCTCACATTACACCTTGGGTGTAGGAAATGAGATATTCAAGCTGATCGTTCTTTTATACTTATAATAGGGCTTAAGAGCCCAGAAAATGTCTTTTTCCAAAACTATCTTCCTAACATTGTCAGAAGGTTCTCACTTTGTCACATAACCTGAAATCCTGAGATCCAAATGATTATTAAACATCTTTTATAACAAGTTAAATGTCCTTGGGAAGGTTAAAGTAATAAGATTGAATATTTATACCTTCAACTGAATTACTTGAAGCAGATTGCTGCCCTCATAATACCTGCCTGAAATCAACACACAAGGGGATGATATTGATACGAAAGGACTCTGTCCAGAAATGATTAGAAAGTTTTGGTTTTTTTTTTTTTTCCCCAGGGGAGGGGGTGAGAATGAGGAACATAGGAGGAAAGGGAATATTGAGAAGAATATAGATGGAAGAGGGTTTTCTGTGAACAGCTGGAGGGTGACCTTAGGCTACTGGAGACCATGAAAAAGGAATGTTTGGAAATTTAGTCCTTTCCCCCTTCTCTTGTAAGTGAAGCTTTGACTACTTAAAAATGTTCTTTCACTCTGGTCTTAAACAGACTACCTGAGTTTTGGAAGGTAAGAGGGCAGGATAGTTGCATCACTGGTGTGTATCAGTTGTGAGAAGTTAAAAAAAAAAAATAATAATAATAATAACTTTTTAACTGTTGCTAAAAATTGGCCGCCTGCCACCCTTTGCAAATTTGTTAACAGATGCCAGCCCCTGTTCTGGAGGTTCCCTAATAGTGAAATGCAAGAATCCACATTTTAAGATGTGATCTACCTTGATCCTTTGATTTCAAAGAAGAATTGCTTGCTTTTAAATCAGGCTTTAAACATATATTGGTTAAATACTGAATTACAGAACCAGTTTATATGTTACGTCATTTGCAGGTAAAAATGGTTTTCCTTTCTTGTTTTTATCCATTCTTGCAGCTTTACAAGTTACATATCATTAGGTCTATAGAGTTGTGACTCCAGACTTACGACTATTAATTGTAGCTGTATCTCATTTTGAAATCTTATTTTGTTTACTTCAGCATACCTCATCTCAGAACTAGAAGCTGCCAGAATGCTCTGTGTGAATACTCTTCCAAAAAAAGCTCAAGAAGGAGGCGGTAGTGAGGTCTTTCAAGAGTTGAAAGGCATATGTATTGCTCTAGGAATGTCCAAACCTCCAGCCAATATAACTATGTTCCAATTCTTCAGCGGGATTGAAAAAAAAGTAAGACCTTTAGTACCAGATTGTAGTGTATTAAAGGCATAGTCCTACAGTTGTTTGAAATGAAACAAGTTAATTTCTCTTAATGGGAACCTAATGTGCACATTATTAAGTGATTGTTACTAAATAAGTTTTGGGTTTTAAGTCCTAGATACCTTCAAGAGAAATTGGTATTTTACTGTTTTTTTCTTAACATGTTAGCATGTTTCTTTTTCAAAAAGGAAACTTTGCACTTTGATTTATAAACTGAAATAAGCTAGAAATAATGTAAAAGAACTAGGACTTGTATCCGTTTAAAAGTTATTTTATCATTGAACTTTGATGCAATTAATTTTAAGGTCCTTATCATTAAATGTTACCACCATTCTCCCTATTGACTGGACAGAAAAGGATGTAAATGTTTTGGAATTTTAATCCAGTCACTTCGAGTCTTACGTGTTTCAACTGGCAAACTAGATATGTTGACTGCTAATATAATCTAGTATGTGAAAATAAGTCAGAATTGTTTTATACCACATGTTATCAACAGTTAAGAGTTTTTATATAATTGATTAGGAACAAGCAATTTTAATTAAAAATTAATGAACAGAAGAGAATGATATTTGTTATAGCAGAGTTATTCTCTGTATGCATATCTGCTGGACTCTAAGAATTGGTACATTTGCATTGTGGGGTAGATGGACGCCATGATGCACAAATTTGGCTGAACTCTACAGGGGAGCAGCAGTGTATCCATAGTCCATATTTTTCTGTGTGTTCATTCATTCATTCAACAAATACACATTGAATGCCCACTGTTGTCAGGCACTGTTCTAGGTACAGTGAAGGACTCATGCTTCCATAGACACGTGAGGAGTGGGTCAAGTGAGTGTCTTTATCGTGTGGGTCTTGTACATTTCAAAACATCCTCCACCTTTTCCTCTGTCAGGAATCTTCTTTTGATGGCAAGATATGATGGGAATTGGGAAGATGAGGAGGATGTGTTTTACTTTTAGATTTGTTTATTCATTCATTTATGTTTTTGTGTCAGTTAAAGGAAACATTAGCAAAAGTTCCACCTAATCATGTGGGAAAGCCTTTATTGAAGAAGCCAATGGGACCGGCCCACTGGGTGAGTAGTAATCATCCTGAGTAAACTTTGTAAGGAGCCATCTGCCTATCTCAGGATATTTATGTTTGTGTTTTTGAAGTTGTATTTTCTAATATGTAGTTTCCTAGGTGGACATCCTTAGAATCATTTTTGTTAATCTTAAGATTTATCCAAAATAATTTTATTTATGTAAGATGAGAAGCACTTCTTTCATAATTTGTAAATATTTCACACAGCTGATTAAATTGAAGTTCAGTATGATGCATGTTTCTAATTGCCAAATGGGTTGCCTTCAAGCCAAAAACTTCACTGGGCTGAGCTTCACACAGTGAATTATAGGAAAACTAAATGAGAATTTTGTACTTTACATATTCTTTATTATGTTTTGAGACAGCATTGTTATGCCTATCATTTCATTAGTTTATTATAACTTCTTATTCTATTCATTAAATAACCTAATTCATTTTGTGCTGAGTGCTGGGGGTTCAGTTGTTAATAAAACAGATACAGTTTCTGCCCTTTTGGAATAGGGGATCAAGCAGATTTAAATTCTAACTGGCCTTTTAATTTTGTTTCAGGAAAAGATAGAAGCAATTAACCAAGCCGTAGCCAATGAATATGAAGTTCGGAGAAAGCTGCTAATAAAACGTTTGGATGTCACTGTCCAGTCTTTTGGCTGGTCTGACAGAGCTAAGGTACACATTATATCACTTAAAAGAGCAGAGTATTTATAGACATGATCCTTAAACATTCGTAGCCCAGTTTAGATACAGTGGAGACTATAAGAGAAACACATAGGAGACACACATAGGAGTTTTACTTTAGTGAGTTACTGAGTAGCAATTCTTTCAGCCATTCAGCAATAATAAAAACATTTATTTTTCAATTTTTTAGTATTTTCCAACAAAGCTATATGTTATAAACCCTACTGGGAGTTCCCATTTATGAGAGAAAAGGAGAGAGTATCTGAAAATTACTAAAAATAATAAATTTTACAATTATTTGTTTACTGTACTTTAAGCTAGCGATTTAACTTGCTAATTAAATAAATTAATTAAATTAGAAATACTGGTTTTGGAGGACCAAATATTATGATCCATTTATAGAGAATTGGAGAATCTGGTAAGACTGTTTTATTTCAGCTTCAATAAGATAATCCAGGTAAAGGTTTTGGTCATTCAACAGGTATTTATTAAATATCTACTATTTTATCAGTAAGTGGTAATTAATTGGCACAATTGATTAATTTGACCTTCTTAGAACCCTGAAATGGAACTAATTCTTGAATTTATGTGGAGGTTGGTCCAAATATGTTAGTATTCGATGTTCCCTTAATAGTGCATTCATTTTTAAAAGTAGATTTTTCTCTGAATTTTAATTGACTGAGAAAATGTTTTTCTTTAGTTAAGTTCTCCAATTATCTTCCTAATACATGAGTTTCACCTAAAATCTTTAAACCATAGCATAGTCCTATTTAGCTGCTAAATTGATGGGGTAGATATTTATTGAGTTAACAGTATCTTAGTCTTGGAAAGGGTTTTTAGAGATCAGTCTTAACTCCCCTTATTTTGCAACTAAAAAAATGGAGAGCCAGGTACATGGAAGGTTTTGCCTAAGATCTCACAGTGAGTCAGTAGTAACATGAGGAATAAACTGTTCTCTTCTGGGACTGTTGAGGAAATACCAGTCCTTTCTTAAGTTGTCTTTGATAAAAACAATCATTTTACTCTCAGCATAATACATATACTTGAAAAACAAAAACCTGCAACTCTCAGCTAGAAAAGCATGTAATGATTGATGGGTGTGCATTGACCCAAGGCATTAACACTACAGTTCTGGGGTTTTGTTTGTTTGTTTGTTTTTTTAATAAATTTATTTATTTGTTTGTTTTTGGCTGTGTTGGGTCTTTGTTGCTGCGTGCGGGCTTTTCTCTAGTTGCGGCGAGCGGGGGCTACTCTTCGTTGCAGTGCATGGGCTTCTCATTGCAGTGGCTTCTCTTGTTGCAGAGCATGGGCTGTAGGCACGCGGGCTCGGGAGTTGTGGCTTGCGGGCTCTAGAGCGCAGGCTCAGGAGTTGTGGCGCACGGGCTTAGTTGCTCCGTGGCATGTGGGATCTTCCCAGACCAGGGCTCGAGCCCGTGTACCTTGCATTAGCAGGCGGATTCTTAACCACTGTGCCACCAGGAAAGCCCTAACTTGCTCTTTATATCCTTTGTTCATTCATCCTTTGTGGTCTTATGTTACACATGCATTAAATGTACTTCTACTAAATGGTTAAAGTAGACTCTTTTTCTTAATTATTATTTATAATAGAGGAAAGTATTACATGGGGATCACTTGTGCAAAAAATATGTATCATGTTAACATAATTAGTTCAAATTAGTCACAGGTAACTTTTTTTATCTCGTAGTAAGCAGATGAGAAAATTAAAAAAGCAAAATTGTTGAAATGGGTTTCCATTCTTATATTTAAATAGATAAAATGAAGGTGTTTGATCTGAGACCAATGGCATGGGGAACCTTTTTGTCCCACAGTCCTTTTAAAAGGGAAGCCCTTCTACCCCCATATCCCCCTCCCCCTATCATTCCTTGGGGATATGGGGGTAAAAGGGCTTTATCTCAGCTGTACTCTTAAGTTAGCTCTTCACTAGATAGGAGCAATGGTGAGTATGTAACTTCTGTCATCTGGAGCCTAATAAATATTATCATCAGACATTTTGGAAATCTTATTTAATATCAATGTTTCTATGTCATCTTGAAAATTGACATTTGTCTTTGAACACTTTCTTTCACAGAGTCAGACAGAAAAATTAGCGAAGGTTTACCAGCCAAAACGCTCAGTCTTATCTCCTAAAAGTACTATTTCTGTTGCCCACCTTTTGGCCGCAAGACAAGACTTGTCAAAGATTTTAAGGACAAGCAGTGGCTCTATAAGAGAAAAGACTGCCTGTGCCATCAATAAGGTGATTAGAGTACCTTTAATTTTCTTTCAAGTACATTTATTTCTGTTTATAAAATAAAGTAATTCAAAATTTTAAATGTCTTTCTTATCCCATAGGTGTTGATGGGCAGGGTTCCTGACAGAGGAGGTAGGCCCAATGAAATTGAACCTCCACCCCCGGAGATGCCACCATGGCAGAAAAGGCAGGATGGCACCCAGCAGCCAGCAGGAGGCCGCGGAGCAGGGAGAGGTGGTTATGAACATGCCTCATATGGAGGGCGAGGAGGTCACGAACAAGGAGGGGGCAGGGGCGGACGTGGTGGCTATGACCACGGTGGCCGAGGGGGAGGAAGAGGAAATAAGCATCAAGGAGGCTGGACAGACGGAGGGAGTGGAGGGGGCGGTGGCTACCAAGATGGTAGTTACCGAGATTCCGGTTTCCAGCCGGGTGGCTATCACGGAGGCCACAGTGGTGGCTACCAGGGTGGTGGTTATGGTGGCTTCCAAACATCTACATATACAGGAAGTGGATACCAGGGTGGTGGATATCAGCAGGACAGTAGATACCAAGATGGAGGGCATCATGGTGATCGAGGCAGTGGTCGCGGAGGGAGAGGTGGTCGCGGAGGCCGAGGTGGTGGACGCGCAGGCCAGGGAGGAGGTTGGGGAGGAAGAGGGAGCCAGAATTATCACCAGGGGGGACAGTTTGAACAGCACTTCCAGCATGGAGGTTATCAGTATAATCATTCTGGATTTGGACAGGGCAGACATTATACTAGTTGAGGCTACAGAACCTTACATTTTGCTAGAGCTCAAGTAATAGAAACTTAGTTTCAGAATCCTGAATCCAGCATTGATTTTGAGTTAATGTGAGACCACAGGTGACAGGCAGATTCCTGCTTGGCATAAGCATTTGTAGGTCTTCATACAATACTGTTCGTTTTGGGTTTTGTTTTATTTTTAATGGACTTACATAATGCTGTTTATTTGAGAAACACATACAGTATCTCTCCTTTGTATGAAGAATTTCTTAAAAGGTAATTAAAATTGCCTGTAATTGACCAGTAGACTAATTCCACAGTCAGAAGATGCATATTTTTCTGAACAAAATTACTTGAGTAAGTAGTTTTCATGTTTTCAATATGCAGTTTTGAAAAATGAGGATTCTCCTAGATTTTTTTAAATTTACAACTAGGAAACCTTCCTCATATTAACAATCCATTTATATGTATTTTCCTTAAAGTATTCTAATGCCTATTTTCCAAGCACAGTTCTGCCCTGATTGGCTTTTTATTCTGAGAAGTTATGCAACATTTGCTTCATGATAGAACTTCGAGGTCAGTTCCTATTAAATGAGCTCTTCTGCAGATAGCACATTCAGTAGCCTTATCCTTTCGATGGAATACTGTACCATATGCTCAACTCTGAAAATCTTGAACACGGCCAAAATCCGTAAAGATTATAAAAGCAAACTAAGTTGTGAACCTATAGTACACGTAGGCATTTAGTTAAGTATAGCAATTCAAACTGACCTGCATCCATTCAAAACAAGTTCCTCCTTCAACCTTATTTTTACTTGAAATCTGCTAGAAGAAACAGCAAACTGAAATTTGTTTTATGCACGAGTTAATACCACTGGCTCAGCAAATACAAGTTAGTTTGCTTTGGGCAGGAGACTTCTTTTGTAATGGAAAAAATGCACTACCAAGTAAGAGGACAGATTTTTGCTTAGAGCAGGAGGCCCTTTATTATTGCTGCAGAAAACAAAAGCCTGGCTGCGTTGATGTTTGACACTCACCTTTACTGAAATCTACATGACGCTTCTTGCTGGGTTTTTGTACACGTAAATATTGTCAAGCTGTGAAAGAAAATGGCTGGAGGTGTGCTTTGTGTGAAAGGTGAGCAATAAAGTATTTGTATGTTCTCTCTTTGGTTTGAGTTTTATTTTAGCCACTTTTTAAAACTGAATTATACAGGACGCTTGCTTCAAGCTTCTGAACTAAGGCCTTTGTTCCCCAAAGATTCTCAAGTGTTTCCTTGAAACATAATTTGTAGTGAAAGATAACCCTTACTCTAGAACCTTAAGTAAGTTGAAAAATAGCTACTTCCAAATTTACCTTTTATTATAACTTTATAGCTGGAAAACTTCACTACTTATCCCTGGCCCCTAGGTGTAGCTGTTGCTGCACAGTGTGTTAGGCAAAGATCCATTCATGGCCCTGATCTTTTAGGGGGCTTTTTTGCTTATTTGTTTCTCCATTCTTCTTAAGAATGAGCGACATTTTGAATGAAGTGAATTGAAAATATAATTATATGTTTGTAAAAAGAAATAGTATTTCCTTTTCCTACTAAATTGGGCTTTTTAGAGTAAAGAATCAACTCATGGCTTACCATTAAAAATAATTCTGTTTGCTGTTGAGATAAGCACATTCTTTTGATTGCTGAAACCATTTTAAAAAGCCTTGATCATTTTGTTAATTTTACCTGTTTATTAGATTTTTTGATTGGCATTTACCATTCTAAAATGTTCAAACTTGAAGACAATTTAACATACTTTTACTTATCATTAAAGATTTTAAGTTCTGTCTTGAAAGTTGTTAAGTGTTCGTCTCTTTGCTTTATGGTGTTAAATATGTTTAGTTTGTATAGGAGTTTTCTGATAGAAATGAAATTGTCAAGGTTTCATATCTTAAAATGATATCTTAGAATGTTTTAACACATACCTTAGCATTTGCTTTAATCTGTTTTCTAGCCTCAGACTCAACAATATACTTAATGAATATGTTTCATTCTTTTGACATATAATTTTGATTTATTTTTATGGTTAGTGAATTACTTTTCATATGTGATTTTCATGTGATTACTTTTCATACGTGAGCATGTATAAGAAAACAAATGTACATTTTTCCCAATGCACTTTATTTTCTACTTCAAATGAGAACTTTTTTTTTCACATCATAAACCCATAAAAGAATTGTCTTTTAGTTTCTTTTCTTGGACATATATTAAGTTCTCTAGAAAGAGGATATTTCAAGTCACCGGTTAGTTTTGTTATACTAAAATAAAGTTCTTAGGTTTATATAGAGTGTTGATTTTATACACATTCATAACTTTACTTGTGGAAAATAATGACTTACTGGCATAGGGAATGTGGGAATTTCTTGGAGAAACAAGAAACAAAATTTTCAGGAGGGAATTTTTGACATATGGACTCTTAAAATATTATTTCTTAAACAGACTGAGACAGTACCTTTTGTTAGTGCTTTGTTTCCTCCTCTCTCAGGAACTAGAACAGGATGTCAACAGTCTCTATGAAAATTATCAGAGGTATGCCAGTATCATTTTCATTTCTTGTTCTGGATCCAAGCTGAGCTAGTATCTTTTGGGGCTCCAGACAGGCCACCCCGAAAATACACCACAATGGCATACTGACTATTTTTGAATTAAAGTTACTTAAGAAATGGCCAATGCAAGAGGGACACTCTGACCCTCCTTTCTTTCTCATTGAAAGCAAGAAATAAGTCTCTCATGTGAAAGGTACACTCCCTGCACCTGGAGATAGAAGGACACCCTTATTGCTGGAGATAGGGAATTCGGGTTGAGAAGCCTGTATAAACAAACCTTGTAACTTCTTTAATTTACTACCCCAAGCCCAAACTCTATTTAGAATTTTCACTAATTAAGTGCCCAAATCCTAAGTTTCTTTATCCTGTTAATTCCTCGCAATTTTTTTTCTTTTGTCTAAAAAGTATAAAAGCTGCCTACTTTGGCTAGGTTCCATTTCTGTGAGACCTCAGTGTGCACAAATTAAAATCTTAATTTCCTTTTCTCCTGTTAATCTGTCTTATGTCAATTTTATTATTAGTCCAGCCGCAAGAACTTCAAGAGGGGTAGAGGTAGAATTTTCTTCCTTCTCATCATGTCCAACTGGAATAGAGTTAAATAAATTCGTGCTGAGGGAAGGCATTTAAAATCATTTCTATATACAGTTGACCTTTGAACAATGTGGGGGTTAGGATTTCTGACCCTCTGTGCAGTTGGAAGTTCACCTACAGTGGTCCATTGGTATCCATGGAGGGTTGGTTCCAGGACCCGTGTGGTTACCAAAATCCAAGGATGCTCAAGTCCCATAGTTGGCCCTCAGTATCCACAGTTCTGCATCGTGCATTCAACCAACTGCAGATTGTGTAGTACTATATTTAAATGTGTGCATATTATTTGATCATCTCCCCCTTAGGTAATTTGGATAATATTTGATTCAATTGTTTTTTTTTAACAGAAAGGACTATTTCATTTACCTAAATTAAAAAATAAATCCGTCACAGGGTATCTAATGTTATGTAAAACTTTCTTCCCCTGCTTTTCTTGTTTTTCTCAATCATCACTAACATGATTATAGTCACAAGAAATGCTATGTGTTGTTCAGTGCTACATTTCCACACTTGTATATGTTAATGTATTCCTAGGGTTCAAATCGCTGATTGAAGCAGGTATGCATGTCAGTGTTTGAACTCATTCATTCACCTTGGGTGCTTTGAGTCACCTGCAAAATTATGTTGCTAAAGACGTTGCATAAACATAACTGTTGGCGTGAGAACTTCCTTACTAAATCATTCCCTGCCCAGTAAATGTAAATGAAGAAGCCTAGGGTGGAAATAGAAAAAACAAAAAATTTAACATGTTCCCTAGGAATTTGAGGGAAAAGTTTTGGGGAAAATCTATGAAAATGACCAGTACTTGTTAAATTATGTTGTTATACTTTCCTTAAGAAGAAGAAAAGTCTGCAGTTCAGTAAACACTTGAGTGCCTTCTCTACTCCAGGCACTGTGTTGGGCATTTGAAGCACAAAGATAAGTGAGAAAGTCCCTGCCTTGGAAAATGACCAGTTGTGGAGTCAGAAACAGGTCATTGTAGCCTAGCATAATAAAAACTGAACATTATACCAGGGCGCTAGCCTAGCTCGGTCTTCAGAATTGTTCATATGAGGTGGAAATTGGCAGGAAAAGTTGGAAAGGTTGCAGGAGCCAGGTAATAGAGGGCACTACATACTTTCCTAAGTAACTTGGACTTAATTTATGTTCCTTAGTATGCTGAGGCCTGTAGTGTGGTCAGTTTGGGGTTCTATATAAATCACTGGTTAAAAAATAGAGAGTAGATTTAAGGGGTGGGGGGGCAAAGATTGGAAACAGAAGCTTCAAGCTTAAACTAATACAGTATAATAATAGGGATGGAGAAAGGACAAATTCAGGAAATATTTAGGAGATAAAATTATAGTGCTTTATTGGTTAGAGTGAGAATGAGAAATTTAGTACGACTCTAGTTTTGTGTGGGTGTGTGACTGGATGACAATACCATTAATTGTAATCAGAATAAGTGGGAAAGGTATATGCAGAGTGGGAGAGGTGGTGATGGTTTCAATCTGAAACTCAAGAAGATGCCTGGAGATGGAGATTTGGGAATGATCAGCATCCAGTGACTTTTGCATTGGAACATTCAATAGAATAATGATTCTGTATTAGATCACTCAACAGGGGAAAAAGAGCATTGGACCAAGGAAGGAATCTTGGAGAATATCATTCAAGGGGTGTTGGAGAAGGGTCACAGAAGTAAAAGGAAACCAGAGCAGTTGGCGTGTTCTTCATCAAGAGCAATGTGGTACTACTGTTACCCCATTCCACACATAAGGAGAGTGAAGCCCAGGATGGTTGAGTAGATGGCCCACATCCACATAGCTGGTAAGCAGGGGAGCTGGAATCAAACACAGGCTCTCTGGCTCCAGAGCTCAGTAACCAACAATTCCAGACGCTACAGGGATTCAACGAACCTGGGCTTTAAAATATCCACATCTCCTGACCTTTTCAAGAGCACATTCAGAATAAATGCTGAAGCCAGTTTTCTGGAGTTTGAGGAAAGAATGAGAGGCAAGAAAGTAAATTGAGACTAGCTCTGGAAGTTTCACTGAGATGGGAAGGACACGGTAAAATAACAATATAAAACTTGGCTGGATGAAATGTATTCTGAAAGGCTACAAAAAGCCAAAGAAGTTTTCAAGAAAATATAGTGATTGAATATCCTTAAAAACCCAAAAGTGTCAACTGCAGAATTCTTTAGGAATTCAGAGTAAAACTATCTAGGTTTCACTGTAACTTAATGCTGTTTTTTATGAGGCATTTACAAGATGGTTAGGATTTATCAGGTTTTCTTAGGGAAAAGTCTGAAACTGCCATCAGATCCTCAGAGCAGATAGGTTTACTCATAGTTGTACGTAGCTTCCAGCACTTACTTGGGCCTTAGCCCACACCATCTCTAATGTCTCCTAAGGCTTACCTGCTTCAGAATCCTTTCTCTCTCAATAGAGACCAGTTGTGTGGTATAGAAGACCAATCACAGGTCAACTACACTAATGTGAAAGTACAGAGAAACTTGTTTCATTCTAACTAATTCTCAATTATCAGAAATTAATGAAGGGACGTCCCTGGTGTTCCAGTGGTAAAGAATCCGCCTTACAATGCAGAGGATGTGAGTTCAATCCCTGATCAGGAAACTAAGATCCCACATGCCACAGGGCAACTAAACCTGCACACCACAACTACTACTGAGCTGGCACACCTCAACTAGAGAGCCTGCACCACAACTACAGAGCCCATGCACCCTGGAGCCTGTGCACCACGACTAGAGAAGAGAAAACTCGCACGTCACAACTAGAGAAGCCCATGTGCCACAACAAAGAGCCTGCACGCCACAATGAAAGATCCTGCATGCCTCAACAAAGATTCCATGTGCCGCAACTAAGACCCAATGCAGCCATAAAAATAAATAGATAAATCTTTTTTTTAAAAGTAATTAATGAAAAAAATTGAATGAAACAAGTAGAAAGTAAACCCTAACCTAAAGGGATGAGCGAGGGCTATTTTATAATCTTATTAACGATGATGACCTATAACGGTTTAAAATCTTGTAGGGCTGCCATCAATTAACTTCTTACCCAGTTATTGAAGTGCTCACTACGGAAAAACAAAAGTAATGGAAAGCCTCCCCTAGAGGCACTTGCTCTGTAACAAAACTAGGGCAAGGAAATGTGTACCTGTATTAAAATTCAAAAGCAGTGGGTGATTGCAAGAAATACTTGCCTAACAGTTCATTTAGAGCACATGGAGGCAGGTGATGTGGATTCAGAACTCTGGTGCACTAGCTCTGTGCCCTTGAGCAAGTTATTTAACCAGCTAAACCATAAATAATCTTCCAATCGGGAAAATCTGGATAGCAATTCCCACCTTCATAGAATAGCTGTGCAGATTAAGTGTGATGATCTGTATAAAGTGCCTACCACATTGTATGATACGTAATGTTCACTCAGTATTTAGCAATTATCAATACAGAGGTAATTAATACTCAGGAACAACTTAAACAGAACCTAAGGGAGAATATCTCTTTTCCCTTCCTGGTTCAAGTTTGGAACAAATGTTGTAAAGAAGTGCATAGCATTCAGTTCTCTTTTCTACAACTTCAAAACAGCCTAACATATCCCAACTGCCCGCACATACAGAATCTATGATGGACAGTCCTCTATGCATTCTTTTGCTTTTTAGGGTTTTTTGTTTTGTTTTTGTTTTTGGTCTAATATGAGAATCTTTTCCGATGTATTTAGTGTCTGTAGAACAGAGCAGCCTTGTAACAGCATCATCAAGGACAACCAAGGGAGTGAGTTGAAGATTAGGAGACTCATCGCTCGTCGGCTCATGTTACAGAACTCTTCTTATATCTCTTTTGAATGTTCCCTCTAGATGAGCATCTTTTTTAGTTTGTTTTCATCAAAATCAAGCTAAAATAAGAAGGTAGGTTGATGTCTGTGGTTTGGCATAATGTTTTTCCAAAATGGTATAAGCAAGAATACACAGTCATTGCAAGGGATACGCTGCTTGAATGGACTGCTTTTAGCAAAGGAATACATTTTCTATCCTCATCTTCCACAAGTACTCTTTCTCAAAACTAGCTGAGAAAATAAGCCTTCCCACTTTGCAAAAATAAAAATAAAAAATCCCAAAATACATCCCACATCTTCCTCTTATGAATTGCCCCAGAGTATAAAACCTTCTGGATACCAATCACAGAGATCATTCAAAATACTGGGTCAAGGAGGCCTCCTTTAAAATCTATTCAAAGCATTCTAGTCATTTAAATCCCTTTTTACTTATTTTCCCTTAAGGATCAAACTGGCCTGTCTAGGGACACTCTGTGTTCAGAACACCCAAAAGAGTATTGGTTAATTATATGAATTCTTTTAAATATATAAATAGACTATCTTACAAAAACCAATCTATTAAGACACATTGGGTTAAAACTCATGGATAAAATGTTAAATGACTTCTTTCAGATTCAGGGGTCTTTATGTCTTAAATAAGATAGTTAGAACCGATTTTACCAAATCATGTCATGAGGTATGCATTCTGATCACAGTCAAAACTCATTTCATTTTACCAAAAACAAACATTTAAATTTATGATAGGGCTTCCCTGGTGGCGCAGTGGTTGAGAGTCCGCCTGCCGATGCAGGGGACACGGGTTCGTGCCCCGGTCTGGGAGGATCCCACGTGCCGCGGAGCGGCTGGGCCCGTGAGCCATGGTCACTGGGCCTGCGTGTCCGGAGCCTGTGCTCCGCAAGGGGAGAGGCCACAACAGTGAGAGGCCCACCTACAGCAAAAAAAAAAAAAAAAAAAAATTTATGATAAAACATTTTGTATATAAACTTAAAAATGTGCAGTTGAGCAGAAAGGCTTAAAGACCACTAACTGATAAATGTCTTCATGTGTGCTTTGAGGAATACTTCATTACTAGGGCATCATCCTGGACCAGAGATATCTCTCCCTGTGTGTTATACACCAGACCAGCCCCTTTTTGAAAATATAATCTCTACTATCTTTGGAGTATATAGAACACCATCTTTGAAGTCATTTTAGCTATGGGAAAAATAAGAGTGATGGGTGATGTACTGGAAAGAGGACTATATTAGGAGCTGAAAAAATTTGTTCTTATCTCCGTTCTGCTAATAACCAATTCTATGATTTTTCTATTTCTTTAAGTGTTTATTAAATGTGTTGCTATGCATTCTTCTGTAGTCATTCTTAGGAAGTTGCTGCAAGGGGGCATTTGTCACCCTTGTTCACCCTTGCCACAATTTGTTCCTCTGTGGCACAGACCCTGAGGAGGGTCCATACCATTCTTTTATTATTATTATTATTATTTAATTTTTGAATAGGTAATACATGGATCAAAATTCAAAATGTAGAAAAGAGTTATTCAAAGAAATCTCACTTTTGCCCCTCAGCCACACAGTTCTACTGTTACAGACATCTAATTTGTTAGGGGGATGTGTGTGTGTGTTCATGTGTCCTCTTTCAGAGATATTTTAAACATATAAAGAGATTAAATATATTATATTCATTCTTTTCCCCATTTGTACACGAATGATGCCGTGCAATACATACTGTTTTTCACCTTGATTTTTATTTAATATTTATTTTGGAGACCTTTCCATATCAATTCATAGAGTTTCTTTTTTTTTTAACATCTGAATGGTATTACATTATGTGGATGTAATCATTTATTTAACCAAGGCTTTATTAATGGATACTGGATTATTTCCAGTTGTTTCCTATCCCAAACAATACTGTTTTGAAAAGCCTAGTTCATTTTGTATTTCTCTTATGTCCAAGCATATCTTGAGAGGTCACAAGCAAGTGCCTGGATTCTGGAGATATACTGCTGGGGTTTGAAGCCTGGCTCCACCAGGCTTCAAACCCCAGCAGCTGTGTGTCCTTGAGCCTATTACTCAACTTCTCTGTGCCTCAGGTTTCTTATCAGTAAGAACTCAGGTTATTGCGAAGATTCAGTGAATCAGCCTATGTAGACTACTTGGAAAAGCGCCTGACATACAGTAAATGCTGTAAGTGTTAGTTGCTGCTACTACTCTTATTGGTATTCTTATCACTATTATCTTTAGGATAAATTCCCAGACATGGAATTACTAAGTCAAAAACAAAATACAATTCTAGTTTTGATGAATATTGCCAAAATGGTCTTCAATCAAGTTTCCACAAATTAACATTGCCAGCAGTGATGTGTGAATAGAATGTCTATTTCCCCACATTCATGTGAAGAAAGTATTTGAAATTTTTGAATCTGATGAGTGAAAACTGTTATCACAGAGTAGTTTTAAGTTACATTTCATTTTAGTGAGGAGGGTAACGTGGTTTCATGAGTCCTTTGGATTTCTTTTGGTGTGAATTATCTGTTCAATTCCTTTGCCCGTTTTATTTGAAACAAGGATGTTGAATTTGTCTTATGCATTTGTAGCTCTTTATATATTAACTAGTTCTGTTAGTGATATGACTTCATACATTCTAAAACATTCTTTGTTTATCTTTGGACCTAGATTTTGGTGGGATGAGCCACTCAGACTTTTTATTTATTTATTTTTTTACACAGCTATTTTATCAATCTTCTCTTTTAAGGCTTCTGTGTACTGTGTCCTATTTAGAAAGGCATTCCCAATCCAAGATAATAATTTTAAATAGTTATTCCATAGTTCATAATATGGTATAATTTTTTCCATTTAAATCTTTCATTCATTTGGAAATTATTGTGGTATAAGTTTTGAGCAATAAATCCAAGTTTATGTTAAGGTTGTCACCCAGTTGTCTCAAATTATTTTGAGTAATATTTTTTTCTGAAATGATATGAGATGGCCACTTTATCGCATACTTAATTACCATATTACTTCTTCTATTGATATTTCTGGACTTGTTATTCTATTTCTATTGATTCATACCCTTGTAATAAACTGTTTTACTTTATGTTTTAATATCTGACAGGGCTAATTAGTATTCACTCATTGCTCTTTTTCAGATATTTCCTAGCTATTCATGTTTGTTTTTCCTCCTATGAACTTTAAATCAACTTGCTAACGCAAAAAAAATTCTCTTTGTGTTTTTTGGGGTATGCAGTAAGAAATTCAAAGGTTCACTTGGAAGAAAACTAAGATCTTCACAATGTTTTCTTCCTCTCCAAGAACTTGGTACCTTTCCATTCATTTCAATCTTCTTTTGTGTTTCTCGGGAGCATTTTAACGTTTAGCTTGCTTGTTTCTTATTAAGTTTATTCCTTGATATCTTAACTATTTTTGTCACTTGAGTATGAGGTCTTTTATTTTATCTTCTGATTACTGTCTGTATTTATGACAGTTATTTCTGTCTATTAATTTAATGCCCAACTACCTTATTGGTTTTTCTTTTTGTTTGTAGTAAGTTTTCAGTTGATTCTCTTGAGTTTCTCAATATGGTCACTTCAAAATAATTATTTTGCCTACTTTAAAATATTTATACTCCTGTTTTCTTTTTTATCTTCTGTATTACCTAACACCTCTCAAAGGCAATGAATGTTAGATAATAATGATGATAGGCCTTCTTATCTTAGATGAGTCTTTAGTAACAATGCTTACAGTGTTTTCGAAGTATCTTGCTGGTTTGTGGTTGAGATAGATAAATTTTAATCACATTTAGAAGTTTTCATCTATATTTTTAATCTATTTTTATTTTCAAAAGTTTTAAAATCAAAATGTGTGTCGAATTTTGTCAAATGTTTATTTAGCATTTATTAAGATGGTCATATAATTTTCCTCTTTATATTTTATTAACATAATCACATATTCATAGATAAGTGAATACTGAACCACTCTTAAATTCCTGGTATGAACCTTCATATTTTGCACTGTGCTTAAAATATTTCAGGTTTGCCTTGATATTCATAAATGAGATTATTCCAGTTTTCTTATTTGGGGCAATTCTTATTGGGTTTTGGTGTCAATATTATGTTTATTTTAAAGTTTTTAGAACTCTTTGTTGTGTTCTAGAACAATGTAAGTTACACTGAATTAATCTATACTTTAAAAGTTTGATAAAATTTTCTAGTAGAACTATTTGAGTCTGATGATAACCTTGAAAAGCAGCTTTTCAACGACTCCAATTTTTATTCTTAAGTCAGTTTTTGCAGATTGTATTTTCCTAGAAATTAGCCATTTTAACTAGGTTTTCATTTCTTCCTTTTTTGGGTCTAGATTTGAGCAAAGTAGTGGTTTATTTTTATCCTTTCTTGTCTATTAATGTATTCATATATTTAAGACTTTAACTTTTCCTCTGAGTAGTGCTTATGTGGAACCTGTAGGAAGTATGTATAGTGTTTTCATGATCATTTCTTATAAATTCTTCAATTTCAATTTCCTCTTTGATTCAAGAGTTGTTTGAAAGATTTGGAAGAGGTGGGTTTTGTTTTATTTTAATTTCTGGATTTTAGAGATTTCATTTTTCTGGTTTGCCATTAAGTTCTAATTTTATAGTATTATAAAGTTTTATCTCTATTATTTCCAAATTTTGGAAATTTACTGATGTTTTCCTTGTGACCTAACATATGGTCAATTTTTGTGATAGTTTCATTGAAGAAGATAGAACTGGAGATGTAGTCTGTTTTCAGAAGACAGAGTTAATATGTATATATATCAATTTTTTTTCAATATACTTGTTTTCAATAAAAGTGAGAAAGCATGATTTTTTTCTTTTCTTTTTTTTTTAACATCTTTATTGGAGTATAATTGCTTTACAATGATGTGTTAGTTTCTGCTTTATAACAAAGTGAATCAGTTATACATATACATATGTCCCCATATCTCTTGCCTCTTGTGTCTCCCTCCCTCCACCCTCCCTATTCCACCCTTCTAGGTGGTCACAAAGCACCCAGCTGATCTCCCTGTGCTATGTAGCTGCTTCCCACTAGCTATCTATTTTATGTTTGGTAGTGTATATATGTCCATGCCACTCTCTCACTTTGTCCCAGCTTACCCTTCCCCCTCACGTGTCCTCAAGTCCATTCTCTACTAGGTCTGTGTCTTTATTCCCATCTTGCCCCTAGGTTCTTCAGGATCATTTTTTTTCTTTTCTTTTTTTTTTTTAGATTCCATATATATGTGTTAGCATACGGTATTTGTTTTTCTCTTTCTGACTTACTTCACTCTGTATAATAGACTCTAGGTCCATCCACCTCACTACAGATAACTCAATTTCATTTCCTTTTGTGGCTCAGTAATATTCCATTGTATATATGTGCCACATCTTCTTTATCCATTCATCTGTCGATGGAGACTTAGGTTGCTTCCATGTCCTGGCTATTGTAAATAGAGCTGCAGTGAACATTGTGGTACAGGACTCCTTTTGAATTATGGTTTTCTCAGGGTATATGCCCAGTAGTGGGATTGCTGGGTCATATAGTAGTTCTATTTTTAGTTTTTTAAGGAACCTCCATACTGTTCTCCATAGTGGCTGTATCAATTTACATTCCCACCAACGGTGCAAGAGGGTTCCCTCTTCTCCACACCCTCTCCAGCATTTACTGTTTGTAGATAGTTTGATGATGGTCATTCTGACTGGTGTGAGATGATATCTCATTGTAGTTTTGATTTGCATTTCTCTAATGATTAATGGTGTTGAGCATTCTTTCATGTGTTTGCTGGCAATCTGTATATCTTCTTTGGAGAAATGTCTATTTAGGTCTTCTGCCCATTTTTGGATTGGGTTGTTTGTTATTTTGATATTGAGCTGCATGAGCTGTTTGTAAATTTTGGAGATTAATCCTCTGTCTGTTGATTCATTTGCAAATATTTTCTCCCATTCTGAGGGTTGTCTTTTTCTCCCGTTGCGGAGCACAGGCTCCGGACACGCAGGCTCAGCGGCCATGGCTCACGGGCCCAGCCGCTCCGCAGCATGTGGGATCTTCCCGGACCGGGGCACGAACCCGTGTCCCCTGCATCGGCAGGTGGACTCTCAACCACTGCGCCACCAGGGAAGCCCCTGCCTTCATTGTTAAACAGCAAACCTCTATGTCTTTTGGAGAGGCTGTTTTACCATGGAAATCTGGGGACATTATTGCTTCAGGGAACAGCCACTCAACATAAAGTGTTCAAATACCAGTTAGGATCACTCTCTGATTTAGGCAGATCTCAAAAAGCATCAATACAATTTGCACATCCTTCAGTGAAGACTCAGTTACAGTATCTAACATTTCCTCTCTTGGTATCTAATAATATTAACTTTTTTTTTTTGGCTGTGCCATTCAGCTCGCGGGATCTCAGTTCCCCGACCATGGATTGAACCCGGGCCACAGCAGTGAAAGCCCAGAATCCTAACCACAAGAGCACCAGGGAACTCCCAATATTCACTGTTAAGAGTTTGGTTTTGTTTTTGCTTTGATAGTGATCATCAAACCTACAAAAGGAAGGTCTGGAGGAACCAACCATCATAGTTCTTTTTGCTCCACCATGGGTTTGCCTAATTTACTTATTTTATTGATTATGGAAAATTGACATATTGGAAACATCAGAGTCACCATTGGTTATGAGTAAATCATATAATCAAAATTATAAAGCAGCTTTATTATGGACTCGAATTCCTCTTCAGCAAAGTAATAATAGTAGTGTGTGTGTGTGTATGTGTGTGGGTTTGCATGCCTGTGTATACATATAAACACATATATACACACATATACAAAAATAGTTTATGTACATATATACACATAATATGTTAGTTTTATTATTTTTTTGGTTTGATTTTACTCGAGGTTCATTTAGTATCTTTGTAACAGGAAGGCTGATCCTATAAAACTCTTCTTATATGTGAAAAATCAAAAATAACCCAAACTAAGTGGCAAGTGAAATAACTGCTTTGAGAAGAAAAAGAATAGTCTTAACATTCATTAACAAAAACAACAGAAAGCACACACACAAGAAGGGTTTCTTGTACTTAAATTGCCATTTTCTCTTTTTAATTTTGTTAACATGTATTTCATTGCATTTATGAATAGGAATAGAGAGTATATATACATGGAACCAACACTGGGGATGGCTATTTGCTTTCTGAGGTGCTCGCAAATGGTGAGTTCTTATATTTTTGAGCTTAATCACAACTCCCTCACCTAATAACTTCATTTAACTTGCAATATCTCTGCAAATTGATCTCTGAATCTGTTTGGCATGATTAAGTCAGTTCTAGCGAATTTGAAACTCTGTTTTAAGGAGTCATCTTGCCTTAAATGCCCATGGGCTCTCAGCTCCCAAGGGCAGAGACGAAGAGTTGTTCCTCTTTGTGCATCTAACACAGGACCTGCCCAGAGCAGGTACTCAACAAGTGTTTGCTGAACAGAACTGTCTTCATTTACCTAATGGAAAATGAGAAGAAAGGCATTTTTTTATTGAAGCAACTGCCCCAAAAGAAACAAATTCAGTCTTACGTGGATTATATATACTTAAACTCCCAAATGCAGACCAGTGCACCTCTGTGGGTCCAGTTTCTGACTGGGCCCTTGGTAGCAGGTCATTCTCCTCACCCATAGGCTCAAACCCATCTCTATTTTTGAACATCTTCAACCAAGTTCTTTCTTCTCTCATCATGTAAGAAACAGACCCACATCTAGTAATGTTGGGTCAAAGGAAGATATTCAAAATATTGATACTTTAAAAGTTTAAATGAAATGTTAATCAAAGGTGGTTTGTGATGATTTGCTTTCTATGACTCTTCTTAATATGATGGCAATTTCTTAGGAAGAGCATGAGAGCTCTCTTTCACAGCCAAAAAGTTTTCTTTTATAACAAACAAAATTCTTAAAACTATTTTGAGGTTTTAAAAATTGCTGGTTGAATTTTAAAAATTGCATTTCAGTAAGGGGTTTGAGGGATGGTTTGTTTTTCTCCTGAATTTTATTCCCAAAAACTTAAATTGATTTTTTTAATTGTTATTCATACTTCTTTTTTTTTTTTTTTTTTTTTTTTTTGCGGTACGCGGGCCTCCCATTGCTGTGGCCTCTCCCGCTGCGGAGCACAGGCTCCGGACGCGCAGGCTCAGCGGCCACGGCCCACGGGCCCAGCCGCTCCGCGGCACGCGGGATCCTCCCGGACCGGGGCACGAACCCACGTCCCCCCCATCGGCAGGCAGACTCTCAACCACTGCACCACCAGGGAAGCCCAATTGTTATTCATACTTCTTAATAGCAGTCTTATGAAAGATGGCTAAACCTAGTGAGATGGGACATGTATTTAGTTAATTTTCCCCCATGGCAATGATAAATATTAGGATAGTTTTCATGGCTGTGTCATAGCTACCTAGTGATGCAGAATTGGCAAGACTTATATGATTATAGAAGTGTGACTTGTTACACATTATAATAGCAACTGATATGGTAAGAACAATGTAAACAGCTTCTCCTTGCAGCAGATCATCATTAGAAGAACCACTGCCTTCCAAGTCTGGAAGAGCTTCCTTGTCCCTCAAAAAAATAAGTCCTGGTCCCGTCCAAAAAGCACACAAAAAGACCCCTAAATCGACTCCTCGTTAAACACCCCCCTCAAAAGTTTATAAAAATACTGAAATAACATTCTCACAGAAAAAGCAAAGTCCGAGTTTAGAGAATGAATATCAAGTACATGCACAAAAGCTTTCATTTCACCCGTATATAAATGGCTCTAGAGAAAGGTAGGAGAGAAAACTACCAACTACATAACACAGTCTTTGTGGCACCTCACTAGGAGCAGGGAAGGAGGAAATAAATAGTTCATAGGGTAAGTCCTCTGTCCCATAGTTCAATCAGGGAGATCCCACAGTGTCACAAGGCAGTAACTGTCCAGATATCTTTTCAGATAACTTCCTGAGTTTTGGAGTGTTCTTCAGAGCGTCTCATCTTGCTCCTTCCAAATGCCAACACAGTTGCCTTCATGTCCTCAGCCTGAAGTCAGCCTTCCTGCAATACGAATCAGAACCTGTTGTATGGCTGGATCTCATTTAAAAAAATAAGACTACTCCTAGAAAGCAATTTATCAGATAATTTCAAGGGAACATCTCAAATGATCAGTGCCTTGTATACTCAAGATTTATAGAGGGAAATAAAAGATCATGTAGTCCACCCAGCACATGATGTAAATGTTCTGAAATTACTAAAAAACCATTGAATTATACACTTTAAATGGGTAAATTTTATAGTACATAAATTATATCTCAACAAAGCTGTTTTAAAAGTTGGTGTTAAAAGAAAGGAAACAATGGTTCAGCAGGAACTTACAATAAACTTCATACTACTGAAGATCATGTGCGGCATCCTTACTAATTGTCTTCGATGAGGAAGGAACTAGAGGAATTTTGGTTAAAGGTCATTGGCGATTTTCTCATCATAGGAAACTATGGAGATTGTGCGCTTAGATCTCCTGAGGACAGGTGGAATGTGGAGGACCAGTCATAAGAAAAAAGAGCACTGGCTTGATCCAGTAGGATCTCTACCTAACCTAATATTCTGTTTATGAAAATGATTCAGTAGGGAGGCAATGGCTTCCCTCCATGACATTACTTTTAGGTTAGGAATGTGACACCAATTTCCCCAAATCCTTTTTCTTAATACACTATGGACTGTTGACTAATAAATTTATCTAAGTCCATCTTGAATCAATTTATATTTTCAGCTGTTCTAACAAATTCCATATGTTTCCAAATTTGCTTTGGATGATCTGAACATACTTTTTGTGTGGAGGCAAAGCCCGACATATAGAACCCTGAGGTCCCCATGTCTCTGATATTCACCACCCTCTCCTCCATGATGCTGTCAAAAGCCCCCCCCCCTTTTTTTTAAAGTAGGGGCAAGAGTTTCCAGCTCTCCTTCTCTATCTACATGTCTTTTGCTTCCACTGCCTCCTCTGAGTTTGGACCCTGATTCTAGCTTGGAAAACTAAGCTGATGGGTATAGCGTACTGTTATATTGGATACAAGCAACAGTCAAGGGTCCCTGGACATCACGTCAGTATATAGACACGGAAGCCTTCACTGAGTTTTAGAACCCATTCAGTTCAGTTTTATACATCATAAAACTGATGTCCAAGGAGAAGAGACCATTTTTCCAGAGTCACATAACTAGCCAAAGACAAGACTAAAAGTGATATGTCTTGATTCCCAACCATTCTGCTTTCAAAACTACCAGGCTGCCTTGTGGACTCACTATAACACTCATCTCAGCCGCTTTCAGCCTCCCTCTTCTGATTTTATTTGTGGTTTGACCAGCACTGACCTCACCGTCCTGTCTGGTCTCAACCATGTCAGCTTCGTCCTGGTCTGGTTCGAACGCAGTGCCTCGGTCAACAACATCCACACCAGCCTGCACCCTGGGCTTCTCATTTTCCCACTTGGCAAAGCCTTTGTCCTTTGCTGCTTTGTCATGGAACTTGGACTTCATTTTGGGGAAGGTGTGGGACCCTGAGTCCCCCCAGCCAGCCTCTGACCACACAGGCTCGGTCTGGGTGGCCTGGCTGGTGGTGGCCCGCTGCAGCCGCACGGAGATCTTGCGAGAGGAGCCTGTGACCAGTGTGATGGCTCTGCCATCCAGGTCTCGGTGTCCAGCTGTGACGCCAGGGAACTCGAACACCTCATCCTGCACTGGAAGGGGAAAGATTACTGTGATTATTGTGATTAATCGTACATCTGACTGGTTCACAGCAAACCGTCAAAGTGGGTGCAAACAACAGGAGTCCTGCGGGCAAGGTCCTAGAGGAACAGACCAGAGGCGAAATGAAATTGACCTCAGGTGAACTGCATGTTATTGAGACCCAAAAGCCAAAAGGAGCGTGTAGGTTTCAAGGGTCTTTAGCCACTGCTGCTTACCCTGAAGACCTTTATGTTTATAATGGCTCTGACTAGCTTTAGATCCAGAACCCAACCAAAGTGCAGGCATGGAAGGTGAGCAGAGAGAAATCGCAGTAGGAAAGAAAGTTGAGGACATTACCTGGAGGCAACGAGGGACTTCCAGGCAGTGACCCATGACCGCTGCCCAAGGAGGGCGCCCGGGCAAATCTCCGGCAGGCCAGAACCAGGAGGTCTTTGCACTGTTTATGACAGTTGGCTCCACAGTCTGAAACAACCAAAAGTATCACAGGTGATTAGTGTGAACCACATGTCAGGTGCTGACCAGGCTTCCAGGTTGGCGTTTGGGCTCTCACGCCTCCCCTCCCCCACCCTTGTTTCTGTGTTTAATCTCAGGTCCACAGGGTGTGTCTAGGGCTAGTAAAAGGGCCAGTGGGACTCTCTTCCCTTCCTGGGGTTCCTAAAGTTCTCTCTTATATTTGTTCAGCTGCTTCTTCTACACAGTTCACTGAAGTACTGGGGAGCAACAAGCAGGGGCAGCCTGAATGGGGAGTTGCCTGTGCCCAAAACTAAATGTAAATTACATGGGACTGGGGTTCTTCTCCAGACCAAGATGGATTCCCCACAAAGAGGCTCTCTGAGCCAGAATGAGGGTGAGAAGCCTCAGCATCTAGTCTCTCCCAGGACCTACAGTTGCCTCTAAGTATTTACAGCAAGGTGTCCCTCCATTCAGTATTCTGCATTTTGTATTCTTCTTCATTTCCCAAAACCTTTTCCAGAGCAAGCGATTATATCTTTTGCTTCCTTTCTTGGCATAGAAATAGAAGACAAGGTGAGCATATGCTCAATAAACATGTCTCAGATTTGACTATGGCTTGGAAATGGCATGCTGCAGATCCTGTGGCCTTCCCATTAGATGTTTTAGTTAAGAAAGTAGATATTAATTGCTACTTGGGGTACAAAATTTTGGCCACTTTGGAAGATAGCAACATGATTACTTAATACGATGAGGGTCCTACATTTCTCTTAGAATCACTGAACAGATATGATCATTTTATAAGGTATATTTCTCTCACCATCAAAGAGGAATTTTCTCATTATTTCCAATACCCGTTTTCCCCTAAATGGTCTTGTTTCAAATGGTTTTTTAATAACATCAGGGAAAGATCAAATTGCAATGACATGTCTGCTTTATTTTAATTAGACTTTTCACTCTATATGTCTTTAAGAGAAAATACCACCTGAACAGAGATCCTAGGGTTTAATTGATTTTCATCTTCACAAAATTGTGTGTGTGTGTGTGTGTGTGTCTAGGGGATAAGAGGCAGAAACCAGTATCTCTGCTGCTTGAAAGTAAAAATTCAAGTTAGACTAAGTCAACTGATTCAGAGAACAAAAGGGAAGGGTTTTTTTGTTTGTTTGTTTTTTGAGCACTAAAAGGTGGCTCCCATAGAGGTTCAGGGAAGTTCCCTGTTCATGTAAAATGAGGGCCAAATACTGAAAGACAGCTAGAGAAAAAAGGCATCACAAGGGAACATTATTAATCTGAAGGCATTCTGTGATTAAGATATTTCATTTTGTGGCTTTATTATATTTTTCAAGAGCATTATCAGATTCTTAAAAGAACCAGTATAAATAGTCTGCATAAAATATCCAGCAGTTTTCTGAACACCAATAATGTGTAATAATCATATATCTACAAGTAGCCAAACATTCCTATTGCATTTATCAAATACATATTTATTCAATTGCTATAAATTTCAATTAAATGGGGGAAGTATATGAACAAATTCATTGAAAGGGGCAAATGTATCTCCTCTTTTCTCATCATCATCTGTGATTTAGTAAAGAAAGGAATAGCTATGTGAGAGTAGAAAGAAATGCATATGTATTACAGAAATGAGCATGGGTTTTTTTTCCCTTGAAGGACAAAGTTCTTATATACAGTATTTCCATTAGGCTTGCCCTCCTCAGAATTCCCACCTTAAATGTGTGCTGATGATGGGCAAGACATCTTAGAGATGAGGGTTAGATGTGTGGGGGATAATAAGTCTGGTTTCCTTGCTCTTTGTAACCAGAGATAAAATTCCAGCCTGGGATCTCCAAAACTTCAGGGAGTCCTTTACCGGACCATTAACTCTTCAGTTACCAGTAGCCCCAAAGCCCCAATTTCTCTGTGATGCCAAGAGCTTTAAAGTTTCCCTCAGACAAATATGATTCCTGCCCCAAAAGTCACATTTAAAAATTTTAACAATGGGAGATTGGGATCGACATATATACACTACTATGTATAAAATAGATAACTAATGAGAACCTACTGTATAGCACAGGGAACTCTACTCAATGCTCTGTGGTGACCTAAATGGGAAGGGAATCTAAAAAAGAGGGGATATATGTATACGTATAACTGATTCACATTGCTGTACAGCAGAAACTAACACAACATTGTAAAGCAACTATACTCCAATACAAATTAATTTAAAAAATAAAATAAAATAAAAAATTTAACAAAGTAACATTTACCTTTGCATTTGTATCCTTGCTTGATTATGCCCCAGAGCTGTAACAAAAGACAAAGGAATGTCAGGGAATCTGGAGAGAAATCTGGAAAGAAAACAAGGCCACAGAGAAGGAAGTCCTGGGAAGCGTGATGCCTGGTAGAGCACAAACAGGATGTAGCTGCTCCTGACACCCTTCCTGTCAGATAGAAGGACCCTCTCCCAACCCACCCCAGCTGGGGCAATAACAGGAGTTTTGCTTCCCTTTTCTTTCTGGGAACCAAACGGGAGCTGGGATGGGAAACTGACGTTGGTGCATTTATTGGACTTTGGCATAATGCGCTCTCAGCAAAACTCACAGGGAGACTCTGTCACTCTGCCTTTGATAGTCCCTGGCTCCCTCTGCTCTTTTTAAAATCACACTAGCTGCTCTTGGCACCCCCCAGGGTAAATTAAGCGACCCAAGCAATGCATCCCACTAAAGCATTTGGATTTTGCTTGATTCTTTTCTGAGAAGCATTTCTACCTTGAAAGAATACAGAAGAGGAAAAGATTTTGCATTTGTTTGTGTATTTATTCTCTGCATTTGCTGCGTGTTTGGCCTGTGCTGGGGCTGTGGGAGATGCAGAAAAGGCTCAGATTCTGCCAACCAAGTAAGGAGTAGGATGTAGGAAGTGACGAGAGTCTCAGGGGAGATGTGAGGGCCTACAGTTCAACAAGGGAGTGTTTTCCCAGGCGGTTCAGGGTCATCATCCTGGTGATGGTGTCTTCACAAACCTCTGCCACACTGTAATCTCCATGAAGAAGGGGACTTCCCACATTCTTTCCCAGGCCTCCTGCAGCACTTGCATATGGGAACCAGGGGCATCAGGAACATACAGTGCTGATGAATTAAACGGGCTTAGCTCAAGTTGGAGAAGCTCCATTTCTACACTTTGAGTGGTTAGGCTAAGTGGCTGATATCTACCTAATAAAATAATTTTGAAAGAAACAGGGCTGGTGGGCTACTGGCATTGATGGGAGTGTTGTTCACAATGTGTTATAGGGGAACAATGCCCTGAGTGTGGGCATCGTGGCCCTAGGAGAGTAGCTGCTGATGTGAAGGGATTCAAGGCTTTGGGAAAGTTGCTCCTTACTCTCTTTCTGACAAGGAAATTCCATCAGTGGAGAGTGATTCCTTTGAGCCTTAAAAGTTCTTTGGTCCTTCAGAAAACATTATTAAGATGCAAATGTCTCTTGGGACAGGGCAACACTTTGCCTTGGAGACAGGAAGGATTATTAAGACAACTAACTGGAAGTGAGGCCTCAGGTGCCTAGGATGACTGGAAAAGGGATGGGGAGGTGTCAGTACAGAAAAGGGAATGGGTGGGTAGGCCAATCACATCTGTCAGAGCTATAAGGATCTTTACGATAATCCAGTTTGCTTCCCTTTTATAAAAGATGAGTGTGATGATGCAGGAAGTTAAATAAGTTGCAAGGTCCCACATCTGGGAAACTTTGTAGTGATGAGAAATCATTTCCTCACAGAGCCCTTGGTAATAGTAACAACAAAAATAGCAATGATAGCTAACATTTAATGAACTCTTGCTATGTGAAAGGCACAGTTTTAAGCTATGTGTAGCAATTCATTTTTTAAATTAATTAATTAATTAATTTATTTATTTATTTTTGGCTGCGTTGGGTCCTCGTTGCTGCGCGCGGGCTTTCTCTAGTTGTGGCGAGTGGGGACTACTCTTTGTTGCGGTGCGGGGGCTTCTCATTGTGGTGGCTTCTCTTGTTGCGGAGCATGGGCTCTAGAGTGCAGGCTTCAGTAGTTGTGGCACGTGGGCTCAGTAGTTGTGGCTCGCATGCTCCAGAGCGCAGGGTCAGTAGTTGTGGTGCACGGGCTTAATTGCTCCACGGCATGTGGGATCTTCCCGGACCAGAGTTCGAACCCGCGTCCCCTGCATCAGCAGGCAGATTCTTAACCACTTCACCACCAGGGAAGTCCCATGTAGCAATTCATTTAATGCTCACAATATCCTTATGAGATACGTAATAATAATTTTCTCATTTTTACAGATGAGGAGACTAAGCTACGGAGAGGTGAAGTCATTTGGCAAGATCTCATAGCTAGTAAGTAGGAAAAGAAAAATGTGAAGAGTGTGTCACTTCCGGGAAAGAGAGGAAGCCATTGCTCCTGGGAGTTTTGTGTGTGATCAGAACAAAAGCCGCTGATCTAGGACAGGAAAGGATAAGGTTTCAGAAGCATCCGAATCTCTGGCTATGGCACGTTATTAGCATAGCTGCAGAAACTGCTGAAGAAGATAAAATCAAGCATGAGTCCCACGAGGCAGGCAAGTCAGGGCGTTGCTTGCTGATGCTTACTTAAGGAGCAGGAGACAACACGAGTCACGAAGAGGCTCTGGGTCAGCGTGCCAGCCAAGGACAGGAGAAGGTACTTCCCACAGTCTTTGATTTAGAGACCTCAGGCTGCTGTAAGACTTGCAGTGATTGTGGTGGGAGGAGCACTGCACTGGGAGTGAGGAGAACTGAATATGAGTCATGGCTCTGCTGCTAGTGATCCATGTGACCTTAGGGAAGTCACTTAACTTCTCCAGAGCTCAAAATAAGGGAATTAGCAAAATTCTTTCGGCTCTGGAATCCTAATTCTAAAATCAATGTATTTCAAGCAGTGTCTATTTGTCTTCCTTACCCTTAAAATGGAATTTATTTCAAAAGCAGGTGGTCCAAGCACTAAAAAATAGTTCCTTCTATTCCCCCACAGTTCCTTTCAGTGACCCAGCTAGAGCATGATATTTATAAATCCCTTTGAAAACCAAAGAGCTTTTTTAGAAAGGTGTGTGAGTAAAGATCAACTCAAATTATAGCAAGGAAATTAAGTATATTTTGAAAAATAAAAAGGGCTATTAAAACTCTGAATGAGTTAATTTCGATAAAACTCCAAAAGCATAAAGGAACACTAAAAAAAGAGAAAGATTTACTCTGAGCTCTGTGGTATGCAACATGTCTGATATCATTTAATCACCACAGCAACATGGCAGGTAAGTCTTAACCGCCTCTTACAGATAGGAAAACAGAGACTCAAAGATGATCAATAATTTGGTCAAGGACATAGATTAATAAGGGGCAGAACTGAGATTCAAAGTCAGAGTTCCGGACTCTAAGTCCAGAGCTTTCGACCTGATCACAGCTGCATCAAAAACCTAGTACCAGCAAATCTGCTCTGATTAGTTGGGGAGGGAAGTGTGTAGAAGCTCCCAAGAAAGCCTACCTTGCTGCTTCTATAGAACCAGAGCCTCCATGGAAGGGAGAGACATCCAGAAGGACTGGAGAGCAGAGACAAGACCTTGAGACTTGATAAGGACCTACCAACTCTCACACCACACCATGGGTCAGATGTCTCAGCCTGACTTTTGGCTGTGCCAGGCCAGGGCCAAACAGATTCCCTGGGCCCCACTCTGCAGGAGAGAGTTACACATGGCTCCGTACCACTTGAGCATTTTTCAGGTCTAGATACAGGCAAAAATTCCCATCAGAAGAGAGATACATGAAAAAGGAAAAGTATTTGTTTGATGATAAAATGGTCAGGTGATGCAATCCCAGTGGTGTAGCTGGTAGGAGAACCTCTCCTTCCCTGGGGTGGGCTAAGAGAGCTGGTTAGGCTGCCTTGCCCCTTGATCACAGCAGCTTCTATGATCACGGGGGGCCATCTTTGAGGTAACCACTGCCTCTAATCTACCTGTTCTCAGCAGGGGGTGTGCTTGAATTCAAACTCCTGCCCTTTGGCTCCCCAAAGCCAGTTATTCAAGACTGAAAGCGAAAAATGTAATTTAATGGGAGCGTATATGATATCAGCTATGAATTCCATATGGGTCCACAGGGGGACATGACTGCTGAATGAAGCTAACAAAACTGAGCTGGCATCTGGACAAATGCCACTCACCTGGCTGCTGGGCTACCCTTGTGTAGAGTACTACATTTTCCATCTTACATTACTTGGATATCAACTAGAAGATGTTCAGAGCTCGAGGGTCTTTGTTTAACACCAGGGCCAAACCTGACCTTAGTTGCTAAAGAATCATCAGATATGGGGAAGTGAGGTGTACAACCTTCATTTGTTGCAGTGGTGTAGGTAAAGCCAGAACACTTGAGTTTGGGTCCCGGCTCTAGTCATTACTGGCTGTGAAATCCTGGGAAACTTGAGTTATCCTCTCTACCTTCATATGCAAATGGGGAGAGTAAAATGCCCACCTCATGGGCTAGTTATGAGGATTAATTACACTAATGCCTCAGGAAATATTTTATTACTGTCAAATGCCGAGTAAGTGTTATTTATTATTATAACCATCTTCTCTTCGAAAAGATTTTTTTTCCTTTCTGAGTTATGAATTATGGAGCCATATCATGATAGATTTCTAGTGACTGACACCATATGAAACAAGAATTGAGAGGAACTGGCTACAATAAATATACCACTTAATTGCACTCAGTGATGAATGCCAGGGCTCATTGGGCAGAACTTTTCCCTGGCAGGTATTAACAGACAAACTGCTCTCCTGAGTTAATACGCCTCACCAACCTTCCCTGTCTTCTCCAGCTCTGCATTCCTAGAAAGAACATAGCTAAATCTGCAGATCTTGCTTTTGTTTTTAATTGAATGTTTAATTTCAGGGAGCCATCATGTTTTACTTTGGATCTAAGGCAGACAATGGACTCTGTTCATGTATCATTTTCCCACATTCTCAGAATACTGCACAAATCACTACATACAAGAGAAAGCAATGGAAAACAGACTTACAAATCCTGCACAGTGTTCACAGAAGGTTGGCTTGAGATAGGTCATCTCCTGAAAATTATGGACAAATCCTGGTCCCATTTTACAGTGTAGTTGGGACTTAGCTCTCAGGAAGTAAGCCATCATTTCATCCTTACTAATTAGACCATCCCTGTGAAGAGAATCAAAGAGGAGAGGGATCTTTGAATACCATGTTGCTAAGTAGTTGCCACACTTAAAACACTCACCTCCCAAATCTTTCTGGCCAAAAGCCGGGGGTGGGGGGGAATGTTCACTTTCCTGTCACATCTGAAAAGAGAGGACCTCAAAGGACAGCTTTCAGTGTCAAAGGCTTTCTTAGCACACACACACTTTAAAACTTTCCTCTAAACTTTCCCATCAGAAAGTTTTAAAACTTCCTCTAAACTTTCCCATCAGAATGTGCTCACACTCCTGGAACTCCAGCTTACACGACTGGGCTGAAGACCTAACAATCTACATCTCTTGCCCTAACCGTTCTCCTGAATCTTGGCGCCATATCTTTGACAACTTGTTAGAATCTTCTCCTGGATGGTCCACTCTCCTCTCAAAATCAACATATCTAAGCCTGTCTAACAAAAGAAATTATGTAAGCTATGAATAATTTAAACCTTCATTTTTAGGGGAAAAAAGTTTTTTTAGGAAAAAAAGTATATCTGCTGGGACAGTCTCTGTTCCAAACAAGAACTGGCAGAGAAACAAAATGAAGACTGGGAAGTGATTTTAAGTTCATGTTCTTTGAACATGTCACTGACAGAAACAAACTGAGGGAAGAAGTGGGTAGTTAGTGGGTAACTTAAGTTTTATTTTATAAAGGAAGTGTATGTTTCTAATAACTTAAGTTTATTTTAAAAGTATTCTCTGTTATACAATGAAGATGGATTAAGGTTTTAAGACGTTTATGATAAAGTACCAAGGCTTTAATTTTTGTTTAATTCTCACACCAACAAAAATATTAGAGAATTTTAATGTGATATAACTTGGACATTTAACCAATATAAAATCGAGCATTTCATTACAGATGATTTTTAAACTAGGAACTGATCTCACATAATTAAAAATGAAGTGATAAAATTATTAATGCCAGGGTTTCTTGGCAAATTTTTTTAAAAATCATTATATATTTTTAATGATCCAGGTTTTAGCCTCTGAAGTTATTTTATCTCTTATGAATCATTTGAAGCTAAAGAAAAATATATTTTTTCCTTTGTTTCTCAAGACAACCTCTGAACTAGCAAAGGAAAAAACAAAGCATAAACACTTCTTGGCTATCTGCAGCCATCACCTGCTCTCCGGAAAATCGTAAGTAATCTAAAAAATGATCTTACTTACTTGATGACTTTTAAGATTACCCCCGGGTGCACTGATGCTGAGGACTCCACCATTCTAGATCTAACTATATTTAGTCTCTATTCTTTTTTGATGGAGGTTTTGGGGTTGATGAGCTAGCTAAGTTGCAGCAGTAATATCGGAAATGGAGAGCTGGGTTAATTTGCAAGTGAGCACTTGTACTTAATTAACACCGATGATGTGGTCTGCCCTGTGATTCCATCCAGCCAGTCATGTTTGTGTACACCAAGAAAAAAATCAGTGAAAAGACACCTTAGACACCTTTCATCAATACACTAGGATCAACTCTGTCAAGACGTAAATTAAAGGTTTCCCTGCTCTCCTTTCATAGTAATTTTCTGCTTCAGGACAGTTGCATTACAATAAAACAAAATTAAACTTACTGATCTTTGTCCAGCACACAAAAGGAATCCAAGAAGGGAAAATTGGCAGCTATACTTTCAAAGTCCTCTTGGGAGATGTACCCGTCCTGGTCATGGTCATAATTTCTAAACACAGACTGCAAAGGAAAGGCAAATATTTATTGAATGACTATTTACAAATCAGCCTCTGAATTGTTATTGGGAAAGCAATGATAACTAGCATATTATTCTTTCTATCAAGGAGCTTGGAATCTAGTGGGAGATAACAAAATTGAGACGCCTTTACGGTATAATGAGATAAGTGCAACGCTGAGGATAAAGACAGAGTACTGGGGGAGAGGGGGAAGGGAGATTTTAAAATGTTTCCTGGAGAAAGCAAGGTCTAAACTGAGACCTCAGGGTTGAGTAGGAGTAAGGCTTGGTGAATTCACAAACGCCAGTACCATGACAATAGAAAATGAAACTTTAAAATGTTAAATTATCTCAAAAATCAAAGTATACGTTTAATGAAATTGCAGTCAAAATCCTGGTGGGAATTTGTTTGAAATGAATAAATTGATTCTAAAGTTCCTATAGAAGTGAACATGTTGAGAATAGCCTAAAATTGTTTGTTTAAGATGAGGAGTAATGATCTCAGGCAAGGGAAACAAAAGCAAAAACAAAAAACTGGGACTATATCAAACTAAAAAGCTTTTGCACAGGGAAGGAAACTGTCAACAAAATGAAAAGGCCACCTACTGAATAGGAGAAGATACTTGCAAATGATATCTCTGATAAGGGGATAATATTCAAAATATACAAAGAACTCATACAACTCAATATCAAAAAAACAAACAACCCAATTAAAAAATAGGTAGAGGATCTGAATAAACACTTTTCCAAAGAAGACTTACAGATGGCCAACAGACACATGAAAAGATGTTCAACATCACTCATCACTCATCTCAGGGAAATGCAAATCCAAACCACACAGAGATAACCACCTCACACCTGTCAGAATGGCTATGATCAAAAAAACAACAAATAACAAGTGTTGGTGAGGGTGTGGAGAAAAGGGAACCCTCATGTACTGTTGTTGGGATTAAAAATTGGTGCTGCTACTATGAAAAACAGTATAGAAGTTCCTCAAAAAATTTAAAACAGAGCTATCATACAATCCAGCAATTCCACTTCTGGGTATTTTTTCCAAAGAAAACAAAAACACTAATTTGAAAGATATATACATCCCTGTGTTCATTCTAACGTTATTTACAATAGCCAAGATATGGAAGCAACCTAAGTGTTCATCAATAGATGAATAGATAAAGAAGATATGGTATATAAATAAAATGGAATATGACTCAGCCATAAAAAAGAATGAAATCTTGCCATTTTTTGACAACATAGATAGACCTTAGGGTATTACGCTAAGTGAAATAAGTCAGGCGGAGAAAGACAAATATCATAGGATTTCACTTGTATGTGGGATCTAAAAAACAAATGAACAAACAAAAAAAAAACAGAAACAGATTCATAGATACAGAGAACAAACACGTGGTTGCCAGAGGTGAGAGGAGTGGGAGGGTGAATGAATAGGTGAGGGAAATTAAGAGGTGCAAACTTCCAGTTATAAAATAAACGAGTCATGGGATGGAAAGTACAGCATGGGTAATATAGTCAGTAATATTTTAATATCATTGTATGGTGACAGATGGTAACTAGACTTATTGTGGTGATCATTTTGTAATGTGTAGAAATATTGAATCACTATGTTGTGCACCTAGAACACCTAGAAGGTCAGTTATATTTCATCTAAAACAATGACAGGTAATGAGGGGCAATGTGCCCTATCAGAAATCAAAGCTACATTAGTCAAAACAACATGGTATCATAACTTACTGCAGAGAATACAGTCCAGAAACAGATCCATATGTATGTAAGAATTCAGAATATCAAAAAGTATCTATTCAAATCCACAGGGAAATTATGGGTTATCTAATAATTGCTGTTGAGTTAAATGGCTGATAATCTTATAAAATAAATTGCCCCCAAACTAAATTCCAGATGCCTTAAATTTTTTTTTTTTTTTTTGGTGGTACGTGGGCCCCTCACTGTTGTGGCCTCTCCCGTTGCGGAGCACAGCGCGCAGGCTCAGCGGCCACGGCTCACGGGCCCAGCCGTTCCGCGGCATGTGGGATCTTCCCAGACCGGGGCACGAACCCGTGTCCCTGTACCCTGCATCGGCAGGCGGACTCTCAACCATTGCGCCACCAGGGAAGCCCAAGATGCCTTAAATATTTTAATGTAAAAATAAAGTTATAAAAAAACCAAAGGTAAATAGATAAAAATATTTTTCTTGTTTTATTATCTTTGAGTAGGAAAGACCTTTCTTAGGATGACATCCAAGTCAGAGGTCGTAAAAAAAGTATTTCATTAAAATAAAATGCAAAATATCTGAATCAAAAAAGCTCAATTAACAAATTAAATATAAATGACAGAGAAAATCATTTGCAACACTTACGAGAGGAAAGACACAAAAGGAAAACAGACGATCACCAAAGTAAAAATACAAATGGACAATACATTCATGGAAAGACATTCAATTCTGCTAGTAATTATGGAAATACTAATGAAACTTTTTTTTTAACCTCTCAAATTGGAAAACATTAAAACAATTGATAATTTCCTAGGGTTATGAGAAAATAGGCACTCTCTTATCAAGTTGGTAAAGCAAATAGCCACAATCTTTCTGGAGGACAATCAGTGCTTACTCTGACACAGCAATTCCACTTCTAGGAATTGTTCTAAGGAAATAACTGAACAAGCTTTCTCAAAGATATACATGTATATATGTGTGTGTGTGTGTGTGTGTATGGGGGGAGAAAATAAAATCATACAAGATGATCTACAAATTATCAGTGATTAACCCTAGACAGAAGAAACATCAAGTCCTGAAAGTAAAACTTTCTATTTTCTGTTTTATGAAATGTTTTAATATTCACCTTTTAATTTTTTAATTTTTAATTTTTTTGCCATACCACGTGGCTTGCGGGATCTTAATTCCCCAACCAGGGATTGAACCTGGGGCCATGTCAGTGAAAGTGCTGAGTCCTAACCAGTGGACTGCCCTGGCTTTCTTCATAATCAGAGAAAAATAAAAAAGATTTTTCCATTGCCCTCTGCTAAATTGGATTTTCAAAAAGTTTGTAAGTTCTCCCTGCAAACACATGTATGCAAACATTTGACTTAGAGTCCAGTTATAATGAAGCAATCTCTCTTTCCCCTGTGATTTCTTTTTCTTTTTTTTAACATCTTTATTGGAGTATAATTGCTTTACAACGGTGTTTTAGTTTCTGCTTTATAACAAAGTGAATCAGCTATACATACACATATATCCCCAAATCTCCTCCCTCTTCCGTCTCCCTCCCACCCTCCCTATCCCACCCTTCTAGGTGGACGCAAAGCACCGAGCTGATCTCCCTGTGCTATGTGGCTGCTTCCCACTAGCTATCTATTTTACACTTGGTAGAATATATAAGTCCATGCCACTCTCTCACTTTGTCCCACCTTACCCTTCCCCCTCCCCGTGTCCTCAAGTCCATCCTCTATGTCTGCGCCTTTATTCCTGTCCTGCCCCTAGGTTCTTCAGAACCATTTTTTTTTTAGATTCCATATATATGTGTTAGCATATGGTATTTGTTTTTCTCTTTCTGACTTACTTCACTCCATATGACAGACTCTAGGTCCATCCACCTCCCTACAAATAATTCAATTTTGTTTCTTTTTATGGCTGAGTAATATTCCATTGTATATATGTGTCACATCTTCTTTATCCATTCATCTATCGATGGACATTTAGGTTGCTTCCATGTCCTGGCTTTTGTAAATAGAGCTGCAATGAACATTGTGGTACATGACTCTTTTTGAATTATGGTTTTCTCAGGATATATGTCCAGTAGTGGGATTGCTGGGTCATATGGTAGTTCTATTTTTAGTTTTTTAAAGAACCTCCATACTGTTCTCCATAGTGACTGTATCAATTTACATTCCCACCAACAGTGCAAGAGTGTTCCCTTTTCTCCACACCCTCTCCAGCATTTATTGTTTATAGATATTTTGATGATGGCCATTCTGACTGGTGTGAGGTGATAACTCATTGTAGTTTTGATTTGCATTTCTCTAATGATTAGTGATGTTGAGCATTCTTTCATGTGTTTGTTGGCAATTCCCCTGTAGTTTCTATTATATATTATCTGTATTGCCTTAGGGCACAACTGCTTCAGGAGTATTTTGGGAAGTAGGCAAAGTATAAATGAACAAATTACTTAATTAAAAATATGATTGTTTAGCACCCATTGCAAGTTTACCCATAGATAACTGAATTTTTTTGCAAGTTGCACTATCAATGCTTATCCATAATCGAAATTGCTTAAAAATGAACTATTATGGAGTGATTACAATTTATACTTTAGTACCCATATTTATACTAAGGGTACAAGATTTTTGGTGGCATAAAATTCATTATGGAAATTCAAATGAAACCCAGCCATTTATTCAATTAAATCAACAGTACTCAATCTAACCAAACTGGGCCAACCTTCCCCCATGAAACTGGAATTGGAGAAAAGAGTTAAGGTACAAAGGGGTGGGGGAGAAAGAGGCTCCTCGTGTGGAGCACGGAAAGTCTGTCTGCAGAGAATGGAGTGAGCATTCAGAGAAAAGCAGAGGAGAGAGTAGGAGAAAAAATACTTCTTTCACTTCCTGATTCTAGACCTTCCTGAGCTGCAACTCCATGCACCCAGATCCTTTGCCCGCCTTCCCTGGCTCCAAGTTTGGTCTGTCACTACCATATCATCACATGGTCTCCACTGGACCTTATGGCTTTCTCATCCTCTTCCTCACCCTTTCTAATCTCCCCTTCCTGACTCCCATGCCCCATGCAACTTTTCTTTCAGCACCTCATAGTTCCATGGATGATCCAAGATATAGAACATTCTTTTTCTGTAAACATCCTTTCCCAGCAAAGAGCACATAATATCCCAAAGACTTGTTCCTATTGCATCTGAGGATGTACCAGTCCATGAAGGGAGATGTTTAATCAACAATCACAATTTCTAGTGGCTGAGATATTTCCATCTTTCCCACATTGGTGCATCTACTCTTTTTTTGTTGTTTTTAATACGGAAAACTCTGACACAATCTTGCCCTTCATTAAGTGATGTTTCTGACCTAAATGTTGTTGTGGTGCGGTGTCACAGACCCCCAAATATATACAGCTGGAGAAACGACTCAACTTACAGTATTTTTTCCTACCCTCAGGTAACCAATTTATCCAGCATTTTATGATGACCCATGTGGGTTTTCTTTTTTTATAAACTTATTTATTTATTTACTTATTCTTGGCTCCATTGGTTCTTCGTTGCTGCCTGAGGGCTTTCTCTAGTTGCAGTGAGCGGGGGCTACTCTTTGTTGCGGTGCACGGGCTTCTCATTGGGTGGCTTCTCTTGTTGTGGAGCATGGACTCTAGGTGCATGGGCCTCAGTAGTTATGGCATGTGGGCTTCAGTAGTTGTGGCTTGTGGGCTCTAGAGCGCAGGCTCAGTAGTTGTGGCACATGGGCTTAGTTGCTCAGCGGCATGTGGGATCTTCCTCGACCAGGGCTCAAACCCGTATGCCCTGAATTGGCAGGCGGATTCTTAACCAGTGCACCGCCAGGGAAGCCCCCCATGTGGGTTTTAATGAGTAGATTCTAATCCTCATACAGTCCCTTGGGTTGCAGGGACAATGACAGAAGTGTCAAATGCCTAGGGAAGTGAGGGGTTCTAAGTAGCTGAGAGTATTTGGGTAAGTGAGAACTGACAGACAAGAAGGGGAAAGGGGGCCTTCCTGGGAGGTTCTTCCCCAGAAGCCAGTGCCAGGTAGAGCTAAGTGTCTGCTGAATTGCTCTTACTTGCCAGAGGGCTGTTTTCATGGACTCCATATGATTCTGGGCAACCAGAGAATATTCTGGAAAGAGAAAGGGGCCTCCTTTTAACTGCTCACTTTTAACTGTCCCTCAACCACTTACCTCAACTAATTTCCTTATGTGCTTGTTGATGACTGTAGGATCTGGCTTTGGCATCACGCCTGAGGCCCACTCCAGGGGCACCACGGGCTTGGTGGGCGTCGTAGGGGAGGTAGGCTGCTGACAGAAAACACACACATTTTTCAACTTTATCTGGGGCCTTGAGCAATTTGGACCAGGGACACTGAGAAAGCCATATAAGTTTTGCATATTAATATCAGTAAAAACTTCTGTTTATGTAGTACTTAAATATTTTGAAAACTTCAATGAAAATTTTGTTAATGGAATACTTTGTCAGTAGAATCTAATCTGTAACTAAATACATATTTTGTTTAACAGCAGCCTAGATTGTATTATTTTAGGTGGAAAAAACTATTGCTCTCCCAGCTCATCCAAAACTCCTATCCAAGTTCCCCAGATACTACTAAAACACCCTTAAACATCTCTATAACAATCCATACAGTTTTTTGCTCGTATAATACAAAGTGCATAAAACACCAGTTATCTAATTCTTTAATAGTCAGTGCTAGTGATAAATCAGGTGTGTGCAGTAAGTGGGCAGCAGTGCACAGCCAAGTTTATGTCATCTTACCAGCTTCTCTCTTAATATGCTTAATCAGTTCTTGACGGTTTGGCTAATCATTAGCTCTCTCGAGCCCCGCTTTGGTGAACTTGTTTCCTCCACAGGTTCTTCCACGTTCTTGCAAGACATTTTCACTTAATAATGTGGAGAAGATGGTAGCAATAATGTATAACTCGTTTACACAACACAAGTGTGAAACACAATCCTATCGGGAGCCAAGAGTGCTGTGCACTTCGTATCCTCTCCCTAGGGATCTCATACGATGAAATATTTTTGCTGGTGCATGCATACAAACCTGTATTAGCAGGTTGTTTTTAAATTTGATACTGAGTTGGGGATAACCATTTTTGCAAGAGGAGTTGAGGCGTAACTATATGGATTTAAGCCTCTACCAATGTTGTGAGGTGGGTGCTGCTGTGAGCTACAAACAGGACAAAAAATTATCTGCCATCTGAATATGGTCACTCCCACACACAGTTTCTCTCTCTCTCTCACACACACATGCACACACACACATGCTCACACATCTCAGCTCTTTCGGTAAAGCCTTTCATCTTGTTGATATAATAAAGGATTAAAACCTTGGTTCCCAAAATATACAGCAAGGCACACCCCTCCTCTGGAGCACTGCGACGAACTCAGAGGGTTACCAAAAGATATTTCAAACTTCCGAGGGAAACACAGCAATACTCAATATTTGTCAATAGCACACGAACTACCAGCTTGAAGTAGTTCACAATTCACCCATCAGATCGTGCCATATTTCTATCAATGATATCATGTCCTTGTGAAGCAAAAAATCAATGTGGAACAAGCAATAAGGGTGACAGTATCCAATCTGATTCCAAGATTTAAGAAATTGTACCGTGCCCAACAGGCACACATATCCATTAGTAATTGTGCTTATTTTAGAGTGAGATAGGGGCTTCCCTGGTGGCGCAGTGGTTGAGAGTCCGCCTGCCGATGCAGGGGACATGGGTTCGTGCCCCAGTCCGGGAAGATCCCATATGCCGCGGAGCAGCTGGGCCCGTGAGCCATGGCCGCTGAGCCTGCGCGTCCGGAGCCTGTGCTCCGCAACGGGAGAGGCCACAGCAGTGAGAGGCCCGTGTACCACAAAAATAAATAAAAATAAATTTAAAAAAAAAAGAATGAAATAAAAATGTTATTTTTTTCAATCTGTGTGTATTATTTTTTCAGGCAGGTAATAAGCCATTAGAACATCAATGTTTATACATATTTAGTTGCTTGGACCTAACTATTCTATAAGTGGAACTGTTAGGTATTTCTTTTGACCTAGAGGTAGCATGAAAAAACTGAGACATGAATTAAAACACAAAAAATTATGAGGTACTAAGGGTGCCATGAACCGAATAAGGTTGAGAAGCTCTGGGACTAACTAGGTGAGGTTGGCCAGTGCTAACTGTAAGCACGTTAAAGCTACAGGCTCTCAGGAAGTATAATCCTGACGGGAAATTGTTCTTAGTTACCAGTATGCGTCGAACACTAAATACAAAATAAGGTAACGTTCCACTTAGAGAAGAGACAGAAAGGGA
Source organism: Hyperoodon ampullatus (assembly GCF_949752795.1). NCBI lineage: Eukaryota > Metazoa > Chordata > Mammalia > Artiodactyla > Ziphiidae > Hyperoodon > Hyperoodon ampullatus. The sequence continues at coordinate 62,046,821 of NC_136928.1, forward strand.
TTAGGAAATGTGTTTTCATAGATTCATGGGATTTTAGCACTTGGAAGGGGCTTTGAAAGCTTCTGCTTTTACAAGAGATAAAAAGACTTTTTTATGTTGGATGGAAATGTCTCCTAAAATTGGTAAAACTTGATCCTGAAAATAAACCAAAGTAAATCTAAAAGGCACAAATCAGGCATGTGTGCTAAAATGGTTATTCTTACCCTGTTTCTGAACAAGGGGTGGTGGGAAAATAATGGGCAGCATCACGCTGTAGAAAAAGCACAGGTGGTGAAGGCAGACAGTCCTGAGACCAGTCCAAATTCTCCTACTGACTGGCTCTGTGGTCTGTGTAAGATACCTATGCTCACCAGACTCTGTTTCCTTAACAGAGTTAATGAGATAACATATATATTATGACCTGCCAGGCATCCAACAACCAACAGGTGGCAATTAAGGTGCCTAGTTATAGGTAAAGGAAGGTGTCAGGAGGTGGCAATGCTGTGTGTGCACGTACAGGACAGCTTCATCGCACCAAAGCTATGGAATGAGGGAGGAGCTTACGAATTCCTTTTTTTCAGTAACATTACTTTTCTTTCTAGCTCTCTCTTCATCACGCTAACTTTGAAGAGTCTGGTCCTAACCCCTCCCTTTGCCTGTGCTGTATATTCCCACATGGCTGCCTTCTGCAGTGTCCCCAGGAGATGGGCTTCTTGGGGCTGGCAGGGAGGGGAACATGGTGATGGAACCACCACAGACAGTAAGAACAGATGCTACCAGGTCAACTGACTCAGACTCAAGTTCATAGTCTCCCACCTGGCCTTTACTGTGAACAGCATTACAGTCATTCTGCCTCTTTCAGTTCAATGGTTCAGAATGGTAGTAGGTATTAATAGATGGACAGACTTAGGCCCTAAGGTTGCTGGCAACGTGCCACAGAACTCAACTGGTATGGAGGTAATGAATGAGACCTTCATAAGGAAACATATCTCAGGATATAAGAAGCAGACAGAAATGTTTTTTCAACATACAAACCTCATTCTCATTGTAAATTTCATATTCACCCAGATTTTTTTTACTAGTGCAAAGCATATCTGAGCTACAGTCCACTTGCTAAGAGTAATGAGCAGTGTACATTCAGTAATGCAGTTTCTTCAACTCATTATATAATGTTTCTTTACTAAGAGTCAGCTATCAATTAAGTGAGACTCTATCCAATGTGATACTGAAATTCTGAGCTGGATGAATCATTAGTAGAGAAATTTGTGAATTATGATTAGGGTATTTAAAATTTATTAAATCTAATTTTTTGTAGAATCAGTTTTTTTAAAAAAAGCCTAGAATGGTCATTCAAATTATTGTTCCTTCTTTTTTGGGGGCGGGGCAGGTTCTCAGAGGGAACATGGAAGATCAAAAATAAAGCAGAGTAACTGGAAATGATGTTCTTCTTTGTTAGCTTCTAATGTGAAGAAATAATTATCTGTCAGGGCTAAGCTGTTCCATTGGTAAAATGGGAAAAATATAGATTTTTTAAATTCTTCAATCTTTAGATCACAAAGCACTACTGTAATGGCCAATTATTGTAAATAAAAAATAATGGTGCTTGTCACTGAACCTGAGAGAGAAAACAATACTCACCGATTTAGAATTTCTAGGCTCCAGGACCAGTGATAGTTTGTAAATATCATCTTCTGTGTGATAGAGGTCCAGAGAAAGCTACAACAAATTAGAAGGGATAAATAAGGATGTTGAATCATTTATTTACTTATTTACATTACTGAAATTTTTCCAAACTGAATGCTTAAGCTCAATGTCTAATAACTTGAGTGAATGTAGAACATTAAAAAGATAGCATGCAGAGGTGGAAAATGAAATTTTTTAAAGAAGTTTTAATATTTTATTTTTTGGCCACTCAGGATGTGGGATCTTAGTTCCCCAACCAAGGATCAAACCCACGCCCCCTGCATTGGAAGCATGGAGTCTTAACTACCGGACCACCAGGGAAGTCCTGGAAAATGAAATTTTAAAAAGGAAAAAGTTAAACCTAGTGTGGTCATCAGCATCAACAAGAACCATTTACTCAATTTTTCTCGATAATTATTGAGTAGCTCCTAAGCACCAAGCAATGACCTGGAGATAAGGGATCCTTGATGTTACAGGCTAGGACCGGGGACAGGTGTATAAAATAAGACTTGGAAATGGAATAAATGGTGTCTTGGAGGTTTGACTAAAGAACTGCAGAAATAAAGGAGCAATTAATAGGTTTCTATTATTTCAGGGCACTGTGCTAAGTTCTGGTGATATAAAATGGTATAAAATCATTCCTGCCCTCAAGGGCCAGACACTTTATTTGACTAAATAGGACCTGAACACAAAAAAGATATATTCACATCAACAAAAGGCAACACATGCTAAATGTGAAGGAAGTTGCCCCGCTCTAAGTGCTATAGGAACTTTTCAGGGAGGCAGCGTGTAAAGCATGAGGGAGAGGTTTTGGAGACCAGTGCGTTTGAGTTCAAATTCTGAGCCTGCCACTGGTTAGCTCTGTGGCCTTGAGCCAGTTATTTCCTCTCTGACACTCAGTTTCCACTTCTGTAAAATGGAAATGATCACAAAAGTCCCTATCTAATTGGATTTTTATCAGGATCAAATGAAATAATGCATGTAAAGTACTTCACCCAGGGCCTAGTACACAGTGAAATCTCAGGAAATGTAATCTGGTGTTGTTGATGTTATTGTTATTATTATAGCTGTTACAACTACTTTTTTTTTTTTTTTTTGCGGTACGCGGACCTCTCACTGTTGTGGCCTCTCCCATTGCGGAGCACAGGCTCCGGACGTGCAGGCTCAGTGGCCATGGCTCACGGGCCCAGCCGCTCCGTGGCATGTGGGATCTTCCCAGACCGGGGCACGAACCCGTGTCCCCTGCATCGGCAGGCGGACTCCCAACCACTGTGCCACCAGGGAAGCCCACAACTACTTTTATTATTATGTGTGGGGGCCACTGAGGACAGAAATGATCAGGATGGATTCACAGAGGAACTTGTGAACTGGGACCTAACTGGGAGGACTTGGAGAAATAAAGACAGAGAGAAAGATCAGGGTAGGCAAGGATAAGAATGTATACGAAGATTGAACTGCGTGGATAAAATCTGCAAAACCTTAAAATGCATGGTCCCATTTACCTAAAACAGAAGTCCTAAGACTTAAAATAAGCCTGGATAATTCCCACACGTGCCCTTCAATGTTAAGAACCTGATGAATCATACCATTTTATCAACAGGGAAGAGAACCAGGTGCCCTGTCCTTTCTCTGACCATTTAAGCATGAAAATTTTCCTTTGACATATTTTGTCTAAAGATAAAGGCTTAATGTGAAAGGCTTTATTCCATTTCCAAGTCTTATTTTATACACCTGTCCCTGGTCCTAGCCTGTAACATCAAGGATCCCTTATCTCCAGCTCAGTGCCTGGTGCTTAGGAGCAAGAGAAAACTCAGAGGCACAGGATGTCTTTCAAGGATTTATCTTGCTGTCCTATCTCATTTTTTAAAAAAAGAAACTGGCATTATTTTTGCATCATTCATTCAACAAATATTTATTGGTCACCTAATGTATGGTGGGGACCATTGTAGTCACTATAGTAGTCACTATTCTAGCTACTAAATACAGCAGTTAGATTAAGGATTTCATATATCTGGTCATGTATTGCATTATCTAGACTTTGTCATCTAAAGGTTTTTTTAAGCATAATAAAATTGACTTTACTATAAAATTGCCCCAGTATCATTTCAGATCATGAAAATCATGCTCACAAAGAATGCACACTGTATCCACCTTCCACTGAACAGCAGTCACTTCTACCTCCAGGGGCCCTGCCTTTTTGCAGGAGAGGAACTGTCCCCATGTCTCAAACAAATGCTTTGAGGAACCAGCCCACCATATAAAAGAGTGAAGGGAGATGCATGAAAGGGATATTGTGATAGAGACATTGGTATAACAATGTATTTGGTAAAAGAGTTTTGCAGATATAATTAACTTGGGGATCTCTCCTCTTAGCTCAACAATAAGAAAAATTTGTGCTGATAAGTGGAATTTGACACTGGATCTCTGGGTTAGGGAAGCAATAGGGGAAGGTGTGATCACTGATGAATGGGAGATAGTCATTACTCATCTAAGTCAAATTGTTGTCAGTTTGATGACAATTGCCACATCTAATTTGTCAAGAGAAGTCAGAAATCTAGAGTTTTATATAAAATATCCTCATTTTTAAGCACTGGCAACTAATAACACATTTTTTTTTATGATTCCATGTGGGCCAAATAAAACACATCTGCCATGGGCAATTGCCCACTGTTTTGTAAATTCCACAACAGAAGACTCTACTGGTCCCTAAGCTTCACGAAAGGAGACAGTACATTTGTAATTCCACCTCTATAATCCCAGTCCTAGTTTGCTACCTTGCATTGTGAATGCGACATAGACAGAAAACTGACTGACTTCTTCCTTTTGACTTCCTTGTTGTCAGGAGTTAATCCGGGCTTTGATGAGTATGTTCCTGTCCTCCTGACTCTTCCTCTGATGACAGCACTGGCATCTGCTGGAAAGGAGATGCCAGCAGTGCAAGAACATCCAACCAGAAACCCAAATAAGCCACACACTAAATAGGGGAGATGCTCTTTCAAAAGACACAGAACATCCCTGAGTATTTTCATATGTCAGATGGACAGATATCTGACTCTATGATGGAAATATTTTTGTTTTCTCCCAATGTTTGCTCTCCATTTATTAGTGGTCGTATGAACCTAGGCAAGTCATTAACCTTCTTGAGTCTGTCTCTTGATCTGGGAATGGGAATCATCAATAATAGTTCCCTCCCAGGATTGTTGTGAGGATTAAATGAGCTAATGGTGTCCAGTGGGATTTGTTTAGAGGGCCACACAGATGGGAACTGCAGGGTTTGGCTCCCAATCGGTGCAGCAGCCAAATGCCACTTGCTCATCCATGAGTGCAGAGCTGCCTTCTGGGTTAACTCTAGCCATCTCTCTGCTTTCCAAGCCGCGATCCTACTTGCTTTCTCGGATCTCCTCTGGGCCTTAGGGCCCTGCACAAAGTGATCTGTTCTACTTCTTATGCACCTTTTAAATAATATAGGCAGCTTGTCAATGGGGTTTCAAAAATATTTATTTGTGTCTAACATATTTTAAGCTTGTTTGTTTCTAAAAAATGTTCTGAGTCACTGTTTCAGGTTGTTGCTTTTACATCCAAGCCTATCAGCAAAGATGGCTGTGGATTTAGTCTGCACCTTAGGACCGACATTGTCTTGACTGGAGAATTGTAAAATAACACACACTTGGTCATCAAACTATCTCCATTCACCATTTTTGCAATTCTTCCTCTTCCTCCTCCTCCTGCTCTTCTTCTTTCTTCTTTCTTCTTCTTCTTCGATTGTAAAAATACAGGGGCTTTCCAGTAATTTGCATATACTCAGAATGGTAAATGTAACTGATAGATCTAAAAATACTATGAAAAATTCAGACTATTTCGAATACCATGAAACAAGAAGCATCAGTTTAAAAGCTCCTGGTTATATGAATTGGGATCACAGTGGAAAATGTCTTCTCCAGATCTTCCCTAAAAAGGGGAACAATCCAAATCCCAGCAGTTTGGTGGTGTAGTCCTCTTTCCTTCATGTGCCCAGTACTGTTCAGGGGGCTAAGATTACAATGATAAAAATGGCAAACATAGTCCCTGCTCGCATAGATTTTATTTTGTAATTAACTCTTTTTTACACACCCATGAAGAGGGAGAGAGATTATTTAATTTTCACAGATGCAAAATAAAGTAAATGTCAGCAATATTCCCACATTACAGAGTAAATGCCCATCAGAGAGAGAGAGAGAGAGAGAGCCGCAAACTGGGATTCAGAAGTTGGCTATTTGCAAGCCTTTTGTCCGTTATTAATCGCAGCTTCTTCATTTCTAAAATAGGAAGAGACAGGGGTGATGTTACACCCTCTGACCTGCCCAGGCTACATCACAGGGTGTGTGTGAGAATCTACTGAGGCAATGTATGTGAAAAGTGCTGTGAAAACTGTAATCAACTATTACAGAAAGTTCAAGCATTGCTATACAGCCTACTGCACAGAGCAGGCATTTAGTAATTGTTCATTAACTTAAGAGTTCTCATTTTCTTTCTTCCAGGGCTCTCAATCATATATCAGCTTCCTCACCTGGGACCATGTTTAGAAGCAGTCACTTCAGGCAGAAACTTGACCTAGAGTCTTGGAGCAAAAAGAATCACCCCTTCAATGCTGTACTTAATAAGAATGACCTCACATGCATTTGGGCAGCTGCAGTCAACGTATGGTTCTAATCTCAACAGGTATGTGGTTCATGAAATGCTCACTAGGCTTCAGTGAACACCTCCTGGGAGTCTCCTCCATCCTCATTTTGAGGAGATTAATCTGCTTAGGGCCAGGAAGAATGAATGCACCGAACTTTCTCCTTGGTTGTGGGGAGAGAGGAAGGCTTTTGGCTTTAAATAGAAACTGGCTTGACAATCGTGCTCATCTGCGGAACTGTGCTATCCTGATGAGCCACTGGGCTGCAACCACAGAATAAGGTTGACACTTGGTTCCTTAGTCCCAAGGCTCCACCATTCCTTACATCTAGCACCACAGAAGTTTAAAGCTGGATGAGATCTTACAAATGAGCACAAAACCCTTTAGGAAAAATCCAAAGTCAAGACTAGTTAGCAAGGAGACAAAGCTAAGTAACTGCAGAGGCAGGGCCAAAAGCTATGTCTCCCATCTGAGATTCTTGTCACTATATTACATTATACTATACAACACTGCTGTGACTAAATATGGTGCTTGGTGGCTTCTAAATTTTCCTTCAATTCCTGAGAGAGAGAGAGAGAGAGAGAGAGAGAGATACACAGAGAGACTGAGAGATTGAGTCTTTTTCTTTTTTCTTTCGTTTCCAGCAAAAAAAAGGAATTATTTCTTAGCTTTTACTTCTGGAGTTCAGATTTTCCATCTGCAGCCCCAAAATTTCATTCAAAATCCTTTAGTATTTCTCAAATATCTGTCCAGATGTTGCCTGCTTAATTTACAATTCAAATTTCTTTTCCCTACCCCATCATTATCTTTTATCCGGATGAGGAATTGCCCAGCATAGGCAGCTGCTCATGAAGTTCTCCCCCAGCTCGTGGAGGCAGCCTGAGCACAGACACTTGGAGCCTAGGCTACCCCCCGAGACTGGTCTGCAGACATCACCTGTGGCTGTGGGGTTATAGTCTGATTGGGGCTGCAACTCTGGTCACTTATTCATGGAAACAGATTTACATGGCAAATGGTTAATAAAGGCAGCTGTCTGGATTATTGTGAGGTTCCCCCACCCTAATAGAGAACGTCTGTGTGTTTACTATTTGTTACACAAACTCAACCCCAAGAGATTTGTGCTTCTGTGTGTTGGCTACTTCTGCTTTATACTAAGAATGCAGCTGCCATTATTGCCTACACCTAGGGGTTCTCTTCTTTGGTAAACAATTCTGTGTTCTAGGAACAGTTTGTGAGAAGGTCTAGGAATTGCACTCTTATCCCAATGCAGCAGTCCTAGAGGATTTAGCCCTTCGGAGCTCCAGAGGGGTTCTTGTTTTCATTCCCCATGGCCACTGGAGGAAAGTAGTCAATTCGGTGTTGCAGCCAAGTTTCAGATGCTACAGTGTCATAAACCCAAACAAGGAAGTAGCTCCTCCACTTGTTTAAGCAAGGGTGAGAGAATTTGCTTATGCCTCTTTCCCCCTGACAAAGAAGCAGCCAATGGGAAATGTTCTCTACTATACACCTGTGCGTCTAAAAGTGCTAGGACCTAGAGACCAGCTAATGGTGTGTGCTGCCAAGGCCAAAACGTATGAGCAGTAGGTGAATTTCTTCCAACCCACTCCTAAATACAGCGCCCAGTTCATCTGCTGAGCTCCTAAATATGCCACGTATTGGGTGGGCCAAAAAGTTCTTCCAAGTTTTTCCGTTAAGATGTTATGCAATACTATGAGAGGTGCTGGGGACGTGCGATGTATAAGGCAGGTAAACAGAAAAAAAAATCTAATGTCAAGTGATACCTCCTATAGATAAGAAAATACAAAGTACAAGGGCAACACATGTGACAGATGCCTTACTGCTTTGGAAGGAAACAGAATGCTCCAGAAAGACAGAGGCTTTTGAATTTAAGCTAGTCATGGCGGGATTGGGGGGTGGGTAAGGAAGGAATTTTCCAAGAAAATGCAAAGCCAGAAAGTAGAAGGCAGCAATTTGTGGTGGAAAGTGTAAGTCCCACATTCCTCAAAGGCAGGTGTGATGCGGGGTCGGGTGATAACAAACGAGGAGAAACTGATAGTCAGAAAACAAGTCGTGAAGGGCTCCAGTGGCAGACTGGGACCTGCATCTGGTGGTCTGGGGAGGCTGGTGGGGGTTATGGGGAGGGAGATCTCAGAGGAGGTCCCCGCATTACTCCAGGCTTCAACTACAGCAGTGCAGTGAGGATCAAGAGAAGCCAATGAATTGAGGGCATATAGAAGGAGGTGATGAATTAGATGAGTGTGGTGAGGCAGAGGACAGGGCTGGAGGGCCTCTCTAAGAACTGCAGAAACCAGAGCCGTGGAGGCGGAGACTGGGACCCTCAAAGCAAAGGGAACTTTCTTTGCTCGGAGATTGGTGTCTCAAGTCGCTTGGGTTACAGTTGTGAGTTTCCCTCCCTTCATCCTTTGAGATTTCTTCCCAGCTACTGACCCTGAATTCAACCCCTCCCCCACCCCCATTGTGAAGTGCTGGCATGGATCTTCCTGCATACCCTGGGAAGTGAGGTGCAGGAGAGTTATTAGCACAAACTCCAGTCCATTGGACTCACCGTGAGCAAGTTGATCAAATCCAGGTTGGGTTCCAAGTGGTGAGAGGCATTCTGTAGGGAGACCAGTTCACTCAAGGTAACGGAGAGCTGGTGCATTTTCACAATGTTCACTTTGTTCTCCTCCATCCAGTCTGGGAAAATGACATGGACTGCTATCAAGTCTTTCAAGTGGACGCCAAGGATTGGGATTTTGAAGCCATCACAGTCGGCAAAGGCCTTGCGGTAATTACAGTAATTGCCGTTGGAGGAGACCAGCTCCATCATTTCATTCCAGTTCTGGGAACAGATGGAAAAGTAGTATTTTCAAACAGCCTTCCCTTCTGCCCACCCTCAGGCCCAACAGTGTGTGGCTAGGAAATTCCTCGCCTACTGAAAGAAGTATCAGTTGCACCAACATTGATGCAGGGAAATATTAACCAGGGAAAAGAAAGTTAGAAAAATGTACTAGGCTTGGCTATGAGCTGGACAGCCTGTTCCATTCTGCAGCAAAAGAGAAATAGCCCACACCTCTGCCTACCTACTAGGGGTGTTGAGATGTTATATAGCATCACGTATATATAAGTATTTTGTAATTCATGGAAATATTACAATCCACAAATACAAGCATGTATTGTATTGAAGTATGTAGTATATTAAAATTTCCTAGTTGTTCCAAGAAAGTTGCATTCAAGATATAACTTGAAGGGGCCAGTATGGGGTAGGAATAGTCATACTGATGTGTGAGATAGCTGTGGTTTTGGACTCTGCCACTAACTAGGAGGGTGACCTTAAGCAAGTCACTTCACTTTTGGGGACCTCAGTTTTCTTTTCTGTAAGAAAGAGGAGTTCAAATAAATAATTTTTGAAGACATACTGGTGGTGGTTCCAAGCTTATATGAGCCTCCACTGAATTCTTATTCTTTACAACGTTTAAAATATGTTTTGTTCTTTACTGGAAATTCAATACTAATCTAAAGGAAAATGAAACACATAATGAGCCCCATTATACTTGGAAAGGGTGCAGTGTTTGAGGTCACTCAGCAGTGCTTCTGTGGTTTATATTCTCCTGTTTATATGCACAAGCTATTGTTGGTTGCCTAACGGCAGCCATACCTTCCCAATAGACCCATGTGTCTACTTTCGATCAGTCTACTCTTTCCCATGTGTCTTGGATGATGCTGTTTCCATGCCCAGATCCAAGGATGGGTTCTGATCTACCATCTTCATAATTCCATCCCTCTGGTTTGTGATTGGTTCAGGAACACAGAGTTAAGCCAATCAGTACATTGTATTCCTCTGGATACTGTTATTGGCCCAGAGGTGGGCATGTGATTTGAGATGGTCCAATCTGTCTAAAAAAGAAGGTCTTTTATTCCATAGGTGCAGAGCTGAAGAGAGATTTTCCCTATCTCTAACTTTCATAAACAAGAAAGCATAATTTTCCTGTTGCTGCAGACAGCCCAATCAGGAGGGAAACCAATCCGATGAAAAACAAAAACTAAAACTAAAACCTCATACTCAGAGGAATACAGAGCAACTGAGCCAGAACTCTGATCAGACCATGCCTGGACTTGGCCCTGCCTCTGGACTTTCAGGTATGTGAGATGATCCATTTCCTTATTGTTTAAGCAATTCCAAGATTTTTCTTTTTTTAACTTACAGCTGAAAGTGTCCTTACTGATATAGCAAAGTACACGCTTACAAGGAAATCTTTTCATAAGGATGAAATGTTCTTTTTTGCTCAATAAGGAAAAATATTATTGTGGTCTGGAAATAAATATGGCAGAAAAAGTTCAGTTTGGGAAACAATCATTGCTTAAAAATTTTTTTTTATCCCTGAAAACTGAGCTATAAATATGAGGGCTTTCTATACAAAAGATTTCTTTCTGTCCCCCCTTCCTTTGTGTCTTCCACTGTGTTGAACACAGTACTATGAAGAGAGCAGGTGTTCAATGACTTCATTTGAGGACGGGACGGTAGGAATGATTTCTGTCATATTTGCCTTGTAACCCCCATGTATTTCACAATGCCTATCACATAGTAAGCACCAAACACATATTTTTTGAATATTTACAACTGCAATATGTTAATGGTGTTCAAAGCATTCCTATTAGGACACTTCTGCCACCTATAATCTGTTTTTCCAGGTGGTATGGCTGTAACCTCCTATTGTCTAAGAAGAAAACTTTCCCCTTCTGAGTGACATTTGTTAGGATCATCCTACCCCCAAACAACTTACAAATGAACTTGTTACTTGGTTTATGATCTGATCCACTGTACCTTTGTAACTTCTGAAGAAAGATGAGAATGGGTCTCTTTGAGCCGGGAAATGGAGCTATGACTAAGGCCTCCTACCACTGCCATCAGGGTGTTAAAATTTTTGAGCTGAAGGAGCTTCTGCAATAAAAAAGGTTAACTTCAATACTTTGTAACAATTTTTGAATTATTCTGACCTTTTTGAGGTACAGATGAAGTCATACACTTTAACAACAAGGATGTAGGGAAAATAGTATCAATTCAAAATGAAGTACAAATGAAATCCACTAGAAAAATATATCAATCATTACACAGAAAAATAGCTACATTAAATGCTTCCAAATATGGCCAATTAAAAGCAATCTTCTTGCATGAGAGAAGTATATTTGCTCATTAGACATTTATGGGTAGTTTAATTGGCTTTTATATTGTGAACCCCAAATTTTTTCAATGACTTTTCTCAATAGCGTGAATGAATATCTAGAATCCTTTGAGAATCCCAATCTAATTAACAGACATACATACCTTGGCAACATTGATAAACTTTGTGATGACTTCTGCCCTTTGCTGAGGGGTTGGTTTGCTAAGAACCATCAACTGGACCCACTTAGAGATTCCATTAAATAAAGCAATAGATCTCTCCAAGGTTGGGTTATTCTCCAGGCAGCCATGGATGACATAGCTTTGGTAATCAGTGAACTAGTAAAGGAAGATTCAGAGACTCTGAATTATAATGGAGTCTTTGAAAAAATTATAAATTAGAATGTTGCATGGAAGAGGTGAGATAATGTTTCACAACAGCATAATGATTTCTTTCATTTCACATTTATAACGGCATCTTACAAGTTTGAATATATCTGTATCTTTAACATGTTATTTTGCTGCATTTCACTCTTCCACACCCAGATGCACACTTATTACACACCACAGTGTTGATGGGAGGAGGAAGGGACAAGACTCAAAGTCATATTCCAGTGAGTCCAAAATTTGCTGGATCATAAGATCCACCTGGGGCATTTGCTAAAATACTGGTTTTGGGGAACATGTCAGACCTAAAGGATCACTGTTCCAGAGGAATAACCTAAGAATCTCCATTTTTCACCCACTACTGGTGATTCCAATGGTCAGGCAAGTTCGAGATACAATGGCATACATTAAAGAAGAGGAAATGAATATAAATATCATAATTTCAAGTCAGAATAAGTTTGCAATGTGTTTTCAAGAAGAAAAGAGAAAAAATAGAAATTGAGTAAGGCTGCTCTTTGGCAAAGCTGACACATATTCAGGAAGTCAGCATGGATGTCATCAGATACATATGAGCCTCCTACCATATAAACAGAGCAGGGCATTCCCTCTCATGGCCTGCCTGTGGGGAATCAAAAGGTCCTCTCCAAGTAGGGTTACTTAGTGAAAAGAATCAGTCTTTCAGAAATCCATACTTCTAACCTCATGTTCTTATTTGCAAGCAATAACGTAATTCATTCTTTGGCATCTTGGAAAAGAAGGAGTGACTTCCCCAGAGCTTGGTTAGACAAAGACAAAGGCTGTTTGTGAACCATTGTGGAAATATCATAACAAATGGATAGTGAGTAGGTGGCTAGGAAGAGATCACAGTCAGGAGGAAGAAAAAGGATGCAGAGGAGGAACTCTATCAAGACAGAGTAGGAAAGAAAAATTTAATCCAGGATATCCATCCCTGAGAAAGAAACAACCTGATGTTGAGATTCTCCTGAAATCTTACAATTCCTATTTTCAACCTATATTCATAATCAGGCATTTATACGTATCCCAACCTAAATAAATATTTCTTCTCCCAAAATGAAGGGCACAGCTAAACATGTTCACTTGGGAGAAGTCAACAAAGCTAAATAAACCTTGAATGGTTAAATCTCCACTGAATATTTAGAAAATCATGCTTTAATCCTATGAAAGGAGATATTGAAAATAGCAACAGAAATATAGCTCCTGAGCCATAAAATAAAGACAGGATAATATTTATCTTTGGTTAAAAGGGATTGTTCCTGTGAGTTAAGGGCACTTTTCCAGTGGAGCACAGTGACAGAGGCTGCCAACACTTCAGAGTATGAAAATGCAGCTCTTGGTAAAGTTGGCATGGTGGTTGTTATCCTTGGAAGAATAAATGTCCAGTTTCTTACTGAGATCCTTCTAAAAGATTTATGCTCCAGAAAAGTGAGGTGCTCAGCCAATTCAATGGGCTCCAGATGGTCAAAGAGCAGACAGGCTTTTCCCTTCTTGGATACTTTTTTCCTCTGTGTGACTCTTCTCATCCAGTCATAGGAAGGACTATAAAAGAAGAGTGAGTCTGGTCAATGTGCTGAAAGCTCATTTCACTCAATGGAAGTTATTAACCTACTGACTGTGTAACTCTTGGCCTGCTTCCAGGGGCTTGTGCAAAATACACGCCCAGTCCTTCATATTTGAAGAGAAAACCACTGACCCATTGCCAATAGAATATAAATTTCGAGTTGTTTTTCCATACAGTGTGGGTTTGCACTGATTCATCCAGAATCCCTTACTTGGTCTTTCCTGTGGCCAGTAGGGTTTGGATCATGAGGGAGAGGTTAGGGCTAGGTATATAAATTTTGGAGTTTATCAATATACAGGTGGTGATGGAAACCATCAAAAGCTGGTTCTCACACTTCAGCAACATATGGATTATTTGAAAAGCTTGTTATAAAGACAGAGACCTAGACCTCACTACCAGAGATTCTGATTTACTAGGAATGAATAAACTGTATTTTTTAGTATAAACATTTATCAAACTCTTAGATGTCCTAGGCACCACTATAATCACAAGTATTAACTCATTAAATCTTCACAACAACTCTACCAGGTAATACTACTATTACTCCCATTTTATAGATGAGAAAATATAGGCACAGAGAGATTAAAATTTTACCCAAGATCACACAGCTAGTAAGTAGAGGAGTCAGGCTGAATAATCCTTATTTTTAACAACATCCTTAATAACTCCTGATCACTCACCATTGATCACTCTTGAAGAAGTATTCTAGGAAAAGAGACTAGAGTATGAATGCCTAGGACACAAGAGCACATATTTGCAATACGGATAACCATACTCACAGGCCTAAAATAGTTTTGTCTACAAAGTTAGCTAGTCAATATAAAATGCTAGCCTAATTAGCACCAAGTTCCTAATCACTGAGCTAACCAGTTCATGGCACTACTATGGTCAACATTTGTACAGCCTCAGGCTGACCTCAGAGCATCTCAAACTTGAATGAGCATATGAATCAGCTGGGGATCTTATTAAAATTCAGCTTCCAGTTCAGCAGGTTTAGGGTGGGGCATGAGATTCTGCATTTCTGTTGAGCTCCCAGGTGATGCCAATGCTGCTGATCCACAGACCACACTATGAGTGGCAAGGGTATAGGAGACTAGATTCAGTAACCAAGTACTGAGCATCTGTTATGTGCCAAATGCTTTCACATATTATCTCAGGTATTCATTGGATGCTCATAATACCCCATGAGAAAGTACAATCCCCATTTTACAAATACAGAAACTGAAGCTTGGAGAGAGAAACTCTGTCCGATGGGACTGTGCTCATTGCACCAAAGCTTTCCTCAGAGAAGCACACCTTGATTCTGAAATGGTATGGATGGAGGTTAAGTGGGGTCATCACTACCCCCTCCCTCAAACAGTGGACTCATGTTTGAAAGAAGCTTGTGCCACTCTTACATGCTGGATATGTCGATGAGGCTGACGTGTTTCTCATATCCTAGTTGACTAGCTACTTCCCGGAATTCCTCAGTCATACGGATCAAACCGAGGTCCAAATTAAACTCTGCGGGAAACTTCAGAATCCAGTACCTGAAAGGCATCAAGTATTTTTGACAACTGGAAGATTTCAAGCTAGACTTCTATGGAAACCATGGTATCATTTTACAGATTACATTTAACAATGCATCAAGACCACAAGCCAAATTAGCAATCTCCCATCCCTCATCCATCACATTGAGTCTCTCTCTTCCCGCCTTTAATCAAGGACTCAAATCCACCACTCCCACCCTGAGCCTTTCTTTCTCTCTCTTCAGAACCATTGCTGAGAAGAAACCCTTATCCCAATTCATGGCAAGTAGGTGGGAATGTGTATGATGAGGGAGTAGAAAAAAATGAATGTACTCTTTCTAAGAGCTGCACATTGACCACTGCTTGATCTACAGTCCAAAAGAAAGATGAATTCTACTCCCAGGAACAGAGAAGGGCCAGTTTTAATAAAATCAATAAAAGGGGGACTTGAGTCGATTCTCTTGTCAGGCTTGGTCTGTTGTATGGTGAAAAGGAAACTGTCAACAATTGCAGAACTAGAAACTACAAGACAATTAAATTCGTAAATATTTACCTCATGAAGTAACAGATCTTTAATCGAAATTCATCACAGCTTTCTCCACTGGCATTTCGATACGTACACTAGTTAAAGAAAAATCCTTGCACATTCCTTTGCACAGACCTGCAGCTGTTTGATCAATTTAGATGAATTCCTAATAAGAGGGCCATACTAGGAATATTAGGGTTATGTGAACGTTCAAATGGAGAGAAAAGTGTGTTCTGGTGACATCAGCGCTAAATAATTGACACAATGTATTATTGCTCTGGGATGTACTGTTTTGGTCTGGAAGAGAAGCCATTTATAAAATTAGTTTTACCTTCCTGAGCACTTACCAAGTGATGACTGTCAACTGTAATTACAAATATACTACCAACCAATAGTACATAAAAGCACCATTTTAGCCACAAAGATTTTATATATAGGATTAATGCTTTATATAAGTACTCTAATTTCTTTAATATTTGAAAATGTCATTTTTGGGTATATTAATACACATGTTGTGTTGTGATTTAGTTTCAAGTCTATTTAGTCATACTCTTTTTAACTAACATATATTGAGCTCCTGCTATATGCCAGGCACCATGGATATGCAGTGAGCAAGGAATCCAAAGGGAGGAATATCTAAAGAAATGTTAATTCATAGGCAGTTTCAACTTTCATACAATCTGTACTTTCAGATATTAAACTTTACTGTGCCTAAATATCCCTTTCTATTTGTGTTTCATATAGCAGCAGACATGCTAATGATGAGAGTGCTGTTTGTGGGCACATTTTTGGACAGTGTTTGCATCCTGAGGCGGGTGGACCAGACTGAGGCAGTTCCCTCCATCCTTCTCTATGTACTGCCCTTCAGTAGTGGGACCTGTGGAATCCTTGGACCACTGGGTACTAGTATTTTGCTCACTTCCAGGGACCTCTGTTTAGGGTGAATGTCCCCTTATCTTCTCTAACATCCCCTTCTGCCCCGAGGTTGGGGGCATGTTGGAAGAAAGAAGTAGAAAGTGGAGGAAGCTTGAAGTAAGCAGATGGAAGCCACACTGGCCCTAATAGTACTCAATGGACCCTCTCCCTCTGAGGCTCCCTTTGTCCTGCAAGGCTTCTCACTCATCTGCAGGACCCCTGGGCTTGCAGCCGGCAAAGACTGTAGGAACCAACATTAGTGGTTATATAATAAACATTAGATCTCGGGGAATAAAACCTCTGTATAAATGTGTGACTGTTTTGTAGCCATTTTCAGTCATTTGGCTCTTAACTACCTTTTAGGACTGTACCGTGTACAAAAGTGGTGGACTGTTAAAAGCCCTTATTATAGAATGAGATTTCTAACTATGGATTTTTGTTTTGCTTTTATATCAGGAGAAAATTTTAAATTAATATCAATTAACAAATTGTAATAAACCTGCTAGAATATTTCTTGTGTCTTGCCAGCAAGAGAAGATGTGAAAATTTAGGTGGTGTTTATGCCTGAGCCAGATCATATTATTTTGGCTGGCATTTCCATATGTCTAAACTGTATCCTCTAGGTCCACCATTCTGCATTCCTAAAAGGAATAAATTAGCTCTTGAATCAGTGTTAAATATTCTTTCATTACACTAACAGCAGAAATATTTAAGACAAGTTAGAAACATTCAGTCTACAGCTCCTGTTTCATTTTATATCTAGTGATTATTTCCAAGCAGAGCCAAAACATCCAGATGGACAGTTAACTATTTGGTCAATCATCCAGATGTTTTGTCTAGACATCTATATATATTCACAAAACAGCTGGATAACTGACTGAAGACTGTTTATTCATCTTAATTTACTGGCTGTGGTTAGACACTCTATCTAAATACAGAACTTGATTTATGATTGTAAAAATTACACAGTAGTTGAAAAGATATATGCAGAGAAGTTTTTCTGCCAACTCAGTGGAAGATAAATACCATCGGTGCATAAGTAGAACTATTCTTGGCAAATAACTATTATTCAGCTCTCCATTGTCATCTGTTAAAAAATAAAATAAAATGAGAGGTGAGGAGACGACAGTACATACTACTTTTCTCTTTTTCTAATATCAGTAGAGAAACATCAGTGTCAAAATTTTCTTGTAGACCCAATTATCATTTTCCTCCTACTTCTGCTGGTATTTCCTTGCAAATTAAGTGGGTAGGTCTCACCCTTCCTCTGATGTAAGGTTGCCAAATTTCACAAATAAAAATACACAACACAGTTAAATTTGAATTAAGTAAACCACAAATAATTTTTTAGTATACGTATGTCCCATGCACTATTTAGGACATACTTATACTAAAAATGTGGCTCATCTGCAATTCAGATTTAACTGAGCATCCTGTATTTTATCTGGCAACCCTTCTCTGTCTGGTTTAACTCTTCCTATAACAATCAGTTCAACAAACAATTCCTTTGTGACTCTGTTTGTAAAAGGAATAATCCAAAATGCTGAGGTAGATGAACAACATAAAAGGCATATAGCTGTAAAGTATACAACCTAGTAGGAGATACAAGACATATACACAAAGACAGAATGCAGGAGCTTGGGCAACTCACTCTTGTCTAAGCCAAAAGACCAAGAAATTATCACAGCAGCATATACCACGTACCATAAGAAAGTCATAAAGGGCTGTGGGAGAGTGGAGGAAGCAATCAGCATTCCTGACAGGGGAGATTAGGAATGATATTATGAACATCTAGGGTGACATCTGAAATGAGCTCTGAAGTAGAATTTCAGTGAAGTAATATGATAAAGGCATGGAGGTAGAAAGATGCAGGGAATGTTCCAGAAACATTAAGTGAATAGTATGGCTGGGGTATCAGCTGTGGGCAGTAAAGGGAAGGAAATGCAGAGGGCAGTGATACGGGGGAGACAGATTGGGGTCAATCAAAAAGGCCTTAAATACCAAGGTATGGAGATTGAATTCTGTTCCACAGCCACACCTACATCTGAACAGGGGGAAGTAAGAGTAGCAAGATGTACAGAAGGGAGAAAAGGCTCATACCAAACATCTCAATGCAAGTGCTCAGCAGTTCATCTAATGTTGCCGCTTTCCCAAGTCCACTTGACCCCATGGTTATTTAGCCGTTGTCAAAAAACTAGGGGCATTTTCAACATCATGTAGACCATCTCCATAATCATGCAAGCAGGTGATGGTTGTGCCTAGTGGTGGTCTCTGTCCTAGAGTCTCAAGACTCTAAAGAAACAAGAAGAAAAAAATATCAGACTAGAGTTCTGCCATCCGTTAAAGCATGCCTTTCCTACCTGAAAAGATAATGACTTCCACTGACTATATTTCTGTAAGAAAAGCATCAAAGTGACAGAGATTGTGTGAACCACCATGATGGCAAAATGCCTACGAATCTGTTCCTTAGCATGTATGATGCTCTGAAACCACGGAAATGTTCCCTATTAAATACCATCCAATTTAGCAGCTGAAAAAATTTTTTTTTTTTTTTTTTTGCGGTACGCAGGCCTCTCACTGTTGTGGCCTCTCCCGTTGCGGAGCACAGGCTCCAGACCCGCAGGCTCAGCGGCCATGGCTCACGGGCCCAGCCGCTCCGCAGCATGTGGGATCTTCCCGGACTGGGGCACGAACCCGTGTCCCCTGCATCGGCAGGCGGAATCTCAACCACTGCGCCACCAGGGAAGCCCTGAAAAATTTTTTTGATACAACATGTTACACTTCATATTCTTAAGTGATAAAGACATTCAAGAGTACATTGTTATAAACGTTACTTGGTTTAATATTATTACAAGTATATAGAGGGAGATAAGTTTAAAGAGCAAATATATTGATGAGCGTTATCCTCAGGGATCATGTAAACGTTCAACAGCTGGTAAAAAAAAAATCTTATTTGCATAACTTCTCTAATAGTAACAGTATTATTAATAGTAGTAAAATATTAACAATAATCTATTGAACATCCACATTATGTACCAGGCACTACACCAAATGCTTTGCATATATTATACAACTTGATCTTCATAAAGATACTGTAAGGCAGTTTATTATTTCCAGTTTACAGACAAGGTCATGGGATTCACATAGATTTAGCAACTAGTCGAAAACCATACAATTATTATGGCCTTGAATCAGGACTCCATTATAAAATAAAGTTTTTGGCTTCCCTTTTTCCCTTTTATTGCTTTCCCAAGTGGGGATATCATAAGGCTGTCATAATTTTGCCCCCTAATCTTGTGTGAAAAATGGCACTCCACACCATCTCAGAGAAAGGATATAAACCAGATTATCTGTCACAGAGGTAGTAGAAAAATGTGGGCATGACAGCTGTCCCATTTTATAGCACTGTCATGGGGAAAGTGGGATTAGGAACAACCTCTAAGAGATGCTTATACCGAAAGTATCCCTGTTGGAAACATATCATCATTTTATTTTACAGAGCAAGTCCTTGATGCCAGCTCCATATAAGGCTTAGAGAAATTGAGAGGTCATCATGATGTAAGACAGTTACCCACTGTGGATAGTTTAGGAGGTAAACGTGGCCATTGGGAATTCACTCTTGAACAGTTTAAAGTCAATGTCGATTTTACTCTCAAAGTTTATTTGTTCAACTGGTAGTCATGGAGCACCTGACAATTGCTAGGCACTAGGCAAGGCATTGAGGCTGCCAAGATGAACTTATCATTGTCTCACCCCTGCCTTCAATGGGCTCATAGTCAACTTCAGAAGGCAAACACGTGAATGAATAGAAAAAAAACACTAAGGCCCATATGTGTGGCTGTATTAGTTTAGTGGTACCACTGAAGAGTGACATCTGAATGAGTCTGTCCACCAGCTGTATAAATCAGGTGCAAACATACTCTTGTGCTAAAGGTACTACTCTTAGAGCATCAAAAGAAGTATTATTTCATGTGTCATAAAAATAACGGTAACACTGGGTCAATGCTGTCCCACTTCTGGAAGGGGAATATTAAAGCTGTCTAGAACCAACTCTTACATCTCTTAACCAAGTCACCTTATTGGTAAGGCCTTTCCCGACCACTATAATTTAAAACAACACTCTCCCTCCAAGCCCACCTCCCAATTGGCATGCCCTACCTCTCTTACTGGATTTATTTTTCCTCATAACACATACCCCCATCTGACATACTCTATATTTTACTTGTTTATTTACTTTTTAATCTTTCTAGCACTAAGAACGTAAGCCCCATGAATGCAGGAATTTTTGTGTTAGTTCCCTGGTGTACTGCCCAACTGCTAAGATTTTTGCCTCTCATATAGAAGATACCCAAAAAAGAATTTGCTAAACTCATGAATGAGTGGATGGATGGATAAAGAAAGAATAAAATAAAAATGGTAAAAAGTTTGTCTTTGAATATGTATATATTTGTATGAGTGGATACTATAACATTTTAAGGGATTGTTTTTTAGTTTGTTTTACTTATTTAAACTAGCTTTTAGTAAACATCACTGGGACAGAAGTTTTCTAGACTTTCTGCTAGCCTTCTAGATGTGATAGGATCTGCCTATACTCTATTCATAATAAGAACTTGGTACCTCTTCCAGGACATTTTGGGGCAGCATTTCTCTGATTTCCTTAACGTAGATTCTGTCAATCCCAAGAATTACAAGTAAGCAGATGGGAGTCAACAATGGACAATTGACAGGTTTGATTACCTTCCTGTATAAACAGGCATTTTTTTATCTTGTTAATTCTTGTTACTGAGTAGTAAATGTATTACTTAGAACCAAACAACCTAGAGTAACTAAACTAATTCTCAGGTCAAACCCAAAATTATTCAGCTAATTTGTTTGGGGAAGATATTGACTTTCCACAAGAGGTTAGAAATAACCTGGCACCAAAGACCTGTCACCATGTTTGGAGTTATATTTGTAATCTGTAAAGAAGCCAGTACCTGAGAGCCAAGTGGGCCTCTCCAGCTGCAATCTGTTTCTTCAATCAATAGATGTGTCTGTGTCTCTGCTTAGCATTCTGTCACCTGCATATGTACCTGAGATCTCATTTCATATGTGTGGATATTATTGTACCTACAACTGCTTTTTCAAAAGTAAAGCTTCTTTATTGCAAAGGCAATATACATTCATCATTTAAAATACGACAGTAATGAAAAAGGAAAGAAAAAAGTTACCTATAATCTCATCATCCAAAGGACTCTTGTTAATACCATGACATGTTTCTTTTAGTTTTTCTGGCATAATTATTTTGGTGAGTTTCTTATATAATCT
Source organism: Hyperoodon ampullatus (assembly GCF_949752795.1). Classification (NCBI taxonomy): domain Eukaryota; kingdom Metazoa; phylum Chordata; class Mammalia; order Artiodactyla; family Ziphiidae; genus Hyperoodon; species Hyperoodon ampullatus. The sequence continues at coordinate 62,068,523 of NC_136928.1, forward strand.
AAAATAGTTTAAAGAAATACTTACTTACTGGTCTCACACAGGTAGATATCCAGGTCTGAAAGTATTTTAAGAGCAGTTATCATCACTGGAAAATGCATTGGGGACTCAGTCTGCTGAACTAGTTTACCCAACTCGAATAATAAGTACTTTGGAGAACCTGATAAAAGAACAGAAAGAAATCCCCAGAGTTAAGTAATAGAAACACTAAATAATCCACATTGCTTTAAAGCATTTCCAAAACCCTTCAATTATAAGAGGTTTTTGTCTAAAGTCACCCACAAAATTAGTTAAAAAGAGAATACATTTGAAGTAGTTATTTGGTGCCATGATATTTTTAAGATCAAATTGTTTTTAAAACATTCAGCCTATTAAAAATGATCTGTGACCAAACCAAAATTTATACACATAGTGTAAAATACTATTTTAGTCCAAATATACTTCTATGGGTGGATTACTCATTAAGAATTTCTAAACACTGACTTTGGAATGTTAATAAATTTCTAAAACAATTTGTTGTGGTGACCATCAAGCTCTGACCCTAAATCACTCCTGACTGTCTCAACAAGAATGGCAATGTTATTTTAGTCCAGGTTGTTTAGTCTCTTGATGGCTTAGGAGTTGCTTTTGTGTTGATAGGTATGCTCTGGCTGCACTGAAAATTATCGCTCCTCAGCATAAACATTTTCTCACAAATCTGAAAAGGATGCAATAAGCCAAAATTTCCCCAGGGCTTGAATTATTTCTAAGAGAGAAGGTCTCACTTCAAAAGGGCAATAGAGTTCTGTTGGGTGTGATTTCCAAAGGCCATGATGTCTTCATGCAGCAAAAAGACCATTAACGTGACTGGTGAAGACTCAAAAACATTGTGAGATTGCCTAGGACAATAAGAACTATGCTTTCAGTGTTAGAAATAGTGAAAAGGAGCCAATTCCATGAAACTATACATGAACAGATCTTAATTAGCATCCCAGGCTCTTGACTCAGAACATTTAGAAATTTTTAAAAATTGGATTTCAACATTAGATAGACAAATGGGGAGAATTTTACTACTTTGAGTAAAATGCCATTAACGCTACTTACTTTACTAGATTGTTTAAGAAGTTAGTGAGGTAACATAAATGTACCCACTGTCAATTCTGCAAAACATTGGGTGCTCGGGAAGGTGTCTCCCTTTGTCCACACTTCTTCTTCCCTTCCAGTATTTAAAGGCTTTTAAGTTGAGGACTTAAGGTGAAGTAGAAGATCAACATTTAGAAGTGACAGAAAGAGAGAGGTTAGTTTAGAGAAGGGAGAAGGAAATAGGAGAAAAAATACTGTGACACTAGGGCATCTAGTAGTGGGGCAGGTGGCCTCATCAGCAATGGAATCCCATTCCCGAAAGTGCTCAAGCCAAAGTAAGGTACTGACTGTCAGAGATGTTGTAGACTAAATTCCCAGACAGTGTCTAGGAAACACACCAAAATAACAGCGAAGTTTGCTCCTGGCTCTAGGATTGCACAATGTATAAAGTGAAATATTATATCTATTCAAGAAATAGTTTTGAAATTATATTGGCCATATTAGAACTTCCAAAGATAGTCTTGTCTATAGCACTATCTCTATTGTAAGAAAAAACAAACAAAAACTCTTGAATACTCTTCCCTCCTAATGGCAGATATTGTCTGTAGAGATAAATAACCATGTGTATGTTCTTACATTCATATGACCTTCATGTGGAGACATGGGGTTTCTCCAAATGCCTAAATCCTTTGTTAAAATGAGTGGTAATTATTACAAACCTTTACACTTTAAGGATTAACAACTAGGGTGTCATAGCATTTGTTATTCTGGCAACACTCAAGCTTAATCTTCCTTTCTTACCACAGACATGAGATTTTAAAAGTGCTGTCATTATATTCTCTGAGACTCCACAGGAGAATCAAGATTATTGAGTTCAGTAAGAGAAATGACAAAACTATGAAAGACAGTTAATTTATTTGACAAATACTTACTGAGGATCTATTAGACACCAGATATCAAGCAAGCTACTAGAGTGACTGGTAGAGGAAGTTGCAGACAAGCAAAGAGAAGGATAAATTGGTGAGCAGGACAAACACAATTCTTGCTCTTATATTCCAGCCCAGAATAAAACAAGTAATTACCATAAAGTATCCTATGAAGGTGCAGGCCACTAATACAGTCTAGGAGCCAGAGGAGTTTTAGCTAGGCCAAGTGTGGGTGAGAAGATGGTAATCAAGAAAAGTTAAAAGACATTTAGAATGACTGAAGTATTGAATGAGACAAGAGATGAGACCAAAAGGTCGGTAGGAATAGCTCGTGAACAGTATTGTAAGCTATATTAAGGAGTATGGACTTTATCTGAAGGGCAATGAGAAACCATTGTTTTAAAGGTGAGTAGGAGAACAGCATGATCATATTTGGATTTTTTAAAGATCCTTCCATCTTCAGTATGGAGGAGAGATTAGTAAAGACCTACACTGATGATGGGGAAATCAGTTGGTGGTCAATTATAACCATCCATGCAAGAGAAACCAGTGTGTGGAAATGGAGATGGAGAGAAGTGGTTGGTCACAGAATATATTTTGAAGATAGGTCCAATGAGATTTGTTGATCTATTGGCTATGGGGAATCAGCAGAAAGGAGGAATCAGGGATAATTTCCAGATTTCCAGCTAGACATTTGGTTGGGTGATGGAGCCATTTCCCTGAGATTGAGAAATTGAGGGATGGGGGTAGGGGTAGTTAAGTTCATGGAGGGGGCAGCAAAGGATGAATTCACTTTTGGATGTGTTTAGTTAGAGATGTCTGAGACCTCTTAAGGGGAATGTTGAGTTAGTTTCTGGATATCTGTTACATGATCATGTTTAAGTGCTAAGAATCAGTGGAAAGGGAAATTTAAGGGTCAGGAGAAAGAGAATTTATATAACAAGGTCTCTGGGAGGACAGAAGTGATAGACCATGCACAGGTGGAGGGATTTACCTTAGATAAAGCAGAGGGTCACCTCTTTCAATGTAACAGCATGAAAGAGGGAAAAAATGGGTATAGATACAGGTATATTCATCCTTTTGATAGCAGGAAGTCAAGGAAGTTCCTGTCTGGTGACTTCTATTTACTCTAAAAAGAAGGAGATAAGGTCATCCACTGGAAGGTCTGATGGAAATAGATCTGAGATTTATCCAGAGGAGAAAATAAACAAAAGATGTGAAGAGCAGAAGAAAGAAACCAGAAGTATTGGGGTTATTTCCATCCAGAGTAGAAGGCTGATGTTTCTCTTCTTCTGGAGTGTGTTTTGAGAGGAAGTTTAGTGTTCCTTGTTCCTAGGGTGACATCACTCACTTGTGTCATGTTTCTGAAATTATTTAAGGTAACTTTTCTGGAACAAGCCACATGGCAAGTTTCTTCTGTATGGACCAGGCAATTCTGAGTTTCTGTTGTTAGAGTCTAGTCATATAAGTTTCTGTAAGTATGAACCTCAGAGCTGAAGCATGGTTGGCATTTTCTAGGTGATTTCCAAATGAAGGCATGAATCTCTGCTCCAGTCTCACTTAGCTTTGCTTGAAATGTGGAAGAAGAAGATACTATTGGACGGGAAATTATAATAAAGAAAGAATTTACCTCCCATCCTTTGACTTGCTCCAGAATATTTCATTCTGGCAACTTCAACCTCAGCCACTATTCCCATGTTCTCTACCCTCCCAGCCAATATTCCTGGATCTCTGCCACACCATGCACAGTCTCCAATGCCCTCATTATCTGTTACTTTTTAAAAGGTCATAAATCACAAGATACATTATTGTTGTTCACTCTTTATGCATTCTTTGGGTACTTCTACACTGGTCTTGTTTTAATCTTCTTTCTCATTTCTTTCAACTTCACCTCTCAGTTCTTTGAATTTATCTTTCTATTTTATTTCCTTCAATCAGTTACTTTTCCTAGTGTGCTCTGTCACAGTCTCATTGCCAGCACTATCAAGGTTGATTCTATCACAAAGCAACTGGGATAGTGTGAACTTAGAAAATGAGCCCAGTGCTTACAGCAAAGTTAAAACATTCTAAATGGGCCATAATGGTGACCCATAGAAGAAAGTACCCCACATTTATGGATAGTGGAGCAATATCCCTGAAGTTTATTTAAGGCTGACAGGAGGGAATAGCCATGGGTAATACTGAATTTCTCAAATCTAAAAGTAATTTTTTCATTCTTGCCTTAGATGGGTGTAATTAATGTAACAATGAGGTTTTTCTGGGTTTTAAATTGTTAATTCTTGTTGTTTATTTATTTTTTCCTACAAAAAGCTTTTACCAAATTAATGGAGCATTAATAATCAACATTGTCCTGGCTTTTAGAAAACAATAATTTCTACAAATATTACTTGTTGGTGGCATATAATGTGATATACATGATGTTGGGGAAATTACCTATATTATGTTTTAATTACCTATATTATGTTTATTATATAAATCTTATAACACCCTGAAAGCTAAGTGCTAGTCTCACCATTTCATACAGGAGGAAATTGAGGCCTAGAGAGGTTAAATTATTTGTCCATATCATATTAACAGTTAAGTTGCAAAGCTAGGCCCATCTGACTCCAAAAATTTATATTTTTTTCCACTACCCAGACAAATGTTAGCTGTTGTTAAGGCTGCCTATTAGATCAATTTCTAGGCATTGTCTAGAACAAATGTTTACTATTCCCTTTGCTTAGCTTCTAGGCATTCTATCACTGGCCCTATTGTCTGCAAATGAATAACCATCATTAGTACAGCAAGCCTGACAATTCAGGGACTAACTGGTACCAGACACTGAACAGAAGTCAATAACCAGCTCAGAGCGCATCTCATAAGGCCTCATTGCATTTTTTGGTAACAAGTAACAAGGTTAAACTGCATTTTATTTATTTTTTCTTGGTTAACAGTATTTAGTATTGGCAACCAAACTAACACATTTACAGCCACCTGACATGAGTTGAATGAGAAATTAAAGTCTTGAAGAAGCTCTAGTAATAAATACAATGGAATTCTAAAGTCCAGCCAAGGAGGTGTTTCCCTGGCATTTGGCTGTAGCCGAACATGGAAGAGAACCAACATATACACATGTGAGGCATTTGCAATCAGATGGTTTCCAGATGGACACATTCAACTACACAGAAGGGTTATGGCTACTACGGCAACTCCAGTGTTCAAATTGTAAATAATATCCCCCAAATAAGGCCCATAACTAGGAAAGACTTAGCTCAGAAGTTAACATTTTAAACTTTGGGAAAATAGATTTGTTTGGTTTTTTTAAGATCAACATTTTCTTCTCCTGAAGATGCCAATATTATATTCATAACAATCCTGTTTGTGGCACTAATACTTTGGAGGACCTGGTTCCAAACGCCTTGAAATAAAGTCACATTCCCTTATCGTTTGATTATTCATTTACTTCAGAGTGAGTTTGATGATGATGATGATGATGATGGTGATGATGAGGAAGGAGAAGGAGAAGGAGGAAGTCATCTTATTGAGTGCTCCTATCTAGTCACTGTGCTGAGCACTGTACCCAATGAACTTTGGAAGGCTAGGCCCCACCCCAGAAATCCAGCGATAAATAAAATGCAGCTAAACTTTGCTATTTAATTGTTACCAAAAAAAAAAAAAATGAAAGGATGCCTTGTGAGATGAGCTCTGAGCTAGTTATTGACTTCCATTTAGTACTTAGTATCAGCACTAGCATCCTCATGCCTATGTACCCACCATGAGCAGGAGGACATTCTCAGTACTTGGCATGGGTTAAGTAAAACTCGGGATCCTCCCACTGGGGCCAGATGACAATCTCAGGGGACAGAATCTACACAAAGGAGGCTCCAAGAGAATGAAGACACTACCCAGAAAACCTCTAAGAAGCAAGAGAATGTGAACAGAAGACACAGCCTGGAGGACAAAATCTCTTGCTCACCTATCACCACTTGGAGCTGGGAGTGGAAGATGCCTGTCTCTGAAGATACCAGGAATGGATTTTAAAACCTGAGTTCTAAGTTGCTACACAGGAATGCAGCAAGAAGCACTAACATAATGAAAGACTGTTTTCAAAAGTATCTCCATGCTCTCAGAGAAAGGTGTTTGTTTGATTGAGCTAAAAGGCCAATGATTATTGAATACCTATTAAATGTTCAGCACTGTGCTATGAGCTGAAGACGTAAAGAGCTATTCACAAGGACCCAAATCCCTGTGTGGGAGACACATTAGAAACTGGTTATTATAAAACAATGAGCCTGTTAAGTCCAGTGTCAGAGACACATGCCCAAGATGGTGTAGGAGCATAGGAATTGGACCAAATTCAACCAAACAGATCTAGGAAGACTTCCTCAAAGAGGAGACACCTGAGAGTGTTAAGTTTTATGGGTCACAAAACTAAAACAGAAAATACCAGCTAAATTCACTGGTGTCAGACAGCAAAGTGGCTAGAAATATCTGAGCATGATTTTAGAATTGGGCATAGGATAGATATTACCAATCTGCTATCAAAACTTATCATCACGTAAAAAAAGAATAAGAACACACATAAGACAATATTAGAATAAGAGCTGGTGAGAATAAAATGATTGGGATTGGGTAGGTATGCATTGAGTTCTGAACTGTTTTTGGCTTTAAAAAAAAGGCATAAGTAAATGAATGCACCACAAAAAGATAGGGACTGTACAATGCTTTATTATCACCATCCTTATTATTTATTTTATCTAATTTTACTACTGACACTGATAGGCTTTAAAAACTAGATTTCTTATGCCATTTTGATGCTAATTTCTGTATACATAGATACAGACCTACTTGAAGATGTAATATTAATTTCTCCTTGTCCAGTGAAACCGTACAGTGTTATCATCTAAGTGAAAACATTTTGCTCTTGTTCAGAAACTAGTATGTTTAAAGCATTCTTTTATGGTATAGTAAATTCTTAGTTTGAAATTACTACTGAATCAAGGATTTGGAGCCACACTTTTTATCGGAACCAATTAAAAGTAAAATATAGTAACCCCCCCAAAATGCTTTTTAAATTATTTCTGTATTCTCAATTAAATTTACACAGCTTGAAGCCTATAATTAGAAGGCGCCACTTAATGACTCTGTCATTCTCTTTTATTTCAGATTTTTCTCCTACAGCAAACATTTCTTCCTTTCTCTAAAAGGAAAAACAAATCTCAGGAGATGGTGATATCTCTCTTCCTCCCATTTAGGACATTAACTAATTTCACCTTACTTTCTCTAAGGTTCACTCTCATCATCCCTAACATGAGAGAAATAACATTACTCTGCCTTCCACATCAGAATGAAAAAAAGACTTCATTTGAAAAGGTTTTAAGGGCATTTAACACAACAAAAAAAAGGAAGCCCTAAAATTACGAAATGTCCCAAACTATATTTGAAAAGTCATTATTCAGAATTTAGAATATATTTCCCCATTAGAACAATATTATAAATGGATTACTAGTAGATTTACAGACGGAGGACAAGGAGGTCGGTGGAGACCCGTCAAAAATACTGAAAAGAACTTTTGGAATTCTCAAGAAGTTCAGAGGTTGACAGCACTGGTTCCCTATATGCCAAATTACCCTTCAGAAATTGTGTAACTCCTAGAAACATGAAACTAATGGGTATTTTTAGATCTAGAGAGGCAAATGAGGAGAAAGAAAGATAGAGGGAGAGGAAAATAGCTTTCCACAAAGTCACTGTTAAAGAGTTAGAGGGGGCAAAGAGATGGGAACAAGGATTTTGTTGGCACAGTTGTAAAACAAGGGAGGAACTGATAAACTGGAACTAAATTGTTAGCAGCTTAAGTAAACAGGAGGTGTCTTTCCTGGCCTCAAGCAAAAACAAAGAACACAAGCTCTCCACTGGCCATCTCTCCTGTCTTCCCATCCTTCACAGCCAAGTAGCATTGGCTTATTTCATCACCTCTTCAGACCACCAAAATCAATTCTCCCTCCACTCCGCACCCGCACACCTCTCCAAAAAGACTCTGGCAGAGGTCACTGCATTTTGTCAGAAGTTAGATTAAGCCTCAGCAGCCATGTGTTACCTCTTGACCACACCCTCCCTAAAATTCTCCCCTTGGATGGTTTTCCTGGAATCTTCTCTTCCCTGATTTTCCTCCTGTGCCTCAGGTCACACGTTTCCAGTCTGATATGCAGACCTTTCTCCTACTGCTGAGGGCTCGCAGGTCTCTACGCCTTTTCCTTTCGCCTCAAACTCTCCATGTAAACTCATCCACAACCACAGATTCAACCACCACCTCTGTGTTGGACTCCAGCTGTGTGGTGTGCTGTAGAGGACAGAGTGGGCTCTGGAGAGAGGCATGTTTGAGCTCCTCTCTTTACTAATGAGTGACTTTGGATAAGTTTTACTTAATGTTGGGGTAAGTTTTCATATCTTACCATCATGCATTGCTAGTGGAAATGTAAAATGAGACGGCCACTTTGGGAAACAGTTTGGCAGTTCCTCAAATCTTAAACATAGAGTTACCATATGGTCAAGCAAATTCACTCCTAGGTATATACCCAAGAGAATTGAAAACTTATGTCCACAAAAAACTTGTACGCAAATATTCATAGCATTGATATTCATAATAGCCCAAAAGTAGAAACAACCCAAATTTCCATGAACTGATCAATGGAAAAACAAAATGAGGTATATCTATACAATGGAATATTATTTAGCCATAGAAAGAAATGAAGTACTGACACATGTTTTAATAAGGATAAACCTTCTAAAAGTTATGCTAAGAAAGTCAGACACAGAAGGCCATACACTGTAAATTCCATTTATATGAAATGTCCAGAATAGGTAAATCCAATAGGTAGAGACAGAAAGTACACTAGCAGTTGCCAGGGGCTGAGGGAAAGGAGGAATAGGGAGTGACTGCAAAGAGTTCAGGGTTTCTTTTTGGGGGTGATGAAAATGTTCTGGAATTGGGTTATGATAGTTGTACAACATGTGAATATACTCAAAATCACTGAACTATACACTTTAAAAATGTAGATTCTAATGGTATGTGAATTATACCACTTTTTAATTAATTAAAAAATATGTCCTCTTCATTTACTTAAACCACTACATCTCCTATATTTCCTTCCTTGATTTATGGCTCAACCTTTCTCCCAATATTCCATGCCAGAAACTTGGGACTCACCCCAGATTTTCTGGCACCTTCTTTCATCATCCCTCCATGTCCAAGTCTGATTATCTATCCCTGGACAGTTTCTCATATACCTCCACTTCTTTTCCTCTCCACTGTCACTCCTGGGTTTAAGCTGTCATTACCTTTCCCCTGGTCCACTGCAATGCTTAGTTGTCAGGTTTCCAGATTGACTCTTACCTCCTGTTTATCTCTCCTCTCTATTGGTGCCAAATCAATCTTTCCAAATTATCGGATTGATCACATAACTCCCCTATCCAAAATTCTTCCACCATCCCCTATCAACTCAATCTAAAGTCTTTGCTTGGCATACAAAGCCTTTCATGAATGACCCTCACTCTGTCCACCCATACCCTCACTCTTCTTTCTTCACTCTTGCTTTACCTTTTGCCGTAAAATGAACTTCTTTTTTATAGTGCCCATGTGATAGGGACTGAATGTTTGAGTCCCCCCCAAATTCATATGTTGAAACCCTAATCCCCAATGTGATATTATTGGGAGATGGGGTCTTTGGGAGGTAAGTAACTCATGAAGGTGGTTTGTTTTTTAAGCCACCCAGTCTATGATACTGTTGTGATAGCAGGCTGAACTAAGACATCATGCTTTGCACATATTCTTTCTTTTTTTTAAGAATGCCTCTCCTCCCCCAAGTATGTCTGCATGGCAATCACATACTCACTTCTCAAATGCCTACTTGAATTCTCCTCCTCCCTCTCAATTCTTCCAGGCAGACTTTTGTGCTCAACGTATTGACTTCCTTTAGGCTTTGTATGATTTATGTTACTGAATGGTTCTGTCTCCCCAGTAGTTTCTTAAGAACTAGACCCTGTCTCTTGTCTTTCTAGCCCCCAACACTGAAGTATGTCTGTTATCTTTATATGGTTATCTTTCTCTGCCATCTGATTCTTCCAACATGGTCTTCAAACTTCAAATTTGTTTCTTCTCCAATTTTTACCTTTAACCTTATTCTTGTCTCAAACTTTTTCTTTTGATTATTGAATGAATTTACTTCTTTTTTTTTTTTTTTTTTTTTTTTTTTTTTTTTGCGGTATGTGGGCCTCTCACTGTTGTGGCCTCTCCCGTTGCGGAGCACAGGCTCCGGACACGCAGGCTCAATGGCCATGGCTCATGGGCCAAGCCGCTCCGCGGCATGTGGGATCCTCCCAGACCGGGGCACGAACCCGTGTCCCCTGCATCGGCAGGCGGACTCTCAACCACTGCGCCACCAGGGAAGCCCAAATTTACTTCTTTTATATTAACATGCCCATAATGGAATTTCAAGACATGCCTCCAGATTTGTAGTAGCACAGATTTATGTTAGAGAGAATAAAAATACACCAAATACTTCTTCCAGTCATTTTCTCATCTATTTAATAAATACTTATTTCTGTGTCAGACAGTGTGATTAACACCATGGCAGAGGTACAAGTATATATCAGGTACAGATTTTGATCTCAGAGACCTTAGGGTCTAAAGAGGGGACACACATGAACAGAAATTATGACACAGGGCATTATGAAAGAGTCATGAGAGAAGTAAAAACAAGTTCTGACTCACAGAATTGAGCTGTGCCTTGAAGCATGAGTGAGGTTGCACTGAGCAGAGAAAAGAACACTGAAAAGAAAATGCTGCAAAGAAAATGACACTGAAAAAAGCAGATAGGTGTGGAAAAGCAGGAATGCCAACAGAATGGTGAGGTTTTAAAACTAAATTTAAAGTACCTATGTGTTTATTTACTCACTCAACAAACATGGAGAGAGAGGGAGAGAGACTACCATGTTCTAAAGATCAGAACTAAAAGCCTCTGGTGGGATGAATTGGGAGATTGGGACTGACATATATACACTACTCTGTGTAAAATGGATAACTAATGAGAACCTACTGTATAGCACAGGGAACTCTACTCAGTGCTTTGTGGTGACCAAAATGGGAACAAAATCTTAAAAAGAGTGGATATATGTGTATGTATGACTGATTCACTGTGCTGTACAGCAAGAAATTAACCAACATTGTAAAGCAACCATACTCCCATAAAAATCAATAAAAAAGTCTTCTGTGGGGCATCCCTGGTGGCGCAGTGGTTGAGAGTCCGCCTGCCGATGCAGGGGACACGGGTTCGTGCCCCGTTCCGGGAGGATCCCACATGCCGCGGAGCAGCTGGGCCCGTGAGCCATGGCTGCTGAGCCTGCACGTCCGGAGCCTGTGCTCCGCAACGGGAGAGGCCACAACAGTGAGAGGCCCACGTACCGCAAAAAAAAAAAAAAAAAAAAAAAAAGTCTTCTGTGATGGTCTATGTGACATAATCCAATGTAGCCTTTTCCTGTGGGGGGGGTCTGTGTAGGCTAACACATTTTACTAATTTAATGATTTCTGAGTATAGCTTAATGGTTAAGAGCCTGGATTCTAGAGCCAGACAATTGGGATCTAATTCAACTCTTGTGCTTTCTAGCTGTGTGCCCTTTGACAAGTTACTTAATCTTACTCTGTCTCTGTATCTTTCTCTATATGGTAGGATAATAGCAGTATCTCTGTTGGAGGGTTGTTATGAGAATTAAATGGGTTAATACAATTAAAGTGCTTATTCACTGGCACATAGTATATTCTCATAAGTGTTAGCTACTTTTATTATTTTCCTGGCAAGTAACCAAAAAGTGCCTTCAACTTATGGGATAAAATGAGTCCTATATATTTCATCTCTCTCAAACGCATAAGTCACATATGTCTTACCTATATATACAAATTTTGCAAGAGAGAGAGTGATAAGGAGAGAGAAAGGAAGGAAAGAAAGAAGGGAGGGAAGGAAGGAGGGGAGGAGGGAGAGAAGAAGGAAGGAAGAAAGAAAAAAGAGAAAGGGAGAGAGAGAAAGAAAAAAAGGGGGAAAGGCAGCATAGGCCGGAAATTTGAGTAATGAAATGAGAACTAGTTTAAATTCCATTTCTACCAACTGTGCCTTAGTCCCCAAAATTTTTTAAATGAAGATTCTGTAATCAGCTACCTACTCTAATATTCATTATTTTGGAAGGATAGACCTAGTTGTCTCTAGACATACAACCCAACCTATTATATTTTTATTGTCAGTTACAGTCTATTTTTTTAAAGAAATATTAATCAAGCACATAAGATATGTACTTAAGGGGATACAAAGACACATACATGCCCCCAAAGAGACCAGGAGAGTTCAGTAAATACATATAGAAATGCCAGCAGTATCTCGTGTGTACCAATGAGTCATGAATGGGATCCCAGTCTTGACATTGCATTCATTCTTCTGCAGAATGGAAATAAATGTCAGGTTAATAATATCCTCAAAAACAATTCTTGAGAGTGGGTATTACACAAAAACATTTCCACCAGAAGCTTTGCTGATGGATCTACTTGTCACAAGAAAGATGTTGAAGAGTTGAAATAGTAAGTGAAACCGAGCTGGGTGCTAAAATTAGAACAAGAACCTCATCGGCTTCTGTGGTAATTTGTGGGGATTTCACAAGTCTACATGTTCACACAGTTTTATACCCTTGCCAGTCTTTATCTCACCACAATATCTTATATTCAGTGACTTCTTTGCTTCTAATTTCTAGTCCAGGAGACTGGACATGTATTTATTTATTTACCTTAGACCCTCTTTAACTATTAGTCACATAAAACTTGAAGGTATTCACCAAGAACGTGGTAAAAAGATACTTCCTCACTACTAAATGCAACACAAATTAGTTATGGCATTTTAAAAACAGAAAAATACAAAAGAAAATGTTTAAATCAATCATTAACTTACCACTCCATAATAATGTAGTAAAACTTGGTTTGGGAGATAAAGGCAAAAACCCACGATAAAAACATCAATGACTAGCAAAAAGTACTGGAATATCTGAAGCAGTATCTCACTGAAAAATCAAAGAATGCTCAAGACCAAAATATAGTACCTTCATGCATCTAAAGTAATGTGAAGGGAGTCCAGGTTTTGTAAAAGTGTTTCTGTTTTTCAGTAATTATAGGTTCTTTCCTAAAATCTAATTTTGATTTTGGATAAGGAGTTTTAAATTCAATAATGTGTTGTCTATAAAGTGCCAAACATCTGTTTTATAATGTATCCAAACCTCCATATCTTCATTATAATATGGAACAACCTGAGTCTTTCCAATGAGTTTTTTGGGTTTTTTTTATTGAGAACCATATTCACACCAAGGTGACTGAACAGATGTCATGCTTGACATCAGCAATATCCCATATAGATATGCTTGTGGGTCTTAACAAAAATCATGATTCCTGTAATAACCCAAGGACTCTAGCTCTGATGTTACAGCAATTAAATATGAAACTATAGTGGCTGTATACGCATTATAAACATTGTTCTCAAATGTCCTTCTCTTTTGCATTTTTCCCTTTATCTGAGAAAGCCTACTTAAAGACATTCAAATAATAAACCACAAGTGTTAGCTTTTTCTCCAAAGTGAAGATGGTGTATGTTAACAAGTTCTTCCTCACTCAGCATCTGCAGGTTATAAAATAGTGACCTCCTAAACAGAGATCTAACTCATAGATGTACTTTTTTGTTAGGCTCACACAGGATTGGCTCTCACAAAAGTTGCAAAAAATGTACAAACCCAGACTCCCACTTAAAACAATCCAGTTTTCTAGATTCTTGTGGAAACATCAGATCTACCGGCTTTAGGGCTGCATTCCCACGAGGCAACATGTATTTGGAACTGAGTAGCAACCCAATTCCCCAAAGTCTCCACTACCCTCTGTTGTCTCCCCAATCTGAGGCCAAGTGTCATGGCCATTTATCATCCCACTATGTGCCTTTTCTTTTTTAGTACACTTAAGAGGAAAGTGAAATATCACTTATCCCAAAGAGAATTCTTTTTGTCCCTAATCCATATCACTTATTCCAGTATCTTCTTGGCCCTGCAAACATTTGCCTTTGCAAGCCCCTACCTCAGGCCCACTAGGCTGCCCCGTGACATCACAGATGCTAAGGAGGACTCTTCACAATGTTCCTATTTTTGGATTAGACAAGGAAGAGTCACAAGCCCACTACTATGCCTTCTGGCCTATTTCCGTTCAAAAAGTAGGTTCAAACTGCAAGACAAACCCTTGCCCAAGCACGAAAGTAAGTTTGGGGATTTCTATAGCATTTGTCAAGGCTGGTCAGGCTAATAAATTCTTATTTATTTCCACTTATAATATGCTTTAAATGTCCAGATGACCTCCAACTTTTTCAATTTCCACAGATTTCTATGTTTTTCTTTTACAGAAAAGTTGTTGGGGAATTCCCTGGTGGTTCAGTGGTTAGCACTCCGTGCTTCCACTGCAGGGGGCCCTGGTTCCATCCCTGGTCGGGGAACTAAGATCCTGCAAGTTGCACAGCACAGCCAAAAAAAAAAGAAAGAAAGAAATGAAAAAAGAAAAGTTCTCATAATCAACAAAACAGATGTTCACTAACGAGTCCCAAAGAGCATGGGACTTGGCGCCAATGCCCTCTCAACACTTTACTTTGTAGATTCTGGAAAGATTATGGGAAAATAGAATGTATACTGGGATAGCTATACAAAAAATATGTACCTACTCATGCTTAGAGGCAAATACATTTTCAGATTCCTCACAGGACAGTAAGTATCTAGTTTCACTCTCTCCCACTTCCTCTCTCTGCTGCTTTGGATTTGTTAACTACAATTAGTGACCGCTTATTCCTCCCTGTCAGATTCAAGTAACTCAGAGGTACTATGGACTTCTCAGGATAATTTCCTGTGGATAATTCCCAAGATCATTTCCGGCACTTAGACAATGAGTCACTTGGATGACTAGGGACTATACAAGTTGAGCTGGTATTCTTCCTTTGTTGTTGTTTATGATTCTAAAGAAAGAAACCAGCAATCAGGGGAGGGTTATTTACTAGTCAGTGCAGCTGCAAGGATTAGCCTCTAAACACCTGATTTCATCATTTTGCTCATTCAAGTCTTCTGATGGAGCTTTTTTTGTCTATTCAGAGAAACTCTGTAGTTCTAATAGAAAAACAGCTTGTGGTACAGGAGAGACAGAGACATGTTTTTCCACTTTTCAAGGGGACCTTTTGTTTATCTGGTTAACAGCCTCACTTTATAAAGGAGAAGCCCAGGACCAAAAAGATAACATAATTTGCCCAAGTTTAAACAGTGAGTTAATGGGAGAAAGGAAAATATGCCATCACAGTAGAGCTTCCATAGAATCCAGGCTCATACTGGGTGGGGTCCCTGGGACATAAAAAGTGCATGTTTCAGAGGCAGATTTTGAACTAATGCACCTGCTTAAGAAAGTGTGAGTTTTCTGATACAAAGCAGCTCTTTTGCCATTTAGATATGGAGAAATGAATCAGCATTGATGATATGGACTTTCTGCTCACCTGTCTGATTTCAAGGGAATTTGACTCTGATTTTGCAAAAACTATTCCAACCTAATCATCTCCCTTCATCAAAATAATTTTTGTATTCAGGGGTCTAAAATGATAATGGAGGTTTTAAATCCCAGGTTGGTGGATGCTGGGCATCAGAAGCAGTTTTGGGTACCTCTGAGATGAGTAAAGACGTGTAGTGAAGGTGAAATTGAGAAGGTAGAGCCTTGGAACTCAAAATTCATCTTGGCACAGCTGGCTCTCTGGCTCTGATGCTTGGATCCTAAACCCTGTCCAGTCATTTACTCTTATCATGTGGAACCCCACATATTTTCTTGGTTACCTTTGGTCACTCAAACTTTGACTTCTCTTTTTAAGTCTTCTAGAAAAGAGCTGCACATGCTCCACTCCCCCAGTCTAAACTCACTTCTTCAACACCGCTACAGGCTTTGAGACTCTGCCCCTGCTCTCCTAGGTTTGGGACCAAATAGTCTACGAATTGCAGCTCTCATTGTCCTTGTCCTCAAATTCCACTCACATCAGACAGCAGCAGCTTTTTCAAGAGGGATAATGATGGAGCAAATACTTCCCACATTCCCAGCAATTTGTTTTTGGCTCAGGTGGCTCCAATCTTAACTCCGGGGGAAAAGATTTCTCTACTTTACAAAAAGGGATTATCATATTCAGGAGGATACCTGCCTCTTATTAAATATTTGAAAGAAATTCAAGGAGGCTTCTGGGCTCAGATGGACAAACTGCCCAGTGAAATGAAGGAGAACCTATAGAAAATGTCCAAGCCCAGCATAAGAGCACATCATCCTTCTGCATGGCCTTCATACTTTGCTCTGTAGTGTGGACTCATGAAGCCCAGGGCAGACAGAGAGCCAGGCCTGGTGCTGCCAGCTGATCTTGTCCCTGTGCTTCCAGGCTCCCACACACCCCTCAGGGCAGTTCTCCCACACACAGAAAGTTTGCTCACTGGGGAGCCCCTCCCCCAGCTCCACTCCTTCATGAATCAGTGACCATAAACATAGCTACTTTGAGGGGAAGAGCAGTTTCTAGGATAGAGACTTGTATTAGTTTGCTCCTACTGCTATGACAAGATATCACAGACTGGGTGGCTTAACAGAAATTTCTCATAGTTCTAGAAGCTAGGAAGTTCAAGATCAAGATGCTGCCAATTCAGTACCTGGTGAGACTCTCTTCCTGGCTTTCAGCCTTCTTGCTGTGTCCTCACATGGTGGAGAGCAAGAGCTCTGGTGTCTCTTCCTATAAGGACACAGCCCTATTGGATTAGGCCCCCATGCCTAAGGCCCCATTTAACCTTAATTACATCCTTAATAGGCCCTATCTCCAAATACAGTTACATTGAGAGTTAAAGCTTTAACATATGAATTTGGGAGCACACAATTCAGTCCACACCAAGGCTTTTAACCAAGAATCAGAGATTTGTAAAACCCCTGACATCATATGCAGAATTTTGTTTTTGTGCCCGTGAGCTTCTTTCTGGAGAGAGGGTCTCAAAGGGGCCTGTGGTCAATAAAAGTTAAAGAACCACTGCTCCAACACACAGAGAATGATTGCCCTAGAGGATTTCAGAAGACACAGGAAAATCAGTATTCCCTGAGCTTGCACCATTTGATGTCATTTTTTAATATCTTAAAACAGATGAAGTTGCCTAATGTGGAAGGAGAGGAAACAAAACATTATTCCCTGATTCTCACCACCAGCTTTTTAGAGTCACAAAAATGTGAGATACAGAAATTTTCACACCCTCCCAAGAGTCCATGAGCCATCTTAGACTTAATATCCAATTTAAAAACATAAGGTTTCCTTTTTGCAGAGGCATCTATGCCCCTGTCAAGGTCTAGAAATACTACCCCTACTCCTCCCTGTGAAGTTGCTTCCTTCATACCACTTCGTTCACCTCCATTACCCTTCAGTACCTTGGTCAGACGCCATCAGCCAGGGAAGTGGGGGGTAGGCACTGTTCTGTGAGGTCCACCAGCTTCATAAGACACTTCCCACAGGGCAGGGCAGCCGAGAGGAGTGCTCTGAGTCTGCACTGACAATGATATAATTCTAGCCACTTCACAAAAACACTGTCAAATGGTGTCCTTTCAAATAGGGCGTATAACGATTTAGACCGATGACATTTTGTTGGCTCACAAACCACAGGAGTTCAGACATTAGTGCAGTGCAGTTCTCAGACTAAAGAAATTGATAGTATGTGTAATCTCTGCACCATCTCAAATGGGGCTTTGTACGTGTTTAATGTCTTTCTTCAAAGGAGATTAAAGGGCAATAATCTAACTTTGCCCTATAAAATAATTCTGGAAAAGAGAATTAATAGTATTATTTCTATGTTATAACTAAATAAATGGGAATTCAAAGAAATTAAGTAAATATTCAATTGGTTAATCTATCCATCAATCAACAGGCATTTATTAAATATCTTGTTTTTTTCTCTTTTTTACCCCCTCTGGGTGATGTTTAAATGCTATATTTTAATCTAATTAAAAATATAATTCTAACAGCAAAGGACCTGATTCTTACCTTCTCAGGAAAAAAAAAAGAGTCTGTTTTATGTTCAGTATCCCAATCCCGAGTCCTTTATTGTCTCAACAAATATCAACTGAGCACATACCTCTACCTTCCAGACATTATGCCAGGGCCAGGGTATCCAGTGGTGAATAAAACAGATCAGGTCCCTGTCCAGTGGAGTGTACAATTTACTGAGGGAAACCAACATCAAACAAATAGACAGACAAGTTGGTATATAATTACAAATTGTTATAAAAGCTATGAATGAAAATCCAAACCAGATGGTAAACTAGAGAATAAGAGGGATTATTCTAGGTGAGTGGTAAGGAAAGATCTCTTTGAAGAGATAATACTTAAGCCAAGAGCTGAAACCCAGAGATTAATTTAGAGAAAGATGTAAGGGAAAGAAAGGCTTGAAAAACTGGCTGGATCATAATTACATTTGCCAAGTTAGAGAAGGTTGACTGGATGGAGAGAGGGTATACTGGAAGAAATCCAATGCTTAAGATGCCTTAATGTTAACATGCCTGTGAAACTCCTGTGTGCAGGTCTCAAGAAGCTATTATTTATACAAATATGGAGCTCCAAGAAAAGTTCTGAGATGGAATTTAAAATTGGGAGTTAACCCCATGTGAATAGCATTTAAAGCCATAAGAATGGTTCAGATTCCTTAGGAAGAAAGTATAAAGAGAAAGGACGAAAGAGCCCGGGCTTAAGCCTCAGGCATTCCAACATCTAAAGGTCAGAGAGAAGAGGCAAAGCAGCGAAGCAACTTAAGGAGTAGTTGTCAGAGGGGAAGAAGGAAAACTTAAATCATTTTGTGCCATGAGGCCAAGAGAAGAACATGCTTATGGAAGTTAAAACAATCAACTATGTTGAATGTTACTGGGCGGTCAAATAGGAGAAGGATGGAAAACTATCTGCTTTAAAATTTTTGCTACAAGGAGATCACTGGTAACCTTGACAAGAGCAGCTTTAGCAGAGCTGTTGGCAGAAGCCACACTGGTGTAAGTTGAAGAGTGAATGGGGGGTAAAGAAACAAAGACAGCATGTGTAGAATGTGAGTTTATTGAGTTTGTCTAGGATTAGAATGAAGAGAAATTGGCAGATGATGTGGGGATCAGGGTTTTTTTTTTTATAAGATGAGAGTTGCTGGAACATACCGGGATGCTGATGGGGATGATCTAGTAGAGAGGAAGACGTTATAGATTCAGAAGGAGGAAGAGATAACTGAAGATGAGGGCATGGGTGCCAGTTGTAACAAGAATGAAGAAAGAAGGAGAACATGGTTGAAAACACAGGTAGAGTATATATAATTGGTAAGGGTAAGAGGAAGGAGAATAACATCAATCAGAGGCATATAATCATCAGGTTGGCAGCAGGAGTTTATCTAATCTACCTGTTTCCAATACCCTCAGATCTCCTTCCTGAGTTTTTGAAAAGGAGAAAAGGAAGAGAGAAATGAACTCCTCAAATCCCAGAGGGAGATGTCCCAGGATGAACCGTCCCATGACTTAGGATCTAATGATTCTTTTTCCTGCTCCAGTAAACAACGAGGCCCTAATTCCTTGGAATACTGCTCTGTTAGTTAAATATCTGTATTCTTGCCTGACAACATTTGATGCTCTTGCACACCAAAGAGTGCTGTCAGCTTGTGTTGTGAACCACTCAGCTTGGCTTTTCGTGAACCTTATTCTGAATGACTAGTCATTTTACATCTTATTTTTGCCCTGGTGATGATGCAGTAGCATTTCATTAAGAGTATTAGGTTGTCACTACTTACTGTTCAACAGCAGTTACGGAGAAGAAATGTCATGTGTAAATAATCTGAAGTTTTTTGAAGGCATGTTAGAATAAGATTTGTAACTGACTCATATGGATCAGGGTTTCTCAAATTTGGTACGATTGATACTTCAGCTAGATAATTCTTTGCTGCAGGGGTCCAGCCTGTGCATTGTAGGATGTTTAGCAGCATCTTTGGCCTCTACCCACGAGGTGCTAGGAGCATTCCACTCCCACCCCCAATAGGGACAGCCCCAAACCGGCAGACATCGCCCAATGTCCTGTGGAGGGTAAAACTGCTCCTAGTTAAGAATCATTGATATAGACAGATGTCATAACATCAAAATGGAAACTGAAAAAGTCAATCAATACTTAAAATTTTTTTCTAGTATCAGAATGTCTGTTTTTTGTGTAGACAAATGCCTGACTATTTGACTGAATTTTTCAGTTTTCAAATGAGTCTTAAATATCTTCAGCAACAACAAACATTTGAACGAACACATCTTCTAGACATCATCTCAGCTTGAGTTTCAATTCTTGAACCAACTGGCAAGATTTAACATGTCAGAATTTGATTCAATTTACAACATTTCAAAGCTTTCTAAGTCTAAACTTCTTCCTCACTCTACTAACTGTCATATTTTGATGCTTGTTTTATTCCTATGTTAATTATTTTGAGTTTCATTTTATTTTATTTTTGCTGTTTATCATAAGCTGTTTTAATCCCTTTTGGAGGATATCAGAGGATAAATATTTATGAACAGAGGCATTTTTTTCAATATGTGAATAAAGAATCCTATTTTGAGAGAACAGTTCACTTCCTTTCCCATTGTCCAAATACTGGCTCCCCTTGAATAATTTCAGGATGATTCTATGTAGAATGCATTGCCTGTATTACAGTTTTTACTTATAAATCATCCACTCTGTTCCTTTGTTACTCTGCAGAGTTGTTCCAGGCAGGGAGTGATGCTCAATGTGAAACTATTAGAGGTGATTTATTCTCCTACCAGCTCTATCACTTACTGGCAAATAGCTTATGCTTCTGGGTCTCATTTTTTTCACATTCAAATCCAATTAACATTTACTGAGAGGCAGGTGGTTTGGCCAAGTCAATACTTGACAGTGCCTCAAAGGCTGTTTTGTGGGAGGGTGTGTCTGCTCCATATGGCAACTTTTGGGGATCAAGAGGTTCTCAAACAGCTTTTCATTTTCATAAATGACCCAGTAACAATCAGCCATGAATTTTGTTAATCTTTCTTGAATCACAGCCTTTCCTTTTGGCAAAACAAATGTATAAATTTAATCTCTCTTGTGTAAAATATAAATTCTGCATAAACAAATATTGAACTCCAGTAATGATATGTATGATGAAATGTTGAGGAATGGCGTGTACTGCTGTCTACAACTAATACTGAAAAAAAATATGGACCAATGGATGGATAGAGGAATGAATAAATGGATAGATATGTGAAAAAGCAAACAGTAAATTATTAATGGTAAAATTGAATTGGCAGTAGATGGATATTCACTATACAATTCTTTCAACTTCTTCTTGTTTGAACATTTTCATCATAAAGTGTGAAAAGTTCCTTCCATTATTTTATATCTTATTTTTATGTTTTTTACAGTCAACTAATCTTTTTTAAATTGAAGTATAGTTGGTGTATAATATTATATGTTAACAGGTGTACAATATAGTGATTCACAATTTTTTAAAGGTTATACTCTATTTATAGTTATTAAAAATATTGGCTTTATTCCCCATGTTGTACAATATATCCTTGTAGCTTATTTTATACATAATAGTTTATACCTGTTAATCCCCTACCCTTATATTGCCCCTCCCCGCTTCTCTCTCCCCATTGGTAACCACTAGTTTGTTCTCTATATCTGAGTCTGCTCCTTTTTTGTTATATTCACTAGTTTGTTGTATTTTTTAGATTCCACATATAAGTGATATCATATCTTTATCTGTCTGACTTATTTCACTTAGCATAATGCCCTCCAAGTCCATCTGTGTTGTTACAAAATGGCAAAATTTCATTCCTCTTTATGGCTGAGTAATATTCCACTATATATATGCATATACATACACACACACACATATACCACATCTTCTCTATCCATTCATCTGTTGATGGATACTTAGGTTGCTTCCATATCTTGACAATTGTAAATAATGCTGCTATGCACATTGGGGTGCATGTATCTTTTCTAATTAGTGTTTTTGGGGTGTTTTTTTTTGATATATACCCAGGAGTAGAATTGCTGGGTCATACGGTAGTTCTATTTTTAATTTTTTGAGAAACCTCCTTACTGTTTTCCACAGTGGCTGTACCAGTTTACATTCCCACCAATAGTCTTTTGTGTTTCCATACAAATTTTTAAATTATTTGTTTTAGTTCTGTAAAAAAATGCCATTGGTATTTTGATAGGGATTGAACTGAATCTGTATATTGCCTTGGATAATAAGGTCATTTTAACAATATTAATTCTTCCAATCCAAGAACACCATATATCTTTCCATCTGTTTGTGTCATCTTTGATTTCCTTCAGCCATGTCTTATAGTATTCCAAGTGTAGGTCTTTTACCTCCTTAGGTAGGTTTATTCCTAGGTATTTTATTCTTTTTGGTGTGATGCTAATTGGAATTGTTTCCTTAATTTTTCTTTCTGATAGCTTGTTGTTATTGTATAGAAATGCAACAGATTTCTCTATATTAATTTTGTATCCTGCAACTTTACCGAATTCATTGATGAGCTCTCGTAGCTTTCTGGTGGCATCATTAGATTTTCTATGTATGGTATCATGTCATCTGCAAACAGTGACAGTTTTACTTTTTCCTTTCCAATTTGGATTCCTTTTATTTCTTTTTCTTGACTGAATGCTATGGCTAGGATTTCCAATACTATGTTGAATAAAATTGGCTGGAGTGGGCATCCTTGTCTTGTTCCTGATCTTAGAGGAAATGATTTCAGCTTTTCACTGTGGAATATGATGTTAGCTGAGGTGTGTTATATATGGGTGTTTAGATGACCTTTATTGAGGTATGTTCCTTCTATGCCCAATTTCAGGAGAGTTTTTTTTTTTATCATAAATGAATGTTGAAATTTGTCAAAAGCTTTTTCTTCATCTATAGAGATGATCATATGGTTTTCATTCTTCAATTTGTTAATGTGGTATATCACATTGATTGATTTGTAGATATTGAAAAACACTTGCATCCCTAGGATAAATCCCACTTGATTGTGGTGTATGATCCTTTTAATGTGTTGTTGGATTCTGTTTGCTATTATTTTGTTGAGGATTTTTGCATCTGTGTTCATCAGTGATATTGGCCTGTAATTTTGTATGTGTGTGTGTGTGGTATCTTTGTCTGCTTTTGGTATCACGATGATGCTGGTCTCATAGAATGAGTCTGAAGTATTCCTTCCTCTGAAATTTTTTAGAATAGTTTGAGAGGGATAGGTGTTAACTCCTCTTAAAATGTTTGGTAGAATTCACCTGTGAAGCCATCTGGTCCTGGACTTTTATTTGTTGGGTCCTTCCATTTTTTTAAATTCACATCTTTCAAACTTTTAGTGTTTGGGGATTTGGTGAATAAGTCATGTTCATTAGCCTTTATGATTTTATAACTATCAGTCATATGTAAACCAAAGAGGTGTCAGTTATCAGGCTGTCCAAGTGGTTCCTTTCTCCCCTGGAGAATTTTAGATGCTATTCTCTAGATGTTTTCCAATTTTTGCTAATGACTTTCTTAAGGTGGAGCAATCAAACTTACTCCAAATAGTCCAAGTCTCAAAGTTTTGTTTGAGGGTAATAAGAAAATAATTTTGGATTTGTTTCCAATAGTCTCTGGCTAATGAAGAATCAGGCTAAATTTCTTTTCACGGAATCCCTACACTACATCAGTTATTGGCATATTCATATGCTGACCACACAAGTTTAAAATCTCCAAGTTAACACAAGTTTAACACAAGTTAAATTTTTCTCAACTCCCTCCTCTCCTTCATCCGCATATCCAATTGCTCTCAAGAACTATCAACTTTACTTTTTAAACATTCTGAAAATTCTTCCATCCTCACCACTGGCTTGATTCATATTCATCTCTGGAGTCCTCTATTGGCCTTTGGCATTTTTTCTCTCCAACCTGTCTTCCTCATTGCTTCCAGAGTTTTCTTTCCAAAATGCAAATATATTCATATCACTCCTTTACTTGACAATCTTCAATAATCATTAAGAACTATTGCTAATTATTTTACATTTATTAATGGTACTATGGATTTTTCAAAAGAGCACTTACCTTTAGGAATGTATACTAAAATATTTACAGGTAGAATGATGAAATGTCTGGTATTTGTTTCAAAACTAATATGGGAAGGAGAGAACATGGGTGGGGATATAAATGAAACAAGATTGGCTATTGAAAATTGTTAAGGTCAGGTAATGAACACATGGGGTCTCATATAATTTTGCCTACTTTTGTGTATGTTGGAAATTTTCTATAATAAAAATATTTTTTAACTTTAAATTGTTCTCAAAAATATCTAAATGCTTCAGAAGGGCAAAGAGTACCCTTAACCTGGGAACTACCTTATCTTTGAGCCTTTTATCCAGTTCCTCCTCCAACATGTACCCTATGATTCAGCTCTACCAAGTTACATGTTACTCCTGGAAAGGAATCTTTCAAAATATAGTTTTTTCTTCTTGAACAATGACTACTTATCCTTTTATACCCAGTTCAAATGTCACCAACCCTAAGGAACCTTCCCTGACTCACCCTGATATAGTCATCTCCTTTCTCCAGACGTCTATAGAACACTGTACAAACCTCTTTTATAGAAAAATATTTGTAAGATGTTTGATATAATAATTTTTTAAAATATCAATGTGCTTAACTAAGTGATAATGTCCTGTAAAGTCTGTGCCATTATTTATGTTTGTGCAATATGCAGTGCAAAGCATATGTTTAAAAATACTTGCCAAATGAATCATAGGTAAATAGAGTTTGGATTTTTCTTTACTTTTGTCACCCAAATGTGAATTCTGACTTCCATGTAAGAGGTCCCATAAACTAGAATGTACTTAGTGAGGTTTTGATAACTTCTGGTTGAGTGAAGTTTCCAAATATGAGGATTACAACCCTAAACCATTTTTCAAATATCTTAGCCTCTTCCACAAACTTGATGTGAGACAGTATTCCAAATAGTTGCAGAATTTTATGCATGACACATTTCTCAGTCATCCTTGTAGCTAAAAAGATAAAGCCTTAATTCTTACACAATAACACCATCAGTGGCTTAAGTCAATCAAAGTTCTTGCATCTTCCAAAGAGAGTGTGAAGGTATTTCTTCTAAAACATGGAGAATTAAAATAAGGTGAAATATGTTCCACTGTTCCTGATTCAAGTTCTGCTTGACCCTTCTATCTATTTGTAACTATGGCCCCAAGAAACAATTCATGGAGTGAATGTAATTGCCATCTTGGTGCCAATATTGTGTCATTTCTTGTAAAAACCAAACATAATGTAAAGCAAACTGTCACTGCTGGTTAATCAGCCAGGTCCTAGAGTTATGATCTTTTTTTTTTTTTTTGGACATCAGGCAACCCTTTTATATTTTTTATTATTATTATTTTATTAGTTTCTGCTTTATAACAAAGTGAATCAGTCATACATATACATCTGTTCCCACATCCCTTCCCTCATGCATCTCCCTCCCTCCCACCCTCCCCATCCCACCCCTCCAGGCGGTCACAAAGCACCGAGCTGATCTCCCTGTGCTCTGCGGCTGCTTCCCACTCTCTATCTACCTTACGTTTGGTAGTGTATATATGTCCATGTATGATCTTTTTTATATCTGTCATCATCTGAGACAGTATAATATTTTTTGAGTGTTGCCAGAGGCTTAGCTCTGCAGGGGTAACCTGGCCAGTGTACAGAGCATCACAGTTGAGGGAACACCTCAACAATGGAAACAGGATGAGACTGCAGAATCCAATCTTGAATCCAGATTCCTAGGATGTTTCTTTGTCTTGCAGCATGCTTCTAATGGAAATCGCTACGCATTGGGCATGACGAGAAAAGCAGAATCCAGACTCCATAGAATGGCTTTTCCATAGTGAGCATCAGTTTTTAACATAAACATAATGATATAGACAGTGTGATAAAATAGAAAAGGCATGCACTTTGCTTCTAGGAAGACCAGGGCCAGAATTCTGGCTTTACCACTCACTGCCTTGTGACCTTGAGCAAGGCCCTCATTCTCCCTGAAATTTAGTTTTTCTTCTGTAAGGGTCAGCAGTAGTGTCTGCCTCTGGGTGTTGTAAAAATAAACACCAGTTTCTTTCCTCTCCCAGCAGCAGATTCAGTTTAAATGCCTACTACAGAAGGAAAATAGAAAGAGACAGATTCATCTTAGAATCAGAGTGACGTGACCAGGGACAGAAAGAGACCACAGAGAAATCTCGAGCACCACCATTAAGATTGAGCCCTGTCCTAGCCATAAAAAAATAGTGATCTCTAAAATATTCTGTCAACTTATAGGATTTTGAATGGCAGTCATTCCATGCATAAATGAAATTCTATCTACTTCTAAAAAGCAGAACTGTTAAGTGGAGCAGAATCCGAAGTTTAGTCAAATTGAACTCATGGTATTAGTTTTCCAGAATCAAATATGGAAATTATACTCAGTTCTTCTATTTTAAGACTGTTTTAAATTCTTGCATAGTTTATGAGCTCCAGAAATCTATATTAACTGGAGATTTGGGAACGTTCATTCTTCATAGTTACAGGGCAGGTTGTTAGTGTGGATGGAAAACAACATTAGTCCTTCATAGCTCCTTGATCCTAGGTCTAAAGAGTTCTGCAAAACCAGGGTGGTTTTACAGTGTGTCAATTCCTAAAAAGGAATACCTAGGTGGAACATTCCCAAAGTGAACTTAAGTAAAAGACTCCAAGGAAACTTGGTTCAGCCCATTTTGAGTTGTTGGATGAAAGGAAAAATATTACTTTCTCAAAACAAATCAGAGGAGTGACTAAATAGTCCCTTTTTCTTTTCTGTTTTTAAAAACTATGGAGTCTGATTCCATGGCTGATTGATGGACCCTTTGCCTGAGTTCTTCTCCTTTCAGTTAGCCAGCTCATCAGTTGCTAAAATCTCTACCACAAATACCTCAGAGGGGGAAAAGAGAAGCAATTAAAATCACTTAGACACATTCCAATGTAG
Organism: Hyperoodon ampullatus; assembly: GCF_949752795.1. Taxonomy (NCBI): domain Eukaryota; kingdom Metazoa; phylum Chordata; class Mammalia; order Artiodactyla; family Ziphiidae; genus Hyperoodon; species Hyperoodon ampullatus. The sequence continues at coordinate 62,095,619 of NC_136928.1, forward strand.
TTACTTGTCTGTGACTTTTGCAACAATTAAGCATCAGCAAAGTGGTGACTAAAATGAAGTTCTGTAATTAACTATGAACTTAATTTTTCCATGTTATTGATATTTTCCCTCCTTACTAGTTCTCGATCAAACATTGTTCCTGGAACACATTCAAAGACGAAACTCTGAGTACGCTTATAATACTAAAGTAAGCCAATGGCATAATGATCTATGCAAGGGTCTTGGAACATTTTGTGAGGTAGGGACAGGTTCACCTAAACCAACACTAAGTGAAGGGCAGCAACTGGCAAATAGAGAAGCCTTCAGAAAACAAAATTACCAGTTTGATCACAGAGAAACCTAAAAGATGTTGGGATATTTGCAGCTACGTAAATCATTCATATATTGAGTTGAATTTTCCACTTACAATAGGGGCATTAAGTTTATATTACTTCAGGTTCCACAGACTATAACACAGGAAGGTAAGCCTTTAACCCACTATTTCATCTTTTTCTTTTCTTTTAAAAACATTTCCCCTTTTTTCTTCTTGACAGGTGCAGAAAGTTCTGATAATTACACTGTAATCACTAAGGAAAAATGCTCTTCGAGTCATTTTATGAATTAAACATTATTCAGGAGTTTTTAAATTTGAAGAAGGATATTTTTCACACCCATATTTTTAAAAAGCTACTTTAGAAAGAAAAAACATAATAGCTGTTATTGTCATAAAGCTGTTCACTTGTTTCCCCCATCCTCTGCCTCTAAGCCCTAGCCATCATAATGTGCAGCTGCACTGTAAAATCATCAGGCAACACACCCTGTCATTTTTAGGACCTTGCCAATGTACTGATTATGCTGTTATACAATGGACAGGTTTGCTGTAACAGAAAATTGACTAGTAGTGAAGATTCTCAATTAGTCTAGCAAGCTAAGAGTCTCTCAGTTGTGGGCAGATAACTTTGCAGAGGGAAATGGTGGCAGGGACTCTCTTCCTGGTGGTCAGAGTACACTATTTTCCCATGGGAATAAGGGTACTATAACCAGGCAGAACTTCCAAGAATGCTGATGGTTTTGTTGGGTAAGGGGAGTGCACAGTGGACGTCAGACTATACTTTTTAATCTCAAAAAACAACAAGATCCCTTCTAAAAGCTGAATATTACATCATGCCAAGGTCGCTATGACTCCAACTTAACCACATTGGGTCTGCAGGGTAGGAAAATGACCACTAAGTTCCTTTACAAATATTACCAAAGCAAATATTATTGTGTCTGTAACCAAGCTGACCCTGTTTCTGAAGCCAAATATCCAAAGGCTTTGGAAACATCATCATTGACATGTGTGAGATGGCACATCATGAATCAGTCATCCATTTACCTTTCACCCGTGAGAACATAACACAGATCATAGCTCTATGATCACAAAGAACAATTCCATTGATATTATTCAGAGTCTGAAGACAGGGGATTTAGTCGGGCTTTGTCCCATGACCATGGATAAGTCACTCACTTTCTCTCATTCTCAGTTTCCTCACTGTAAACAATGGTAACAGTGTCTTTCCTCTTTCTTAGGATTGTGGCAACGTGCAAAAAAGTGTCTAATACTGGAAGAGTTCCATAAAAATGCAGGAGTTTGTCTTCTCAATAGAGTTGATGGGCTCAAAAAAGATGAAAGCACAGCGAACTCAGATACACACCACAGACTCCAGAGGTACCCTACTGTGATCATTTGAAAGCAAGAAACCCAGACTTTCAAATACATAAAACAATGGGAATGTGACACACAAACAGCTAAACAACTCTGGGGTGGGGGGTGGGGGCGGCGGGGGCGCATGAGCAACCAATACAAAGAGAAAGTGGGACCCAAGGGAGTTAACTCTTTGGGAACAGGTTCTTTGGAACACAAGCTGGCAAAAAAATAAATAAATAAAACAAGCACTGCATCGCAAAATTTGTTTCCTTATAAAAGGTCCCACAAAAATAATCATTTTATTTTGCTTCAAACCAGGTCTGGAGTATGACTTGTGGATTCTGCTGCGATTCTAAATCCATCTCACGAGTGCCCATATAACACCCACCGCACCACACCAATTGCTAAGAATTGGAGGTAATTTCCAGTGGCTCTGGGTTAGCAGACTGTATTGTTGGCTGCTCTTGAATTGGGCTTAGGTTTAGAAGCATCAGGCAGGTGAGAAGTAGATGAAAAATTCCCTCTTCTTGTTACAAATAGCTTGGTCTTCAAAATGTGTAATCTTGTTATAACAGCCTTGAAAAAACATTGAAGACTTTCTCAAAGACATGCCTGAATGCTCTGCTTACTAAACTTTCCTCCTGATTAACCAAAAGACCCTTCTGCTACTTACTCAGTGCTCTTTCTCATCGCCAGCCCTCATTTTGACATTTAACCACATGGAGGAATACAGAGAGTTAAATTCAATTTTTAGAAGAGTTTGAGAAGTAGGTTTTTCTCAGGGCTCTGTCTCTGGTTGATGACCCAGGCAAGCCACAGGTTCATGGCCCACAAGTGAGAAGGTCAGTCTTCAGCTATGGGGCAGGTGCGGGGAGGAGTGTGCACCCAGACAAATGCAGGTGCAGGTAGCCTCCCAGTCAGCAGAGAAAAGCACATCTCTCCTCTCCCCCACCCCCACCCCCAGTCCACTGGCCAGCGACCCTCTCTCACAGCCGGGAACAAACGGAGCAAAGAGAGGGAAGGATTGCATTGCTTCTAAGTCCTAAACAACAACAGCCTCTTTGGACAACCAACCTTCCAGGTTGAGTCACACAATGAACAGGACTGACACTAGTGTTATCACCACTAAGCTGGCTGTTTGGGGTGGGGCATGGGTGGAGTAGCTGTCCTCCAAAGGAAAGGAGTGACAGGAAAAACCAAGGCAAAGGCCAGCAGGGGCAGCGAGAGCAGTGCATTCTTGGGAAATAAAAAAGCTCTCAATTGCTGTTCTGACCAATGTGAGGGCCATCAGTGAACTACTCTCACGGAGAAAAACACGCTGCCAGTCAGTGTTGCTACATAGCCTGGGCTTGGACTGTCCCAAGGGGAAACCTCACCCTTCCTGCCATGGAGAGTTCGAAAGGGCCATAACACACGTTGCGTGTCTAATTGTATTGTGCTGAAATAGTCTCATTTGCATTTCATGAGCTTTTAAGCTTCAATGTGTGAGATTAGCATAGGAGCTCCACTTATTTGTTTAATGTGTGCAGATTCTGGAGTCTGATCTCGGTGTCACTTCTGCCTGTGTCATGTATAGCTGAGTGGCTACAGTCTCTGAACTTTGGTTTCTCTAGCTATAAAACTGGAATAATTATATAAAGCACATAGACTTGCTGTGAGGATTATATGAACATAAATACACTTGTACAGCACATCATTTGGCAAAGTGCACAATAAGTGTAAGTTATAACTATTAGTGTTAATATTATGATGGTAGTAGTAGCAGAAGCCTTGAGCTCTTTTCAAGCTCTACCACTCACTAGCACTGGGACCCAGAAAAATGTTCTACAACTTCCTCATCTTTGAAATGAAGGCATTAAGTTGTGCATTCTATAATTCCTATCCTAGAATTAAAAGCTTTGGTTCTATGGACATACTATCTGCATGTAAAATAATTATCTCTGTTATTCTGATGTTAATATTTTGAAGGTCAAGATATTTTATAATTCAAAGGATACTCAGATTGCCATTAAGACCCTCTCAGTTTTATGGTGTGTGACTCTATGATTCTGGAGACAAAATTTCACCTGAGAGTTCTTTACCACTATCAGCCTTCAGAAAAAGGGAAACTATACCAGAAGCAAACTCCCTAAAGAATGGCCCCTTGGGCAGCCGGTGCCCTGCAGTCAGACAGGGAACTCACGGGGCCACGTGGCCACATGCTGACCCAAGGACCTCGCCCAACTGGTATAAAGAGGAACAAAAGAGTTGGAAATATTATTTTCTCACTGGACATTCTAGGTTTTGTGAATCCTGCATTTTAAGGGGAAGAAGGAGAAAAACCTCCCAATGCCAGACTAGCCAGGCATCTGAATCTGCTTCCATCCCAGATCTTTGGCTGATGTGGCAACTCAAGACCAACCATGCTGAGGGAAACTTGGATAGAACCAGCGTGTCATTTTCAATCCATACTCCATATATGAGGAGATGTGGCAGGGGTGCAGGGAGAGCAGTGCTCCCTCCATGTAGCAGGCAGAAATTGCAAGCAAACTGTACAGCCTGAGCCTATGTGACAATCTGTCAGTAACTTGGGGAAACAAGCACACTTCAGGGTGCCCTGGGTTTCTCACAAGCCAAATAACTGTTTGGTCAGAATTCAAATCAAAACACCACTCTCTGCCCCCCTCTTTAATGTCCAGGCAATCCAGAAAAGTGAACTTGTTTGGTTACCTGCCCCCATGGGTCTGATTCAGAGGCCTGTCACTTTCAGAGGTCCACATCACTGATGCAGGGTTCTGCCCTCTCCCTTTCCCCTTTTCCTTTCTTCTTAAACATTCTGTCTGGTGACAACCATGGAAGGACAAAAGCCTGTGAACAACAGCTTTGTTCCAGGGTTGTGCCTGCTTCGCTGCTTTCCCAAGAGAAAGCTCCATTACTGCCGAATGAACCAAAGAAAGAACAAGTCCTCTCAGTTTTGGATGCCAGGACATCCCCCGCCTCCGCCACCCTAGGGTTGATAATTGGCTTCAGACAACACCTTTATAATCCAGGTCATAAACAAGGAAGAAAGACTCTGCCCATCATAAAAACATGAACTTCCCCGTATCTAAAAGCAGGAAGACCAGGGACAACTAAAAATTTTAGCTGTAAAGTGATGAAAGTGACTTAGAAAAGCTGTAAAGTAATGAAGATGAGAAGAAAAGAACTATAAAGTATATCTTTCAATGAATTAGAAAGCATGCCTAAAATCTAAATATAATTGCTAATCTAAATATTATTTTGTTAGCTTTCTGTATTGCAGATTTTTACACATAGTTAAATGAGACAATCTTCAAAATTGACTAGGAATGGTCCAGTCAGACATACAATTGATTCACAAGCTATTTCTCAAACAACATTTTCAATGGTTAAAAAAAAAAAGTTTCAATGATAAAACTGACTAAAATCAAATCTAGTCATCAACTCACTTCAATAGTCTCTACTTTGTAACCTGAATCTTGGCTTTGAACCTAAAACACCGTGGACCATAAAAATTCCGAATACCAGGAAATAAACTCGCTGTTTCCTAGATAGGAATCAAGCAATATGCCTCACTAATCCTTAAAGTTAGAAAACAATGTTGCTGAAAAGAACAGTTTCTTAAAAAAAAAAAAAAAAAATCAGTAAAAAGACGAATGGTTATTAGGAACAGGAACAAATAAAATACCTCCTTTAGTGCCAGAAGGAAATCAAAATCAAAATTAAAAATTGTCAGTAGCTTGCAAAACACGTGTGCACATGCACACACACACACGCACACACACACACACTCACACACACGCAGAAGAAAGTTCTCCAGTTACCTACTGGGGCGGTTGGGCGCGGTATTCCTCACATCAGCACCCTGCCTGTTCAGCTGCCAAGTGCCAGAGCACTCTGCGAGCAGCTGTTTCCTTCATGCTGGGGCTCTGTGTCTTAACCAGTCACATGCACCTCCTGATAAATGCCGCTGCATGCCAGGAGGTCAGAAACTGAAGATCATTATTCTCCTAATTCACAAACCTTCTCGTAACCCCTGTGCTGGCTCAGCCATTTCATTAGCATGTAGAGCAGTACATTCCATAATTTGTTTTCTTTTAGTGACAAAACCCAAACAGCTGTTGGGTCACCCTGGAGAGCAGGTCACTGCAAGTGGAAAGTTGATGTGTTTGTATTGGGGAGGGCGTTGGGAGGGATGGGCTGGCAGTCCATCTGCTCTCTTATCTCCCTCAGGTTTTCATTGGGACACGTGAACAGCAGGAAGAAGGAACCCCAGGCAGTACAGCAGGTGGCAGCAGCTCTTCTTTCCAGGTGCCCCTAGACTACATCAATCTGCCACTTACTTTGCTGCATCTTGGTTTCGTTTTCTCAGCATCCCAGCCTCCAGTTTGTTGCAAGAGCCACAGACTAAGTGGACTCTTCTGAGGAGGGCAGACTAGCAGCCTAAGGATGCTTAGGTTTAGTTTCAAAGGACAGGGCTGCTGTGCCCAGTGATGCTGAGGGCCAGATGTGTGTGGGGTTAATGAGGAATAGCAAAAACACAGCTTAATCTAAAGAGCTAATGGAAATGATTTCAGGCAGCTGAAGACCAAACTTCCGCATAGTTATCTGTTGGATTGTGTCAACATTTGGGGGCACTGTTGAGATTACCAGCCCGGGAATGAGAGTGGAAACAGAAATTATAGAAATTTACAAAGCACTTTACAGATGTGCTGCTGCCCCCTTTGGTATGCTAGGAAATGGGACCAGCCTGCTGTTTCCTGTGTTGCTCACAAAAGTGGCAAACCATCCTGAAAGCTTTGTTGGATTCATGCTTCTCACCTGAGCTGCTTTTCCCAACCCCCCCCCTCCTTCCTATTCGTCCCTCTCTCCAAAGAAAGCCCTTAAACTATCTGACTTTGGGTAGTATCTAACCTTGGGTATCTGACCTCTTGGTGTAGTAAGAGTGACACTTCCCCAAATCAGTGCCCAAGCAGGGTAGAGTGGAGATACGACAGAGAGAGTAAGCCCTTTTGGCAAACTGAACATCCAAAAAAGATTTTAAAAGGTTAAAATGTCCCAGGGGATTTCTGAACCATAATGAGCCTGTTAAACTTTCAACTTTGATTTTAATAAGTGAGATCTTACTCAATAGAAGAGCCTGTGTGGGCAATTTTTCATATCTGGATTTTGTCTCATAATTATTTACAGTGTTAATCAAACCAGAAGTTTCCCTCTGTACAGAAGATAGACTCTTTTTCCAGAATAACAGCAAAAGACTAAAAACCCCTCAGTCTTACCAGTCTTTCAGGGGATTCACTTGTTAGCAACATGTGAGAGCCCAAAGTACAAATGAAATTTTTTTTACAAGCTTCAAAATGTATCTCTTTTTAAGGGTTCAAAGTAATAGAAATAAGACATCAACATACAATGTGCTAAAATACATGTCAGCTTCATAAACATTTTTTCTTCATATGTTGATATGACAATCATTAATCAGAAACAGAAAAGGAGGCCTATTGAAGATTTAAAATATTATTTTGATTTATTTTTACTTTGTAACTACAGAAACTTTTGTGACCTTTTGGCATCCATCAGTTACTTTATTTGCAATTGACTTGTTAATTGTTCTGAGGATCTGTTGCATACCACATCGTTAGCAAAAGAGAGAAAGCCTTCAATAACCAATAGAAAAAAACAAACTCAGGAAACGTAAACACAGAAATGCCTTTCTCCTTTTGGCAGAGAGGAAGAGATGGATCCTGAATCGTACCTATGAAGCAAACTGTCAACTGCAGACCAAGACCCGGGAACTTCCCAGTCCAGGAATTTAATAGAAGGTTCTACAATAACACCTTCCAGCCTCGTGAAGAAATGCTGAGATCCCACCTCCCTGCCCAAACTGTCTCCAGGTACCAATCATTTCCTTCAACTCAAAAAAAGTCGCCCTCCTCCAATCAGAGGCCATCCACCCCCTGGGTTTGTGTCTAATTTTGCAACTCCTAAATGTTTAGGATGTTTTTTACCAACAACCGTGCCTTCATTCCCTGTCTGCTCACCCTCTTCATTATCTAAATATGCTCACGGTTTTCTATTTCCTAAAAAAAAGGATCCTTTGCTTCTTTAATTCGTGCCCTAACCCACTCATTCCCTTCACAACTAAGCTTCTGGGGAAATACTCCTTGTCTCCATCATCTCGCATCCCAGTTAAGTCTCAACCTGCTTACAGTCTGGCTTCTCCCATCCATTTCACTGAAACTGCCTTCCCCAAGTCACCAAACACCAAGCCTATTGGCTCTGCTTTTATTTTACTCGACTTCTCAGCTGCATTTGACCCAACCGTTTCAAATGTTCTCCTGAGACTACCATAAAATTTTACTCCTACCTCCTTCAGCCTCCTATATGGACTTTTCTTCTACTTGCCCCTTAAGTGTGAAAATCCCCTCTTTTCTTTGTGTTTTCTTACATCTCTCATATGTCTTGATTTATTACTGAATGACTATAGTGGTTTCCTAATTAGTCGCTTTGCCTCCAAAAGCCTGTCTCTGCCTTCAGTTTATTTATTTATTTTTACACTTTTAGAATGAAAGCCTCTCAGGGGCCATGGTGATGTCTTTGGTACCTTCATATTCCCAGAACCTATGACTGGGCTTGAATTTTTCTCTTGTATTTTCTGCTGCTGTTGCATTTCTTACTCTGTATTATAATTAGGTCTTCATGTATCTCTGTTGCATCTAAACGTTGACTACCTTAGAGAAAGCATATGACTTATTCATTTTATAGCCTGCAACGCCTAATACAATGCCTGACATATAGGAGACACGTGGCTGAAACCATGCTGAATGAATAAATGAATGATTAAAGAGAAGGATTTTCTGCCTACTCCTTTAAGAAAAGATAATTTTTAAAGTGTGCAAAAACATTTTATATTAGGTCATCAAACCATCCTAAGTAATTTCCCCCCAAAAGAAATTATTTTGTCCACATTCTATGACCATGCTATAGTAAAACTATAAAACAATTACAAAAGTGTAAGTTAGAAAAGAGCCAAGCTCTTGGAAAATTTTTATAACTCTTCTTTAAAAAAATCATTGACTGGAAAAGAAGAAAAAAACATCTATAGAATGCTTAGAAGATTTCAATAATGAGAACACCACATACCAAAAAGTGTGCACAAAGCCAAAACAGTTAATTAGAGGCAAACTGACTCAAAAAGAACTTGAAAAACAATAGATCAATAACCATGGAAAAAAGTAAAAGTTATTGAGAACTTGTTTCCAAGAAAACTTTTTGGTCCAAATTACTTACACAATCAAGTTCTCTTGGGGCTTGAAGCCACAGATAATTCCCAGGCTATATAAAATGTTCAAGTGGACAAAACCAGCAGAAAGCTAACATAATACCCTTGACTTAAAACAAACAAATAAACTGATAAAACATAATAAAGGAAACCACAGACTAACCTCCTGTATAAACATAGTTTACCCTTGAGATGAAAAAAAAAATCTCAATATTAAAGAATGCACTAGCATAGTGACATAAATATGTCAATGGAAAAAAGCTTTCCGTTTAGCACAATAGGTAATCTTAACAAGTCTTTTGATAAAATTAAATATCAATTAAAAAAAATAAAATAGGAGAATTTTTCTTAGCATGGTAAAGATTGTGTATCTCAAACCAAACACAGGCATCATACCTAAAGGTGTAATACTAGAAGCATTAACATTAAAATCAGAAACAAACATGAAAAGGATGCTCATTGTCACTACCATCATTTAGCATACTATTCTGGACCAGATAAGAAAAAGAAGCTAAAAAAAGAATTATGAGAGAGCAGGAGACAAAATTACCCAGCTTGTACATGTTATAATCACTACTCAACAGAATCAACTTTTTAAATAATTGGAAATATCAGTGGGGTGAACAGTTAAAAAATAAATACATGAAATTAATAGAATTTTCCACATAACAGCCAAAACCTGATAGGAAACATAATGGGGAAAAAAAAAACCTCATTCATAATAGTAACAACAACAAAATTTCTAGGAATGACAAAAAAAGTGAATAACATATTAAAAATTTTTATAAAACTCTATTGAGAAAATAGAAAATATTTCAATAAATGGAGAGTTATACAATTTTCTGGGACCAGAAGACTCAACATTGTCAAGATGTCAATTCTCCCCTATTTAATTTATAAACATAATTAATTTTTGGTTAAAATCCCAAAGAGATTTTTTGAACTGCTTAAAAAAGAAATCCTGAAGTTTATCTGAAAGAATAAAAAACTGAGACTGGTAAAGAAATTTTTAGAAAACAACAGGGGGGCAGTCCTAGGTATTAAATAGGCTAAAAAAATCAAGAGTTAAAAGTTTGATACTGATGCCAAAAGAGGCAGAGCAATGGAACAGAACAGAAAGCCCAGAAATATAAATACAAGTACTATAATAAAATGTTTATTTGTTAAATACAGTATTTAAACTCAGTGGGGAAAAATTATTCAGTAACTTGTTGAATAGTTAATTATTAGGAAAAATAAAGATCCAATTATTACCTCACATCATACACAAAGTAAATGCCTAGTGAACCGAAGAGTAAAATGTGAGAATAAAACCACAAACTTGAAGAAAATGATGTGATTGTTTTTATAACCTTAAAATCATTTTAATCATGATTAAATATTTTTATCATGAAAATTATTCTATGATCATAAAAGCAGAAACCATAAAGAAAAAATTACTATTTAAATGGATAAAATGTAAAATTTGTGTATGTCAGAAATAAGCCCACCATAGCCAAAATTAAATCACAAATGACAAAATGAGATTAAAAAATAAAACCTTTATGTTAAAGGTTTAAGAGCCTTAACATATGAATAGCATTTGTAATTAACAACTAGGCAAAGGATATTATAAATAGTTCATAAGGGAAGAAATATAAATGACCAATATACATCTGAAAAATACTCAGTTTTCTAAAAATGAGTACAAATTAGACAATAATAGGATACCATTTATTACCTATAAGCGTGACAAAGATGGAAACTTGATACTTCCCAATGTTGGCAGGAGGTTTGGAAAATGGCACCAACAGAGTCTGCTGGCAAGAGTATAAATTTTTACAACATTTGAGGAAGATAATTTTGTAATATGTAGCAAAACTTTAAAAAATATGTATAATATTTAATTCTTCAGTTCCTGTTCTAGAGATATATCCCAAAAATATAATATGGATTTTCATATATAAGGGTGTTTCTCACAGCATTGTTTATACTAGTGAAAAATTTGAAACGATCTATGTGCCAGAAGTAGAATAAATCATAACACATTCATAAGAGGTAGTACTATGGAATCATTATAAAATAATGTTGAAATATATTAATGTAGAAAAATATTTGGCATAGATTAAGTGAAAAACACAAGTTACAAAACAATTTATTCAGTATGATTTCATCTTTCTAAGAAAAGATGTGAACATCTAGAAGTCTGAAACTTTAGATATCAAATTTTTAATAGTGGTTATCTCTGGGAGTTGGAGGTCACATGCAATTTTTCCCCCTTCTTTATGCTTATCAACTTTTTTCTACTGTTTCCATGACAAATGTGTATCAGTTGTTCATTTTCAAATGAGATCTTTTTATATAAGAAAAAAGATATAGACCTATAGGTCTACTTAAGTACTTTAATCATCTACTCAAAGAAGAGAAAGCCATTGACAAGAAATATGATCAAGAAAAAAGGACCAAGAGCGGGAAAGCCTCACCATCCATTAACAAAGCCAGACACTTCCTCTCAACTAAGTCTCTATTCTCTACTGCTGGTCCTGGATGCAATAAATATTGCAAGTCACTGAAGTGATGGAACTACCAGGTTCAAAAGTTGCAGGAAGAAGAGGGAAACATGGTCTGGCTTGAACACCTTGGATTCAGTTTCTCAGAGACGTCCTGATGGGCCTTTGTGCCTATCAGAGGCATTCCCATAAGTAGAAATTCCCAAATGGTATCCATCCCATGCACGCATGATCAGGTAGCATGAACCAACCCCTGCCAGCTGCCCCCTCCTAAAGCTGCCCAGCCATCCGTCTACTTTGTGCCAAACTCCAAACAAGCTGCTCCAAGTTGGTGACACACCACCTGCTGGTCAACTTGAGGTACTAATTCCATGCTGCATCCCCACTCCCACCTTCTTTTCAGGGGACATTGTAGGCAACATTACTCTCTTATTTTTTGAATTCAGTAAATTCTACCTGATCATTTCTTTCTCAGATATGTATACTTTTGGTGTCCTTTCTCTCTTTCTCTTTTTCATCCAACATTTGTCTAAGAATCATGGGGAATTTTCTCTACCCCTCTTGTTCTTCCCTTTTTCTACCCCTTGAACCATGTGTGAGCCAAAATAAATACCGAATCACCATCAATTATAAGAGCTGGGCTGGCTACCTGCCTGTAACAAATAGAAAGAAAAAAATTGTGAAAGAATCAGAGTAGAGCTTTTAATCTCCAAAGCCCTTGAACAAAACAAATCATTGTCAATAAATGAGAAAATACAGTGTCTTGTGTTTAATGTGCATTGCATTTAGGGATTCACCAAAGTACGTGACAAAAATCTCTGCTCTCAAGGCTTGTAATGTCTCTGGGAGAAAAGTGGAGCATGTAGAAAGCCATATATAAGGAATAATGATAATTATATATCATAACAATCAGTATCTATTAGTACTGGGTTGGCCAAAAAGTTCGTTCAGGTTTTTCATCATACAGAAAAACCCGAACAAACTTTTTGGCCAAACTGATATTATACTATATTAATATACTGTTAACAGTATATAACAAGCTAACATCTCTGAAAAATGCTCCTTTAATTCTCACAGCAATGCTCTATGGAGATGCTGTTATTATCCCCAGATAAAAGCAGCAAAGGAGACAGTTGGATGTGACTGCCTGTCTGACTCCAAACCCTGCACATTTACCCCACAAAATGATTTACTGTCATAGAAGTTTTCATAGACTTGCTTGTCCTTTTCTAGTTAAACCTGCGTATCCTCACGCACAACAGCCAAGTCAATTGTATTGCACTTTGGGGGCTAACTACTGGCATCACCACAGTAGTTTGCCGTTATTATCCATTGCAAATGTGCACTATTTCAGCCAGTGATATTGGTTAAGTGGTCGTGAGGTGGCCTGGTAAACTGAGTGGCATTTATAACATTGTTTCTGCGGATACTGCTTCTATGGGTTAAAAACATCTTGAGTTCCAAATAACTGATTCACAAGTGAACCTTTGGAACCGAAGCCTTTCATAAATTGGAGACGGGCTGTAGAAAAATAAAGAGGAGAATGAATAAGGAGGACAGTCTTCACCAGAGGAGGCCTCAGCAGAAGATGCCCTCACACCCCATCCTCTACGCCCCCCTTTTATGCACCATTCCTGAAGAAACTCGCAAATTTCTGGACATATCAGTCCAGATTAAAAATAGGCTTCCACTTTCAGTCTCCTTCTTTTTCCTGCCTCTTCTTTTCTTCTTCCTTTTTATAAAATTTCATTTACTTTTTAAAAACACATTACATATTAGTATAGTTGCATTTATTCAATCTAATTCATTTAAATTTATCTTTATGGCAACATTTTTCCCTCCATCTAAGCTTCTTAGACTTCTTAGCATAGCTTCTTAGACTACACTAGATTTCTAGCTGAAGCTGTATTCAATAACCCAGGAAGGAGAATTAAGCGTTCACAGCATAAAATACCTTACTTAGCATAATTACTTACATAATAACTTTTCCCCCAATAGCTTTATTTCAAAACCCTGACTTGAAAGCAAATTTCATCAGTCTTTGAAGATCTCACCCCTAGAAACCACAGACACATGGTAAAGTTAAACTAAATCTAAATCTTCTAAAATGTCACTGCTGTTTCCACAATTCTTTTAGTTCTTGAAAAAGGTTGCTTAGAGTAATAAATAAGTTAATTAAAATAAAATCCCTGAGGCCGCCTCTGTGCATTTTTCTGAGAATCATTTAGTGTGTAGAAAATAATAGGAGGGGAGTTTTCAGATTTATGGTTTCCTTTCTATTTAAGGGTCAGCATCATTGCTATTTCAAAGCATAAAATACAAATCTGATTCAGTGATAAATGAGGCAAAGAAAATATTTATATTTATTTTTTTTCTTGAAATGTGTGATAGCTAAGTGCAAGAGGTGGGGCACAGTTTGATCTTCCTAGGAATCATAGGAAAAGCGTAGTGAGAAACTCCAAACCCTCTTATTCTCATATGCAAACTATAGGCCCCCTCTGCCTCACTTCTTCCCATCCTCTCATTGCTGTTTTGCTCCTGTTAGACACTGGCCTCCTTCTGAGTCAGCTAAGCTGTCCTGGGTTCACACCACAGCCCACTGGCCTGAACTGGAGGATGATGCTCAGTGGACACTTTCTAAATGAATGAATGAATGAATGAATTTATGTTTATACCATGGTTATACTTATAAATAGCCACAATATTTTGATACCAAATCCAATTGCTCAAAATTGTGCATAGTTCTAAACAATGTCAATGTTCTACTTAATCACTTCTGCTCTTCACTTTACCATATTATCCAAACTCAGTCAGCTGACTACAAGTCCTGTTTTCCAGTCTTTTTTTTTTTAACATCTTTATTGGAGTATAATTGCTTTACAATGGTGTGTTAGTTTCTGCTTTATAACAAAGTGAATCAGCTATACATATACATATGTCCCCATATCTCCTCCCTCTTGTGTCTCCCACCCTCCCTATTCCACCCCTCTAGGTGGTCACAAAGCACCGAGCTGATCTCCCTGTGCTGTGTGGCTGCTTCCCACTAGCTATCTATTTTATATTTGATAGTGTATATATGTCCATGCCACTCTCTCACTTCGTCCCAGCTTACCCTTCCCCCTCCCCATGTCCTCAAGTCCATTCTCTACGTCTGCGTCTTTATTCCTGTCCTGCCCCTAGGTTCTTCAGGACCTTTTTTTTTTTTTTTTTTAGATTCCATATATACGTGTAAGCATACGGTATTTGTTTTTCTCCTTCTGACTTACTTCACTCTGTATGACAGACTCTAGGTCCATTCACCTCACTACAAATAACTCAATTTTGTTTCTTTTTATGGCTGAGTAATATTCCATTGTATATATGTGCCACATCTTCTTTATCCATTCATCTGTCGATGGACACTTAGGTTGCTTCCATGTCCTGGCTATTGTAAATAGAGCTGCAGTGAACATTGTGGTACATGACTCTTTTTGAATTATGGTTTTCTCAGGGTATATGCCCAGTAGTGGGATTGCTGGGTCATATGGTAGTTCTATTTTTAGTTTTTTAAGGAACCTCCATACTGTTCTCCATAGTGGCTGTATCAATTTACATTCCCACCACCAGTGCAAGAGGGTTCCCTTTTCTCCACACTGTTTTCCAGTCTTTAGTGCCAAACTGCTTGCTCAAGTTTTAATCCAACCATCAGCACCTGTAGATTATAAATCTGTGAGGCCTGAGCTTCTAACTTCATTTCCATATCCTTTCCTAAGGTATCACTGTCTTTATCATACACTTGGTTAAATATCGCCATGGTTTACTTGCACTTTATTTGCTGAAACTTTTGGCTGCATCTCAGCCTTACTTATAATCTTTGTGTGTAGAAAGCCTTTGGATAAGATATTCTTTTTTATGACTTCCTGGAAAAACACAAAGGCAACCACAATCAGAGTGGGAACCTGCCGAGGAATGAGGATCTAATATTCTTGCTACAGGGTTTTCTTATTTGCAGATCACAGGAAATAAACTAAGAAAGCCCTTTTAGAAGCACATAAAAAAGTGGTAGGGACATTTCTAGTTTTCCTTCATGTTTTAATTAAACAAGGAGTGTTTGTTCTCAGGGCTTTTCTTGGTGATTGCCATTCTTATCAGTGAAAAGCAGTAGATCCATTTATGTTGTGGTAAAACTCTCAAATTGAGAGGCAAGCGCAGGGGAGGGGTCAGAGCTGAGAGGTGGGTGCTGTTTCCTTAATACAACCATAGGAAGTAAGAAGGTCAGCCAAAGCTTCTTGGCTGGTGGAAATAAACACATGGTAGTGAGAGATCAAAGCAGGAGAGCATGGGCTAAAACAGCTGAAAAGCAACCTAAATGGTGAGGCTTCAAAAGGTATTTGAATGCCTATAAATTCTTTTTAAATATATATTTTAATGGTCAGAAAAACTACATTATCACTTGGAAGAATGGTCTTGTTTCCCTTTACAAAATAAGAAAAACAGGATGCTTGTGTGTTTTTTAATTTATAAGATATTTAAACTTAAAAAGCAATAATGCTCATTGTAGCAAGTAAAACAATACAGAGATACACATAAAGAAAATATATTATTATGGAACCCCTCTTTCTCACTGAGATAGCACACACCTATGAGAAATGTATCTCATATGTACATACATACACATGTAGGGTTTTATTTTTCCATTAAAAAATTAATCTGTAATTTGATTTTCCCCCATAACAGTGTATCATGGTTATATATATTGGCTCCAAGATCAATAATACAGATTTAATTTATTCTTTTTAATAGTTTCATACTCCTTCACAGTGTAGTTATATTATAGTTAATTCACCTTATTGCTGAACACTAAAGATGCTCCCAGTGTTTTGCCTCTATAAGCAGTGTTGCACTAAACATTCTAGCACATATATCTTAGTTTCTGGTGCTTTTATTTCCAGAGTATAGATCTCCAAAACTGGGATTATTGGCATTGCAAAGTTATTCATTTTACTATGCATTCTCAGTTATTTTCCCGAGACTAAACTAAAAGCAATGCAAGAGTCATGACCTTTAAAAGACTGATAAATGTCAACTTAGAGCATCAGAATTATTCATTATTCATTTTCAGAATCCTATCCTACCAGGCATATTAACTAAATCACTTGTATTGAAGATATTTGCCTGCTTTTCATGTAGAATAATATTTTTTTAAAAAACCAAAGCATCTTAAGCCAAATTGACTAAAATTGGCCAAAGTTAAAAGCTGGAGTCTATTTCTCTCTGGCTAATCCTTATTATCTGCATACACCAAAAATTCCATGAACTCTAAAGGCCATTCCAATTGTAGAATCAACTGCTGATTGATTTTAAAAAATGTATGAGCAAATGTGAACTGATAAAAGAACAAAAATGTTAAGGTTGGACTAGAAATTTTTGACTATACTTTCAAAGCATGCAATGGTACTAGTGTGAAAAGGGGTCTCACGCACCCTCACTTGTTTCTATCTTATTTTCTGGACTGTGGCCATAGTAACTGAAGAGACACCTCTTCCACATTCCAGCTCAGTGAGGCAGGAATGGGGCCCACAATCCAAACATAAGGATAGGAGCACCCAAGGTCTGCAACTACACTCCTTCTGGCATGGGGTATTTATCACAAACCACCTCTTCTAATTTATATGCTTTCACCATGTCGTTTACTTTGGGACTTTGGAGTGAGAGTTTGGACTATATTAGTGTGTATTTTAACAGCATATATATTCCACATTACCACTAACTAATATGGCTATACCGGCCAACACACTCTAAGACACAGATGACTGAGCATAGGGTTGCCTGCCTTAAGGGAAAAAAAAAAGTTATATTCAACATGAATTAAGGGAAAATTGTTCACATTACCAAAGCATTCTTTGTTTTAGAAAGCCACTCATTGCAGGATTACAAGAAATATGTGTACCCTTGGTGCATTAAAAATGGCATTCAACCAACCAAAATTCAACTATATTATTCAAGAACACGCTTATTACGTAAAATAAACATGAGTCCAGTTTTGGACCCAACTTACTGGCCTAGATGGTCTGTGTCCTTTCCTTCAGAACAAAAAATTAGGCAAGCAATTCCTAGAAGCCTGTGGTAGACAGGCTATTTTACAACCCCTCCAGGGATGCTTAAAAGTAACCTGCTAAAAATAGCCCCTCAACTCTTATGTTAGTGTCCTCAACTGCAGGGCCAAGTGAAACTAAAAATTGCCTGAAATATGTCCCTTGCATTCTAATTCCATAGGACTACTATTAGCTGAAAATCCCCAGTAATCTTCTTGACAATTCCAACATTAATAAACTTTTCCTTTTTTAACCATTTTCCAAACTAGTAGGAGAGGCTGCGCGGTGAGTGGTGAGGATGTTGGCACATTGGAGAACTGGGAAATCAGGATTCTCATACCCTCATCAGCCTCTCACTAGCTGTCACTTAACCCTTTTAAATACAGACGGTCCCCGATTTACCATGGTTCAACTTACAAATTTTTGACCTTATGGTGCTGTGAAAGCTATATGCATTCAGTAGAAACCGTACTTTGAATTCTGAATTCTGATCTCTTCCCAGGCTAGCAGTGTGCACTCCGATACTCTGTAGTGATGCTGAGCAAGCTGCAGCTCCCAGTCAGCCCCACAATCACAAGGGGAAACAACCCATACACTTAACGACCATTCTGAACCCCTACAATCATTGTTTTTCACTTTCAGTACAGTATTCAATCAATTACATGGGATACTCAACATTTGGTTATAAAATAGGCTTTGTGTTAGATAATTTTGCCTGACTATAGGCTAATGTAAGTGTTCTGAGTACTTTTTTTTTTTTTTTTTTTTTTTGCGGTACGCAGGCCTCTCACTGTTGTGGCCTCTCCCGTTGCGGAGCACAGGCTCCGGACGCGCAGGCTCAGCGGCCATGGCTCACGGGCCCAGCCGCTCCGCGGCATGTGGGATCTTCCTGGACCGGGGCACGAACCCATGTCCCCTGCATCGGCAGGCGGACTCTCAACCACTGCGCCACCAGGGCGGGGAGCCCCGGGGGGGAGCCCCCTGAGTACATTTAAGGTAGGCTAGGCTAAGTGATGATGTTCAGTTGGTTCGGTGTATTAAATCCATTTTCCACTTAACGATATTCTCAACTTACGATGGACATATTGGGACATAACCCCCTTGTAAGTAGAGGAAGATCTGTGTAAGATTCCTCAACTGCAAAAGGGAAATGATAATATCCAACTCAAAGGGTGGCTATATGGTTTGGAAATAATGCATTGCTTTGCATTTCAGACTTTTAGCCTATTAAAAATATTCAATAAATGAACAAGGATATACATAAGACAAGTTCAATGCAACACTTGTAATAACAATAATAAAAAGGAAACAACCTAAAATTAAGGGAGATTGATCAAAATAATCACAATGTATTATCAATGCTGAATAAATCATGCAGCCATGAGAAGGATGGATGGGAAGATGGCTTTGATGTAATAATTGAAAAAAGCAAGCTGCAAAAAACAGTAAGCATAAACGATTACTGTTTTAAGCCAAAAAACAACCCCACAATGTATCTAGGCCCATTTTTATTACAATCGTTTATGTTGTCAAATGCATAGAAAATATCTGCGGTGACAACAAGCAATAAACATGTATCTACTCTGAAGAAAAAAAAAGAGGAGTGCAAGTCTTTCCTCTTTTACACTATTCATTTTGATATTGAGTACATTCACTTATAATAAACTCACAGTGCATTTATAATTAAAAATTAAAGACAATAAATAAAGAAATGAGAAACAATTAATGTAAAGCACTTAGCAGAATGCCTAGTGGGCTTGGATGAATGGTGATTATCATAGTTACTTCTGTCCAGAAGCAACAGAACTCCTTAAGTAAAACAAGTTTACATGCAATCAGGTATGTTAGTGTGTGAACTCAAATCAGTATTTTTTTAAGGGGTTGATTACTATGTTTATTGTGGTGATACATATGGATGTATACATATGTCAAGACATCAAATTATATATTTTATTATATGCCATTTATTATATATCAATTATACCTCAACAAAATTGTTTATAAAACGTGGAGCTAAAATTTGCAACTGTAAGAACATAAAAGATGGGAGCCTGAGATTGGAATTAAAGGTTTCTAAGATCTTTATGTTATTCAGAAGAAGATTTCTTTATGTTATTTGGAAGATGTTAATATGAAGATATTAACATTAGGCTTTGCTAAATCAAATATGTATTTTAAAATTTTAAATATAACTAATAAAAGAAAAGAAATAGATTACATAACTCCCAAAACACTAGAGGGGAGAAATTGGAATACAGAAAACTTGAAAAATCCAAAAGAAAGCAGGAGAGGAGAGAAAAAGAATGGAAAATAGAAAATAATAAATACCTCAATAACCACAGTGTTGATTGTCTGAATTCACCATTAAAATACAAAGACTATCATTAAATAACAAACAAAAAAGATGGATCCATTTTTAATCCATTCAGTTCCACAGGTGTAGGATATGTGTATGTATGAGTGTAAGAGTATGTATATATGAGTGTATGTATGTGTGTTTACACACACAGATAAGAGGATCAGATAATGCTCCCTGACTCAACTTCTTTTAACTATTTTTCTGAAGACTTAAAACTAATTGAAGGATACCCAAAGCAATCTACAGATTCAATGCAATTCAATTCCTTACCAAATTACCAATGGCATTTTTTGCAGAACTAGAACAAAAAATCTTAAAATTTGTATGGAGACACAAAAGACCCCGAATAGCCAAAGCAATCTGCGGGAAAAAAATGAAGGTGGAGGAATCAGACTCCCTGATTTCAGACTATATTGCAAAGTGACAGCAATCAAGACAATATGGTCCTGGCACAAAAACAGAACTATAGATAAATGGAACAGGATAGAAAGCCCAGAGATAAACCCATGCACATATGGTCACCTTATCTTTGATAAAGAAGGCAAGAATATACAACAGAGAAAAGACAGCATCTTCAATAAGAGGTGCTGGGAAAACTGGACAGCTCCATGTAAAAGAATGAAATTAGAACACTCCCTAACACCATACACAAAAATAAACTGTGTGTGATTCCAAAAATCATGTATGTTCACCATAAAAAAATGAAAAGTATAGAAAAGCACAAAGAAAAATAAGATCAGCTCTAATCATACCATTCTTAAAATTTTTATTTCAGTGTATATTTGTGGTCACCTGCCAATGGTCCCCAGTGATCCTCACATGCCCTGTGTTGTCCTTGCTGAATAAAGGCTGACCCAGGGCTGGTCCTGCATGACTACTGGAATACAAGAGCAGCAGTGGTGTGTAACCCCCAAGGCAAGGTCATAAAAAGCATTCCAGCTTTCATCTTAGTCAAGGATCTCTCACTCGGAAGGAAGTCAGATGCCATGTCATGAAGATATTCAAGCAGCCTACAGAGAAATCCAAGAGGATAGGAACTGGGGGGGTCCCAGCCAACAGCCAACACTGACCTGCCAGCCATGGGTATGATGTGCTTCAAAGGTAGGTCTTCAAGTCCCTACTTCAGATCAAGTCTTCAGATGACTGAAACCCCACCTGACACCTGATTGCAACCCACTCTTTAAAGGCACTTAGTTTGGGAATGACTTGTTACACAGAAATAGGTAACTAACTAATAAATATCTTTCCTATCTTTTATAAAATTTAAAATGGGCATATAGATTTTCAGTCTGCCTTTTTAATTTATCATAAATATTTCCAATGTCAATAAATATTCTCAAAGATTCCAATGTCATCAAATATTCCTCTGAAACATGATTTGTCCCATGGCTGCACAATGTTCCATCTTACCTACATAGTCTATTATATTATGTCTTTTTTTTGAGACTGAAAGAGCATAAAGCTTTATTTAATGGCCAGAGAATGGAGAAGCAGGAATCTAGTTCACAAATCAACTTCTCTTTTAATATATTATGTCTTAAAAGCAGGTATTTGGAAAACAATGTCTCAGTCCTAAAGAATGAAACCCCAGTGATGGTAAGTTGGTGGTGGAAAAAAATACATATATGAGTAGAAATTCTGTATACCTTGTTAATATTTTTATTCATTCTTTCACCAAACATAAAATTAGTATATTGGTGTGTAATACTTTATAGCAGGTACTCCACAAAAGATAAAAATGATTGACATATCTGCTCCTCTATCACATTTAAATTTGTGTCTTAACGAATCTCATTACAAATTATAATGTCGTGATTACTCACAACAAATGATAAAAGTATTACACACTTATTATACATAGTATCTGGTTCCCAGAGGGAATTTTTAAAAAATAGCTTTATTGGGACATAATTCACATACCATACAATTCATTGGTTTAGGTATATTACATTATTATTATTTTTTAATTGTGGTAAGATATATATAACAAAAAATTACTACTTTGACCGTTTTTAAGTTTACAATTCAGAAGGATGTTACATTCACAATGTTGTGCAACCATTACCATTATTTCCAAAAGTTTTTTACCACCCAGATTAGAAATTCTATAACCATTAAGGAAGAATTCTCCACTCATCCCTGCCCCTAGCCTTCAATAACATCTAACTTGCTTTCTGTCTCTATGATTTGCCTATACAAGTTATTTAATGTAAGTGGAATTACACAATTTTTCTCCTTTTGTGTCTGGATTATTTCACTTACAAGACACATCCATGTTGTAGAATATATCAGAACTTCATTCCTTTCTATGGCTAAAGAATATTCCATCATATGTATATACCATTATTTGTTTATCCATTCATCTGTTGATGGACACTTGGGTTGTTTCCACTCTTTGGCTATTGTGAATAATGCTTCTATGAACACTGACCTACTCCAGAGGGAGTTTTTCAAAGCACAAAACATGGCTCATACCTCAAGGAATTCATAATTAGGTCGATGAGAGAAGGAACTCCTGGAAAATTAACTATATAGGCAAATAATGGCTGAAAAATGAAAGAATACCACCAAACATCATGTGATTAAATATATTAGACAATTAGACAGTGTGTTATAGTATTTCAGAAGAGGTGATGTCACAGAAGACTAGCGATGGTTTTATCAAAGAGAGCACATCTGTGCTGCATCTGGAAGCATATGCAGGCTTTGAATTGAGAGAAAAGAGGGGGGTGGCATAACTCTAGCTGGCCAGATCGGCACAGGAAAGTCTAGAGGGAGAGAAAATACATGGCACTTTCAGGGAAAGTTAGGAGACACATTGGTTAGGGCCTGAGAGAGAGAGGTCAGAAAAAATAAGACGCCCTATTACACCTGAATGCCAGGTGTGTAAGAAACAGCTTTGGCGGTCCCAGCTCAAGCCCCTCTTTGCTTAAAACTGCCCCCATCTTCAGGATTAGTATAGTGACCCCCCACTCCCAAGGCCATAAATGACTAGACAAGGTATTGACACCTGAGGCAGGTATAGGTCAGCTGGATAATTAGATTCTTTCTCAAGAGAATTTGGAATTTAGAGCTATCAGTGCTTGAACAAAAAGGACAAACAGGAGCTGATGGACATCCTCTTTCTCCCTGTGCATGGTGAAGCAGGGAAAGATGGAGACGGAGAGAGACAGAGAGAGACAGAGAGAAGCAGAACCTCCCAGGAGGAGTGGAGGTAAGGAACCATCAAGTTCTCCAGTCAGGTCTCAGACCCTTTATCAGCTGGTTTCTGGAGGGAGGCCCCTGCCAGCCTCAGCTTCATTTCTTGTGCTTCTGTGAGATACACTTTTTTTCTTATAACCACTATAGCTACTTTGAATGTATTTCCATTTATTGCAACTTGGCTAAGATCCCAAGCAGTTTGCCTGCCGAGTGTTTAGCTAAGCTACTCCATGGTATTGCTGCCTCGGCATCCATTTTGTTCGGCTAAGTGGCCCTCTGGGTGCCTTAAACTGACACTCGCCCCTCATACAAGGGCATGCCCTAGAAAACAGCCAGAAGAGTCACAGGTAAGTTAACTTCCTGATATGACTTCCCCAATAACCCTTGTGATCAAAGTTTCCCCTACCTCCAAGAGCCCTGTGTCCCTTAGTTAGGAGCCCCAAACTCCTAACGTGGAGCTTACCAAAACCCTGCTTCTTTTGGTTTGAATTGAGCCTTAGCTCAGGAACCCCAAAGCATTCCACCCACCGATTCTACCCTAATATAAGCGTGTGCCCCAGGTCCTGTCCCTGCCTTGACCTCCCACTCCAGGGCTGCTGAGTACTTCCCCCAGGGTAAACCTCTCCATTTCAATTTCTCTTGTGGTCTTTTGTTTTGCTCACCATCCTACACCTGGGGCTCTACTTAACAAATGTTAATTCAACGAAGTCACAACAACCCCCAAGACAGATTACAGCTGGTCAGTTCTTCTGTATCTGTGGGTTCAAAAAAATATTTTTCGGAAGATCCCAAAAAGCAAAACTTGAATTTGCCATGCACTAGCAACTATTTCCATAGCACTTCCATTGTATTAGGTATTACACATAATCTGAGATGGTGATTTAAAGTATAGGATGTGTAGTTTAAACGCAAACACTATGCCATCTTACGTAAGGGACTTGAGCATCTGAGGATTTTCATACCAGCAAGGGTCTTGGAACCAATCCCTGAGGATAGAGAATACTAAGGGACGAAACTGCTCTCAGGAGTGTGGAGAGTTGAATGTGTGGGGAGGGGGCACCCTGAGGGAAGGAAATCAGCTGGAGTGAGTCCTTGAATAAGGGGGAAAGGAGCAAACATAGAAGCAATAGGGCTTCCCTGGTGGCGCAGTGGTTGAGAGTCTGCCTGCCGATGCAGGGGACATGGGTTCGTGCCCCGGTCCGGGAGGATCCCACATGCTGCGGAGCGGCTGGGCCCGTGAGCCATGGCCGCTGGGCCTGCGCATCCGGAGCCTGTGCTCCGCAGCGGGAGAGGTCACAACGGTGAGAGGCCCGCGTACCGCAAAAACCCAAAAAAACATAGAAGCAATAGTGACGGTAAAGAAGGAATGGGATAATCTCAACTCACCTGTATGTCCCTGAATTCTCTTGCTGATTTGTGAAATCAATCGGTGGCCCCACTCAACCCAGACTTCTTGACCTTTTGCCTAAAGGCCAGTTTGTGCCTAGCCTTGCCACCTGCTCCTCATTTACTAGTGACAAGGAAAAGCAGCAGTAGTATCTGCAGGATCCAACAGCTAATGGCGCTCACGAAGATATGAAAGACTGACTCGGAAAGCACAATCCACACGCAAAGGTCAGTTGCACACGCCTCCCTCCCCTCCTTTTTCCCCTTCTGGAAGCTGCACAGGAAAATTTAGAGAATGATCCAAGTCCTGGTTCCCCCGTGCGCTGCCTCCCCACCCCCGCCCACGCCCCCAGAAGGACGGAGCAAGTTTGTAGAATTCTCTTCCTCAGGTGTCCCTACATTCACTTTCACAGCAACCTTTCTCTTACCTTCTCTTCTACCTCTCTGCCAAATGTGACTTAGGAAAATCACGCCCTATTTAGGAACCAGAAAAACCTCCTAATTATGGCTACACACTGAAGAGCAGCGCTAGAGGTACTCGGTCCTAAGGACGGGAAAAAAAGGAGAATCCAAAGTTTAGAAGTTAAAATTAGACACAAATGAAAAGGCCTTCGCCACCTAAGAGTCACGCAGATAATAAGGCCATCTCCTGAGAAAAGAATTCCATCTATTTCCTCATTCTTCTCCAGTGAAGTTGCTTTCCTACTGACATTAGCAAACAAAATAAATACAATTTATCTTTTATGCTTGTCCTGGCATCTGATAGAGCACCTGGCACTTCCTAGATTCTCTATCAGTGCTTTTGCTTTGGGTAGATGGAGATTGTAAGTTGATTCAATATATTATTTTTCTGTTTGGGTTAATTATTCATGTATTATTAACGTATAAATGTAATGTAGTTATTAACAGTATTAGTGCACGGTATAATGTATTAATGTAGAGATGATACATTAATAGTTATATTTCATTGTAAATGCATTGGAATAATTTAATAATTAATACTCATTTATAATAAATTATAATGATTTAAGCATAATAATTTAATGTAATACATTGTGAATACATTGTAAATACACGGTAATGATTTCATTGTAAGTATATGAGATATGATATTTTAGGTGCACATACTAGTCACTCTACAACTTTGCTTCTATGGGAAAAATGAAAAGTTTATTCAGAGGGCCAAGAACATTCTTAAAAACAAGCTTTTGGAACACTTCCAATTTGTATATCATGCAATGGATGATCATTATTTACATTTTAAATGTCTTTAACTTTTATTTTGATTTTAGAATTTTCTGATTGCTTTAAATCTAGCTCTGTAATCAAACCTTCATGGAATAAGAAATGAACCCAAAATATGATCATTTCAGTTGGCTGTAACTCCTTGCCAGGACTTCAGAAGCCCTTGTTTCCAGGTCTCTTGCCATTGGTGGGGCCTTAAGAACCTACAGTGTCTTTTAGTTTTATCCACTTCCATTGGTTCTATTTTTGTATCTCCATACTTAGCACACAGAACTATCTTTGTCACTCCAGCTGACTGGCATGAGAGTCCCCAGGGCATAGTAGTTATACAAGATTATTGAAGCATACTTCCTACCCTTCAAATAAGACAATGCAGGCTGCAGAAAAGACATCAGAAATGGTCACAATGGTAGAAGAAGTGTGTGTGTGTGTGTGTGTGAGAGTGAATTGCTAAAGATTTCTTTCTTTGTACTAAGTTTTATGCATTATTAAGAGCACAACATCTATAATGCTTTCTAGAAGTTCATTTAAGGCTGTGTAATATCTGTTACCATGTCTAAATTCACTTGGAAACATCATGATAAAATAAAGTTTCTTATAATCATATAACCCAGATTTCAAAAATTGAGAGTTTTTTAAAACCTCTATTACCCTTATTCTCAACTGAAAAATCCATCGTTACCCGCAGCATTCCAGTTGGTCCAACGAACAGTTGGACTGTTCTAAGAGGCCAAAACTTAGAAACTGTCAATCCTTTGCTTGCCTTTCAGTGATTCAGTTTTATTTGATACATGTAAGAGTGGCCTGCTGAGTACATCAGAAAGAAGACTGTGAGTCCTGAGCAGACAGCAGAATCTCACAGCCCAAACTTCACGTGCCATTCATGTAACTGCGTAGCACTGCAGCTCTGCTGTTGAGATTTGCACTGCCTACTCCAGTAGCCACTAGGCACCTTAAGCCACTGAGCACATGAAATGAGGCCCGTCTGAACCGAGATATGTAGCAGTCATAAAACACACCCTGGATTTCAAAGACTTGGTACCAAAGAAGAAGGTAAGATATCTCATTAACAATCTTTTATATTGATTGCATGTCAATGATAATGTTTTGTATATATTGGGTTCAACAAATGAGATTCTTAAAACTAATTTTTACCTGTCTCTTTACTTCCTTAATGTGGCCACTAGAAAATATAAAATGACATTTGTGGCTCACTTTATATTTCTACTGGACAGTGCTTGGTCTAGAGGCCTCCCCAAAAAATTGCATGACCAGTAATTAGTCTTTCAGATTGGAAGTCAGAGCCGCTGCAGAATTTTGCTCCAAATTGGGCTAATCAGAGGAGAATATGACCAGGAGTAAAGATTAAAGCAGCCCCTACATGTTTAGTTTTCCCAAACAAAGCATTTTAGTAATACCCAACAGGACAGTTAAGTCATGTCTAAGGACACAAGTCACTGGTTGAGATACTGATAAATGTCACTGCAGTGCACGTAGTACCTGCCTTACTTAGCTCTTTCCCAGTTGATAACACATCCTTCATTTTCATCTCAGTCGTTGTTAACTGTACTCATTTCATAGCACGGAAACAGGAGAGTGAATCATGAATTCACTTGTTTTGACTTTTTATTGTTGGTTTCCCCCACCATTGCTGTTAAAATGAAGACAAGGGATCTTTTCACAGAAAATAAAAACGTGAATTTGATTTTTAAAAATTTAATGGAAAACAAAACTTTTAAGATTCTGTGTACGGGCAACAGGGGGCTAGTTATTATTATAGCAGCATTGTAACTGGACACGTCATGCACATGGAGAAGTTTATACTGACACTGAATATTAAATACATAAAAATTCAGTCCCAAATCACTGATGTGGGATTACCAGATTACTGAATTAAAAACACATTGGGGGTCACTACTGCCAGCAAAGAGTTGTGTAACTGCTGGTAGAAACAATAGTGATTTCAGGAGTAGATTGAAAACAAAACAATAATATCTTTGTAATGTTCTGAAATTGTTACACTAATAGAACTAAGACAGGCTTCATTGCATTTCCCAGTCTGATTTGCTGACCATCTTGTCTGCCCATAATTGTTTTCTGCCATTCATTTCCTCCAATTGTCAATTATTGCTAAAACAATTATGAAAAAAACAAGTGTCTGTCTTTGTTTCCTGTTGCCCATGAATACAGTGAAGTCATAGACCAGACTAGTGCATCATAATCTTTTCCATTACAATGAATTATGCTGTCACAAACAGGATACAGTGGTTTACTAGGCAAAGAAGCCAAAATGGGGCTGAATTAGCACAAACCTGACTGTCAGCCATGACAACAAACAATTAGAGCACTGGGACTTAGTTTTCCACTTTTTCAAAACATACTGGTTTTTGTACCTGATTATAAAAGTACATGGATAGACCCAGAGACTGTCATACAGAGTGACGTAAATCAGAAAGAGAAAAACAAATATTGTATAATATTGTTTATATGTGGAATCTAGAAAAATGGTACAGATAAACTTATTGGCAAAGCAGAAATAGAGACACAGTGTAGGGAACAAACTTATGGATACCAAGGTGGGGGGAGTGGGATGAATTGGGAGACTGGGGTTGACATATATACACTACTATGTATAAAATAGATAACTAATGAGAACCTACTGTATAGCACAGGGAACTCTACTCGATGCTTTGTGATGACCTAAATGGAAAGGAAATCTAAAAAAGAGGGGATATATGTATATGTATAACTGATTCACTTTGCTATACAACAGAAACTAACACAACATTGTAAAGTAACTATACTCCAATAAAAATTTAAAAAATAAAATAAAATAA
Source organism: Hyperoodon ampullatus (assembly GCF_949752795.1). Classification (NCBI taxonomy): domain Eukaryota; kingdom Metazoa; phylum Chordata; class Mammalia; order Artiodactyla; family Ziphiidae; genus Hyperoodon; species Hyperoodon ampullatus. The sequence continues at coordinate 62,124,152 of NC_136928.1, forward strand.
AAAATAAAAGTAGTACATGCTATCCCAGAGACAAAGTAGAAAATAAAAATCACCATTACCTCACTGACCAGAGATTCTTATTGTTAACATTTTGGTGTACGAATTTTTAGTTCTTAACTCTTTTTCATATATACATTTATAATTTTTAAGAAAATGGGATCACACCATGTACATAATTTTTTGTCTTCTCTTTTTCACCTAACATTTACTACAAAGAGTTTCCAAAGCCATTAAATATTTTAATGTAATTTAATGGCTATTTGTAATTCCATATTGTGGAATATTATTTGGCAATTCCCTTATTTTGTATATTTGTCCAAAATTTGTCTGTTTCAAATAGATAAACTTTCTTTTACATACATTTTTGCCTCAATCTATGAATATTTCCTTAGGATATATTCCTAAAAGATAGACTATTTACTTTTTATGTATATATATATATATATTTTTAATTTATTTATTTAATTTATTTATTTTTGGCTGTGTTGGGCCTTTGTTGCTGCGCGTGGGCTTTCTCTAGTTGGGTGAGCGGGGGCTACTCTTTGTTGCGATGCGCGGGCTTCTCACTGCGGTGGCTTCTTGTTGTGGAGCATGGGTTCTAGGTGCGCAGGCTTCAGTAGTTGCAGCACGCAGGCTCAGTAGTTGTGGCTCATGGGCTCTAGAGCACAGGCTCAGTAGTTGTGGCGCACAGGCTTAGTTGCTCCACGGCATGTGGGACCTTCCTGGACCAGGGATCGAACCCGTGTCCCCTGCATTGGCAGGCAGATTCTCAACCACTGCACCACCAGGGAAGCCCCAGACTATTTACTTTTTAGTAGAAAAAATATTGTGTATTTTGAAATAAATATTTAGAATAAAATGTCTAGGAAAATTTCTTAACAATCAAGGCACAGATGTGCATTAAAAATTTAATAACCAAGCTTGATATATGTACTTTCCTAACAGGATAGACAAGTGAAATATTTTCAATGATTACAAAGTTTAAGATAAATCTAAAATGGGCCTATCCGGGCTTCCCTGGTGGCGCAGTGGTTGAGAATCTGCCTGCCAATGCAGGGGACACGGGTTCGAGCCCTGGTCTGGGAGGATCCCACATGCCACGGAGCAACTGGGCCCGTGAGCCACAACTACTGAGCCTGCACGTCTGGGGCCCGTGCTCCGCAATAAGAGAGGCAGTGACAGTGAGAGGCCCGCGCACCGCGATGAAGAGTGGCCCCCGCTTGCCACAACTAGAGAAAGCCCTCGCACAGAAACGAAGACCCAACAGAGCCATAAATAAATAAATAAATAGAGCAAGCTGTCAACAAGTAAAAATAAATAAACACTATTAAAAAATAAAATGGGCCTATCCAAAATGCCCTTTGGGCCAGCCAGCTGTAAAAGTCTAAGTAATTCCACAAAGTCCTTTTCCAGAATCTTTTAGCACAACTAGTCTCCAAACCTTTTAGGAGCCCACAGATGATTCTGCAGTGATTCTGTGACCTCTTAGTTTCCTAAAGAGCTTGCTTCTAGTGGCTACCTGCACTGTCCCTGACCTGGGCTGAGCATTGTTACCTGGTTCTGCCACTAGAGGGAAGCCAAGGACAGGGAGAGGTGTTTAACACCCTTCTTGGTCCTGTTTTCTCTTCGGTATGGTATAACCTTTATTTCATAAGATAACCGAGGAGAAATCTAAAAATGAGGCACTGAAGGGAAAAACAATTTAAGTAATAAATATACAAATAAGTAAAATCAATAAGAAAATCTCTGTGTATAAACTGTTCCCGTTTCCTCAGAGAGATTAACCAAAAGGTGCAGAATTGTGAGGGCTACCGCAGTGAGGAACAAAGACCAGGCATCTGGTTAAAAAGGTGGTTACGGGGCTTCCCAGGTGGCGCAGTGGTTGAGAGTCCGCCTGCCGATGCAGGGGACACGGGTTCGTGCCCCGGTCCGGGAAGATCCCACCTGCCGCGGAGCGGCTGGGCTCGTGAGCCATGGCCGCTGAGCCTGTGCGTCTGGAGTCTGTGCTCCGCAACGGGAGAGGCCACAAAGGTGAGAGGCCCGCGTACCACACACACACACAAAAAATTGGGTTACAGCATGAACAATTGTGCCCTTAGATCTTTGCAGATGGAGAAAGTGAATCCACAGCAGATACATTCTCCATGGGAATGAGTGGGTACATGGCTTTGAGCTCATGCACACCTGGCTTCCATTTTCTGTCTCTAGCTAGGTAATCAAGGACAAGTCACTGAACCTCTCTGAGCCTTAGTTTTCTCATTTATACAATGTGGCTAGCAATGGAACCTGCCCATAGGTGGTTTTGAGCACGAAATAAGAGAATGTATATTAAAAAGCTTGGCATATAGAAAATTCTCCATCAATGTTGGCCGTTGTTATTATTTCCAGCCCTCATCTTTCTCCTAAGCTGTTTCCTATTTCCAGCTGTCCACTTACTATTTCTACTTGATTATCCCATCATCACCTCAAATTTAATATGTCTGAAAATAAAATCCTTGCTTCCCTCACTAACTCCCTGACCTGCTTCTATCTCTTTGGCTGTTTCTTTGAATGGACTCTAAGTAAAACATAATATCCTCTCTAACACTTCTTCTCCTCCTAAAACCATATCCAATTTGTTTACAAAACATGTGGGATTTGTTCTCTAATGTGTCTCCAATCTGGTTGGTTTCTTTCTCTCTGTTGTCACCAGCACCCAGACCTTGGTGACCTGCTCTTTGCCCCAGCAGGTCCTGCCTTAAATGGGCAGACCTTATTGATGTCATTTCCCTTCTCAAAATCCTCAGTGGCTCCCCAGTGTCTTCAAATTAGATTCTAACTTCCTTAGTCTGGCATTATTGTCCCACTGCAGTCTGACTTCAACCTCCTCCAGATGCTTTTCTCTTGTTCTGTATGGGCATTGCCCCTGCTCCTATCAAGCTGGTTGACACAGAGTTCCCTGGTAGGGTTGCCAGTAGGAAATAAAAACACAGGACACTCAGTTAAACGTGAATCAGATAAACAACAAATATATTTTGTATAAGTATGTCTCATGCAATACGCCTCATACACACCAGTGAAATAGGACATACTCTTACTAGAAAAAGTATATGTCGTTTATCTGAAATTCATATTTCAGTGGGAATCCTGTATTTCATCCAGCAACCCAAGTATCAATACATTCCTATCTCTTCCCACGCACACAGCTCCGTTCTTGTCTTGGATGCTCTTATCTCTTGCCATACCCATCAGATCTCCCTCTTCCCTTCAAGGCTCAGCTCAGCCTCATCCCTCCATGAAGCCTGCCTGGATCAGGCCTTCCTTATCTGTACTTATTATCTACATCATTCATTTGGTTCCATATATAGGATGCCTTGTGTTCTGTATAATTCCCACTCTCCAAGTAAATGTTGAGTTTATCAAAGGTAGAGAATATATTATAAGTAGGAGAACTTAACAAATATGCTTTGGTGGTGTGGTGCTGTGCTGACCTGTAATACAGGATGTGAGAGGATGAGAGCACAGGAGAAAGAGAACATCCAGAGGCCACTAATCTGGATTTAAGGTGCTCATAGACCCACGAAAATCAATTTGCAACTCCCCCTCCTTCCATAGCATCAGGCCAGGTGGGTATGGCTGCCTGGCCTTGGCATGCTTCTCCCCACACCCCCCCCCTTCAATACATCCTACAAGTTGTGGATTACATTTGGTGACCAAATTTCTTAAAACTCCACTCTATCTGAAGAGTAATCTGATTTCACTTATATTTCTATGTGAGAGTCGGGGTGGCTATACTATGCAACCTGTAAACACATAGTGATTATAGGAGTTATGCAGGAAATGAAGAAATAAATGACTATTTAATTAATAGAGAAGCTAAAAAAATTGGCAATTTTTCTTTTTCAGAATTAGCTAACTCTAATAATGTACCGTATTCTCAGGAGCTTGAGAATATATCAAGAAAGCTATGGGGCTTCCCTGGTGGCGCAGTGGTTGAGAGTCCGCCTGCCGATGCAGGGGACACGGGTTCGTGCCCCGGTCTGGGAAGATCCCACATGCTGCGGAGCGGCTAGGCCCGTGAGCCATGGCCACTGAGCCTGCGTGTCCGGAGCCTGTGCTCCGCAACGGGAGAGGCCACAACAGTGAGAGGCCCGCGTACTGCAAAAAAAAAAAAAAAAAAAAAAAAAAAAAAAAAGAAAGAAAGCTATGAAACTATTAAGCCTTTCCCAAGAAATCTATTTTAAATAACTGGCATTTCATGGATACATTTATAAGCATCTATGGGCAACCAGAAACCAATGACCAACAACAGACTTTTAAAAGTGAAAAAATACATATTCTTAGAATAAAATACGTAACTCATTATTTTATCTATTATTTAAACCTTCAATAGTGTTTAAAACATTTTTATTCTCATCATGTAAACATATGAATGTGTCAAGTGAGAACGTTGTTTTGAAATTATAAGAGGAAAGATTCAACATGAACAGAAATCAGGATCATTGTAAGCAATGTCCCTATCGCTGATGCACCTGGAGTAGCAATTAATTAGGTTACCTCAGACTTTTCTTTGTGGAAATAATAAAATGGATTCAGCACTGAATTCAGGACTTTGCAGCACTGGAATGTCCTGGAAACAAGGGCTAAGAGTGTTTTATTTCTTTCTTCAGACCCATCATATTTGTCCAGATTAATTTTATTTCGCTCTATTTTTTACAACCTAATTTTAACTAGGAAATATTGCTCTTTCTACTCAAGAATATTATACTTTGCATGGAATGAATTATAATTTTCTAATCAGAAGAAAATAACCCTTAAATTATTCCATGAAAGAGAACAGCCAATGCGATCCACATTGAGACAGAACTGAGCCTTGGCCTCCTGCACTAGTTGCAATCTGGCTGGCTCAGCTTTTCTGGCTTCCAGCTTTGCTATCTTCTTAAGACAGATTCTAAACATACCAGTCTCAAACTGGGATAAGCCAAAATAACAGCAACACATTTCCTTTGGCTCTTCCTTTTCAATAAACCACCAGAACCTTATTCCTTTGTTTGACATCATGGTAACATTAATCACGTTTCTCCAGGACACAAATGTGGATATTATCAGCGGTGAATGCAAATATGGTGCATCATCTAAACAAACATACTTGTTTGATGGCAAAGAACGTTAACAGAAGTTGGAATGTCTCTAGGAGCTTTACAGGTTTTTGTGGGCAGCATCAGCTGCTCTCAGATTTAATCCATTCCGTTTCGACCTTTCCACTTCCAAACCCATGGACATTTTTTCAGGTCACTCAGAAAATATATGTTGAATGAATATTTTGAAATAATAACTTAAATGTAAATAATTATTGTGAACAGTTTCTATCACTGGAGCTGTTATTAAGTGCTGTTTTTTGTGCTTCTAGAGGGTTTTTCTTGGTCTGAAAATGAATGTTCAGGAGAAGCTCTGTATTAAAAAAAATTTAATCTTCACATAATTTTATATAAAATTTAATTTTTAGTTAAAATAAGTTTTCTAAAATAGACCACTTTTGCTTGAGGGCCTCTCTATTAAATGTATTCTAAACCAGTATTGATCCCCCCAAAATGGTATATGGATCACTCATCAGCACTTTGAAAAGGGTAGAAAAACAGATAAATATCAAGAAATTATTTTTCAAAAATGATCTTCAATGAAATTATGTATACTGTTTAATCCCCTGGTGATAATCAAACCAAAGAAAACTTAGTGGCTATAAAGCTATCTTAAGGAAAAAACTACTTTAAAAACATTATTGTTAAAAACCGAAGATGTCACAAGTGAGGCTGATTTCCACATTTTTTCAGAGATATAAGCAAAGCTTATGAGCTCTTCATGAGTGTCCGCCCTCAAATTATACGCACCGTCTGGGGCTAATATCCACAGTGCGTAATATGCATGTAGACACAACAATAGACGGTCTTAAAAAGGACACTTACCTTAACTCGCAGGTGTGGAATCATTTCAAGCTCATCCCTCTGTTGAATCTTCTCTTTCCTCCTGCTTCACCAACCCCTAACAAGTTTCTCTTCCACGTATCTAAACACCTAGAGATTCCTGTTCTCTCTTCTAAAATGCTGCGTTCACCTTCATTGCCCAAATCCAGTTCAAAAATGGGGAGAGTAAAAAATTCGAATTTGCAAGCTGTTTATGCCTAACGACGACAGCGAAGCTGCTAAGCTTTGAGCTCACTGAATTAAAGGTTGTTTGGCTAAATGGCAGGCACACTTCCTCCTATTCTTTCTGAACTTAGTTTTCCTGCCTCCAGCGGAGCTTTTTCCTTTCCTGGGCTAAAAATAGGCTGGTCGTAAGAGTCCGGAGGAAAGAAGAAGGCAGGAAATACATTTGATTTCAAAAAACCATCTTAGGGGTGTGTGTGTGTGTGTGTGTGTGTGTGTGTGTGTGTGTTTCTTTCAAGTGAATACCAATAAACAAGTTAAGGAAAATTCAGCTTTGGTGTGTGCACCATAGTCAATATTTTCTTTGATTTCCTATAACCTCAGTTTGGCTATAAGCTGTCATTTCTCATAAGCAAAGCTTGGGTTTAGAGATGTATTATTTTCTATAGACCATAAAAAAATCTACATCTAAGCCATCATTTTTCAAAGAATTGCCAAATAAATCAAATTTTCTGGGGGAACTGAGGAAAGGGGCAGACAAGGGGGGTTACCGTAGTTGTTTCTTTTCATTCAAAAGGAGGTGAAGCAGTACTTTTTGAAGCAAGATTCAACAAAAGGAAAATATCAGGTGAACAAGAAAAGCAGATACTTTTGCTTGGATGAAAGTATGACGTCGAATTTATAAGCCAGTCAGCTATTTGCACTAAATTAATAGATTGTCCACAGTCTTGCTACTCAAAGTTGTTTAACTTCTCTCATAATTATATGCAACACAAAGTAAAAGAAAAATTAGACGTCATTTTTCACATGTCAGAATGGCAGATCAAAATTTTGGATATTGTATGCTACCATTAAAGTGTGGAGAAATAAGCATCCGTATAATAGTAGATGGGAGTGTAAACTGGCATAGACTATTTGATAGAGGGCAATTCTCAACCTCTTTCAGAATGTTAAGTGCACATACTCTAACAAGATACTTAAACATGCTTGATTCTGCAAAGCGGGAGTGGAGATCTAGAAAGGGGGAACAGTTTAGTTTCTGATATACATATTTTGTGCTCTTTTAACTTTTATACTGGGTATGCCATGCTTTAAAAACTTATTAAAAGGTAGAATTTTTAAAACTGTTATTACTTAAGTAATAAATAATAACATAAGATTCATAGGATTCTATTATCTATTTATTATCCATCATCTATCTGTCAATCATTATACACTTACCATCTCAACAAGCTTTTCTTTTCATTGGTTTACATTGGGTAACACTTTAAGAAGCAACACTGGAATACCCAGGAATCTCTTGGCGGGGGAAGGGCTGAGTACTGAGAGCACTGTCCACAATCAATAGCATCAGTAGCACTTTGATCAGAGCTTCCAGGGCAGGGCCCAGCAATCTGTATTTTAACTCCAGATGGTTCTCATGCTCGCTAAAGTATGAGAAGCACCAGCCTATAGAATTATTTTGTTTGTTTGTTTATTAGTATCCCACCCCCTAAAAAGAATTTGAGAGTACAGCTGGGTGACAAGGGTTAATAATACCATACTGCATATTTGAAAGTTACTAAGAGAGGAAATCTTAAAAGTCCTCATCACAAGAAAGAAAATTTTTTGTAACTATGAATGGTGGGGATGTTAACTAGACTTACGGTGGTGATCATTTCACAGTATACACAAATATCAAACCATTAGGTAGTATACCTGAAACTAATATAATGTTATATGTCAATTATACCTCAATTAAAATAAGTAAAAAATGAATGAAAATAAAAGGGCTTGAGACAAGTGATTTTATTTTATGGAAAAATAAGGATAACTTTAAACACTTAATGCCGTGACTCCTATTTAGAAGGCTAGAAGAGTTCTTACACATAAAGGTTAAAAAGACATACTAATTTCCCAGTTACTTTGGAGGAAGCTATCTAAAGCGAGGCAAAAGCAGTGGAAAGAGCAAGCTGATGGTATTTAAGGGAGAGACAAAAGCAATCTCTCATTTGGGGTTAATTGTAATTAAAATGGATGAATTCAAAGCAGAATTTACTAATGTGGATGTTTGAAAATCGTTGCTACCTGAAATAAAACAAAACAAAGAAAATATGAAGAAATTAAAAGAAAAGTCTCTAAATGCAGACAAAATATTCCACTCCCTATTTTTGTTGAGTAATTTGATGACGGTTTTCTGAGCCAGCCGTTTTTTGTCCGTTCGTAGCCTTAATGCAAAGCCCTATCTTTGAGAAACAATAGGTTGAACAATGAGTGCAACCCCAGCTGGTGAGGGAAAAGCAACAGTATCTGCATCCCAGGCACAGATGGGGAGGAAAAGATTTCTTTTAAAAAAAAGAGAGAGAGAGAAAGGAATGAATGACCTCGTTGTAATAGCAGAAAGGAAGAAGGAAGTCCACGGTGGTCAGGATATAACAGCTGCAGTGTACTGAAGTGGCTAAAAGGTATCTGAGTTGACTTTGGCAGAAAAGTGACTGGCAACGGGGTAATAAGTTTGTGGGAGCAAAACCATCCTCCCATGTGGGAAGAATGAACTCTTCTAAGAAACTCCGAGTACAATTACCAGGCTTTCATTGTTCTCTGGAAACTTTCCTTCTCTTTTTGTGGGGAAATACTTTACTTCTCAAAAAGAACAACTTCATAGAGCTCCCCATATAGCCCATCTCGAGGAATGAAGCATTAAAACATTTATGGAAACAGAAAGGCTCTGTACTCTTAATCTAAAATTAACAATAGACTCTCTTAAAAGGCATTAGGGGAAAAAGCCAAAGGCCTCGCAAGGAAAGGTAATGCACAAATTTCTTCAACTGCTTTGGGTTTGCAAGTGGAGGAAAATACATTTTTTTATTGCAGTCATCTACAAAGAATTTCAATGTATACAATATAAAGGAAACCCAAGCAAAAGTCCTCAAGGAAAATGTGAAAGAAGTCTGCATATTATTTCTCAAATGACCTGAATGCACTGCATGTATCTGAGCCTTGCAGGTATTTTTTTAAAAAGCCTATCTTCGTTCACAAAGTGCAGAAGTTCTAGGTATTACCAAATTGTGGGGAACTGTGTTCCTTTGACTTGAATTGTTGTATCATACTAATAAAAATAAATCAGAGCTGCTGGAATGACTAATCAAAAGGACATCAGTAAAGGATGGGTCTCTAAATTTTAGCAGGAACATTGAAAAGCTGGTTGAAAGTCAGGAAGGAGTTCTATGTTATAAAAATAAAATATAAAAGTTAACAACTCTTTGAAGGAATTAGAAGACTTAGTGGGATAAAGGTGAACCTTTTCCATTGATTTCCATAAATTGTGTTCATCAGTAGTTTATTTTTTACTTAGCCTAATAATGTTAAAGTTACCTTGCAAAATTACAGTAATCCTGGCACAAATGAAGCAGTTCTCAGTATCTCCCAGTAGAAGCCCAGCCTTGGTTTAAATTCAGTGGAGAAATCTAAATTAGACTGCCCTCACTGGATTTGGCTTTGGACTGGATTGGTATTCTGTCAGTTTGCCATGCACCTAAAATAAAACAGCACTAGTTTCCATGTAATGATGATTTTAAAAAAATGATCTTGAAACTCTCCAGTTATGAATGTCTAGAGCTTATCAGTTTTGTCAAGACTAAAATCTGATGTCATAATAACTAAAGGAAATTCTAATTGGTGTTGTAGTAAAAGTCTTTATTAATTTTAAAACATGGACACTTTCATTTTATTGTTTCTGTCAGTTGTGTGTTCTTTGGGGGAAAAACCTTTGGACTCAACCATAAGGTGGTTTGTGAAGCTAATCACTGGTGGAGGCAAGAAGAAGCAAAACCATCACTGGGAGGAAAATATGCAGAAAAGAAAACAGATCATTGTAGGCACAGTGCATGGCACACTTCTGAAGACAGAGGGAGATTGCCATGGGCTCCAAGAGCATTGGTGCCCAAATATAACATTTTTGTGCAACATTTGGAAAGAAGAAGGGAAGGAAGTAAGGGAGAGAACATGGCAGTGAAATTGATTTACCTATCTAAGGTAAAGTTTATTGCTTTGGCAGACACTCTAGTCTAGTGAAGGCCAAGTGGTAGGTTGGTTGCTGATTTAATAGTTCATACAGGTTCCTTGCTTACACAATAGATTAGTTTGAATTCATAATAGAGTCAGTATACTCCATAATCCCCTGAAACATATGATTATACAATTAATGAAAAAAGTATAAATTGAGTTTATATTGATGTTGTCAAGGTGAACGCAATCACAAGCTCTAGAATCCTAACATAAATTACGGGGTGCAGGACTTCCCAGGTGGCGCAGTGGTTGAGAGTCCGCCTGCCGATGCAGGGGACATGGGTTTGTGCCCCGGTCTGGGAAGATCCCACATGCCGCGGAGCGGCTGGGCCCGTGAGCCATGGCCGCTGAGCCTGCGCATCTGGAGCCTGTGCTCCGCAACGGGAGAGACCACAACAGTGAGAGGCCCACATACCATACACACACAAAAAAATTACGGGGTGCAAGTTCACACCAATTAGATGCAGCAAGTTAAAATAACTGAGTCTGGATTAAAGACCTAAATGTAAGGCCAGACACTATAAAACTCTTAGAGGAAAACATAGGCAGAACACTCTATGACATAAATCACAGCAAGGTCCTTTTCGACCCACCTCCTAGAGAAATGGAAATAAAAACAAAAATAAACAAATGGGACATAATGAAACTTAAAAGCTTTTGCACAGCAAAGGAAACCATAAACAAGACGAAAAGACAATGGGAGAAAATATTTTCAAACACATCAATGGACAAAGGATTAATCTCCAAAATTTACAGGCAGCTCATGCAGCACAATATCAAAAAAACAAACAACCCAATCCAAAAATGGGCAGAAGAGCTAAATAGACATTTCTCCAAAGAAGATATACAGATTGCCAACGAACACATGAAAGGATGCTCAACATCACTAATCATTAGAGAAATGCAAATCAAAACTACAGTGAGGTTATCACCTCACACCAGTCAGAATGGCCATCATCAAAAAATCTACAAACAATAAATGCTGGAGAGGGTGTGGAGAAAAGGGAACCCTCTTGCACTGTTGGTGGGAATGTAAATTGATACAGCCACTATGGAGAACAGTATGGAGGTTCCTTTAAAAACTACAAATAGAACTACCATATGACCCAGCGATCCCACTACTGGGCATATACCCTGAGAAAACCATAATTCAAAAAGAGTCATGCACCACAATGTTCACTGCAGCTCTATTTACGATAGCCAGGACATGGAAGCAACCTAAGTGTCCATTGACAGATGAATGGGTAAAGAAGATGTGGCACATATATACAATGGAATATTACTCAGCCCTAAAAAGGAACAAAACTGAGTTATTTGTAGTGAGGTGGATGGACCTAGAGTCTGTCATACAGAGTGAAGTAAGTCAGAAAGAGAAAAATAAATACCATATGCTAACACATATACATGGAATAAAAAAAACCCAAAACAAACAAACAAACAAAAATGGTTCTGAAGGACCTAGGGGCAGGACAGGAATAAAGAAGCAGACATAGGGGATGGACTTGAGGGCACAGAGAGGTGGAAGGGTAAGGTGGGACAAAGTGAGAGAGTGGCATGGACTTATATATACTACCAAATGTAAAATAGATAGCTAGTGGGAGGCAGTTGCATATCACAGGAAGATCAGCTCAGTGCTTTTTGACCACCTAGAGGGGTGGGAGGGAGATGCAAGAGGGAGGAGATATGGGGATATATGTATATGTATAGCTGATTCACTTTGTTATAAAGCAGAAATTAACACACCATTGTAAAGCAATTATACTCCAATAAAGATGTTAAAAAAATAAAAATAAAAAAGATAAAATAACTGAGTCTTCTGGTTGTAGCCAATGTGACCCAAAGACTGTCCCTTGCTGGCTTTGAAGAAGCGAGCTGTCATGTTGTGAGCTGCCTCTGGAGAGCACCACTTGGCAAGGTACTGAAGCAGCCTCCCTCCAACAGTCAGCAAGAAACTGAGGCCTTCAATCCAGCAACATGCAAGGACTGGACGCTGCCAACAACCATATGAGCTGGAAACAGCTCCTTCCCGAATCAAGCCTCAGATGAGACCAAAGCCCCAGCTGATAACTTGATTGCATCCTTGTAAGACTCTGAATCAGTAGACCCAGCTATGTCATGTCTGGCCAGGCAGACTATAAGAGAGTCTCCTATCAAGTTGGTTTATAGTCATGTGTAAGGTCATCATATACACATAACCATGTATATTGCATCACCTTTGCTGCATTCTATTAGTGAGCAGGAAGTCATAGGTCCTGCCTATACTCAGGGGGAAGGGGATAAAAGTGCGTGAATCCCAAGAGGCAGGGGATCATGGTGGCCACCCTAGAGTTTGTCTACCACAGTGGGTAACCAACCTAGAAAGAAGAAACATGTAGACATAATACCAAGTGGATTTCTAAAGGATAGTGAGGACAGTGTTATCCACAGGAAGAACAGACAAAACAACTGCTTAATTTTTCCTCCTTCAAAGCAGTGGGAAGTGCACTGCCTCAACAGAGAAGCAGGTCATCTCTCCACCATTATACACTCTTGAGCAACTCAGTAACCTAAATGTTCTTCTGCTCCAACTCTGAGGTCCTTTCAGTTCTAAGCTTCTGTGACTTTGGACCTGCCCCTTCAAGCCTCTCAAGACATTTTGGAATGTCACAAATCCTGGTTGTATTCATACAATGCGTTTGGTGACCATTGTGTTACTGTTGAAACCTTAAAACGGGGGTGGGGGCGGGGAAGAGCATATATAAAAGCTTAATCCCTTAGAAAAGTTAAAAGACAAATCAGTTGGGGTGTTACTATCTGATCCAATGTTTGGTTTTCCACTTGAATGTTTATATTTCTAAAGTATGACATCATTCTAAAAATACATGAAGATAAAACTATTAGGCAATTCACTTTGTACAGGCAAATTTTGGGCTAAAACTATGTTCTCTGTGGGGAACAAATTACATTTCACGTTACATCCAAGTAATATTGAGTGTATCAAAAATTACTTTGGCAGTATAAATTCACAGATTCTCAGGGTTAGATAGAGCCTTCACAGACATTTATCTAAACATCCATCTAATGGGCAAAAATCCTCCAGAACATGAAGAACAAATTGTCTTATTAATTTCTAAGTAAAAAGACTGTCATTGCACATCCTCATGATATCATAAATGTAAATGACTATTAAAATTATGAATTTAATCTGAATGAGGCAACTCCAAATTGCTTTGCTCACTAGATAAATGACACTTTTTTTCTTCAGACAAAAAGTTAAATTCTAAAGTATATGGTATTTAAAAGTATATTCACAGTTATTCTTGTGTGGACAGACTACACGATGAAATGAATGTTATAAATGTTCTCCAATACTTCCTTGTGAACACATTGAAAGTTGCAAGTGAGTTGAAACTAGGAATGATTCATTTCTATCTAGAGGCTGAAGAGGGATAAAAAGTTCAAAAAGGAAATGACATTTTTAGAGCTATATGAGATCAGAGTCTCTTAGAGTCTGGATTTCAAAACACTAAACACTAAAGCCACATTTTTGGAGATAGCATCACATTATAGCTCATTATATGGCTTGCTCAAATACATATTAATGCACAATTAATTCTAAAATAAACCACATGCTACAGATTGTATTTTATTCGGACAAGTCCAGAAAAATGTTTTTTTTTCTTTACTGTGTTTTTTCAACCACATGGGAGTCCTTACTAAGTACAAATCTCTGAGACTGAGCCCATAGAAGAAAAAATAAAATTAAATATTTGGTCCTTGCCTTAAATGCAGCATACCTTCTAAAGCAGAATTTCTCAAACTGTGGTTCAATGACAACCTGTTTCAACATAATATACAGTTTATTTAACATACAGATTTTCCTCAGACTCAGAGGATTTCTAATTCTATAGGCATAGGGTAAGACTTGGAATATGCATATATAATAAGCCTGTGATTGTTATTACACACTGAAGTTTGAGAAACCATGATCCAGGGGTCAAAACATATATTTTTAACTAATACAAGAGAGTGATCCAAAGGATCAAGTTATATAATTACTGCATGAATTCTGACTATAGCCGTAGCCAACATCAAGGTTCCATATTGGAATACATGTTATAGCATAAACTTCCCTTAAAACAAGTTCAAATTTGTAGCAAATTTAATTTGTGTCTCTCAGAAAAAATCAGGTTGGAGGGACCATTTGTTTTTTCCTGGGTGCTAAAAAAATTTTCTTTTCTGCATTTTTTTTTTTTTTTTGCGTTACGTGGGCCTGTCACTGTTGTGGCCTCTCCCATTGCGGAGCCCAGGCTCCGGACGCACAGGCTCGGCGGCCATGGCTCACGGGCCCAGCCGCTCCGCGGCATGTGGGATCTTCCCGGACCAGGGCACGAACCTGTGTCCCTGCATCGGCAGGTGGACTCTCAACCACTGCGCCACCAGGGAAGCCCCTGCATTTTTTTTATTGTGGTAAAAAACACTTAACATAAAATTTACAATCTTGGGCTTCCCTGGTGGCACAGTGGTTGAGAGTCCACCTGCCGATGCAGGAACACAGGTTCGTGCCCTGGTCCGGGAAGATCCCACATGCCGCGGAGCGGCTGGGCCCGTGAGCCATGGCCGCCGAGCCTGTGCGTCCGGAGCCTGGGCTCCGCAATGGGAGAGGCCACAACAGTGAGAGGCCCGTGAACCGCAAAAAAAAAAAAAAAAAAATTTACAATCTTAACAAATTTTAAGTGTACAGTTCAGAAGTGTTAAGTATATTCACACTGTTGTGAAACAGATCTCCAGAACTTTTTTATTTTGCGAAACTGAAACTCTATACCCTTAAAACAACAACTTCCCCTTTCCACCCTCTTCCAAGCCCTTGGTAACCACCATGCTACTTTCTGTTTCTAAGATGAAGGAGCCATTTTTAAAACACTGTCCAATGACAAAGTGTCAGGTCTGAGAAAAAGAGAGCAAGGAGAGTTGAGTCTAAACACCAAAATTGGGGGTTGGATTTAAGAAATGAGATCATAAAGCAGAAGGAAGGAGCAAAGCAAAGACAGATGGATGTAGAAGCAGAGGCATTTTCCAGAACTGAGTTGATATAATTTGGCCTTCTGGCTGTGGGTGTTGGAAGCCAGGGAGGTGTGCTCTCTTAAGCCAGATTAGAACTGTAAGCCACTGTCATATCAGATAATCTTTCTACATCTTTGGTGAACAAATGACTATGATGAAAGTAGATGAGAAGGAGGTCAGAGGATGAAGACTGGGGATTATAAAGGATATTCACCGCCTCCAAAATTTGCTGCAGACTTGGGAGATGGGCAGATCTTTGATAAAACCCACTGTGATAGTTTACTAGGGCTGGAGTGGTTGAGGCAGGCCGTGGGGCATTGTGGGTCTCTGCTTTCTGGGCACAGATGTCATTAGAATTAAGTGTCAAAAGGCACCATTCGAAATACAGAGCCATCAGAAGTTCTGAAGGGCCATGGTTAATGCTTTGAATAGGCCAGGATCATCCAAAAGGATTGGGGAGATGGCCTGAAGGAAGTCAAGAACTTATATGAAGGTGTCCTCCAAGACATTAAACTAATCAATCTGGAGAACTAGACACCTCTTCTGCTGTGTATGCTGGGGTGGCTCTGAAGCTCATCCAAGTCATGCTCTAGGAAAGAAAGCATGGAAAATGTAGAAAGAGCCTACACTATGAAGCCAGACACACCCAACTTCAAATTCTACTGCCACTTACCATCCGGATGACCTTTAAACCAGTGGTTCCCACCCTTTCTGGCACCAGGGACCGGTTTTGTGGAAGACAATTTTTCCACAGAGGGGCGGGGGGGCAAAGGGAGGGGATGGTTCAGGCAGTGATGTGAGCGATGGGGAGCGATGGAGAGCAGCAGATGAAGCTTCACTTGCCCGCCCGCCACTCACCTCCTGATGTGCGGCCTGGTCCCTAACAGGCTGCGGATGGGGGCTTGAGGACCCCTGCTTTAAACCATCTAAATATCAAATTCCCTATCTACACCTCAAATTCTAAACAGTAACTACCTACTGGGCAAGCACACGGGTCAAGTGCTGTGTAACAGGAAGATGCTCTCCTGGTGCAGAGGCAAAATTTTTCCTCCCAATGAGGAAAGCATCTTGCTAAGAATTAGATGTGGTAAGGATCCTAAGGTTGAGAAGGAACAAGGAAGTCTGGAAGGTATATGGAAGTCTGAGAGTTCTTTGGCTAATAGGTTATTCGGATCCCTAAGTTATGGCGTGGTTTTCATAGCAGAATTGGTGGTCCAAGTCATAGCACCAAAGGGTGTCTTAAGAGGGCCATTAGCTCCCATGACATCCATTAGCCTCCACACCCAAAATCATTCCAAATACACATACAAACTAAGTAAAAATAGGATGTTTGTTATGCAAAAGCAGCTTGATGACAGACTCCTTAGCTCCCCCTCCCAGCTGAATTGCTACCCCCAAGTCATGTATGGAAATTTTGATGCTGTTAGGAGCCTCTGATTCTACTATGGCTTGAACCTGGAGGTGGGCACTGATTGTTCTGATCTCTGTGTGTGGGGCCTGGCCAGCTTCATTTTCCCAGTAGCAGGTGTGTGCTGCTCAAACCAGTCCCCATATATGTGACATGCCCCAGCACAATACATGGATGACTATGTGCCCACCTGGAGGTGGCAGCAGAGAGTGGTGACCATAACCAGCTATTGTGGCTTGCAGTTCACCCCTGGAGTTGTGTAGGCTGAGGACGGAAAGTAACTCTTCAGGTAGCAATCTCCATTTGTCTAGATTTGGGGTTGATGAATTCCAAAGGCAGCTTGCAAAATGATTCCTAATGTGTGTTACCTATTGTCATAGAGTAAGACACACCTGGAAAAGAGGGATTTTTTTTGCCTTGTGGCTCTTTCTGGCCCACCATGTTTACTGCAAGGACCAGAATTGCTTTGAGACTGAAGTTATGAGAGCACTTACTCAATGTGTCCTCAGAATTACTACCTGAACATTGCAGAGTACTAATCCCAGTGACCTTTTCAGCTCTAGACTGGTCCATCTCATGGCATCTCAACATCTCCACTTGGATGTTCCTGGGCATCTCAAACTCATCATGTTCAAGATTGGATTCCATTTCTTTTTCATTCAATTTTCCCCATGGGAAGTAGGTGAGAAGCAATAGCTTTCTTCAATGCAGCCACTGAAACCAGAAATCTGGTGTCATCCTAGAATCTTCCCTTTTTCCTCTCTCGTACTGGCTTCAAACTACTTGGATAATCTATGTGACATATCAGTGAATAAAATGAAATTTTGTTGCCTAATTGGGAAAAAAATCAGTAAAAGGTAAATCTGGGAAAGACTTTTATTCAAATGTCTCTCTTACAAGGGAATCATGAGCAAATGGAGGGCGGGGCTGGTGATTAGAAACATGGGGAGAGAATTCTGAAGATCTCTAGCTCTGATCTGCAGGAGGAGTTTGAGAACACAAATTCAAAGAGTTGTTTGACTTCTGTTGCCTGATTCTGAAATGCAGAAGTGCCCTGGTAGGCAACACTGTGGAGAGTACAGACTACACCATCCTGCCATTGTCCACCCCACAAGGGGCTGAGCAACTGGAGCAGAAGGAAGTTGTGCTTTTTTGTATTGTTTTATCTTTGTCTTAAAGAGATATCCTTCTTAATATGTATATTAACGTCGTGAATAAAGACGTAGAGGGTATGCAAACTTGAAAGAGATAGCAACCATACTGAATCAGAATCAGAATCTCAAAAGAGCTTGACAGGCTAAAGTAAAGGTACAAAGGACAGAAAGTGAAATTAATAGGAGCAAAGGTAAAATTCTGCATTGAGGTTAAAAAACCAGTTGCACAAATTCAGAATGGGGAGACATGGCTTAACAGGATCCTATACTTTTCAAACTTGTCACTGATGTTACGTTCGTCAGCATGTGCTAATTGCTATAATGTCCAAGCCTCAGTGGTTTTAAGATATCCAAGGGAGGAAAAAGTGCCAAAGAGATGACAGTCCTGCCTCAGTCAATTGACTGCTTCTAGCAAGTCTTCAGACGTTCCATTAACGTGTGCCCAGTAAGGAGATTTTCAGATAATATCTCATTTTAACTAGGTTAACACTCATATTGGAAAAATGGTTTAAAAAGCTTTCTGCAAAAAAGTAACTGGTGAAAGAAAGATAACAGCAAAATGAACTTAAAGAAAATGGCAGAGCAAACCTTTCTACTCTGAGTACAAGTCAGCTGCATTATGGTAAAAAAAAAAAAAAAAAGAATGATAATGCGATTAGAACAGCAAGAAGGAGTCCCTCCAAATCTAAAATTATCAAGAAGACCATTTAAAATATGGATTTACATCGACTTACATTAATGGACATATACATTCATGATAAAATTCTCCCTAGTTGGCTAGCATATTATGTCTTGAGATCTTATCTATTAAAAATATGAATTCCAGTGATTAACCAGACATTTAAAAGCTAAGCATTCAGAGCAGGAAGACAAACTTCAGCAGTTCTTTGGAGATTTTTAAAGATATGTGGAACAAACCCAGTTCTTGACAAATCTCATGAAACCTACTGATAATTGCTTAGAAGCCTCTTTTGAGGTTTTCCACTTTACAATTAAGGAACAAAAGCCACGAGCCATCAGTGTCTCTGGTTCTTCCTGCCACAGTAAAAGATGGTTGAAGTAATTATAAAACAAAGGACCAACGAACTCAAAAGCATTGCTTTGTCAGCACATTTTTGGTGAAGTCACATAGAAAACATTGCTGAAGATATGAAGAAACAAATATTAGAACAGATTGGCCATGTATTTGGGTGAAAGTACAAATGTTTGTAACATGTCTCCATCTATCGTACTTGTTAGATTCTATTTCAATAGTTACATTCCCAAAGAACTGCTTTTTTTGTGAGGCATTTAAAAAACCTTACTGAAAAATCCTACCAAAGAATATCCCAGTGATAAATGATTTCATAAATAAAAACAATATTTTTATGGGAAACCTATTGAAGTGTAACCACTGAATTCAGAGAATAAAAGGTATTCCTGCAGAGGAATAAAAGGATTTTGGAAACCCTGACAGGGATGTTCATCTCTGTGGTGTTCATCCAATGTTTCATTCTTTGGGGAGCTAATTCAGGCTCCCCAAGAAATTGAGGCTAGAAGTGCCAGTGATACTACTTGATGCCACTGATGTGATTGGTTTTAATGAAAACCTTTAAACAGTAGAACTTTACAAGATTGTAAGGAGATGGAGAGTCTGCTGAATTTGAAAATCCATTTTCTTCTTCTACCTAATATCACTTCCTTCTCTTCCCTTCTACAGACATGGTTCCCCAAAACACTCCCTAATGCAATTCCCGTGTGATGAGTCTGCTTCCCAGGAAACTCAACCTGCAACAGTGGTAGGAGTGGTCCAAGAAAACAGATGCTCATGTGGGATTCTGAAGCTGCCACCTGACTAGCCAGGTAGCAGTGAGGACCCTGATCATCAGAAGGAGGAGGGCTGCTCTATATAATGGGACAGAGAAGAATGTGATGGTATCCTCCTGATCCACTGGAGTGCCTCTTGACATTTCCTTGCTCATCTTGATGATAAATGGATAAACACAGCAGTAATACTTAAGAAAGGCATGGAGATCAGGAGCTCAGAGGCCTCAGAAATGAAGATCTGGGTCTTGCCAACAGCTAAAGCATCTGCTCGGCAAAGACAGTGGCTCAGAATGAGACAATCTAGAATGGGTAGTAGATGATGAGTATCAGTTGTGGTCCCAAGTGCTTGAGCTCCAGCTGCTTACAGCCAGGGGTATAATGTATCCTATTAATCTTCTTATCCATTTCCCCTAAGAAAAGAGATCCAACAGAATCTTGGAGGAACTCTTCCCAGAATTTATATGAAGTGGATCTGAGTAGTGCAAATGGTGGACCATAGTGGAAGCTGTGATGTGCCACTCTGTCTCCTTAAAGACTGAAGGACTTATTCCTCCAGCTATTCAGGGCACCATTGGCTGACAGTCATCAAAAATTACTATAAGCTGGAGAGTTCTGCCTTGAACAAAGTTGCCATGCTTCCTTCCCCAGGGCAGCTCAGATCTAATAACTGGTCAATGTATAATATAAAGGCCCAAATCCCTCACCTTATCTCAGGACATTAAAGGACATCAGAGCTTCAGGGTCCTCAGAGGGTTAGCCTAGCCTTTGCTGAGACCACATCACAGTGCAATTTCTTCTATTGCTTCCTTCTCTCCCTTTCCACAGTGTTCATCCTGAGAGTGCTCCCTAGAAAAATTTCTGCACACTGATCTCCATCCCAGAGTTTGCTTCCTGGGAACCCCACCCTACTACAAAAACATTGGGACACCTGATAAAATTTGAATATGGACTATTTTTTAAATAATGGGGTTGTACCAATGTTAAATTTCCTGATTTTTGATCATATATTGTGTTTACATAAGAGAATGTTTTTGTTCTTAGGAAACACACGGACAAAAACAGGAATAAAGGCACACAATATCTGCAACTTAATTTCAAATGATTTAGAAAAGAATTGTACATGGAGAGGTGGAAGATCAGACAGAAAGAAGAAAATAGGGCTAAATGGAAACAATTGGCGAACCTGGGTAAAAACTATGGAGGTTATTTATACACTTCTTGCAACTTTTCTGTAAGTTTGAATTTACATCAATATTAAAAATTACCAAAGTAAAATGACCAGACCTCATACCATTCTCAGAGATTCTGATTCCCTTGGGTGCTATTATATTTCCAGCACTCAGCTCTGGTCTGTAGGTATTCAATAAATATTTATTGAGTAAATGAATGAGTTAATGAGTAACCTTGGAAGTTAAGATAATGAGTTCAGTTTTGGATATGGAGACTTTTGAGTGCCTGTGAGTCCTCTTTTGAAAGTCCACTCTAGGGACTGAATAACCTTTTGCTCAATTCTGAAGGTAACAAGTGAAGATATAACTCCTGTGTCCTTTTTTGAGACCATTATTCTCCCTAGCATTTAGAAGTTTGAAGTCCCTATGAGACCTTGTGTAAACAATATCTCATCACTTTGGACCTAATTTGATTTTTAAATGACATAGTGACTGAGTATTGACCTTAAATGATGGAGAAATTGCCTGAGTTTTGTGGGCATCCAAATTTCTGTATCCTGTTTTGACCACAGTACGCATAATTATCTTTCCTTTTTTAATTTTTTTATTTTTGAACTTTAGCCTAGCAAGTCAGAAGCATATCACATTAAGGTGTTCTGGTAGAAGTTAACTCTAAAAGCATGGCATTTGTAAGTGGACAAGATGGACTAGCTAATGAGTAGAAGGGAAAAAAAAAAGAGGGGGGAACTCCAAGGATTGTTACTGCCATCCAGTGGTGGTACTCTCAGATAAAGATGGTTCAAAGCCCATCATTAATCTCTGTTTTCCACTGCAAAGTCCCAAATGCCATTTATTCAAGCTTAGGGACTAAACTGCGATGCTAACTTGCCATGAAATTTGTATTATGGTTTTCTGATTTTAAAGTAATAACTTCAGTTTGTCCTCTTGTGGTCCTGAAGAAGATCATACGCTTCCAGAGCAACCACTTTACTCTGAGAGTGTATTCAATGTGGGGAGAATCTGGCCCATTAGAGCACTTGTCTTGATGACACCCCAAACCCCTGCCCTGTTCTCCCTAGCTCTGCCCATTTACACACCCTTATAGAGAGAGAACATCACTGATTCACCTTTCAGTCCCTACTGGACATTTCCAAGTCATTTTTTTGTTTGTTTGTTTTTGCGGTACGCGGGCCTCTCACTGTTGTGGCCTCTCCCGTTGTGGAGCACAGGCTCCGGACGCGCAGGCTCAGCGGCCATGGCTCACGGGCCCAGCCGCTCCGCGGCATGTGGGATCCTCCCGGACCAAGGCACGAACCCGTGTCCCCTGCATCGGCAGGCGGACTCTCAACCACTGCACCACCAGGGAAGCCCCCAAGTCATTTTTTATCTGTGAGCTCCTACATTTTAACTGTGAGCTCCTATATTGACTATTTCAGGCCCAGGGAAATAAGGGAATTGGCCAAAGCCCAACTCATTGATTTTAACCCAGCAAGAGCCTTTGCCTACTGGAGAAGAAAAAAGAAAATTATCACCAAATTTAGAATAAAAGAAAAAAATTGGCCCAAGCATATCATGTAAGTTTTATATAAAGCACACTTTTTGGCCTTGACAAACACCATCCAGTTTACACAAAGCTCATAAAAGCGTTAATGTTTTCTACTTTTAAAACTCACATATAGTGTTCTCTGTGCACTAACAATGTGTCCTGTTAACCAAAGTTTGACCTTTCTGTGCTGTAAATCCAAGCCCACACACCAGCTTGTCCAATGCCATAATCTCTGGCAGTGATGTCATTCCTTGACACTAAAAACAAACACCACCCAGATCTGTTTCCTTTCTCCTGCAGGTTTGTAGTCCATTGTAGAGATGCCAATGGGTAGGGGCTCAGGAGACTACAGGGCTTTGCTTGTATCTAGTGGCTTGAGCAGCTGGCTTCCAGGGACTGGCCCAGACCAAAAACCAAAAACAAAACAAAAACAACAACAACAAAAACCCCAAACCACCTCCAGAGAATGCTGTGCAAACTCTGTTTATATAATTCATAAGGATGTAAAGACCAAAGTAAGCAGTTGGCATCCAATAAAAGCTCAATATATATTGTATTTACCGGCAGATAACTTATGCCAGTTTTACAAGGAAATTTGGTAGATGGGAATGTGGAGGAAAAAATTGAAATAGTTTTCATCTTACTTGTTTTAAAGAGAGTTTTAAAGGGGTTCTGTAGATATAGTATTCAATATACAGACATCCAGATGAAAATCACTGGTTTTGATTATGCAAGAATATTCTACTAATCCTGAAAAAAAATAAATTCACATGGTTAAAAAGAAATATATCAGTGACATTTGGTACTGAGTAGGCTATAAAACAAAACAAATTTACTGGTAAGTGAAATCCCATATCCCACATGGAATTCTGTATAAATAGATATCAATACACTCTTCCAACAAATAATGGAAACCAAAAGTTAATAGCATGAGATAAATTTGAATAAACTTTTACAAAAGCTGACAAATCAACTAGCAAAACAATACATAAGAACAGTTTCTTCTATAGTTGCAAAAGGAGTCAGTTAAAACTTGGTACGAAACACAGCAAGAAAATAAATGTGAAAGAATGCCCATTTCACACTCATACATATAGTAAAAGTAAATATTTCACTGGATATTAGTACAGTCATCCCTCCATATCTGTGGGGGATTGGTTCCAGGACACCCACAGATGCCTCATACATTGATAAAATGGCATAGGACCATTGGCCCTCCGTATCTGCAGGTTCCATATCCCAGAGGATTCAACTCTTGAATCTTAGAATGCAGAACCTGTGATATAGAGGGCCGACCGTATACAGTAAACAGCAGAAAAAAATTAATGGATTCTAGTGCAAACCCTTGACACTAACATCATAGCAATGCCTCCATTGGCTCTTAGATGGACAATATCCACTTTGCTCTGATGTTTGTGTCTCCATGCTCTTTTCACTAGGAGATCTCATTATTGCTATTGTCTTCCTGTTTTTTACTCCACCCTTCCTTACTTCCTCTCTACATTGTTGGCTCTTTCATCTTTAATATGGGTACATTGGGGGATGGGGTGGGGAGGATGTATACCGCCAGAGCAAATAAAGTAAATCTGTGCTTCCTAGGTGCTAGGGCACTGCATTTGACTGTTCTATGCCTCTGAACTGAAGGCTTCCTAGACAAGCCCCTCTGGAAATACAATACACTCATGGTTTTAATTTTGCACCAATGTATGTACTTAGAGTTGTACACTGTTTGAGAAGTCAAGTCATAATTTCCATAAAACTTCCATAATTCTCACAGGAGAAGGGTTCCCTCTGCCTCTCTGAAGCCATCACTTACTGCTCTACCCGGTGCTCCTTCCACTGCATCCACACTGGCCTTGCTGGCCCGAAAGTTCCCCAGACACCCCCACCTGAGGTTCTTTGTACTTCCTCTAAGACAGAAGAGTTCCTCCCCCAAGATATTTGCAGGCCTTTCATGCCCTTACTTCACTGAGGCCTTTGCTGAAATATAATCCCAGGAGATGCCTTCCCTGATATTACAGGAAATAGCTGTCTCCATCGCCCTCCATCTAACTTTAGAGCTTTTACTAGCATGATGTTATACTTATTATTGCCGCCTCACTAGACTGGAAGTTCCATGAAGGCAGGAGTGTTGTTTATAAGATTGCTGCTGGATCCTAGCACCTCATATGCCAGCCAGTACATAGCAGTACTCAGTAAATCTTTATTGAGGGAATGAATGAAGGAATGAATGAATGGGAGGAGATATATACCCTTGAGCCTGACATTGTGCTTCAGCCTCTGTGACCTGGGGCTCATTAATGCTAAGTAACCAGGAGTCTGATAAAAGACTTGCCCTAAGAGACTCTGCAGGAGAATATCCCCTACACCCATTTTAATTTCCTGATGTAAACTGAGGAGTGTATGTTTTCTTCCTAAGCAAGAGTATGCAAGACTGTGGGCAATTGAGACATGATGGATGGGAGTATGGGCTGGGAACTCAGCTGATGCTCTGGGTAATATTCCTTGTGGAACCCTGGGCCTTTCTTTAACCTCTCCAAGCCACAGTTCCTCATCTATAATATGGAGATGGAGTAAGGTTTCATGAAAATCAGACGATAGGCTTGACACAGAACAAGGGATCAATAAGTAGCAGTTTTAATGTTTGGAAAAGGAGACCAGAAAGAGATGGCACAGACAGGGATAGTTAATGCAACTGTGGCAGAAGGTGCTTTGCTGGGAGTGGGGCCCATAAGATCAATATGTAAAATACAACTGTATTTCTCTACAGTAGCAATAAGTAAACTGAAATTGAAGTTAAGAAAACAATTCCATTTATATTAGCACCAAAAAGAATAAAATACTTAGGAATAAATTTAATCAAGCAATGTACAATTTACATTCTGAAAACTGCTTAAAGTTGTTGAAAGAAATGAAAGAAGATTTAGGTAGATGGAAAGACTTCTGATGATCATGGTTTGGAAGACTTAATATTGTTAAGATGGCATTGCTCTCCAAATTGACCTACACATTCAGCACAATCCCTATCAAAATCCCTGTCTGTGTCTCAAGATCCTGTTCAGGATGGGAGAACAAATCCGCAGTTAAACTTGAGATTTCTGCAGGTCAGTGTGGCCAATTTTTCCAAGAGAGGAGCCAAGAAAACCTTAAACATAAAAGACCTTCTTAAAGGGGAATGATTTCAAAAATAGTTAAGGCTGTCCTCAAAGGTGTGGTTTATTGTTATCTAATTAATACAGTTCCCTTCCACCCCACCTAATTCTATCAGTTTAAGCTGATACAGCCCTTTCTGCCCTACACCAGGGTGGAGCCTTGTGCCTTCTGGATGCCCCCCAGTTGACTGAAACAAACTCAGCTATCACCAAGAGAGCCCTGTAAGAAAAACAGGCTGATTTGGGAGTTACAAGACCTGGGTTAAAATTCCTATATATGCAATCTTGGCCAACTCAACTTCATTGATCCTGTTTCCCTCATTTATAAGAAAGGATCATTCAGTGGTGCACTGGTAAATGTTTAATAATCTGCTCTCCATCTGCCAATTTCTTTGGTGTAAATACTCTCACCATGGCCAGTTTCCAGCCACCAGTGAGCTGGGAAAAGATATGCCCGATTAGCTCTCAGGAGCTGGTAATGGCCAGCTCCAGCAACACCTCTTAATACTTAGGTTACAGGGTTGTTATGATGATTAAATGTGAAATGTATGAAAAATAATTAGTGGAGTGCTCTTTTAGACCATCAGTAAATAAAATACTATCCAATACTATTGGATAAGGTGAGAAAAAAGGCATTTACTTTGGGTCTACTTGGAGGGGTGAAGTTCAGGCTGGTTAGTTGAGGAAAAGCTGGTGGGTTGGGGGACAGAAATAGGAAAAAGAGAATGAAACTGAGCTTTTATCTCAAGATCTGTGCCTGGGAGCTCATTGGGCATAGGATCTTCTTGAAAGAAGTCCCATGATTTCTGGAGCCTAGTGGGCACCTGTTGCCCACCAAACAGACGGTTATTTATGGCAGCGATTCTCAAACATTATCATGAGTCAGAATTCTCTGGAGGGCTTCTTAAAACATTTCTGAGCTGCAGCCCCAGAGTTTCTGGTCCAGTAGGTCTGGGGTAGAGCTGAGAATTTGCATTTCTAATGAGTTTCCAGGTGATGCCAATGCTGCTGTTTGGGGCCCACACTTGGAGAACACCTGAGTTATGGCAATGGCGGCCAGAGGAGCTAGAGATGGAGTTTTCTCTGTCTTGGCAGGTATCTTTGGCTTTCTTTCTCCGGGGTTCAGGGCTCCGTAATCCTCCTCTTGCCCCTGTTTGCTGCTATGCCAAAAATGATTGATTAATTTGGCAGAAGTGAAATGTGTGTGGTGCTCTCTGAAGCTAAGACATAGATGATTTATGTGAGTTCATTTGTTGTTTTTCTTAAACATTGATTGTAAATTTGCTTTGGAGGGCCGTCGTAGCCACAAAGACATTGTTTCCTTTGCCATAAACAGCTTTCTGCCTAGTACTTCACTGGGGAACCACAGGTTGGAGGAGGGAATTGGGAGAGAATGGATCCTCGTGAAGTGTGAGGGGCAGTGTACGGTCAGACCATCGGGCTGTGCTGTCCACACTAGCCACGGGTGCCTATTTAAATTTAGATAAAATTATCTAAAAGTAGATAAAATCTAAAACTCAGTTCCTCACTTGCACTAACTAATTTTCAAGTCCTCAATAGCCACATGTGGCTAGTGGCTATCATACAGGATAACTCAGATATAGAACCTTCCCATCATGGCAGGAAGTTCTATGGGACAGCACTGGTCCAGAGAACTAATGAAGAGAATGCAAAGGAGGATTTGAAAAGGAGGGAAGGAGTGATATCCCTTGGGAAGTGAGTTTCTGCCCCATCAACCAGGCTGGGAAGATTTTGGAGGACATTTAACTGCTCTCAGACAATTTGCAGAAACTGCAGTGTTTTCAATTCAGTGAACAAAGGTGAAAGTAGTCCAAAGGTGTCCCGGCCCTTGTCCAGCTAAGTAATTTTGCAATTAGAGCTTGAAAATCATGAATGGCAATTGCACTGAATGATTTGAGTGCTTTTCTGTTCAACACATTGTTTCTTGGTCACACAGCTTCTTGGTCCTCAAGCTCAGTGTCATGGCCTTGCTGGGAAGAAAGGTGTCCCAGGAAAACAGGTTGGGTGTTCCCAGACCGAGCCTACCATGCTATCCAGGAACTGATTGCCTCTCACTCTACATGGTGGTGGAAGTTTTCTGGCCTATTCTCACTGAATCACCAGGATTCAGCTACACTGATGGCAGGACCTCCCTCCTAGGGCCTTGGCTACGTCTCACGATCCCATTCAGGTGGGAGAATAAAGCCTCAGGTACACTTCAGATTATGTGGGTCAGTGTGGCCATTTTTCTCCAAAGAAGAGAGGATCCAAGAAATTCTTGAAAATTGAATACTTTTAAACCGTGTCTCAAATGACACTTAACCAGCTTGTGCAGCTAAAGCCATTTTGTTCTCCGATTAATTCCCTTTTTCTCCCACACTTTCTAATACAGATTCTGCCTCCAAAATCCCATGGTTTTTTTTTTTTTATTAACAATGTTGTGCTAGTTTCAGGTGTACTGCAAAGTGATTCAGTAATACATATACCTGTATCTATTCTTTTTCAAATTCTTTTCCCATTTAGGTTATTACAGAATATTGAGCAGAGTTCCCTGTGCTATACGATGCCTTTTTTTCAGAAGGTTTAGATGACTCCTAAATTTTACATATAACTTTTCTAGTTTGACCCTCCAAGATCTTTTGTTTCTGATCCTCCATTGCAGCCATTTCCTCCAGAAAATTATTTCACTATCTGGGCAAGGAATAGGGTCTCCAGATCCTGGAGAAGTGGAGAGTTTAAATGAAAGTGTATCAAAAGAAAGCCTCGGGTTTGGAGGAAAGCAGCTGGGAAGGGAAGAGAGAAGAAGGAATCCAGACTAATTCTTTGCTGTAGTAAAAGGATCATGTAGAAGAGTCAAGGTTTTAAAGTGTTTAGTGACATGGGGCAACGAATAATCATTCCTTATCTGTGCACAATGAATCCTGGTTTGTAAAGCTTTTTCTATATGATCTTATTTTGATTGCTTCTACACTCCTGTGAAGTAGTAAGGGCAGGTATCATTGTCCCTATTTTATAGATAAGGAACATCGTTCAAAGAGTAACAGTTCTAAGAATTCCGCTGCACCCCAGGCCAATTAAATCAGAACTTCTGGAAATAGGGCCATCAGTTTTTGAAGCTCCCCAAGTGATTCCAATACACAGCCAAACAAAACCCACTTCTTTAAAAGAGTGCTTCTGAAAAGTTAATATGCAGAGGAATCATCTGGGGTATCTTGTTTGTAGGCCAGAGATTCTGCATTTCTGAAGCTCTCTCAGGAAATACAGCTGGTCTGAGGACCACACTTTGAGTGTGCCTGGCTTCAGGGGTATTTGGGGAGGGGGTGGAATTCTCATGCAGACTTCAGTGAATTCTTGTGTAAATACATGTGTGGGCATGGGGAGCATGTGGGGAGGAAGCATCAGGATAATCAGAGTCCTATTCAATATTCTGTGTTTGTTCACAAGAAAGCACTGCATGTTTTAGTTATGCTTAGTCATCTATAAAAAAGAAAAACCCTCTTCATAAATGCCTTGGAAGATAACTGTTACTCCTTCAACAATGGTTGTCCTACACTCTCAAAGACAGGTGAAAGCTGGTGATGAAACGGAGGGTAATCGTTAGTTAAATCTAATTCACCTGTAACCTGCCCTGACCTATCAAGGCCGTTTTAATTGTTGCCACAGAAGACTTACATGTCTTCCAAGGGGCAAGTAACTTAAACAGTAAGATATTTGGCCCAGGTGTCTTCCAGAAACTTGGAGTCAGCTGTGTCTATTTCAGTTGAGCTGGTTAAGACGAGATGGGACCACTGACCCTTCAACTGGGCAGGCGCGAGTGTCCACCTGGTGACCTGAAAGTACACAGACCTGTAGTTTAGCTACGCCTGCGCAGAATGATGATTACCGTGATTCCCGCACCTTTTTCCAATCACGACTCCACGCCTCTCACGCTCCCCACGTTCCCGACGCTCCCCACCAGGTTCCTCACGCTGCCTGCCTCTTTACTCCTTACCTCAAATACTCTGAGCCCATGCCCTCTGGGAGGCGGATTTGAGATTTGTTCTCCAGTTTCCTCACTTGGCTGCCTTGCGAACAAGTTTTCTCTTTGCTGCAAACCTCTGCGTCTCCGTGTTTTGGCTTGCTGTGCGTCAGGCAAAACAAACCTGAGTTGGTAACAGATTTGTTGAGGGCAAGTCCAGGAGGGAAGTCCAGATGGACCTTTTGCCCATGGCTCTTCAGCCCCGTGCAGGTACTGAGAACCTGTGGACAAGTCCCAGCAGCCGCCTCGTCCATTAGCTCTGGCACCATCCCTGGCTTTCAGCGGTGAGGTGCTGCCGACCTTCAGTGCTTAGTTTTGCAGCGGAAAAACAAACGGTTTTGGAGGTTCGGTTTGGAAGACATCTTTTGGGTGAGTAACTTCATTAAAGAACCACACCCGTTTCTAGGTTGTGTTTGCAATTCTGACCAGATAGTGGGTTGGTGGCCCCACTGGGCAAAAACAGTTTGGTTTTGTCTGGATTTTGTCAGACAGTATAAAAGGTTACAGCTGCTGAGGTACTCACTACCTGGGTTAAAGGCCTGGGGCTCTGGTTTTTGTTTTCATCTTGTTTGTCCATGTCCGTTTACGTCTGATTGTCTTAATTGTTAAGAACTGGCTATTGGGGATTAAACTTCTTGACTAGGACCCTCAGAAAGATT
Organism: Hyperoodon ampullatus; assembly: GCF_949752795.1. Lineage (NCBI taxonomy): Eukaryota > Metazoa > Chordata > Mammalia > Artiodactyla > Ziphiidae > Hyperoodon > Hyperoodon ampullatus. Next base: position 62,154,276 of record NC_136928.1, read on the forward strand.
TCATTGCTGTGACCCATGGAAGCAATGCCCCTTCAAGGTGGGAAATGTTCATTCAACTCCCTCTTGCAGCCCTCTCTGCTGCATTCTCCAAAACTGGTACATTCAATTATGAATCTGGGGAAAAGAAAAAGATGGTATTTTTTGGTAATACTGCATGGCCACAATAGCTTTTAGACTCCAGAGCAAAATGGTCTGAAAATGGGTCCTTAAATTACAATATAATTTTGCAAATAGACGTATTTTGTAAATGGGGAGAAAAATGGGATGAAATACCTATGTACCGTCTTGTATGTTGTAACAAAATAAATGTGGTCAAAGAAAATAAGATTATGATCCAACAGGAAGGAAACCTGTTTTTCTTGATTCTAATGAAAAGGAGGACAACTTACTGTTGGTTTAGTTGAACACTCAGAAGCCTCCTTCTCCCACCTTATGTTGATGCTGCTGCTGCTCCTTTGCTGCCAAGGCCTGAGCCGCAGGCTCAGCATCCCCGACTCCCACCCTTGTCTCTGAAGAGGGAGAAATAGAAAGGGTCTTGACCCCTCATACCTGCCAGGGAGCTACCCAAACTCAGGTGGGGCAATATCCATTAAGTCAAGTCCCCACTGGGGATGTGAATGCTGAGACTGGGTAGCTGATGGGATTGATCTGGGTCCACTCCCCTTTTTCACCTTTGGATTTATTTAGTTGGAAGAACAATATGCCAACTTAGAGATGACCCAAAGAGAATGGAAAATCTTTTTTCATCAGTTTTTTTTTTTTTTTTTCCTGCAAACCGTAACCCAACCTAGGCAGCTGTTCAAAATGTATTAAATAACCTCACTTGAGAAGAATGTAAAATGGTGCTAGATAAAGCTAGGAGAGAGGCAGATGGGCTTCATAAAGAAACCCCTGGCAACCCAGTACTGGCTGCTGCAAGAGTAGCTGTGCCAACAGCGGATCCTAATGAAGTACAGGAGGTAAAACAGAAACTGGATTAGGATCCTTCAGAATTTCTAGAAGAGGTCTTTAAATCCTAGAAGCAATATACAGATCTACATCCTGAGGCCCAGAGAATTTATTTTTGTCTTTTCCATTATGGTTTATTACAGGATATTGAATATAGTTACCCGTGCTATACAGTTGGACCTTGTTGTTTACCCATTTCTATACAACTGTTTGCATCTGCAAGTGCCAAACTCCCAATCCAACCCTTCCCTGCCCCACCCCCCCTTGGCAACCAGAGAATTTAAATATGGTTAATGGCTTTTATTGGTCAGAGAGCCCCCGATACACAGAAGAAATTGCAGAAGGTGGAAGAGGCTTTAGGACTGCCTATGTCTCTGTTACCAACCAGAGTTCTTGGCCTCCTCAATCAATAGAAATTGATAAGAGGCTGGACAAGAAATTCAGGCAAGGCTTATTGGGGCTCCTGCTGCAGCACAAGGGAGCAAAAACAAGCAACAGGTTCCCTTGGTTACTCCTCGAGGAGGGGCTAGTTGGTTCTTTATATGGGGTGAGTGTAGGGGTGTGTCCAGGGGTGGGGCTGGAGGAGTGGCTGAGGTGTTCTGGTTTTTTTTGCGGTACGCGGGCCTCTCGGCCTCTCCCGTTGCGGAGAACAGGCTCCGGATGCACAGGTTCAGCGGCCACGGCTCACGGGCCCAGCCGCTCCGCGGCATATGGGATGTTCCCGGACCGGGGCACAAACCCGTGTTCTCTGCATCAGCAGGCGGACTCTCAACTACTGCGCCACCAGGGAAGCCCAAGCTTAGGTGTTTTGCGCAGCCCTTTGTGGTGCGCAGTACCCTGCTTTTGCTCCCAGCTCTTCAGAAGTGGCAGTTGGGTTCTTTTGGTCTTTTTGTATCTTGTTGCCTATAATTTGTCCCAACTGCACGCAGTTATTTTTAGTTCCTTATAAGTTCTTTGTATTCTGTTGCTTGAGGATACGTTTGTCCAGGTGAAGCACGGCAGCAAAGGGTCCCAGGTTCCAGCCTGTCTCATCTCAACTTGTTGAAATTGCCTTCAAAGTTTTTAATGACAGCAACCAGGTTCAGGAAAAAGGAACAAAAAAAAAAAAATGAAATAGGCTCTTCTGCTTGAAGCTGTCTTAATACAGGGAAGAGCCAAACCCAATGAAGCACCCCAGCAAGGGACACAGCAAAAGGTAGGAGGCCCCAAGCCCCTACCTTCCACTCGAATGAGGCACCCGATAGTAGGGGCCCGCCAAAGTGCATTTGCGAATAGGAGGGACATTGGAAAAGAGACTGTCCCATCCTGAATAAGATTCTTGAAGGTAAATAACAGGCAGCACATCAGATGCCCATGTAAATGAGAATGACAGTGACCAGGAATGACAACGGGGCCCAGGGGTTCCTTTAAATCCCACTGAGTACATCAATATTGGAATCCCAGGTGACTATGATGGTGGGAAATCAACTTTTGGACTTTCTGATCTAGTTGGGGGCCACTTACTTGGTTTTAAATACCCGGCTTTCTAAACTTTCTTCTGAGACTTAGTAACTGGGGTATCCGGAGAAATCTTGGAAAAGCCTTTTTTCCAGCCTATAAACTGTCAAAAGGGGAGACCCATCTGAAGCATAGCTTTTTTTTTTTTTTTTTTTTTTGAAGCATAGCTTTCTATACAAGCCTAAATGCCCCATTCCTCTTCTGGGATGAAATTTACTAACTAAATTAAATGCCAAGATTACATTTGCACCTGGATGAATGGCCATTGAAGTACCACCAGAGCAGGCTTATGCATTGTAGACTCTATTGCTCCAAACCCAAAGAGAATGGCCAGCAACCATTCTGCAAGAGATACTACAGAAGGTGAGCCCAGAGGTATGGGTAGGTGGGACACCAGCAAGAGCAAGGAGGCTATGTCTATAAAGGTTAGTCTTCGCCCTGGGGCAAAAATTCCAAATTTAAAGGAGCAGGCAAAGTGTGGAGTTCAACTCCTGCTAACAGACTTCCTTGAATATGTTTTAATATGCCCCTGCTGGTCACCTTGCAATACTCCAATTTTACCAGTCCAGAAACCAGACACAGATGAGTATCAGTTTATGCAGGACTTAAGAGCAAATAATCAAATTCTAGAAGATATTCATCCAGTAGTCCCTAACCCATACACTCTGCTCACTATTCTGTCCAGAGGTTTTTGTTTGTTTACCGTATTGGATTTGAAGGATGCCCCCCACCACCCCACCTTTTATTTTGGTATACCCTTCAGTTTTGAATCCTAGGAGTTGTTTGCTTTCGAATGTGAAGATCTAGATACAAAAGTTAAACAACAGTACTGCTAGACAGTACTGCAAGGATTTAAAAATTCCTCCACAATATTTGGAGAAATCCTGGCAAAAGATTTGAGGGACCCTTAACTAAATGAGGGAGCCCTGCTCCAGTATGTGGATGATACTCTGATTGCTAGTAAGACAAAGGACACTTCAGACCAAAATACAGTTTTGACTTTGAACTTTTTGGCTGAATGAGGCTATAAGGTCTCAAAGAAAAAGGCACAGATTTCTCAGCCTTCTAAAATCTTTGGGTTTTGAACTGACGGAAGAAATTTTGACATATTGAGGTATGGGAAAGTCATTCCAGCTTACACGTGATTTAACTTGAATGTTATACTAAGTAAAACAGACTGTTTGTGTCCTATCAAACATATATTGTACATCTGCTTTTTTTTAACTTTTTTTTTTTTTTTTTTTTTTTTTTGCGGTACACGGTCCTCTCACTGTTGTGGCCTCTCCCGTTGCGGAGCACAGGCTCCGGACGCGCAGGCTCAGCGGCCATGGCTCACGGGCCCAGCCGCTCCGCGGCATGTGGGATCCTCCCAGACCGGGGCACGAACCCGTGTCCCCTGCATCGGCAGGCGGACTCTCAACCACTGCGCCACCAGGGAAGCCCCTTAAACTATTTTTTAAAGTTAGTTTCACAATATTATGTAAGTTATAGGTGTACAATATAGTGATTCACAATTTTTAAAGGTTATACTCTATAGTGATTATAAAATATTGGCTATATTCCCTGTGTTGAACAATATATCCTTGTAGCTTATTTTATACACAATACTTTGTACCTCTTAATCCTGTCCACTGGTAACCACTAGTTTGTTCTCTATATCTGTGAGTCTGCTACTTTGTTGTTATATTCACTAGTTTGTTGTATTTTTAGATTCCACATATAAGTGACATCATACAGTATTTCTTTCTCTGCCTGACATTTCACTTAGCATAATACCTCCAAGTTCATCCATGTTGTTGCAAATGGCAAAATTTTCTTCTATTTTATGGCTAAGTCATATTCCGTTGTATGTACACCACATCTTTATCCATTTATCTGTTGATGGACAGTTTAGTTGCTTCCGTATCTTGGCCATTGTAAATAATGCTGCTATGAACATTGGGTGCATGAATCTTTCTGAATTAGTGTGTTTTTTGTTTTTTTGATATATATCTAGGAGTGGAATTGCTGAGTCATATGGTGGTTTATTTTTAGCTTTGAGAAACCTTCATACTGTTTTCCACAGTGGCTGCACCAATTTACATTCCCACCAACAGAGTATGAGGGGTCCCTTTTCTCCAGATCCTCACCAACATTTATTATTTGTAGACTTTTTGATGACAGCCATTCTGATGGATATGAGGTGATATCTCATTGTGGTTTTGATTTGCATTTCCCTGATGATCAGTGATGTTGAGCATCTTTTCATGTGCCTGTTGGCCATCTGCATTTCCTCTTTGGAAAAATGTCTATTCAGGTATTTTTTTTTTGAAGTATGGTTGATTTACAGTACTATTTCAGGAATACAGCAAAGTGATTCAGTTACACGTATATATGTATTTTTTTCAGATTCTTTTCCATTATAGGTCATTACAAGATACTGAATATAGTTCCTTGTGCTATATAGTAAATCCTTGTTGTTCATCTATTTTATATAATAGTGTATATCTGTTAATCCCATACTCCTAATTTATTCCTCCCCCCTTCCCCTTTGATAACCAAAACTTTGTTTTCTATGAGTCTGTTTCTGTTTTGTAAGTAAGTTTATTTGTATTTTTTAGATTCCACATACAAGTGATATCATATAATATTTATCTTTGTCTGTCTGACTTAATATGATAACCTCTAGGTCCATTCATGTTGCTTCAAATGGCAATATTTCATTTTTATGGCCAAGTAATAGTCCATTTTGTTTGTGTGTGTGTATGTATAATATATATATATCTCATCTCCTTTATCCATTCATCTGTTGATGGACATTTAGTTTGCTTCCATGTCTTGGCTATTTTAAATAGTGCTGCAGTGAATATAGGGGTGCATGTATCTTTGAGTTTTCATTTTTTCTGGATATATGTCCAGGAGTGGGATTGCTGGATCATATGGTAACTCTGGGTTTATTTTTGTTGTTGTTCATTGTTTTTTTTAATACATGAGTTAAAAGCATTATAACTCTTATGGCCAAGAAATTATTCTCCAATTGTATGGGGGGATGACAAAGCTGTACAAAAAGCACCCAACAGTACTCTCATCAGTGTACCAACCAGTGAGAGACCCAAGTGGTTCACAAGGGTTGTGAGGTTAAAATGGAATTCCCAGGGAATTCCCTGGCAGTCTAATGGTTAGGGCTTCATGCTTCCCTTGCAGGGGCCCCAGGTTCGATCTTTGGTTGGGGAACTAAGATCCTGCAAGCCGTGTGGCATGGCCAAAAATATAAAATGGAGTTCCCAGCATCTGAAGATTAATTTGTTTTCTCAGGTTCTAAATCTAAATAGTTTACTCCTCTACGGAGTAATTGCCTCTTGGCCTTGTCAACCACTGGTATAGAGGGCATGGCAATTTGGAATCCAGTAGCAGTATCCCTTTTGTGCAGAGTTCATCACTTAAGAATGTCTCTTATTAATTCAAGAAATATTACTAAGGGCCTACCATTCATTAAGCACTGTGTATAAAGATAAATTTTTAAAAAGTGGAGTTTGCCATCTTATAAGAAAAACGACTATAAAGCAGTGTTTTATGATAACATGGGAGGGGGCGACTAAGGGAGCAGAAACAAAGGAACATGTAACTTTGACTGAAAAGGGCTGGAAAAATCCTTATGGATACAGTATCACTAGAGCTGAGTCCTAAAGAATAAGTAGGTATTCACTTGGCTACAAAGAAGGGCAAAGCATTCCAGGCAGAAGTAACAAGGTCTGCAGAGGGTATTGTGTGTGTGTTGCACACACAGCACATTGAGGAAGGAACTGGAATACTTGCAATTGATCATGATGGTCCAAAAGGGGTGGGGTGAGCATGGGCAGTCTGTGATTTAAATCTTTATACTTTAGAAAGCACAAGGCATTTTCATAGTAAAACTTGTTAAAAAGCTAAGTTTAATAAAAATCTTAGCTGTGTTAAGGATAAACAAGCAGACAAAGGGAGAAATTGAGCCTCTTGGGACAAGGAGAAATCTCTCTCCATCAGAATGTTTATCAAAAAGGAGCCTGGGGGCTTTCCTGGTGGCGCAGGGGTTGAGAGTCCGCCTGCCGATGCAGGGGACACGGGTTCGTGTCCCGGTCTGGGAAGATCCCACATGCTGCGGAGCAGCTAGGCCCGTGAGCCATGGCCGCTGAGCCTGCGTGTCCGGAGCCTGTGCTCCGCAACGGGAGAGGCCACAACAGTGAGAGGCCCGTGTACTGGGAAAAAAAAAAAAAAAAGGAGCCTGAGGGACAGAAAACTCTTGGACATAAATCACAGCAGTATCTTTTTGGATCCTAGATTAATGGAAATAAAAACAAAAATAAACAAATGAACCTAATTAAACTTAAAAGCTTTTGCACAGCAAATCATAAACAAAAAGAAAAGACAACCTACAGAAGAAGAGAAAATATTTGGAAATGGTGTAACCAACAAGGGATTAATCTACAAAATATACAAACAGCTCGTGCAGCTCAATATCAAAAAAAAACCCAATCAAAAAATGGATTAGAAGACCTAAATAGACATTTCTCCAAAGAAGACATATGGCCAAAAGGCACATAAAAAGATACTCAACGTCACTAATTATTAGAGAAATGCAAATCAAAACTATAGTGAGGGGGCTTCCCTGGTGGTGCAGTGGTTAGGAATCCACCTGCCAATGCAGGGGACACAGGTTCGAGCCCTGGTCTGGGAAGATCCCACAGGTCATGGAGCAACTAAGCCCGTACGCCACAACTACTGAGCCTGCACTCTAGAGCCCGTGAGCCACAACTACTGAGCCTGCCTGCCACAACTACTGAAGCCCATGCACCTAGAGCCCATGCTCCACAACAAAAGAAGCCACCACAGTGAGAAGCCCACACACTGCAACGAAGAGTAGCCCCCACTCGCCACAACTAGAGAAAGCCTGCACGCAGCAACGAAGACCCAATGCAGCCAAAGATAAAATAAATAAATAAATTTATTAAAAAAAAAAAAACTGTAGTGAGGTATCAACTCACACCAGTCAGAATAGCCATCATCTGAAAGTCTACAGATAAATGCTGGAAAAGTTGTGGAGAAAAGGGAACCCTCCTACTCTGTTGGTGGGAACGTAAATTGGTACAGCCACTGTGGAGAATAGTATGGAGTTTCCTTAAACTGAAAATAGAGCTATCATATGATCCTGCAATTGGACTCCTAGACATATGTCTGGAGGAAATCATACTTCAAAAAGATACATGCACCCCACTGTTCACAATAGCCAAGACATGGAAGCAACCTAAATGTCCATTGACAGATGAATGGATAAAGGGGTGTGTGTATGTGTGTATGTATGTAAACAGACACACAATGGAATATTACATAGCGATAAAAAAGTGAAATAATGCAATTTGTGGCAACATGGATGGACCTAGAGATTATCATACTAAGTGAAATAAACCAGACAGACAAATATCATATGATATTGCTTATATGTAGAATCTAAAAAAATTGATGCAAATGAACTTATATACAGGACAGAAACAGACCCACAGACATAGAAAACAAACTTGTGGTTACCAAAGGGGAAAGGTGGAGGAGAGATAAATTAGGGGTTTGGGATCAACATATACACGTTACTATATATAAAATAACCAACAAGGACCTACTGTATAACATGGAACTATACTCAATATTTTGTAATAACCTATAAAAAGAATCTGAAAAAGAATAGATATATATGTATAACTGAATCATTCTGCTGTACACCTGAAACTAACACAACACTGTAAATCAACTAAACTTCAATTAAAAAGGAGCCTGCAGAACACTGGACAAAAACATGATCACACAGGATGAACTAGAGATGAGGCTGGCAAGGTAGGCAGAAGAAGCTAGGTTATGGCGTTCTGTGTTGCCCTGTTTTATGGAAGATCGAAAAAAGAGAAACTATGCACTGGAAAAGATTTTAGATGAAAGATGAGGATTAGTTGTTTGAATATACTGAGTTTAAAATTACTATGGGATGTATAAGTGAAGATATTAAATAGGCAGTTAGAAAGAAGATTTAGAGAGCAGGAGAGAAGCTGGGATTCATGTTGCAGGTTGGGAGTCAGCCTAACATTATAGGTGGTAGAGCCATGGTTATGAATAACATCACATAAGAGTACAGTTGACTATTGAACAATGAAGGGGTTAAGGGTGCAACCCTCCTGGCAGTCAAAAATCTAAGTTATAATTTATAATTGGCCCTCCATATCCGTGGTTCCTCCATGTCTGTGGCTGTCCAGCTTTCCCAACACCACTTGCTGAAGAGACTGTCTTTTCTCCATTGTATATTCTTGCCTCCTTTGTTGAAGATTAATTAACCATAGGTGTTTGGGGTTATTTCTGGGCTCTCTATTCTGTTCCATTGATCTATATGTCTGTTTTTGTACCAGTACAACTCAGTTTTGATTACTATGGTTTTGTAGTATTGTCCGAAGTCGGGGAGGGTTATGCCTCCTGCTTTGTTCTTTTTCTTCAGGATTGCAGAATTGCCACAATTCTGGGTCTTTTATGGTTCCATATAACTTTTAGGATTATTGTTTCTAGTTCTGTGAAAAATGTTATGGGTAATTTGTTAGGAATCACATTAAATCTGTAGATTGCTTTAGGTAGTATTGACATTTTAACAATATTCGTTCTTCCAATCCAAGAGCATGGGATATTTTTCAATTTCTTTGAATCATTTTCATTTTCCTTTATTAATGTTTTATAATTCTCAGTGTATAAGTCTTTCACCTCCTTGGTCAGGTTTATACCTAAGTATTTTATTTTTGGGGGTGTGGTTTTGAAAGTTATTGTTTTTTTTACACTTCTGATATTTCATTGTTAGTGTAAAGAAATGAAACTGATTTCTGTATGTTAATCTTGTATCCTGCTACCTTGCTGAATTCGTTTATGAGTTCTAGTAGTTTTTGTGTGGAATCTTTAGGGTTTTCTATATAGAGTATCATGTCATCTGCATATAATGACAGTTTTACCTCTCTCATTCCAATTTGGATACCTTTTATTTTTCTCATCTGATTGCTGTGATAAGGCTCCCAATACTATGTTAAATACATGAAGTGAGAGTGGGTATCCTTGTCTTGTTCCAGATTTTAGCAGGAAGGCTTTCAGCTTTTCACCATTGAATATTATATTGGCTGTGGGTTTGTCATAAATAGCTTTTATTATGTTGAGATATGTTCCATCTATACCCACTTTGGTAAGAGTTTTTATCATGAATGGATATTGAATTTTATCAAATGCTTTTTCTGCATCTATTGAGATGATCATATGGTTTGTCTTTCATTTATGTGGTGTATCACATTCATTGATTGCATACGTTGAACCATCCTTGTGAATTTAGGATGACTCCCACTTGGTCATGGTGTACGATGTTTTTTATGTGTTGTTGGATTTGGTTTGCCAATACTTTGTTAAGAATTTTTGCATCTATATTCATCAAAGATATTGGCCTGTAATTTTCTCTTTTGGTGGTGTCTTTGTCTGGTTTTGGTATCAGGGTTATTTTGGCTTCATAGAATGTCTTTGGGAGTGTTGCCTCCTCTTCAATTTTTGGAAGAGTTTGAGAAGGATTGGTATTAGATGCTCCTATACTGGGTGCTCCTATATGTTAACGAGTGTGATATCTTCTTGTATTGATCCTTTTATCATCATAGTGTCCTTCTTTGTCTTTGTTTATAGACTTTGTTTTAAAGTCTATTTTGTATTGCTACCCTCACTTTCTTGTCATTTCTAGAATGACAAGAAATATCTTTTTCCATTTCCTCACTTTCAATCTGTCTATGACTTTTGCCCTAACATGGCTGTCTTGTAGGCAGCATACTGTAGGTTCTTTTCTGCCCATTTTTAAAATTGGGTTTCTTTTTCTTTTTCTTTGACGTTGAGTTGTAGGACCTGTTTATGTATTTTATGTCTTTTGGATATTAACCCCCTATCGGTCATATAATTTATAAATATTTTCTCCCATTCAGGTTGTCTTTTCATTTTGTCAGTGGTTTCCTTTGCTGTGGAATTAAGTTTAATTTGGTCCCATTTATTTCTTTTGCCTTTATTTCCTTTGATTTAGGAGACAGATCCAAAAAATTTTGCTACTATTTATGTCAGAGTGTTCTATGTTTTCCTCTAGGAATGTTATGGTTTCTGATCTTCCATTTAGGTCTTTAATTCATTTTGAGTTTTTTTTTTTTTTGAGGGATGTGGTATAATTTTTTTTTATTGAGGTATAGTTGATTTACAATGTTGTATTAGTTTCAGGTGTACAGCAAAGTGGTTTATATATATATATATATATATATATACACACACACACACACATATACACACACACACGTTCTTTTTTCAGATTCTTTTCCCATATAGGTTATTACAAAATACTGAGTATAGTTCCCTGTGCTATACAGTAGGTCCTTGTTGTTTATCTATTTTATATATAGTAATATGTATATGTTACTCCCAAATCCTAATTTATCCCTCCCAACCCACTTTCCCCTTTGGTGACCAAAAGTTTGTTTTCTATGTCTGTGAGTCTGTTTTTGTTTTGTAAATAAGTTCATTTGTATCATTTTTTAGATTCCACATATAAGTGATATCATATATTTCTCTTTCTCTGTCTGACTTACTTCACTTAGTATGATAATCTCTAGGTCCATCCATATTGCTGCAAATGGCATTATTTCATTCTTCTTTATGGCTGAGTAATATTCCATTGTATATATATATACCACATCTTCTTTATTAATTCATCTGTCAATGGGCATTTAGATTGCTTCCATGTCTTGACTATTGTAAGTAGTGCTGCAGTGAACACTGAGGTGCATGTATCTGTTCAAAGTATGGTTTTCTCTGGATATATACCCAGGAGTGGGGTTGCTGGGTCATATGGTAGCTCTATTTTTAGTGTTTTAAGGAACCTCTATACTGTTCTCCATAGTGGCTGAACCAATTTACATTCCCACCAACAGTGTAGGAGGATTCCCTTTTCTCCACACCCTCTCCAGAATTTATTATCTGTAGATTTTGGATGATGGCCATTCTGACCAGTGTGAAGTGATACCTCATTGTAGTTTTGATTTGCATTTCTCTAATACTTAGCAACGTTGAGCACCTTTCATGTGCCTTTTGGCCGTTTGTATGTCTTCTTTGGATAAATATCTATTCGTATCTTCTGCCCATTTTTTGATTGGGTTGTTTGTGTTTTTCTTTGATATTGAGCTGTATGAGATGTTTGTATATTTCGGAGATTAATCCCTTGTCAGTTGCATCATTCGCAAATCATATTTTCTCCCATTCTGAGTGTTGTCTTTTCATTTTCTTTATGGTTTCCTTTGCTATGTCAAAGCTTTTAAGTTTAATTAGGTCCCATTTGTTTATTTTTTATTTCCATTACTCTAGGAGACAGATCCAAAAAGATATTGCTGTGATTTATGTCAAAGAGTGCCTTGACTATGTTTTCTTCTAGGAGTTTTATAGTATCCAGCCTTACATTTAGGTTTTTAATCCATTTTGAGTTTCTTTTTGTATATGGTATTAGAGAATGTTCTAATTTCATTCTTTTACATGTAGCTGTCCAGTTTTCCCAGCACCACTTACTGAAGAGACTGTCTTTTCTCCATTGTAAATTTTTTTTTATTTTTTAACTTTATTTATTACTATTTTTCTGTCTTAATTACCAGCAGTATAATGGTATTTAAAAAATAAAACAGCTTTACGGAGATATAATTCATATACTATAAAATTCACCCATTTAAAGTGTACAATTCAGTATTCTTTAGTGTATTCACAGAGTTGTGCAATCAATTTTAGAACATTTTCATCATCCCCAGAAGAAACCCCAGACCCATTAGCAGTACTCCCTATTCCTACTTGCTCCCAGCCCCTGGTTCTACTTTTCTCTCTATGGATTTTCCTATTATAGATGTTTCATAAAAATGATATCATATAATGTATGATATTTTGTGAGTGTTTTTTTCTTAGCATAATATTTTCAAAATTCTCCCATGTTGTAGTATGTATTAGTACTTCATTTCTTTTCATTGCCTAAAATATCCCATCATTCCATTGTATATTCTTGCCTCCATTGTCATAGATTAATTGACCATAAGTGAGTAGATTTATTTCTGGGCTCTCTATTTGGTTCCATTGATCTGTGTGTCTATTTTTGTGCCACGAACATACTGTTTTGATTACTGTAGCTTTGTACTATAGTCTGAAGTCAGGGAGCATGATTCCTCCAGCTCTGATTTTTCCTCAAGATTGTTTTGGGTATTCAGGTTCTTTTGTGTTTCCATACAAATTTTAAAACTGTTTGTTCTAATTCTGTGAAAAATGCCATTGTTATTTTGATAGGGATTGCATTGAATCTGTAGATTGCTTTGGGTAGTATGTCATTTTAACAATATTGATTCTTGCAAGAACATGGTATATCTTTCCATTTGTTTGTGTTGTCTTCAATTTCTTTCATCAATGTCTTATAGTTTTCCAAGTACAGGTCTTTTGCCTCTTTAGGTAGGTTTATTCCTAGGTTATTTATTCTTTTTTGATGTGATGGTAAATGGGATTGTTTCCTTAATTTCTCTTTCTGATAGTTTGTTGATGGTGTATATAAATGCAGCAGTATATTAATTTTATATCCTGTAACTTTAGCAAATTCATTGAGCTCTAGTAGTTTTCTGGTGGCATTTCTAGGATTTTCTATGTATAGAGTCATGTCATCTATAAACAGTTTTACTTCTTCCTTTCCAATTTGGTTTCCTTTTATTTCTTGTCTGATTGCTGTGGCTAGGACTTCCAGTACTATATTAAATAAAAATGGCAGGAATGTACATCCTTGTCTTTTTCCTAATCTTAGAGGAAATGATTTCAGCTTTTCACTTTTGAGTATGATATTTATTGTGGGTTTGTCGTATATGGCCTTTATTTATTTTTTATTTTTTTTTTTTTTTTGGATGCTGGAAGCTTTATTTTTAAACCTCACACAGACAAGAGGACGGAGAGCCAGACGTGGGGCCAGAGGAAGCCTGTGCACGTGAGCTTGGCAGTCCTGCTTGAGGGGCAAACCTTCGGGCTGGCCTGGGCTTCTGTCCATCCGTCTGTCCAGCAGCCATGCCCAACTGCCCTGAGGGAAGGTATGGCCTTTATTTTTAAGTATGTTCCCTCTATGCCCACTTTCTGGAAAGTTATTTTATCATAAATGGATGTTGAATTTTGTCAAAAGCTTTTCCTGAATCTATTGAGATTATCATATGGTTTTTATTCTTCAATTTGTTTATTTGGTAAATCACATTGAGTTGCAAATATTGAAAAATCCTTGCATCACTGGGGTATATCCCACTTGATTATGGTGTATGATTCTTTTAATATATTGTTGCATTCAGTTTGCTAATATTTTTTTTTGAGGATTTTTGCATCTATGTTCATCAGTGTTCTTGGCCCATAATTTTGTTTTTGTGATATCCATCTGGTTTTGCTATCAGCGTGATGCTGGCCTCATAGAATGAGTTTGGGAATGTTCCTCCTCTGCAGTTTTTTGGAATAGTTTGAGAAGGATAGATGTTAATTCTCCTCTAAGTGTTTGGTAGAATTCAAACATTTAGAAGCCATCTGGTCTGGGACTTTTGTTTGCTGGGAATTTTAAAATTATTGATTCAGTTTCATTATTGGTAATTTGTTCATATTTTCTGTTTCTTCCTATTTCAGTCTTGGGAGAGTGTACTTTTTAAAAATTTGTCCCCTTTTAAAGGTTGTCCATTTTATCAGCATGTAGTTGTTTATAGTAGTCTCTTGTCCTTTGTATTTCTGTGGTGTCAGTTGTAACGTCTCCTTTTTAATTTCTAATTTCATCGATTTAGGCCTTCTCTCTTTTTTTTTTGTTCTTGATGAGTCTGGCTAAAGGTTTATCAATATTATCTTTTCAAAGAAACAGCTTTTATTTTCATTGATCTTTTCTATTGTTTTTTTAGTCTCTATATTATTTATTTCTGCACTGATCTTTATGATTTCTTTCTTCTACTAACTTTGGGTTTTGTTTATTCTCCTCTAGATCCTTTTAGGTGTAAGGTTAGGTTGTTTATTTGAGATTTTTCTTGTTTCCTGAGGTAAGCTTATATTGCTATAAATTTCCCTCTTAGAATTGCTTTTGTTGCATTCTGTAGGTTTTAGATTGTCATTTCATTTTCATTTGTCTCTAGGTAATTTTTAATTTCCTCTTTGATTTCTTCAGTGATCCATTGATTGTTTAGTGTCATATAGTTTAGCCTCCACATGTTTTGGGTTTTTTTGCAGTTTTTTTTCTTGTATTTGATTTCTAGTCTGATAGTGTTGTGGTTGGAAGAGATGGTTGATTATGATTTCAAACTTACTGGGGCTTGTTTTGTGGCCTAGCATGTAAGCTATCCTGGAGAATGTTCCATGTGCCCTTGAAAAGAATGTGTAGTCTTCTGCTTTTGGATGGAATGCCCTGTATATATAGATATCAAGTACGTGTAGTACAATCTGTCATTTAAGGCCAGTGATTCCTTATTTTTTTCTGTCTGGATGATCTGTCCATTGATGTAAGTGGGGGGCTTAAAGTCCCCTAGTACTCTTGTGTTACTGTCAGTTTCTCCTTTTATGCCCATTAATATTTGACTTACATATTTAGGTGCTCCTGTATTGAGTGCACATATATTTGCAGTTGTTATTTTTTCTTGGATTGAATCCTTGATCATTATGTAGTGTCTTTGTCTTTTGTAACAGTATTTATTTTAAAGTCAATTTTTGTATGATATAAGTATTGCTACTCTGACTTTCTTTTGATTTCCATTTGCATGAAATACCTTTTTCCATCCCCTCACTTTCAATCCCTGTGTGTCTTTTCATCTGAAATGAGTCTCTTGTAGGCAGAATAAATATGGGTCTTGTTTTTGTATCCATTCAGTCATTCTATTTCTTTTGATTGGAGCATGTAGTCCATTTACATTTAAGGTAATTATTGATATGTATGTTCTTATTTCCATTTTGTTAATCGTTTTGTGGTTGTTTTTGTTTTGTCTTTTATTTTCCTTCTTTTGTTCTCTTGTGATTTGATGACTATCTTCAGTGTTATGTTTGGATTCCTTTGTGTGTGTGTGTGTGTGTGTGTGTGTATATATACTACAGATTTTTGGTTTGTGGTTACCATGAGGTGTATATATATGTATGTGTGTGTGTATATACACACACACAATTGTTTTAAGTTGCTGATCTCTTAATTTCAAATGCATTTTTTAAAATCCTGCATTCATACTCTCCTCCGCTCATGATTACTGTTTGTGATACCATATTTTACAGCTAATTTTTTTGTGTATCTGTTAACTGCTTATTGTGGATATAGATGATTTTACTACTTTTGTCTTCTAACCTTCCTACTAGCTTTGTGCATGGATGATTTCCTACCTTAACTGTAGGTTTGCCTTTACCAGTGAGCTTTTTCATTTTGTAACTTTGATTCTAGTTGTGGTCTTTTTTTCCCCCCAACTAGAGAGGTTCCTTTTAACACTCTTTGTAAAGCTGGTTTAGTGGTGCTGAACTCTTTTAGCTTTTGCTTGTCTGTAAAGCTTTTGATTTCTCCACCAAATCTGCATGAGAGCCTTGCTGGGTAGAGTATTCTTTGTTGTAGGTTTTTCCCTTTCATCACTTTAAATATATCATGTTACTCCCTTCTGACCTGCAGAGTTTCTGCTGAAAAATCAGCTGATAGCCTTATGGGAGTTAACTTGTATGTTACTTTCCCTTGATGCTTGTGGTATCCTCTCCTTATCTTTAATTTTTGTCATTTGAATTACAATGTGTCTTGGTGTGTTCCTCTTTAGGTTAATCCTGTGTGGGACTCTCCGTGCTTCTTGGACTTGGATGATTTTTTTTCCTTTCCCAGTTTAGGGATATTTTCAGCCATTATGTCTTCAAATATGTTCTCAGGCCCTTTCTCTCTCTCTTCTCCTCTGGGACCCCATAATGCAAATATTAGTGTGCTTGATGTTTTAATTTGCTAACTTTTGTTAAAAATTCTAATTCCTTGCTCTGTGCATCCATTCTTCTCCTCTTTACAATCATTACCCTGAACTCTTTCTTGGGTAGATTGCTTATGTCCACTTCACTTAGTTCTTCTGGGGTTTTATCTTGTTCCTTTGTCTGAAACATGTTCCTCTGCTGCTTTGTTTTGTCTAAGTTGCCGTTTGTAGTTTTATGTATCTGTAGGTTAGTTACATTTCCTGACCTTGGAGAAGTGGCCTTCTGTAGGAGGTGTCCTATGCATCCCAGCAGCACACTCCCCTTTTGTCACTCAAGCTATATGCTATAGGGGTTCCCTCTCTGAGGGCTGCGTTGGTCTTTTGGTTGTGGTGGGCTGACTATGTGGGTGGTCTGGTAGGCTTGGTTGGCCCCTAGTCCATTTGGTTGCCAGGCCCTGCTTTCTGCAGAGGCTGCCAGCTGCAGGTTGTAGGTTCTGGTCATTAGGTGGCTGACTACAGAACCCTAGGAGGCCCTGGGGCTAGTGCTGGCTCACTGGTGGGTGGTGTCGGGGTCCAGAAGACTCAGGGGCCATTGCCCTCCCACTGGTGGGTGAAGCCAGGTCCTGGGATTAATGACAGGCTACTGGCAGGCAGAGCTGTGTCCTGGGTTCTGGCTGCAGGGCCCAGGGATCCCAGAGCTGGTGTCAGATTGCAGGTGGGTGAGGTTTATTTATGACACAGTTGGATATGGGGTCCAGGGTGTCCCAAATCTTGTGCTGGCCTGCTGGTGGGCAGGGCCGGGGCCTAGCTGTTCCTGGGGCAGGGTCTGGCCTTCTGTGGGCAGGCTGGGTTGGTAGGCTGCAGGATTGTGATTTTGTTGTATCTGGTGTCTGCTCCCTGGTGGGTGAGCCTTGTCCAGAAGCTAAGGCAGGCTTCCTGGAAGGCAGGGCCAGTGCCTGCCTATTGGTGGGTGGAACTGTGTCCTGGACCTCTGGGCAGGGCTGCATCTAGACGTGCCTGTGGGTTCAGGAAGCTTTTAGGCAGCCTGTCTGCTAATGGGCGAGGCTGTGTCCCCACCCAGTTAGTTGCTTGGCCTGAGGTATCACAGCATTGGTGCCTACCTACAGGCTATTGGGTGGGGCCAGGTCTTGGCACTAATGAGTTAGAGGGAGGATTTTGCATGTGGCACCTGCCAGTGCTAGGGTCCACATGGTAGAAGGAGCTCCTAAGAATGGCTGTGGCCAGGATCTAAATACCCAGGGTGAGCCACTGCCATGCCCCATTTCTGAGAGACTCTCCAAGACCAGCAGGTAGGTCTGGCCCAGGCTTCTATCAAATTACTGCTTTTGCCCTTGGTCCAGAGCATCTGAGGTTTTGTGTGTGCATTTTCTTTTTTTTTTTTTTTTTTTTTTGCGGTACGTGGGCCTCTCACTGTTGTGGCCTCTTCCGTTGCGGAGCACAGGCTCCGGATGTGCAGGCTCAGCGGCCATGGCTCACGGGCCCAGCTGCTCCGCGGCATGTGGGATCTTCCCGGACCGGGGCACGAACCTGTGTCCCCTGCATCGGCAGGCGGACTCTCAACCACTGCGCCACCAGGGAAGCCCTGTGTATGCTTTTAAGAGTGAAGTCTCTATTTCCCCCAGCCCTTTGGGACTCCCGAAATTAAGCCCCCTTGGCCTTCAAAGCCAAATGCTCTTGGGGTTCATCTTCCTGGCGCAGGACTCCTAGGCTGGGGAGCCCAACGTTGAGCTTGGAACTCTCACTCCTGTTGGAGAACCTCTGCAGTATAATTATCCTCCAGTCTGTGGGTCACCCACCTGGGAGTATGAGACTTGATTATATTGCAAGTCCGTCCCTCCTACACTTGTTGTGGTTTCTTCTTTATGTCTTCAGTTGTAGAAAATCTCTTCTAGTAGCTTCCAGTCTTTTGCATTGATGGTTGTTCTGCACATAGTTGTGTTTCTGGTGAGCTCAGGGGCTGTCTACAACATCTTGGCCTGATCTCCCGCCTCTGCTTTTCTTATTAAAGAAAAGGGTGTATTGACCAGAAGTAAAGAATGTTCATGTTTAAAAATAAAGATTAAATGCCTCTCTTCCTGGGATGCCAGTGCTGTGACTCCTTTGATGAGATTCCTTTCCCAGGTGCCAAGGCCATACTGACTCACTGTGTACATGCTGGGTCTTTTTGTTTTGTTTTTTTAAATCTTGACTGTATCCCTGACTTACTTGTTCTTTGTTCTAACAAGATACGAAACTGCTGAAATCATGCTACTCCAGAGCAGTTTCCCAGAGTTAACAGAAGAGACAAGGCCTCAGGGGGAAGCTCTGAGTGAACTGGGTTGGCTGACTTTTTTTTTTTTTTTTAATGTGGCTTAAAGTTGGAAAGATTTGCACCATATAATAAAACAGAACTGAAAGAAAGTGGGAAATTGTGTTTCTAAAGCCTACCAGCTCCCGGATAGGCAGCCACCCACTGAAACTCCAGCTGGTTTCTATAATTGTTATGGAGCCAATACTTGAAAATACTTTTCTAACCCTAAAACAGCTGGAGTAGAGCTGTTCTGACATTCCAAAACTCATTTTTGCCTGCACATTTAATGAAAGCTGGCTTGATGAAACACACTTTCAAAATTCTGTTCCTGAGAGAACAAAAGTATTCCAGAGAAAGCTTGAAATCGTAACTCTTTAAGTCTTTGAAATGTAAACACAGGCCACATTGCCTGAGACTATAACCTTGACTCAACTAGTAGAACCTAAAACTGAAGGGGGAAAAAAGGAAAAGAGGCCTTTTAAAACTCAAGCAGGAAAACTGAGATCTGTCTCTCTGGATTTATGTATATCTGTTATAAATGTTTTTACCTCTGGATGATATTGTTAACTTATGAAAGAGCTCTATTGAATTGACTTAAAAGTAAGCGCTTACAAATCAAGTATTTCTAAATATAACAAAAAACTAACCCAAATTTTTAAGGGATCATGTGATCTAGGATTATCTTTAACGAAAAACAAGTTCAAGTTGTTTAATGCAGATATGTCTTTAGAGTCATCAACATTAAGTACAATACTTTTATTGTACCTAGGTTTACTAAAATGTCTATAAGCTCATAAATTTGTCAACAAGAAATTGGTGTGATATTTTCATAAGTAATAGAGTTAAATGGGATAAAAGTTCTTAGGTGAACTCTTTAAGAATGGTTATGTTTTATGGTATGCCTAGTTAAAAATCGTTTCTCCAGACTTTTGGTAACTTGAAACTTTAGTGTTTGCCAGATTAAGTTAGATGATGGGAATTCACTGAAGATTCAGATCATTTCTAATTAAGATAAAATACTGACAAATCAATGGCTAAGCAAGGCTAAGTTGTCCTACTTTGTCTTATTGAAGAGAAACTAAAGATGTTTGGGCTTAACTGGGCTCATGTCTTGTACCACACTGAGAAAAGAAATTCTGTTCTGAGAAAATGTATGTTTCTAGAGGTTATGGAATATGTTCATAAGTTTGCCAATCAGGAAACGCTAGTATGAAAAACAATTTACAATTTCTTGTTTCTTGGGTTTTGCTAGAGATTAAGGTTTTTTTAAGGGTTAAAATTACATGTAATTTTAAGCTACTAGAAATAATAAGGGAAATATTTCCATTTACTAGGAAAATAAGATGTGTGTTTTCAGCAAAGGGTATGAAGAATGGAAATGCACTTTAAGGGAAAAGAAAGTGACTTTTTTTTTTGGTCCTGAAGCATCTCAGAGATTAATGAGTCTTATTTGGTATGTTAAATTACATGGGAAGCATTGTCAAAAGGTAATATTAAGCCTTTCAATGCCAGTGCAGTATGTACTATAAGTGCTCGAGAAATTATGTGAAATTCCTGGAAGTCTTATGTGTCCTGATATAAAGTGTTACCTGGTATCAAAACTGAGGGTCACACTAAAGGGCCTGAACACAAGTATCAGGGAAATGCCCAGCTGACTTACATGCAAAGGCAACAGCAACAGAATCTGTCAAGATTATGGCATGTATAAAGTTCATTCTGCTCCTGCAAAAAATTAACCCCTCATTGTCGGACTTTTTCTATCTTAATGTCCCTGTAACATGGCAACAGTCTGCTCCTAAATCAGAGAAACTAAGATGGGAAATCAATAGCTGTGAATTAAACAATCAGTGCTACAGGAAACCCAAGGCAGCCACATAGCTCTTTCTAGCTCCCTGGCAAACCCCATTTTTTTGTATGATGGATTAAAGCCTTCCCTTGCTGCAAGGCTGATGCCCTCACAATGACAAACTGTTAGATATGTTTTCCACTTGGGGTACTTTACTCAGTCTCTAGTGATCAAGGCACCCAGTTCACTGGACAAATCATACAAGCCTTAACAAAAACCTCACAAACTTCTTGAAATTATCACTGTCACTATCACCCTCAGTCACCAGGCAAGGTCGACAGAACTAATGGAGAAACTGGACTCAAACAGAAAAAGAATTAGTTTCATGGAATTGAATGAAATGATAAATAGGATAATTTTTATGACTTTTTTTCTGACATATTACTGGCCTTTAATCTTTGCTTAAAGATATAAGGGAATGCTTTCCCTTTAAGCTAATTATGACTTGCAGCAATTTAATAAGTTATACATTTATAAATAGAATTGAAGCATTTATCTTTATACCTGATCCTTCCAGAATTTGGAAACTCTTAGCTTCCCAACAGCCTTTCCAGGTAAATAAGAAAGGGCACTTTTTGACAGGTGCAAGAACCTCAAGAAGAGAGGAATCCACCTAAATCTCCACCTAAATGTGTAGGTATTGCAGGCGGAATTTAATGGCATGGCTTTCCTGGTCTTGAGAGACTTTTTTTTTTTTTTCCCGGTATGCGGGTCTCTCCTGTGGCCTCTCCCATTGCGGAGCACAGGCTCCAGTCGCGCAGGCTCAGCGGTCATGGCTCACGGGCCCAGCCGCTCTGCAGCCTGTGGGATCTTCGCGGACCGGGGCACGAACCCGTGTCCCCTGCATCGGCAGGCGGACTCTCAACCACTGTGCCACCAGGGAAGCCTGAGAGACCTTTTTTTAAAAGTTCAATTTGAGTTTCCTTAGGAAAAGTTCCAGGAAAGCCAATTTAAAAGAGCCTATATGATCAATTACCCTTATGTAAATAATCAGACCAAGTTTATTGAAGCCAGATTTATTTTGCAAACAAATTAGTCTTAATTTGACTATTAGATAGAAATAAGGGTAATTTTAGAGAGAAATTTCAACAATACACCTTTGTAGATATTTCTAGTGTTACTATCTTTGAGGTTTGGTATTTTCTACCTTAAACTCGCTTCCTAGAAGGCTCCTCGTTACTATGTTACATTATTGTAAAGTTTAATTGAATTATTAAAAGGATATTCTAAGTTTGTTTCTGAAGCTGATCTCGTAATCTACCTTTGGATGAAGATCAGATGCCCTGTGACTTATAATCAGGAGATCATGGAAACTGAAAAAGACATCATTTAAAGGGCTCTCTCTAACCTAGATGGAAGAACCCTTATCAGGTACTCCTAACTAGCTCATGCACAATGAAACTGAAGGGAATTGACTCCTGAATTCATACTTCTCACTTCAAAAGAGCCTCTGCACTGGACTGGCCTATAGAGAGAATTGTGAAACTCAAACTCATCTTAAAACAACCATCAAGCCAGGACAAGAAGATGACAACAGTGGTAGACAGCTCACTCAAGGATCTGGACCAGGCCTGTAAGACCCACCCTATTAGCTCAGTTGAACTGTTTACCAAATATTTGTCTCCTTATGAAAATTGAAAATTATTGTTTTCACTTTTGTCCCAATGTTCAGGACAGAAAGAAAATTCTTTTGTGAAGTTGTCACAAAGTATAGCTACTGGGATAGAACCCTTATAATGCCTATTACTGACTCTTCAGATATTCCTAACATTACCACTTACCCAGACCAACCTCTCTCTGGCCTAACCTCTCAGGTTCAAATTCTTCAACATATTAATAGGTCCATTCTTTGTCTGATACTATCCTTAGTCATTAGAGACCAACCACAACTTACCCCAGTAGCCCCTCGCTCTGTCCCTTATTTAATGGAAAAATGTCTTAACGGGAAAAAAGAGTAAATTAAGCCAGCAACTCCCATATGTTAAATACCATGCAAAAGACTTTTGGAAACACTACAAGAGAAGAGATCCATAGTTGAATATTGTGTTGATGAAGCTTCCAAGTAATGAGGCTATCAATGAGAGCATTCTAGGAGGAATCGTTTGTGCTCCCCCAGGTTTTGCCTTCATATGTGATATTGGAGTTGATCCACCTTTCCAAGGATGGGCATATACATGTTTTTAATAGCTGCGCAAATACAATGATGATGTTTATTGGGACATTATGTTACTCCATTGTCTGTACATAAGGAAATAGATAAACTTCTTTTTTATCCTCATTGCAGAGTTGAGAGATCCATGTTAACAGGATACAAACAGGTGGCAAAATGCTTTGGGGATCTTGGTTCTTAATGAACGAATACATGCAAACAGATGATCAGAAATCTGTCAGCCACCATTGGCCAAATAGCCGAAAAGATTACAAAAAGCATTGCAACACAACAGACATCCTTAAATTCCTTAGCCCAGGTAATAATAGATACCAGGGTTGCCTTAGATTTTCTACTGGCTAAACAAGGAGTCATTTGTGCTATCGCTCAGACTATTTGTTGCACTTTTAATCAATACCCCTGGAGAAGTTGAGACGCGCCTAGAAAAACTTTCGCAAAAGGTGCGATGGGCTGCAAAATGTAAAAAACAAAAAAACTTCTTTATAAAATGATCTGTTCAATTGGCTTCCATCAGGAATAGACAGTCTTTTTTTTCAGTTTTTATTTTATATTGGAGTATAGTTGATTTAACACAACTAATGTTGTGTTAGTTTCAGGTGTACAGCAAAGTGATTTTGTTTTATATATATATATATATATCTACACACATATATATATACATATATAACTAAATCTTTTAGTTATATATATATAACTAAATCTTTTAGTTATATCTATATATATAACTAAATCTTTTTCATATTCTTTTCCCATATAGGTTATTAGAGTTTTGAGTAGAGTTCTCTGTGCTATACAGTAGGTCTTTGTTGATTATCTCTCTTATATATAGTATTGTGTATATATTAATCCCAACCTCCTAATTTATCCCTCCTGCCCCCCACCTTTCCCCTTTGGTAACCATAAGTTTGTTTTCTGAGTCTGTTTCTGTTTTGTAAATAAGTTTATTAGTATCATTTTTTTTAGCTTTCTTATATAAGTGATATCATATGATATTTGTCTTTGACTTAATTCACTTAGTATGATAACCTCTAGGTCCATCCATGTTGTCACAAATGACATTATTTCATTTTTTTATGGCCGAGTAATATTCCATTGTATATATGTACCACATCTTCTTTTTCCATTCCTCTGTTGATGAACATTGAAGTTGCTTCCATGTCTTGGCTATTGTAAATAGTGCTGCAATGAACATTGGGGTGAATGGCTCTTTTCAAAGTATGGTTTTCTCCAGATATACGCCCGGGAGTGGGATTGCTAGATCATATGGTAGCTCTATTTTTAGTTTTTTAAGGAACCTCCATACATTCTCCCTAATGATTGTATGGATTTACTTTCCTACCAACAGTGTAGGAGGGTTCTCTTGTCTCCACACCCTCTCAAGCATTTATGGTTTGTAGACTTTCTGATGATGGCCATTCTGACTGGTGTGAGGTGATAAGTCATTGCAGTTTTGATTTGCATTTCTCTAAAAATTAGTGATGCTGGGCATCTTTTCATGTGCCTTTTGGCCATCTGTCTTCTATAGAGAAATGTCTATTTAGATCTGCCCATTTTTTGATTGGGTTGTTTATTTTTTGATAGTGAACTGCATGAACTGCTTATAAAATTGAAGATTAATCCCTTGTTGGTCACATCGTTTGTAAATGTTTTCTCCCATTCTGTGGGTTGTATTTTTGTTTTGTTTATGGTTTCCTTTGCTGTGCAAAAGCTTTTATGTTTAATTAGGTCCCATTTGTTTATTTTTGTTTTTATTTTCATTAGTCTAGGAGGTGGATCCAAGAAGATATTGCTGCAATTTATGTCAGAGTGTTCTGCCTATGTTTTCCTCTAAGAGTTTTATAGTATCCAGTCTTACATTTAGGTTTTTAATCCATTTTGAGTTTATTTTCATGTACGGTGTTAGAAAATGTTCTAATTTCATTCTTTTACATGTAGCTGTCCAGTTTTCCCAGCACTAGTTATTGAAGAGACTATCTTTTCTCCGTTGTATATTCTTGCCTCCTTTGTCATAGATTAATTGACCTTAGGTGCATGGGTTTATTTCTGGGCCTTCTGTCCTGTTCCATTCATCTATGTCTGTCTTTGTGCCACTCCCATACTGTTTTGATTACTGTAGCTTTATAGTATAGTCTGAAGTCAGGGAGCCTGATTCCTCCAGCTCTGTTTTTCTTTCTCAGGATTGTTTGGCTATCCAAGGTCTTTTGTGTTTCCATACAAATTTTAAGACTTTTTTGTTCTAGATCTGCAAAAAATGCCATTGGTAACTTGATAGGTGTTGCATTGAATCTGTAGATTATCCTGGGTAATATAGTCATTTTGACAATATTGATCCTTCCAATCCAAGAACATGATACAATATATCTTTCCATCTCTTTGTGTTGTCTTTGATTTCTTTCATCAGCATCTTGTAGTTTTCAGAGTACAGGCCTTTTGCCTCATTAGGTAATTTTATTCCTAGGTATTTTATTCTTTTTGATGTGGTGGTACATGGGATTGTTTCCTTAATTTATCTTTCTTATCTTTTGTTAGTGTATAGGAATGCAACAGATTTCTGTGTATTAATTTTTTTAACATCTTTATTGGAGTATAATTGCTTTACAATGGTGTGTTAGTTTCTGCTTTATAACAAAGTGAATCAGTTATACATATACATATGTTCCCATATGTCTTCTCTCTTGCGTCTCCCTCCTTCCCACCCTCCCTATCCCACCCCTCTAGGTGGTCACAAAGCACCGAGCTGATCTCCCTGTGCTATGTGGCTGCTTCCCACTAACTATCTATTTTTGTGTATTAATTTTGTATCCTGCAAATTTACCAAATTCACTGATGAGCTCTAGTAGTTTTCTGGCAGCATCTTTAGAATTTCGATGTACATTATCATGTCATCTGCAAACAGTGACAATTTTACTACTCCTTTTCCAGTTTGGATTCCTTTTATTTCTTCTCTGATTGCCATGGCTAGGACTTCCAAAACTATGTTGAATAAAAGTGGCAAGAGTGGACATCCTTTTCTTGTTCCTGATCAAGGAACAATAGACAATCTTTTCCACTTTGCTTTGTAGACAGTTACCATTGTCACAGTATGTATTATTTTCCTAGCCATCAAACTACTCACAACATAGATCACTGCTTGCTTTAAGCCTACTGCTAAAAGCATATATACAATGTTTGTGTGACAATCAGTGTAATTGATAAAATGTATATCCTACAAAATATCCCCATTAGCATACCTCTGTGCTTGTTCAGTGTACCTGATTAGTTCCCACCCCCCACCCATCCCAACGTGGATAAGTAGGCCAATCTCTTTCTCTCTCTCTCTCTCCCTCTCCCTATATGTATGTGTGTGTATATATAATATATATATAAATATATAAATATAAATATAAAAATAAATAAATAAATATATATATATATATATATATATATGTAAACCAATAAAAGAAGGCCTAGCACTGAGGACCATGAAGAACCCAGGGAAGGTGGCAACCACCCTGGCAGTGAAGAACAAATATTTTGATCATCAGTGCTTTCTATTGAAAGACTTATGTTCAAAAGAGGGAAGTGATAGAAGATATTTTCACATAGTGAGGAATGGGGAAGTCATTTTGGCTTATACATGATTTAATTTGAATTTTATACTAACTAAAACAGCCTATTTGTAGCCTATCAAACATTATACACCTGCTTTAATTAATAAAGAAAAGGGTTCATTGACCATAAGTTAAAAAAATAAAGATTAAAATGCCTCCCTTCCTGGGATGCCAATGCTGGTATTCCTTCAATGATTAGACTCCCTGCTCAGTGCCAAGTGCATACTGACTTGATGTGTACATGCTGGGGTTTTTTGTTTTTTGTTTTTTTTGAAGGTTGAAGGAAGGTATCCTTGACTTGTTCGATGTTCTTTGTTCTGATAAGATATAAAATAGTGCTGAAAAGAACCATGCTTCTCCAGAGAAGTTCCTCAGAGTTATCTGAGAGGCTGCCTCCCAGGCTATAGTCCTCAGTTTGGCTCAAATAAAACTCTTCTATTACTATTATACATCTTTTATTGATTGTTTTCATTGTCAGAACTTTCACAAGGACAGAAACTTGCTCCCTGACAGAAGGGAAGTTCTAGCTAGGGTTGCAGTTCCCACTACCAAGAGACAATTATGGGGATTCCTGGGAATGACTGGGTTCTGCTGAATTTGGATACCCCACTTTGGATTCATAGCAAAACCCCTTTGTGAAGCTCTTAACTGGACTGGGGGAATTCCATAAGGAATTCCAGGTTATCAAAGAAAAAGTGCCCTGGTTTTAGGTCTTCCAGATATCAGAAAGCTTTCTGACTTATTTATGAGACACAAGGAGTCATCCTTGGAGTTCTAAGTCAGAACCTGGGCAGCATAAGGAGACCTGTTGCATATTTCTCAAAGCCAGTAGATAGAGTCACTAAGGGATGGCCAGTCTGCCTGTGTACTCTCCTTACTGTGTACTCCCTCCCCGGGCTCCCACACTAGAACAGAAGAGAGGATATAGGTTAACTTCAGGAAGATTGAGAAAATACTAGGCTTATATTATTGGATAATCCTACTGTTACTCTGAAAGCAGTCTTTATCTTGAATCCTACCACTTTATGCCCGATGAATACTAAATTGCCTATGCATGATTGTATTCAGATAATTGAACAGATCTATTCCAGCCATTCTGACCTGACAGACTGGCCATTAAAGGGCCCTTTTCCGGACCTTGAGATGTTCACAGATGGAGAAGCTTTATGGACCAGGGATGACACAAGTCTGGGTAGATGGTAGTGACTCATCAAAAGACACTGGAAGCAGAAGCTGTTCCACCAGGTACCTCCATACAAAAGGTGGAGCTTATAGCCCTGATGAGATCCCTCTATCTAGGTAAGGATAAAAGTAATTATTTTCACTGATTCCAAATATGCATTCTTGGTGGTCCATGCCCATGGGGCCATTCGGAGAAAGAGAGCTGTAAACTGCAGAGAAGAAGGAAATTAAACATGTCAAAGAAATTTTAAACTTACTAGAAGCTTTCATGGAGCCAAAAGAATTGCTATTGTCCACTGTCCAGGACATCAGAAATTGACTGCTTGAGGAAAGAATCTAGCAGATCAAGTGGTAAAGCTAGCAGCCAGGACAAAAACACATAGATCCCTGATGTGAATTTGACAAGATGCTATCCAGAGTATTCTCCTGAAGACCTAGGTAGTACCAATGAATGTGGATTTGATTGGAGTCCTGGCCATTCTCAGGATGCTGACTATAGGTACACAAGGAAGGGTGGATTTATAATAGATGAGGCAAGGTCCTCATATGCAAATAGCTTATGGAAGATGTAGTAAACTACGTACACCAGAGTACCACTATGGTAGAGGCGCCACCCTCCAGTGGATTCAGAAGTTCGTTATAGGACCAAATATGCAAAGGACAATTCAAAAGGTGATACAGATATGCATCGTATGTGCTAAAAATAATCCTAAAACTGGGCCACCGCCAATTGTCAAAGGAGTTCAGACTCTAGGTGCTGGACTCAGGCAAAGACTGTCAGGTTGATGTCAGTGTGATGCCAGGAGCCACTAGAAACCTTGGGTATTTACCAGTATTTGTGGACGCTTTTGCTTGTTGGGGTAGAAGCATTTTCTTGCTGGTTTGAAAAAGCTTGTGAGGTTATTAACACCCTACTGAAGGAAATAATTCCAAGGTTTGGGTTACCTGTACCCATTCAGAGTGACAGTGGAGGGTGTCTTCATAGCAAGAATAACTCAAGTATCAGGAGCCTTCATCGGAAATTACATGCTTCTTTGTGACCCCAATCTACCGGAAAAAATGAAAAAGATGAATCGTACTCTTAAAAATACCGTAGCTGGGCTTCCCTGGTGGCGCAGTGGTTGAGAGTCCGCCTGCCAATGCAGGGGACACGGGTTCGTGTCCCGGTCTGGGAAGATCCCACATGCCGCGGAGCGGCTGGGCCCGTGAGCCATGGCCGCTGAGCCTGTGCGTCTGGAGCCTGTGCGTCTGGAGCCTGTGCTCCGCAACGGGAGAGGCCACAACAGTGAGAGGCCCACATACCGCAAAAAAAAAAAAAAATACTGTAGCTAACATTTGTCAGACTAATCCTGGAATAAGGCTTTACCAGTTGCCCTGCTTCAAGTGAGGATAGCCCATAAAAGCAGGCTCCAATTGAGCCCCTACGAAATGTTGTATGGGAGACACTTCTATGTTCCAGAAATGGTTTAGGAGATCTGGAAGGAACTCGAAGTAAGGAACTAGACACTGTCAAGTATGTACAATTATTGGGAGCTACTCTGATATAAATAAGTTTGCTTCTAGAAGGTTAATGTTTCCCACAGATGTTCCCCTCTGCCACTTCTGTCCTAGAAACTGGGTCCTGCTGAAATCTTGGAAGAATAAACATCCAGAAAACCAGCTTCATCCTTGCTGAACTGGACATTCCGAAGTGCTACTCGTGATCCATTCTTGGTGAAGATGAAGGGAATTAAGCCATGGATCCATCACACTCAAGTTTAGCCAGTCCTGCAGAGATAACGGAGACACCCATCCTATCTCCAGGAACGCAACAAGAAAGGGAAACCACACTGCAGAAGGGAACCAGGATTGAGATCAACCAAACCTTGGCTGATTTTGCACCCCTGATACTGGCTTTCCTAAGTGGAAAAGTGAAGCCCTAATGCTTTTAAATGCTTTCCAGGAAGAAGTCTCGAAAGAAATAGAGGTGAAGGGGATTGCTGCAGTGGTGACTTTGGTAAAGTAAAATTCTTTAGAAAGCAATCTAAATAACTTGTTATGTTACCAGAATGACTGTTCTTTTTTGTTAATGCTTTCTTTTTTGTTTCCAACCTCCCAGGCTTGGAAAGACAATTCAGTGATTAGGATTTCTCAAACTTTGGTCAAAGCAGCTAATCTCCCTAGCTGTTGGCTAAATCATCCAGAACTTTTTTCTGTATTTGATCTTGTTGCCCTTTTGGTTGTGCTGTGATCAGCTTCTTGACTGTCCCTAACTTCACTATGATTTATGATAGAAAGCCCTCAGATATAACATACCAGGTTAGGTTAATCAGAGAATTTCTTGCCTCCTGCTTTTTCTTGACTAGGCCAAAATTGGGTCTTCTCCTCATATCCTCAGATTAAAAATGAAATGACCCTGGCATCTACCTCTGTCAAAGTTCTACTTCGTCAAAATGCCGTAGAAACTGTACTTTTTTTTCGCAGCTTATGTCCCTTTCATATTTAACACCTAAGTGTTTCAGCCAAACTGATAGTGATCGAGACACTCTAATATGCAAAAAGGTAAAACATACTCTCAAGGGCCACCCACACCTCTGCTGATTTGCAAATTAAATGATTCCTTCTGGATGTAGCCTTACACCTATCCCTGGCTTGACCGTGTCCTAGACAAAATTCTAAAAATAAGAGCCTAGGTTTTAACAATTCATCTGGCGTTCTGGGTGCCCCCTCATGGTACATCTTTGTCTGCAGTTTTGATGATCAGTCTTGGGCCTGTGAGTGCCTCAACATCTGGTGCATAGGTGGTATTTGTTTATTGGGATACTTAGTCACTCCCTTTTCTATCCACAATCCAAATGAGACTCAACATTGGACAGTTCTTTAAAATTTTTCTCTAGAATAAAAAAGACCACCTATTTCCCTGGATATCAAGAAGATAGGTTTTGGTACATATTCAGTAGAGCACTTTCACCCTGGTGGGGAGTTGGATCACATGAGCACATGAGTAGAAACCTTTCAGCTACCCTACAGGGAATAAGCCAATGAAAGTGCCTTATCTATGACTAGCCTATGGAAGGAAATGGACTCGTAAGCCAAAGTAGTCCTAGATAACCATATAGCTGTAGATGTTGTACTGGCAGGACAGGGTGGGATTTGTGCTATTGCTAATACCTCTTGTTGTGAATATATTAATGCTCTGTTGAAAGAGAAACCCATATAGACAAAATTAGGCAACAGGCTACATGGCTACAACAAGTATTCCCGGAAGTACTGGATCCAGACGGATTTTTAGGACTAGTTTCCTGGATTCTCCAAGAGATTAGACCTGTTCTTCAGGGACTATTAAGAAATGGGTTATCTATACATCTCATCCTCTTATTTTGGTTTTTAGTTATAAATTGTGCTCTTAAATGCTGTACCAAGCCTGTTAAGGTATAAAAATGCTAATTATGCAAAATGTTAACTTGAAACCAGGAACAAAAGGTTTTCCAATGAGTGCTAACCATTGTTAAGTCTGCACTCCTTATCAACAAGAAGTAGCCAGAGTGGTCATTGCCCCTCTTCACTCAAGATTAAGGAATGATCAAAATATGCCAGGACTGAAACCAAGGGTAATCATTAGTTAAATCCACTTCACCTGTAACCTGCCTTTACTAATCAAGGTCATTTTAATTGTTCCTACAAAAGACTTGCATGTCCTCCAAGTGGCATGTAGCCTAAACAATAAGATGTTTATCCAAATTGTTCTCAAGAAACTGCATCAGCTGTGTCTAGTTCAGCTGAGCTGGTTAAAACTGGATGGGACCACCAGTCCTTCAGCTGGGTGTGTGTCCACCTGGTGACCTTTTGAATGTGCAGATGCCGGTAGCTTCATGACACTGGCACAGAGTGATGATTATCGTACCCTTTTTTTTTTTTTTTTTTTTTTTTTTTGCGGTACGCAGGCCTCTCACTGTTGTGGCCTTTCCCATTGCGGAGCACAGGCTCCGGACGCGCACGCTCAGCGGCCATGGCTCACGGGCCCAGCCGCTCCGTGGCATGTGAGATCCTCCCGGACCGGGGCACGAACCCATGTCCCCCGCATCGGCAAGCGGACTCTCAACCACTGCGCCACAAGGGAAGCCCTATCGTACCTTTTTACAATCACTGCTCCCTGTGCCTTTATTCTTCATCCCACAAATACCCTAAGCCCCTTGCCTTTGGGGAGACATATTTGGGTGTTGTTCTGCAGTCTCCTTGCTTGGTTGCCTTGCAAATACATCTTTTCTTTGCTGCAAATCTCAGCATCTCAGTGTTTTGGACTGCTGTGGATCAGGCAAAATGAACCTGGGTCGGTAACGTATTCAGCGAAGGCAAGTCCATGAAAGAAGTCTAGATGGACCTTTTGCCCATGGCTCATTGGTCCCTTGCAGGTACTGAGAGCCTGTGGACAAGTCCGAGCACCTGCCTCATCTGTTAGTTCTGGGACTGTCCCTGGATTTCTCTGGTGGGTGCTGCCGACCTTCAACGCTTTGTTTAGTTTTGCAGCGGAGAAACAAGTTGTTTTGGGGTTTGGGTTTGGAAGACGTCTTTTGGGTGAGTAACCTTGACAAAGAAACACACCTGTGCCTAGGTGGTCTTTGCAATTCTGACCAGATGGTGGGTTGGAGGCCCACCTGGCGGGATTTTGGCAGACAGTATAAAAGGTTACAGCTGCTGAGGTACTCACTATCTGTGTTAAAGGCCTGCGGCTCTGTTTTTTGGTTTTGTTTTGGTCTGTTTGGACGTGTCCATTTATGTCTGAGTGTCTTTTATTATTAAGAAGTGGCTACTGGAGATTGAGCTTCTTGGTGACTGTAGCAAGGACCCTCAGGAAGATTTCATTGCTGCGACCCCCTGAAAGAAAATCCCCTTCAAAATGGGAAACATTAATTCTCTTCCCTTTTGCAGCCCTCCAGGCTGCATTCTCCAAAATTGGAGAACTTTCAGTTATGAATTTGGGGAAAAGAAAAAGATGGTATTTTTTGGCAACACTGTATGGCAACCATATCGTTTAGATTCTGGAGCAAAATGGTCTGAAAATTAATCCTTAAATTACAATACAGTGTTTCAACTAGACTTATTTTGTAAATGGGAAGAAAAATGGGATGAAATACCTTATGTAGAGTCTTGTGTTTATTGTAACAGAATAAACCTGTGCAAATAAAATGATTGTTCCAATAGGAAGGAAAGGCAAAGAAACCTGTTTGGCTTGATTCTAATGAAAAGGAGGATGACTTGCTATTAATTCAGTTGAACACTGACTGCTCTCGCTCCACCTTTACATGATGCTGCCACTGCTCCTTTGCTGCCAGCGCCTGAGCCACAGCCTCAGGCTTGCCCTGCCCAGCAACCCACCCCTTGTCTTTAAGGATGGAGAAATACGAATGGTCTCCCCCTCTCACACCAGCCAGGGTACTCAATTTGGCCAGGGAGCTACCCTAACTCAGGTGGGAGGATATCCATTAAGTCAAGTCCCCATTGAGGGTATGAATGCTGAGACTGGGCAGCTGGTGGGATTGATCTGGGTCCACTCCCTGTTTTCAACTTCACATTTATGGATTTATTTAATTAAAAACAGTATGACAACTTAGGTGACCCAAAGAGAATGTAAAATCTTTTCTCATTTTTTTTTTTTGTTGTTGTTGTTGCAACACACAACCCAACCTGGGCAGATGTTCAAAATGTATTGAGTACCCTCTTCACTTCAGAAGAATGTAGAATGCTGCTGGATAAAGCTAGGAAGGAGGTAGATGGGCTTCATACAGAAACCCCTGGCAACCCACTACTGGCTGCTGCAAGAGTAGCTATGCCAACAGTGAGTCCTAATTGGGATGTAAATGGAGGGGAGAGGCCAAAACTTGACCATTATGGAGACTGCACTCTTGTGGGATTGTGAAGAGGGCTACCAGACAAAGAAGTCTTAATAAAGTGCAGGAGGTAAAACAGAAACCCTGAATGAAGATCCTTCAGAATTTCTAGAAAGGGTCTTTATTGCCTGTAGGCAATATACAGATCTAGACCCTGAAGCCCAGAGAATTTACAGATGGTTAATGACTATTAGTCAGAGAGCCCCAGATACACAGAAGAACATGCAAAAGATGGAAGGGACTTTTGGATTGCCTATGTCTCAACTTGTTAAAATTGCCTTCAAAATTTTTAATGGCAGGGACCAGGTTCAGGAGAAAAAGGAACAGTGGAGAATGAAAGAGGCTGCTCTGCTGGCAGCTGACTTGACATAATGATGAACCAGACCAAATTGAAGACTCCCACAAGGAACTCAGCAAAAGGTAGGCCCTAAGCCCCAAACTTCAACTCAAACAGGATACCCGATAGTGAAACCCTGCCAATGTGTATGTTGCGAACAGGAGGAACACTGGAAAAGAGACTGTCTCCAGGCTTCCCATGCCTCAGACCACCGTGCTTTATTCTTTACCCCATAAATACTCAGAGCCCCTTGCATTCCAGGAGGTGGATTTGAGATTTGTTCTCCCATCCCTTTGCTTGGCTGTCTCTCTTTGCCACAAACCTGGGTGTCTCAGCATTTTGACTTGGTGAGAGTCAAGTAAAACAAACCTGGGTTGATATTTAGGGAAATCTGAGTCCTATGACTGTAAATGTTTTGTCCTAAATTAGGAAGCTATTTTCCCTGAGAAATGTCTTATCAGATTGTAATTTATTCTTGCGCTTTGCAGATACCTTCTTATACTTTTTCTCATGGTTGCAATTACCCATTACTTTGATACTGATTCATGACAGCCATCTTTACTTACTT
Organism: Hyperoodon ampullatus; assembly: GCF_949752795.1. Taxonomy (NCBI): domain Eukaryota; kingdom Metazoa; phylum Chordata; class Mammalia; order Artiodactyla; family Ziphiidae; genus Hyperoodon; species Hyperoodon ampullatus. Next base: position 62,188,568 of record NC_136928.1, read on the forward strand.
CTTTTCTTTCCTCTCTTTTTAAAAAAAAAATATTTTTTATATCAGACTATATTTGATTTACAATGTTGTGTTAGTTTCAGGTGTCCTGCAAAGTGATTTAGTTATACATACACATAAATCTGTTTTTTCAGATTCTTTTCCCATAAAGGTTATTACAGAGTATTGAATATACTCCCCTGTGCTGTACAGTAGGTCCTTGTTATTATCTATTTTATATTTAGTAGTGTGGATATGTTAATCCCAACCTCCTAATTTATCCCCCCACCACCTTTCCCCTTTGGTAACCATAAGTTTGTTTTCTAAGTCTGTGAGTTTGTTTCTGTTTCGTGAATGAGTTCATTTGTACCGTTTTTTTTTTTTTTAAGATTCCACATATAAGGGATATCATGTGATATTTGTCTTCCTCTGTATGGCTTACTTCACTTAGTATAATAATTTCTGGGTCCATCCATGTTGCTGCAAATGGCATTATTTCATTCTTTTTTATGGCTGAGTAATAATCCATTGAATATATGTGCCACATCTTCTTTATCCATTCATCTGTCAGTGGACATTTAGGTTGCTTCCATGTCTTCGCTATTGTAAACAGTGCCGCAATGAACATTGGGGTGCATGTATCTTTCTGAAGTATGGTTTTCTCCAGATGTACACCCAGGAGTGGGATTGCTGGATCAGATGGTAGCTCTGTTTTTAGTTTTTTAAGGAACCTCCATACTGTTCTCCATAGTGACTGTACCAATTTACATTCCCATCAACAGTGTAGGAGGGTCCCTTTTCTCCACACCCTCTCCAGTATTTATTGTTTGTAGACTTTTGGATGGCCATTCTGACCGGTGTGAGGTGATACCTCATTGTAGTTTTGATTTGCATTTCTCTAATAATTAGCAACGTTGAGCATCTTTTCATGTGCTTTTTGGCCATCTGTATGTCTTCTTTGGAGAAATGTCTATTTAGTTGTTTTTCTTTTGATATTGAGCTGTATGAGATGTTTGTGTATTTTGGAGATTAATCCGTTGTCAGTTGCATCATTTGCAAATATTTTCTCCCATTCTGTGGGTTGTATTTTTGTTTTGTTTATGGTTTCCTTTGCTGTGCAAAGCTTTTAAGTTTAATTAGGTCCCGTTTGCTTTCTTTTTCTTTTTCTTTCCATTACTCTAAGAGGTGGATACAAAAAGATCTTGCTGCAGTTTATGTCAGAGAGTGTTCTACCTATGTTTTCTTCTAAGAGTTTTATAGTATCTGATCTTACATTTAGGTCTTTAATCCATTTTGAGTTTATTTTTGTGTATGTTGTTAGAGAATGTTCTAATTTCATTCTTTTACATGTAGCTGTCCAGTTTTCCCAGCACCGCTTATTGAAGAGACTGTTGTTTCTCCATTGTATAGTCTTGCCTCCTTTGTTGTGGATTAATTGGCCATAGGTGTGTGGGTTTATTTCTGGGACTTCTATCCTGTTCCATTGACGTGTAAGTCTGTCTTTGTGCCAGTACCATAGTGTCTTGATTACTGTAGCTTTATAGTATAGTCTGAAGCTGGGGGGCTGATTCCTCTAGCTCTGTTTTTCTTTCTCAAGATTGTTTTGGCTATTCATGGGTCTTTTGTGTTTCCATACAAATTTTAAGATTTTTTATTCTAGATCTGCAAAAAATGCCATTGGTAATTTGATAGGGATTGCATTGAATCTATCACCCTGGGTAGCATAGTCATTTTGACAATATTGATTCTTCCAATCCAAGAACACAGTATATCTTTCCATCTGTTGTGTCATCTTCAGTTTCTTCCATCAGCGACTTATAGTTTTTGGAGTACAGGTCTTTTGCCTCCTTAGGTAAGTTTATTCCTAGGTATCGTATTCTTTTTGATGCGATGGTAAATGTGATTGTTTCCTTAATTTCTCTTTCTAATCTTTTATTGTTAGTGTGTAGAAATGCAGCAAATTTCTGTGTATTAATTTTGTGTCCTACAACTTTACTGAATTCATTGATTAGCCTTAGTAGTTTTCTGGTAGCATCTTTAGAATTTTCTATGTACATTATCATGTCATCTGCAAACAATGACAGTTTTGATTCTTCTTTTCCAATTTGGATTCCTTTTCTTTCTTTTTCTTCTCTGATTGCTGTGGCTGGGACTTCCAAACCTACATTGAATAAACTGGTGAGAGTGGACATCCTTGTCTTGCTCCTGATCTTAGAGGAAATGCTTTGTTTTTCACCATTGAGAATGATGTTAACTGTGGGTTTGTCATATATGGCCTTTACTATGTTGAGATAGATTACCTCTAGGCCCACTTTCTGGAGAGTTTTTGTCATAAATGGGTGTTGGGTTTTGTCAAAAGCTTTTTCTGCATTTATTGAGATGATCATATGGTTTTTATTCTTCAGTTTCTTAATGTGGTGTATCACACTGATTGATTTGCAAATATTGAAGAATATTTGCACCCCTGTGATAAACCCCACTTGATCATGGTGTATGGTCCATAATGTATTGTTGGATTTAGTTTGCTAATATTTTGTTGAGGATTTTTGCATCTATGTTCATCAGTGATATTGGCCTGTAATTTCCTTTTTGTGTGTGTGGTATCTTTGTCTGGTTTTGGTATCAGGGTGATGGTGGCCTCATAGAATGAGTTTGGGAGCATTCCTTCCTCTGCAGTTTTTTGAAATACTTTCAGAAGGATAGGTGCTAACTCTTCTTTAAATGTTTGCTAGAATTCATATGTGAAGTCATCTGGTCCTAGACTTTCTTTGGGAGTTTTTAAATCACAGCTTCAATTTCAGTGCTTGTGATTGGCCTGTTCATATTTTCTATTTCTTCCTGGTACAGTTTTGGGAGAATTACACCTTTCTAAGAATTTGTCCATTTCTTCTAGATTGTTCATTTTATTGGCATATAGTTGCTTGTAGTAGTCTTTTATGATCTTTTGTATTTCTGTGGTGTCCATTGTAACTTCTTCTTTTTCATTTCTACTTTTATTGATTTGAGCCCTTTCCCTGTTTTTCTTGATGAGTCTGGCTAAAAGTTTATCAATTTTGTTTATCTTTTCAAAGAGCTAGCTTTTCATTTCACTGATAGTTTCTATTGTTTCCTTCATCTCTATTTCGTTTATTTCTCCTCTAATCTTTATGATTTCTTTCCTTCTGCTAACTTTGGGTTTTGTTTGTTCTTCTTTCTCTAATTGCTTTAGGTGTAAGGTTAGGCTCTTTGAGATTTCTTTTTTCCTGAGGTAAGATTGAATTGCTCTAAACTTCACTCTTAGAACTACTTTTGCTGTGTCCCATACGTTTTGGATCTTCGTGTTTTTGTTTTCATTTATTCCTAGGAATTTTTTGATTTCCTCTTCGATTTCTTCAGTGATCCATTGGTTGTTTAGTAGCATATTGTTTAGCCTCCCTGTGTTTGTTTTTTACAGTTTTTTTTCCTTGTAGTTGATTTCTAATCTCAAAGTGTTGTGGTTGAAAAGATGCTTGATATGATTTCAATTTTTAAAAATTTACTGATGCTTGATTTGTGACCCAAGGTGTGATCTATTCCTGAGAAGAAAGTGTATTCTGCTGCTTTCAGGTGGAATGCTCTATAAATATCAATTAAGTCCATCTGATCTAATGTGTCATTTAAGGCCTGTGTTTTCTTATTGATTTTCTGTCTGGATGATCTGCCCACTGATGTAAGTGGGGTGTTAAAGCCCCTCTCTATTATTGTGTTACTGTCAGTTTCTCCTTTTATGGCTGTTATTATTTGCCTTATATATTGAGGTGCTCTTATGTTGGGTGCATAAATATTTAAATTGTTATATCTTCTTCTTGATTGATTCCTTGATCATTATGTTGTCCTTCCTTGTCTCTTGTAATAGTCTTTATTTTAAAGTCTATTTTGTCTGATAAGAGTATTGCTACTCCAGCTTTCTTTTGATTTCCATTTGCATGGGATACATTTTTCTATCCCCTCACTTTCAGTCTGTATGTGTCCCTAGATCTGAAGTGGGTCTCTTGTAGATAGCATATATATGTGTCTTGTTTTTCTATCCATTTAGCCAGTCTATGTCTTTTGGTTGGAGCATTTAATCCATTTACATTTAAGGTAATTATTGATATGTATGTTCTTATTGCCATTTTGTTATTGTTTTGGGATTGTTTTCATAGGTCTTTTTTCTTCCCTTCCTCTTTTGTTCTCTTGTGATTTGATGACTGTCTTTAATGTTGTGTTTGGATTCCTGTTTCTTCTTTGTGTGTATATCTATTGTAGATTTTTGGTTTGCAGTTACCATGAGATTTTGATATAGCAGTCTATACAGCAAGTCCCCTACAACCTTCAAGTTGAGAAATTTCAAAGATGCAAACGTGCGTTCATGTCTCCAGTCATGTAAGTTAGTTCACATGTCTGTTGTACATTGTCATGTGCATGCATCCTCTACAAGTGGTTGTGCTTTTGTGTATTTTATAGTCCTATAGCGTTTGTTGTAAAGCTGGTTTGGTGGTGCTGAATTGTCTTAGCTTTTGCTTGTCTGTAAAGGTTTTAATTTCTCTGTGGAATCTGAATGAGATCCTTGCTGGGTAGAGTAATCTTGGTTGTAGGTTCTTCCCTTTCATCACCTTAAATATATCATGACACTCCCTTCTGGCCTGCAGAGTTTCTGCTGAAAAATCAGCTGATAGCCTTATGGGGATTCCCTTGTATGTTATTTGTTGCTTTTCCCTTGTTGCTTTCAATATTTTCTCCTTGTCTTTAATTTTTGTCAGTTAGATTAATAAGTGTCACGGTTGTTCCTCCTTGGGTTTATCCTTTATGAGACTCTCTGTGCTTCCTGGACTTGGGTGACTATTTCCTTTCCCATGTTAGGAAGTTTTCAGCTATTATCTCATCAAATATTTTTTCAGACCCTTTCTGTCTTCTCCTTCTGGGACCCTTGTAATGGGAATGTTGGTGTGATTAATGTTGTCCCAGAGGTCTCTTAAGCTGTCCTCATTTCTTTTCATTCTTTTTTCTTTATTCTGTTCTGTGGCAGTGATTTCCACCATTCTGTCTTCCAGCTCACTTATCCATTCTTCTGCCTCATTTATTCTGCTATTGATTCCTTCTAGTGTGTTTTTCATTTCAGTTATTGTATTGTTCATCTGCTTGTCTTTTAAATATTCTAGGTCTTTGTTAAACATTTCTTGTATCTTCTCAATCTGTGCCTCCATTTTTTTCCTGAGATCTTGGATCATCTTTAACTATCATAACTCTGAGTTCTTTTTCATGTAGATTGCCTATCTCTGCTTCACTTTGTTCTTCTGGAGATTTTAATCTTGTTCGTTTGTCTGTAGTATATTCCTCTGCCATCTCATTTTGTCTAACTTTCTGTGTTTGTGGTCCCATAGGCTTCAGGATTGTAGTTCCTCTTTCTTCTGGTGTCTGCTCCCTGGTGCATGAGGCTAGTCTGAGTCTTGTGCAGGCTTCCTGGTGGAAGGGACTGGTGCCTGCCCACTGGTGGGTGGAGCTGGGCCTTGTCCCTCTGGTGGGCAGGGCCATGTCAAAGGATGTGTTTAGTGCTGGCTGTGGGCTCAGGAAAGCTTTAAGCTGCCTGTCTGCTGATGGGTGGGGATGTTTTCCTGCCGTGTTGGTTGTCTGGCCTGTGGTGTCCCAGCCCTGGAGCCTTTGGGCTGTTGGGTGGGGTTAGGTCTTGGTGTCAAATTGGTGGCCTCCAGGACAGCTCACTCCAGTGAGTACTCAGTAACTCCACCACCAGTGCTCTTGTCCCCACAGTGAGCCAAAGCCACCCCAAACTCCCCACGAGACCCTCCAAGACCAGCAGGTAGGTCTGTCCCAGGCTCCTGTGAAGTCACTGCTTTTTCCCCTGGGTCCCAGTGTACATGAGACCTTGTGTGCGCCCTCCAAGAGTGGTGCTTCTGTTTCCCCCAGTCCTGTGGAGTTCCTGCTATCAAGCCCTGCTGGTCTTCAAAGCCAAATGCTCTCGGGGCTCTTCCTCCCGATACCAGACCCCCAGATTGGGGAGCCTGATGTGGGGCTTGGAACTCTCACTCCTGTGAGAGAACTGTGATATAATTATTTTCCAGTTTGTGGGTCACCCACCTGGCAGGTAAGGGATTTGATTGTATCATAAATATACCTCTCCTCCCCTACCATCTCATTGTGACTTCTTCTTTGTCTTTGGAAGAATATCTTTTTTGGTAGGTTCCAGTGCTTTCTTGTTGGTGGTGGTTCAGCAGTTAGTTTTGATTTTGGTGTCTTCATGAGAAGAGGTGAGCTCAGGTCCTTCTACTCTACCATCTTGTCCCAAAATTGACCAGAATCTTTACTTCCTTCTTGCCAAAGATTTGAGTAGTAAATCATAGGTGTTCTAGTACATATTTAAATCATTCTTATTTGAGAGTCGAAGAGATGATTAGAAAGTGTTTTAGTGCTGCACTTATTAGAGCAATTCCTAAACCCATGGTTATGGTTTGTCCCCACAAGGAGGGGCATATGGCATTGACAGGCATGTTAACTGTCTTGTACTGTTGACCCAAGGGAAATGTTCATGAACCTCATTTTTTACATTTAGAGTTATTTTTGCCCATATGAGAACATTAAGATTTACCAGGAGAATTCAAATACATGTTAGAGTAAGAAAATTAGTCCTTTGTGTGTGAAAACACTAAAGCTAAACTATGGTATTCTTTGAATCTATAAACATTTTTTTTTTAGAGACATGATGAAATCACGCAAAACAACATTGATACACTTAAGGGTTTGGTTTGCTGGATTTGTACTTAGTACTCATTTCAACAAATATTGCAGAGTTGAAGAATGTAAATTCAAATTGCATAGGCTTAAATTGGATAGCCAGGTCTAGTTTTGGAGCAATGTTTCATTTTTATGCCAAAAGCATAGAATGTTACTAACTGCTAGTATTTTAAGGTACAGAGAACAGTTCTGTGGATGGACAGAGGAAGAGACCCCTTACTCAGGCAGCTGGAAAATACATATATTAGCATACTGGGTTAAATAAAATGGATGAGAAGGTACTTACTACATGCCTGTCTCTTCACGTCTAATAAATTAGGAGCATGGTCACAGAATCCCAAACTTGAGACTTGGAGGACAATTTGGCATTAAAAGTAAAATTGTGCAACTACTGAAAAGAGCTAAAAGAATTGTATATATTATAAAAAAAATTTTTCCAGGGCTGTGAAACAAAACTTAACTTGAACTGTAACTTCTATTTTGTCTATGTATCTTCATTACATATATAGGCATCTCCTGCTTAATGTTAGTAACCTGTGAAAATTAAAGTTTCTGTGTGAAAATGCTAAAAAAATTTATGATTCACTGCAGCCAAAATTCCCCAATCACTTTCCTAGAAATACAATTAAAACACAATAAAATGATGCTGGAATGTAATATGCTTAAAACACCTCTTCTTGATCATCAGTGAGGTTTCCTTAGTGTGCAGTAGTCTTTTCTGTTGTGATTGCTTACTCACATGGATTCCTTCTCTACAATTTGACACTTGCTCAATCTTATTTGTGACTCCATATCACTAGGAGAAAACAAGAGCTAGTTGGCCATGGGAAACACTAAGGAAATGCATTCAGGACCAGCACAGGAGTTAGTGGCTGGTCATACTAAATATGATGTGCCAGGCTTCTCAGTGTCAGTGATGTCCCAGTGCACATCCACTTGGTCGATAGTGTTTGTGCTCTTCAAACATCTATGATTCCAACTATTATATTTGGAATATAACTCAAGACTGTGCCAACATCATTTAAAATGCTGTATTGAATTGTGGGGATATGAATCTTTACTATATAAACATTAGTTGAAAAATGTTGAGATAGGTACATTCTATGATGATGGGTTATTGTTTTAGCTTTCTAGTGCTGCTGCAGCAAATTACCACAAACTTAAGTGGCTTCAAACAACACACATTTGTTATCTTACAGTGATATAGGTTAGAGGTTGACACAAGCTTCACTAGACTAAAATCAAAGTGTCCGCAGTGTTGCATTCTGGAGGCACTAGGCAAGAATAACCACACCTTGCCTTTTCCAGCTTGGCTCCTGCTGTCTCCCCTTTTCTCCATCTTCAAAGCCACCAGTGGCAGGCAGTCTCATATCGCATCTCACTTCTTCTGTAGTCACACATCCCCCTGACTCTCCTCTCCTGCTGCCTTTTCCTTCCACTCTTGCAGTTACAGGGGGCCCATCTGGATAATTTCTATTTTAAAGCCAGCTGATTACCAACCTTAATTCCCCTTTGACATATACGGTAACATTCACAGGCTCTAGGGATTAGGACATGGACATTTTATCTATCTATCTATCTATCTGAAGTATAATTGATTTACAATGTTGTGCTAGTTTCTGCTGTACAGCAGAGTGACTCAGTTATACACATATATACATTCTTTTTTATATTCTTTTCCATTATGGTTTATCCCAGGAGATGGGATATGGTTCCCTGTGCTATACAGTAGGACCTTGTTGTTTATCCATTTTAAATATAATCATTCACATCTACTAACCGCAAACTCCCAGTCCATCTCCCTCCCTCCCTTCTTCCCCCTTGGCAACAAGTCTGTTCTCTATGTCTGTGAGTCTGTTTCTGTTTTGTAGATAGGTTCATTTGTGCCATATTTTAGATTCAACATATAAGTGATGTGATATATGGTATTTGTCTTTCTGACTTCACTTAGTATGAAAATCTCTAGTTGCATCCGTGTTGCTGCAAATGGCGTTATTTCATTCTTTTTTTATAGCTGAGTAGTATTCCATTGTATATATGTACTACATCTTTATCCATTCCTCTGTTGATAGACATTTAGGTTGTTTCCATGTCTTGGCTATTGTGAACAGCGCTTCTATGAACATAGGGGGTGCATGTATCTTTTGAATTATAGTTTTGTCTGGATGTATGCCCAGGACTGGGATTGCTGGATCATATGGTAATTTTATTTTTAGTTTTCTGAGGAACCTCCATACTGTTTTCCATAGTGGCTGTACCAACTTACATTCCCACCAACAGTGTAGGAAAGTTCCCTTTTCTCCACACCCTCTCCAGCATTTGTTATTTGTAGATTTTTTAATGATGGCCATTCTGGCTACTATGAGATGGTACCTCATTGTAGTTTTGATTTGCATTTCTCCAATAATTAGTCATGTTGAGCATCTTTTCAGGTGCATACTGGCCACCTGTATGTCTTCTGTGGAGAAATGTCTGTTTAGGTCTTTTGCCCATTTTTCAGTTGGGTTGTTTGTTTTTGTGTTGTTGAATTGTATGAGCTGTTTGTATATTTTGGAGATTAAGCCCTTGTTGATATCATTATTTGCAAATATTTTCCCCCATTTCGTAGGTTGTCTTTTCATTTTGTTCATGGTTTCCTTTGCTGTGCAAAAGCTTTTATGTTTGATTAGGTCCCGTTTTTTTAGTTTTGTTTTTACTTCTGTTACCTTGGGAGACTGACCTAAGAAAACATTGGTATGATTTATGTTAGAGAATGTTTTGCCTATGTTCTCTTCTAGGAGTTTTCATGGTGTCATGTCTTATGTTTAAGTCTTTAAGCCATTTTGAGTTTATTTTTGTGCATGGTGTCAGGGTGTGTTCTAACTTCATTGATTTACATCCACCTGTCCAACTTTCCCAGCACCACTTGCTGAAGAGACTGCCTTTTTCCCATTTTATATTCTTGCCTCCTCTCTTGAAGATTGACTGGAGGTGTGTGGGTTTATTTCTGGGCTCTCTATTCTTTTCCATTGATCCATATGTCTGTTTTTGTACCAATATCACACAATTTTGATTACTTTAGCTTTGTAGTATTGTCTGAAGTCGGGGAGGGTTATGCCTCCTGCTTTGTCTTTTTTTCCTCAAGATTGCTTTGGCAATTCTGGGTCTTTTATGGTTCCATATAAATTTTTGGATTATTTGTTCTAGTCCTGTGAAAAATGTCATAGCTAATTTGATAGGGATCACATTAAATCTGTAGATTGCTTTGAATAGTATGGGCATTTTAACAATATTAATTCTTCCAGTTGAAGATCATGGGATATCTTTCCATTTCTTTGAATCCTCTTTAATTTGCTTTATTAATGTTTTGTAGTTCTCAGCATATGTCTTTCATATATATAGATATATGTATATATATTGGGTGCGATTTTTTTTTTTTTTTTTTTTTGCAGTACGCGGGCCTCTCACTGTTGTGGCCACTCCCGTTGCAGAGCACAGGCTCCGGACGCGCAGGCTCAGCGGCCATGGCTCACGGGCCCAGCCGCTCTGCGGCATGTGGGATCCTCCCAGACCGGGGCACGAACCCATGTCCCCTGCATCGGCAGGCGGACTCTCAACCACTGCGCCACCAGGGAAGCCCCTGGGTGCGATTTTAAAAGATGTTGTTTTACATTCCTTTTCTGATATTTCATTGTTAGTATAGAGAAATGCAACTGACTTCTGAATGTTAATCTTGTATCCTGCTACTTTGCTGAATTCATTTATCAGTTCTAGTAGTTTTTGTGTCCTTAGGGTTTTCTATATATAGTGTCATTCTCTTTTGAGTCCTTAGGGTTTTCTATATATAGTATCATGTCATCTGCAAATAGTGTCCGTTTTACCTCTTCCCTTCCAATTTGGATACCTTTTATTTCTTTTTCTTGTCTGACTGATGTGGCTAGAACTTCCAATACTATGTTGAAGAGAAGATGTGAGAATGGGCATCCTTGTCTTGTTCCAGATTTTAGCGGGAAGGCTTTCAGCTTTTCACCATTGAGTATTGTGTTGGCTGTGGGTTTGTCATAAATAGCTTTTACTATGTTGAGATGTGTTCCGTCTCTACCCACTTTGGTAAGAGTATTTATCATGAATGGAGATTGAATTTTATCAAATTCTTTTTCTCCATCTGTTGAGAAGATCATGTGGTTTTTGACTTTTCTTTTGTTAATGTGGTGTATTACATTGATTTGTGTATGTCAAACCATCCTTGTGAACTAGGGATGAATCCTACTTGGTTGTGGTGTATGATCTTTTTTTATGAGTTGTTGGATTTGGTTTGCTAATATTTTGTTGAATTTTTGCGTTTATAGTCATCAAAGATATTGGCCTGTAATTTTCTTTTTTGGTGGTATCTTTGTCTGGTTTTGGTATCAGGGTGATGGTTGCTTCATAGAATGTCTTTGCGGGTGTTCCCTTCTCTTAATCTTTTTTTTTTTTTTTTTTTTTTTTTTTTTGCGGTACGCGGGCCTCTCACTGTTGTGGCCTCTCCCGTTGCGGAGCACAGGCTCCGGGCACGCAGGCTCAGGGGCCGTGGCTCACAGGCCTAGCCGCTCCACGGCATGTGGGATCTTCCCGCACCAGGGCACGAACCCGTGTCCCCTGCATCGGCAGGGGGACTCTCAACCACTGTGCCACCAGGGAAGCCCCCTTCTCTTAATCTTTTGAAAGAGTTTGAAAAGGATCAGTATAAGTTCTTCTTTGTATGTTTGGTAGAAATTGCCTGTTAAACCATCTGGTCCTGGGCTTTTATTTATAGGGATTTAAAAAAAAAATCTATTTCTTCTTGATTCAATTTTGGTGGGCTGTATGTTTCTAGAAAGTTGTCCATTTCTTCTAGGTTGTTAAATTTCTTGCCATATAATTGTTCATAGTATTCTCTTATTTTTTTTTTCTTTTTTGTATTTCTGCAGTATCAGTTGAGATTTCTCCTTTTTCATTTCTTATTTTGTTTATTTGGGTTCTCTCTCTTTTCTTCTTGGTGAGCCTGGCCAGAGGTTTTTCAGTTTTGTTTACCCTTTCAAAGAACTAGCTCTTGGTTTTATTGATTTTTTTTTCTATTTTTTAAATCTCTATTTTATTTATTGCCTCTCTGATCTTTATTATTTCCTTCCTTCTGCTGACTTTAGGTTTTATTTGTTCTTCTTTTTCTAATTCTTTTTTTAATTTTATTTGATTTTTTTATACAGCAGATTCTTGTTTTCTATTTTATACATATTAGTGTATATATGTCAATCTTTTTCTAATTCCTTTAGGTGGTAGTTTATGTTGTCTATTTGAGGTTTTTCTTCTTTTTGAGGAGGGCCTGTATCACTATGAACTTCCCTCTAAGAACCACTTTTGCTACATCCCATAGATTTTGTATGGCTGTGTTTTCACTGTCATGTGTCTCAAGGTATTTTTTAATTTCCTTTTTGATTTCCTAATTGACCCAGTGGTTTTTAGTAGCATGTTGTTTAGTCTTTATGTAATCATTTTTTTCTCATTTCTTTTCCTGTGATTGATTTCTAGTTTCATGCTGTTGTGATCAGAGAAGATGCTTGACACACTTTCTATAATCTTAACTTCGTTGAGGTTAGTTTTGTGCCCTAGTATATGGTCAATCCTAGAGAATGTTCCATGTGCACTTGAAAAGAATCTGTATTCTGGTTTTTTTGGATGTAATGTCCTGAAAATATCAATTAAGTCTAACTGTTCTATTGTATCATTCAGGATCTCTCTTGCCTTATTGATTTTCTGTCTAGAAGATCTGTGCATTGATGTGAATGTGGTGTTAAAGACTCCTACTATTATTGTATTCCCATCAATGTCTCCCTTTCTGTCTGTTAGTATTTGTTTTATGTATTTGGGTGCTCCTATATCAGGTGTATATTTGTTGATGAGTGTAAAATCCTCTTCTTGTATTGATCCTTTTATCATTATATAGTGTCCTTCTTTATCTTTCTTTAGGGCATTTGTTTTAAAGTCTATTTTGTCTGATATGAGTATTGTGACTCCTGCTTTCTTGTCATTTCTATTTGCATGAAATGTCTTTTTGTATCCCCTCACTTTTGATCTATGTGTGTTCTTTCCCCTAAGGTGGGTCTCTTGTAGGCAGCATATTGTAGGTCCTTGTTTTTTTATCCAGTCTGCCACTCTGTCTTTTTTTTTTTTTTTTTACAACGTTATTGGAGTATAATTGCTTTACAATGGTGTGTTCTTTTCTGCTTTATGACAAAGTGAATCAGTTATACATATACATATGTCCCCATATCTCTTCCCTCTTGTGTCTCCCTCCCTCCCACCCTCCCTATCCCACCCCTCTAGATAGTCACAAAGCACCGAGTTGATCACCCTGTGCTATGCGGCTGCTTCCCACTAGCTATCTGTTTTATGTTTGGTAGTGTATATATGTCCATGCCACTCTCTCACTTTGTCCCAGCTTACCTTCCCGCTCCCCATATCCTCAAGTCCATTCTCTAATAGGTCTGTGTCTTTATTCCTATCTTACCCCTAGGTTCTTCATAACATTTTTTTTCTTAGATTCCATATATATGTGTTAGCATCCAGTATTTGTCTTTCTCTTTCTGACTTACTTCACTCTGTATGACAGATTTTAGGTCCATCCACCTCACTACAAATAACTCAATTTCGTTTCTTTTAATGGCTGAGTAATATTCCATTGTATATATGTGCCACATCTTCTTTATCCATTCATCCAATGATGGACACTTAGGTTATTTCCATCTCCTGGCTATTGTAAATAGAGCTGCAATGAACATTTTGGTACAGGACTCCTTTTGAATTATGGTTTTCTCAGGGTATATGCCCAGTAGTGGGATTGCTGAGTCATATGGTAGTTGTATTTTTAGTTTTTTAAGGAACCCCCATACTGTTCTCCATAGTGGCTGTACCAATTCACATTCCCACCTGCAGTGCAAGAGTGTTCCCTTTTCTCCACACCATCTCCAGCATTTATTGTTTCTAGATTTTTTGATGACAGCCATTCTGACCGGTGTGAGATTATATCTCATTGTAGTTTTGATTTGCATTTCTCTAATGATTAATGATGTTGAGCATTCTTTCATGTGTTTGTTGGCAGTCTGTATATCTTATTTGGAGAAATGTCTATTTAGGTCTTCTGCCCATTTTTGGATTGGGTTGTTTTTTTTTTTTTTGTTATTGAGCTGTATGAGCTGATTGTAAATTTTGGAGATTAATCCTTTGTCAGTTGCTTCATTTGCAAATATTTTCTCCCATTCTGAGGGTTGTCTTTTCATCTTGTTTATGGTTTCCTTTGCTGTGCAAAAGCTTTTAAGTTTCATTAGGTCCCATGTGTTTATTTTTGTCTTTATTTCCATTTCTCTAGGAGGTGGGTCAAAAAGGATCTTGCTGTGATTTATGTCATAGAGTGTTCTGCCTATGTTTTCCTCTAAGAGTTTGATAGTTTCTGGCCTTACATTTAGGTCTTTAATCCATTTTGACCTTATTTTTGTGTATGGTGTTAGGGATTGATCTAATCTCATACTTTTACATGTCCCTGTCCAGTTTTCCCAGCACCACTTATTGAAGAGGCTGTCCTTTCTCCACTGTACATTCCTGCCTCCTTTATCAAAGATAAGGTGACCATATGTGTGTGGGTTTATCTCTGGGCTTTCTATCCTGTTCCATTGATCTATCTTTCTGTTTCTGTGCCAGTACCATACCGTCTTGATAACTGTAGCTTTGTAGTGTAGTCTGAAGTCAGGGATCCTGATTCCTCCAGCTCCGTTTTTCGTTCTCAAGATTGCTTTGGCTATTCGGGGTCTTTTGTGTTTCCATACAAATTGTGAAATTTTTTGTTCTAGTTCTGTGAAAAATGCCAGTGGTAGTTTGATAGGGATTGCATTGAATCTGTAGATTGCTTTGCGTAGTAGAATCATTTTCACAATGTTGATTCTTCCAATCCAAGAACATGGTATATCTCTCCATTTGTTTGTATCATCTTTAATTTCTTTCATCAGTGTCTTATAATTTTCTGCATACAGGTCTTTTGTCTCCTTAGGTAGGTTTATTCCTAGATATTTTATTTTTTTTTTGTTGCAGTGGTAAATGGGAGTGTTTTCTTGATTTCATTTTCAGATGTTTCATCATTCGTGTATAGGAATGCCAGAGATTTCTGTGCATTAATTTTGTATCCTGCTACTTTACCAAATTCATTGATTAGCTCTAGTAGTTTTCTGGTGGCATCTTTAGGATTCTCTATGTATAGTATCATGTCATCTGCAAACAGTGACAGCTTTACTTCTTCTTTTCCGATTTGGATTCCTTTTATTTCCTTTTCTTCTCTGGTTGCTGTGGCTAAAACTTCCAAAACTGTGTTGAATAAGAGTGGTGAGAGTGGGCAACCTTGTCTTGTTCCTGATCTTAGTGGAAATGCTTTCAGTTTTTCACCATTGAGGACGATGTTGGCTGTGGGTTTATCATATATGGCCTTTATTATGTTGAGGAAAATTCCCTCTATGCCTCCTTTCTGGAGGGTTTTTATCGTAAATGGGTGTTGAATTTTGTCGAAAGCTTTCTCTGCATCTATTGAGATGACCATATGGTTTTTCTCCTTCAGTTTGTTAATATGGTGTATCACATTGATTGATTTGCGTATATTGAAGAATCCTTGCATTCCTGGAATAAACCCCACCTGATCATGCTGTATGATCCTCTTAATGTGCTGTTGGATTCTGTTTGCTAGTATTTTGTTGAGGATTTTTGCATCTATGTTCATCAGTGATATTGGCCTGTAGTTTTCTTTCTTTGTGACATCCTTGTCTGGTTTTGGTATAGGGGGATGGTGGCCTCGTAGAATGAGTTTGAGAATGTTCCTCCCTCTGCTATATTTTGGAAGAGTTTGAGAAGGATAGGTGTTAGCTCTTCTCTAAATGTTTGATAGAATTCGCCTGTAAAGCCATCTGGTCCTGGGCTTTTGTTTGTTGGAAGATTTTTAATCCAGTTTCAATTTCAGTGCTTGTGATTGGTCTATTCATATTTTCTATTTCTTCCTGATTCAGTCTTGGCACGTTGTGCATTTCTAAGAATTTGTCCATTTCTTCCAGGTTGTCCATTTTATTGGCATAGAGTTGCTTGTAGTAATCTCTCATGATCCTTTGTATTTCTGCAGTGTCAGTTGTTACTTCTCCTTTTTCATTTCTAATTCTATTGATTTGAATCTTCTCCCTTTTTTTCTTGATGAGTCTGGCTAATGGTTTATCAATTTTGTTTATCTTCTCAAAGAACCAGCTTTTAATTTTATTGATCTTTTATGTCATTTCCTTCATTTATTTTTATTTCTGATCTGATCTTTATGATTTCTTTCCTTCTGCTAACTTTGGGGTTTTTTTTTGTTCTTCTTTCTCTAATTGCTTTAGGTGCAAGCTTAGGTTGTTTATTCGAGATGTTTCCTGTTTCTTAAGGTAGGATTGTACTGCTATAAACTTCCCTCTTAGAACTGCTTTTGCTGCATCCCATAGGTTTTGGGTTGTTGTGTCTCCATTGTCAGTTGTTTCTAGGTATTTTTTGATTTCCTCTTTGATTTCTTCAGTGATCACTTCGTTATTAAGTAGTGTATTGTTTAGCCTCCATGTGTTTGTATTTTTTACAGGTCTTTTCCTGTAATTGATATCTAGTCTCATAGCATTGTGGTCAGAAAAGATACTTGATACAATTTCAATTTTCTTAAATTTACCAAGGCTTGATTTGTGACCCAAGATATGATCTATCCTGAAGAATGTTCCATGAGCACTTGAGAAAAATGTGTATTCTGTTGTTTTTGGATGGACTGTCCTATAAATATCAATTAAGTCCATGTTGTTTAATGTATCATTTAAAGCTTGTGTTTCCTTATTTATTTTCATTTTGGATGATCTGTTTGTTGGTGAAAGTGGGGTGTTAAAGTCCCCTACTTTGAATGTGTTACTGTCGATTTCCGTCGATTTTTATGGCTGTTAGTATTTGCCTTATGTATTGAGGTGCTCCTATGTTGGGCGCATAAATATTTACAATTGTTATATCTTCTTCTTGGATCGATCCCTTGATCATTATGTAGTGTCCTTCTTTATCTCTTTTAATAGTCTTTATTTTAAAGTCTATTTTGTCTGATATGAGAATTGCTACTCCAGCTTTCTTTTGGTTTCCATTTGCCTGGAATATCTTTTTCCATCCCCTCACTTTCAGTCTGTATGTGTCTCTAGGTCTGAAGTGGGTCTCTTGTAGACAGCATATATATGGATCTTGTTTTTGTATCCATTCAGCCAGTCTGTGTCTTTTGGTTGGTGCATTTAATCCATTTACATTTAAGGTAATTATCGATATGTATGTTCCTATTCCCATTTTCTTAATTGTTTTGGGTTTGTTATTGTAGGTCTTTTCCTTCTCTTGTGTTTCTTGCCTAGAGCAGATCCTTTAGCATTTTTTTTTTTTTTTTTTTTTTTTTGCGGTACGCGGGCCTCTCACTGTTGTGGCGTCTCCCGTTGCGGAGCACAGGCTCCAGACGCGGAGGCTCAGCGGCCATGGCTCACGGGCCTAGTCGTTCCGTGGCATGTGGGATCTTCCTGGACCAGGGCATGACCCCGTGTCCCCTGCATCGGCAGGTGGACTCTCAACCACTGCACCACCAGGGAAGCCCTCTTTAGCATTTTTTGTAAAGCTGGTTTGGTGGTGCTGAACTCTCTCAGCTTTTACTTGTCTGTAAAGGTTTAAATTTCTCCATTAAATCTGAATGAGATCCTTGCTGGGTAGAGTAATCTTGGTTGCAGGTTTTTCTCCTTCATCACTTTAAATATGTCCTGCCAGTCCCTTCTGGCTTGCAGAGTTTCTGCTGAAAGATCAGCTGTTAACCTTATGGGGATTCCCTTGTGTGTTACTTGTTGTTTTTCCCTTGCTGTTTTTAATATGTTTTCTTTGCATTTAATTTTTGACAGTTTGATTAATATGTGTCTTGGCATGTTTCTCCTTGGATTTATCCTGTATGGGACTCTCTGTGCTTCCTGGACTTGATTAACTATTTCCTTTCTCATATTAGGGAAGTTTTCAACTATAAACTCTTCAAACATTTTCTCAGTCCCTTTCTTTTCTTCTTCTGGAACCCCTATAATTCGAATGTTCGTGTGTTTAATGTTGTCCTAGAGGTCTCTGAGACTGTCGTCAATTATTTTCATTCTGTTTTCTTTATTCTGCTCTGCAGTAGTTATTTCCACTATTTTATCTTCCAGGTCACTTATCCGTTCTTCTGCCTCAGTTATTCTGCTATTGATCCCTTCTAGAGTATTTTTAATTTCATTTATTGTGTTGTTCATCATTGCTTGTTTCATCTTTAGTTTTTCTAGGTCCTTGTTAAATGTTTCTTGCATTTTCTCTATTCTATTTCCAAGATTTTGGATCATCTTTACTACCATTATTCTGAATTCTTTTTCAGGTAGACTGCCTATTTCCTCTTCATTTGTTAGGTCTGGTGGGTTTTTATCTTGCTACTTCATTTGCTGTGTGTTTTCTGTCTTCTCATTTTGCTTAACTTACTGTGTTTGGGGTCTTCTTTTTGCAGGCTGCAGGTTTGTAGTTCCCATTGTTTTTGGTGTCTGTCCCCAGTGGCTATAGTTGGTTCAGTGGATTTTGTAGGCTTCCTGGTGGAGGGGACTAGTGCCTGTGTTCTGGTGGATGAGGCTGGATCTTGTCTTTCTGGTGGGCAGGTCCACATCTGGTGGTGTATTTTGGGGTGTCTGTGGCCTTATTATGATTTTAGGCAGCCTCTCTGCTAATGGGTGGGGTTGTGTTCCTGTCTTGCTAGTTGTTTGGCATAGGGTGTCCAGCATTGTAGCTTGCTGGTCGTTGGCCACTCTTGTCTTTTGATTGGAGCATTCAGTCCATTGACATTTAAGGTAATTATTGATACATCTGTATTTATTGCCGTTTTAAACCTTGTTTTCCAGTTGATTCTATGTTTCTTCTTTGTTTCTTTTTCTTTTCTTCTTTTTATGGTTTGATGTTCCTTTTATGTTTGCATTCTCTTCTTTTTGGCTTTTATGAATCTGTTGTATGTTATTGATTTGTGGTTACCCTGTTTTTCAGGTATGCTGACCCCTTTCTATAACTGCTTGCTTTAGACTGATAGTCTTAGAATAGACATTGGAAGAAGGAAAAAAAATAATCTACATTTTCTTATTCTCCTTCCCCACATGTTGTGATTTTGATGTCCTTTTTTACATCTTCATGTTTATCCTTTTGCTGTTCCTTATGTTTATCATTGCTTTCACAAATAGGTTATTTTTTCTTTTTGATCTGTAAACCGGCTTAAGTGATTTACTTTCCAATTGTGATTCCCTCTTTCCTATATCTTCTTGCTTCTTTTCTATTTAGGGAAGACCTTTCAATATTTCTTTTAAGATAGGTTTAATATTGCTGTATTCTTTTAGTTTTTGCTTTTTTAAAAAATTTATTTTACTTTTATGGCTGCGTCAGGTCTTAGTTGTGGCATGCGGGATCTTTCATGTGGTGCATGGGCTCTTTGTTGCAGTGCACAGGCTTCTCTCTGGTTGTGGTGTGCAGGTTTTCTCTTCTCTAGTTGTGGTGCGCAGGCCCCAGAGAGAGTGGGCTCTGTAGTTTGCGGCATGTAGGCTCTCTAGTTGAGGGGAGTGAACTCATTAGTTGCGGTGTGTGGGATTAATTGCCCCGCAGCATGTGGGATCTTAGTTCCCTGACCAGGGATTAGAACTTTGACCCCTGCATTGGA
This sequence comes from Hyperoodon ampullatus, assembly GCF_949752795.1. NCBI lineage: Eukaryota > Metazoa > Chordata > Mammalia > Artiodactyla > Ziphiidae > Hyperoodon > Hyperoodon ampullatus. The sequence continues at coordinate 62,208,042 of NC_136928.1, forward strand.
AGGCAGATTCTTTATACCACCAGGGAAGTCCCTGAGAAATTCTTTCTCTCCTCCTAAGTGATAATCTTGCAGGGTAGAGTATTCTAGGTTGCAGATTTTTCCCTTTCAAGACTTTGAATATATTTTGCCACTCCCTCCTTCTGGCCTGCAGCATTTCTGTAGAGAAATCAGCTGATAGCCCTATAGGGGGGTTCCCTTGTAATTAACTTTTCTTGCTGCCTTTAGAATCCTCTCTTTATCTTTAACTTCTTCCAATTTTATTATAATATGTCTTGATGTAGGACTGTTTGGGACCCTCTGTGCTTCCTGTATCTGGATATCTGTTTCCTTCTTTAGGTTTGAGAAGTTTTCAGCCATAATTTCTTCAAATACATTTTTTTTTTTTTTTTTTTTTTTTTTTGTGGTACGCAGGCCTCTCACTGTTGTGGCCTCTCCTGTTGCGGAGCACAGGCTCTGGACACGCTGGCTCAGCAGCCATGGCTCATGGGCCCAGCCGCTCCATGGCATGTGGGATCTTCCTGGACCGGGGCACAAACCCATGTCCCCTGCATCGGCAAGCGGACTCTCAACCACTGCGCTGCCAGGGAAGCCCCTCAAATACATTTTTAATCCCCCCTTCTCTTTCTTCTCTTTCTGAAATCCCTATTATGCATAGACTGGCAAGCTTTATATTTTTTTACATTATATTGGTCATACTTATTATATTATTCCATAGGTCTCTTATATTGCTTTCATTTTTTTTCATTTGGCTGTCTCCTGTTCTGATTGGGTAATTTCCATCACTGTATTCTATCTTGCAGATCACTTATTCTTTCTTCTGCATTATGTACAGTAAGCCCCCTACATACAAATGAGTTCTGTTCCAAGAGTGCATTCATTAAGTCTCATTTGTTTATAAGTCCAACAAAGTTAGCCTAGGTACCCAACTAACACAATCAGCTATATAGTACTGTACTATAATAGGTTTATAATACTTTTCAAATAATACATAATAATGTATTTACAAATAATACATAAAAAACAAACACAAAAATAAAACATTTTTAATCTTACAGTACAGTACCTTGAGAAGTACAGTAGTACAGTACAACAGCTGGCATACAGGGGCTGGTGTTGAGTGAACAGGCAAGAAGAGTTACTGACTGGAGGAGAGGAGGTGGGAGATGGTAGAGCCGAAGGATCATCAGCAATAGGAGACGGAGGGCAAGCTGCAATTTCATTCACGCCTGACGTTGATGGAACGCATGTTCACATCTTGGAAAGTTTGCAACTTGAAGGTTTGTATGTAGGGGACTTAATGTATTCATCCTGCTATTCATTGCCTTGAGCTCAGCTTTTGTCTTGGCAAATGAATTTTCTAATTTTTCTTGGCTCCACCTTAATTTCGAGTTCCTTTTTACAGTAATCTGCATTTCTGTTGATAGCCTGTCTTAATTCCTTCAGTATTTTCATTACCTCCTTTTTGAACTCGGTGTCTGTTAGACTGAAGAGGTCTGTTGCATTGTTTGTTCCTTCAGGGGAATTCTCTTGGTCTTTTAAGTGGGAGTGATTCCTCTGCTTCTTTATTTTGCTTATACTGTATTTCTCTTACTCTGTGAGTTGAGGAGAAACAATTATCTACTGTAATCTTGGAGGTCTATTTATAAGTGGGAGTGTCCCTGTGTAGCTTGTGTGGGTTTAATATTTTTTTGGTGTGAGAGCTGCTTTTAGTTTGGGTGTCTCTTTCCTTACCGTGTGCTGGCCATTATCCCCTTGACAGGGGGTGTGCAGTTGCACGGCCCGTGCAAGATCCTGGGAAGGCAGGGACAGTGGTTGGTGCCCGGTCATAGGACTCTCGGTGGTAGAGGACATGGACATTTTAGATGCCCCATTCCTCCTATGGCAGATACTAAAATCCAAAAGCCTGTCTTACAAGAAAATGTTAAATGGGGATATTTTCTGCTGAGTATGCCTATCCGTGGTTTGTTTTTGAAAACTCAGATGCTCTTATTAAAAATGATTCTGAAGGATTTCCCCAGTGGTCCAGTGGTTGGGACTTCGCCTTCCAATGCAGGGGCTGTGGGTTTGATCCCTGGTTGGGGAGCTGGGATCCCACATTCCTCACGCCAAAAAGCCAAAACATGGAACAGATGCAATATTGTAACAAATTCAATAGAGACTTTGAAAATGGTCCACATCAAAAAAGTCTTAAAAAAAAAAAGATCCTGAAATTCAGGTTAAATAAGACAACTGTATGACTGTAGATTTGTATTAAGTAAGGCTTGGAACATTGAAAGCTATTCTTCCTATGTTATGCATCTGTATTCATTTACCAAAGGCTGTCAAAGTGCCACATACTGGGTGGCTTAAATTTATTTTTTTTTAATTCTGGAGGCTAGAAGTTCAAGATCGAGGTATTACAGAATTTTCTTCTTAGGCCTCTCTCCTTGGCTTGTAGATGGCTGTCGGCCCCCTGTGCCTTCCCAGGATCTTCCTGTGTATGTCCTAGTTTCATATAAGAGCACCAGTCCTATTGGATTAGGGCCCACCCTGCTGACCTTCTTCAACCTTAATTATCTCATCTAAAAATACAGTCATAGTCTGAGGTACTGAGGGGACATTACTCAACATGAAATCCGGGGACACAATTCCACCCATAACAGTATCTAACAAATGTAATAATTAACCTGTAAAAGACTCTACATTCATAGAAGACCATTGATAGAGTGGGGTGGTCGGGAACAACTTGTGTGCATATGGTCATTGACATTACTCGGATGTAGAAATTTTCTAAAAAAATGGTGATTTATTTTGCTTTAACATACAATGGTAAATATATTGGGATCATCAAGTTTTAAAATTTGCTGGTCCTACTTTACACATTATAATACTAATGTAAGCTCATTAGTTCTTCCATTTCATTGTAGGAAAGGGATCCAATTAACACCTACCAGCAGCTTGGCTAAAAATGGACATTAAAATCAGATACCACATTGTAAATATAAAGTACTTTTCTCCAGATGTGTATAAAAGTTTTGAAACAATCAATCACTGCCTGCTCCACAGGACAATTTGGATTTTAAAAATGTTCCAGACCAGGAATAGCATAACCCTGTGTAACAATACTTATAATAGTTTAAACAATATTTTATCAAAGGCTTTTGCACTTGACATTTGAAAGAGAGAAACAGTAGCCAAGGAACTGCATAACCAAAAAATGAAAATTATATAAAATATTTCCACCACTATTTAAATGCCAGATTTAATCAAGCAATAGTAAAAAATATCAAAACAAAAAACATAATAATACAACCTTCTGTTTAAAATAATAGCACTGTTCTGCCTCTTTTCCACTGAATTTTACATATGAACAGACTATATATACTGTTTTTTCAGAGAAATGTCCATTTGGTCTGTCACACAAGTCAGGCTCACACTGAATCCTTTCGCTTCTGAGGATATACAACTCCATGATGTTTCCATATTTCCAACATTCTGGGTCAAGTGAAATGTCTGAAGTATAATACATTTCTCTTTCTCCTTTACACAGTGCAGAGTATACAGGCTTAGGTTATGTGGCTTCACTTTTACTCCAGGTCACTGTCTTTTTCTAAATTCAAGGCGGTATTCAATGGAGTGCAGTAGTTTGGCTTGTCGGAAGGTACAAAGCCGGGCAGACACACACACTTATAGGAACCTTCGGTGTTGATACACTTGGCATTCTTGCAGAGAGACATCCGGTTGTTCAACTCATCACATTCGTTGACATCTGCAATAAGCCAAACCACGCAGGTTAGCAAGCTTCAACATCACTCCGGGAGGACATGCAATCTACACCCTACCTGAGGCATCCGGCCTGAACACAGCCTGGCTGTTCTGTGCTCTCCCCGCCCCAGTAAACTGCATAGTCTTTCCCATTATTGTCTGTCTGTTCCAATTACATGCAAGAGAAATACTACTTTCTAGATCTTAAAAAGGTGATTATCCAGGAGGTTCTAGAATATCTTTCCCTGTTTGTTATTTAACACAACAGGGACCATTTTGTCAGCTTGACTTTTTATAGTCAAACCTTAAGAAAGCTGGAACAACTATCCTACTTCTAAATTCCTCTCTGCACATGCAGAAGAACTGTTAGGTTGTCATGAGAAATACAGAGAGCCTCTGAGCAGCCTCTCTAAAGGTTTAAGTTACTTTCTTAGATTTCTTTCCACAGGAAAGAAAGGCTCTATGCACTTGAAACATCTTTAATAACCCAGGTTACCTTTTTTTTTAGACCCACCTCAGACTGAGACTAACAAAACTGAAGTGGGGAAACTACACGACAGAGCAAAACAGCCACAAAAATAAAGGAAAAAAATGATACAAGTCAAGGGTCATTTAGCAAGGAGGCCAACAGGCTCAGGGACACAGCCTCAATCACAGGTAAGGATAAACATATTTTTACTGTTCTCTTAAAAGTAAGAGGGGGGCTTCCCTGGTGGTGCAGTGGTTTAGAGTCCGCCTGCCGATGCAGGGGACACGGGTTTGTGCCCCGGTCTGGGAAGATCCCACATGCTGCAGAGCGGCTGGGCCCGTGAGCCATGGCCACTGAGCCTGCGCGTCCGGAGCCTGTGCTCCACAACGGGAGAGGCCACAACAGTGAGAGGCCCACGTACCGCAAAAAAAAAAAAAAAAAAAAAAAAGTAAGAGGGAAGGCAACCTGAGAGTTGTGAAGAGCACTTTCTCTAAAATGGAAGTTGTATTTTCTTCTTCATCTATGTTCCCCTCTTGCTGGTGTCAGGTATTCAGGGAGAACATTTGCTGCAGTCAAAAGCTCAATTTAAAAGAGTCAAACTAATTACCCCAAACTTTCTGGCCTTTCCTCCATAGGTATGTACCATTTATATGAATTCTTAAATATCAACTTTTAAAAAATTTGTGGTAAAATATATGGAACATAAAATTGACCATTTTAACCATTTTTGAGTGGATAGTCCAGTGGCATTAAGTACCTTCACATTTTTGTATAATCATCACCACTGTCCATCTCCAGAACTTTTCTCATCTTCCCAAACTGAAACTCTGCAAATCTTAAATGTACTAGATTGTCTGAGGTCCAGCCACAGGGCATTCAGGAAAAGAGTAATTTCCCATCAAATACATATGATTCTTACCAACACAGGTCATCTTGGCCATATCCAAGTGATACCCATCAAAGCAATCGCAGGTGTAACCTTCCTGCACCCTGACACAGCGCCCGTTTTCACAGCCGTTGAGGATGCCACATTCTTCAGCCTGCAACTCCTCAAAGCTATTTAAAAAGCCTGGAAGGGAAAGGACAGGAGGCAAGTTAGAAATTTTCAACCTCTTACACCGTTTTTTAAAATGACATGATCATTAAGGTTATGGTTCGTCATACATACATATTTCCAATTCCTTAAAGATAGCATTAAAATTTAAGCAGATATATCTGTACACGATATTAAGCAAACTATTACCAACCTTGTGTAGGCTGTACAGATTAGCCCCACATCTTGAATTCTGATGCTCTACATTAAAATCACATAAAACGATACAGCAAGTAGGGTATTTGTTTTTGCCCTTATTATTAAAATTTTTTGTCTAAGATTTTAAATTTCCTGAGTTCTCAGTAGGGTAAATGTCAGAACATCTTTCAGGACAGAACCGATGGAACTCACTATGAGGGTAGACATTTGCTAAGATGCACAAGCATTGGAGGCAGTGCTCTTTCATGGGGAGTTCCCAGGAGTGGAGAAAAGCCAGGCTGGCCTTGCCATGTGAGGTCTGTTTGCTCTGGCTCTGGAATGAGCCTTACAAAAGGGCTCTTGGGGGATCAAAGGGATAAAGGCAGTAAAAGGGACTCAAAACATCCTGATAAACGAGAAATACATCATAGTTCTGTTTAGAAAACCAAAATTCTTTTAAAGAAAACAAAGAAGCTCTTGTTTGGCTCTTTTTTTTTTAGATATCTTTAAACTGATTCGGAGCTAGAGTTTAGTAATACAAAAACAATGTAGCCAGGCATCAAGAATATTTTCCTCTGTTTCTAGAGAGGAAAGTTGTAAATATAAATCCACGGTGACCCAAACACACTGTTGATGTGGGGGGTCTCATCCTCTCCCCCACCTTCTGAAGGCACCATGTATTTGCTTTTTTTAATATATAAATTAATTTATTTTTGGCTGTGTTGGGTCTTTGTTGCTGTGCAAGGTTTTCTGTAGTTGTGGCGAGTGGGGGCCACTCTTTGTTGCAGTGTGTGGGCTTCTCATTGCAGTGGCTTCTCTCGTTGCAGAGCACGGGCTCTAGTGCAGGCTTCAGCAGTTGTGGCTCACGGGCTCAGTAGTTGTGGCTCATGGGCTCTAGAGCACAGGCTCAGTCATTGTGGCGCACTGGCTTAGCTGCTCCGCAGCATGTGGGATCTTCCCGGATCAGGGCTCGAACCTGTGTCCCCTGCATTTGCAGGCAGATTCTTAACCACTGCACCACCAGGGAAGCCCCACGTATTAGGTTTAAGGGAAAAAAAAAAAAAATCAACCTAGGGTCAGAACTCTACATCTGGCCTTTGAAGTAATTCTCCAGTCGAACTGCAGGGGGCAGCAAAATATCATTTCTTATGCAGGGCTGTAAGGTCTAACAATGATTTTAAAAATTAAGTAATACATCTAAAAAGGAAAAAAAATAGGACTGGGCATCAAGACTGTCAGCAGATCCTGAAGCCAGTTTGAGAAATATTGACAAGAAAGTCAACCTATGGAAATATTTCAAAGTCCAGGTAACACAGCAAAGTCCATTTTAACTAGTAAAATTATATTTATTACAGAAGTTAAAACATGAAATTAAAATTTGAAACTCCTACACACACATTAAGCAGACTCCCCAAAATACTTCTACAGGACTCTAAAACAACAGCAGTCAGCAAAGGACAGCCCGTGCTCTAACGTGGGCCTGCTACCTATTTTTATAAATGAAGTTTACTGGAACACAGCCTCACCTATTTGCTAATATCTGTCTGTGGCTGCTTTCCTGATTCCAGAGCACAGTTGAGTAGCTGCAAAAGAGACTATATAGCCTGAAAAGCCTACAAATTTTACTGTCTGGCCATTTATAGAAAAAGTTGATCTCTGCTCTAGAAAATTCCAGTTTTAGAAATACTGCTCTAGCTAAAGGTGACACCAGTCATTAGCCCAACTTTCTTCAACAGAAAGGCACAAGATGATAAATAATAAAGGTGGTGTGATTCAGCCTCTCTTTTACTATCTTTTTTTTTTTTTTTGCGGTACGCGGGCCTCTCACTGCTGTGGCCTCTCCCGTTGCGGAGCACAGGCTCCGGACGCGCAGGCTCAGCGGCCATGGCTCACGGACCCAGCCGCTCTGCGGCATGCGGGATCCTCCCGGACCGGGGCACGAACCCGTATCCCCTGCATCGGCAGGCGGACTCTCAACCACTGCGCCACCAGGGAAGCCCGCTCTTTTACTATCTTACCCCATACGATTTTATGTCTTCAGTAGGGCCAGAGAGCCTTTGATCCTGGTCTAGGAAGGAGGAGCTATTTCTCTGCAACTTGTAAGAAATTTAAAGGCCGTTACATAGTCAAAGCTGGGGGTCTTTGAACTGCATCTGCAACTTCCTATGTTGCTAAACAGGAAATTGACCTGATACCAACATGCTTATTTCTTAACGTTTGTAGTGAATTTTAAAAGTTTTAAAGCAATGACAGCTTAAAAAAAAAACTACATAAGCCAGAACATTTCAACATTAAAATTCCTGGCATCTGAACTATAATGCATTAGAGGCTGCACACACAAGCCATGGGATTGTGTCAGAGTTACACATAGATTTACCCTGGTATTTTGGATTTATGGGGCAGGCAAACTGTACTTTCTTGCAACTTTAATATTTCTTCTCCCTTTTTTTTTTTTAAAGTAAATGTTTACTGACCTATAAATATATACACAGAAGTGTAGAAACCATAAGTGCACAGGCTTATAGCTGTCAATGTATTTAAGCACATTTCTTGAAGTAGTGCATGATTATTTGTGGTTGATTAAAAGAAAATCTAAGGCAGGGGTCCCCAACCCCTGGGCTACAGACCGGTACTGGTCCATGGCCAGTTAGGAACTGGGCTGCACAGCAGGAGGTGAGCGGTGGGCAAGTGAGTGAAGCTTCATCTGCCGCTCCCCATCGCTCGCATTACTGCCTGAGCTCCACCTCCTGTTAGCATTACGGTGAGTTGTATAATTATTTCATTATATATTACAATCTAATAATAAAGTGCACAATAAATGTAATGAGCTTGAATCATCCTAAACCCCCCCCCACATCTGTGGAAAAATTGTCTTCCACAAAACCGGTCCCTGGTGCCAAAAAGGTTGGGGACCACTGATCTAAGGTGTTAGAAGTTAGGATAGTGGTTACCCTGAGTGGGTGGGAGGGCAGCTGGGAAAAGGGAACCAGGTGTCCTTCTGGATGCTGGCAATGCTCTAGATCCATTCAGGTCTAGACGACCCAACCCAGCTGATTTAATAGAATGCTGTTTTCATGTAAATTTTAAAGCAGTTTTAATTTGGCAGAAGGATCAATACACTGCATACTTTAAAAAACAAAAGGAGGGAAGGGAAGGAGGAAAGCACTCGGGCTCAGAACTGAAGTAGCTCCAGAGGCAGCCACAAAGCTTGTGTTGCTCCTCAGGACCCAGGTCACAGCTAGTTTGCTTTGTGCACAGGTGAAAGGTCCCAAAGAAAGAGCAGCATTGCTGTATTTTATAATTTCAGCAGTGTCTCCAAAGTCCTAACCCCAACTACCTGGTCTGCAGGGATTCTGTCGAAAATCTGGAGCAGCTTCACTTGCTGCAATGAGGCCCCCTCTGTAGGATGTGGAACAGGCACCTGGACTCCACTGCTCTAGTCCCATTCTTGAAGGCAGACAACCCATTATCTACTGATATTTCAATTTGTACCATCCCATTTTTCAATCTTCACATAATTAGTCTGTATTTGCAAGCTCTGGTCTCTCCCACAGACATATTTAGCTTGTGTGGCTTCCTTATCTGGGACACTCTGGTTGTACATTTAGGCATTTACTTTCTAAATGGGAACAGGATTCACACATACACACTCCACCTCCCATTTGAAAAGTCTGCTCACAAATCCAGGAAAAGCATCACACATCATTTCTTACTTAATAAACCCCCTCACAAGTGAATTCTAAAGATTAATCTCTGACCAGGAGAGCAATCATTTTATCTCCCATTCTAAGAGAATGTACTTGAGGACATGGGGAGGGGGAAGGGTAAGCTGGGATGAAGTGAGAGAGAGGCATTGACATATATACACTACCAAATGTAAGTAGATAAGCTAGTGGGAAGCAGCTGCATAGCACAGGGTGATCAGCTCAGTGCTTTGTGACCACCTAGAGAGGTGGGATAGGGAGGGAAATGCAAGAGGGAAGGGGATATGGGGATATATGTATACGTATAGCTGATTCACTTTGTTATACAGCAGAAACTAACACAACAACATTGTAAAGCAACTACAATAAAGATGTTAAAAAAAAAGATCAACTCAGTACAGTTAATATTTACCATTTCCTTGTATGAAAAAAGACTACAATATAATAACCAAGCTATCAAGAAAACTCTGACCCTTAAACTAGGCCACCACTTCATGGCTAAAAAAATGATTTTGTCATGGAAATTATAACAAATAAGATTTTCTTTAAAGAAAATAAACATCCCAAAGCAATCTACAGATTCAATGCAATCCCTATCAAATTACCAGTGGCATTTTTTACAGAATTAATTAGACCAAAAAGTCTTAAAATTTGTATGGAGACACAAAAGACCCTGAATAGCCAAAGCAGTCTTGAGGGAAAAAAGCAGAGCTGGAGGAATCAGCCTCCCTGACTTCAGACAATACTACAAAGCTAGGTAATCAAGACAATATGGTACTGGCTCAAAAACAGAAATATAGATCAATGGAACAAGATAGAAAGCCCAGAGATAAACCCATGCACCTATGGTCAGCTAATTTATGACAAAGGATGCAAGGATATACAAGACAGTCTCTTCAATAAGTGGTGCTGGGAAAACTGGACAGCTACATGTAAAAGAATGAAATTAGAACACTCCCTAACATCATACACAAAAATAAACTCAAAATGGATTAGAGACCTAAATGTAAGACCAGACACTATAAAACTCTTAGAGGAAAACATAGGAAGAACACTCTGACATAAATCACAGCAAGATATTTTCTGAGCCACCTCCTAGAGTAATGGAAATAAAAACAAAAACAAATGGGACCTAATGAAACTTCAAAGCTTTTACACAGCAAAGGAAACCATAAACAAGACGAAAAGACAACCCTCAGAATGGGAGAAAATATTTGCAAATGAAGCAATAGACAAAGGATTAATCTCCAAAATATATAAACAGCTAATGCAGCTCAATATTAAAAAAACAAACAACCCAATCCAAAAATGGGCAGAAGAGCTAAATAGACATGTCTCCAAAGATACACAGATGGCCAAGAAGCACATGAAAAGCTGCTCAACATCACTAATTGAGAAATGCAAATCAAAACCACAATGAGGTATCACCTCACACCAGTCAGAATGGACATCGTCAGAAAATCTACAAACAACAAATGCTAGAGAGGGTGTCGAGAAAAGGGAACCCTCTTGCACTGTTGGTGAGAATGTAAATTGATACAGCCACTATGGAGAACAGTATGGAGGTTCCTTAAAAAGCTAAAAATAGAATTCCCATATGATCCAGCAATCCCACTACTCAGCATATACCCAGAGAAAACCATAATTCAAAAAGACACATGCACCCCAATGTTCACTGCAGCACTATTTACAATCACTGCAGCACTATTTACAATAGCTAGGTCATGGAAGCAACCTAAATGCCCATTGACAGACAAATGGATAAAGAAGATGTGGTACATATATACAATGGAATATTACTCAGCTATAAAAATGAACGAAATTGGGTCATTTGTTGAGACGTGGATGGATCTAGAGACTGTCCTACAGAGTGAAGTAAGTCAGAAAGAGAAATATATCGTATATTAACGCATATATTTGGAACCTAGAAAAATGGTACAGATGAACCGGTTTGCAGGGCAGAAATAGAGACACAGATGTAGAGAACAAATGTATGAACACCAAGGGGTAAAGCAGTGGGGGGTGGTGGTGGTGGTGTGATGCATGGGAGATTGGGATTGACATGTATACACTGATGTGTGTAAAACTGATGACTAATAAGAACCTGTTGTATAAAAAAATAAATAGGGCTTCCCTGGTGGCACAGTGGGTGGGAATCTGCCTGCCAATGCAGGGGACACGGGTTCAATCCCTGGCCTGGGAAGATTCCCACATGCCGCGGAGCAACTAAGCCCATGTGCCACGACTACTGAGCCTGCGCTCTAGAGCCCGTCCTCTGCAGCAGGAGAGGCCACGGCAATGAGAAGCCCGCGCACCACTCTCTGCAACTAGAGAAAGCCTGCGCACAGAACAAAGACCCAACACAGCCAAAAATAAAAACAAATAATTTATAAAAATAAATAAATAAAATAAAATTCAAAACATAAACAAATAAAAGAAAATAAACGTAATAGCATTCCCACCAGTGAGACTCATAATCTGATCCGGTGGTTCTCAAACTTGAGTGTACGTAAGGCTTACTCAGAGGGCTGGTAAAGCCGACTGGTGGGTCTCAACCCAGTATCTGATTCAGCAGGTCTATAGCATAGCTCGCAAATTTGCATTTCTTACAAGTTCTCAGGGACTACATTTTGAGAACCACTGACTAAACCTCAGAACCACAATTTAGTTCCAAAGTAACTAAAAATGTTGCTTACGGTCCTGAATGAAGTAGGGATCAGCTTCGGGAGCATACTGTTCACTGAAGTCGACCAAGGCATCCTGTCCATATGGCTGCCGGCGTCCTGTGATGGGGATGTTACACAGCTGGGCATAGTCATCTGAGAAGGAAATGACAATGAATGTGACACACCATCGCTGTTTGCTCGCACCTGGATGCACCCAGTCACCGCGTGCCCCATCTCCCACACACACCCCTGATCCTGAAACATCTCAATATTCTTTATGGATGCTCTATACATCCACATACAATTCATGCTGTATAGCATAATTAAGATTCTGAATAGCAGACCCAACACAGTAGCTCAACAGTTGGTAGAATGTATCCCAGGAGAGTAAAGGACTGAAAAAATGAGCCATCGGAGAGTGCTGCAAGCCTTTTGGAAGAATGGCTTTATCTGAACCCATCAGGTGTTTTCATCAAAACATTTAAAGTGTATAAAGTAGTCATTCATACAGAGATACACTTTTCCACTCACTAGAGAGAGAAAAAAAATGCATCTCTGGTGATCCAAAAATGAGATACAACCAAACGAAGATGCAACTAAGTACCATTTGAATTTAGTACCTACTATTATACTTCTCTACTCAAGACCTGGTCCTTATGAATAACATTTATAGCAGTGATGGTGATGATCATCATCATAACAGTAATAGTGAAGTAATGGTACTAGTAATAATAGCTAAGAGTTGTATAATGTTTGCTCTGTGCCAGAAACTGTTTTAAGCACTTAATACACATTAATTCACTAAAATATTTACACCACCCTATGAAAAGCTACTATTATCTCCATTTTACCAATGGGAAGTAGAAGCATGGAGTGGCTAAATGACAACTGGTATGAGACAGCACCATACTTGAACTCAGTCATGCAGCTGAAGGGTGTACACTTAACAGTCTTCCCCTCCTACATCTACCTTAGCTCCTTTGTAATTCTTGTCTTTGCCTCTTCTGCACCTTAGCTAAATTCATCTGCAGTTACCATTTCTTGAGGCCACATTCCCATTCCCTGGCCATCTGACTTAACTCCCCCTTTAGTCCTCCTCACAGGACCCACCTAGCACATGGGATCTTGGTTCTCCACATGTTTGGGGATGATTGTGCTTTCAGTGCATTTCACTCAGGCTCTTACCCGTACTTTGGAGCAGAGTTATTTAGAAGGTCTAGAGAGGAAAGCTTTAGAAGAGATATCTTCATGCTCTGAACGCACATTTTATAGAAAATATACTGCCCAAGGATTCATCTAGCAGTTGGTGAAAATTCTGGGGCTACCCAGACTTCAACATCTCTGCCGGAACCGAGAGCTGCAGGTCAGCCGGCCCCAGGACTGGTTGGACACTCAGGGCAGCCACACCAGGCAGCAGCCACACTTGCCTGGACCACAGATTGAAGGAGTTTTCCTCTATTTTAGTTCCTTCTGTAACAAAACTAAAGAAAAGCACTGAGGCAAGTGTGTGAACTCTCAAGGCTTTCTTCCATCACCTTCCTCTTAAAGGAGTCAAAGGTGTGTGTGAGGTATGTGTGTGTATGTGCACGCATGCACGTGCACACACCCACACATTCTCCCCTAAAGTGCCAAAAGGGAGCGTAAAAGCAGAAAAGACCCTGAACCCCTAGACAGGGTAGGATCGTGGTTGCCCCTTCCTAAAATTCTTCTTGTGGGAAGCATTCCAGGAATGGCGCACACCCCCATCGCAGACATCCCCGAGCACTTCCTCACGAAACCATTTCATGAGAAATATTAATTTCATTAAGGAAATAGCTAAACCAGGAAAAAGATCGTTGACTCACAAAAATAAAGCTTCAAACAAAGAGAACACAAATGGTTGTCAGTTCTGCTTCAGGTTTGAAAGAGAAGAATTAAGGATTTCCCTGCAAAGGCAAGATCGCAGAAATGTTTACAAGTTTCACACACTGAGGTCATTTTCTCTCATGACTTTTTATATATGTTTGTTGTACATCTGAAAGGGAGACAACATTTTGTATCCAGGCAACAGTTGTGATCAAGAGTGGATATTTAAAAAAGTTAATTCATGCTCTTATTTTGCAAACCTAAGTCCAGAGATGGCTGAGCAGTATGCTCCTCTTCAGCATCTTGCTCTCAAGTCCTGGGCCCATGGCTTTTCCCCTAGACCATGCCTCTTCCACCAAGAAATGACCTGGTCTCCACCCTCCAAGCTCTCACCATCTAACATCACAAAAGGAAGGGATCAAATGGGAGAGGAGTGGAGGAGGAATGGACTTCTGTTCCTGTGTGATGTTTAGGAACAGCTTCCTAGAAAAGGAACACTTGACCTGAAACTATGTAGATTAGAAGGATTTACTTAATAGAAGGTATTTGGGATTCTAAAAAGAGTTTACCCAAAGGCATCACAAAAGCAAACTGTAAGCTGTGTTTGGGGACTACCAAGTAGTTCCTAAGAAAGGCTTTGGACGTGACCCAGGCCGTAAAGGGAAGCAGAGGAGAGTCATGGGCAGGGGACCCTCTGCGGTTTTCTGCATCTTCCTTCCCCTCCCTTCATCCCTGGACATGCATTTTTCTCAAGTTTCTAGAACTTACTGTCCTTTGCTGCTTCACTTTATCTAACATGTTACCAATCCAAACTTCAAGATTTTTGGTCAGTTATCAAAACATCATTTCTACATTAAATGTACTCTCTTGTATTTGAAGATGTGCTACAGTCCCATCAACACCAGGACATGCATTTTGAGTTATTTTTCTGGGAGCATGATGGGTCTATCCTAATCCATCCATGCTGCCTCTCCCATTGCGCACATCTGCTCTCGTTCTTGGCCAGGGTCAAGGGTGAAATGAGCACGGGGTAATGAAAAGAACATGGGCTTCAGAGGCAGAAGCCGGGGCTCAAGTCCTGACTGTACCACTTACTTTCCAGCTTAGCAACTGTGGGCAAGCCTCAGTTTTCACATCTGTCACATGGGGATAATTCCTGTTTGCCTCTCTGTTACTGGTGTATTAAAAAATGAGATGATGTTATGGAACTGTTCATAAATTTTGAAGCACCAAGAAAATGGAGGTTACAATTTTTTCTTTTAGGTAAAATCACTCATGTCCCTGCTAAACATCTGGAAATAAATGAGGATTTGCAAAGACGGTATCAGAATGATTGATATAACATAGTGTTAGCAAAACTTTAAATGTAGTTGTCAATGGGCAAAAACTTGTACAATAAATTAAGAGCAATGAAAGCACAGTCTCCAGATGTTTTTAGATATTGTTTCAAGATTTGAAATTTTTAAATAGATGGAGGGAAACTCCAACTCAGTTAACAGAGAAAGATGTCTTCATCTCAAAAATTATTGACTGCCTGGGCAAATTTAATTGCTTGATCAGACAGTGATAAGGTATCAGCAACAACACATTATAACACTAGATCAACAAAACTCAAAATACAGGGGGAAAAACTGATGTTCAGCAGTTGTTAGTATACGCTCGACCCCTTTAGAAATGCCTTGAATAGCCAGTAGGTTTCTCATCATCTTTTAAGGCAACAACTGGAATATCGTGGAGTTTTCTAGTGAATCCTGGGTAAGGGGTCTCCTCCAGGATCTGGGCACATGCACCTTTCTAACATGTGCTGGATCTCTGAGCATCCCAAGCCACACCAGAGCCCACTGAGCTTGGAGGTGCTTGGCCTTGGTTATCCCTAGGGCTGGGTCATGGCTATAGTCCAGCTGGGGAGGCAATGAGTTGTGGTTGGCTGAGGCTGTGGAGCTGGGAATAGCAGATCCCTGAACTGTTTCCACAGCTCCTGATGGCAGCCCATGGGAATCTCTTAGCTGCCACTTCATCCAGCTCAACATGTAGAGAAGAACACATTTTTTGTCCCTAGAGTCTTTTTCCTTCTGCAAGACACTCCTTACTTAAGCAAGTTGATGACAATTAAGCACCTGGTTGTCTGGGGCTTGGTGCAAAGGAAGAGCTCTGCTTAGCAGGGCTTGTACTTTGTGAGGCAAATGCCATTTCTGGGACACCATACAATGTGTCCGTCCAGGATCTAGCCAAATATGAATGTGAAATGAATAGGAAGTGGAAATATTCACACCTCAAAGTCCCCCCACTCACTGCACTCTTCACCTCTGCAGGCACAAATGCTAAGCTCTTGATCAAAGCTATGAAAGACAGACACATACGGGATGGTGTGGGCCGCCATCACTTACGTGGTCTAAACAAGATCCAGGCTATGGATCACGCTCAGTTCCCTGGCATGGCAGATTCACATGACAGATGGTACTGCTTTGATTTTAATTCTAAATTGAAAAAAACAGTTTAAAAATTGCCCCCCTGGAGCCAAGAGGTCTGGGGCCCCCGCTGTCAGCAGCAATGGGAAGCACATTATCATATCCTGGCAGGAAATCTCCTTCCTTATGACAGACACATCTGTAGGGCTGGGTCTGGACAGTCACACATCACAATGCCAATCAGGCATGTGAAGAAACTGGGAGGTGAAGTCTGACTGAGGCAGATTAAATTCAGCTGCTTTTAGAAATGATGAAGAGGCTGCACTTTGTTCTCCACACATGAGGGCTGAAAACCTAGTGCTCTAAAGTTTGAAGTGCATGATTTTCAAATAAAGGAGAAGGACCAATTCATATGCATAAGGAAAAATGGGTCATATTTTACTGAAACTTCTAGATCAGGTGTTTTTCCTACAGGCCTCCACATGTACTATTAATTGATGATGGCGTTTGGAAAACATACACACCAGGAAATGGAGGAAGGAGACAGGGAGAATGGAACGAATATTTACCTGAGCGCATGCTGAGCCAGTAGTATAATCGGCATTTTTCTTTGAAATTAGCAAAAGCTATGGAATTAGAAAAATGTTGACCATTTACAGAACATACCATCCAGTACTGATGACAGAAGAAGGAACGTAAGAGAGAGGATTCTACTGGTGATGCCACACCCTGTGGAACTGGACATCTGTTTAGGTGTCTGTCTGCTTATGCTCATTCTCAGAGAGTACATACACTCTTATCCACAGTGCCTGGTAAGCAGGCAGTGAACCTGCTTTCCTGATGTTAAAACTTGCTGAGTTGTGAGAGAAAATTAGGTATCCGAAAAAGCAGCAGTCCCCAACCTTTGTGGCATCAGGGACAGGTTTCGTGGAAGACGATATTTCCACGGACTGGGGGGAGGTTCAGGTGGTAATGCGAGCGATGGGGAGCGGCAGATGAAGCTTCGCTCGCTCATCCGCTGCTCGCCTCCTGCTGTGCGGCCCGGTACCAGTCCGCGGCCTGGGGGTTGGGAACCCCCTGCTAAAAAGAGAAGCACCCAGAGTCAAAAGCCCGGGGTTCTAGTCCTACTGCTTCCATCATTGGATGAATGGATAAAGAAGATGTGGCACATATATACAGTGGAATATTACTCAGCCATAAAAAGAAACGAAATTGAGTTACTTGTAGTGAGGTGGATGGACCTAGAGTCTGTCATACAGAGTGAAGTAGGTCAGAAAGAGAAAAACAAATACCGTATGCTAACACATATATATATATGGAATCTAAGAAAAAAATGTCATGAAAAACCTAGGGGTAAGACGGGAATAAAGACAGACCTACTAGAGAATGGACTTGGGGATATGGAGAGGGGGAGAGGTGAGCTGTGACGGGGTGAGAGAGTGGCATGGACATATATACACTATCAAATGTAAAATAGATAGCTAGTGGGAAGCAGCCGCATAGCACAGGGAGATCAGCTCGGTGCTTTGTGACCACCTAGAGGGGTGGGATGGGGAGGGGGGAGGGAGGGAGATGCAAGAGGGAAGAGATTTGGGAACATATGTATATGTATAACTGATTCACTTCGTTATAAAGCAGAAACTAACACATCATTGTAAAGCAATTATACTCCAATAAAGGTGTAAAAAATAATAATAATAAAAAGAGAAGCACCCAGAGTCAAAAGCCCAGGGTTCTAGTCCTACTGCTTCCTATTCTTTGGACTAGATACCTTCCTTTGAGCTGTGTCTGTTGAACAGGATTATGGTGCTGTGCCTTAGCAGCATTAAAGGCAGTTCATTGCTCCATTCAGTGATTGACTCACTCATCCGACCAGAGGCTGAGAATATTACAGGCAGCGTGGGGTTTGGGAGAGAGAGAGGAAGGATAAAATGACAGTACACTGACATGTGCAGTAGTGCATGAAGAAGAGGTAATGCCTAGAGTCAGCCAGGAAGAGCTGCTGAAGCCTTCACCTTGGAGATGAGCATCTACAGAAAGAGGGTCAGCCAGGTGAAGAAGAGGAGGGAAGGTAACTCAGAGTCATAGGCGTATATAACAGATAAGAAAGTCTTTGGGAAATGAAAGGACCACATAAATGCTGCCTACTACCCATCCCTGCTAAAGAACAGTCGAAAAAAGGAAAGTTAGCTAACATGCACTATTAAGCTCCTGTGTGCTAGGCGCTGTGTACCTTTGCGCACACTTTTCCCTTTAAATCTCAGAATCCTATGAAATAACTGTAATTAGCTCCTTTTGTCTCCGATAAGGAAGCTAAGGTTTACAGCATAATTGTCCTAGCTTAGTTGAAGGATTGACTCTGTTGGTCTATCTGTAAAACCATGCTCTTTGAATTCCACAGCTGCCCTTCTGAAACCCTTAGAAGAAAATTATTAAATACATTCCCTAGACTGTAAGTATCAGGTAAGTACTTAGTTCAGCAATAAGCATTTCTGACTAAAATTCCAGGGAGAGTAATAACCGTGAATGCTGGTGAACTCAGCCCCACCAGGGTCAGCTTTATCATTAGCAGGATTTATATTTATTGAATTTGCTCAATTTATTAGGTGGAAGAGATCAAATTGCTTAATGTTTAATTAAGTTGTACTTGTTGAGGAGAGGGAAGTAATGAAGTCTAGTCTCGGCAGGGTTTACATTCTGTGGGACGCCTGTAAATGTTAATGCTCTAAGGAAACTCACAGGCTGTAGACCAACCAAGTTCCCTCACCCCCAACCTTCACCTAATGCTGCCCCTTCCAAGTTCAGTCACTCCCAGCATTTTCCATCACACTGCTGTTTACGTAGCCAGACTATAACTGGAGAGAGAGATTTGTTGGGTGTGAATGCCAAAACAATGGAGGTTCCATTTAGAAATCCATTTCTAAAACATGGATTCAAAATTTATAGACTTGTAACAGCATTAAATTATGCCACACATGAAAACCTTAAAATAATGATTGATAACATGAATTTCTCAGGAAGGACTGCATGAAAGGTTTCCCCTATTTCTAAGTAAACAGGGCTTTGGAAATAAAACATTAAGTCTTGCATTCAGGCAATCTCAGAGGAAATTAGGAATGAAGTAACTTCTAATATTCGATGAGACAAGACTGGACAATGCAATGAACAGGCAAATAGGAGGAAAGTTCAACATTTTAATTTTCTAGGCTGATCTACTTCATATTTTTCCAACTGGAAGGACAGATAAACTGTTTCATTTCCTGCTTTCCTAATCATTAAGTGCCACTCTGAAGTGACAAACTGAGAAGTCAACAATTAGGAAAAATAAATATTATATGGAAGGAATACATTTTGTTTCTTCTGTTATGTTTTTTGCATTAACCAAGTAAGAATTATTATAAAATTTGAGCTACACATGTGCTTAAGATTAAAGAGGATGTTGCACAACATACGGAATATACTAAATGCCACTGAATTATTCACTATAAAATGCTTAACTTTATGTCATGTGAATTTAACCCCAATTAAAAAACAAGTCAAGAGAAACAAAAAAATGTATTCTTTGAAGTCCGGTATTCATCTAACCTTTCTACTTTTAATTGGTAAAATGAGAAAACAAGACTAGTTGATCTCTAAGGTCCTTTCTAGCTTACATATTCTACAATTCTAAGCAGACATTTTTACTATTAGGCTGCAAAATATTGGGAAGACAATCTGTCACTGAAACTTGTGGGCTATAATATGAGGTAATTACCACCAGATGGCGCTATTGTCTTCAGGTGGTGCTCACACGGGTGTTTCCAGATATCTGAGAATAATGGAATTGAATGCACTGTAAGTAATCATGGACAGTCTAACCTCATTCATTTTCCTGCTGAGGAAACTGAGGTCCAGAGAAATTTAATGATATTTCAAAGGTCAAGTCAGGTTAAATTTTCAAAATATTGTTTTCTTTTAATAAAACTAAATTATTAAAATCTAAGGGTAAAAATAATTGTATCTTAAGTTTTGAAGCTGTTCAAAACTCTCTTAATGAATATTCAAAAGTATAGACCTCAAGGTTATGAAATAAAGATGTACTACTGGATCATCATTTGAAGAGCAAGTTCTAGGTAATTAATGCAATATTAAAGTACTGCTAAACATAATTAATAGATTATTCATAAATATGTATCCCATTTAATTATAGGAAATAAGCTAAAGCTGCAGAGCAAAACTGAACTGTTTTAAGATCTGTAACTCTGTTTTATGAGTTGCTCATAGATTGCTATTTATCTTAATCTGAAGTAACTCCCTTCTTACCTTCCCCTCTGGATCTATTCAGAATCAGATACCGTCCTAGTAACTCTTCCCTCTGGCAGTGATTTATTTGGCTACCTCGGTAGGCACTGAAAGATTATGATGTGAATGGTACCTTCTAGGGTTGAACAGTGCACAACTAACACAACTGTTCATAACAGCTCTGCTTGCCACTGAGACTTGAAGCTCAGAAGGAAGCATAAAAGAAGGCCTTGTTGTGCCCGGAAGCCTTCCAATGAGCTAATCTTTTGTAATTTGCTTCTTAAGACACTGGCTACTGATGTTGAGCAAAATAACTATCATCCAAGTTTCTGCTCCTTGCAGATTTATGCCAACATGCCTCCTAAGCACTTCCTAGATGCTTTCCTCCCAGTCATAAGAGGTGCAATCTGTCTGCTGCATGAAGGGAGAGCAGATAAAATTTCCCTCACTCTTCCTCTGCCAGGCGTGCCTGCTCTAGCCATGAGGTCAGCATATAAAAGACATGGGCAGCCAGTGGCTTTTTTCCAGCCATAGTTGTCTTATAAAGTCAATTAGGAAAAGGTCAAAATAAATACAACATTATTTGATTTCAAAACCTCAAACACAGAACAGGGCTTTAAGCAATTACATACAGTGATATTTTTCATAGTCCCACTCAGCACAGTTCATTTTCTGAGAGTACATTTCAGCTATCAATGAAGATAAAAAAATCCTATCGGCAAAATTTCTTTAAAATATGTGAAAGTAAAATTTCCACTAAAGAGAAAATCAACACCAAAAAGGCATTTCTAGAAAATCGAATGCCTATTCATAATGTCTGATTTCAAGGTAGAAAGTTTAAACTGCTAAAAATCTGATTTAAGATCAATTAGGTTGCTTGTTAGTGAAAAATAAAAGTGCTGCTTTTTGTGATCTGATGGTTCATTTTGCATGCATATCTTAATTTCTCTACTTTGGCTTTACATTAGAAAGATTCTAATAGATACATATGATTATAATAATAATGCAAGTTATTCTCCAGTCAGAATATTTTCAATAACAGAGCATGGCCAAACACCTTCTTAGCACTTCAATGTAGTATAGCTATTAAGAAAATAAGCCTTGAATAAAATTGATACCCCAAAGTCCAAATCGTACACAAACTAAAATTTCAGGAGTGTTCTTGTCACCAACTTTCCATCTTCCCATCAAATTCCCCTCACATTTAGCTGTTCTATAATAGTTGTTGAGGCCACTGAGACAATAGCTTCAACCAGCGTGCTGGTCCTCCCCAGCTGGCATCCCAAACCCTCGCTGACTCACACCAACTCCAGGGAATTGGGTTTGGGAACTGCTGCCCAGTTCCAGGACACTCCTCCAAGTTCTGTCACCAACAGTTTAGCAGGAAATGGAGTAAGTTTTCCCCTTTATGAGAGGTTTTTTTTTTTTTTTGCGGTACGCGGGCCTCTCGCTGTTGTGGCCTCTCCCGTTGCGGAGCACAGGCTCCGGACGCGCAGGCTCAGCGGCCATGGCTCACGGGCCCAGCCGCTCCGCAGCATGTGGGATCTTCCCGGACTGGGGCACGAACCCGTGTCCCCTGCATCGGCAGGCAGACTCTCAACCACTGCGCCACCAGGGAAGCCCCGAGAGTTTTTTAAATTTTCCTTTTGAGCTTTCCTTACCCTGAGACAAACCGTGTTTCCTACTATGACAGCAATATGATCATAACCTGAACATGGCTTACCTGAACATGGCCCATTGCTTTCTCTTCCTTTAAAGCACCTGCCCAAGACAATGTTGTTTTAAGAATCCACATTTTGGCTTCATTTCTAGTGTTCTTCCTCTCATGCAGTCCCTGTTTTTGTGCCTGGCCTTTGTATCATTCATTCCTGTTTATTCACTCCCTTCCACAAGTCCAATATCTCTTTCCTGGTCTTCCCCGACCTGCCATAAAAGCCCTGTCCAGCCGGGGGTCCTGATTGAGTGTTCAGTATCCCACCTCCTCCCTGCCCTTTTCCAGTGTGTATCTGGGGAAGGAGAAGAACGACATTTCACTCCCAACTGAACATAAAGGCCCTTGCTTAAGTGTGTGTTTGTACAGGATGGTAGTGGGAGCTGGAGAAGCTCTACAAAATGCAAATATTTTCTTTAACTGGTTCTCAACCTTTTTTTCAATCCCAGTTGTGATGGCTAATATCACATGTCAACTAGGCTAGGCCACGGACTGCCCAGATGAAGTTGGTCAATTGTTATTTTGGGTGTTTCTGGATGGGATTAACATTTACATTGGTGGATCTGAGTAAATCAAATTACCCTCCATAATGTGAGTGGGCCTCCTTCAGTGGGTTGATGGCTTGATTAGAACAGAAAGACTGGCCCTCCTATGAGAAAGAGAATTCCACTGCCCACTGCCCAACTGCCTTTGGACTTCAGACTTCATCTACAAAACTGGCTCTTTCTGGCTGATGGCTTTTGACCTGGAACCTCGGCTTTCCTTGGGCCTCCACAACATCAGCCACCCTAGAGATTTTGAATTTACCAGCTTCTATAATCACATGAGCCAATTCCTTAAAATGAATCAGTGACTCAATCAATCAATCAATCTTTCTCTCTCTCCTATTGGTTCTGTTTTTCTGGAGAACCCTGAATATTGCCTGAAACCTTCTTTACTGGGTCAGGGGAAGTTTGTCATTAGTGTGGTACAGAATTTCAATAAGGTGAGCACATACCTTTAGCAGAAGGTACCTGATTCTTGAGGGGAGTTGTGTAGTTAGAGAAAAGCTTTTATTAATTTTATTTGCCCTATTTATCTGCCCTATTATTCCCTTGAGAGTCACTGCAATGGAAGGTATTGCTTATAAAAACAGTACACATTAGGAACACGTGGGGTCCCCTGTTAACATGGAAACAACAGAATGTGCTCTGCATGTCACACATGGCTACTTAGACTCACACTGTGAGTATACACATTCCATGTCCTGGTCTTAATTCTCTAATAACTGACAATCACAGTCATGAATTTTTCTTAGCTGGCCTAAGATGGTAATTCTGCTATACAGATAATGACATACATTAAGTTTAGAACATTAATACTTTACTGTGAAAGTTTTAGAGTAAGGGTTTTTTCTTGTTGCTATTTAATATGTCTACAATGTTTAAGAGAACCATATACTAGATGATCTGATGGGCCTTGTGATTTCAATTTGAAATATCTAGGATTTTATATTACATGAGAATTCACAGAACTCTATTAGGTCAGTAAGGATTTAGATTCATTAGGGAATTCAATTTGTTGCATTTTAAGCTTGATTTATTAGATTGATAAGAGCTGCTTAAATACCTAAGAAGAAAATGCTTATTAGGATTGGAGGCTGCCCTTTCAGGTATATAAAATGCATGAGATAAAATCAAATACATAAAATTTATAAATCAGAGGCCAAAGTGTTAGAGACTTAATTAACTGAGTTTTGATATAGAAATAACTCTCAAGGAAAATTTAATCTGTTCCTTGAGCTATATAAACATTAATCACAAAATAAAACTTGATCTTATTTTATATAAAAATATTGGACTTATAAACAGAAGGACAAAATGTTTACGTTGAACTTAAATTCTTAGGTAAGTCCAGGTTTTAACATTGATAAATTGGATACACTGAATGTTCATTTAAAACCCCACCCTGAGTGGTCTTTTCCAGGCACAAGGCCTCTCTCAGACATTATATAATAACTCACACTGGTAGCCTGGGAGCCTTGAGGGGCACAGAAGCAGCAGGTTCTCTCAGGGGCTGCAGAGATTATCTGGCTCTGTGTTAGTCCCCAAACTCTCACCTGCCCCTCATCGTCTTTGACTCTTGCTTACTTTCAAAGAGACTTCTAGCACTGTATAGTAAGGTAACAATGGGGAATAATCATTAGCTCAACTCATATCCTGGAACAAGATTTGATCTATAATCATCGCTAACACCTACGAAGCATTTACTGTATGCCAAGCATCTAACATGCGTTAGCACATTTTTAACCCTCAAACAATCCTTAGGAAGATGTTGCTACTACCATTTTACAAGTGGGGAAACTAACGTAATGATCACATTTAATACCAAGGCTCTATGTGCATAATTCACTACTAAATTTTATTTTGCAATAACCCTTTTATAGTGAGAAAAGTACTTTCACCCTTTTCGGGAAAGTAAGGGGTAGCCTTCTAAATAAATACAAAGAATCTTTTCAATAAGAAACAATATAAATTGCTTACTTGCCCTTCCATATGGTATCCAATTCAGTCTAGTTCCATGGATACCAAGAATTCTGTCCCAGAGAACTGGACCACTTACCTCTGAGAGTATTCTCTCTGTATATACAGTGTACACATATGGTGGCCACTCAATTTAGGAGGCCTTTTATATCTTTCCAGTTTGATTTAAATTCTCCACTATAGCTTATTAACAGCTGCACTTTCTTTGATCATAATAATCCGGATCTATGATCACAATGATAAATGCTTTCATACTTACAGAGTATTAATTATCATAACCTCAAAAGAGTTCTCAACTTCGGATATAGGAAAATGAAGTAACTCGCCCAGTGCAATTGACAGAAGCAGTGCCAAAAGCAGAACGAGATCCCTGGACTGCCCAAACCAAAGGCGGTGACCACTCACTGTGCCTCACATGTAGGATGTTCCAGAGTTATTATTAACATTCTTTGGAAACATAGTTCTTGGAAAAGCCTTTAAACTGTGACTGCTGAAAGGCCTTTTGCAACCGCTGCCCAATTACAATATTTTTTCAAGTTTAGTCCATGAGTCAAATCCCTGTCTTCCTTCACACCTCCAAGGGTATTATGAAACTTCTTACACTCAGATCTTTGGGAACATGTAAGAGCCATGCACAGATAGGAAAGAAATCACTAGCTTAACTGGTCAAAGACAGATTCCAGATTCTTTCACTCTTACAAAACCGTATGAAAAGACGGGGTAGATAAGTTACTAGGAAGTATTAAAAAATAGTGTGTCACAGGAGATGATGAATTTATTACATAAGGATGTTATCTGTACAATTGAATGAGCAATACTGAGGAATGAACTTCTAGTTTAGCAGTACAACATAATTTTATATCATGTCAGTTCTACAGAATTTTACATTTCCTGTAAATACAGACTGCACGTCTGCTCCAAAATTTATTGCCTAGATGTGGCCTTGTAGGTGGTTCAAGTAAAAAATGAAATGAAGGAATATGTAGATAATTTAACTGAAACTGAAGACAGGCAAACTATAAGTAATTTAGACTGCATTTCAGACATGGTTCTTACTAACTGCACCTTGCATATAATAGTTTACTAAACATGTTGTTATTTGACTTTTTAAAAAATAAGAATTAGACATAAATCTATATTACGATCTATAGAATTCTTTACTGACAGAATTGATTTCAAAGTTTTCCTATGCTGTAATGATTATATTTTTCTTCCTGGCACTCAAGTACAAGGATAATCTCTATTCCCACAACCAGAGTTTTCTAATCAAATCTATTTATATATCTATATCTTTGAATTGCTCTGTGAGCAAAACTGAGAGGACCGATGCCTCCACATTTTGATCAATAGCAGTGTTTCACAAAACATTTTAAGCATTTGACAATTTCTTTTGTGGTACTTCAGTTTCCTTGGAGTTTTTTTTTTTTTAACCCCACTGTGACCTTTCTATGCCTGACCTGCACCTAGTACTTCAGAGGTTAAAACACCTGTGGTGCAAGTACACTGTACCAACCAAGAGGTGGCAATCTCTCAACACACTAAGTCTCCCCTCAAAATTTCTTAACTTCTACGTTTTAGATCAAGACTTTATCAATTCTTTATGTTCAGTTTGTTCACAATAAGTCTAATTATTTTAATAATTTACTTAACAGAAGTCTAATTTTTTTTTTGCAGTACGCCAGCCTCTCACTGTTGTGGCCTCTCCCGTTGCAGAGCACAGGCTCTGGACGCGCAGGCTCAGCGGCCATAGCTCACGGGCCCAGCCGCTCCGCGGCATGTGGGATCTTCCCGGACCGGGGCACGAACCCGTGTCCCCTGCATCGGCAGGCGGACTCTCAACCACTGCGCCACCAGGGAATCCCCCAGAAGTCTAATTATTTTAACAAGATAACCACAGACACTGGGATCCCTGGGTACTTTAGATTCCAGTGTTCAAATATGTCTAATTTTCTTTCATTTGCAGGTCAATAGGTTTTTATTTCCATGAGATAATAGCACCCTACATATCTTGTAACCCATAGGTACATTTTTCCAGAAAATTTTGAGTTTATACTTTTAAGAGTAGCAATAAATAAAAACATTAAAAGTTCATTTTACCTATGTGCTAGGCATCACCAACAGTTTAATTCACTGAGAATTACTGACTTGCTTTAATCCATTAATTCATCAAGTATGTATTGTTATCTATTATGGCTACCGTGTGCTCGATTCTGATACAGAGTCTAAGTTGGCTAAGCTTACTGACTGGCTCTAAGGCTGTAGAGTTTCTCTCTCAGCACACAACGCATGAGGAAATTGAAAAAAAATCTCATCCTTAATTTTTCACTTTGTTACTTTTATATTCTAAGTGACACTATTTATCTAAGATGTGCTTTGAGACCTTGGGGAGATAGGGACTGGGGTAACACTAAAGTGGTTGATAGCACGGATGCCTGGATTTGAATCTGCCACTTGCTGGTATCTGAACACGGATGGTAATCTTGTGTGTCTCAGTTCCTCTCCACCCAAAAGGAGGTAATTATAGACTTACCTCATAGGATGGCTTGGAGAATTAAATATCTTAATTGATGGTAAGCCTCTTGAACAGTGCCTGGCATTGTGTTATACACATGTCAGCTACCATCATTTTTTACTCAGGTGGAGACCCAGAAAAACCAAGCTACATAAAACTCGTATTCAATAAACTCCAGATTTGAGAGTTCATGACTTCCTTCTAGCATGGCACTGAAAACTTCCAGAAAGATCAAACAATGACCACCCTCTCTCATTCAAAATATGGACACAGTGGTTTGTCTTTCCTGACTTGGTTTTTCGAATAGCTTTTTCTTGCAGAGGCTGGCCATGATAAAGAGCCCAAATTTGATGGTCCTCCCAAAGCGGTTCAGCCATTCTCCCCAAACCAAGGGAAAAAAATTTTTTTTAAGAACAGGCAGGATTAGGGGCTATTGAGAGGGGCAGGAGAAGAAGAGGATGCTGGGGCAGGAATAAGAGAAACTCCAGAGGCTGAGGAGGCGGAGGATGTCAGGACACGACCACTTCAGCAAACTCACTGCCGGGCCGCCCAAAACCATCTGAAACCTTCTCCTAATACCTGGTGTCTGGCCTCCCAGACTTTAGCTGAGGATTAAAATGGGAGCCCCAAGCAGCTCCAGAAATGTACTGAATGGTACAACTAGGCAATTCTTCTCATGTAAAGTGACCCTGACACAATCCATCAGCCTCCACTCACTCACCCGGCATGTGGTACCAGTCTGCACCTGGTACCAATCTGCAAGTTGCCATCTAACTTCAGAGAACACTATTTCAGGAGCCACTCCTACCTCCTCCAACTACCAGTATTCTTAGATGCAGTTGCTGCCTTAGTGAGAATTAGTGCCCATAACCTATTGGACCAGAAGTGTGAAAGCCTGTTTTGGAGCCAAAGCTTTACTTTACACACTGCACTTTAATGCTCAAAGCTGATGACAAGCACTGCGATTTATTACTTAAATTCCTCCAGCACTGTTTCCATCAGTAACTAATTGTTCCCCACAGCAGTGCTGCACTCCTACGGAAACTGGAAATTTCAGTGCCTGACAGGCTGGAATTCATCCGGTGCTTTTATTAACAAATAGACAATATGGTCCTTTCTCAACTATCATGTATTCCTGAAGAGCAACATTTAAAAGGCTCAATGGCAGAATGAGCAAATCAGTCTTAAAATTCACACATTCTCTGCTTCCTCTACGAAAAATTAATAACGGTATTAAAGTCGGTTTTAACAAAATCAGGTTGAATGCTGCTACGTGTCTCTAGAACCTTGCTAGTGTGGTCTGAGGACCAGCAGCAGCATTGCATTGGGACTTAAGAATGCAGAATCCTGCCCACCCACCTCCACCTAGAAACCAGAATCTTTTTTTTTTTTTTAATAACATCACCAGGTAATTAACATGCCCATTAATGTTTGTGAAGCAGTGGTCTAGAAGAGAAAGTTTTATATGAGGACAATTATTTCTGCATTCGTCTATCCTTAATTTCTTAATTCATGTTCAGATGCTATTAGGTAAGTGTATTTCATGAGAACCTTAGATTTCAGTTACATTTGAAAATGCATTTGATCTGACTCACCCGGCAGTAGTAGCATTAGGTGCTACAACCTGCTAATGCTTACTGTGTGTCAAGCACCATGCTAAGTGTTCATGTATTAACTGATTCTTACAACAACCCTGTGAGGCAAGTGATATTAGTTTCATGTGAGGAAACTAAGGCACAGAGAGACAAAGGAACAAGGCTGTGTAGATGGAAAGTTGCCAAACCAGGATTCCCACCCAGGCAACCTGGCTCCAGAGTCCATGTGCTAATAACCCCTCTGCTCTGGCTCTTCTTGCTTGCTATACTCCGGCAGAAACATGCTCAACGGGAGACGGTTTGGTGTAGATATGACCAGAACATCAGGTACCAATCAAGGAAATGCCAGCTAATCACAGGGCCTCTGGAAAAATTGCTTAACTTTGCCATGGGCTTCTCCCTGGATTCAGGGTAGAGTATCCCTAAGTCTAGTTCAAGGCCCATAATTTCAGGGGTATAAAAGAAATACTCCTTCTGGGATGTCTAACTACTTCCTATACTCCAACAGAAACAGAACAGTGTTTTTCAATATATGTTCCCTGGAACCATGGGGTCCTTCACGGATACCTCAAGAGCCTAACTAGTTGTTCTCCCTACCAGCTCCAGCATCTTTCACGTTAATGAATTTATATATATTGGAAGTTAAAATAATAATTCCGTTGACAAAAGACTACCTTTTTCTAAAAAAATAAAAGACTGAAAATCACTGATTTTTGAGGATTTGGCTGACTGTAGACTAGTGATTCTTTTTGGAAAATTTATCACCAGTACTGTGCATATATAAGCTAGAAAGAGTGCAGCAAAGATACTAAACTTTTTTTTTTTAATTTGGCATGTGGTACCACTATTTCCTCGTACCCCATACTTTCCTAAAGATATTATACAGTATATATGTGTTCACATGGATTTGTTTGAATTTACATTTAAAATTTTGTTTTGTAAAGTCTCAGTTAAAAATAATTGATGCAATATTCTAAAATTCATTTCTAACACCAAAATAACTTGAATATTCTTTTAAAAACGTAGTCAGTTAGATTTTTTTTTTTTTTTTTTTTTTTTTTTTGTGGTATGCGGGCCTCTCACTGTTGTGGCCTCTCCCGTTGCGGAGCACAGGCTCCGGACGCGCAGGCTCAGCAGCCATGGCTCACGGGCCCAGCCGCTCCGCGGCATATGGGATCCTCCCAGACCGGGGCACGAACCCGTATCCCCTGCATCGGCAGGCGGACTCTCAACCACTGCGCCACCAGGGAGGCCCGTAGTCAGTTAGATTTGATTCGCAAAGGCAACTAGCTCATCAGGTTTTCATGCCATAAATACTTAACATCCCAGCATCAGGACAGGGACAGAATAAAGTGCAAATACACGCAGAACCTTTTCATAAAGAAGCTTCTGTAACCCAAGTGTTGGGGTTGCGGACAGAATAGGCACAGCGCTCCTACAAATCAGCAAGAAAAAGACACAAAGTCCAACCAGAGAAATGGGCAAAGGGTATAACTCACTGACAGAGAAACACAAATCATCTATAAACAAGAAAAAGATGCTCCAATTCCCTAGAAATAGGGAGACGCATATAAGATACCCTTCTTACCCATATGATAACAATTGTAAAGACTGAGAATATCTAGTGGTAAAAGGGTATGAGGAAAAGGCATTTCAAACACTGTCAGTGTGAGTGTAAATCTGTCCTGTATTTTTTGGAGAGTAATATAGTATAGTATTTTCATTTGTAGGAATTTTCTTATCAAGACACTTCCACAGCTATATATAAGATACATATGTGAAGGTTCATTGCAGCATTGTTTATAACAGGAAAATCAAGACTGGGGAAGGGCAGGGGTTGGGGGAGACAGACAGCCCAGATGTCCAGTGCTGGAGGTGATTAAATAAACCATGGTACAGGCATACCTTGTTCTACTGTGTGTCGCTTTACTGTTTTTTTTTTTTTTTAGCAAATTGAAGGCTTGTGGCAGCCTTGCATCAAGCAAGTCTATTGCACCATATTTCCAACCACATTTGCTCACTGCCTGTCTGTGTCACATTTTGGAAATTCTCACAATATTTCAAACTTTACCACTATTACTACATTTGTTATGGTATTAGTGATCTTTGATGTTACTATTGTAATTGTTGTAGAGTGCCACAAACCCCACCCATATGAGACAGTAAACTTAACTGTGGAAACAAAGGATTTAGAATATTACATAAAACTAATTGAGAAAGCAGCAGCAGGGGTTGAGAGGACTGACTTGAATTCTGAAGGAAGTTCTATTCTAGGGAAAATGCTATTAAACAGGATTGCATACCGCAGAGAAATTGTTTGTCAAGGCAGAATCAATTGAGGTGCAAACTTCACTGTTGGCTGTTTTTAAGAAATTACCACAGTCACCCCCATCCCCAGCAATCACCTCCCTGATCAGTCAGCAGCCACCAACAGCGAGGCAAGACCCTCCACCAACAAAAAGATGACTTGCTGAAAGCTCAGGTGATGGTTAGCATTTTCTAGCAATACAGTGTTTTTAAATGTCATGTATAGTTTTTTAGACATAATGCTATTGCACACTTAACAGACATAAACACTGTACAGTGTAAATTTAACTTTTATATGCCCTGGGAAACCAAAAAATTTGGGTGACTTGCTTTATTGCAATATTCACTTTATTGTGGTGGTGTGGAACTGAACCCATAATATCTCCAAGGTATGCCTGTACATCCATAAAACAGAGTCTGTGCAGCCATTTAAAAGTTACCATCTTTCACCAGTTCTAAGATACCCTAGATTGCAAAATACATCCTGATAAATGACACTAAAATGTAAAAAAATCGCTTGTGGCCATTAATAGATGCCATCAATTATAAGATACCCCCAATTTCAGAGATGCTAACAAGTAAATCAAAAAACGTGTGCCTCAGATCGATGATATGGATTTCAGCTTTAAATATTCTCTTAAATATAAATTTATAATAACTAATATGGATTAAAAATATAACAATAATTAATGTATAGAAAAAAGACTTGGATAATTAAAACCAACTGTGAAGAGTGCACATCTTCAGAGGTACAAGCTATTAGGTATAAAATAAGTTATAAGGATATATTGTACAACATGGGGAATATAGCCAATATTTCATAATAACTATAAATGGAGTATAATGTTTAAAAATTGTGAATAATTACATTATACACCTGTAACATATGGTACATCAACACTGTACTTCAATTAAAAAAAAAGTGTGTGGGGGCTTCCCTGGTGGTGCAGTGGTTAAGAATCCACCTGCCAATGCAGGGAACACAGGTTCAAGCCCTGGTCCGGGATGATCCCACATGCCGCAGAGCAACTAAGCCCGTGTGCCACAACTACTGAGCCTGCGCTCTAGAGCCTGCGAGCCACAACTACTGTAGCCAGCACACCTAGAGCCCGTGCTCCACAACAAGAGAAGCCACTGCAATGAGAAGCCCGCACACCGCAACGAAGAGTAGCCCCCCCGCTCGCTGCAACTAGAGAAAGCCCGCGTACAGCAACGAAGACCCAGCACAGCCAAAAATAAATTAAGTAATTAATTAAAAAAAAAAAAAGAGTGAACATCTTCAAGGAGCAGATCTTCAAGGAGCGGAGTTCAGCTGTGATGGGGTAGATGGAGGGGGACATAACCTCTTTGATTAATTCTTTAGAAGAAGGATATATTTTTTAAAAAAATTAAACAATAAAAACACTGCCTAAGTAGAAAGGTTTGAGGTATTCAAGCATCGTGAGAAGATGACTCAAGTCATATATATTATAGTCACTTCCTTAAGATTTCACCTTCTTCTCCTTGTGGCAATTGCCTCTAGGGACAGAGGCTACAGTAACGCTAATAATATACCACACTCCTTGTGTTCCTGCCCTATCTACATCCTCCCAGTTCTCACAACAACTCAACAAGACAGATGCCTCCATTAATGAGCTGCATTGGGTGAGGTTCTCTTTCCCCACGTCACGCAGCTGCTGTGGGCAGTTCTGAATTCCAGATCCAGATTTTCTGGCCCCAGAACCCATCCCCTTTCCATTTCTGGGCTACTATCATTACCATCTATATCTTTAAGAGGTTGCTCTTCATCCTTTGCTGTTCCTTTTCCTTTTACAGCATTTCAAATTACTTTCTTTTTTTGTGCTACATTGGTTTGAGTTATTTCCAAGCTAAAAAGCTAATTTATTATTAAATATCTTGAAGATTACATTCTAATTAACTAAAAATAAATGCAGTTCCTCTTTTCAAGCAATTCTTCCCCTCTTGGCCATTCTGAGAATTTGTTCATTATAAACTCTTTCACTTTATATCCACACAGTATTTTTCCAGCTTTAACAAATCGATTCTATAGTCAAAGACAAAATGCTATACTGAACACTTTCAAGTGCTTTCCTTTAACAGGCAGTAAGTAGCTGTGGCGTCAAGAAGAGAAATAAGCAATCGGCGCACAACCCAACAGTCACCAAGTAGCTCAGCCTGGGAGCCAAGAGTCAGCACCTTCCAGCCCTCCTCCCACATGAGGAGAGGGGAGGAAACTGAGAGCTTAGCCAGTCCCATTTTTTTTCCATTTGACCAAAGGTTTTAACCCCAGGTCTAAAACTTGAAAGTCAAGGAGATTTGTTCAAGTACATTTTACTTACTTTCTACTCTCTTCCTTTATGGAGAGATTCTGTGATCTCTCCCACAAAGAGGTTGACATAAAAACTTGGGCTTTGACCTATATTGTCTATATTAATACTTTTTGCTCTAAGTAGAAACTGTTAGAAATGAGGAGGACTGTAGGGGGGGGAAAAAAAAAAAAGAAGTATCAGGAAATATAAATTCTAAAGACCTATGCCACCAACTGCTAAGATGCATTATATTTCTTTGGGTTATTTAGCATTCTTTGGGGAAATGGAATGAGGGTTTCAAAAATTAATGACAAGGTCTGGATTGGAGGTAAACCAGGAGCCGGATGTTATGCAGTCCTGCTCTTCCACTCCCTAAACACACACACGTGTGCACACCCCCCCCCCCCCCCCCGATGAAAGCAAGGTATCAGGAGTGCAGGTGAAGATATATAAGTAAAAGAGAATTGTCAGGCTCCAAAGGATATTTCCAAAGGCCTGCAATAGAAGGAACTAGGTAAGGGCTCACCTGAATCTTTCATGGGGCAGAGGGCACACTGCATACCCCAGGCCTCTCCATACAAACAGCAGCATTCAGTATACGTTGTCTGCTTGCCTACAAGAGGCCGGCTACACACATACTCATCACTCAGATGTTCCCAGCACAGATCTTGGTAGACATCGGTTTCTTCAATTTGTTCTGAAAAGGAAGACGTGGTTCCATGACAATTGCACTATTATTCCTATTTCATAAACACTGTGGTAGAAGCCAGCGAGTCTCAAAGTTTCCATCCCTATTTCTAAGAGTGACTTCCAAGCAAAAGTCTGAAGCCAGTCTGGTCTTTCCATGGATCAAACCTCTGTCATCTCCAACTGGGTGTCATTCCAATCAGCTGAAATTCAACCTGCCCATCATGTTCCAATTAAATCCTTCCCTCTCTAGCTTCCATCATTACATAAAACCCTCCACTATCTTGCCTGTACTTCATAATCCTGATGGACTTCTTGTTCTTCTGATCTTTGATGTTTCACATTTACTCTCCTGTCAAATCCTACCATTTCTTTCTACATAAAATTTTTGGGATTCATCCTTTTTCATCCATTTCATTTGCCGAAGCCCTAAACTAGTGACACTTCATCCTAGGGTCCTTAATGCGAACCTTTCTACTTTCCAATTGATTTCAACCAAAGTAGTCTCCTGAATGTGCTGATACGTTGATCAATTAAGCCATTGATCAGTCAGTGGCACATTACCTTCTCGGGGATGAACAGGGATTCCTACCGATTCCTTCAGAGCCCTCCACCAACCTGATGAATTCTGCCCTCTGCTCTGTCCAGCCTCATCTGTGTCCTCCAGTCCAGTCAAGCAAACCTAATTATTTTTCCCTCAACTTACATCTTCCTCAGTTGCCTTTAATGGTTCAATGCGATCAACCCTCAGGCACTAACAGCTCTGCCATCTGCTCAGCCACTCCGTATTCTGTTGTCCATTAAATCAGTATGTGCAAGGTGTTAAATCTCCTACATATTGATGATATGCATCTTATTCTTTCTCTTAGCATATCATTTTAATTATTTCAAAATACCCAAGGAATCAATTTTTAAATTTTCCAACAGCTCACATTTCAGTCAAAAGGAAAACCTTATGATGTTTATTTGGACACAGACTTGCATCTCATATCCAGACATACCATGTGATTCAGTCGGTCGGATACATCTTTTTTCCGAAGCATCCAGGACCATTGGGTGGGTACAGAAGCAGTTATAAGAGCCTTCTGTATTAACGCACTGGCCATCAATACAACTGTTGGGGTCTTGACACTCATCTATATCTTAAGAGAAAAAAAATGAAAGAAAATCAGCAATCAGCTGCACCTCATACACTTAACCAAACTTAATACACTGCTAAATTTAGTCCAGATTCCAGGGGCTGCCACATTTTAATCAGCTACACATCGTCATCCAAAAGAGAACAGCTCCGACTATAAGAATGTTAAGTTGTATTGACTGGAAAAATAATACCACCCTACAGCTGCTGACATTAAATAAGGAAAGAAAACATTTAAGAACAGGATATGCTTAGAAATTTAAGATAAAATGTCTCTTTATGACAATTTTAAAATTATTTTCTTTTGCTATGTTTTTCTGCCTAGTGTATATGGTTTTCTGCTTAGGCATTAAAGTCTGGGTCAGTATTTTAAAATGACTTTCAGTGCATGGTATGAGTGATGAAACAGGAGGCTCCCCAGACCAAAAGAACACTTCAGTTATACCAGTGACCTGAATTATAATCCCACATTGAATATTAACTCTTCGAAATCTATTCAAATAGTAGTATGAAGGGTTTTTATTTTCTTAAATATTGCTCAAGAAAAAGATCCATAAAACATTTACAGATCTTTTCAACACATGATTTAGATTCAAAGACATTGTTTTTATATGTAGCATTACTTATTTTTTCCATGTATTTGCATAGCACATCACACTATATCCTCTTAAAACTTACCAAAGCACTGCAATTTGACGGGATCATAGTATGTCCCCTGCTTACAGTAGCATTCATAACCAGGCTGAGTGTTCAAACAGAAGCCATTTTTGCAGATTTCTTGTCCAAAAAGTAGGCATTCATCTGCATCTATGGGGGAAAAATGGAGAAATATTTAGAAAGAGGAGTTATTTTGGGATTTTCAGTTAAATAGAAGAGTCTAACCAATATTGGGCAAGTTAGATATTATAATATTTATATTACAAAGAGTCTTAAAAACACAGCAATATCAAATTCTTAAAGTTAGGACTAATTCACAGAGGTAGAAATATAATCAGGCTTCTCTGTTTAAGGAGCAATGCTCAAAACATTATCAGAGAAGGTATATTTGTAAATAGAGCTTCGGAGATGCTACCTCGTATTTGATGAAATAGTCTACAGGTTCCATAATGGCACCAATAATATTCTCTGTAGAAAATACCCTTTAAGACATGTGCCTTTCTATAAATGTATATTTTGGCCCATTAACTAGTTGAGATGAAGAAAACTCCCGCGAAGAGTTTGATGCAACTTGATGGAAGTCTTCTTTCTTGATAATGAGCTAATGAAAGCACAGATGCTAAGAATGCTGGCAGACCCATTCCTCCACAGAATTTACAGAGCTTATTGTCCACAAACCTCAGTTTACTCAGTGGTAAACTGGAGATAAGAGGAACATCGACCTGATAGGATTGAAAGGATTCAATGAGAAAATCCACGCAGAGGACTCGGTATACTCTCAAAAAGTGTGATCTATTGCTTTTGTGCAAGTATTATTAGCATCATTTCTAACATTTTAAAGCTAATGTCATCTAGTCCTCATTTAAAAAACTGGAGACTTCATAGATAAATTGCTCAAAGTTACACAGCTGGAAAATGGCAAAACCAAGTCGACAATATATGACTGTTTGAATCCGAATCTAATATTCTTTCAACCATTTACAGCACTGCTAAGATAGGGTGAAGAGGAATTTATTTTTATTTTAAAAAAGAGGATGACTTTATGGTGAAATCAGGGCTCCACTCATAGCACAAAGTGAAATTTAACTACATCCCTGAAAGAACATAGTATATGATATTTGCAAATTTGAAAACCGTTAAACACATTTCGCCAACTAAGTCTTGTTATTTCACTGAATTAAATCAGATGTACTTAAAAAAACACATATGGAATTTCTTATCCAGCTGCTGAATTATACCATATTAGTAAAACCCTGGTTTGCAAAAATGGATAGACAATAAAAATGTTTTTAGTCTGTTTTCCAGCCACCTAACAGTTTTCAATATTAAACTGTAAAGAAAAAAAAATCACTTTGTATATAAAAGGCCATAATATCTCTATCACTGAAATATTAAAAGTTAGGGGTTAATGAGGAAATACTCATATCTGTAGTTTAAATTTCACCAAAATTAAAAAGCTGCACATTTATTTTAGAATTACAGACTAATAGCATTAAATATATAAAACACACATCTCCTTTCGCTTTCTTCCTTTCCATTCCTTATTATTAATCTGTGGCCATTAGTAAATGGTCCTAGCAAAGTAGGATGCTTTCTAAAAAGGCGAGAATCTTTGCTTTGTTGATGACCATTAAAGGCCAACATGACGATGGTCAAATTTATATTGGTCCTAATGTATGATTTCTAATATAATTCTACAATAAAAGAATGAATTTATTAAGTACAGAATTTTGTGTTAAGTACTTTTACATATGCTATCTCATTTAATCCTCATGACAACCTTTGAAACATTATTCTTATCTCAGAAGTGGAAACTCAGAATCTTAAGTGAAGTCCCACTATCATACAGCCTTAAGTGTTCTAACACCCAAGCCACGGTTCTCCCTAGAGTCCATTGGAGCCTTCTTCCAATGGTAGAATTCAAGGCTTTGTAATTAGTTTCCATGGCTGAAAAGAATTCTTCTTCTGTCTAACCCAAGCCACGCATTTACTTGAATGTCAAATATGCATACACATTGCAAATTAGTTTCTGCTTGATTCTGACCTTTATAGTTCTCGCCATCAACGTCGTAAGAGGATTCTCCAGTGGGGACAAAACCTTTCCCTCTAGGACACATTTCAGTGAATTCAGCTGATTTCAGGAGAGATAAGGGGGAAAAAAAGTTAAAAAAAAAAAAAACCAATATCTTCCATGAGTATTTAAATTCAGTTTTGCTTGCCATCTAATTCAGACAAATAAATTCATCTAATTTTACTTGCCATCTAATTCAGACAAATAAATTCAGTACAATCTCAAATATTACAGACTAGGTGCAAATAAACCTAATGACTTCATAAGTATAATTTACAAAAAACCTTGCTAGTTCACCCATATATTATTTACACATGTTTTAGCTATGGGTACTATGGTGTGTTATGACTTATTTCTCCATTACTGTGGTCTCTAGTATTTTCAAATTTCAATAAGAATCCAAAATCCTAGCTTAAATATGCAAGCTCCAGTTAGGAATAATGCTGTGTCATTGTTAGCAAAAATGATTAGTTTTACCTTAAAAATGGAATAAAACTGAATTATCTTTCTGCCAAAATATTATATGGAATGTCACTATAACAGCATATTGTGTGAGAAACAGAAGTTTAAGAATTCATACTGAAGTGGGATAAGGGTATGGGTCCAGCCCTGAATGAAACCCACTCTAAGGTAATCTCACTTCAATTTGACTATGGCAGGTACCAGTAGATGTTACCATTTCAAGGCTTCAATAACCCAAATGAGAACATTCCAAGGCCCATGAACACCATACAACAAATACCAGCATGAACAGAGCACTTAGCTAATTCTTACCAGTCCCCAAGACTGGGCAGGGGAAAATCTCACAGTTATCTCCCCACCCAGCACCAGAGGTACAGCAGCATTCTTGTTTGGTGACATTGGGGGCCAGCACGTTGTCACAAAGACTGGCGTCATTTAGATTATAGTAGCACTCTTTCTTTTCTTCTTTGGGTTGATCTACTTCTAAGTCTAAAAAGAGTAGAGAAAGTAAAAAAGAGTGTTGACAGGATACATCAGATCTACCTGTATCACAACGGAATTGAAAACACAGGGGTAAAAAAGCTTGACTGGACGTGCCAATGGCACTTCATTTACAGAAAGCTGCTTTCCATTTTGTGTTGGATTCTTCCACTTCAAGATAAAAATGCACATGAATCCTGAATTTTGGTGGATTTCTAACCCACCCCAAGAGTGTAAGTCTGTCAAAATCATTTCCTTTTACCTTAACCAATTACTTTATACTGGTAAATTTGGCTGTGAGTACAGTTTCCATATCTGCTTTCTTGTCACACATAGGGTCATTCTTTACTGAGCTAGAACACCTATGTAAATCAATGAAAATATTCCCCAACACTGGACCAGAGATATGGGGCCACACATAATATTTAACCCTTAGATGGTTATTGAGATAACCATGCCCCCCCAAATTTTCTAAACAGTACAAAGCAGAAGATGACAAATAGAAAAACACTGCAGTAACCTGAGTCTATTTTAAAAAAAACCCTTTCATTACTAGAAATCTACTTACAGTGCTGCAAATATATGATTCTGAATGAAACAATAAGAGCCAGCTAATCCCAGGGGTAGAATTTCAAGGCTGGGTTCTAGTCCCAGCTCAAGTGTGTCCTAAAGAATATATTGATATATTCCAACAGTGTCTGTTTAACCCTCTGTGATAAAAGTCAAGGTGATATGATAGAATACAAATGATAAGAACAACTCCACCTACTTTCAGTTAATACTAAAAATGATTTAATTCCATCAGATTTGAAGTCTACAAACAAGTTTGTGCTTTTAAAAAATGATAAAAAAACTCTTCCCTACTAAATGCTATAGAGTTCAAATTACTGCCTATGATCCAGTTAGAATTTCTTATTTTAATTTTATGCTATGTCAGATAAACTGACTACTGCCATCACAATTACTTAGATTAATACTAATGAAATATTTTCATTAGAACTGCTATCTACAGATTCTTAACCCAAAGAAACTATAGGGACAAGGGGATAACACTTGCCAGTAAGGATAAGACTTTAATCTCAATACCTACCTTTTAAAAAAAAGTTGGCAGATCATTATACTATGAGGAAAGTTTAATGATTTATTTTCATAATAGTTTCCTATATATTTACTTTGGCAGGGTCAAACTGACTGCGGAAACCTGATTAATATGTCATATAACAAAGGTGTTCTTAAAATGTAAGTTCATAAAATTCTATCAGAAGAGCTACTGCCCTTTCTTTCCCCTTATGGCAGTAAAGGCAAGCAAACAAAGCTTCGACGTATATATTACTCCCAGAATGCGGAATATCAATGAGAATGTAAAGGATCCCTCTCACCCTTGATTCTGGCTAATTCTCAGATTATTCTACCTTTGACAATTCAGCTTGGACTCTAACTTAGTCTTAATAGCTGATGACAAATTCAAACCTAGAATAAGTGTCCAGGAAAAAACTGAAATGCGGATTCCTATGCAGTTTATGAAGTGGTTTTAAATCATTCCCTTGTGTGTGAAATTGGATAAAACCTGCCACATCCCTCGTCTCAACTAGCTTTTCAAGTGTGCAGGGGACAGACATGTGCTTTGCCTGCTTTCATGGCATGGATCACCATCACCAGTTCATTCCCTTCAGGAGGGGCTCCAAACTCTTACACAGGGTATTATTGAGGAAAATTAAGGGTAGGTATTTTAAATTAATATGAAATCAATCATGAACCCTGTAAAAAATTTTATAAACTTTCTCCCAGTATATGTGAATAGATTGACAGACTATTAATATGGACAATTCTACTCATTTTATTCAGTTTGCCTAAAACACAGTTAGTTATTAATGAATGCATTTAGAAATATAAATCAAGTCAGCAACACAACTAGAGTTTTGCCAATCAGGTTTACAGTCTATGTTAAAAGAGTGCTCAATAACTGTTTTTCTCTTTGTACAAAGTTGTAGATAGTCACAGTTTTTATTACAATATGGAAACATTGTACAGTAACACTTCAATGAAGGCTGCTATATTCATAGGTAATTAGAGACCACAGGCTTCTGAGTCAAAAACTTCATATACATTTAAACACTATTTCTACCACGTTTTTTTATACTCACAGAAATAAAATAGTTTTTTCTTTGAAACAAAACTCAAAGGTGACTGCATAAGGGAAATAATCAATATCACTGTAGTATTCAGGTTTTACATTGGTTATTACAAGTTTTGGTCTTATTTTCTTTCCAAGCAGTTTGAAGCTTCAGTGTTTACACAGCTGAAATTGAGGGTTAGTCAGGCCCTCATCCGTGTTTGGAAAGAGATGAAAATTCCTTTTAAAAAAACTGGTCCACAAAGGTCATTCTGTGAAAAGCTACAATTTCCTTATCTTCTTAACCTTTAAATAATTAACTGCCTAGAGCATTTTTCCACAGGGGGAACACTCTGATCAGTAAAGACATGTAATGTGATTTCTTTAAAAAATCTCTATGAGTTTGTCACTGTCATTAGGGGAGGAATTTTTCTATCACAAAATAACTTTAAAAGATCAAATCAAAAGTTATAGAAGGTGCCAAGCTCAGAAAAGAATGAATTCTATTTTTTCGGAAAGATTTTATTAATAAGGTTAGCCGTACTTCATATCTCATGCCATAGACTTCTAGGAAATATATTACTTCACCTCCAGTATTTTCAGATTTGATTTTTCAATATGTATTAAGAGGTTAGCTTAACATCTGTGTATAAAAAGCAATGTGTATATTTTAATCCCAGGGGTATGTATGGCTGGTGATAATAAATGAGTTTTTGGACCTCTCATGTGTGTGCCTTTTTTGAAGAAACTTTCACAGATGCCTTTTCATGTGATACACAAAGTAACTCCATGAGCTAGACGGCGAAAGTTATAGAGCATCCTCGCTTTTTGGAGAACATTTAGGTTGGGTCTAATGTCCAGTGCCTAATGCTTTCCCTAAACCTCTTCTACGGGGCTCAGCTTCTTAGCATTTCAGCGAGCATGAGTTTGTTTTGCTTTGCCTTTGCCCAGGGGGCAGCAGATAATCCTGCTGATGTAGAGTTCAGTGACAAAGCAGCATGCAGCGTGACCCTCTTCCCTTGCTCTGAAATATTAAAGAGAGGGTTTGAGCAGTAGGTACCACTGGTGAACTGCCCTTTCTAGAAGCTCTTCTCTCTTGCTTCGTCAGAAAGAAGAGGATGTGGGTGTTCACTTACAGGATTATTTCCTGCTTTAGTCTTCCCCTAAATATGTCTAATCTTAGGTTTGCTGTTGGAGTGGGGAGATCTGGAACATTTCTTTGGTTAGAGTGGACACAAACATTCTAAATGGCCCTTGCCTTTGCTTTCACTTTCCATTTGCAATATTTTCTGAAGGCCTTCAGATGCCAATCCCCTCCATATCCTTCTGAGACAGGATGATGACAGTGACCCAAGAGTCACATCACAAATACGTGTGAG
Organism: Hyperoodon ampullatus; assembly: GCF_949752795.1. NCBI lineage: Eukaryota > Metazoa > Chordata > Mammalia > Artiodactyla > Ziphiidae > Hyperoodon > Hyperoodon ampullatus. Next base: position 62,250,333 of record NC_136928.1, read on the forward strand.
TAAACAATGCCCCCAAATGAAACACCTGCCCTAGTCCTGAAAAAGACATCAATTTATAAAAGTCTGTGTCTGTAATAATGTTCAGCAAATGACTTTGAATAGGATTACTCAGTAAGCTTTATTCTCTTTATTTTAAAAATCACCACAGGCACTAATGTTTTATACCAACTCATACTTTTATGAGAAAAAGCATTCCAGTGTAATAATCCAAAGGGAGTAAAAGAGAACTTGGAAATTCATTTTTTCCCCTAGTTTTCTCATTCAAAGACTTGGAAGATGAGAAGTGTGTGTGTTTTAAGTGGAATTTAAAAGAAAGCCATTGGTGAGTTTCAGAAAATAAGCACTGACAATAGGAATGGACTGAACATGAAGGGATGCAAATAAAAAGGAAGATCATAGAAAGGTGGTAACTTCAGATAGTAAAAGACGTGGAAGAAGTCAAAATAAAGTTTAGAAAGTGAAGTACAAGAGCAAAAATACTTTCAAAGCAGATTCTTCCACACAGTGTCTATCCTTAAAGAGGTCAATCAGGTGGTCAGGCATGACAGTGCAAGGAAAGCAAGCTGGGCATGTAAGCCACACTGTAAAGGGTCAGGGAGCAAGGCAATCCTGGAAGGCTGCCTGGAGGAGCTGACATTTTGAGTCAAGTTCTTGAAAAATAAACTTAAAAAAAAATTGGCTAGAAAGTAAGGTGTGACAGAGGTGAGGAGGAGTAAAAAGTACAACTATCCTTAGGTCTGTGTGGGTAGAGCAGGCAAGGGGAGAAGTGGTCTGTGGAAGGAGTCACAGAACTGATTTTGAGAACAAGAGAATGGGGCAGGGATGCATTAACATGTGAACAAGTGATAGGTGTGTTTGTGACTTAGGTGCTGAGGCAGAGGACAATACCAGTCTCTATTGGAAGAGAGTCGCCTCAGCCTTGCCACGTGGAATGGAGGATATTTTTGACTTTGCTTTTTCTGGTGAAGAAGTTAGAAGACACTGGGAAGAGGGAGCCTGGGATAGGAACAGGCTGCGGAGACGGTGAGAAGTGAAAGTCTCAATGATGGAAATATTATTAGAAACTGAAGAAGTCAGAAGAAAAGCGGGCAGATCTGGGTGAAAGAAGAGACTCCTGAAGGCAGAATAAAGCGCCCCGGAGAAAGAAAACCGGGAGACGCACACTGGGACGAGGTGCAACAGGCAGCACAGACGGAAAGGAGATGACATCACAGCAGCATGAGAGCTGTCACAACACCTGCACACGTGCATGGAGAGGCCCTGTGAGGACGACCTCAAGAATAAAGCCACATCTGCAGAGACATGTAAAATGTCTGGAAACATTTAAAAGGAACTGTACAAACCATTCCTCTCCAGGCCTTATTGGTAGTGAATTCTAGGATACAAAATGCATTTCTAATGCAACAGCGTGGTGTCTCTTGTATTAAGAGGATAAAATGGTTTATGTACATGGTTTACTTAACTGATATGTCAGTTCATTCAAATATCAACACCTCTTTATTAAAAACTCATTTTAGATACTATACACAGCAAGCATAAAACTTCATGAAAATAAAAGCACCATTTGGTAGTAAACTCTTCTCACTCTTGTTTTTGAAGGTGGGAAGAAACCTGACTTTTTTTTTTTTTAAATAACAAATGAGCATATTTTCCTCAGCCTTAGCTACATTTATGGTATAGATCCATTACGAATACACAATAAGACCTCAGGAGTTTTATGGCATTTTACAATGCTGCATTCCAAATACTGTGGTTTCACTGTCTTTAATTTTTTTCCTACCAAAGGTCTTTTTTTTCCAATCAGAAATTATTTTAAAAAATTCTTCCAAAGTGAATTTATTTTACAGGTTACTTAAACACATTAAAAAAAAACAACACCCCACTGTGCCAGATATAATGGTTGAGTGATATTATATGTGGTCTCATGCCTTTAAAAAAATATGTACATACACAAAACCTGTAGTGGACCTCTCCAGGAACAGAGAACAAGCACGCTGTTTAGGTTCAACTGTCAGAACCACGAGGATGATTTGCACAGTGTCCCCTGATAGCAGGGACCTGCTCTTTTTTAATTTTTTTTTTGCTCTACTTGTAATTTAACCAAAGCACATAGGGGTACTGTCCCCTCTACCTAGAAGTGTGACTAGATCAATTAAGTGTGGTCCATGATACCTTTGATAAAATGAATAATTCTTACTCTGCAGAATGAGCTGGGAATGAGATGATGGGATAGAGAAGGAACACAGTCTCAAATGCGGAGAAGCCTATTACTCAAACAGGCTACAGTGTCTGCTGTAGGTCAGGCACGATGCCTGGCAGTGAGCTGGGTGACAGACAATACAAAGAGGAATGAATGACTGAGCATAAAGGGTCCTGTTACCCTGCTGATGGATTTGGACTTCATGCTGGAGGCAGGAATAAGCAGCTGAACGTTTTAAGGGTTTAAAACCAGATGTATGTTTCAAAAATGTGAATTGGCAGCAATGTGGAACAGGAACTGATGGGAGAGGCAGGGAGAGAGGTCAGAAGGCAAGTGCCACAGTCCAGGGAAGACAGGCTGAAGGACTGGCCCAGGGCAGTGGTAGCAGAGGAGCAGAGAGATTTGAAGGATACTGTTGAGGTAGAGATAGCAGAATGCTATGATGGCTTGGATGGATGGAGAGAGAAAGTAAAGTATGACTTCAGGATCTATAGTATGGCTGTTTGGCAATTAATGAGTGTACACAGGGAGAGTAACAGATTGGAGAGGGTATGGTAATTAATTTGCTTTTGGATAATTTTAGGCAGAGATGCTTCCAAGACACCCTGGGAGGAAGGTCCAGAAACAGGCAGCTGGAAATAGGAGTGTGGCACTCAAGAGAGAGGTGGAGAGGCATAGATATTCAGTTGGTCATCCACACCAAGTAAGTAATACTCCAAGTAAATTGACTTGGAGAAGAAGATAAAATATCCCAGGAGAAGAATACAGAGTAAAAAGAGGGCTAACCCTGCAACTCTCTGGGATGTTATTATTTAAGGAATGGCGAAAGAAAGAGTCAAGAATGAGACAGAGAAAGACCAGGGCAAGAGGTGGGAGGATACAGGGAGGAGTAATGTCCTGAAATCAAGAAAAGGGAAAGAGGGAGGGAAGATGAGAAACTACTGTCACAGGAGGAAAGAGCTTCACCCAGATGAAGGGTCTGAGGGCTCGATCTCAGTGCGTTGAGGATCAACTGGGAGATGGTTCAGTGGAGGCAGGGAGGCCCCTTCAAAGAATCTGGAGGTCAGCATGATCACAGAGATTATCCCTGGACGGTAACACAGCAGGGGATTTTCTCTTTTGATCTATTTTTGTATTTGCCAATTTTCTAAGAATATGCATTGTTTCAATAACAAGAACAAAACAAAGAAATAAAGTGAAAAGGAAGCCAATTTTTAGAAGAATGTGCTGTCATGGGGTCCTCAGCCTTGAGAAGTAGAATTAAGGGGAAAGACCCTGGAGTCGGGTTCCTGGGCCAATTCTGCCAGTCATTAGCAATATGGCCCTACGTTTAACATTTAGAACTTCTCTCTGGGCCTCGGCTTCCTTACCTGGAAATAAAGTTGCTGGGCTGGAAAAACACTAGGGTGTTTTCTAGATGTAGAAGTCTAGGGCTTAGCTTGTGATGTGAGAATAAGCTCTCAAATATATTAGAGAAAACTGATATTTAAGGAAACCCTATCATGAATTGTGTGAAGAACAATTATTTTATAATACAAATAATCTTTAATTTCTGATCTTGTTTATTTATAGATTTTAATTTCTGATCTTGTTTATTTATAGATCTTTAATTTCTGATCTTGTTTATTTGCTTGTCTTAAAGTGAAGAACAATTATTACACAATGCAAATAATCAGCCTGATTTACATGTTTTATAATTTCTGATCTTGTTTACTTTGTTTTCTTAAAGCAAGGCACACCTGCATTAATTATAATATATATCTTTGTGTTCTTTTCATTATACTTTCTGTTTTAAAAATAAAATTCAGTTCCCACCACCACAGAGTCTCCTCTGTGCACCAATGAAGACAGAGAACAGCATTTTGCGTGTAGGGCTTGAAGGCTGCAGTTGCCAACACTAAATATTTACTGCTACCCTTAGAGTGCCCAAGGACATAAAGTTTTTATAGAGTAATTGTCACAGGCACTGAGGAAGTAAAAGCATCAGGCTATATTTCATGGCCACACCCTCTTACAGGTGATGAGTGGTCTGATATGGACATTTTTTAGTTATTTCTGTTTCAGGTGCTTTTACACAATGTATAGCAATGTAAATTAGTGGCCGAAGGCCCAGGCAATGAAAACATTAGACCAGACCTAAAAAATTAGGTGGGAGCCAAGAAGTATTTTAGAAATAAAAATCCTAGGACATTCAAGTTCAAAAGTACCCTCAAGGTCACCTGGGACAATGTCATGCTGGAAGTAGGAGCCCTTCTGCCAGCCAGTGAGTCTCTCACCTGTTCTTGGACACCTCTAAGGAAACACCCACGATTTCATGAGACCGTTATGTGCTGACTATCTCTAGCTGTTGGAAAGTTCTTCTGCATACTGATCTGAAATCTGCCTTGCTGACAGCCAGTTCTGTCCTCAGTAAGATACCACTTCAGATGATGATGCTACTGCTCCATGTTGGAATGTCTGTTGTCCTGGGGAAATTTTAAAGCCGAGGAAATATTACAGCCTAGAGAGCAAATGTATCTTTCTTTTCCTAATTACCTTCCAGGAGGGATGAGATCTAAGCTGTTAGTCTATCAGGTATATAATGAAATTAATTTGAATCCGATCTTGATAAAAACTTTAACTTAAATTTGGTACAAAATGTTTTGTTCTGTATAACAGCAGATTCTTTGACTGGAGTATGATACAAACTTTTAACTAGCCTCCACTTAACCACCTTGTTAGATGAACTAATGTTCTCCTGTCCTCTGAAAAACATCCTGGCTAATGCCCACAAGCAGGTGGAAGGCTTACAGCCAGCTGGCTGTTCTCAGGTGGGTCAGCATACTTCTGTACTGACGTGTTGAGCGGTATGCCAACAGAGACTCAGCTATGTTCATTCTCAAACACTCTGTGCCAATGTATTGATTATTGTAATTACATAATTAAATAGTATATAAACCAATAAAATATGAATGAGTAGAAGAGTTGTTTCTAGAACAAGTTAAACCTTTAGAAAGACTAAGGTTACAAAAAGTAAAAAAGAAAAAAAAAAGGTTATCAAACTAGGAATGGATAATACAACTGCAGAAGATTGAAAAAAAAAAAAAAAAAAAGAAAACCTAAAGTGACTTTGCACTTATTTACTCAGCAAAGGCCTTTAAATTCTTACTCCCTTTAAAGTGGGCAGTGTAGATAATGCATAATAGATATGGTTTATGCAAGACAAGCCCATACAGAATGCAAATGGATTTCTACTCGAAGACAGACCTTGGCTCTTCTTCGGAGACTGGGGAATAAATGTACATTATGTGCTTTAAGTTAAAACTTAAATATTTAAAAGATGTATTATCTTTCTTTATGATTTCCAGTTTTAATCACCTTTTTCAAACAAATGAGCTATGATGAAGTTTGATGAAGTCTGATGAAGTCAGAGAGGGAAACTCCTGTGCAGTTTATAGCTGATCTATCTCTCAGGAGAGAGAATTGCTAAAATGAAGATGTTATCATAGACAATCTTAAGACTCCATACAATCAGTTCGAATTTGCCAAGAACCCTACAAATTGAGGTATGGTAGAAGTCAGAATTGCCAGGAACTATACAAATTAATAAGCTTATCCAGTTACTAAGGCAGATTATACTGACATGGACCAATAAAACGACTGAGTATGTACAATATTTGGCAGAAGCCAGAGAACTATGGGGAAAATAAGCAAGAAGCTATTAAAGGATCAGATATAATGTTAAGTGGAAAGAGAAACTATGTATTCACTGGCAGACAAGCTTTATGAAGCTGAGTATTCAAAATGCTGTTCTTTGCAAAAGCAGGAGAGTACTTAGTGAACTCTGACTGGAAGAACTTTCCAGAAAGAGTCAACGAGAGACCAAGGAGACAAAGAGAACAAAAAGGCAAAGCAGTTGTTAAGGACTTGGTTACAGAAGAACTTAAAAAATAGGACATGAGGAACAAGGCTTACAAAAAGAGTCACTGTAAAGTTTTAAGAAGTAGTTTACAGTGAGCTAATCCAGTTCATCAAAAATGGTTCAGATTGTCTCATGATCCTATTAAAGCATTACTAATCTCTACAAAAGACATGAGCAAACTTTAGGATCCCAGACATGTACCTTAACTGAAGCTATGTGAACTGAACAAACCACTTCTTGACATTACTAAAACATTCCAGCAAAACTGTATTTATAGTTTAAAAAACCCACCATCTCAGAAGAGATCACAAAAGGAAGAGAAATAGATAACCCTTATGTGTTTGAATTTTAATAATTCATTTTAATACTTCATATAGTACTTAGTTATTAACAAATGGCTTTTATGTATATAATTTTTAAAAAAAGTATAAAACTCTGTGAGGTAAATATAACCTTTCTTTTATAGGTGAGAAAATTGAAACTCATAGATGTTGAATGATATGCCCAAGCTTACATAACTGGAAAATAGCAGACCAGAACCCTGGTCATTCCAGTTTAAAGTATTAAAAAAAGTTTGGAAAATAAAGGAAAAAACTAAAATTTCCATTAATTCTAATAATTATCTTTTTACATCTTCTTTCCTTCCCTCCCTCCACAGATTGTGATCACTGGAGTATCTTTTTTTTCACTTGACATTGTACAACATGCATCTATCATGACTACCTAACCTTCATATAGATGACTTAATGACTCTACAATATTATATGTGAATTCTTCCAGTCAAAATAATACTATGGGGAAGGCACTACTCTATAGAACCAAAGACAAATAAGAAAAAGGCCGTTACTTCACCAGTCCTGTTATTGACCAGCCAGGTTTTTGATTTTTGGTTTGTTTTTTTTCCATTACAAGTAGAGCTAAAATGAAAAGTCTTTTCTTTATGGCTCATGAGTTGCAGGGGTGGTCACTGAAGGAAGAGCAATCCTTCCCTCCAGAAACACTCTCTTTCCCGTCATAGTGTTTTTGAATTACTGTCCGTACATTTAATTCTGCACCCATCACCTTTCTATATTTAATCATTGAGAAGAAAATGTGTGTGGATGAAAATAGTGTTATATTTTATTCCCTACTGCTTGCAAAGATAATTGTCTCACACAGAACAAGTGTACCCTACTGAGGAAGAGCGAAAGCTTTCTTAGAAGCATAGATAAAATCAACCGGGATTGAGCAAGATAGTAATACAGTCTATGTTTCATTTTATTTGGGTCTCAAAGGACCATTTAGTCTCCTGCTTCCCTCAAAATACAACCATGCTTTAGCCACATGGCGTAAACTAAAATGGTGATCTGGAAGTTGATGATTTATCTGGAAAAGTATCAGCTCTCCATTTCAATATGTGCCATGATGACACAGCCTCAATCAAATTTTCAACAAACACAATCATGGCCACTCTCTAGGCCAAATTCTGGGGGAAAAAAATAAAAAACACCTTAAGAATTCCAAGTGGAAGGAAGTCTTTGTAGATCCTGAGGGGCCTTTATGTTGCTTTCAATTTAGAGAAGTGTCAAAATACATTTCTCCAAGGGCCAAGAAAGAAGAATTATGCAACTTAATGAGATGTTGCCATATTAAACCCTGGGCTGACGGTACTGAGTTTTAGGCAATCCCCAGCCAATGTGCTCATCATTTTGGATCCTTCACCCTACCCATGGCGTCTCCGGGCTGGAAAGCACATTAGGGGCCATGTAGCTGCAACAGTCATCACCCACATCCTAATTCCACTGATAAGGCAGGCTCGGAAAGAGCATGGAAGCTTCCAGAAACAGCATGGCGCCAAAATATTTGGTTATTTCTTCCTCACTCCCAGAGTGTTTGGCCCAAACCTGTGTAGGTACAGGTCCCTGAGAGAAGCCCTCCGTCCCGACACAGTGTCACTTACCTGCCGAGGCCCGGGAGCGGCACTGCCCAGTCATCGGGCTGTACTCCTGGTTTTCATCAACGCACACACACAGGAAGGACCCTTCTACATTTTCACAGAAGGCTTCACCACACACGCCACTGAGCAGCTCACATTCGTTCACATCTGGAAAAGGGAGCACAGATCAAGTCAGACGTGTTCCTCACCCCTGACAGCTCTTTGTTTTACCAGCTGTGCCAAGACTAGTGGTGTCTGCTGGAAACAAGGTGACCCCCCGGGAGCAATCAAACCCTTCAGCTATTTGGGGGAAGGGGCTCCCAGAGGCAGGGCTGAAAGCTTTGGTTTGTGTGAAAGGACCGTGAAATCACAAAGCAAAATTTCCAAACTCCAATCCTGGCTTTAAGGAACAACTCGGAATTGTACTGCAAGCATCGTATGTACACTGTTTAATTTTCTCTTCCCTGACTTTTTGACATAATGAGGTTTTAAATAATATGACACTTCTCTCTCAGTTTTAATTCAAGGAAACTTAGCAGCACTGGCACTTCAGAAACTGCAGAATTCTTTAAGTGCATTTTTAGAAATTGTTTTAAATCTACTCAAATGTCTAAAACTATAGTTTCCTAGCAGCCAAAATGTCCATAACTTAACAACCAGAATTCAGGTTGTGTATCCCTTTGAGAAATGAAGGAACAACCCCTGTAAGTAGTCACTGGGCTACATTAATCATTCATGGGAAACAAACTGGTCCAGTAACTCCTCAGTGATTTCACGATGCCTTTAAAAATTCTGTTGGTGTTCCACAGCGTAATTTCTATTTTGACAGATATTTTTCTTTTGTACTTAAATATACTTAATTAAAACACTAAAAACTCACAGATAAGTCCATTTTATTTAAGTACATGGCCATAAAGAAAGGCTAATTTTGTGTTTGCCCTTACCCAATACTACTTTTTACCCATTCTTCTCTGAAGAAATTTTATTAATGGGTGTCCAGTTAAACAAAGTACCTGACTTGGCATCTGAAATGCTCATGTATTTTATGCATTAAACATGATTAAACATGTACAAACATCAGTTTTCATGAGCACACTCTGAGATGATTTATACAAAGTTAAAAATTTGAGCAATTATCCAAATCATTCAGGAAAAAAAATACAATTTTCACCTGCTATTCCCAGTTAATTGGACAAAAAGTTTATGTCTCTTGACTTATTTGGATAATTACCTCGGTTTTCCATTTCACTTTGTATATAAACAGATATAAATCCAATGAGCTGAGTTTTGCTTATGAAAAGATATTATGACAAAGTAAAGCAGACAGTTGGTATATTTAATCAACCTGGACAGTCATAATTTAGAACAGAAAAATTGACTTTAGAAATTTGCCAGTTTGCATTTATCAATTTTAGGTAACTGTCAAATGGAATTTTCTACTTTCTAACTTGTAATATTTCCAAGGCTATTGAAATCTCTCCTACCAGACTGTACATCCAATCAAAAAATATTTTCTAGTTTACTTCTATGGGTCAGATTGGGGAGACAATGATGAGTCAGGCAGGCCCAACTCCTGCCTTCAGGGAGCTTACTGTCAAGTCAGGGAAATTAATCAGATAATCATACAGGCCAGGAGAAGGGCTGGGAATGAAAAGTACAGAGCACGATGACAGCATGGAACAGTGGACCTTAAGTGCAGGGGTGGGTTAGGGAAGTGACAGAGGAGCCAAGCTCTACCTGAAGGATGCGCAGGTAAGAAGGGTGGGCAGCCAGGGTCCAAGCAGAGGGAAAAGTGTGGCCAAAGGCTGCTCCCAGAGGGCTGATTCATCTCTTAAACTCTATAGAACACCCAGAGTGGTGAGGTACATATAAGAGGTGTTCAGTTAATATTTTTCAAAGAGAGAAGAAACAGACAAATATAACGATATTTGTTGGGTTCATTAACATAACAAATATTCCTTCTATAAGGGTGGTATCTTATGGGTCAAAATGAAGCATCAACATGGGTTCGGTGTGCTCCTCTGACTGGTTAGAAATGAACATTAACCAGGGGCCCAGGAGCTATGTGGAGTCAGTGGTTTGACATCTGATACCTCATTAGGTAACAGTTAACATTTACTGAGCACCTACAACAGGCCAAACATTAGGCCCAGCAAGGAGAGAGAGAGACACAAAATTCTCAATCACACGGAGCTTATTGCCTTGGAAAAGGCAGCTGCAGGCGGTACATACATGATTAAATTATTGCAAAAAAGCTTGTAAGTACTATAATAGAATTTGTTCAAGGTTTTCCAGAAGCAGGAGAAGGGATCACAGCTCAGCTGGAGTGAGAAGTGGGGCAGGGATGGTATCTGGGAGGAGATGGCATCTAACTGCCAGCTTTAGGAACGCGTGGGATGGATCTAGGCTCAGGGAAGGGGAGGCCACGAGGATATTCCCAGCAGAAGGAGCAAACAACAGCCTAATAACTTCCCAGTTACGTGAACAACCATAAGCAGTTTTATGCTGCAGGAACGTAAATGGGGAGGAAGCAGGTGGTGAGGCTGAGAAGGTTAAGTGGGGGCCAGACTACACAACCTATTAAGTCAAAATATTTAGTGAATAGCAGATGGTTTTTACCACTTGTATTTTAGTGCAAAGGAGACTACAGCAGGAATTGGAACAAGTGTTAACGACAGTGTTAGCTTAAAGGAGGTTACTATTCAAGTGCTTTTATTGTTCAATTTCTAGATTTTGTTTTTCCAGTTTAATCTGGATGGGAAATGAATTGGTGCTTTAATTGCAAATTTCCAAACTAAAAAGTTACTGACTCCTCGTCAAGTGTCATCTGCCATGTAACGACCAGAGGTTTCCTCCTTAATTAAGAATGAGGAAGGGGCCTCCCTGGTGGCGCAGTGGTTGAGGGTCCGCCTGCCGATGCGGGGGATGCGGGTTCGTGCCCCGGTCTGGGAGGGTCCCATATGCCGCGGAGCGGCTGGGCCCGTGGGCCGTGGCTGCTGAGCCTGTGCGTCCGGAGCCTGTGCTCCGCGGCGGGAGAGGCCGCAGCGGTGAGAGGCCCGCGTACCACAAAAAAAAAAAAAAAAAAAAAAAAAAAAAAAAAAAAAAGAATGAGGAAAAAGCCTTGCTATCGGTGAAGTTATGAAATGAATACCCTCCTTCCCATTTAACTGCTCTAATTGCAAACATTTCATAATGAATTTCACTTAAAGAAATCATGGCTGATCAGAACATGAACTATAAAGTATCTTCTTTTATGTGAGCATGTGCTGGACCATATTCTAGGACATCTGATGATATTCAAGATTCCTTCCAGCTCCGACAATCCCAGAACAGATTGAAGAAATATGCTTGCACAATCCAAAGCATCATTTTACGGGTGTCATTCCTGGAAACAGAAACCCATGCCAACACTTTTCCTTAAATGCACTTGCCTAAGGGAGGTGCATTTTGAAGACAGACAAGCTCCACCACACACCAGACTCTATTTCCTGTGCAGGAGGGACTGAAGCGTTCCACATACCCAGCTAAGAGTTTAAACAGATGCTCTTTTTAATACACATTTAAATCCAAAGTTATGCTTCTCTATTTCTGAATGTCCCTAACCATTTCAGAAGCCACAGGATCTTTTTGCACATCTCCAAACCGTACGACAAGATCAAATTATGATGCAATTCTGCCCAATTATCTTGCTTCCATCTCTCCTGTGGTTGATGACTTTGATTTCTTTTCGATAGAGAGATATGAAACATGTCGGGAGAAAAAAATCTAAAAACTCACCCACACACCCTTGCCCATCCTGTGGGGCCTGAAAGCCCTGATAACAGAGGCAGCGGAAGGAGCCAGCTGTATTGTCACAAAACCCGTGACTGTCACAAATAGTGTTGTTTACACATTCATCAATATCTGCAAAAAAGACATTGACCATGAGACACAAAACATAGACAAACACCAGCTATTAATGGATAGACAGAGGTGCTCAACACACCCCGATTAGTATGAGATGATCATGTTTATACAGAATGAACTTCTAAAACATTTTACATATACATAAAATGTTTGATGAACATATCTCATTAGACAAAATATTGGGTTCTATGAGAAAGAAAACAGTTACTTTTCCTCAGGAAATGTTTTCAAACTGAAATGACTGCTGCAGTTGCCACGGTCAGTGTTTTCTAAATGTTTTCAACTCTTTATTTCCAAGGAGAGGAGATTCCTACAGCGGAAATATCTGAAAGTATTGTCACCTTTTTTGATTGCTGTAAATGCTAATCGTTCTATCTGGCGAACTGGGAGCTGAAAGCATTGGCCTGCCTGGGCAAAGATTTATTCAACCCTAGAGATAAGCCTGGTCAAGTCTAAACAGCATTCCCATGAAGGGGGCTGGGAATGGGGGGTGGGAGTAGGGGAAAGGAGGAGGGGCAGAGGGAGAATTTTTTTTTTTTTTTTTTTGCTTTATAACAAATTTAATCAGTTATACATATACATATGTTCCCATATCCCCTCCCTTTTGCGTCTCCCTCCCACGAGAGGGAGAATTTGATCTGATAAGTTCAGCGGTGTAGCCAGCCAGTCCCAGTTATTCTAGAAAAAAAGACTTTATTCACAAGAAACAATTTCCTGTCACCAAGTTATAGCCACTCAGGTCCTAAATGTCAGTGCTGCTCCAACTGATTAGCCAGTGGCCAACTTGTGAATTCACTTTGTTCTCTATAAACCTGATGATAGGAGTCCTGTGCTTTCTATCCCCTGTTAATAAAAATGTTCTCATAAAAGTGATGTCTCAATTGTGAAGTTACAAATGGACTTTTCGATACAGTTCTTCCTTACCCTCACAGCTACTCCCTTTCCTCTCCATTCTCCCATCCCCATCACTCCCGTTCTCCTTGTTTATGGCCACACTGCACATTCCACCCTCCAGGCTCCCTGTCCTCTCTGCCTCTGGACTACACAGGCCCCAAACACAAGTTTTTGGAGAAACAATCAAAAGAAAACGCAATTACGGCATCCAAATACATGTGAAGAAGATTTCACGTTTATGTTCAAATAAAGAAATAAGATAACAAACGATAAAGAAAGTGACAAGTTAAATTGCACTCGACAGAATTTAGTTTGGTGGAGTTCATACTAATAAAGTTGAGTTTTCTCTTTCTAAAATTTTAAACACCAAGTCAAAAATTTTTCAAGAAGAAAAAGAAGATGCATGCAATGATATTCAGCAGCTCTGACTTCTCTTCCTAACTGTCCAACACTATCAAGCATAACTTCAGAGACTGTCTCACTTCTGAATTGTAAAATATGAGTGACTACAAACTTTTCTTAATTTTCTCAACTCAAAACTGTGTCCGGGGCCCCTTCTCCATCCCTACCAGTCTCTTCTTCCTCTAGTCCCACCTGCTCATCCTTCTTCTGCATCTTCGATTATTCCTCCCTGGCTCCTTCCCTCACTGCCTTCAAACATGTTAAAATCTCTTGGAAAAGCTTTCATTTTACCATGATGTCACCAACCGTGTTTTTCCATTCCTTCTATCATTGCAAAACATATAAAAAGAACTATCTATGTGTACTGCTTTTATCTCCTAATATACTTCAACAGTAAAAAGGAAACAGTAACAATACTGATAACATTAATAATATTAGTACGTTTCTAGAAATACTATGATAATTTACAAAATAACATGTATAAAGCGCTCAGAACATTGCCTGGCATGTAAGGTAGGAAGTGTACATGTTACCTACTATTATTACTATTATAATTATTACTCCTCCTCCTCTTACTCCTCCCTTAATGACCTACAATCTGTCTTTCTAACTCTTCATCCCATGAAACCCCTTTGAGAAAAAACACCAATGGCCAACCTATCGTTAAGTTCAATGATCATTTCCCAGTCAATCTTCATCACCCTAGACCTCTATGTCTGGTCAACATCTTCTCCTTGAACTCCCTTTTCCCGACCCCAGGCAGAGTATTAGTCTCATTCTACCTTTAACCACTCTGGCTCACTCTCACCTTTTTCCAGCCTGAAGGTGGTGTCTGCCCGGGCTCAGCCCTCCCTGGGATCTGCTTCATCCTCAGCACTCCCTTCTTCTCTGTTCTCCACCCTTTCCACACTCTCCAGAATTCACAGGGCACAAATCCCCAGAACTTTGTCTCCAGTCAGGATCCTTCTTACTCTTGATCATTTCATCTTCTATTATCATCTCCAACTTACCGAGCCTAAAACCACATTCACTGTCTTCCTACTAAACCCCACTTGCTGGCCTTCGTGAGCAATCTCTCTCACCTCTATCCTTCCTCTTTTGCCTCTTCATCTTACCTCAACTTCAATGGAAAAACTCTATGAAATTATTTCACATCTTAAAAAAATGAATCTCCCTTGCAGCATCTAACACAAAGACACTCAATAAATCTGCCCTGATGGATTTTCAATGTCAGCATCAGTCTGGGATCACAACTGATTTACTAATCACAACCATGAGAAGGGTAACTGCACTGTGTCATCAAGTCACTTCACACAGGCCACTGCTCATTTTAGACTTCCTGAAATGGGCACTTGTTGAAGAGATTACGTTATTCACTGAACCACAGGATTTAAGGGCTGGAAAGAAACTCAGAAGTGCTTTAATTACCACTTAACGTACTGACGGTCTCCCAGTCTCTCTCAAGGGCTGGCCCTCTGTCCTTTAGAACCATTTATCTAATATCTATTGGACGTGTTCATAGTAAGTGAACTTACTCACCATTTCTCCTGTATTCCCTTCTCCCGAGAACCCAACGCGTCACCCCAGCCATGAACCTTCCTGTCAATCCTTCCCTCTCTCCTATTCCTCATCCCTCCCCAATCATACCCTCTTATCTTTCCTGATATTCCTCATACTCCTAATTGGTTTATCTCTGGTCTTGTCTCCCTCCCTCTAATCCATTCTCCACCAAACTGCAAACCTGCCAGGGACATTCCCTCGCTCTGAATGTTCCATACCTCTTTGCAGCTAGAGAACACCGACCACTCTTCTTGGCAGAGCCCCGAGCCCTGAGCCCCCTTCATCATCTGGCCTCTGGCTACATGTCTGGTCATGGTTCTTAGCCAACCTCCTTCCTAATTTATGCTCCAGTCCTATGAGGATATGCACTAGAGTTCTTTGAAAACCCTGGAGTCTTTAATTTCTCACTGATTTTGTGCACATCTCTTCCTCCACTAGAAATTCTCCCCTCTGTCTGCTCTGCTCAGAAACTCTCCCTGGCCCTTAGTCAGCCCAAGAGACACCTCCTGTGTGGCAGATTTCAGGGACCCTTCTTTGTGCTCCCAGAGTGTTTGGAGACATTACCGTGCTTATCAGGGCTACTTTTGGGGGTGGGGAACCTTCAACTAAACCTCACCAGCAACTTATTCCCTACGAAATGGGACAGTGGACAGCAAAGGAGGAAGAAGGGAAAGCAGCGCCTGGAAACCTGGTGGCTTTTCAGTCCAGATTCTTGAAGTAAAAGCTCCTGCTTTCCTTTTTATGAACTCTTGTGCACTTATAGATGACGATTTCTTGTTAATGATTGCCAGCTCAGGGTCTGAATAACTGACCTTAAGGTGAACAAATCCAGAGCCGGTTATGAATTACTGGATGTCTTGCAGTCTCAGACTTACTGTAATAGTGATTAACAGAGAAAGTTTAGATGAGCAATATTTTGGATTTCACCAAATAGGAAAAATAACATAAAATGCCTGGAGACTAGCTCTTCAACAACTAATATTTTATGAAAATGATATACTCTAACTTTCAGCAGTTTCATGTTTCAACAATGAGGTGAAGTAATAGCTTAATAAGAGGATGTTTGCTTCACTTCTCTAATGACCTATATTTAAAAAAACATCATTTCATTAGAATGTTTTTTGATGACATGAGCTCTCAGAGATTTTTTCCATTGTTAGTCCTGTCTATAAATGGATTTATAAGAACTGCTACAACTAATATTAACTCTAAGAATAAAGCTAAATGTTAAGAAAATTTATTATTATGCTAGAATAAAAGCCCGATCAAGATGCAAACTTCATTAAATGGATGAGTAAAAGCCACCCCATTTTTGCTGAAGTTGAATTTTGAATATGAAACTAAATTTTGAATGATTCATATATCACAGATTTTCTTTTTGCTTAATGAAGGATGACTCTGTTAAATTACTAAAAGAATTTTGCTTGGGCATCTGTAAAAGCCATGCATGATATTATCTATCACCAGTCATACTGTCCACCAGGTAAGTGATACAGGAGTAGCTGTCCAGAGATCTCTCAGCTGACAACCCAGATGAATTTGATACACTACTGTAAAAATTGATTTCTCATGCAAGTTTTTGTTAGTTACATTTTACTAAGCAAGGCAGATATAAATATTATCATTTCAATGGAAATGAATTCAAGAAAAAATTACACAGACCAAGGAAAGCAGATTACTGGTGTGAATTCTCCAATAACAAGATAACCTAAATGTCAGAAAGAGAAATAGAGCATAGTCCTGGATGAACGGAACTGCCAGGGGCTCATTTTTAAAGGAGTAATGTTGTCAATGACCAACAGGCCCACACTTTGAGGGTCTTAACCACTGTCCTACTTGGTAGATCAATTTTCCTTGTCCGTATGCTTTTTACTTAGTCCATTTTCTCAATGAACCAAAAGTTTTTCAAAACCTACTGACTGTTATTAGGGATTCTACATATAACAGGAGAACTCCAACCTTGTACCATGTCCTTCGATTCTCACTTAGGTAAAGTGAACTATGAAATAACATGAAAGTATGGAGAGGAAACATGATTTTCTAAAAGGAGCTGGGGTCAGGTAAACTTTATTTACTAACCAAGAAATTACAACTGTGTTCAAAGACCTCAACAATGAAATTCATAACAAAACCTCAACGATTCCATTAGATGTTCTGTGTTATATGCAGAAAAGTCCATGTGCATGGGGAAAAGGGGTATTTGGGTATATTCTGTCAAATAAATGATGTGGTTTTCTTCTTTTCAGATATGCTCTTCAGTTTTTTGTTTTGCTTTGAATTAACAAGAGTCTTTTTCTCACTTTCTTAACATCTCCTACCTTTGTTTTCTTGCTTTTCCTTTTCCTTATTCTGAACAAGACATATCCATCTATTCAAGGAAGGAGCTCTCTGACGAGCCTTCCTTCTGCTGCCAGGGCTCTCTAGAGAGGTGCATGATGGGAACGGGGTGTCATTTTTGATAAGGGATGACTCATAGGAAAATCCCCACAGCTCTTGGATGGTTGGGAAGAAAAAGCCTTCCTGTCATCAAAGCACTTTTATTTTTATTTATTTTTTTTAAAAGATTTTTTGGATGTGGACCATTTTTAAAGTCTTTATTGAATTTGTTACAATATTGCTTCTGTTTTATGTTTTGGTTTTTTGGCTGCAAGGCATGTGGGATCTTAGTTCCCCGACCAGGGATCAAACCTGCACCCCCTGCATTGGAAGGCAAAGTCTTAACCACTGGACCACCAGGGAAGTCCCCATCAAAGCATTTTTAGATGAATGATAAGGTTTATCTTAATTCAAAGAGACTCTGAAGATTATCCAGTTCCATCTCTTCATTTTAAGAACCAGAAGACAGAGGCCTAGAGAGGAGAAGTAACTTGCCTCAAGGTTACCCAGTCAATCAGTGGTACAACTGGCAAAGGAGCAGAGCTTAATGAAGGAACAATCTTCAGAGTCTAAGTTTGTGGCTGTATCCACCACATCTTCTTGCCTCCCACCATGGTTATAAAACTGAGAGGATGAACAGAACTAACCCAGTTGTGAGCCCATCAAGTACACTGGAGTGTGTCCACTATGAAGGTGTAAGTCAGAACACATACTCCTAGACTTACCACTTACTGACTTACAGTTTAATCAAGTAACCTCCGCTTGTCCTTCAACAAGGCCTTGACATCAAGTATCATCATACCTGAAATCTAAAGATCTGAGGTTTTGTAGGTCCTGAAGATGCTACTTTTCTAGGAGACCCTTGCAAAGAAAGACCCATCAAGCACCAGGGATGTGTAACCCACGGAATATGCCAGGACCATGTCCAGAATTGGTGCTCTTTGGATCTCTCCATGAGAAGGAATGACCCACTGGTTCAGCCCAAGGCTTCCTGACCAACTGGAATTGGTTAAATGTTTGGCACTAGACTCTTAGGAGAATAGAGCTAAAGAAAGGGGGCTTACACTGGAAGGGATGTAGGGTTCCTGCTTCAGGAGAAATGCAGCCCTCGGACTCTTTACTGAATGGAACAGAAGCAGACCAGGAGACAGTAAATACTAGCCAAGAAGTGGGACTGAACAATGTTAAACCAGCTGAATATCTGCCCAAAGGAATTTT
This sequence comes from Hyperoodon ampullatus, assembly GCF_949752795.1. Classification (NCBI taxonomy): domain Eukaryota; kingdom Metazoa; phylum Chordata; class Mammalia; order Artiodactyla; family Ziphiidae; genus Hyperoodon; species Hyperoodon ampullatus. The sequence continues at coordinate 62,268,705 of NC_136928.1, forward strand.
TAAATGGCATGGCTATGGGCCCAAAAGAGATTAAGGTCTCTCTCACAGCATAGGAGGGAAGCCAAGATTAAATGGAAGATGAGTGCAGGCCTAAAGAAAAAAAATAAAATTTAGCCAATAGGAAATTAAAAACTGGATTTGGAGACGGTCCAGACAACACAATAGGATATGGAAAGAGCCTTTTAAAAAAGGTCCACTGAGGTCTGGCAACATCAACAAGGCTGAAGAATATGGGCCTTATTGTTATGGAAAATAACTTTGTTCTGGGAAATGGGGATGAGCCAGAAAACAGCAGAAGATGACATCCTTGTGCAGAGTTTGACTTCCATGCTGTTGCCTGACAGAGAAGTTGGGGAGAAAACCTGTGGACCTTGATGGTCACAAGTATGTTTTGAAAGCTAGTGGCCTAAGATCAGCAATGAGAAATGGCAGATGTATAGCAAGTTATTTCAAATCCAACTTTCCAGCCCCAAATTCTGGAAAACAAGGCTGGCCAATGAGAGATCAATTTTTTTTTTTTTTTCCAGCCTTGAAACTCACTACTTTAAAAGAGATTTACTTGAATTATTCTTTAAAAATTACCCAGAGCAGCCTCCCAAATGATATCTGGGAATAGCTAGAAGTTCACAAGAAACAAAACTTAAACTCTGCTCTGATTTTAATCATCCATTACATGAATAACATACATTCACCAGCCACAGTTAAAGATAACCTAGTGGAAAACCACCCTAAAATCACAATCATCATAATCCCAAACTTATCCAAAGACACGGGACTCATCCTCGGTCACCTCCCCACATACAAGCATCGCACTCCTCTGATTTTCTCTCTTGTTCTATCTCCAATCTCTCCCCTCTTCTCCAACCTTACTGGGGGCCTCCTCATCTCTCATCGGAACTCCTGCAGTGACATTCTACCGGGTTTTGTGCTCTCAGCCACTCACTGCCACTCCAAACCCATCCTCCACAATGAGAGAATGATTAACCTATTGAAATAGTCCAACCAAATACTTCTTTGCCTAAAGCCTCTTCAGTTTTTCTCCAGGGATAACAGTATCAAGGCCCATGCCATGTGCCTTCTGGAGCTCATCCGTACTCGGCTTCTCAGATTATTTGCTTTCCTAGCTGGCCCCTCTGCCCCTGCATCTTCTACTGCCCTTTCCCTTCTACTGGATCATTCCATCAGGATCAAACACTTCCTGCTATCATCTTAAAAACAACAAAGAGCCTCAGGGCACAAAATCCCTTCAGCTAGAACCATATTTCTCACCCCCTTTAACAGTCAAGGTTCCAGACTTTCCTACATGTGCTGTGTCTACTCCATTAGTTCTCATTTGCTCCTGGGTGGCTCTCATATATAGTACTCCACCAAAACGGCTCTTGATAAGGTCATCATTTTGTAAAATCCAAAGGACTCTTCTTGATTGTCATGTTAATAGATCTCTCAGTGGTGTTTAACACACTTGACAACTCTCTTCTTCTTAAAGCAGGCTCTTCCCTTAGATTCCATGGTCCTATATGCTCCAGGGTTTTCTCTTAATCCTCTAGCCACATTCCACAGTCTTTCTCTTCTACTTGACCCCTAGATGTGTTTTTCAGGGCTTAGTCCTAGGCCTTCTTTTCTTCTCATTGCATGGTCTCTCTTGATGGACTCATCCATTCTAATAGCTTCAAACACCATCTATATCTGGGGACTTCCAGTTTGTATCTCCAGCACAGACTTCTATTTCAAGCACCAGATCTAACTTGATC